>NC_080560.1:2517500-3791875 GCF_030253575.1 Rhododendron vialii
CGATATATCCTATCAACATGCAGGACATGAGTGTGTTAGAGGGAGTGACGGTGAGACTCATTTTAATGTGAAAGTGGTGTCCAAGGAATTTGAAGGAAAAAGTTTGGTTAAGAGGCATAGGCTTATCTATGATTTGTTGCAAGATGAGTTGCAGAGTGGATTACACGCTTTGTCAGTTGTGGCAAAAACACCATCCGAAGTTGATATCAATTGAAGAATTTTGCATGAAAGAGGTTCCTTTTTCTGTTTTTCTCTTTCTCAGTTTCATATGGTGATGAGTTATGGAATAGATTCAGGACATTAGGTGTATTGAACCTTGCTGAATTTTGAGGACATGATAGGATTGTATGGTGAGTCATTAAGTCTTAATAAATCCTACTCGGAGATTCTTTCCGATGTTTTATCTTTTCTGATTTTCAAAATATTTTGTCCATTGTTCATATGTTTTTTTGATATGCATTTTTGCTTTGAGTTTCCTAATATGATGCCGAACAGTTTTGATTATGTTTATAGTATGCCTTAACACCCACGGAAGGTGATATTAATTCTTCTTGTGGTGTGGGAACTGGGAAGGAGTTTGAGCTTTAGGCTCTCCTTGCCTTCACTTAGTTCTTTCCTTAATTTTTATTTGACGTGCTGGTTGTCTGTGAAAGAGTAGCTTAAGGTGGGCATTGAGACGGTTCATACTGTTTGTACTTTGTAGACATAAGCGCGAAAGTGTCGTGTCTTTTGCATGCTTTCCAGGTATGGCTTGCATTGCAACAGAGGTTTTTGTTGTCAAGAAACAAAGGGCATTTGATCATGTTGAAGTTGATGCAAAAGCCAGCTTTAGTTGTAACCTAAAGTAGGTGGGGATTGGGCGGCGGGGTGTTATCATCATCTACGAGTGGAGAAAACTTAGTTGGGGATTTGGATTCAGGCTCAAAACTTGGGATTGGTGCAGGGATTTGAAGTTTGAAAGAGTTCTGAAGCAGCTGATGATGATACGAGTTGGAGGGTTTGTCTTAAAAAAGTTGTGAAAATATGCAAGAACTTCCCCTGCTGTCAAAGAAAATACAAATTCGAACACAGTGGAAAAGAATGCAAGACAGCCTTTTATCTGATATTGTAATTGATTCGAGTCTCCCATCTATCAGAAATTTATTAGCAAGCTAGAATGATCAGCCATGTAGTTGGGGTATGCTGTAGGCAGTGGAAGATTGTTGCGCTGGTGGATAGCCCAAGGGTTCATGATGAAGACGAGGCAAAACACTGGAGGCGGCTGCGGAGGATCACCTCAATGAACAAGTAGGAAGGAATTTGGTTCTTCCAAAATTGCGTGACTTCACATGGGGCTTTTAACAGATTTGCAGAAGAAGTCACTTATACCTAGGAAGCTAGGGCTGATAGAGCAAAAAAAGGAGGAAGGGATCTTGTGTGCCGAAATGGACAATATGGTAAATCTTTCAACGGTATAGGGAAGTTCAACCAGCAAAGAGGAGTACGTGCTTGAAAAACATTCTCTGCAAATGTATGCGATTGGAGATGCTCCCATTAGGAATCAATAATCTCTTGTATTTTTTTTTTTTTTGACAACTTAGGTGTCTGGGCTTGCTTACGCGTACCTCGACCAAACGTGAGACCAATCTCACCGTCCACTAGTGGGGCTCCAAAGGATTTGATAGTACCTAAGGGTTTCGAACTTAAGACTTTAAGAGGAAAGTCGCAAGCCTCGACCACCGGGCCAACCCCTTGGGGTTTAGGCATCAGTAATCTTTCTGAGATTGAAGAGCTGCTGAGATGGTAAGCTGCGTCCCATCATCCTATCTTTTGTTCAGGGAGCCAATGGGTCGTGGTTGCTGGAATATATTGCTTGAGTCTTCTTCCACTGTTGAATCTACTCATGGCCAATTGAAGAACACGTAACCTGGTAACCTTTTCTCATTCTCTGTTTCCTCATTGTGGATAATCTCATATGTCTCTCTGTTCCTGAATAGAAGGCTGCTCGTATGGGGGGATTCATTTAATCTTTAGTATGTAGCCGATGGCATTATGAGTATGGCACACGATGAAAGTCTCCCCCTATAGCGTCCACAATTTCTTTTCTCGCGCATGAGATAGAGGAATACGTTGGAACAATATGTATTACATTAACCACCATACGTAGAATGTGTATCCAGAATATGCCGAAGGCGGAAAGTACAAGATCATAGCTGATAAGAGTAACTTTAGTTCATGCTTTGGTTTCTCTGTCCCCCTTAGTTGACCCATTTATGTATCCTACTGTTCTACTGCGATAATCGCCATAATTGAAAATCAGTACCAACCCTGTTAGTATTAAAGTAAAAGCCACATGACAACAATAGTAGAAAGACTTTGTACTAGTTTCAACTTCTGATACGGCAGGAGAAAGATTGGGGATAGAAAATCTGCACAGATGATCCTGACCTATTTTGCATTTTTCAGTGAAAATGCTAGCAATGCTACATACTCGTGAAAACCAATATTCTAAAAATCGGCCTAAGCAGCGCCCGGCTGCCTCGACGAGGCGCCTAGGTGTTGGGACGGTTAGTTGGCCGTTAGGCAAGATTAGTCGGCAACTAATTGGCTAGGTGGCTAGACAGAATTAGGTGGCTGCCAATCGGCTTAGTGGCTGGGTGGGATTAGTTGGCAACTAATCAGCTTGGTGGCAACTAATCGGATTGGTGGCTATATGGATTAGTCGGCGACTAATTAGTTATGCGGATGGGCGGGATTAGGCGGCTAGGATTAGCTATATGGATTAGTCGGCGACTAATTAGTTATGCGGATGGGCGGGATTAGGCGGCTAGGAGAGATTAATCGGTGTTCAATACGTGATTTTTCAAATGAGGGGGTTAGGTTAGTTGTTGTGGTACTATACTACAAGGTTTTTTGAGACCAATTATGCTATATACACAACAATTCAAATATAACCTCACATACATGTGGGGCCTACACACACTTGTATGTGAGATTGTGTTTGGATTATTGTGTTCCTATAGACTTTTTGTTTTGAGAGACGTGGAGAAGAAGAGGAGTAATTGACAAGTAGTTTCGCACTGCTTGGTTTTATTTGGTTAAGAACTTTAAGCTTTGAACTTTGCAATTAAGTATAGTTATTTGGTACTGTTATTTTTCATTTGGTTTGAATTATGAACATTGAACTTTTGCATTTTGAATTGACTAGTTATTTGGTAGACTTAGAGCATCTCCAGCCTTGACCCACTTTAAGACTCAAATTTAAAAATGGGGCAAAAACCATAAAAATCTCTCTCCAATCTTTGACCCAAACCCTTCCCCATTTTGGGTTTTACCCATTTTTTTGCCCAAATCTGAGACAACTTTTGCTTTGACCCATTTCTCCAACGGCTAGTTAGAGAGAGAAAGAAAGAGGGAGATGTGTAAAATTTGAGTTTGATGGTTGGAGATGTGTCTACCCAAAATGGATTTTTACCCAAAATTTGAATTAAATTTGAGGAAAAATATGAGTGAAGGCTGGAGATGCTCTTAGTTTCCATGTCTCTACATAGTAGTTATTTGGTAGTACTTACTTTGGATGTTATGTAATGTGTTGTTATATACTCCCTCCTTCCCTAAATAAGTGTCCGGCGTGAAAAATTAGGCTTTAAAAAAGAAGCATTTGTTTCGTTAAAAAATATGCACGTTTTATAAAGCCTAGTTTTGTGCGCTAGACTAGTACCTTAACGAACCCGAGCCGAACTTAACAAGGTTCGGCTCGATTCGGTTCGTTTACAACCCTAGTAACTTACATAGTGGAGTAGTAGTTATTTGGTAATAGTGTTTGCGATGAGTGAGGGAACCCGTTCATAACCGATCGAGAAGAAATTAATGGTTAATTTGATCAAATTGTAGTCAATATCCTTTCATGTCAACGGGGTCTGTGATCAAGGTCTATAACTTAGGAGCTAGTTTGCTCATTTCTAAGATTTCAAACTAGATTTCAAGTTTGAAATCTTCTAGGTGGGCATGTTCTATCAATTCTTTTGAAGCCAGTTTATACAGAGCTTTGTTTCAGTTTTAATTGAGCTTCTCCCAAGCGGACAGTGAAATTGGCTGTCCCCCACGATAAGTAGAGATATGTGTAAGCTGATCCGGACACATTTGAATTGTAAAAAAACAATGTCAATGGGACGGGGGGCGAAGACAAATTTAAATTTGGTGGCATGTATGACACACGCCCCACTAGTCAAAAATAAAATTCATATTTGTCATCCTCAATGGTAGTGGAAACTATCATCATGAATTAATAAAGTTATTCAAACCATAGTCAATCACAAGAGAGAGATAGTCATGCAAGAAAGTACAAATGCCCTAAACAAATATCTCTTGTGGGAGCTAAAAGTGTGAAAGTCATGTCACCCTTACCTCAATTATAACAAGTATTAAAATCCAGCTGACCAAAATTAAAGTAAAGATTAAAAGAACCTAGCTTAGTGGACTCCATTTGGAACAATTACCTACCAAATGTGCTTTAGATTAAGCAAAGAAGTTGATAAGGATAACAAGAGAAACTGTCAGTATATACAAGAGGAGAGGGGTGTTACGCCTCTTTGTTATAATCATGTCAATTGTTGGTAGATAAATCTTTCTTTGACGTACGAATTTAGTTAAATACTAGTACTATATATCATTGCAGGTTTATCCTGAAAAAGCTTGATTCAGTCACGTTCGGCCGTGGTCTTTAGAGAATTCAACAAGTACGTACGTACGCAGATATCATTGTCAAAACCACAAGTTCTCAAGATGAACGTTTCTACAGTTTTTAATGATGTTCCATCAAATGTTGTAGCTCAATTATGCACCAATTGATGTTATTGGGGATAGCTATCGATCCCCGGACTGTTCCTAAATTCTTTATATTTTAAGTTTATCAACAACAAAAAATTCGATCAGGCTAAATTGAAGGACAAGTAGTGGTGGGCATATATAAATCATAGGATAAATAAGTGTCTAATTCAGGTTGTCACGATCATGAATGAGCATTATGTTATGTATGTTTGTCACTAAACCGAGATTTTAAGATTTCCTTAATTTTGTCTCTTAGGAGAGCTGATCACTTTGTAAAAGTTGGCAAAATGGGTAGTTCGTTTTTGGAGTTTTGTTCATTTCTTTTGGATCGTGCATATTTTTTCTGAATTTTTATAGCACTATAATTCAAAGCTGTCAAATCAGTTTTAAATTGTTTGAACGAAAAGTATCGAAGAATTATAGTATATCAAAGGACTTTATGTAGTTTTTATACCTTTTTTTTGAATCGAAATACCTAATTACTCGTAATAAGAAATTCCATCTTGACAGTATGTGAAAATATATGTGAAAATATGCAGAATTCATCTATGAAATTAATCTCAATTCATTACAATATGAACAACAATTCAACTGATTACATTGAGGCCCCGTTTCAGAAACATTCTTAAAAAATAAGTAGTTTATTTTACATTTTCAAACTCAAAAATAAAGTAAATAAAAAATAATTTTTCAAATTTTTTTTTTGCTTCGTATAAAAGATCTCATCGAGATCTTTCAAACAAGATTCATATTGCATATTTTTAGATTTCAATAAATTCATAATTTTTGAGCTTGAAATTGTCTTCTTAAAAAATAAAAAATTATTTTTGGTTCCGGAACAGAGCCTGACTAAAGTAACATATATAGATGTTTTAAAATCAATAACATCCTCTAGGGGAGTACTATATTTATGTGAAGCTAACGTATGGTATTGGCATAATTGGCGCCAATTCATACGCGACATTTTTCTGACATTCAAGAGGGTCAAATCTGGTAAGATCGTGAAGTTTAAGGGTGTTTGGCATTCTCTCCGACGAATAAGTGGCTGGACCCGAGAGGTTTGCTTTTTTTCGTTTCTAATTTTAAGTTTCCTTTTGTGGGTATTGTTTCATGTACTACCTGATGAGATCCTACCCAATTCATATAGATAACTCTATAGTTGAGGATTGGGTTCTTCCTAAGAGAGGGTGTGTAACGACTAGTACCAACTGACCTGTTAACCAATCGTCAAATCACGTGGTTCAAAAGATTAGCTGGTCTCAATCACTTATATACCATTAGCTGGTCGGAATCACTTATATAGCATTTCATCCTTTACCAATTCCCTAATGTGGGATTGACTTTCCATATGGGGTCTCAAAATCTCCCCCACTTAGGATGACAACGTTCTCGTTGCGTCCCATGGTTCATCACTTCCATTCACCAATGTGAGACAAGTACCTGCTTAGTAGGTCAAGCTCCTCTCAAGCTCATCTCATGTGGGGAACCCGCCCAAGCACAACAAGCACCTTACTTGTCATGCCCACCCAAGCATATCTCTTAGGCTCCTAGCGGGATCCGCCCCACAATTCCGATTGATACAAGCTCTGATACCACCTGTAATGAACCGCGCCAGTTGACCTGCTAAGTATTCGCCGAACTACGTGGCTTAAAAGATTAATCTCAAATTATTCAGTAGCTGGTCAGAATTACTTATATATCATTTCATCCTTTACCAATTCCCCAATGTGGGACTAACTTCCCATATGGGGTCTCATAGAGGGCTCCGGATTTCGGGTATTTGTAGCCCTTTGGGCATCTTCTGATGATTTAAAAAAAACTGAAATCGTGATTTAATACAAGTTTAGACTTTTACTAAACTCAAAGTGCACATACATGAGGAGCATGACTTTCCCTGAAGTCAATCACCAAAACCATTTCGGTTGACTTATCTGAGATGGTGATAATTCATTGACTTGTGGGAATGGTCTTCTTGATGATCACTACTCTGAGATTCCATCACATCAAATTAGATCAGCTATCTTGTTTTCGACATTATGCAATGTACATTTGGAATCCCATTAATTAGTTAATCTACTTGTAGTGGGCCCATGTTGAGTACTTAATTTATTAATAGTCGATCCTCACAAAACAATGAAGAGATATTTCTTTCGAGACTTGCTATTCGCAAGGAAGATTTGTATAGAATCATCAAGAAAAAAATATTTTTGGACTTATTTCAGGTCTTACAAAAATTTAGAAAAATATCTATAAATTTTTGAATATTATTTTATGGGATCCTGTAAAAAATCAGCTCCAACGGATATCGGTAAGTATTACTTTTGGATTCGTAGGAGCAGTTTCTCCCTTACGAATCCAAAAGTAATACTTATCGATGTCTGTTTGAGCTGATTTTTTACAGAGCCCCATAAAATAATATTAAAAAGTTTATGGATATTTTTCCAGATTTTTTGAAACCCGAAATGAGCCAAAACGCATTTTTTCTTGTATGGTTCCCTGCAAATCTTCCTTGCGATTAGAATTACCGATTTCAAAATCATGTTTGGTGAAAGTAAACCCTACCCTCAATATTGACGTGTTACTCATAGGTATTGAGTACAACATACATAATTATTATAGAGAAAATATTGAACACGTTGTGGTATTACTTATCGTGTGACTGAATTATTGGAAGATAGAAAAAGACGTTCCACTAATAGTCTAATACTAGTATTTCCGGGAGGATCTCAATTATTCTCAAATTTTGCTCGTGGTATACGGCAACACGTGTTTTACTCAAGTTCCCCCCCTTTTTTTTTTATTTTTTTTTACTTTGGGCAACTATTCAATTTCCTGGCCGACCCAAAGATCTGAGTCACGTTGTCGAGATTAATAAGTACAATAAAATGTGTGACCAAAATAAAGGCAAAGCTCTTCCGACCTTAGAATGTGGCCCTTGGACCCCATATGGGGTCAGCTTCTAACTCCTAATTCAATTTCATGCTCTCTCTCTCTCTCTCTCTCTCTCTCTCCAACATGGTGAGCCTCATTGGTAGTCAACTAGTCATCACTTTGTGTTGGAAATCTGAAGTAAACATGTCGAGTTTGTCAGCTAGCGCAGCTCAAGCTTGCCTCATTATAGCATCATTTTGCGATTACCAAATTCTTCGCATGCAGATAAATGGGCAAACCCTACAAAATTTAACAGCTTGAAAGCAATCATCAGTCTGGGAGATATGCAATCGGGATTGTTATTACTCGGAAGCTCAAATTATTGAACTTGTGAATCGATCACTACGTACATGCATGTGCTACTTCATCATCTTGTTCGGATCAATTTACGTGTACACTTCACGTACACCTAAAGCTCGTTTGTTTGTTTGTTCGGAGATAAAAGACGGATAAATGAATTCTCAGGCTGTGTGTGGGATCGATATAACACTCCCTTTGGATGTAGAACTAGTGAAGGAAAAAGGAATCTAGTGTTTATTTTGGTTGAAATCGTTACATGCATTTCTTAATTATTTTATCCCTTGTACAAATATTAGTAAGATACAGTAAACCGAAGTGTTTGATTATCGTCGGCGGAGAGAGACAAACATGCGAGCTCGGAAGTCAGCCCGAAAAATCTTAGCGAAACTTATCAAGATTATTGTAGCTAACCAGGTGCATTGAACGGTTATTTTTTTGGTACGTACGCGTGTTTTGAATGATGAGAAAACGAGAAGACTGTAAAAGGGGCCGGGGAGAGAAATCGCTTTCGGTCTCTGACTCGTAGGAGGGTAGGGCTCACTACAGCGCACGCGCATATGCCGCCTGGACCCCATTCGTTTGACTCTTGTCCTTTGAAATCTAACAACAAAACAAAGTCAAGAAGCAATGAAGCATGAAGCCTGTCGATGGCGTGGCACCGAGCAACACATTTGAGCCGTTCAAAAGCTTATTAGATTACTCAGATTGAAATACTCTCTTTTCTCTTTCTCTCTCTTTTTTATCTCTTCAAATCCGAGCCGTCTAAAACCGAAGTGGATGACCTCCTCCAATCCTCTTCTGCCGCCTTGTTGCACTTAAGTCCTCCCCCTTTTATTTTTCACTTTTTTTTTTGGCTGTAAATACATCAGTAATTTGTTGGTGGACTTGCCCTTCTCTTCTAAAAGAAAATAACAGATCGAAGTTTTACGGTTTGAATTTTCATTATAAGGCTTGCTTGCGCGTAGGGCTGCAAACGATCCGAGTCGGAGCTCGGCTCGACAACGGCTCGACTCGGCTCGGTTCGAGACACAAACGAACGAGCTCGAGCTCGAGTCCTGGGCTCGTTTCGTAAACGAGCCGAGCTCGAGCTAGTCGAAACTCGGCTCGAATTGGCTCGCGAGCTCAATTATATTATATATATATATATATATAATATATATATATATATATATAGAGTCCCCTTCAGGTAAGGGCGCCTTTACCTTGTTAAGGTAAGGGCTTCCCTTTTTCTCCCTTTTCCTGATCGAAGTTCGATGATCCGATCCGCTCAATGTGTTCAGAACGTGATTTTAAGGGTACCCGCGAGAAATCAGCAAAAAAAAAATTAGGAAGGGCTTCATTCGAACAGTTTTTATTTGAACCGTTCGATAAAAAACAAACAAAAACTGCTCAGATAAAGCCCTTTCCGGTCATTTTTTTTGCCGATTTCTTGCGAGTACCCTTAAAATCACGTTTTAAACACATTGAGCGGCTCGGATCATCGAAATTCGATCGGAAAATGGGAGGTCCTTACCTTAACAAGGTAAGGGCGCCCTTACCTGATTGAATCTGTATATATATATATACAGATTTTATTTGAACCGTTCGATAAAAAACAAACAAAAACTGCTCAGATAAAGCCCTTTCCGGTCATTTTTTTTGCCGATTTCTTGCGAGTACCCTTAAAATCACGTTTTAAACACATTGAGCGGCTCGGATCATCGAAATTCGATCGGAAAATGGGAGGTCCTTACCTTAACAAGGTAAGGGCGCCCTTACCTGATTGAATCTGTATATATATATATATATATATTTGTTTCATAAACGAGCCGAACGAGTCGAGCTCGAGCTCTGTAAATACTTCTCGAGCCGAGCTCGAGCTCGAGTTCTGCAGCTCGTCACGAGCTCGAGCCAACTAAATTTTTGGCGAGCCGAGCTCGAACACTCTAAAACTCGGCTCGGCTCGGCTCGTTTGCAGCCCTACTTGCGCGCATCTCAAGTAATACTTCTCGTTGTAGTTTTTTTTGGCGTGTGCAATGAGCCTCATTGTAAGAGTTCAAATTTTTTTTTCCCAGTTAAATCTGCTTAGATATACTCCATAATCCCCAATAAAGCTATTTTGAAGCATCTCGATTCATTCTTTTAATTGGTGGAAACAGTTTTGAATAAATTACGAATAAATTAAGGAACCTACTTTAATTTTGCATCAGATTTAACATAACCACTTTTTAACCAACTGATGCTAGCTTTAGTCGGTCAAGACTCTTATATTTCATTAGGAGAAATTCGAATTCTCCCCACCTGCCGGTAATCTTCTCTTAGATGGATTTTTTCCCTTTCTGTGTTTCTACTCTATAATGGGCTTATTTCTTGTATTGGTTGAGTTGTTGGGCTTAGTTATCTTGTGTAACTCTGACAAGTGATATAGTATCCCGAATTTATATTGTACACTTTATATATGACGTAAATGATCACTTCTATTGATTGAAAAAAAAATCGCAGATTTAAACAGCACGCTTTTGTCTATTCTCAACATAATGACCGTGCCAAAAAAGGAGAAGAAATTGACTCCAATGATCATACCAGTCTATTCAATTGCAAACTTCTCTCTTGCGTCATAGGGACCATGTTCCTCCTAGAATTTTGGTTTTGGATTTGGGGTAATGAGTGGAAAGATAAATGAAAGAAATAATTGAGAGAAAATTTATTGATAATCGTGCGCAGAAAAAAAAGTTCAAAACCAAAAACGGAACAAGCCTAGAAATTCTCTCTCCAAATAGTAAGGGAATCCGCTGAGAGATCCTCCTATGCATCACGAATTTGATTTCAATACCACCTTTAGGCTTCGTTCTTTTGACGTTAATTTAAACATAACTTAAATTTGAAAATTTTGTTCTTATTTAAATTTTTTTCGCATTTTTTAGTTTTATGCTAAGTTTTTTTTGGATTATAAATTCGTCTCGACGAGAAGAATCGGAAAAGTAAAATTTTGACACTTTACCCCAGTATTTTGAGAAATAACCACTTTGACATTTGCGCTAAAAAGTGGTTATTTTTCAAAACTTGGGTAAAAGTGCAAAAATTTTACTTTTTCGATTCCTCTTGTCGAGACAAATCAAAAATCCAAAAAAATTGACGCGAAACTAAAAAATGCAAAAAAATTTAAATAAGAACAAATTTTTCAAATTTAAGTTAAAGGTAAAAAAAACGCAGCCAGTATTGTCTAATCTTTTCAATTTGCCAAATTCTACTCCCTGAAAAGTCAACTCAGAGTAAATTCTAGTAGTCATTTATTGGGTTCGTACACTTATTTTGATACTATAAATAGTGACCTAAACCCATATCATCATTTTATGAAACCAACACAAGCAGTACAAGAAGCTGATAAAGGAAGAGAATTTTTGGCTGTGCAAAAGAAGCTGAACTCTCACAAGCGATCATGGCGGAGGAGTTTCAAATAGGCGGCGGAAACTGGTGGGGTTCATCGAGAGCCAGGTTCGAAGGCGGAACAACTCCCTCATCGTCCTCGGGACTGATCAGCATGGGCAGCAGCTTCGGATGGCCGGCGGAGATAGTGGACCTCAATTACAAAGCAATATCGTCGTCTAATTTTACGAATTCCGTGTCCGCATCCGTATCCAGTAATCCCATGCCTTTCCAGGACACCCGGAAACTGGCACAAGACCCCAACTCACAAATGATGGGTTTAGGCCTTTCTTCTCATGCAATGGATTGGCACCAAGACAATCCACGGTAAGTAATTTCAATTTAGAATTTAAGTTCTTTATAGCATTTTTATTTATTTTTTGATAAATAAACTGATTCTGACTTTTTTTTAAATCTCTTTTCGATAGTCGTGGCGGTGAAAAAGCGGAGACTAGATATTTGCCCGGGCTTCAGCAAAACACGAGCTTCGCCGCGAATTTCGATCAGCAAGAGATCGGGATGGAGTCATGGAGACAAAAACTAAACTCCAGCAATTCTGATCAGGCCAATGAGTATAAGCAATTCAGTACTCCCAATATCAGCTCCAGTTTCCAGATGGATCCAGCGGCTTATGGAAGCCTCTCATCAACCATATCATCACAAGGAACAGTCTTGGGATCTGATCAAAATCAACATCGGCCTAATTTCATGTACCCTGCAAATAATTATGGATTGAATAATCCGGGCGAATTATCGCCTTCGTTGTCGAAACTTCCTCGCTACTTGAGAAATTCGCCTCCGAAACAACAATCAAATAGCCAGTTGCAGTTTTCCGACGACGCTCCTTCGTGGAATGCAGCGTCAGCATCCATGAACGATGTTCGATCGAGCACTTTATTCTCTCCACCAACCTTCGATGCGAGACCTAAGGTAATTATATAAAGAAAGTATTGTTTCTGCATCTACCTGACCAAATCGGCCTACATAATTAGGAATATTACTCGTTAATGGTTGATCAAATTTGATAGCGACTTGAATAGAGGACAACATCGTTAAATTTGGTAGAATAATGTGACAGTGACATCTGTGTAATTTAAACAACTGACCAGTTGCTTTTCTGTCTGAGTGGTGAGTCTGGTGACAAAGGAGTATATGACTAGGGTTTCAACTTAATTTAATTTCCAAATTGTCACCTTTTTCTTAATATGCATTCATTTTTTCACCAGAATAAATCGGTGGTCCGGGATTTGGGTAAGGTGGCGACTAAGAAAAGTAGTAGTGAAGCATCGAACAAAAGGTCCCGGAGCGAAACATCGTCTTCTTTGCCACCTTTTAAGGTACGTAAACCAGAACACTGAGCTTGTTACGTATCTTGTTTATATTTTAACTTTTCGATATTATAAAAACATGAATAAATCGTTAGTTGAATTTGTTCCGAATACAATGTAATGCTCGAAGAAGAAAAGAAAGATTTTAGCATTCGGAAACTTTTTCCGCACAAAATAATTGCTACAAACGAGACGAATAAAATGAACGATTCGAACTCTACGCTGTTTCTGTTTCTGGATGAGAACTTGGAGCTGTCTTTGTGGTTAAATTAGGTAAGGAAAGAGAAGATGGGGGACAGAGTCACTGCACTCCAACAACTGGTTTCACCTTTCGGAAAGGTAAACTTGTGTGTGTGGTTTATCAATCCATGATCTTTATATATATACTTTCACAAAAGATAAATGTTTAGAGATCAATTTCTTTCCCAATTCAGGAAAACAGACTTTGATCGATTGATTGCCATGCTCATGTTTTGTTGCAGACAGATACAGCTTCGGTGCTCTCCGAGGCGATCGAATACATCAAGTTCCTCCATGAACAAGTTAATGTAAGTTCCATAAGAACCATTTTCTCTTTTTTTCACCGAAATGGCTGTTCGCCTGTTTGGGGCTCCATCTTATACGTACGCACCTCGACTAATCCAAGAATCTTGAAGTTAACAACCGAATAAACCTCCGATGACCCAACTTGCAAAGGAATAATATTTTAACTTCTTGTCATAATTCCACTTGACCAACCCGTTGAGACTGAAACCATAATATGATAATAACACTAATTATCCTTACTTCGATCTTGTCACGTAAATTGTAGAGAATTTTATTCAATTGGAGCAAAAACCATGAGATGTGTCACAATTAACTGTTTATGTCTTCTTTGATTTGAAATATATCTCAGGCTTTGAGCAGCCCATACATAAAAAGTGGAGCTTCCATGCAATACCACCACCTGGTAAATTAATGCTCTCCTTTTTCTTTTTTCTGCTCCACTATTAGTCATAAAATAAAAGTCAAATTTTGCAAACAAGATGTTAATACCGAAAATACATACATCCTGATTTTTTTTCTTATGATAATGAAATTCTTTTGCCGATAGATAAAAAAAAAAAGAAGGAGAAAAGATCCAGATTTAGTAGCATCGTTGAAAATATGACCTATCGATAACTGTATTGGTCTTAAAAAAAGACAGGCTCACGAAATGTTGTCGTTCAGAATTAATTATATTTTTTAAAATTACCACATAAAAACAATAGATAATTGTATGTACGTACCTCAAATTTTTTTTTTTGAGGAAAGTTGCTTCTTAATTACTAGTTCACTGTTTGTTTTTTTTTTACCGGCAACAAAATTTTTATTAATAGAACTCGGCAAAAGGTACATGGAAGAAAATCAACACAAGGACTATGAGGAACTAAATTTCACTGCATACTTATTAGTTATTAGGTATATATCCTTAAGTACTTGTTCTAAAAATTGATAAAAGCATTTCCTCATTAAATATGCAGGGTTTTGATAAACCAAGAGACTGTAAAGGACCAAAGCAAAATCTGAGAAGCAGAGGGCTGTGTTTAGTTCCAGTTTCAAGCACATTTCCAATCACTTGTGAGACACCAGTTGATTTTTGGAGTAGTACTCCTACGTATGGAGCGACCCTCAGATATAAATAGATGAAATAGCAGCCATGGATCGATATTCGGGCACGCGACCGATTATCCGGTGGCAACTGGTCCTTGTTGAAGCCCTTGATCAAAAGTCTGAGATGAGGAAGTAGGTAGATATATATGATGTTGATTTAGAGAAAGAAGAAGAAAACGACCCTTACTTGATGGACTTGGTGCATGACCCTATAGTGCATCTCCCTGTACCATAGGAGTATAGTGCACGATCTGACTCGTCCGTCTTGACAATCAATGATTCAGATTTCATATCGGCTCTTGCATATTTTAGCTGTCTATTGCCAAGATGAAATTTGAACCCTTTGTTGAGCAATTGTTGGGCCAGATGCTGGCAAAACGCGCTTCATTAGTGATTAAGTTGAATAGAGGGACAAGAAGGTATATATACCTGACTCCATGGGACTCACTTAGACTTGTAATTTTCCGACTTCATTTTCTTACATAATATATGCTTTATTTTATGTCCTATTTTTTTTATAATAATAATAATAATGCCTTTTTGAGTTAGAAAAAGCAAATTGGGAACTATAATAAATGAAATGACACTTATTGTAATTTTGCATAATAATCACCAAAGATCGATATAGTTTTTTTTCCATAAAATAGAAATGTGATTTATTAAAAAGGTTGGCTAGGAATTGGTAAAGAATAGGTACCGGGGTCCCTATAGTGCAGAAGTGCATTCTAAAGTGTAGCATGCGAACCAAATCGTCCATGTTGGCTATCAATGATTTGTAATATTTATTCCATCTCAGCAATGCACTGCTCGATGGGGCCCTACTAGGACCCCGGCCAAGTCCTAATGAATAAGTGCTAAATTAGACAGAAAGTGTAGATCAGGTTTGGAGAAATTTTGTTGCTGGTAGATGAAGGGAAGATAAAGGAGCTTTTCGTTGTTGTATCTCCATGTGCATACACATGCAGATGGCACTAGCTTTTGTTTAAGGGAAGCAAAAAATGGAGAAGAAATAAAAAGGAATAATTTAGTTCTAGATTGGAGGAAGCAGTGTGGGGATCGGATTATTTGATTGGAAATTACACTTTTGGTTTGTTTATTTGTTTGGAATATGTTTTCTTTTTTGTCACACTTGATACATCAGCGGAGGTTAGCGGGGTGTTAGTATATTAGTCAATAGTGGGTTCAGAGGCTGTTCATAGCTTTGAACTCCAAACCTGCCGGCCCTCGTGGGGCTCAAACTCAGGCCTCCACTGGGGGACATGAGACAACCAACTTCACCAAGCTTGGTTTCTAGTTTGGATTATGTTAGTTGACTGATCAGCCTCACATATAGACAAATTTTTGTAAAGAAAATGTTAATTAACCTTATGACTTATGAGTCATTAGGGAGTAAAATTTGACTCCAAGACATAAAAAGTGCATCAAAATTAGAACTGAAATATGTGGCATGTGCTTTTTTTTTTTTTTAAATTTTTAGATGCTATTTTCATATTCTAACATCTCAATTTCGAACTATCAGCAAAAAAAAAAAACATCAAGGGAAGGTTAATATAGGAACAGGAACCATCAACCATTTGTGCTGTTCATCCATTGGCCACTTTGAAGTGCTCTCATTGGATGGTGAAGAGAAGCCAAAACCCAACCCTCTCTCTCTCTCTCTCTCTCTCTCTCTCTCTCTCTCTCTCTCTCTCTCTCTCTCTCTCTCTCTCTCACACACACACACACACACACGTGCAATCTATGGGATTGTCCTTTGTGTGTGATGTCAAAATAAATTCCTAAATCCCACCTGAAAGTTGATAATATTACTGAAGATCTTTTCTGTTTCTTTCTTTGATTTTGTGTTTTTTTGGGGGAGTTTCAGAATATTTGTCCCGATTAATCTCCACATACATCTTTCTTCTACAATCGAATCCACAAAACATAAACATACCACCAGGGGTAGTAGCTTAGTGGCTCATGGCTTACTTTCCATAGAGTTTTGGTGATCAGGAGGTCACTAGTTTGAATCGTACTACATGCTAACGATGTAGCTCTCTCGAACTTGGTCTTTCTACAAAACCCGACTGAGGTCCACTAGCTCTTAGTGGGGCGGTAGTTTTGTGTGGCTCATTGGTCTCTTTCTGGGCCCATCGCTAGTTTGGAGTCCCTATGGTCACACCCAAGAAAGAGTTGCTATGTCCGGTCGTTCCCTCCTCCACCCTGTTATAGGATTAGAAAAAAAATAAAAAGAGGAATCCACAAAACATTTTTTCCCCAAAAGAAGTGTAGCCTAATTAAGGTCAGCATTTTGTTTCTTTTTCTTTTCCCTTTTGTATGGATTTTCTTTTCCCTGCCATAAATTCTTTGGCATCGCATCAAATTTTGTGGTTATTAGGGAATCAACTCAATCAAGCAAAAAATATGTACTTATTCCCCCATGTGTCATTCGTGAGGCTCAACTCGGGTTAATGATTCGGACCATTCAACTTGTGGTCTGAGAAAGTAAAAACATTTCTGAAGGAAATTAAATTGATCAGACATTGATAGACTCATAAACCAATCGCATGTTTATTAACTTAAATCATCCATTTCCCCAAACAAAATGTAGTGTTTTTAACATGCGCATAGTACTGATGCTTGCTGAAGCAGGGTGGGTTTTATTTTTTGAACAGATCAAATGTTATCTGATGGGACTGCACGAGGTTGGACGGTTAAGATCATTGTTATGGGCCCGGGTAGGAGTAACAATAACAGTTGCAAAGGGTACAGGGAGATGTTATGGAGGGGAGCTCGTACCAGCAAATTCCCTGCAAAGCAGACCGAAAACGAGAAGAAGAAGTTTTATTGCAATTGAGGGAATGCTTAGTTCCGGGATCCGGAGATCCTGTAGTGCACCGGCTGTTCATTTCGGCATGAACAGCTCGGATTTTATTGAAGTATGCCTGATCGATTCTGGGCTGTCTTCAGCCATCACCACTCACCAGCAAATGCCCCGCTGCATATTTAGTTTTGGGTCTAACAAATAGAATGGCCCACTTATTTATTTATCAAATCGGGCCGATACAGGCTTCAAAGATCTTGGCCCAAAGTTTATCTAAGATTATTAGATGTTCGGGCTAGTTTGCGGCGCACCTCAACTAATTCCGGGACCATGAAGTTAACGACCAGGCAAACCTTCAGTGGACCCAAGATTTTAAATGCTTGACTTTCGTGAGATTCAAGCTTGCGATTTCTTGGGGGCAATCTCCTTAGACGTGGCATGCTTTTTCACTGTGGCAGATACACATTGGGGCTAGTGGGGGCACGGGTTCCCATTACAATTTTCAATAATTTTAATTTTACCCCAACTAATAAAGGCCATGAGTATTTGTATCAACAAATTATACACATTTTCTCTCTTATACCACTTACATTTTTAGTAGTATCTTTGTCAAGTTTTCAAAAAGTTCTCCTTTACGTACTTGTTTTTCATAACGACTCGTTATCTATTTGTATATTGTAGCAAATGTTATGTTCTAAGTTCAATTCTTTCATATTATGGTTTGTTTACCATAAGTAAAAGATAGAAAACTCTATGATAATGGTGCCTCTACCGAGCTAAATATCCGGTTAGACCACCGTTTTTCCATACCCATTTGGCCAAACTCATAATATTCAACCTTTCGGCTCAATTAAATTCACACGTCCATCTAGTATGGACTATGGAGATAGATAAAATCTTTTAGAAAGAAAAGAGAAAACGATATGTCTTTCTTCGTTGTCTTTGAAAGGACCATAACTGTTTTTTGGCCCTCAATTTTCCTATTTTCACAATGAATGAACATCCATCCAAATATGATTTTTGGGAAGGATGCTGATTTTGGCACTCCACTTTTATATGCAAGTGCTCCACTTTGTACATGAAACTAATAGGTGGAGAGCAAAAATCAATTTTCTAAAAACAAATAGATTCTTGAGCTATAAATTTTAAAACATGGGGCTTAGCTGGCCAATGGACAAATGGTCAATAAAAGACGCTATATAAAAAAATTAAAAATTAAAAATTGACCAGTGTTTAATTTCTCAAAGATGTCATATAATCTCTATAATACAGTATTAATTTATCAAAATCCTCTTCATATCAATTTGACTTTGCTAGAACCAGTCAAACTTCTGTATGTATGTATTTGCTTACATAGAAACCATGCTTACTGTTGGAGTAAGCTTCAGGTACGTTTATTTGACGAGACTAATATTTAATGGATATACATAATTTCCTAACAATCGGATTAATAATACCATAGTTAATCTCATGATATTGTAGATTTTATCTTTTGGTGGCATTATGCATCGAATATGTAGACACGACGACTTCCAAATTTCATCAGTTGATTTTCTCCCCTCTCTGTATGTCATGATTATCGATTTCGTACCATATAGTCAAAAGTATTCGCTCCATTGTTATTTAGTATATAATTTTGAAAGGAGGATCACGTGAACTCCATTGGAATATCGAAATTTCAAACACTCTTGTTGAAAAGAAGAAGAAAGAGAAGTGGCCTATTTGGTGTTTTCTTATTGAGCAAGGTTTGAGGGTTGCAATAGTTAGTTGGAGTGTCAATAGAAGTCCAACCCTAAATAACCTAGTAACTGATGTGTCACTGAATTTCTAGAGAAAAAAATAGAGCTGTGGTTAGGGGTGAAATGCCATTCGAACCTAGAGCTAGCTAGTCCTCCCCAAAGTGAACATGGAAGAGAAATTGGAATATATATGGAATTATGCTGCAACAACCATGGCAGCCAAAAGGGTATGTAGCAAATGCAGTATTCTAAAAGTCAGCTCCCTAAGCCGACTACTCCTTGCTTAGGCGATAGGCGGTGGTTCAACGCCTAGATTAGGCAGCCGACTATTTGGCCCCTAGTCCTCCCGGCTGCATGGGCTCTTAGGCAGCTGACTAGTCGGCGCCTAGGTGCTAGGCGGCCCTTTTTCGCCTGACTAACGCCTAACGACTTATAAAACATCAAGCAAATGAATAGTAGAATATTGAATCTTCTTCAACATTTTGTGATCCTCTAGTCAAATGGTACGCTAAACCTGTCACAATTAGAAATGTGTCTTTTCTATCTGATAACGGTAATTTACTAATTCTAGAATTTTCTTCATTCCGCAAGAATCCAAGCTTTATGCAAGAGAGAGTGCCTCATCCATCAGGTCAATCACATTCACTTCGTCTTCTGAAACTGCAACATCTATTTCTGTAAAAGATTACAAGAAGTCAACAAATGTATATCACGTTATTTACCGTACAACAACGAAAACGTTCCTTGTTATAATTGAGGAAGTTGAACTAAAAACCTCAACCATCCATGATCAGTAGAATCAATGGGCTGCCGCGGTTGCCACTCGATTCACACAAGGCCTAAACTGCAACTAAATTCTAGCATCACAATCGGTAGAATGAGATAAAGAAAAGAGAAGTTACAATTCACGATGACAAGTCTTAGAACTCTCAAATCATGACTTTTCAACTATCATCCGGCAGACCGGTTCAATCAACTCTTACGGGGCTAGACGGCCAGCTTGTACGAAGCTTTATTCCAACTTTAAATGATTTCCTAGCTAGAGGATGTTGGGATTAGTCCTCCAAGGATTAGTCTACAGACTTTCGTGCAACAGTAGCTATATATTATCACATGGTCTACAGACTTTTAATTCTTCTAATTGGTAGCCTTTTTCCTTTCACTACCACTAATTGCACTCGAAATTTTCTTCGATTACTTGCCCTTCGTGTACTTCTTGGAATTTAAAAGTAACCAAACTTAATCGCCAAGAAAGATACAAGAAGTCAGCTTCATGCATTTTCTTCCCCCTTCGATTAAATTAGAAAATCAACCAAAGAAATGTTTGAAACACATCAATGGCCGGCTTTGCTATACCACTTCTCCTCTGCTACACAATCTTGTCAACCTCAATTCCCCTCACCACTCCAACGGACATCATCACCCCAACTCAAACCACCGGAGTAACCGACACCGTAGTTTCCGCTGGCGGCAACACTGAGCTCGGGTTCTTCACTCCCAGCGGCAAGCCCAACCACTGGTACTTAGGAATATGGTACAAGAAAATCTCCACCAGAACTGTTGTTTGGGTCGCCAATAGAGAAATCCCACTAACTGATTCACTTGGCATTTTACAACTAACCCAAGAAGGCAATCTCCAACTTGTTAACAGCAGTGGGAGTATAATTTGGTCATCGAATGTATCACGACCGGTTCAGAATCCGGTTGCCCAATTACTAGACACCGGAAATCTCGTGGTGAGAGAAGGAAATGACACTAACCCGGAAAATTTCTTTTGGGAAAGTTTCGATTTTCCCACGGATAATCTCCTAGCAGGGATGAAATTCTGGAGGAATTTGAAATCCGGTCTGGACCGGTACCTAACATCGTGGAGGAGCACGGATGACCCGGCTCCGGGTAATTTCACGTACCGGCTTGACCTGAGGGGGTACCCGGAATTGATATTGAGGAGTGGGGATACGGTGCAGTTTCGGTCTGGGCCGTGGAATGGGCTTCGGTTCAGCGGTTTTAATATGCTGGTACCCAATCCGGTTTACACATTCGGGTTCGTTTTTAACCAGGAGGAGGTGTACTATTACTTTGAGCTGGTGAATGTTTCTGTTGTGACGAGGTTGGTTTTGAACCCGAGTGGGTTGATCCAGCGGTTCACTTGGGTGGACCGGACCCGGGGTTGGGTCTTATACTCGTCGGCTCAAACGGATAACTGCGACAGCTATGCACTGTGTGGGGTGTACGGTAGCTGTAATATTAACAGGTTAAAAAACTAAACGAGTTTTTGATTGGTTTGGGACCTATTATTTTCTTACATTGAGCTCATGCACATAGAGATAACACAATATCAAACTTCCTCTCCTATTTTAAGAACGTTAGATAACTTAGATTTAGAGAATTGGGTATTTGAAATGGGTGTAAATTACTTATTTTCAATTGCCATATATCTTGTTTTTGTGGGGCATTTGAAAACACCTCAGGACACAAACTGAGGAGGTGTGGTTGGCAGGGTTTGAACCACCTCGTAAGCAAGAATGTTCAGTAGAGAGTAATCTTGTTATGGTGACCACATTTATATGCTATGTTATATGTAGTATGCTATGTTATATGTGTTTTATGACAATAAGTATGTCATATGTTACCAACTGTGGTGATGGGTCTAATAGTTGTGAGCCTGCCACTATGGTTTCAGTGAGATTACGATCAGGTTATGACTTCAGTCTGTCTTGAGAAACCGCTTTAGACTTGTCTTGAGATTACAATTTGTCCCCTAGGTGTTGTTTTTATCGAGGTCCATCTAGGTTCTTGTCAGGCAACACGCTGGATAGGAGCTCCTTTAGCCGATAACACATCATATACTTCCGACACAACTCATAAGTTAGAAATCAGATAATACACAAAGACCGCATCTAAACATAGTCCTGATATCACTAAGGTGTAAATGTAGGAGTTGTATGTTTCTGAACAAATTCTCTTCCAAATTGTTTGAATGTGAAAGGTTAATATGGCCCTAATGTCCCCAAAATAGGTCACCTCCATGCTGGTGCCTGAATGGGTTTGTGCCGAATTTTCCACAAGACTGGGACAAGGCCGATTGGTCCCAAGGGTGCGTTCGAAGGGTGCAATTGGACTGCTTGGGAGATGGGTTTGTGCAGTATAGTGGGGTGAAATTGCCAGACACAAAGGGTTCATGGTTCAATGTAACCATGAGCCTAGAAGAATGCCAGAGGGTGTGTTTGGAGAATTGCAGTTGCACTGCTTATACGAGTTTAGATGTCAGAGGAGGAGGAAGTGGGTGCTTGCTCTGGATTGGTGATCTGATTGATATACGGGAGTACAACGAAAATGGGCAAGATCTTTACATTCGGATGGCTGCTTCAGAATTAGGTATGTACTGTAACTAACTACTGCATACAACTAATTAAACCACACTTAGACCTACGATGAGACATTGGGTTTCTCTTTTCCAAAAAATTTCTCCATTTTCCTCGATGCATGACTGTGTCTGTTCTAGATTTCTTTGTAACTGCTTTGAGACATGTGAAAACAATTTTCAGAAAGAGAAAATTTGATATGCGCGGCATCTGTACTAAGCTTTGATGGTGCCTAAAGCAAAGACCAATGATTGACAAAGCTTAAAACAGTCTTAGATTCTTAATACTGTACACTATCTATGAGAACAGATAACCGTACCAAAGCATGTTTAAAGTACCCTTGTGAAATCATTAACAATCCTTTCATGTAATCCTGCTTTCATGGTTTTGTTCATAACCTATAGAGTATAGAGGGACACTGCTCACAGCAGTCTTAAGAAAAGCACAAGTAGTTAAGGCTTTTGTATCTATTTCTTCTTCTCCTTGTACTTTTGCCAGTCTTGGAAAAAAGCACAAGTAGCCAAGGCAGTAAGGCTTTTGTGTCTCTTTCTTCTTCTCCTTATGTTTTTTGACATCTTTGTTTTCGCCATATCAACTTAAATTTTTGTTTCTTTGGGGTGCTATAATTAATTAGGAATTTGTTAATGGGGTTACTTGCATGTTTATCAAGATACCAATGCTGGCTCCACTGCAAAGAAAAAGGAAAAAGTAGCCATAGCTGCCTCTGTAGTAACTGGGGGTTTGCTATTTCTTGGTCTATCTCTGATCCTGTGGATGTGCAAGAGGAAACAAAGGCTGAAAGGCAAGTCTTCTTCTTTTTTTTTTTCCAAGCTTATGTCTTTCCTACCATTTAATTTTGGCCACTGACTTGTTTGTTTCCAAACAAAACTATTGCAACGAGAGTAGAAAACAAGAAGGGCAGTTGTAACATTTCTAGTACATTTCAATAGATAAATGTTTCCCTCCTCATTGCCCTTGTATGCAGCCAGAAGAACGCCCAGTAGAGGCTACATATACACAAGAGGGAGACAGAAGGAAGAACTAGAGTTACCACTCTTTGACTTGGCTACGATCTCTAAGGCCACCAATAACTTTTCTGAACATAATAAGCTTGGAGAGGGTGGATTTGGATCAGTGTACAAGGTAAAATTACGGTTTCTATGTAAGTTTAACCTTGAGAAGTAAACGACATTATCCAGTTTAAATATTGGTTACACCGAGGGAAAGTATATTATACTCTTATACAAGTAACAATCTCCATATATAGCAAGATCTAGAACTACCATGATTTTCACTGTATACAGTATTAGTACAATATATAAGGGAAATTACAAGAGTGCATTGACATACCATTGATGCAGAAGTTACTTGAGTGTGGGTTTCATCTCTAGTAGACCTTTGAACCTGCACATGGAGAAAGGTCAGTTTCCTTATGTATGAGCACACCCACTTCCCATCATGTAGGGTGTATAAGGAAAGAACTCTAACTATAGCAATGTAGTCTTACAACTGAAGCAGGAAAATAAATTACCAATATATAGCCGAAAGATAATCTCTAGCACCTAGTTCTTGTCTGCATGCTTACGAACAGCGATGCAAATCTGTCACGGGACTACTTTGCCAATCTATTTAGTCAAAAACTATCATTTTCAGGGAATACTGATGGAAGGGCAAGAAATAGCTGTGAAGAGACTTTCGAAGGATTCTAGACAAGGTCTAGATGAATTCAAGAACGAAGTTAATTATATCGCCAAACTGCAACACCGAAACCTGGTGAAAATTCTAGGATGTTGCTTCCAACTTGAAGAGAAGATGTTGGTCTACGAGTACATGTTTAACAAAAGCTTGGACTGCTTCATTTTCGGTTTGTCTCTTTTAGAACCCTTGTATTTTTAGTTTCAGCACTTTAGAAATCTCAGTTATCCCGAATGTGAATGGAAGGTATACTACACGAATTCTTCCATTGTTCGGTTTGTCTCCTTCAAATGTTGATCTAGGAGTAACAACGATCAATAATTTTTTAAAGAAAATTGGCAGATGAGAAGCGAAGCATGTTGTTAGATTGGCCAAACCGCTTCAACATCATCATTGGGATTGCACGGGGACTTCTTTATCTCCATCAGGATTCCAGATTGAGAATTATTCACAGAGATTTAAAAGCTGAAAATGTTTTACTGGACAATGAGATGAACCCAAAAATTTCAGACTTTGGCCTCGCAAGAAGTTTCAGAGGAAATGAAACTGAAGCAAAAACAAAGAAAGTGGTTGGGACGCAGTAAGTACGTTTACGAATTTTACAAACGAACTTCGCTTCCCTTTTTCTTGTAAACTGTTTACATGTCCTTGTTGGTTCCTACAGCGGTTACATTTCCCCAGAGTACGCAGTTCATGGTGTCTACTCTATGAAATCCGATGTGTTTAGCTTTGGGGTACTTGTACTAGAAATACTAAGCGGGAAGAGGAACAGAAGCTTTCATCATCCAGATCATGACCTCAACCTTCTTGGGCATGTAAGCCTCGACTAACGATCTATGAACCTTAAACTTAAAACGAGAATAAACTCACAAAAACCAACACTGGAAAGAACACTCACACAGCCCACACCCATGTGAGTATTCTCTCCACTTCTATGCCAACTTAATACATACATATATACTGAAGAGCAACAATTTTGCTTAGGCATGGAAACTCTATATAGAAGGAAGGCCCTTGGAATTGGTTGATGCATTAGTAAGGGAATCATGGTTTGCATGTGAAGTGTTACGATCAATCCATGTTGGATTGTTGTGCGTACAACAACGTCGGGAAGATCGGCCTAGCATGTCGACTGTAGTGGTGATGTTAGGCGGCGAGGGTGCACTGCCTCAGCCTAAACAACCAGCCTTTTTCACAGAAACGAGTCCGCTGGAAGCAGATTTGCCAGAAAGCAAGAATGCAGCATTTTCAGGTAATGAAGGCGCCATCAGTGAGATAGAAGCTCGATAGAAGGGCAAAGCAAAAGCCGAACCCCTCAGATGAGGAATTGCTTAGAGTGGTGACTCCACCTTCAGGGGTGCATCCCTGGCTCACTGAATCACATCGAGGAAAGCCCGTCTTTTCAGCTTCCTCTCTACTGTTGGCGTCATCTTGTAATTAAGCCAGTTTTTTTCCTTCTTTCAACACAGTCTGTTTTGTAACAAAGCCTACTGAAATCATGTAAAGTCAATATGTAACTAAGCCTACTGATATCATGTAAATCATTTCTTATTCCCATCTTACTAAATCGGGTTTTTCGGTTTCCTCGGAGATTTTTAACTTCCTTCAAAATTCTTGGCCTAGCTCTCTGTATTTGATGTGTATCAGTCTGTTTTGCTTGGCAGTTGTATTTGGGTTTAGTCTGCTGGTCTTGTTTGTCTTGGAGTGAGTCTTGTTTTTATGATGGCTTTCATGTGCTCAAGACTATCTCCTTGAGGTTTTTTGGGCTTGGTAATTTTCTCTTTTCCCCCCCAAAAAAAAACTTAGTCAAACAAAATTTACAAATCACATTCTAGTTATTAGCAACTCAAATCACACTGTCAAAACCTATAGAACATCTGTCCACAAAAAAAAAAAAAAACTTGATTGTCAATACCTTCCAGAATAAAGAGCATAGGTTAGAAGAAGATAATGACGGATAGGCCTGTATGCGAACACATACGAAACATGAAAAAAAAATTGGAATTACCTTTGCGGCTTGAAGACTTTTGGCCTGCGTTGTGTTTTCCACCTCAAGTGTAGCTTCCAGTCAATGTTGGCTAACATAACATCTTTTTCTTCACCAAGACTTTGATGCTCCCAAATGCACCACCATCATGCTCTCTTATCAAAAAATATCATTAGACTACCCTTCTACACAAGTCTCTCCTTTTGCCTTGAGAATGCAATGGAGAGACAGGCTTTCCTCGCCTTCTTCCATGCTACATTTTTTTCCTCAACCCTCCTAAAATTTTCCATTGCAGCCGATACCTTAAGTTCAAGCCAATCCCTGAGGGATGGTGAAACTTTAGTTTCACCCGGCCAAAAGTTTGAGCTCGGCTTCTTCTCTCCCGGAAGCTCAAAAAACAGGTACTTGGGAATATGGTATGTTAGAACCCCAGATACAGTTGTTTGGGTTGCAAATAGAAACAACCCAATCATAGATGCACAAGGCATCCTAGCTATCAGTAGTGATGGAGGATTGATCCTTCGAAATGGAACTCAGAGCATCATCTGGTCATCAAACTCAACAAGAGCGTCAGCAGAAGAAATCACTCCAATCGCTCAGCTCTTAGATTCTGGAAATCTTGAACTCATTGAGAGAACAAAAACATATTCTGTCCTATGGCAGAGCTTTGATTCCATGTGTGATACCCTGTTACCAGGCATGAAGCTTGGAGCAAATACTAACACAGGTCTAGATCAGCATATGACATCATGGAAAGCTGCCGATGACCCATCTCCAGGAGATTTCACTTACAGAATTGAAAATAATGGGTTGCCTCAATTGGTTATCACCATGGGATCAACCAAAAAGTACCGATCCGGACCATGGAATGGACTTCGATTCAGTGGCCATCAAGCAGGCAACAATCCGGCTTTTAAACCTGTAATGGAATTTAACAACACTGAATTGATCTCTTTCTATGACCCATTCAACTCTGTCATAAAAAGATCAACACTAAGCCAGTCAGGGTATCTCCAACGCTATGTACTGAATGAAAAGAGCGGCAGTTGGGATCTCATGTTTACGGCACCAGTTGATTTGTGCGACAGTTATGGGCAGTGTGGACCTAATGGTATTTGCAGAACCAGCAAAGCACCGATATGCGAGTGTTTGAAGGGGTTCAGTCCAAAATCCCAACTAGAATGGGAAATGCTTAACTGGTCCAAAGGGTGTGTGAGGAGTGTGCCGTTGAAGTGCCAGAAAGGAGAAGGGTTTGTGAAGGTTGCACGTGTTAAGTTGCCTGACCTCTTGGATCAGTTTCAGCTGAACACTACTATGAGCCTCAGGGAATGCAAGGAGAAATGCTTGAGGGACTGTTCTTGCATAGCTTATGCCAATTCAAATGTCAGTGGAAGGGGAAATGGTTGTTTGATGTGGTTTGGGGATCTGATTGATACCAGAGAGTTCGTCCCACAAGATGATAGTGAGCAAGATATCTACATCCGCTTGCCGGGTAATAGTATCTCACACTCTTAAAAAAATAACAATCAAAGAACAACACTTTTAGTGGTCAGCAGAAAATACGTTTATTTGTACGAAAAAGGTGATTCCACAAGAAAATATAGCTTCTTCCCTACTTCAGCTGAAAAAAACCTGAACATTGTGGTAAACCAAGATGTAGAGTATCATATCCAGTCGAGTAGGATGGAACGTTCACAGTTGCCACTAGATCCTTAACTTTCAACAGCAAAAATAGAACTGGTAGGAACTTAGACACATATAAAATGGTGAAATTATTTACGTATGACCACAGCCATCACAACTGTTATATATCTTGACGAGCAAGACCCAAATATGTAGTTGTCGAGAAACAAAATATAATTTAGCAAGCACTGAAAATTTCTTGATGCCCCCTTTTCAGAATCACTTTACCCAAAGAAGAAGAAGAAAAGACTTCTGAAGATCTTACTGCTATCAGCCACTTCAGGAACACTTACCTTCTGCTTCGTATGCGGGTGCATAATCATCAAGATGAACAAAAAGAGAAGTCTAAAAGGAGAGAAAGAAAACTTGGAATTACCTGTGTTTGATTTGGCAACTATTTCTGCTGCCACTAGAAACTTCTCGCAGGAAAATATGGTTGGAGAAGGTGGCTTTGGTCCTGTTTACAAGGTAAAAAGGGATTTTTTTTTGTCCAGTGGCAGTTGCTCAGTGTAGACCATATCATATTTGTTCTGCGCCTTATACTGCAGGGAAAGTTGTCGATGGGACAAGAAATTGCCGTGAAAAGACTCTCAAAAAGTTCCGGTCAAGGTCTAGAAGAGTTTAAGAACGAAGTTGCCTCAATTGCAAAACTTCAACATAGGAACCTCGTCGCGCTTCTGGGATGCTGCATTCAAGGAGAAGAAACGATGTTAATCTACGAGTATATGAGCAACAAAAGCTTGGATTATTTTATTTATGGTATGAGCCCTTAAACTCTTTATTTCTTGATTAGCTCACCTGCATATTGATTGATCTTCTACATAATGTTGAATAGAAAAGAGAAGGAAGATGTATCTAATCTTGAAATTTACGAAGGGTAAATGATATACAGATCACAACAGAAAGGCATTATTGGCTTGGCAAAAGCGGTTTGACATTATCATGGGGATTGCAAGGGGACTTCTCTATCTCCACCAAGATTCGAAGTTAAAAATAATACACAGGGATCTCAAAGCAAGCAATATTTTACTAGACGGCGATCTGCTTCCTAAAATTTCTGACTTTGGATTAGCACGAATTTTTGCAGGAGAACAAATATCTGCAAAAACAAAAAGAATCATTGGAACATAGTACGTTTTACTTATTGTAAAGTCAAACATTTTTCCTGTCATTCAAAAGATCTTGTGGCTGACAAATTCTTGCAGTGGCTATATGTCTCCAGAGTATGCAATTGATGGAAAGTTCTCTGTGAAATCCGACGTATTCAGCTTGGGTGTTCTTTTGCTCGAAATAGTGAGTGGTAAAAGGAACAGAGGTTTTAATCATCCGGATCACCACCACAGCCTTCTAGGGCATGTAAGTACCTCTCTCTCTCTCTCTCTCTCTCTCTCTCTCTCTGTGTGCAAACAAACACGAATTACATATCACAACCTAGAAAAATAAGACCAAATGGTTTGCAATTACTTTAGGCATGGCTGCTATGGAATGAAGACAAGTCTTTGGAACTAATGGATACAGGTTTGAAGGATTCATGTGTTGAATCTGAAGTACAGAGATGCATTCAAGTGGGCCTATTGTGCATTCAGAAACTCCCAGAAGACAGGCCGGCAATGTCAACTGTAGTATTCATGTTGGGAAATGAGGGTGGAGTGTTGCCTATGCCTAAAGAACCGGGTTTCTTCATTGAAAGAAGCTCCATTGATGAATCATATACAAATGCTGCAGCAAGCATAACAACACTTGAAGCTAGATAACGATTCATCCAATCCACCCTTACAGTGTCAAAGACCACGCACGACAGATACAATCAATCTCATCAACCTATAAGACATCTTGTACAGGGGTCTGCCAAGTAGGCTATACTAGCTTTCACATTTTTGTCGAAGTGGATAGTCGGAAATTATTGTCGAGCCAAATAAATTACAATTTTCAAGCTCAATAGTTGTATAATGTACTGGAAGTCCCCTGTTATTCCAACTCGTTAATCCAAGACTATTGTAGGACGTCTCAAGAGGACTACTCAAAGAAGACAAAACTATCAATTCTAATCATGTCCACTAACAGAACAACCACCAAACCAAACCAAACCGAGCCTTATGTCCCAATCAATTGGGGTCGGCTAACAGAACAACCACCGAAAATCAATATAGAAAAGAACTCCAAATAGTGTAGTCCCCATAATGGAAGAGATAATCAACCATTGCCTCTAGAAGAGGTTAACCATTGACCTGGCTGCCAGTAAAGAGAATGTGTAGGTGCGCAGCTAGGAGAGCCCTAATGGGGATTAGACAGGCAATCAAACTAAAAGCTCACTCTACAATCGGACAACACCCATTGCGTACTACAGTAATTTTCACATGTTATCGTCCAATTAACAAGACAATAAACAAAAAGAGCTCAAAGTGATAGAACGACTGAGATGGACAACTAAAGCATCCAGAGAACAATATTTGCCAAATATAAATGATTTCTTTCGTATAGTGTACACTTGTTTGTATTTCTCAAGCGGTGTATGTTCACTTTACTGAGGAAACTGTAAAGAGCCATCAATCATGCCTCGGTTTTTCTCAGCATTTGAACGTTGATTTCCCTTGCTTGATGAAATGAGCAACATCGAATAACCGTATGATCACCAGGGAGAAGCTTATTTCCCACTCAAATAACCATTTGATCACCCTCTTCTTTGGAACTTTCCATTGATCAATGCAGACATGCCATCTTTACACTCAATCGTGACATTTTTAACTTTGATTTAACGCCGAATGTCATCCAATTGCTCTGTGCGTCTTACAACAGGGAAAATGAGTATCAAACACCAAATAACACACTAAACGGACATAACAAGTACAAATTAGGGGGTGCAACTATCATTTGCATACAAGCAGCCCAGCCAATGACAACATCAACTGAACAAAAAAATCCCCTTACTGGAATGAAACCATCAATCCTTCCCCTTGCCGATATAGGCATCACCTCCCATCTAACAGTGGAAAAATTATTAATTGCTCCTGGACCACCTGGTCCTCCAGACTCATTGGTGTGTAGCACCCACACCAATGTGTGGTGGAGAATAGACCTGGGTAACAGGTCGTGTCGGGTCGTGTTCGTGTCGTGTCAGTCGGGTTCGTGTCACAAATCATCCAACCCTAACCCAACCCATTTAGATTTCGTGTTTCTCGAGTCGTGTCATTTTCGTGTTTCGTGTCAGAAATGCTCAACCCTAACCCGTTAACTTCGTGTCCGGTTCGTGTCGTGTTATCGTGTCTGTTGCCTAACTCTATATAGAATTGCAGATATACCATATATTATGTATATATATTCGTGAAAATGGGTGATACAGATTCGTAACCGTGTTGGTCGTGTCAATTTCATGTCTCGCGTGTTCAACCCGAACCCGACCCATTTAGAATTCGTGTTCTCGAATCGTGTCATTTTCGTGTTTCGTGTCAGAAATGTTCAACCCTAACCCGCTAACTTCGTGTTCGGTTCGTGTCGTGTTATCGTGTCTCGTGTCTGTTGCCCAGCTCTAGTGGAGAAGGCCCCCTGGAGCACTGAAAAATCACTCCTAAGAGTGCACAGGGGTGTCAATAGCACGAGCCTACTGAGTCTTGACAAGCAATCAATTCAAGATGGTAATTACCCAAAAAAAAAAAAAAAATCAAGATGGCATGAACAGTTAATACCTCAAAATCAAACTCAAATCTCATTCTCCAATCAAACTGATGAAATCGAAAATCACAAGTAACTTGGTCGTACGAGACATGGGTGATCGTCAATTTGTTGTACCCATATGGGGATTCAAATGAATTTCTCCACAAACGGCTTTAGGGAGAGAGAGAGAGAGAGAGAGATAGATTTTTCGCGGGCTCGGCACTGTATAATTTTCGGGGCGCTGCTATTCGCAGCCCTTTATTTTCTCCCATAGCCGGTTAAAAATTTACAATTTTACTCGACAGTTAGTTACCGAAATTAAAATATATTTTCAGTATCCAATTACAGAAATATAGTATTTTTTTCAACAGCTATTCACCGAAAATGTATGTTCGGCAGTTGTTTACCGAAAGTTGAACATATTTTCAACATGTAGTTACCGAAATATAATCTTGTTTTCAACAGCTATTTACCGAAATATTTACCGAAATATTATGTATGATTTTCAATAACCATTTACTTACTGAAATGTAATGGGCTATGGAAGAAAATAGAGAGCTAGCAGCGCCTTTAATTACTCTATATAGTAGTTGTCAACCCTTCACTTTTAAGTAAACCTCTGTAAGCATCCTTAGCTTTCTATTTTTAACAGCCTCACCCCAGGACGCTAAAATTGGGGCTGCAAGTGATGACTTCAAGCTCGATCGTAGTTATATTAGCTCGCTTCGAGCAAGAGCCGAGCTTGAGCTCACCAAATTTAAGACAAACCGTGCTCGAGCAACACAAAACGTGATTTGACTCGGTTCGTTTGCAGCCTTAGGTAAAATCCTCGTTCGGAACGAATCAAAGATGAGATTATTGTCGAGTGATTTAGAGCTATTTCTTAAATCAATTACGACAAATCATGAAACATGACTCCCAAAATGTGAAAGATCTTGCAAACATTTGGAAGAACTTGGGTGATACACTTGCTAGCTTTTTTATAGTTGCAGAGACAAATGCTAGAGACATATGTTGGCATGGATAAAATCAATGAGAAGTTAGAAGTCCTCTAAATCGGCTCCAAGCCTACAACTAGGAAAATGAGGTGAATAAGTATTTGGGGGCCTTTCGATAAAAAAAAAGAGTACTTGGGGGCCTTAAAATAATCTAGAGGAATTGGTCATGCAGTAATTTCGCTAAGGTGAGGTAATAGAAAGAGGAAAAAGGGAAGACATGACATTTGACCCGAGTATAGGGGATGGAATACTATAATTGAAAGTGAAAGTGAAGGGTGTAGAGTGAAATTTGGGTGAAAGTACACGGTGCAAAATGCAATTAATTTGAATAATTTACAAAATGGGCAAAACTTCGGTTGATTCCATTGAGAGTATCTCCAATCTAATTCTTCCAAATTCTTCATTTTGAAGACAAAATATTACTAGTATTCTTTATTTAAAAAGTAGTAAATTTGGAGAGTGACAATTCATTCAAATTCCAACCACAATTCTCCAAGGGTATCTTCATTTTTCAAATCGCCCACTCAAAACTCAATTATCTCTCATTTCCCTCCAAAATTTTGAATATTAATCTTTTAAATTATCCAAACATGTTTGACATTGGTCTTCTTTTAAAGATAGCTGTAATACCGTTTCAATGGTTCTAACTTTATCAGTATTGGATCACAGTGTTAAAAGTTGTACACTTTTCATCGTGTAAATGTATATAAAGAACATTCTTCATAATTTGCGGGATTCTCCATAGGATCCGGCTTCTCTGTAGTCCACTGCAGAGAAGCGCATGCAGTTCAATTTGGACCGTTCATCTTGATAATCAATGGTTCAGATCTGCTGAAACTTTTACCGGTAAAAGTATATTCTTACCGATAAAACTATGAAAACAAATCTGGATCATTAAAAATACCATCCGATGGTTGCAATCACATGGACCGCACCTCTCCAGTTGAAAACTAGACTGCAGACAAGCCTTATTCTTCTCCATATACGAAGAATCAAAAGGGATGCTTCATTCTGAAGAATAAATGTAATGGTTGGATGGGTGCAATTCTTCATTTTTTAAAGATTTAAAGAACGAGTTTGAAGATTTGAAGTATGATTGAAGATGCTCAAAGTGTTTTAGTTTTCGATAATACTGTTCCTTCATTTTACATGTTTTATTGGGTGAACAATAACAAAAATAAAAAACACACATGAGGTTGGTTAGATAAATGTATTCACATGATTTTATCAATCACGTTTGTATGGGTAAATAGACTAGAAATTAGCAAAATGAATTAACATACAATTCCTTACATTTGTGTTGATCGAATTAAGCCTCAAGCTAACTGCATTCGCATAGTATAAAAGTTCTCATATGATCTAACAAAGAATTTGACCTTTGTAGTCCATTACTTTCTGAAAATGTCCATCGGGATTGTCAATTTTAACGGCATTCGTATGGTAGCTAGGAAATGAGTGGACTTATTGGACGCAATCGAATGTAAAAACAGTTATGCATGCGATCTTTATTCAATACTGGAATTGATACAAAAAATATTAAACAAAATATTTAAGGATACGAACCGAGACCCGTGTTGCACACGATGCCCTTAAAATAGATTCGCCGCCTCACCGGCCTCACCAGGGTGCAAGAGGTTGAATTCGACGTCCGTCTCCTAGGATTTACTAGGTTGAAAGTTTAAGTGTGCACCACACTTGAACTTGCTGCGAACAGAATTTATGTGCGTAGTACTCTCTTGGATGAGAAAACATTTGAGCTTACAAGAAAGAAGAAAACACTGGTTTTGGGGGATTTTTCCAGTTAATCTCAACTCATGGGAGGTCTGCCGACAAATTCAAAGCATGTTGAACGCAGTTTGAAAAATTTGATATCAGATGAGCAAAACCATTTTGGTTTTTGCTACTGCAAGCAGCCCACGAGCCCCGTCCCTCGGGTCTGTGGCCCAGTTTTGATTGATAATTTCTCATTCATTCCTTAATGGATTTTGTTCATTTCTTTTGTGGATTAATCCTACGCATAGGAGATTAAAAATTCACTTGGACCCACCTCTCGAGGTGTCCGGGTCCCATTTAATTTTTGGCTCAAAAATGCCTAAAAAATGTTGTGTACAAAACCCATTTTTCCAACAGGACTGTGGACCACCTTGGAAAATTCAGTAGTAGACAATTCTTTCTTTTGGAGCATATAGTAGACAATTCAACAATAAGGTTCTAGCTTTTGGGTCATCACTCTTCAATCATCATTGTTGAAAAAGTCTCTCACGAAACCAATAGTAAAAAAGGATTCAAACCCTCAAAACAGATAGAAGCTAGCACAAGTAATTTTCTCTCTCTGCCGTTTTTTTACTCTTCACACACATGCACAGCCCACATACACTGCCTCATTTAAATAGGAACAAGAGAAGAATCTACACAATTGACTCTTGAAATTCCAAGCATCACAAGACTCCTTTGAGATCCGAAACAGCACAGCCGACATTCCACTTCCAAAGAGCACAATATCATAGGCCAATAAATATATGACCAGCCAACCAACTGTTTCTTTTCTTTTTTCAATATTACATGGGCAAAACCCAACAAACACCCCCTTTTGCTCATGCAAAATTGCACCTCCTCGCTCGGGCGCCTCGCACCCCCTCACTCGGGTGCCTCGCACCCCCTCGCTCGGGTGCCTAATCGAAAATATCGGAGACCAAATTTGGTGCGAAAGAGACCCTCATCCTTGTGCGCGATTTTTCTTCACCTTGTTCCAAAACCAACAATTGCGGCATTTTGTTCTCGATGTTGCTCTCCACACATAAAGACTCGCTTGTTTGCGCCTTCACACGCCATACTTGTGTGACCCGACGCCCATAATTTTCCCTTGTTCGGTATCCACCATTTGCACGCCGCACTTCAACTTGACCTTGAAGCTTGTATAAATTGCCCGCCATTTTTCCTTGCAACACCACCTTCTCATTCTTGAAAACTTCAAGAGCTCCATCCCTTGATGCAAAGCTACAACCCTTTGCGTCCAACATTTCCAAGGAAATCGAGTTTTTCCTCAAATCCGGAACATGTCGAACTCCGGTCAATGTCACAAACCTTCCATTGGCCATACGAAAACGTACCGAACCCATGCCAACAACCTTGTTCACCGTGTTGTTTGCCATCCTAACGGTACTTCCATCACAAGCCTCATATGAATAAAAATATTTTTTGTTTGAACACATATGAAAAGAACAACCGGAATTCATAACCCAATCAAAATGCGCCGTACCTTCGGAAGTCACCGTGAGCAAATCACCTTCATTTTCGACGGAGATCTCAACCACCGCCGCTTCGGATTTTTCCTTCTCTTGCTCTATCTTGGCTTTGAGCTTTGGGCAAAACTTCAATATATGGCCTTCTTCATTACAAAAATAACATTTCCTTTTGTCAACGGCCCGTGACTCACCACCTCGCGAGTGTGATCGCCCCCTTGGTTTGGACCCATTTTGCCTTTCCGTCGTCCGCCCTCTAGCTTGACTCCCGGAAGATGCAACCATGGCACGATCCTCCGACATCCTCTCGCTTTCCTTCCTCCGCATCGACTCGTGAGATAGGAGTGTAGCAATAACCTCATCAAGTCTGAGAGTGTCTTTCCCAAACAACAATGTAGTTTGGAGATGCTCATATGATATCGGTAAGGAAACCAACAAAATAATCGCCTTATCTTCCTCCTCAATCTTTGCGCCAATGGCTTCCAACTCCGTTATTAGCCGATTGAACTCATCCAAGTGCTCATTAATATTTCCTCCCTCGGACATACTTAACGCATACAATTGCTTCTTTAACGACAACCTATTCGTCAAAGATTTAGACTTGTACCTACTCTCCAACTTCGCCCAAAGTTCCGCCGGATCCGTTTCATTGATAACTTCTCGGAGAGTGCTATTCCCGAGATACAATTGGATGGTGCTATTAGCAAGCTCTCTCATCTCCTCCCATTTATCTTCCTTCATTTCTTCCGGCTTTTCGGATTTCGGCTTGAGTGCTTTCACCAAACCTTCTCTCACCAAAATATTCCTCACCCTTTGTTGCCAAAGAGTAAAATCATTGTGCCCATTGAAAAGCTCAATCGCGAACCCGGTGCGTTTCCCCACCATACCGTAGCTTTGATACCACTTTGTTGGGTAAAATACCCGATCACCTGCACAATAGAAGCGCAATGAAAAACAATCACATACAAAAGAGACACAAGATTATATGGTTCCCCAAACTCGGGTACATCCACGGAGAGAGAACAATTTCCACTAATATTGAATGAGTACAATGAGATACAAAATACCCTACTCTAGCTCTCAAGCTCTTGGTGTTTTTATCTCCCTCAAACTCATATAATTTTCTCTCTCTGCTGTTTTTTTACTCTTCACACACATGCACAGCCCACATATACTGCCTCATTTAAATAGGAACAAGAGAAGAATCTACACACTTGAATCTTGAAATTCCAAGCATCACAAGACTCCTTTGAGATCCGAAACAGCACAGCCGGCATTCCACTTCCAAAGAGCACAATATCATAGGCCAATAAATATATGACTAGCCAACCAACTGTTTCTTTTCTTTTTTCAATATCACATGGGCAAAACCCAACAATAAGTTCTCAAGGAGTACTCAGATATTGAAATGCAGGATATGTGAATCCCACACCAAAAGGTAGAAGCGTGAGGTGGAAATGGATCATCACAGCACTTGCAGTTTCCATGACCCTGTTAACTGCATCCTTCTTTTACTGTATTCGGAGGAGAAAGTTAAAAAAGAAAGGTATGAATACCGAATTACAGTCTTGCAATCTTCTAAATCTAGAGCAAACCAATGAAATACATTTTACATGAAAACAGTTGGTGTTCACCGTCGTGCAAGTTTATTTGTTTGTTGAAGGATTTAGAATTTTGGCTTGAATAACATGTATGTTGATTGAGTCTGATAGACAAGTTTATTTTGGCAAATCTATGATTGCATTTGTTAGAGTCTCCGTGTTTGTTATGCATCAATGACCCAAATCCGTATACAGTTAACTTAGCAGGGAAGGACTTGTTGTCATTTGATCTTGGCGCAAGCATTGGAGCAGACAATAACACCCTGACTGAAGCAAGTAAGAGTCAAAATAGTAGCAAGGGGGAAGTTGATTTACCACGGTTCAGTTTCTCTAGTGTAACTGCAGCTACTAATAACTTCTCTGATGCAAATAAGCTCGGAGAGGGTGGTTTTGGACCTGTTTACAAGGTAAGATTTACCGTTGGTGTTGAACACTGTACAGATGATCATTTCTTTAACTTAGCATGATACTTTGCTATAGTCTTTGCAGTTAGTTTTGCATACATCATTAAAAAACATAGGCCTTTGATATAACAGGGAAAGTTACAAAGAGGACATAAGGTGGCTGTGAAAAGGCTTTCTAGGAAATCTGGACAAGGATTGGAGGAATTTCAAAATGAGGCAATGCTCATAGCAAAACTTCAACACAAGAATCTTGTGAGTCTACTGGGCTGCTGTATTGACAGAGATGAAAAAATTTTGATCTATGAGTACATGCCCAACAAAAGCTTGGATTTCTTCCTTTTTGGTATGTACTTCCCATATATCCCAAGAGATTGACTTAAACATGCTTGTGCTATTTGTATGCTTATGAATAGTTCATAACTTGTACTCCCTCCGTCCTTTATTTAGAGTCCAGTATTTCATTTTGGGCTGTCCTTTAATAAGTGTTCATTTTGTAAAGTTAGTGGGTAAAAGTTGGTGCATTGTCTATTTTGTCCCTAAAAGTAGATTCCATTTTGAAAAGTTAGTGAGTAAAAGTGTAATGATGATGGGTAAGTAGGGAAAATGGAGGAAAAAGTTGATGTGAAAGGTATAATGATGATGTTTTTTTAATAAGTTGGAGTTACGAAGCAAGACACTTAAAAATGGACGGAGAGAGTACAAGGTAGATGGTTCAATTTATAATTTTTTTTTGTAAAATTGAGACAGATCCGATCAAGCACGGGATACTAAATTGGGAGTTCCGCCTTAAAATTATCGAAGGAATTGCTCAAGGGCTTCTCTATCTTCATGAGTACTCAAGGTTACGAATTATCCATAGAGACTTGAAAGCTAGCAACATTCTCTTGGATAAAGACATGAACTCAAAAATATTAGATTTTGGGATGGCAAGAATATTCGGAGGCAGCGAATCACAAGCAACAAATCGAATTGTTGGCACTTAGTAAGTCAAACATGATCCATAACCCAAACACTTCCATACCTTTCCACCTGAATGGCTTATGGCTTATTTGTATAATATTTACCTTAGATGATTGCTTTTGTACTTAAATCCAGTGGCTACATGTCACCGGAATACACCATGGAAGGTCTCTTCTCAGTCAAATCTGATGTCTTCAGCTTTGGAGTATTATTGTTAGAGATTCCAAGTGGCAAAAGGAACACATGCTTCTATAACACCGACTCCCTTAATCTTCTAGGATATGTAAGTTAATATAACCATTCCAATTATTATTTCTTTCCATTTTTTACCTCTTCATTTAGTTTCTTCTTATTAAGATGTACTAATGATTTAAATTACTTAAACAGGCATGGGACTTATGGAATAACGGCAGGGGACTGGACTTAAAAGATCCGATATTAGAAGATATGTCTTCCACAAATATGCTGCTGAGATACATTAATATAGGGCTGCTTTGTGTTCAAGAAAGTGCAGCCGATAGACCTACCATATCCGTTGTTGTATCAATGCTCACCAATGAAATTGTCCTTCTACCCTCTCCAAAACAACCTGCATTTTCAACCAACAGGAGTGTCCTAGATCAAACTTCACACAAACGCCCCCAAATTTGTTCAGAGAATGTTGTGACAATCTCAATTTTGGAAGCACGATAATGGTTCATACTTCTGCAAGGAATCATTGTACTGTCAATGTTAGTTCTTAGAGGAAGGTCGTAATAATAATGTTCATAAGTCACTTTTTCTTTCTTTTCCATTCTATATCTTCAGATGTTTACATGTTTTTGCCTAAATTAGATTTTATACATCTTCTTGTCCTTGGAAATCCACTTGAGATTCTGGTTATTGTGGTGGTGTATCTGAGCCATGGTTGTGGTTCTTCTTGGGTTTGTGCTTACCGTTGTGGTTGAGGAACTGTTCTCGCGGTTGACACGATTGTGCTTGCAATGCCTCTTATAAGAAAACAGAAAAACATCTTCATTCAAGTCATTGCATAACTCTCAAAAGAAATGATACTGACCAAAGACTTTTAGGACACCTATGAAGCATGGCGTATTTCTAAAAAGAGAAATTATTCACGGAGGCGCGCAATCTCACATGTCCGTCTCGGCAATCAATTGTCCAGATTAAAAAAAAAAAAAACTCTTCCAGCAAAGAGTTTATAGTTCTTTTAAAATCCGGATTGTCCAATACACTTTTGGACGCGCGCAATTGGGCTCCGGAAAAACTTATTTGCAGAACCTTTGTAAATAAAATTCTGTTCTAAAAAGTCCAATTGTACTCGTACCCATAACATACCCAGTACTGCTACTTGGCATGGTACTTCTAAAAATGTACCAGGTACATGAAACACGTACCGAGATTATTCTCTATGATTTTTTAATTTATCCAGGTTAGATCCTAACATACCCTTTGATGTATCGTTTACCAATTATCCACATGGACAACATTATTATTTATATTCTCAATATGCCCCCTCAGGTGTAGCTAGATCCTCTCCTATAACTGTGCTAAACACGTGCAACTATTTAATCAATTAGGGTAGGCGATGAGATTTGAACACATGATATATTACCTACTCTAATACCATAGTATTAAATTGTTAACTATCAATTCATCTAAAAGCTTATGCTATTAAAAAGCGTTATTATTTATACTCTCAATAGAGTGGGAGGATTTTCAAACTTGGTTTTAGAAATTAGCAATTGTTAAAAAACATGTTAAAGTCTAACTTTATTAGATGAGCCGACTGCAAATGAGTTTTAACTGAGCTAATTACAATCCGAACTCTAGTAGCTTGATTTTGTAATGCAGCCGAGTAGATGAAACATAAGCAAGTTTAAAAACTATGTTCAAACATGGTTTGTTACGTAACAAGCTCATCTTAAGTGACCTTTAACGATCCATACACAAGTTGAGCTCAAGTTACGTTGTTGGTCTTGTATTGGGCTACCAGTGGCTTGATTTCAACAAGTGCATTATTTCCAAGACCACTCCGGTTCCCATGAGGGATCCCAAATTTGGAGTTTGTGCGGGACTCCTGTCCCAGCCGTTGGATTCGATCCAACGGCCCCCGTTTTAAAGAGCCATCTTGCGGATCCTAGGGGAACAGGTAATGGGTAAAAAGTTCTCGTGGGTCACTGGTTTGAGCCACCCGTTTTTTATTTTTCTTTTTTTGATTCGGCGGTTAAGAGTGTCTGGGCCACCTTATGCGTACCTCAACTATTCTCCTCCCCAGTCTGGTCAAAGATAAGTCATCCAAGCCGGGACTAGGGGATTCACAAGAGATTTATCTCTTGTGGCCTGGCCCCAAGAGATTACCAAATTTCGAACTCAGAAATGTCTGAATTTACAGTTACCCATTCCCACTTGAGCGGGGTGGTTGGGTATGGGTCATTGACCTTGAAAGTCTTTCAAGAAATTAACTTCGCAATCAACCATTAAGTTTGGAGAGGGCGGGCTTGGACCGGCATCCAGAAAAGTGAAAAACCAAACTGATTCCCAACTTATAAAATGCTAGCCAGTGAGTGCCAAATTTTAATACGGCCTCGTTTGAGTTAATAAATAATGCATCCCCTGTAGGGAGCACCCTACAAGATTCCCGGATTCCATTACACATAATAGTGTGCAAGTGTTATCGGAGGCTCAAAGAATTGACTAATCGGAAAACAAATGACTACTAAACGTTAAAAGAAAAACCAAGGGAAGAAATATTAGAAAGAAACAAGGGCCTGTTTGGAACCTATGGAAAGTGGAAGAAAAGAAAGGAAAATAAAAAATTTTCCTTAGGAGTTGTTTGGTTCCTATACAAGGGAAAGGAAAAGAAAATAGAAAGGAAAAAGAAAGGAAAGCTCTGGAGTCTGGAGTATACGGCTGAGGAAAATGAAAAAAAGTGCCTAATTTGAACAAGAGAAAACCATTTTCTTTCCATTTTCCTCTTAAAGCCAAACAAGAGAAAACCATTTTCTTCCTAGTTTCTTTTCATTTTCTTTCTACAATCAAACAAGAGAAAAGAATTCACTTTCTTTACATTTTCTCTCTCTTTTATTTTCCTTTCATTTCCTTTCATTTTCACAAGTTCCAAACAGAGCCAAAAGCAAAAGGCATGTGAACTGTGAAGTAAATAATGGAAGAAGATTAAAAAGTGAAAGACCTCTCTTGGACGGCGCGCGTAGTTTTCTGCTGTTTCTCTCTTGACTCGGTTGCGCGTAGTTTTGGCATTTAAGAGGGGTCGCTTTCCTCGTCCTCTCAAGCTTATCATCTCCACACAAAACATGAGAAAAAAATGGAATTACCTTTCGCGGCTTGAAGACTTTTGGCCAGCGTTGTGTTTTCCATCTCAAGTTTATTTCGATTACTTGCCTTTCGTGTACTTCTTGGAATTTAACCAAACCAATTGCCAAGAAAGATACAAGAAGTCAGCTCCATGCATTTAAATTATAAAATCAACCAAAGAAATGTTTGAAACACATCAATGGGCGGCTTTGCTATACCACTTTTCCTCTGCTGCACAATCTTTTCAACCTCAATTCCCCCCACCACTCCAACGGACACCATCACCCCAACTCAAACCACCGGAGTATACGACACTGTAGTTTCCGCCGGCGGCAACACCGAGCTCAGGTTCTTCACTCCCAGCGGCAAGCCTTACCACTGGTACTTAGGAATATGGTACAAGAAAATCTCCACCAGAACAGTTGTTTGGGTCGCCAATAGAGAAATCCCACTAACTAATTCACTTGGCATTTTACAACTAACCCAAGAAGGCAATCTCCAACTTGTTAACAGCAGTGGGAGTATAATTTGGTCGTCGAATGTATCACGACCGGTTCAGAATCCGGTTGCCCAATTACTAGACAACGGAAATCTCGTGGTGAGAGAAGGAAATGACACTAACCCGGAAAATTTCTCATGGGAAAGTTTCGATTTTCCCACGGATAATCTCCTAGCAGGGATGAAATTCGGGAGGAATTTGAAATCCGGTCTCGACCGGTACCTAACATCGTGGAGGAGCACAGATGACCCGGCTCCAGGTAATTTCACGTACCGGCTTGACCTGAGGGTGTACCCAGAATTGATATTGAGGAGTGGGGATACGGTGCAGTTTCGGTCTGGGCCGTGGAATGGGCTTCGGTTCAGCGGTTTTAATATGCTGGTACCCAATCCGGTTTACACATTCGGGTTCGTTTTTAACCAGGAGGAGGTGTACTATTACTTTGAGCTGGTGAATGTTTCCATCGTGACGAGGTTGGTTTTGAACCCGAGTGGGTTGATCCAGCGGTTCACTTGGGTGGACCGGACCCGGGGTTGGGTCTTATACTCATCGGCTCAAACAGATAATTGCGACAACTATGCACTGTGCGGGGTGTACGGTAGCTGTAATATTAACAGGTTAAAAAAACTAAACGTGTTTTTGATTGGTTTGGGACCTATTATTTTCTTACATTGAGCTCATGCACATAGAGATAACACAATATCAAACTTCCTCTCCTATTTTAAGAACGTCAGATAACTTAGATTTAGAGAATTGGGTATTTGAAATGGGTGTAAATTACTTATTTTCAATTGGCACATATCTTGTTTTTGTGGGGCATTTGAAAACACCTCAGGACACAAACTGAGGAGGTGTGGTTGGCAGGGTTTGAACCACCTGGTAAGCAAGAATGTTCAGTAGAGAGTAATCTTGTTATGGTGACCACGTTTATATGCTATGTTATATGTAGTATGCTATGTTATATGTTGTTTTATGACAATAAGTATGTCATATGTTACCGACTGCGGTGATGGGTCTAATAGTTGTGAGCCTGCCACTATGCTTTCAGTAAGATTACGATCAGGTTATGATGACAATAAGTATGTCATATGTTACCAACTGTGGTGATGGGTCTGATAGTTGTGAGCCTGCCACTATGCTTTCAGTGAGATTACGATCAGGTTATGACTTCAGTCCGTCTTGAGAAACTGCTTTACACCCGTCCTGACTCTTTAGATTACAATCGTCCCCTAGGTGGTGTTTTTATCGAGGTCCATCAAGGTTCTTGTCAGGAAACCCGCTGGATAGGAGCTCCTTTAGCCGATAAGACATCATATGCTTCTGACACAACTCATAAGTAAGAAATCAGATAATACCCAAACACCGCATCTAAACATAGTCCTGATATCACTAAGGTGTAAATGTAGGAGTTGTATGTTTCTGAACAAATTCTCTTCCAAATTGTTTGAATGTGAAAGGTTAATATGGCTCTAATGTCCCCAAAATAGGTCACCTCCATGCTGGTGCTTGAATGGGTTTGTGCCGAATTTTCCACAAGACTGGGACAAGGCCGATTGGTCCCAAGGGTGCGTTCGAAGGGTGCAATTGGACTGCTTGGGAGATGGGTTTGTGCGGTATAGTGGGGTGAAATTGCCAGACACAAAGGGTTCCTGGTTCAATGTAACCATGAGCCTAGACGAATGCCAGAGGGTGTGTTTGGAGAAGTGCAATTGCACTGCTTATACGAGTTTAGATATCAGAGGAGGAGGAAGTGGGTGCTTGCTCTGGTTTGGTGATCTGATTGATATACGGGAGTACCATGAAAATGGGCAAGATCTTTACATTCGGATGGCTGCTTCAGAATCAGGTATGTAACTAACTACCGCATGCAATTAATTAAACCACACTTAGACCTACGATGAGACATTGGGTTTCTCTTTTCCAAAAATTTTCTCCATTTTCCTTGATGCATGACCGCGTCTTTTCTAGATTTCATTGTAAATGCTTTGGGACATGTGAAAACAATTTTCAGAAAGAGAAAATTTGATATGCGAGGCATCTGTACTAAGCTTTGATGGTGCCTGAAGCAAAGACTAATGATTGACAAAGCTTAAAACAGTCTTAGATTCTTAATACCGCGCACTATCTATGAGAATAGATAACCGTACCAAAGCATGTTCTAAAGTACCCTTGTGAATCATTAACAATCCTTTCATGTAATCCTGCTTTCATGGTTTTGTTCATAACCTATAGAGTACAGAGGGATTTCTTCTTCTCCTTGTACTTTTGCCAGTCTTGGAAAAAAGCACAAGTAGCTAAGGCAGTAAGGCTTTTGTGTCTCTTTCTTCTTCTCCTTATGTTTTTTGACGTCTTTGTTTTCGCCATATCAAGTTAAATTTTTGTTTCTTTGGGGTGCTATAATTAATTAGGAATTTCTCTTGCTTGTTATCAAATATTTTTTTTTCACTTTTAATGGGGTTACTTGCATGTTTATAAAGATACCAATGCTGGCTCCACCGCAAAGAAAAAGGAAAAACTAGCCATAGCTGCCTCTGTAGTAACTGGGGGTTTGCTATTTCTTGGTCTATCTCTGATCCTGTGGATGTGCAAGAGGAAACAAAGGCTGACAGGCAAGTCTTCTTTTTTTTTTTTTTCCAAGCGTCTTTACTACCATTTAATTTTGGCCACTGACTCGTTTGTTTCCAAACAAAACTATTGCAATGAGAGTAGAAAACAAGAAGGGCAGTTGTAAAATTTTTAGTACATTTCAGATAGATAAATGTTTCCCTCTTCATTGCCCTTGTATGCAGCCAGAAGAAGGCCCAGTAGAGGCCACAAATACACAAGAGGGAGACAGAAGGAAGAACTAGAGTTACCACTCTTTGACTTGGCTACGATCTCTAAGGCCACCAATAACTTTTCTGAACATAATAAGCTTGGAGAGGGTGGATTTGGATCAGTGTACAAGGTAAAATTACAGTTTCTATTTAAGTTTAACCTTGAGAAGTAAACAACATTATCCAGATTAAATATTGGTTACACTGAGGGAAAGTATATTATACTCTTAGAACTACCATGATTTTCACTGTATACAGTATTAGTACAATATACAAGGGAAATTACAAGAGTGCATTGACATACCATTGATGCAGAAGTTAGTGACCCAAGAGTTACTTAAGTGTGGGTTTCATCTCTAGTAGACCTTTGAACCTGCACACGGAGAAAGGTTTGTTTCCTTATGTATGAGGACACCCACTTCCCATCATAGGGTGTATAAGGAAAGAACTCTAACTATAGCAATGTCGTCTTACAACTGAAGCAGGAAAATAAATTACCAATACATAGCTGAAAGATAATCTCTAGCACCTAGTTCTTGTCTGCATGCATACGAACAGCAATGCAAATTTGTCACAGGACTACTTTGCCGATCTATTTAGTAAAAAACTATCATTTTCAGGGAATACTGATGGAAGGGCAAGAAATAGCTGTGAAGAGACTTTCGAAGGATTCTAGACAAGGTATAGATGAATTCAAGAACGAAGTTAATTATATTGCCAAACTGCAACACCGAAATCTGGTGAAAATTCTAGGATGTTGCATCCAACTTGAAGAGAAGATGTTGGTCTACGAGTACATGTTTAACAAAAGCTTGGACTGCTTCATTTTCGGTTTGTCTCTTTTAGAACCCTTGTATTTTTAGTTTCAGCACTTCAGAAATCTTAGTTATCCTAAATGTGAATGGAAGGTATACTGCATGAATTCTTCCATTGTTCAGTTTGTCTCCTTCCAATGTTCATCTAGGAGTAACAACAATCAATAATTTTTTAAAGAAGAAATTTGGCAGATGAGAAGCGAAGCATGTTGTTAGATTGGCCAAACCGCTTCAACATCATCATTGGGATTGCACGGGGATTTCTTTATCTCCATCAGGATTCCAGATTGAGAATTATTCACAGAGATTTGAAAGCTGAAAATGTCTTGCTGGACAATGAGATGAACCCAAAAATTTCGGACTTTGGCCTCGCAAGATGTTTCAGAGGAAGTGAAACTGAAGCAAATACAAAGAAAGTGGTTGGGACGCAGTAAGTACGTTTACAAATTTTACAAACGAACTTCCCTTCCGTTTTTCTTGTAAACTGTTTACATGTCATTGTTGGTTCCTTCAGCGGTTACATTTCCCCAGAGTACGCAGTTCATGGTGTCTACTCTATGAAATCCGATGTGTTTAGCTTTGGGGTACTTGTACTAGAAATACTAAGCGGGAAGAGGAACAGAAGCTTTCATCATCCAGATCATGACCTCAACCTTCTTGGGCATGTAAGTCTCGCTTAACGATCTATGAACCTTAAGGCTTTGTTTGTTTGGATGTAAAATATTTAACTTATTTTCCTTCGTTTGGTTTGACAAAAGGTTGGAAAAGATTTTCAGCGTTAAAATATTTTCCATGATCCGGGTGAAAATGATTTCCTCTCAAAAAGTTGGTAAGTTTTTTTACGCTGTGGGGGTGGATGGACTTCCCCCGATCCCCAACTATTTCATCCCCCAACTGGAGGTGTTACACTTGTAAGTTGTAACTTCCACCATTTCAGTACCATCAGTGACGTGTTCTCTCTCTCTCTCTCTCTCTCTCTCTCTCTCTCTCTCTCTCTCTCTCTCTCTCTCTCTCTCTCTCTCTCTCTCTCTCTATATATATATATATATATATATATATATATATATATATATATATATATATATATGTTGTGTGTGTGTGTGTGTCAGTCTGTAGACACCCTATTCTGGATTGTCCAGATTAGTTTACCTATAGTCTTTGATTCTCCAATGATGATTTAGGTCAAGAACGTCTCGAGATTGTTGGTGTGTTCCAGCTTTGAGCGTTTCGAGCCTAATTCAAATCATCGTCGCAACTCTTTCAAACCCTTCAAGCCAAATGGCCTCAGCAAAACCTTACTGGCTTACGCTAGTACCGTTATGGCATGTGCTAGTAAACTGCTATGTGTCAGTCATCGATCGTTGACTCAGTTGCCACTGGCGCATGGAGGTACTTAGATGGCGTACGCCGATTAAAGCCTGTCAAACATCACTATTCAACCACGTGCACCAGACTTTTGCGGCCACCCCAGTACGATGAATAGTCCTCTGATGATTGCCAACGTGCAGAGATGTCCCCTTCTCTCCCACAAACCCTTTCAAGCCAAGTCCCATGCATTTAATGCATGAAGACTTCCTCTCCTAACCAAACCAGCTCTTAACCCATCTGGTTACTACCCTCTCTCAGTCCCTCTTTGGCTATAAATACCCCCTTTGCATTTATATGTAAGGGGGTTCACAAGAGTTATTCACCATAAAAGCTCTAAGTCATTTCCTCTCTTCTCTTCCTTTGCTCTCTTGTTTTCACTCTTTCCATTGCTTGAAAGATTAAACAAGAAAGCTTCTCCATACTCTCTTTGTATTCTTATCACTCATCATCCATTCCTCAAACTTCAAGTTCAAAACACATCATCAATCTCTAAACCAAAAGTATACCAACTTTTGTTGCCTTCTGTTCTGACCCATGAGGGGGTTGGCAGGGTCAAGGCTGGTAATCAATACCAGTCCTGGCCCTAAAATTAGCAAGGTTTCAAAGATCGTGTGTGGTGGTCAGTGGCGCACGCCAATAGAAATGAACCGTATGCCAGTTATGGTAGTACGTACAATACTGGCGTAGGGATCGTTGATCATCCATTTTATGCCTTTCTTTTCATATTGACACCTTACTGCATGCTAATAACCAGTTTACAGCTTTATGTATTCTAGGATTGTGTAGTGGTTATCTGTTTCTTCTGCTTTGGTAGGCCTCTGGGATCCTTCTGGTCATATTCCAGAGCCCAGATGATGTAAAACCAAGCATTGGACAAATGATGAAACTGACGTACGGTTCCTCGTGACTGGCATACGACAATTATGTCAAGGTCTAGTGGCTGGCCCTTGCATATCAGCTAAACCCTGCCTTTATTTGTTTCCCACACTGCTTATGGGGTGTTCTATTCGTTTCATTTCTCTAGATCTATTTCTGCTGCTTGTATCTGTATAAACCTTGTTATATAACTGCGTGGTTTGTCCTGGATGAGCACTGGTCTTTTCCAGAGCCCAGAGGGTTGATGACAAGAATTGTGAGTTCAGGCTTACTGGAGTACGCCAGTAAAGGAGTGGCGTGCGCAAGTCAAGCATGTATGCAGTGGCATGACTGGTGCATACAGGCTTCATCCTGCGCATGACACTTCCGGATCAGTGTATTCCAGTCTGTCTAAAATGCTTATAGGAGTGTTTGTTCTCAATCTATACTAATTGCCTCGATAAATCATATACGTCATCTTGTCATATAAAATGCAATTTGTTACAATTTTTTTTAATCCCCTTCAACTGTTCCTCCGCCCTAATTGGCTAAAGAAATGATTAATGAGAGAAAAATGCAAACGTTTTACAAAATGCCTGAGTAGAGACCGATCTTCGGATTGGGCGAGAGGGGTGCCATAAAACCCTTCCCCTCTTGTAACCTGGCTCTCGAACCTTAGATATTGAAGGTGACGACGGACCAGTCTATGCCTCTTTAAAATCAAACAACGTAGCAAGCGTTTCAAGTTCGGTTCCTTGGGTGCTTCACCGCTACAACCCGAGTGGCGACTCTGAATCGAAGCGTTTCGCCGCCCTTTCGCGCACCCGATTTTAACAACAAAATTGCAAATTTTGGGGCGTGTGCCCACACAGTCAGACCTCTTACGGTCTTACGGTCAGGACCTCCCCTTTCCCAATCGAATTGCGATGATCCGAGCCGCTCAATATGATCAGAATGTGATTTTAAGGGTACTTGCGAGAAATTGGCCAAAAAAATGATCAGAAAGAGCTTCATCCCAATAGTTTTTTATTGAACGGTTCAATAAAAAATTGCTCAATTCAAGCCCTTCCCGGTCATTTTTTTGCCAATTTCTTGAGAGTACCCTTAAAATTACGTTCCGATTACGTTGAGCGGCTCGGATCATCGAAATTAGATTGGGAAAGGGGAGGTCCTGATGGTCCTGACTGCCGTATATATATAATTTTTATTTTGTGTGTGGATTGACTATTTTGTTGTTTTTTGAAAAGTGCCTTCATATGCCAACCAAACATAGGAAAATAAAAGTTTAAAGTTTGTTTTTTGAAAAAACATTTTACATGGAAAACATTTTAGATTGTAAAATATTTTACATTAAAACAAACAGACCCTAAACTTAAAACGAGAATACTAAACTCACAAAAACCAACACTGAAAAGAACACTCACACAGCCACACCCATGTGAGTATTCTCTCCACTTCTTTTTGGTCAACTTAATACATACATATATACTGACGAGCAACAATTTTGATTAGGCATGGAAACTCTATATAGAAGGAAGGTCCTTGGAATTGGTTGATGCATTAGTAAGGGAATCATGGTGTGCATGTGAAGTGTTAAGATCGATCCATGTTGGATTGTTGTGCGTACAACAAAGTCAGGAAGATCGGCCTAACATGTCGACTGTAGTGGTGATATTAGGCAGCGAGGGCGCACTGCCTCGGCCTAAACAACCTGCCTTTTTCACAGAAACGAGTCCGCTGGAAGCAGATTCACTAGAAAGCAAGAATGCAGCATTTTCAGGTAATGAAGGCGCCATTAGTGAGATAGAAGCTCGATAGAAGGGCGAAGCAAAAGCAGACCCCCTCGGATGAGGAATTGCTTAGAGTGGTGACTCCACCTTGAGGGGTGCATCCCTGGCTCACTGAACCACATCAAGGAAAGCCCGTCTTTTCCGCTTCCTCTCTACTGTTGGCGTCATCTTGTAATTAAGCCAGTATTTTTCCTTCTTTCAACAGTCTGTTTTGTAACAAAGCCTACTGAAATCATGTGAAGTCAATATGTAACTAAGCCTACTGAAATCATGTAAATCATTTCTTTTGCACAGTCTACACTTGTATTTCCCTATAGCTTTATGTTTCACCTTTTCTTTTCAAATAATACTCCACTGTGTAAATTATACTATCAGATAACATGCCAAGGGGGCCTACTTACCCTTACCTGTCATAGGCCTGTTAAATCCTTCCCCTTTTCTGTGGCCCTTTTTACCATTCTCTTGAGGTGAAGGCTTGGGCTGGTTTGATGGCCCATCCTTCATAACTAAAGGACTCTGTAGATCAGCTCAGGCCAGTTTGGGCCCGCTAACCTCCACTTCTCTCATCACATAGAGATGCTTGTACAAGATTAAGACTTTAACGTTCAAATTATTATTTAGTCTTTCGATCTTTTTAAACTCAAAAACATCCTTGCGAATTACTAGATTTGAATGGGTCAAAATATTTTCCACGACACATTATTGGAAATCAGATATTTCATTAAGGGGCATAGATCTAGGCCTATTTGTTCGGTCAATTTCCTTTATCTATTCTAACTTTCTCTATATCAAACCTCTCTCTCTCTCTCTCTCTCTCTCTCTCTCTACGTATATCATTTCAAACAAGATATAAATATCGACGTGATTTGTACATGGTCACATTTGAACATACTTACAACGATTAGAAGACAAAGCACGCAGATTCGTTCGGAAACTCCTTATTCCCATCTTACTAAATCAGGTTTTTCGGTTTCCTCGGAGATTTTTAACTTCCTTCAAAATTCTTGGCCTAGCTCTCTGTATTTGATGTGTATCAGTCTGTTTTGCTTGGCGGTTGCATTTGGGTTTAGTCTGCTGGTCTTGTTTGTCTTGGAGTGAGTCTTGTTTTTATGATGGTTTTCATGTGCTCAAGGCTATCTCCTTGAGGTTTTTTGGGCTTGGTAATTTTCCCTTTTCCCCCCAAAAAAAAATACTTAGTCAAACAAAATTTACAAATCACATTCTAGTTATTAGCAACTCAAATCACACTGTCAAAACCTATAGAACATCTGTCCACAAAAAAAAAACTTGATTGTCAATACCTTCCAGAATAAAGAGCATAGGTTAGAAGAAGATAATGACGGATAGGCCTGTATGCGAACACATACGAAACATGAAAAAAAAAATGGAATTACCTTTGCGGCTTGAAGACTTTTGGCCTGCGTTGTGTTTTCCACCTCAAGTGTAGCTTCCAGTCAATGTTGGCTAACATAACATCTTTTTCTTCACCAAGACCTTGATGCTCCCAAATACACCCCCATCATAATATCATCAGACTACCCTTCTACACAAGTCTCTCCTTTTGCCTTGAGAATGCAATGGAGAGACAGGCTTTCCTCACCTTCTTCCATGCTTTATTTTTTTCCTCAACCCTCCTCAAATTTTCCATTGCAGCCGATACCTTAAGTTCAAGCCAATCCCTGAGGGATGGTGAAACTTTAGTTTCACCCGGCCAAAAGTTTGAGCTCGGCTTCTTCTCTCCCGGAAGCTCAAAAAACAGGTACTTGGGAATATGGTATGTTAGAACCCCAGATACAGTTGTTTGGGTTGCAAATAGAAACAACCCAATGATAGATGTACAAGGAATCCTAGCTATCAGTAGTGATGGAGGATTGATCCTTCGAAATGGAACTCAGAGCATCATCTGGTCATCAAACTCAACAAGAGCGTCAGCAGAAGAAATCACTCCAATCGCTCAGCTCTTAGATTCTGGAAATCTTGAACTCATTGAGAGAACAAAAACATATTCTGTCCTATGGCAGAGCTTTGATTCCATGTGTGATACCCGGTTACCAGGCATGAAGCTTGGAGCAAATACTAACACAGGTCTAGATCAGCATATGACATCATGGAAAGCCGCCGATGACCCATCTCCAGGAGATTTCACTTACAGAATTGAAAATAATGGGTTGCCTCAATTGGTTATCACCATGGGATCAACCAAAAAGTACCGATCCGGACCATGGAATGGACTTCGATTCAGTGGCCATCAAGCAGGCAACAATCCGGCTTTTAAACCTGTAATGGAATTTAACAACACTGAATTGATCTCTTTCTATGAACCATTCAACTCTGTCATAAAAAGATCAACACTAAGCCAGTCAGGGTATCTCCAACGCTATGTACTGAATGAAAAGAGCGGCAGTTGGGATCTCATGTTTACGGCACCAGCTGATTTGTGCGACAGTTATGGGCAGTGTGGACCTAATGGTATTTGCAGAACCAGCAAAGCACCGATATGCGAGTGTTTGAAGGGTTTCAGTCCAAAATCCCAACTAGAATGGGAAATGCTTAACTGGTCCAAAGGGTGTGTGAGGAGTGTGCCGTTGAAGTGCCAGAAAGGAGAAGGGTTTGTGAAGGTTGCACGTGTTAAGTTGCCTGACCTCTTGGATCAGTTTCAGCTGAACACTACTATGAGCCTCAGGGAATGCAAGGAGAAATGCTTGAGGGACTGTTCTTGCATAGCTTATGCCAATTCAAATGTCAGTGGAAGGGGAAATGGTTGTTTGATGTGGTTTGGGGATCTGATTGATACCAGAGAGTTCGTCCCACAAGATGATAGTGAGCAAGATATCTACATCCGCTTGCCGGGTAATAGTATCTCACACTCTTAAAAAAATAACAATCAAAGAACAACACTTTTAGTGGTCAGCAGAAAATACGTTTATTTGTACGAAAAAGGTGTTACGAAAAAGGTTATTCCACAAGAAAATATAGCTTCTTCCCTACTTCAGCTGAAAAAAACCTGAACATTGTGGTAAACCAAGATGTAGAGTATCATATCCAGTCGAGTAGGATGGAACGTTCACAGTTGCCACTAGATCCTTAACTTTCAACAGCAAAAATAGAACTGGTAGGAACTTAGACACATATAAAATGGTGAAATTATTTACGTATGACCACAGCCATCACAACTGTTATATATCTTGACGAGCAAGACCCAAATATGTAGTTGTCGAGAAACAAAATATAATTTAGCAAGCACTGAAAATTTCTTGATGCCCCCTTTTCAGAATCACTTTACCCAAAGAAGAAGAAGAAAAGACTTCTGAAGATCTTACTGCTATCAGCCACTTCAGGAACACTTACCTTCTGCTTCGTATGTGGGTGCATAATCATCAAGATGAACAAAAAGAGAAGTCTAAAAGGAGAGAAAGAAAACTTGGAATTACCTGTGTTTGATTTGGCAACTATTTCTGCTGCCACTAGAAACTTCTCGCAGGAAAATATGGTTGGAGAAGGTGGCTTTGGTCCTGTTTACAAGGTAAAAAGGGATTTTTTTTTGTCCAGTGGCAGTTGCTAAGTGTAGACCATATCATATTTGTTCTGCGCCTTATACTGCAGGGAAAGTTGTCGATGGGACAAGAAATTGCCGTGAAAAGACTCTCAAAAAGTTCCGGTCAAGGTCTAGAAGAGTTTAAGAACGAAGTTGCCTCAATTGCAATACTTCAACACAGGAACCTCGTCGCGCTTCTGGGATGCTGCATTCAAGGAGAAGAAACGATGTTAATCTACGAGTATATGAGCAACAAAAGCTTGGATTATTTTATTTATGGTATGAGCCCTTAAACTCTTTATTTCTTGATTAGCTCACCTGCATATTGATTGATCTTCTACATAATGTTGAATAGAAAAGAGAAGGAAGATGTATCTAATCTTGAAATTTACGAAGGGTAAATGATATACAGATCACAACAGAAAGGCATTATTGGCTTGGCAAAAGCGGTTTGACATTATCATGGGGATTGCAAGGGGACTTCTCTATCTCCACCAAGATTCGAAGTTAAAAATAATACACAGGGATCTCAAAGCAAGCAATATTTTACTAGACGGCGATCTGCTACCTAAAATTTCTGACTTTGGATTAGCACGAATTTTTGCAGGAGAACAAATATCTGCAAAAACAAAAAGAATCATTGGAACATAGTACGTTTTACTTATTGTAAAGTCAAACATTTTTCCTGTCATTCAAAAGATCTTGTGGCTGACAAATTCTTGCAGTGGCTATATGTCTCCAGAGTATGCAATTGATGGAAAGTTCTCTGTGAAATCCGACGTATTCAGCTTGGGTGTTCTTTTGCTCGAAATAGTGAGTGGTAAAAGGAACAGAGGTTTTATTCATCCTGATCACCACCACAGCCTTCTAGGGCATGTAAGTACCTCTCTCTCTCTCTCTGTGCAAACAAACACGAATTACATATCACAACCTAGAAAAATAAGACCAAATGGTTTGCAATTACTTTAGGCATGGCTGCTATGGAATGAAGACAAGTCTTTGGAACTAATGGATACATGTTTGAAGGATTCATGTGTTGAATCTGAAGTACAGAGATGCATTCAAGTGGGCCTATTGTGCATTCAGAAACTCCCAGAAGACAGGCCGGCAATGTCAACTGTAGTATTCATGTTGGGAAATGAGGGTGGAGTGTTGCCTATGCCTAAAGAACCGGGTTTCTTCATTGAAAGAAGCTCCATTGATGAATCATATACAAATGATGCAGCAAGCATAACAACACTTGAAGCTAGATAACGATTCATCCAATCCACCCTTACAGTGTCAAAGACCACGCACGACAGATACAATCAATCTCATCAACCTAAAAGACATCTTGTACAGGGGTCTGCCAAGTAGGCTATACTAGCTTTCACATTTTTGTCGAAGTGGATAGTCGGAAATTATTGTCGAGCCAAATAAATTACAATTTTCAAGCTCAATAGTTGTATAATGTACTGGAAGTCCCCTGTTATTCCAACTCGTTAATCCAAGACTATTGTAGGAAGTCTCAAGAGGACTACTCAAAGAAGACAAAACTATCAATTCTAATCATGTCCACTAACAGAACAACCACCAAACGAAACCAAACCGAGCCTTCTGTCCCAATCAATTGGGGTCGGCTAACAGAACAACCACCGAAAATCAATATAGAAAAGAACTCCAAATAGTGTAGTCCCCATAATGGAAGAGATAATCAACCATTGCCTCTAGAAGAGGTTAACCATTGACCTGGCTGCCAGTAAAGAGAATGTGTAGGTGCGCAGCTAGGAGAGCCCTAATGGGGATTAGACAGGCAATCAAACTAAAAGCTCACTCTACAATCGGACAACACCCATTGCGTACTACAGTAATTTTCACATGTTATCGTCCAATTAACAAGACAATAAACAAAAAGAGCTCAAAGTGATAGAACGACTGAGATGGACAACTAAAGCATCCAGAGAATAATATTTGCCAAATATATATGATTTCTTTCGTATAGTGTACACTTGTATGTATTTCTCAAGCGGTGTATGTTAACTTTACTGAGGAAACTGTAAAGAGCCATCAATCATGCCTCGGTTTTTCTCAGCATTTGAACCTTGATTTCCCTTGCTTGATGAAATGAGCAACATCGAATAACTGTATGATCACCAGGGAGAAGCTTATTTCCCACTCAAATAACCATTTGATCACCCTCTTCTTTTGAACTTTCCATTGATCAATGCAGACATGCCATCTTTACACTCAATCATGACATTTTTAACTTTGATTTAACGCCGAATGTCATCCAATTGCTCTGTGCATCTTAAAACAGGGAAAATGAGTATCAAACACCAAATAACACACTAAACGGACATAAAAAGTACAAATTAGGGGGCGCAACTATCATTTGCATACAAGCAGCCCAGCCAATGACAACATCAACTCAACAAAAAAAATCCCCTTACTGGAATGAAACCATCAATCCTTCCCCTTGCCGAGATAGGCATCACCTCCCATGTAAGAGTGGAAAATTTATTAATTGCTCCTGGACTACCTGGTCCTCCAGACTCATTGGTGTGTAGCGCCCACACCAATGTGTGGTGGAGAAGGCCTGGAGCACTGAAAAATCACTCCTAAAAGTGCACAGGGATGTCAATAGCACGAGCCTACTGGGTCTTGACAAGCAATCAATTCAAGATGGTAATTACCCCCAAAAAAAAAAAAATTCAAGATGGCATGAACAGTTAATACCTCAAAATCAAACTCAAATCTCATTCTCCAATCAAACTGATGAAATGGCAAATCACAAGTAACTTGGTCGTACGAAACGTGGGTTATCGTCAATTTGTTGGACCCATATGGGGATTCAAATGAATTTCTCCACAAACGGTTTTAGAGAGAGAGAGAGAGAGAGAGAGAGAGAGGGGTTTTAATTATGGGGGCCGCTATTCGTACTCCCGTATTTTCACCCGTAGCTCGTTAAAAATTTTCAATTATACTCGACAGTTAGTTACCGAAATTGAGATACATTTTCAGATTACAATTACCGAAATATAATATTTTTTTCAACAGCTATTTACCGAAAATATGTATTCAGCAGTTGTTAAATGTTAACCGAAGGTTGAACATATTTTCGACATGTAGGTACCGAAATATAATCTTGTTTTCAACAGCTATTTACCAAGATTTTATGTATGATTTTCAACAACTATTTACCGAAATGTAGTGAGCTAAGGAAAAAAATACGGGGCTGCGAATAGTGGCTCCCTTAATTATATGGTACTTGCCAACCCTTCACTTTTAAGTAAACCTCTGTTTGCATCCTTCGCTTTCTATTTTTAACAGCCTCACCTCAGGACGCTAAAATTAGGGCTGCAAATGGTGACTTCGAGCACTATCATAGTTATATTAGCTCGCTTCAAGCAAGAGCCAACTTGAGCTCACCAAATTTAAGACAGACCGTGCTCAAGCAATACAAAATGCGATTTGACTCGGTTCGTTTGTAGCCCTAGCCAAAATCCTCGTCCGGAACGAAATGAAGATGAGATTATTGTAGAGTGATTTAGAGCTATTTCTTAGATCAATTATGACAAAATCATGAAACATGACTCCTAAAATGTGAAAGATTTTGCAAACATTTGGAAGAACTTGGGTGATACACTTGCCAGCTTTTTTTTTTATAGTTGCAGAGACATGTTGACATGGATAAAATCAATGAGAAGTTAGAGGTCCTCTTAATCTGCTTCAAGCCTACAACTAAGAAAATGAGGTGAATAAGTACTCAGGGGCCTTCCAATTAAAGAAAAGTACTTGGGGGCCTTAAAATTATCTGGAGGTATTGATCATGCAGTAATTTCGCTAATGTGGGGTAATAGAAAGAGGAAAAAGGGAAGACATGACATTTGATCCGAGTGTAGGGGATGGAATACTATAATTGAGAGTGAAGAGTGTAGAGTGAAATTTGGGTGAAAGTACACGGTGCAAAATGCAATTGATTTGAATAATTTACAAAAATGGGCAAAACTTCGGTGGATTCCATGAGAGCATCTCCAAATCCAATTTTCCAAATTCTTCATTTTGAAGACAAAATATTACTAGTATTCTTTATTTAAAAAGTATTAAATTTGGAGAGTGTGGCAATTCATTCAATCTCCAACCAGAATTTTCCAAGTCTATCTTCATTTTCAAATCACCCACTCAAAACTCAATTATCTCTCACTTCCCTCCAAAATTTTGAATATTAATCTTTTAAATAATCCAAACATATTTTGACATTGGTCTTATTTTAAAGATAGTTGTAATACCTTATCAATGGCCCTAACTTTATCAGTAATGGATCAAAGTGTTTTAGTTTTCGATAATACTGTTCCTTCGTTTTACATGTTTTATTGGGTAAACAATAACAAAAATAAAAACACAAATGAGGTTGGTTAGATAAATGTATTCACATGATTTTATCAATCACGTTTGTATGGGTAAATAGACTAGAAATTAGCAAAACGAATTACTAACATACAATCCTTACATTTGTATTGATCGAATTAAGCTTCAAGCTAACTGTCTGTTACGAGTATAAAAGTTCTCATGTGATCTAACAACCAAAAATGTACTAGAACATGGAAACATGAAAATTCCAGTACGAAGAATCTGACCTTTGTAGTCCATTACTTTCTGAAAAAGTCCATATAGATTGTCAATTTTAACGGCATTCGTGTGGTGGCTAGGAAACGAGTGGAATGTGAACCACCTTAGAAAAATCAGTAGTAGACAATTCTTTATTCTTTCTTTTGGAGCATATAGTAGACAATCCAACAATAAGGTTCTAGCTTTTGGGTCATCACTCATGAATCATCATTGTTGAAAAATTCTCTCACCTAACCAATCGTAAAGAAGGATTCAAACTCTCAAAACAGATAGAAGTTAGCACAAGTAATTTCTGAAGCCTTAGCCAGCAATGGAAGGATTTGTTATAACACTTTGCATATCGTCTGTATTATTTTCCATCTTAATTACCTCCAATGGTGTCGACACCATAACTACAACAAAGTCACTTGCAGATGGCGAGACAATAGTTTCATCAGGTGGAATCTTCGAACTGGGTTTTTTCAGCCCAGGAAATTCTACGAATCGGTACGTGGGAATATGGTACAAGAAAACACTACCAATTATGACTGTGGTATGGGTTGCCAATAGAGAAACCCCACTCTTTGACAAAGCAGGTGTGTTAAAGCTCACGAGTCCAGGAGTTCTAGTCCTTGTAAATAGCACTAATGACACCATATGGATATGGTCTACAAAAACCTCGAGATCAGCACAGGATCCGGTTGCGCAACTTTTCGATTCGGGTAATATGGTTGTGAGAAATTCAGATGATGAAAAGAAAGCAGAGAATTTCTTGTGGCAGAGTTTCGATTATCCGGGGAACACGCTTTTACCCGGGATGAAGCTTGGAAGGAACTTTTTAACCGGTCAAGAATGGTACGTTTCTTCGTGGAAGAGTGATGATGATCCAGGTCAAGGTGTGTTTACATATGTGCTTGATACTCATGGATACCCACAAATGTTTCTGAGGAATGGTGCTACTGACTTGTATGGGTCTGGACCATGGAATGGTCTCAAGTTTAGCGGAATTCAGAACCCAGCCCCGATTTCCAGATTCTATTATGATGTCAGCTTTAATTATGATTTGAATACGGAGGTGGTTTACTTCACTTACGAGGTTACCAACAACTCAGTTGTTTCGAGGGCCGTGTTGAGTCATGAAGGATATATGACGCTGTGGGCAAGCTATGATCAAACCCGCAGTTGGCTCGCTTTTGGGAGTGTACCAAAGGCTAGCTGTGCCAGGTACGCGTCCTGTGGCCCGTATGGTATCTGCAACAAAAATAACTCCCCAGTGTGTGGGTGTTTGGTTAAATTTGTGCCGAAGAATCCAAAAGAGTGGAAACTTCATGATTGGTCAAATGGTTGTGTTCGGAGGACACCTTTGAGTTGCCAGCAGGAGGGAGGAGAAGACGGGTTTGTCAAGTATTCAAGGGTCAAATTGCCCGACACACGGAACTCATCATTCGACAGAAGGATGAGCCTTGAAGAATGTCGGAGAACGTGCTTGGGAAACTGCTCTTGTATGGCTTATGCAAATCTGGACATACGCGAGGCAGGAAGTGGTTGCTTGCTTTGGTTTGGTTACCTGATTGATATTAAAGAATTCATCGAAGGAGGCGGGCAAGACATCTATGTGAGGACGGCATCCTCTGAATCAGGAGGTATGTATCAAATTGAACTTATGGGCAATTTGAGTAGGATAATTTTTCTGACAACTATTACTCGTTCAATTCCCATTTTCTCCACATATAAAACTTGCTTCGGACAGTCCATGGCACAAGTCAACCTAATAAGTTTACAAGCAGTAATTGAATATTAAACTGCAGGATATGTTAGTTCCACGCCAAAAGGTAGAAACATAGAGCGGAAATTGATCATCACAGCACTTGCAGTTTCCATGACCATGCTAACTACAGCCTTCTTTTACTGTATTTGGAGGAGAAAGTTACGAAAGAACGGTATGAATAGTGAATTCCAGTCTTGCGATCTAAATCTAAAGCAATTCAACAAAATAAAGTTTACATGTTTGTTGTAGGATTCAGGGTTTTGGCTTGTATAACATGTATGTTGACTGAGTCTGCTAGACAAGTTTACTTTGGCACATATATAGCATTGCATTTGTTCAAGTCTACGTGTTTGTTATGCATCAATGATCCATACCCGTATACACTTAACGTAGCAGGGAAGGACTTGTTGTCATTTGATCTTGGCACAAGCATTGGAGCAGGAAACAACACAATAACTGAAGCCAGTACGATTCAAAATACTAGAAAGAGGGAAGTTGATTTACCATGGTTCAGTTTCGAAAGTGTATCTGCTTCTACTGATAACTTCTCTGATGCAAATAAGCTCGGAGAGGGTGGTTTTGGACCTGTTTACAAGGTAAGATTTATCAACAGGTGTTGAACACCGATGATCATTTCTTTAACTTAGCATGTTACTTTGCAATAGTATTTGCAGTTAGTTTTGCATACATCATAAAGAAACATAGGCCTTTTATATAACAGGGAAAGTTACAAAGAGGACATAAGGTGGCTGTGAAAAGGCTTTCTAGGAAATCTGGACAAGGATTGGAGGAATTTCAAAATGAGACAATGCTCATAGCAAAACTTCAACACAAGAATCTTGTGAGACTACTGGGCTGCTGTATTGACAGAGATGAAAAAATTTTGATCTATGAGTACATGCTCAACAAAAGCTTGGATTTCTTCCTTTTCGGTCTGTACTCCCACATATCCCAAGAGATTTAATTAGACATGATTGTGATTGTTGTATGTTTATGAATAGTCCAAAACTTGATCGAGCTTGATGGTCCCATTTGTAATTTTCTGTGTAAATTGAGACAGATCCAATCAAGCACGGGATACTAAATTGGGAGCTCCGCCTTAGAATTATCGATGGAATTGCTCAAGGGCTTCTCTATCTTCATGATTATTCAAGGTTACGAATTATCCACCGGGATTTGAAAGCTAGCAATATTCTCTTGGATAAGGACATGAACCCAAAAATATCCGATTTTGGGATGGCAAGAATATTCGGTGGCAACGGATTACAAGCAACAAAGAGAATCGTTGGCACTTAGTAAGTCAGACTAACATAGTCTGACATCAAACACTTCCATTCCTTTGCACCCAAACAGCTTATTTCTGCATAAATTTACCTTAGATGATTTGTTTTGTACTTAAATCCAGCGGCTACATGTCACCGGAATATGCCTTTAAAGGTCTCTTCTCAGTCAAATCTGATGTCTTCAGCTTTGGAGTATTATTGTTAGAGATTCTAAGCGGCAAAAGGAACACAGCCTTCCATGATAGTGACTCCCTTAACCTTCTAGGATATGTGAGCTAACACAATCCCATTCAAATTCTTACGTTCTTTTCCATTTTTACCTCTTTGTTTACTTTCTTTGTTATTGGGATGTACTAATGAATTAAATTACTTAAACAGGCATGGGACTTGTGGAAGAATGGCAGGGGACTCGACTTAAAAGATCCGATGTTAGAAGATATATCTTCCACAAATATGCTGCTGAGATATGTAAACATAGGGCTGCTTTGTGTTCAAGAAAGTGCAGCAGATAGACCTACCATGTCTGTTGTTGTATCAATGCTCAGCAATGAACTTTTCCTTCTACCCTCTCCAAAACAACCTGCATTTTCAATCAATAGGAGTGTACTAGATTCAACTTCACACAAACGCCCCGAAATTTGTTCAGGGAATGATGTGACAATCTCAATTTTGGAAGCACGATAATGGTTCATACTTCTTTGGCGATTCATTTTACTGTCAATGTTGATTTTTTTTTATGCACTATATGCTTATGAAGTCGAGAGTGTATTGTTGGAGCTTGGTGCGAAACAGAAACAAACTTAAAAAATATGTTCAAACATGGGTTGTTACGTAACAAGCTCATCTCAATTGACCTTTAATGATCCGGACACCAGTTAAGCTCGAGTTTCTTGGTTGTCCTGTATTAGGCTATTAGGGGCTTGATTTCAACAAGTGCATCATTTGCAAGACAAATGCAGTGCACATGATGCAAGTCAATCCTTAATCCTCACAGCTAGGAAATGAGTGGACTCTGTAATAGTAGACAATTCAACATGGCATAAGTTCAAGTAACTGCAGTGTTTTCGGGTCATCGACTTTGAAAGTCCATGAAAAAACCAATTTAAAGATGAAAAAGGACTTGCCCCACTCGTGTCTGTTTTGTTTGACTTGGCTTCAGTCGATAGTCCTGCCAATAACTTCGCAATCAACCATAGGCTTAGAGAGGGCAGGCTTAAGACTGAGAGGGCAGGCTTAAGACTGGTTACAAGGTCTTTTTTTTTTTTTTCCAATAAGTAAAAAGAGGGCATTAAGGGAATGGCACCCGATTTACAAGGTCTTTTACGTGCAGTTTCCTCAACAACTAGCCAAGAGCATTTCTCAGTCACAGATTAATTAGTATTACATAATATCTAGTCTAGCATTCTACACAACCCTCTCCTTTTACCTTGAGACTGCAATGAATTGGATCCAGGCTTTCCTCTCTCTTTTCCATGCTTTTTTATTCTCCTCAGCCTTCTTGAAATTCTCCATGGGTGCCGATACCTTAGGTCCAAACAAATCCCTCAGGGATGGTGAAACTTTAGTTTCCACAAGCCAAAAGTTCGAGCTTGGCTTCTTCTCTCCCGGAAGCTCCAAAAGCAGGTACTTGGGAATATGGTACGTAAAGAACCCAGAAACAGTTGTGTGGGTCGCAAATAGGAATAACCCAATTAATGATTCAAAGGGAGTCTTAACTATCAGTAGCAACAAAACACTGGCTCTTTTCAATGGAAACCACAGCATTATCTGGTCATCAAACTCATCAAGTGTGGTAGCAAGAAGTAAACCATTTGCAAAGCTCTTAGATTCAGGAAATTTTCTTCTTATCGATACAGCCAAACCAGATTCGAATACGTACCTATGGCAGAGTTTTGATTACCTAGGTGATACCCGGTTACCAGGCATGAAGCTAGGACAGAACTTGAACACTGGTCTAGATCAGCATTTGACATCGTGGAGAACTGCCGAGGATCCATCTCTAGGAGAATTCACTTACGGAATTGAGAATCATGGGTTGCCTCAATTGGTAATCAACATGGGATCAACGAAAAAGTATCGATCTGGGCCATGGAACGGACTTCGATTTAGCGGTCTTCCCAGAGTCACCAATCCAGCTAATCAACCCATATTGGAGTTCAACGAGAACAAATTGATTTCTCTATTTCCACCAAACAACTCTTTCATCAAAAGATCATTTCTGAGCCAGTCAGGATTTCTTCAGCACTACTCTCTAAATGGAAAGAGCAATACTTGGGAGCTCATGTACACAGCTCCAAATGACTTGTGCGACAATTATGGGCACTGTGGCCCTAATGGTTTTTGCCCAATGAAAAGTACATCTTGTGAGTGTTTGAAGGGGTTCACTCCAAAATCTCAACAAGAATGGGAAGTGCTTAATTGGTCCAACGGTTGTGTACGCAGTGTGCCGTTAGATTGCCAGAAGGGAGAGGGGTTTGTGAAGGTTGCACATGTCAAGTTACCCGACCTCTTGGAGATTCAGTTGAACACCGGAATGGGCCTCAAGGAATGTGAGCACGAGTGCTTGAAGAACTGCTCTTGTATAGCATATGCCAATTCAAACATAAGTGAAGGTGGCAGTGGGTGTTTGATGTGGCTTGGGGATCTGATTGATACAAGGGAGTTCTTCCAAGAAGGTAGCAAGCAAGATATCCACATACGCTTGCCAGCTTCAGCAATGAGTAAGTGCATCAGTGTAATCCTCCAGGTTTAATCTCTCGAACTTGATTCTAAACTTTTCCAAAAGAACTCTCACGAGCTTGGGTCACCTGTACAATGTTGAAACTCCTTCAAGTATGCACAAAGACCTGAATTTCAGTACCAAAGAATCTATAACAGATCCAGTCGAGTAGGAACCATCTATGTTATTCATCTCTAAGAGTAAAAAAAAAACAGATTTAGAAAACACAAACGACTTATTGATGTTATCTGTTCCAGAATCGATCAACAATTCAAAGAAGAAGAAAAGACTCATGAAGATCTTACTGTTATATGAATTTCAGTACCAAAGAATCTATAACAGATTCAGTGGAGTAGGATCCATCTATGTTATTCATCTCTAATAGATAAAACACAGATTTAGAAAACACAAACGACTTATTGATGTTCTCTGTTTCAGAATCGATCAACAATTCAAAGAAGAAGAAAAGACTTATGAAGATCTTACTGTTATCAGCCACTTCAGCAATGCTAATCTTGGGCTTGGTATGCGGGTGCATAATTATGAAAAGAAAAACAAACAGAAGAGGTGCAAAGGAAGAGAAAGAAAAAATGGAATTACCTTTATTCGATCTGGCAACGATTGCAGCTGCTACAAGGAACTTCTCGAACAAACATTTGATTGGAGAAGGTGGCTTTGGTCCTGTTTACAAGGTAAAACGGGATTTCAGTTCTGTGACTAACAATAGATCAGGTAGTCTTTCTTGGGCACCCTAACATGTATGTAAACCACAGGGAATATTGTCCCCAGACCAAGAAATAGCAGTGAAAAGACTGTCGAAAAGTTCAGGACAAGGTTTAGAAGAGTTTAAGAACGAAGTTGCATCAATTGCCAAACTTCAACATCGGAACCTTGTCAGGCTTCTGGGATGCTGCATTGAGGGAGAAGAAAGGATGTTAATCTATGAGTACATGTGCAACAAAAGCTTGGATTATTTTATTTATGGTATGAGACTCTAAGTCCTTTATTTGCTGATTACTTCTATCACTTGGTAATGTGCATACCGATGCTCTGGATTATCAATGAAGGAAGCATGGTAATGTGCACATAAATTGATTTGGATATCTAGGCATGCCCTCTTTGATGGCATTTGGCTTTGATTTGGGGGCATGGTTCTGCAGTAAAATAGGTATAAGGGGGCCATTGTTTCAGTGGTATTCTGTGAGCAGCCACTTTGTGCATATTGCCGAAGGTTAGGTTTGTTTCCAATCCTCCCATGCCCATACCCCCAATGATTGGGGACTAAATGGGTTCTGCTGTTGTTGTTGTACTTCTATCGCTTGCCTATATGCTTACCAACACATATCATGCATCTCAGTTAGGCATCCACTTGATTTTGCATAGAGAAAAGATAGAAAACAAATCTAATCTTGAAAGTTGCTGAAGGTAGAAAATGATGTGCAGATCCAAACAGAAATGTATTATTGGCCTGGCAGAATCGGTTTGACATAATTTTGGGAATTGCACGGGGGCTTCTTTATCTCCACCAAGATTCTAGACTACGAGTGATCCATAGGGATCTAAAAGTAAGCAATATTCTTCTAGATAGAGACCTGACTCCTAAAATTTCAGACTTCGGATTAGCACGAATAGTCAATGGTGAACAAATTTTTGCACAAACAAAGAGAATCATCGGAACATAGTAAGTTTATTTGCTTCAAATTAAATCATCTTTTGTCATTCACAAGACTTCATGATTCAAGAATTCTTCAAGACTTCATGATTGAAAAATTCTTGCAGTGGCTATATGTCTCCAGAGTATGCAATTGATGGGCGATTTTCTGTGAAATCTGATGTATTCAGTTTTGGTGTGCTTTTGTTGGAGATAGTGAATGGTAAAAGGAACAGAGGGTTTCACCATCCTGATCATCACCACAACCTTCTCGGGCATGTAAGGACTGTAGGCCTGTCTCTTGTTTAAATATATGTATATACACATACATACATATTTGTGTTTTTGTGTGTACATCAAAAGGTATGATACAGAGGAAAACTGAAACTGCATGGTTTGCATTCACTTCAGGCATGGCTGCTTTGGAATGCAGAAAGATCTTTGGAACTAATGGATACATGTTTCAAGGATTCATGTGTTAAATCCCAGGTACAGAGATGTATTCAAGTGGGCCTATTATGCGTACAGAAACGCCTAGAAGACAGGCCATCAATGTCAACTGTAGTATTTATGTTGGGGAATGATGAAGCAAAGTTGCCTCAGCCTAAACAACCTGGCTTCTTTACCGGCTCCACTGATAAAGATAGCGAGTCAAGAACTGGTGAATTTCATACAGTTGATGTAGCAACCATAACAATACTGGAAGCTAGATAGAGGATCCATCCAATCCACCCCAAGGGAGGAAGTTCCAAATGCGATCTCAAAGGCGTAAACTGATGTACATCTTAGTGTAACAGTGAAAATCAGAGTGTACGGATGCATTAAAGTAAGAGGTGAAAACCCAAGAGAGGAAATCCTGTATGACTAGAGTGCTCTGGGACGCCAAGTGCGAGCAAGGAAGAATGTGTTGCTTGAGAGGCTGACTTATGGTTGAATCAGGAAGGAGTAGTGGTGTCGGATTTGGGTAGCTTGTGATCTCCTCTTATACTCTTTATATTTGGAATAGTGCTTTTGTTTCTCTTATCATGGACGTACAATATGATAGCCGAACCATACAAAAATGCATCTCCTTTCTATATGCGAGCATGTGTAAATTTCACGACAAACTCGTATCAGGCTTCTATTGCTAACTAGTTCCTTATAGTTCTAACTACTTTAATCTTAGAGAAGAACGTCGATCTCTAGAAGACTAAAATCTTTTGGGACCAAAATGCCAACAACTTCGCAATGCAGAAAAGAAGACAAGCTACCAATTTGAATTACATGCAAGTGGACAACCAAACAAGAGAGTCCAACAACTCAAATCCACAAAGCTTGCATACAAGCAGCCCAGCCAATGGCAATATCAACTCTAACAAAAATTCCCCTTATTGGAAAGAAACAACCAATCCTTGCCCCTTGCTGAGATTGGTGTTGCCTCCCATCTAAGAGTGGAAAAATTATTGATTGCTCGTGGACCACCCGGTGCTCCATGGACTTCTCCACCCCACATTGGTATGGGCTCCACCGCCAAGTGTGGCCTCCACACCAATGTGTGGCTGAGAAGGCCCCGGGAGCAAATGAATAATCACTCGTAAGAGTGCGAGCCAACTGGGGCTTCACAAGCAATCAATTCAATATGGCATGCATAGTTTTAGGGCTCGAGGCAAATGTGTAATAAAATCTTTCTTTTTTGATGAGCTCATTTGAAATGAATTTAATCTCTATTTAATAAGGAATGCCACGTAAGTTTTTCGAAAGCCCGAGGCAAAAAGCCTTGCTCGCCTTTGTTCACGGTCAGTACTATCGATTGTCAAATTAGTCAATTAGTTGGATGTATCTAAATCGCCAATTTGGAGATAATTAGAGAGAGAGAGCACGAAAAGCAGGGGTTTATGTGATGGAGTTAATGATCATACCTGCTTCGTTCTCCAAGATAATGTGGAATAATACCCCAAGCGTAGGGTTTAACACGTCGATTGAAGCATAATAAACCGGAAATCCGGGATTGTACCCAAGGGAATAATTATATGGCTTGATCGGATTTGTAGATTCAAGTAAGGGCTTTCGGCCTTTAGACAGCCAACTTTGTTTTACTTTAAACGGTGGAAATAAAAGGCTAAATTAAAAACGAATTAACTAGAGAAAAGATAGGTTAGTTCTAGGAATTATTAACACCCAAAACCCGAGCTAAATCACATTCTTCACCCAATTACACAATTTAAGATACTTGATTATAGTTCTCAAATCGGAAGATAAAATGATTTGAAAACCAAGCTAGTTCTAGAATTCATTTGGCAAATACCTCGAGCGACAGAGCTCTAAGCATCATATGTGGTGGGTAGGCGATGCTCCTACCTACACATGATCAAAGAGGTTAACACCTCGGTAATTTGTCAAACAAACCCGAACCCCACATTAATTTTCAAATCAAAGTTTAAAGCTTTATTGGGTGCAAAATGCAATTTTTGCCCGAACCATGAGATGCTAATCATTCCATGACGTAACCTTGGAAACTACTCACCCATATCTAGAGAGATAGGAGCAAGTGAAAATCTACTTAACATAATTGAAAAGCAATATTAGAAGAAAATTAGAGATTATGATAGATCGGGAGAAAATAAACAACTTTAATAAAGACAATAATAACAAAACTAAACTAATTAAGGCTGGAAATTAAAAGATAAGTGCTGGAAATTAAAAGATAAGTGCTGGAAAAATGAAGAACAACAAGAACAACTTGAAAATGCAAGCCAATTTAATCCTAGATCTAGAAAATTGTACTATTGAATCTATCTACTTGTTTTTGTACAAAAATGACATAAGCTTTTATATCCTGAAGATCCGCGCCTGGAATATTCCCAAGATGCTCAGAAAATTCGCTCTTAAGTCCCTCGGCATCGATGGCAACGGCCTTAGAGTGCTCTACTATGGGGCTCGGCATCGATGTAACACAATACATCCCATCGATGCCGAGGTGGTTAAGAGGCTGGACCACTAAGGGGCTCGGCATCGATGGACCTTAGAACTTGACATCGATGCCGACTGCATTAACCCAGAATTCTGCCTTGGCTGCCTGCCTTCTTGCTCGGGCAGAACCAATACCTATCAACCCTTCACTTCTAACTAAATCTCAGTTTGCTATGATAGTATTTTGCTTTTGTTGCAAGTTGTTTACACAAAAAGAGAACGATATTTTGTTGGCCACTAATGGCTTAAATGATTGGAGAAATCTTGCTCAAAGGCTTAAAAGTCATGAAGCTAGTAACGAGCATATCACTTGCATGAGTAAATGGATTGAATCAGAGATAGCATGCAAAAGAATGAAGCAATCAACAAAAATGTGCAAGATCAAATCATTAAAGAGAAAGAACACTAGAAAGGCACTTGTAAGGATAATTGTTGCTGTGATAGCACTTGCTAAAAATAATTTAGCATTTCGTGGCGACTACACCTAGGCATATACAGTACTTTGTTCTCTTTTTGTGTATACGACTTGCAACAAAAGCAAAATACTTTGCACGTTAATATACAAGCCATCTCCTATCTTGCCTCTCTCCAATTGACAAACCGCGAGTATAGTGAAAGGACAAGAAATGCCGACCTTCATTATCTTTAGGAAAATCATCTCCATCCCTCCAAGTCCATGAAATTTTGATCAATTTTGTCCCAATTGCATGGATCATCAATGTTTCTTGAAACATGTTCAAAATTCATGTCCTCATTTTGACTCCCATCGTCCGTACCATCTCGGCCACTCTCGTGTTCTTCGTTCTCCAAACATTCTTCTTTATTCCCCAAATTCTCTTGTTCTTCATTTTACAAATTTTCATGTTACTCTTCCACTAAAGTCTTCAGCCAAACTCGAACTCATTTTTGGATTTACTACTCAAAAACTTATCGAGAGCACCCGCTTGGAATTGAATTAGTGCATCCACTCTTTCCTTCTTTTTTCAAATCCGGACAAATACTTTCTAGGCATGGTGAATTAAAATCTGCAAATTCCTGAAAATAATTCACTGTTACCAGGAGTCACACATTTTTTTTTTTTTGTTTCTCGCTATTTAACAATCAAAATTACCACCAAGCAAAAAATTCACGATTTTCTATCCACAAAATACATTTCAAAAATTGGAAATCACACCTGTAAAATTCCGACCCTCGTACACTTCACGTTTTCTTCCATTCCTTAATCCATTAAAAGGGCAAACAATCAGTTAATTAAACCCTATACATTAAGTAGGTTACCTCTTGTTTCTTTGATCTTTTGAATGAGTCCTTATTTCAAGTCTTTTTGTTGCTAAGTCTTCCATCCTCGTTATCAGTAGCATATAATAATCCCATTGATAGGAATATGACCTGAGCATAAGCAATGAATAAGACGGTTCATATCCTCTCCAAATACTTTCTTGAACTCTCTCACTCTAGTACTTCCTAGCCCTACCCGCCTCCCTCCTTCCCTCCCTCCCCTGGGTTTTCAACCCTATGATGGGCGGCGGGAGGGGCATTCTCCATCAACGTTTCTTCCGCCTCCTCTTTTACATCTCTGTCGACCTCCTCCGTCGTCCTCTTTTCACTGCCTCCTCTCCACCTCGCCTCCCTGTGGCTGCCTCCATCGCCGCCATCAAACAGATCCTCATGCGCGACCTCCTGGCTCGAAGCCGTCCACAGCCGGACGACGCCTTGCTATAAATGTTCTAGCAACCAGGGTGTCGGTTGAAGAGTCATGGTTCGATCTGGAGATGATTTGGAGAAGGGAAGGTTGGGTTGTTTGATATAGCACCGCCAGTGGGTTTTTTTTCTTTTTAGTTTTCCGCTATGATGTCCCGCTTGCGGGTGTAACCCTTTTGGGTGTAGTGTATTTTTCTTTCTTTGATGTTGATGGTGTAAATTTTGTGTAAGGTGTTGTACATCGGTGGCCTTTGTAAGGAGTACGGAGTGCAGGATCCGCGTGGTTGGTTGGCTATCCTCTCCTTAGGAAAATATGTCTTTGATGTTTTCTCTTGCTTATCAATGAAATTTCTAAACTTTTGGAAAAAAAAAAATCCTCTCCAAATATTTTCTCTCGCCACATCTTCCAAACCTTTTAACCTCGGGGCTGACACCTCATTAATGAGGTCATCCAACGGGTTAAAACAACTCCACGTCACCTTTGCGTTAGTCAAAATCTAAAGCAATTCAACGAAGTACATTTTACATGAAAATAGTTGGTGCTTACTATTGAGCAAGTTTACTTGTTTGTTGAAGGATTCAGAATTTTGGCTGGTAACATGTTAATTAAGTTCGCCTTTCAAAAGAATGTTTATTAAGTCTGCTGGACAAGGTTATTACGGCAAATCTATAGGATTGTATTTGTTAATTAGAATCTCCATGTTGTTATGCATCAATAATCCAAACCAGTATACACTTTACGGAGCAGGGAAGGATTTGTTATCATTTGATCTTTGCACAAGCATTGGAGCTGGCAACAACACATTAACTGAAACTAGTAAGAGTCAAAATAGTAGAAAGAGGGAAGTTGATTTACCACGGTTCAGTTTCGATAGTGTATCTGCTGCTACTGATCACTTCTCTTATGCAAATAAGCTCGGAGAGGGTAGTTTTGGACATCCGGACCGAACCGTTCTATTTGTTTCGGTTCTGCAGTTCTGTGGTTATGTAACGCCCCGATTTTTGAAAATAAAATCGGAGGTTTTAAATACTGATTTCTAAAAATTTATTGAATTAAAATTCAAAATCCAAACCGGATAATACCCTAAGGTTTCGTCTATTACAAATTATCGTAGAAATACTGAAAATAGTCTTTGTGGTAATAAACTAAACAAAATAACAGGTCCATCTTCTAAGTTTGATACGGATCCCAAGCATATTCTGGCTCAGCTCCCACCTCTGGGTTCTCTTCCGCATAAAACTGTTCACCTTCAGGATTTGGTGTCTCTTCTTGATTATCTGCAAAATCTGGCACGGAAGCCAAGCAATCCGTACCTGAGTGAACAAGTTCACCCCGAAGTATAATCCAACCCAACTACCCTTCTTACTTTACAGTTAGCATGCAACAGGATAATAATAGTGCGAAAAAGTAACACAGAGTTTGTTCCACATAATCAGTTTATTACTATCCATTAACTTGTCGTGTAATCTAAGATCTCCTCCGCGGGATCTTTCCTCCCCAACCGCTAGCTATGCCCTGTCCCATGAGCTCACTTTCTCTTGTTGTCGCGGATTGCACTTCAGTTATGTACCTAGCGTGTATCCCTCTCATTACAACAAGAGAAGGCTTATCATGCCCGAATCATAACTAGGGTTCGCTTATCTTATATACCACTTCACAATCACCACTGGGCTTACTTTGCCAGTATCAATACATCATTCATCATTGGGCTTACTTTGCCAATCATCATTCATCAATCAACACTGGGCTTACTTTGCCAGTTTCAAACCATCACATTCAACTCATCACATCTCAAAATCTCGCCTGCAGGCATTCTAAAGAAAACAAAACTTTCCAATTCATCCATTACCTAGCATCGTCTAAGTGAACTCTATTCGCATACCAACTCATGTCTCTAGGGTCCAATCTAGCATTCAATTAAACAGTAATGCAATATACAACAAATAAATAACAATTAAAACGATTAATAAATAATGTAATCACGTAACTTATTATGGACGGGCCGTTGCCCTTAATCTTGTATGGTCACAATGTCAACAATAAAGTAAGAGTTTTAAAATGAATTTAAAAGGAAAATTTTCTAGGCTTTCATTAATTAATTCTAAGACAATAGATTAATTCAAAACTAATTAAATACATTAAATAGATAAAAATATAGAAATATTTATCATGACCTTAATAAGAGTCCTACAAGTCCTATGCAATCAGTTGAGTGTCAAAAGTTGGGTTCGGAAGGTCACGGAATTTATTTAAATAAAGACGCTTAAATAAAGTGGCTGAAAGTGAAGTAAATAGATAATAAATAATTTATAAATTAAAAATATGTTACTGTTAACAAAATTTCATCTTCAGAATATAGAGAGTCTAAATAAAATTATTCGGGCATTTATAATAACGTTATAAGGTCGTAAAGAATTTTTAATCGGGAACGTTATAAAAATAACAATAAATAGTAAATTAAATAAATAAAATATTAATTTAACAAGATATCATCTTTGAGGTGTGAGGAATCAAGGAAAAATAGTTTGGATGCTAAAAATATTATTTGAAAGGTCGCAATTATTTTTCGTTTGTAAACTTTGATAGATAACGAACAAATACTTTAATAAATAGATAATTAAATAAAAAAAATATGATCTTAACAAGTTATGATCTTTGGAATGTGAAAAGTCTAGGAAAAATAGTTCGGGGGTCGAAAACGATGTTCGGAAGGTTGAAAAGTCGATTCGAAACAAAACAGGTCAAAACGCAAGGTCTGACCGGTCAGAGGTTGCGGCTGGAGTCTATGCCGCGAACTCGGCACTGGTTCTTGCGGCCCGAACCTTGCGGCCGCAAGGTTGAACGCAGAAAACGGTTTTTTTGTTTTTCTCCACTGTTTTCGATGCATGGGACGATTAGGGCTATTGGGTTAAACATAAAAACAATAAATATACTTAGAGGAGTGTTTGGAATGGGTTATACTACCTTGAATCGGATCGAATGGATTAAAAACCGAAACTTGAATTTTTGGGAAGATGAATTTGGTTTCTTCAATCGGGGGAACCTTGGGCTCGAATTGATCGACGTTTAGCGATGCTAGGAGTGGTAGAAACAGATTGGAATGGTCAATTCGGGTTTTGATTGGCTTCGGAAAGGAAACCCACTTTTCTCTCTCTCTTTTTCTCTCTCTAGAACTCCATTGATTGGAGCTCCGTTTTCTCCGAATTCTCTCTCTCTTCTGGACTGGTGGAATATGGGGAGTGGCGTGGTGTGCCCTAGGGTCGGGGTTATAGGGTATATATAAGAGAATTCTTTTGATAAAAGTGATAAAATTGAGTTTCAAAAGGAATCGAACTCTAGGGCCTGAGATGGACGGAAAATAGGGTTAGGGAGGAAGTAGAAATCGAGTAGGAGAGGGAGAGATAGAAGGAATTATAATCATGCATGCATGCAATTAAAATAAGATAATTAGATTAGGATAATTGTGTTTGTAAAATAAATCCTATTAATGCATTAATTAATTTTTATTATCAGTAAAACTAATTAATTAATTTTTTACTATCAATAAAATTAATTATATGATATTATTATTAAAAGAAAATCTCGGGTCGTTACAGGTTAGGTTATGGCTTCAAAAAAATAAAAACCATTCTTGGTTCGGTTACTGATTCTCATTTAAAGAACCATGGTTAGAACCGGACCGGACCGTTTAGAACTAATATATATAATTATATACAAATAAATATATGTGTAGAGATTGGTCTACTTTTTGAACATGGAAGAAGTTAGTGCTGCTGATTTAAATGATGTTTTGGGCATTGGAGCTGCTATTCTTTACTTCAAGACGTGCTGCTATATTTTATAGTTTATAATATAGGTTTAATTTTAGTCATAAATATAATGGGTCATTAATGTTTTTCTGTCGTTGAATTTAATTATTCCATAAGTGGTTTTGGCTACTTTATTGATTTTTCGTCAATGTTTTTCGGTCGAGTGTCAAGTATTTCTTGAACCATATTGGGTTTTGATTCTTAATAAAATGTCTATTATTATTTTATGAGTTATTTGATGCTTTAAAATTTTAATTTTATGAGTTTATATTTTGTGAATAATTAAGTGTTTGGATGTTATTTGGATAAAACCGGAACCAAACCAAAACCGGACCGATTTTGCGGTTTGGTTCTGATTAGGTTCCATGCATATATTGGTTAGGTTCTGGTTCCAAATTTCCTAGAACCGTTGGAAATAGTCCGGTTACTGGTTTTCTAGAGAACTAGACCAATCCGGACCGTTTACACCCCTAGTTTTCTCCAACAATTTTGTTTATCAATATGACTCCCAACAAAAGCTCCAATCTTATCAAGGAAAAAAAATACCAGGTATGCACAACAATTAAAGAATAGCGTGTCTCGCACTCATCTATGTAAATCTCTCAATTGAACGGTTTGGTTCCTATAGGGTTTCATGTTCTCAATTGAACGGTTTGATTCATATAGTGTTTCATGTTTTCTCATAGTGATCTGAATATAGATTTTCATGTTGTTTCATACCAGATTTCAAGCCCTAATTATAATCATGGATTCTTTGCATACTAATTTCTTTATCAAATTAAACACACAAAAAAAAGTTGGGGAAAACAATACAGGAAAACTCAAAGTAGTCCTAACACTGAAATGAAAATAAAGTAGTCTTAACACTGAAATCAAATTCCTTTTTAACTTCTAGAAAGGACTTTTAACCGTGAACATAGATGGAACAAAAAAGAGCTAAGGCCAATAGCAAGGGCTGAAAACAATAATCTAGACTTAAGATCACAGAAATCATAAAAAAGTCCAAACACCAAAACCCAATTCCTTTCATAGTTAAACAAGGGAAATTCATCATTACCCAAATCCTCGAATTTTTTAAATTTGGATATCGAAGGGATGAAAAGGAGTTGTTGCTAACAAAAGTGGTCAAGTCTACTTTTGAAGTCCACACTTCAACTGAAGAACAAGTAAATTGTAATGTCAAAAGCATGAATAGCACAGTAAAAAAAATTATATATAACTTCAATCACATATTTTTCATTTACAAGAACAGAGTCAAACGCACTTACCGTTTGATTAGGCGGCCGTCGTGGTGTTTCAGATCAGCTACTGAACCAAACCAAACAAACAAAATCCACTGCGATCTGACCAAAATAGGGCCCCCAATAGGGCAAACCCCTGTGGGAATTTCAAGTTTTAAATCTACAAATCTGCGAAACCACACTTTTTATAGAATGCATATATACTGAAGAGTAAGCGATTATACTTTTTGTCGCCGAGGACAGGGCTTTGTCTCTCATTTTTAAGGGGGTGTTCGGACAAATAAGCCAAAATGGCTTATTTTTTGTCCTTATTCAAATTTTTTTCGTATCACTTGACTTATTGTCATTTTTTTAGAGATTATTGCATCCTTACGACAAGAGGAATCTAAAAAGTAAAAAATTTTGACCGAAATCCAAATTTTTTTGAATAAAGACGAAAGTAAATCAATAAGCCACTTTTTTCATCTTTATTCAAAAAAAATTGGATTTCGGTCAAAATTTTTTACTTTTTAGATTCCTCTTGTCGTGAGGATGCAATAATCCCCAAAAAAATGACAATAAGCCAAGTGATACGAAAAAAATTTGAATAAAAACAAAAAATAAGCCACTGTGGCTTATTTGTCCGAGCGGGTTAGTATCCCAGCACCGAGCGCACCTGGGGTTTCGCGGGGAATAACGCAACTGACACAATCTTACGTACTAATAAAACAAAAGTAATCCCAGATTTGTTCAAATAACTTGTTTATGGTGTGACTTATTCAGTAATCGCTAATCAACGAAAAACATACCATGCTTTCTTGCCTATCCTATGACTTCGTAGATGGATGTGGAGATCAAAAATGTTCTTAGAAGATAAGATCTCTACATTTTTAGAAAACAGAAATGCTAGAGGTACCGAAAATGGGGGAGAGATTTCGGACCGACGGCCGCTGGCGGGCCGTCTCCGGCCACCGGGTATACATATACACACGAAAAGGGGTGCTCCGATCAAGCACCCTACACACCTCGGATGACGTTGATTCCCGCGCTAGGCCCCTCGGTTTTTTTTTTTAGAATTTTTGGACGGCTTGGATCGGCCGTCGGTCCGAAATCTCTCCCCCATTTTCGGTACCTCTAGCAACACTCTTTGGAAAATTCCCAGACACTAGCCTTGAAAATATTTTTTTCATCAAAAGATTCTCAACGGGCTTGATTTTTGAAATGTTATCAATTTTCAGATAGAAATCATGCTTAAAACATTAAAAAACATAAATGCGGCTATATATTTCTTTCGGTATCTACCTGTAATTTCTGGCCCTACAGCATCTCAGCTTCAAGCTCATCGAAAGACTTTTCCGCTAATCCGAGCAAAAGCATCTGCACATTTCCTGTTTCTTCCCCCTACTGCCAAATCAAATCAAAACCATATAAATTTGCTGCATGTTATTATTATGTGCAAACAATGTTCCAAAGGAAATTTTATCAGAGATGTGAAAGCAAAGAATTCTGCCTCCTTACAGCAAGTTGTTATAAGGTCAGCTACGTCACAGCTTTCCAAAAAGGTGCTATCCTTTTTTGAAAATAGGAGCTGGGAAAAGGCCTTCATTTCTCCTAAACCCATTCTCATTATCGCAGCCTATAACATCATATATATATAAACACTCAAATGCAAGACAAGAGTTCAAGGTAGATAAAAATGGTTTTGTCTAAGAACAGACTGCCTTGCCTTCGTGTTATTTCCCATTTCCAAACCATCAACAAAACCTATTCCGGTGGAAATTAAATAATTTCACTCACTTGTGAATATACTAAAGGAACTTGAAAGAAAAAGCAACCTATACCTGCTGCTATTACCACCACATTTTTCAGGGTCCCGCATAGTTCAACTCCCTCCACGTCTTGACACTGTTATATTTGTCCGAGCATTTTCCCCATGAAAAAATCAGGCGATTAATTTATCAAAGTAGTCGTACACAGAAATTTCATATAATCTGGCATAATTTTATTGTGTTCTCTGTACAAATTAGATGCCTACCAATTAAATAACGCAAACAGTTTGCATTCACAGCTGAGGCCATGAAATAAGGTGTACTGAATAGCCGAACCCATTTCTCCGCTATCTTTTTGTTCTCCCTATATCCAACTGTCGCTTCACTGAACTTCTCCACTGCAATCTGCATTTGCAGTATCTAATCATTAGCGACTGATGGTTCAAATAGCCAGTGCAAGAACAATCGGAACCAAATAGTAATTGGGGTTCTAATACCTCATTAGCAACGTTTGCCCCCATTTTAGAACACAACAACTAATTCCAAGCTGTAGGGCCCATCTTAATATGCCGCCAAACATATGGATCGAAGAGACATTCATGGGAAAATGACGGCTCAGAACGTGTTTTGATAATTAATACCCGTCAAGGACAAGTTAAGAACATTTGTTAATGCTGAAAATGTCCTTGGCGGGTATTAATTATTAAAACACGTCATTGGCCGTCATTTTCCAGACATTCATTGCTCTTGAACCAGCAGCTATTACAGAATAGGAGAGGGTCGTCGTTTGCTCCATCGGAGATAGGAAAACGTGGGTGAGAGAAAGAAAGATTGGTGGTGTTCCAGCATTGGTAGTGTCGGCTCCGGTGGTGGAGAGAGAGAGAGAGAGAGAGAGAGGGGTTCAGATCCCATCCAGTTTCCTACTATCCATTGTGTCCATTTAATGGATGGGATTCACTCTAAGAAATCCAAGGAATCCCATGATGCCACGTCGAATCTTAGTTTTGCTCTCAAACGGCAGTTACGGCACTACCAATTTGCTAACAGAAAAGCCCCATTCAATGTGAAAAGAATATTCTTAAATTGGCATGATTTTGTGAGGCCTATTTCGGGACCTATAAAAAAGATTCGAATTGCAAGTTATTCTTAAAATATTTTTTATGGGTTTTTGTAAAAAATTAGCTCAATCCAATAAATATAAAAGCCTTTTCAGCATTCGTAGAAGCCTTACAAATTCTGAAACATCCAATGAATCTTGACAGAACCCTCATCGATATCGAATTGAGCTAATTTTGTTTAGAAACCCATAAATAAATTTTTAAAATTAACTTGCATTGCGATTTGAATCCTTGTAGGACCCGTGATGGACCTTGAAATTTTTTTAAAAAAAAATCATTCCCATCTTAATGTACCAAACAGGGAGTAAACAACTTCATTTTTTTTTTTTTTTTTGTGGAGCCTATTACGGGTAATACTAAAATAATTCAAACCACAAATTATTATTAAAATATTTTTTATGGGTTCTTGAAAAAATTAACTCAATTCAATATTGATAAGAGCTCTTTTAGAATTTGTAGAGCATCTACAAACACTGAAAATGCCCTTACAAATATCAGATTGAGCCAAATTTTTACAAGAACCCATGAAAAAAAAATTAAAGAATAACTTGCGTTTGAATCATCTTTGTGGGACCCGAAATAGGACCCAAAAAATCATGCCCATTTAATAATTTTTTTTTTTTCATATCGATTGGGGCTTTCCCATTATCAAAAGGTATTGCCGTTTGTGAGCGAAATTAAGATTGGACATGGCATCACGGGGTTCCTTGGATTTCTCTAAGTAAATCTCAGCCATTGAATGGACCACAATGGATGGTTGGAAACTGAATAGGATATGAACCAGAGAGGGAGAGATGGGGATGCAGATGAGGAGAGTAAAGTTCGAGAGAGAGTTGGGTGAATTTGTCGAGATAGAGAGTGTCGAGTCATTTTTGGTCAATATGAATTCTAGGAACAACATTGTTAGTATTTTACTTGAGGGAATGGGTTAAATAATTTGAGATGTGGTAGTAAATAATTATTTAGCCTATTCTGGGCCCATAAAAAATTATCAGAATCGTCCATTTTGTTGAGCTCATCGAAAATTTCGACCTTGCAAAAATTCATGTTGATAGGATACCGATCAATACCTGATCCAAAGATTCAAAACGTAGTTATCTTAAAGCAAATGTGTGCTATCCAGCGTGCACAGTGTTTTTTTCCAAGTTAAATGTTACGTTCAAACATTTCCTAACATGCACTATTCTGATTTGTTACAATTGAAGAATTTCCGAAATCTTCAATCAATTTACGTTTCCATTTTTTAAGCCAATGGAAGCAATTTGAATTATAGTATGGCAAATGATTTTGGCACTCCAATCTTTGATGATAGCACTCAAAGACTTGTCTTTTAGTTTAAAAATTATACAACTAAACGACAATTTTTAAAGTGCCATAATAAAGAATTTGAGTGCCAAAATCATTTTCCTTATAATATATAGGGTAAATTTCTTTTATATCCCTTCGACTTTGACCAAAAATTGATTTTGGTCATTCACCTGTCAATTTCGGCATAAAAATACTTCGACTTTCTAATTTTTTTCAATGTCATCCTTTAGAAGCAATCCGTTTTCTTTGAGTCCTTCTATAGGGACCGACGGCCGCACCGGGCTGTCTCCGGCCACCGGACGGCCGATCCGAGCTGTCCAAAAATTCTATAAAAAAAAGGGGGGGCTAATGCGGGAATCAACGGCATCCAATACAACTTATAAATTGAAAAGTTGAAGTATTTTTATGCCGAAATTGAAAGGTGAAGGACCAAAATGAATTTTTGGTCACAATCGAAGGGATATAAGAGAAATTTTCTCTAACATCTATAATAATATACTACCTGTTAGAGCATCCACAATGGAATAATCAAAAGTTGTCACATCATTTTTTGGTTATCCATTTAAGAGGTTGCTAAGGTTAGATTAGCAATATAGAAGTCCATAATGGGACAATCAAAATTGCATAACCAAAACTTGCCATATCACCTTTTTAACTTATAAAAATCTAGAAATTGTGACATAGAAAATATATATTTTAAAATAGTTTTCAAACTAATAAAAATAGGTTATTAGAAAAAGAGAAAATAGTTTTTTGAAAACTTTGATTAAAAAAAAAAAAACAGTTTTTGAATAGAAATTTTTTTTTTCAAAGAACAGTTTTTGAAAAAACAATTTTAATAAAAAAAACTGTTATAAAAAAATTTGGGAAAAACAGTTTTAATAAAAAAAAACTTTTTTTGCAAAAAAATAAAAACTGTTTTTAAAAGTATTTTTGTTATAAACATGTTGAAAATGGAAGGGAAATTTTTTTTGTGTAATGAAGGTACACTTGATTGAGGAAATGTGAAGACAATTAAATATGATTATTGGCAAAAGATTGGTAGTTTTGATTATCCAATGGCTAAAATTTGATGAGTTGCTAAGATGTTTCTAAATTTGGTTATTCCAGTGTGAGCTCTTTTTGAGCAAATGTTGCTAACTTTATAAACCTTTTTATTTTGACTATATCACTGTGGATGCTGTTTGGGAGTTACAATACAACTTACAAACCAAATTTCCTAAAATTTCCGGTCTACAATTGCAAATCCAATCCAGAATTCCTAATATGTTTCTTCCTCTACTAAAACTGTAGAACTAAAAGTATTTCACCGCTCCCGCTCTCTCTCCTCGACCTTTTACCACCGCCGACACCAATACCTTAACCCATTTCAAGTTAGTTGGTTATTCACACCGCTGTTTCCGATTCTAGTCTTTTTCCTTTTTTTTTTTCCCATTTTTTTGGGTCCATATCTTTGTTTTATTGATTCCCATTTACAAGATGAACAATGAGAATGTTAATACTAATGTTGCCTGACGCAATCGAAAACGGACATTATTTGCATGTCATACCGATACTGAAATGTCTAAAGAAACACGCCATGTTAGATTAGGGATCTTACGCAACAAAATTGCTTATTCGTGAAGGTATTTTTTAATCAATACTTACTTCTAATCAACTCTTCTTCATCACCTGTGGATTTTTTTATAATGTCACCCAACAGGAGTGCGTGCTCAACTTCATCAGAGGGGGCGTACCGTTACAATACTAAGAGAGATAAACTTAAATGACACAGCACGGCATGGTAAAAATTCTAACCGCATGTTTGGTGAGTGATTTTTTTCTGAAATCTTGGACCGACTCATCATGCATTTGGACTCTACCTATCGACAATATAAAAAAATCAAATTACGTGGACATTAACAAAACAGAATTACCTATCGACAATGATTAACATAATTTTTAGTTTTTGTTTGGGGCCTTGATTTTTTTTTTTTGGACGAGATTGGGTCAACTTGATTTTTTTCCCGAAATCTTGGGTCCACTCATCATGTTTTTGGATATATACTACCTAACGACAATATAATTATAAAAAAAAAAAATGTGTGGCCCGTGATCTCTGGTTCAAGTCCTTCCTCTAAGACCTGGCCGGGAGTTGCCCGGCAAGCCCCTCCGGCGAGACGATAAGTATGTGCCAGAGGAAAGGGAAGAGACTAGGGTTTTGAGTGGGTATTCGCGTGTAAGAGTGCGTACCTTTTCAAAGGCGTCATCCTTCAGTATTTATAGAGTTTCCCTGACTTGCTCTCCAAGCACAGGCACGTGCCTTGCGCGGGCCAGGCGATGTCACCATGACGTCATTGAATAGATCTGGTAACCGCTTTTGGGGGTGAGCTGGCGTGTTCCATGTGCGCTCATGATTATCCCATGGCGTAACCGTCTCTGCATGTGGGTGGGCGCGTGGACGCGCGGGTGGCCGAGCCCAGAAGAGCTTGTCGGTTGCCTAGCTTGAAGAGGAGCCGAGCCTGAAGGGAATTCGGGCTAGGCGGCATAGTCCACGGGGCCGCGCCCCAAATGGTGGCCGAGCTTGGCGAAGATCTTCTCCGTCGCCAGCGGGAAGGCAAAAACGAGACCGACGACTGGTATGCCTCAGCTGTGGCCGACGGTGGATGAGGGGTAGAGGTGGTCCATGGTGTAATCACGATAGAGCTCGGCCTGCTACAAAAAACACAATTACATGGACATTGAAAAAACAAAATTACCTATCGACAATGATGAACATAGTTTTTTTTTTTTTTGGGGGGGCTTTTTCCGTTTCATGGTTTCAAATTTCAATTATAGCTGTTGTTGAACACAAATATAAGGGTGATCACATGGTTGTGCTTGATTTTTTTTTTTTTTTTGACGAGATTGGATCAACTGATCATGGCATTTTAATAATCTACCATCCCTTTCATATATCCCATAATAGACATAGTTCAACTGCATGCTAAGAGAGTTTAAATGTGAATTTTGGTCCTCAATTGGTAAGCATAAAGAACTATACATTATATGGAGACTACATCAAATTGAAATTTTATGCCTACTTACATATTCTCCATTGTTTATATTAAGATGGAGAAATTGATACGTCTCGAAGTGTCTCCAAGATTCGAGCCGCATGACGATGATCAAGCAGCATTTGAAGAGCAAGATGCGGAAATTGGTTTGAATTATTCGCATGTATTTTAGGTATAATGTAAAAATGGTCGTGACATGCTCCATTGGCTCAATGAAGCTCTTGCTAAAGGATACGAAGACATAATTTATCTCACGATGTGTCTCATCCTATTTGAAGAAATTAGTGTTAAAGGTAAATACTTAAAGGCCATATATAAATCACACTGCATTTTATAAATATAGTCATACCTTTATTTGCGATGTTTGGCTTGGATAATGGTGTGTAGATGCTCGAAGACTATCTTTCTAAATACTATGGACACGCATATGTTTTTATTATTCCTGCTCGAAAACCTGTATGTCTTGACTATTGTGCCTCTGCGACGATTTTCGTGTTAAAGGTTGATTGGTCAGAAGAATGTTTTCACTTTTTCAAAGGTAAGTCGGCCTTTTACTTTCATTGTCACACCTAAATTATATACAAACCAGTTCATATTAATTTCGTGATGAATTTAATAATTCTTGATCATATTTATGTAGGAATGTCGAGGACTAACAAAAGAACAATGGGATTGTCGTGATAACAATTTCGCGAAAGCATTGAAAGATTTTATAAAGACATTTTAATTGTTAGGTTACGTTGGCGAATGGTTTATGGATTTGGAAATGTTTGGATCTACTTTAATATTTTGTTTGAGCCATTGATTTAAATGTGCAACTTCTTTTTTTGAAACGCCAAGGAAATTTTATTAATCTTTGAGAAACTACCAAGACTAAAAGAACAAGGATTAAATGGCATCATATCCCTAAACAAAGCCTAAGAATAATTTTGTACCAATCCAAAACCTAAGAGAGAGAAGAAACCGAGATTGACAAGCTGCCAACCCAGGAAATGGGCCAAAGTCCAAACACCTAACGGGTTTGAACACCAAAAAGGCCGATTCATTCGCATATCACGGGTCTTTGCTAGTTAAAAATATTGCAATATGAATCTTATTTGAAAGATCTCATAATCATTTATATGGTGAAATAAAATTTAAAAACTATTTTCATTAGCACATTACTTTTAAACTTGAAAATTTTAAAATAAGTGCTTATTTTTTTAAGAAAATTTTTGGAACTGGGTACACAGACAACTCTCTCAAGCTGGAGGAATTCTGTGTGCAAATCAGATACCACGTGATATTAATGCAGCACAATGCAATCGTCAGATTAGATTGAAACACTTTTTTTCTCCTTTTTTTTTTTTGGCTTAATTCGTTTGGTACCTTTTAATCCTAGCCGTCAATTGCATTTTTTAACAACTCGTATGTGCTGCATGAGTACCACTTGCCCTATAATCAACTTTCTGGAATGCAACTCTCTCAACCCCCATTTCCTGCGGATCGAAAAAAAAAAAAAAATCCCATTTCCGGCTTCGGCTCCCCTCCAATATTCAAAAGTCAATTATTGTCCCTTTTTTGGCTAGGATTGCCCAAGCAAAAATCAACGGCCCACATCAACCCCATTTCCAAGTTTCCTCCCCACGGCAACATAACCCAACTTATTTTCATTTTACTTTCCTTAATGCTAGATCAACGGTCCACATCAACCCCATTTTCATATTTAAGAATTAATTAACGGCTTGGATCATTCGTATGAGATCCGGAAATGAACCTTGCATGCCGATCTATATAGTGTCGGTACAAGTTACGCATAGTAGAGTTCTTAGACCCTGTTCCACTAAGCATTTTTTCTTTTAGCATTTTTTGTCCTTGTTCCAAAAAAAATAGTGTTTGTTAATTTTGTACTAAACTTTTTGTGAATTATTGATTCGGCTTGACGAGACAAGTCAGGTTTTTTACTTTTACCAAATAATTTGAAAAATAATCATTTTTAAGCAAAAAAATAAAAAGTCAACTTTTTTTTGCTAAAGAGTGGATTTTTTTAAAAATGTTTGGATAAAAGTAAAAAGTGAGACAAAAACTAAAAAACACGATTTTTTTTAAGGCAAATGCTAAACAGTGCACGGTGGCACCCGTTTAATGTAGGTCTCGGGTAGCCTTTTCTGTTGGTGTCAGTACAAAATTTCTTATTCCACTGACGTGTTTTGCTTTTCAAATCAAATTACAAAATTGCCCTTGAATTCTTCCCTTAATTTTCTCTGCCCAATTTACTTTTTGAGCGATATAAACGCATCGATCTCTCCTCTCTACGAACTCTCCACCGAGTCAACTCTCATTTTTTTAACCGAGTCAACCTTCTTGATCTTCTTCTATTTCGGGAAGGTTTGGATTGAAAAGTTAGTAGTAATTTTTTTGTTTTTATTTGAATTTTTTTGCATTTGTTTATTTTGCGTCAAACTTTTGCGACTTATTAATTCGTCTCGACGAGAGAAATAGGAAAAGTAAAAAATTCAATCGAAACTCATAATTTTTTGTTATTTTTGCCTTTATTCAAAAAAGTATGAGTTTCATTCGAATTTTTTTATTTTTTCGATTCTTCTCGTCAAAACGAATCAATAAGTCACAAAACTAACAAATGTGAATTTTTTTGAATAAAGACAAAAGTAAGTTATCATTTGACTTTTAAAGCTAAATCCACCCGAAACCATCCCGTTCGCCTCTGATACACTTGCCAACATCTCTCTAAAACCTTCTGTCTAAATCGTTGATGCTCTATATAACACACACTAACCCTATTATATGTTCGCTTAAAAGCAAATAAAAATAAACGGATCCCCCACAATTCAATCTGAAGTGCTTCAGAAGAACCATTCAAACTCAAAAGAAGATGTTTCAACAAAGCTATGCAAAGTACAAAAAAAAAAATCTTTGAAATTCGGGCCATTTTGCATCTAATTTCGTTTCATATTTTTGAAAACAGAGACGAAATTTCTAGTCTATTTGTAATTCATGTTTTCTGTTGGATATTCTACCTCAGACCAAACCCAATAAATCTGAATAATTCTTAACATGACATCCAATAAATGAGTCGATTTGTATGAGCTTTTCGGTGACTACTGTTTGCCTACCCATATATTCAAAAACCAGAGCCTCATCCTTGCCCCCAACTTGCCAGAAAAATCTATCCTTATGACCACGAAATTGGCCATTTCGTGTGCACTGGTTCTAATTTTCGATCACCGTGGTTATAATGACCAAAATTTGCAGGCGACGGGTAAGAGGCGAGAGGTGAGAGAATGGAAGGGGAAGATAGGTTTCTTTCAAATTGGGGAAAGAGAAAGGTTAAAATTGTAGGTTTCTTTCAAATTGGAGAAAGAGAAAGGTTAAAATTGTCATTTTGAAAAAGAAAGAAAGGTGTCAGTAAAAAATAATGACTGTGTGGAAAGAAAGCACCACACTCAACACGTGAGACATCACCGATACCAGAAATAATAAATTTTTATTACTTTTATCCGGTGCATACTAGCAAATCAAATTCGATTCTGATTCTTTGGGCAGAGGAAGAGAGAGCAGGTGCATGAGTTTACCAAATCACTCCCACACCAAAACTTAAACAGTAAACCGAAGTAAGGAAAAAAGGTCATGGAAGGAAAACATGAAAAGTCTGAAAACCCATTAAAGTAAAAATAAATAAACCACAATCTCGGCACCCAAATCCGCGGGAGCCACCAGTCAGAGCATGCAAATCTACCAAAATAACCCTGCACAAAACGATCAAACTTCACAACTTCACAAACACACCAGGGTATTTGGGTACTTCAACTAAAATGGTTTCGTCCGTCCTCCAAACGTGCCAAACCACTTTAAGGAAAAGCAAGAAGGGAATTGCCTTTGCCTCTGCTCCGAAATCTAGAGGACAGTCTTCAATCCTCATCCTACGATTTTAATGATGCTGTAAAAGGTAGTACAAGATTTGGTATCTAATGCTAGATTTCTTCCATCGGATACTAAGGAATTCTTATTCCTTTTTTTAACGATACAATCGAGCAATCATAAATGCAAGAGTTGAAAGCATGACTCATTGAATCCGAGCAACGTTATTGCTGAGATTCATGCAGTTATGATCCTACAATTTCAATGATGCTATAAAAGTTAGTACAAGATTTGGTATCTAATGCTAGATTTGTTCCATCGGATACTATGGAATTCTTATTCCTTTTTTAAAGGATCCAACAGAGCAATAATAAATGGAGGAGTTGAGACCATGATGAAACTGAATCTGTAAGGGGACAATGGGACAATGTTGGAATTTATTTATGTGGCTCACATGCCATATCAATCCTAGCTAATTATATTTTATAGTATTTATGTTCGTAACTAAAATATGGGTATTAGATTTAAATGAAATATTGCCTAAATAGTTGGTGACTATTCGTGAAAAGGTTTGGTGACTATTCGTGAATAGACATGGTGACTATCCATGAATGTGTTTAGTGACCATTTATGTGTAAGGTTACAACTATTAATGAATAGGTGCCTTATTACTTCTTTGATGGAAGGAAGTATGAAAGGTTGTATCCATTGGGAAAGGGTCCCAATCTATCTATATAAAGACATGTGGTTACCATTAAGTTACAGGTGTGAATAAACTGATATAGATTAGATTGGAAATCCTATCCATTGCTCTCGAAATCCTATCCATTGCTCTCCAAAACAATTAGTGAGAGTTTGTGTTTGTGAAACATATTGGTTCAAGGTCGAAATGATTTCCAGGTTTCTCAAGACTTAAACACTATGGCAAAAATTAAGTAATTTTTCCGCTGCGTATTTATTTTGATTCTCCCACATAGGTTTATCAGGCAATACACCAAATCCATGAACAACTTTACGGAAACACCCCCACCTTAAACCTCAATGCCTAAACTACAACACACGAAAAGGGACATGGATGGAAAACCTTGAAAGTCCAAAAACCTATTAAAAAAAAAAAAAACAGAATCTGCACACCCCAAACGGCAATCCGAGGATGCCAAACTACCAAAACAACCTCACCAACACTACCCGACCGCACACACTCACCAACTACAAGAAGGGCATTTAAGTATTTCAAGAAAAATGGTTTCATCCATCTACCAACATGCCAATCCTCTTTAAAGCAGGAAGGGAAATATAGTCCACACTTTCGTACCTTTTCTCTGTAACAAAATATTTCTGCATAAATTTGTCTTAGATGATTGGTTTCGTACTTGAATCCAACGGCTACATGTCACCGGAGTATGCATTGGTAGGCCTCTTCTCAGTCAAATCTGATGTCTTCAGCTTCGGAGTATTATTGTTAGAGATTCTAAGTGGCAAAAAGAACACAGGCTTCTATAACAGTGACTCCCTTAATCTTCTAGGATATGTGAGTTACCACAATGCTATTGCAATTCTTAAGTTCTTTTCCAACTTGACGTCTTTTGTTTACTTTCTTTTTATTGAGATGTACTTGTAAGCTAAATTATTTACACAGGCATGGGACTTGTGGAAGAACGGCAGGGAACAAGAAGTAAAAGATCCGGTATTAGAAGATATATCTTCCTCTAATATACTGCTGAGATACATACACATAGGGCTGCTTTGCGTTCAAGAAAGTGCAGCTGATAGGCCAACAATGTCTGATGTTGTATCCATGCTCAGCAATGAACTCGCCCCTCTACCCTATCCAAAACAACTTGCCTTTTCAACAAGTAGGAGTGTCCTAGATCAAATTTCAAATCAACGCCCCGAAATTTGTTCAGACAATGATTTGACAATCTCAATTTTGGAAGCAAGACAATTCTTTGAGGATTCATCATATTGTCAGTGTTAGTTCTTAAAAGGAAGGTAGCAATACTTTTCTTAAGCTCGAGTTTTACTTCTTTCCCACATCCATATTTTTCATATGTTTACATGTTTTCGTGTTTCTCACACATCAGGTATGTTAAAGCTTTCAAATGCAGGAATTCTCAACTTATCAATGGCATCAATGACATTATATGGTATTCTAACAACATTTCAAGATCTGCACCTGATCCTATTTTACAACTTTTGGACTCTGGAAATGTTTTCTTGAGAAAGCAAATGATAATATGAAAACCGAGAATTTCCAATGGCAGAGTTGATCATCCAGGTGATACATTTCTATCAGGAATGAAGATAGGAAAGAACTTGTTAACCAGCCGAGAATGGTACCACTCCTCATGGAAGAGTTACGATGATCCAACTCAAGGAGATTATTCATTTGGGTTTGACACTCATGCATACCCCCAAATAATTCTGAGGAATGGATTGGTACTGCTGAGATGTACAGTTCTGGACCATGGAATGGTCTCACGTTTAGCGGGACTTCAACCTTGATACAGTTTTTTCAAATTCCGTTTTAACACAAAGGAGGTGTATTACACTTGTTTCAAGGATGGTTTTAAGTCGGAACACGGCTGCACCAGCTGATGATTGTCATATTTTTGTACCCGGGAAAAGGAGATAATTGTCATATTTACACCCCTTGTGGCAATTATGGTAGCTGCAACATTGGAAATTCCCCGGTGTCTGGGTGTTAGGATGGTTTTGTGCTCAAATACCCAGAGGAGTGGGGCAATGGAGAGAGGCCAAATGGGTGTGTTCAAAGAACACCTTTGGATAGCCCCCCAGGGTGTAGGAGATGGGTTCGTCCAGTATTCGAGGGTCAAATTGCCTGACACGTGGAATTCGTGGTTTAACACAACGGATGACCTTGAGGAATGTGGGAGAATGTGCTTGGGAAACTGCTCTTGCATGGCTTATGCTGTTAAGCAGTAGCAGGGGTGCTAGTGTTCCATTTCAGTTGTGAAGTCATGCAGTCGGTTGCTGAGTTTTAGTTAGTCCGGCTGAGTCCAGCCCAACAATCCGTGTGAGCTTAGTTTGCCCGATGGGATTGATTTGTGGTTCTTGAAGTTGGAGAGTACATATAGTGGTTCTCATTCTTTCTGTAATGAAAGGAAACTGTTATTCTTGTTCTACACATTTTTCAGGTTAGAAATTTGTTATATGCAAATCTTGAAATATGCGATCAAAAGTTTTCGGTCTGCTCCAATCATCTGCCAATTAAATTTTTGGAAGAGAAATCTCTTAATAAATTCATTTGACGTCATTCCTGGATAGAAGCAGCGGCCGATGTTGGCTCTACTGGGAAGAGAAGAGAAATAACTCTCATTTTGATTGGAAACATAGGTGCCGTTGTACATGCTATAGCGCGTGAACGTTTCAAGAATCAGAGCAAACATTTGTCCGTTCCACATTCCACTAGTCCAATAGTACTAAAATTAGCAAGAGCTGGGACTAAGTGGGGAGTGTAGAGCGATATGATTGAGAACAAGAGTGGAGGGTCCTATTAGAGGATTATGTGACCTAGCTTACAAGCGTCCCAGCCATGAGGTGAACCTTTGAAAGTCTGTCAAGAAACCAATTTTAAAGATTAAAACTGCAATGTATTGTTTGACTTGGGTTCAGTCGCTTGTCCTCCTACCTATAACTTGGATAACTTGGGTCATCATTGTTGAAATTTGAAAAGTCTCTCACCAAACCAATCATAAAGAAGGATGAAAAGGTTAAATGTTAGAATCAGAGCAAACATTTGTCCATTCCACATTCCACTAGTCCAACAGTACTAAAATTAGCAAGAGCTGGGACTAAGTGGGGAGTGTAGAGCGATATGATTGAGAACGAGAGAGGAGGGTCCTATTAGAGGATTATGTGTCCTAGCTTACAAGCGTCCCAGCCATGAGGTGACCCTTTGAAAGTCTGTCAAGAAACCAATTTTAAAGATTAAAACTGCAATGTATTGTTTGACTTGGGTTCAGTCGCTTGTCCTCCTACCTATAACTTGGATAACTTGGGTCATCATTGTTGAAAAGTCTCTCACCAAACCAATCATAAAGAAGGATGAAATGGTTAAATGTTAGAACTCTTGAATTCGGTCAGAATTAAGTACTCCCTTCTGCAAAATGTTTTTTCGGTCCGCAAAATGAGGATGTAAAAATAATACAATTTTTGCAAGAAAAATTATTTAAATTTTTTTCAACAATTCACTAGATATCAATGAGTTCTGTTAATTTATGAAAGAAGTTTGAATTTTTTCTTTAAAAGAATGCATTACTTTTAGTCCTCATTTTACGGACCAAACAAACATTTTGGGACATCGTTTTACGCACCGGACAAACATTTTGGGACGGAGGTAATAGCTCACAAAACTACAACACAAACAGATAGAAGCACAAGTAATTTCTGAAGCCAGCAATGGAAGGATTTGTTATACCTCTTTGCATATTGTCTCTATTAGTATTTTCCATCTTAATTACCTCCAATGGTGTAGACACCATAACAAAAACAAAATCACTTGCAGATGGTGAGACCATAGTTTCATCAGGTGAAATCTTTGAAATGGGTTTTTTTAGCCCAGGAACTTCCAAGAAACGGTACGTCGGAATATGGTACAAGAACATACCAATTACGACAGTGGTATGGGTTGCCAATAGAGAAACCCCAATCTTTGACACATCAGGTGTGTTAAAGCTCACGAGTCCAGGAATTCTCGTCCTTGTAAATGGCACTAATGACATTATATGGTCTACTAACACATCAAGAACAGCGCAGGATCCGGTTGTTCAACTTTTCGATTCGGGTAATATGGTTGTGAGAAATGCAGATGATGAAATGAAAGCAGAGAGTTTGTTATGGCAGAGTTTTGATTATCCGGGGGACACGCTTTTACCGGGGATGAAGCTTGGAAAGAACTTGTCAACCGGCCAAGAATGGTACCTTTCTTCGTGGAAGAGTGATGATGATCCGGCTCAAGGTGTGTTTACACTCGTGCTTAATGCTCATGGATACCCACAAATGTTTGTTAGGAATGGTACTAATGACTTGTATTGTTCTGGACCATGGAATGGTCTCCGGTTTAGTGGGATTCCATACACGGCAACAATTCCTGGATTCAGTTCTTATTTCAATACGGGGGATGTTTTCTACACTAACGAGCTTACCAACACCTCAGTTGTTACAAGGTCCGTGTTGACTCATGATGGATATATAACGCTGTCTCTATGGGTTGACCAAACCCGCAGTTGGCTCGCTATGGCGAGTGCACCAAAGGCTAGCTGTGACATGTACGCATCCTGTGGCTCGTATGGTATCTGCATCATTAATAATTCCCCAATGTGTGAGTGTTTGGATAAATTTTTGCCGAAGTACCCAAAGGATTGGGACCGTTTTGATTGGTCAAGGGGGTGTGTTCGTAAGATGCCTTTGGGTTGCCACGAGGGCGGAGAAGATGGTTTCGTCATGTATTCAAGGGTCAAATTGCCTGACACGCGGAACTCATGGTTCGACACAAGGATGAGCCTTGAAGAATGTTGGAGAATGTGTTTGGAAAACTGCTCTTGTATGGCTTACGCAAATCTGGACATTCGTGGGGCAGGAACTGGTTGCTTGCTATGGTTTGACAACCTGATTGATTTAAAAGAGTTCATCGGAGGAAGCGGGCAAGACATATATTTGAGGATGGCATCCTCTGAATCAGGAGGTATGATTGATTATATCCAATCGAACATATGGGCAATTTGAGTAGGTAGCTCTAATTGCAACATAGCGAAGATAATTTTTCTGACAACCATTACTTGTTCAATTCCTATTTTCTTCACAAAACTTGCTTCGGACAGCCCATCACACAAGTCAACCTAATAAGTTCACAAGCAGTAGTTGAATATTGAACTGCAGGATATGTTAATTCGACGCTGAAAGGTAGAAACATAAAGCGGAAATGGATCATCACAGCACTTGCAGTTTCCATGACCATGCTAACTACAGCCTTCTTTTACTGTATTTGGAGGAGAAAGTTGCAAAAGAAAGGTACAAGTACTGAATTCCACTCTTGGAATCTAAATCTAAAGCAATTCAACGAAGTACATTTTACATGGAAATGGTTGGATGTATGTTGATCGAGTCTAATAGACAAGTTTAGTTGCAAATCTATGATTGTATTTGTTAGAGTCTCCATGTTTGTTATGCATCAATGACCCAAATCCGTATACAGTTAATGTAGCAGGGAAGGACTTGTTGTCATTTGATCTTGGCACAAGCATTGGAGCTGACAACACCACACTGACTGAAGCCAGTAAGAGTCAAAATAGTAGAAATAAGGAAGTTGATTTACCAAGGTTCAGCTTCACTAGTGTATCTGCTGCTACTGATAACTTCTCTGATGCAAATAAGCTCGGAGAGGGTGGTTTTGGACCTGTTTACAAGGTAAGATTCACCATCCGGTGTTGAACACTGTACAAATGATCATTTCTTTAACTTAGCATGTTACTTTGCAATAGTATTTGCTGTTAGTTTTGCATAGATAATTAAGAAACTTAGGCCTTTGATATGGCAGGGAAAGTTACAAAGAGGACATTCAGTGGCTGTGAAAAGGCTTTCAAGAAAATCTGGGCAAGGATTAGAGGAATTACAAAATGAAGCAATGCTCATAGCAAAACTTCAACACAAGAATCTTGTGAGACTATTGGGCTGCTGTATTGACGGAGACGAAAAAATTTTGATCTATGAGTACATGCCCAACAAAAGTTTGAATTTCTTCCTTTTCGGTTTGTATTTCCCACATACCCCAAGAGATTGAATTAAACATGATTGTGCTATTTGTATGCTTATGAATAGTTCATAACTTGTACAAGGTAGATGGTTCCATTTGTAATTCTTTGTGTAAATGTGAGACAGATCCGATCAAGCACGGGATACTAAATTGGGAGTTACGCCTTAAAATTATCGAAGGTATTGCTCAAGGGCTTCTCTATCTTCATGAGTATTCAAGGTTGCGAATTATCCACAGAGATTTGAAAGCTAGCAACATTCTCTTGGATAAAGACATGAACCCAAAAATATCAGATTTTGGGATGGCAAGAATATTCGGGGGCAACGGATCACAAGCAACAAATCGAATTGTTGGCACTTAGTAAGTCAAACATGATCCATAACCCAAACATCTCCATACCTTTGCACCTGAAGGGCTTATTTCTGTATAATATTTACCGTAGATGATTTCTTTTGTACTTAAATCCAGTGGCTACATGTCACCGGAATACGCCTTGGAAGGTCTCTTCTCAGTCAAATCTGATGTCTTCAGCTTTGGAGTATTATTGTTAGAGATTCTAAGCGGCAAAAGGAGCACAGGCTTCTATAACAGTGACTCCTTTAATCTTCTAGGATATGTAAGTCAATATAATCCCATTCCAATTCTTATCCTATTCCATTTTTTCCCTTTTTGTTTACGTTCTTTTTATTGAGATGTACTAATGATTTAAATTGATTAAACAGGCATGGGACTTGTGGAAGAACGGCAGGGGACTGGACTTTAAAGATCCGATATTAGAAGATATGTCTTCCACAAATATGCTGCTTAGATACGTTAATATAGGGCTGCTTTGTGTTCAAGAAAGTGCAGCCGATAGACCTACCATGTCCATTGTTGTATCAATGCTCAACAATGAACTTGTCCTTGTAGCCTCTCCAAAACAACCTGCATTTTCAACCAACAGGAGTGTCCTAGATCAAACATCACACAAATGCCCCCAAATTTGTTCAGAGAATGATGTGACACTCTCAATTTTGGAAGCACGATAATGGTTCATACTTCTGTGTGGATTCATTGTACTATCAATGTTAGTTCATGGAGGAAGGTCGTAATACTGTTCTTAAGCTCAATTTTCTTTCTTTTCCACCTCCATAGCTTCAGATGTTTACATATTTTTTACTCAATTAGATTTTTATAGATCTTCTTGTCCTTGGAAATCCTGTTCAGATTCTGCTTATTTTGGTGGTGCTTCTGAGCTATGGTTGTGGTTCTTCTTGGGTTTGTGCTTGCCATTGTGGTCGAGGAACTGTTCTGGCTGTTGATGTGATTGTGCTTGCAATGCCTCTTAAAGAAAATAGATGACATCTTCATTCAAGTGATTCGATAACACTCAAAAGAAATCGTATTGAGTCACTGACCAAAGGTGTTTAGAACACTACCTATGGAACATGCTGCATGAGCTGATGATTGTCATATTTTTGTACCCGGAAAAAGGAGATAATTGTCATATTTACACCGCTTGTGGCAATTATGGTAGCTGCAACATTGGAAATTCCCCGGTGTTTGGGTGTTTGGATGGTTTTGTGCTCAAGTACCCAGAGGAGTGGGGCAATGGAGAGAGGCCAAATGGGTGTGTTCAAAGAACACCTTTCGATAGTCCCCCAGGGTGTAAGAGATTGGTTTGTCCAGTTTTCGAGGGTCAAATTGCCTGACATGTGGAATTCGTGGTTTAACACAACGGATAACTTGAGGAATGTGGGAGAATGTACTTGGGAAAAAGCTCTTGCATGGCTTATTCTGTTAAGCAGTTGCAGGGGTACTGCTAGTGTTCCATTTCAGTTGTGAAGTCATGCAGTTGGTTGATGAGGTTTAGTTAGCCCTGAGCCCAGCCCAGCAATCCGTGTGAGCTTAGTTTGTCTGATGTGATTGATTTGTGGTTCTTGAAGTAGGAGAGTACATATAGTGGTTCTCATTCTTTCTGTAATGAACAATGCAGATCAATGAAAGGAAACTGTTATTCTTGTTCTATACATTTTCCAGGTTAGAAATTTGTTATATGCAAATCTTGAAATAAGCGATCATAAGTTTTTGGTCTGCTCTGATCATCTGCCAATTAAATTTTAGAAGAGAAATCTCTTAATAAATTCATTTGACATTATTCCTGGATAGAAGCAGTGGCCAATGTTGGCTCTACTGGGAAGAGAAGAGAAATAACTCTCATTTTGATTGGAAACATAGGTGACGTTGTACATGCTGTAGCGCCAAACGTTTCAGGAATCAGAGCAAACATTTCCACATTCCACTAGTCCAATAGTACTAAAATTTGCAAGAGCTGGAATTAAGTGGGGAGCGTGGAGTGATATGATTGAGAACGAGAGTGGAGGGTCCTACTAGAGGATTATGTGCCTAGCTTACAAGCGTCCCAGCCTTGAGGTGACCATTTGATTTTGATTCCAGAGACTGTCTAATTTTCTAGAGCAAAAGTCTGGTGGACTTGATTGCAACTTTCTCAATAGTTTGGGGAAGAATTAGGTTGGTTTAAAAGTTCAGGGAGGACATAAACACATTTGTGATAGTTTAGGGGATAAAAGTGGAAAATACCTTGGAAAAATCAGTTGTAGACAATTCAACAAAGCACTTTTTGGGTCATCGCTGTCGAAAAGTCTGTCAACAAACCAATGGAAGGATTTGAAGGAGACGTGGGGTGTGGCAGTTGGAGTGGGAGTGTTTTCCCAATTTTACCCAAGCAGTTACTTTGTTCCATCGTGAAAAAACTGTAAAATCTACAATATTTTTGGACAAAAGTGGAAATCACTTTTGTGACGGGGCTTTAGAAATGGGAAACACCAAACTGGTGTTCCCCTTTTATAATATTAGACGGGGCTTAAAAAATACAAGACACTAAATTGGTACTCTCCTTTTATATAATAGAAAATAGATGACTATAATCTTCAAAGAGACCTGAGCAGCAGTATTTTTAAAGAAATCAAATGGAAGGATTTGTTGTACCACTTTCCATACTGTCTCTATTCTCCATCTTAATTACCTCCAATGGTGTAGACATCATGACTACAACAAAATCACTTGCAGATGGTGAGACCCTAATTTCATCAGGTGGAATGTTTGAACTTGGCTTTTTCAGCCCAGGAACTTCCAAGAACCGGTACGTGGGAATATGGTACAGGACAGCATATTACAAGGAAATACCAAGAACGGCTGTGGTATGGGTTGCCAACAGAGAAACACCACTCTTCGACACATCAGGTGTGCTAAAGCTCACGAGTCGAGGAAACCTAGTCCTTGTAAACGGCACTAATGGCACAATATGGTCTACTAACGCTTCGAGATCAGCACTGGATCCGGTTGCGCAACTTTTCGATAACGGTAATATGGCTGTGAGAAACGCAGATGAATAGATGATGAAGTAAGAGCGACGTATTTCTTATGGCAGAGTTTTGATTATCCGGGGAACACGCTTTTACAGAGAATGAAGCTTGGGAAGAACTTCTTAACTGGTCAAGAACGGTACATCTCTTCATGGAAGAGCGATAATGATCCAGGTGAAGGTGCGTTTACATTCGTGCTTGACACGCATGGATACCCACAATTGTTTCTGAGGAAGGGCACTGCTGAGTACTTGTATGGGTCTGGACCATGGAATGTTCTCCGCTTTAGCGGGATTTCAAACTCAAACCAGATTTTCCGATTCAACTATGATTTAAGACTCGATTATGATCTCAATATGGAGGAGGTTTACTACACTTTCGATGTCCCCAACGCATCAGTTGCTCTGAGGACCGTGTTGAGTAGTGAAGGATATGTAGGGCAATGGACATGGGTTGATCAAACCCGTGGTTGGATCGCTATGGCGAGAGCACCGGAGGCTAGCTGTGACATGTATGCGTCCTGTGGCTCGTATGGTATCTGCAACATTGGTAACACTTCAATGTGCGGGTGTTTGGATAAGTTTGTGCCGGTGAACCCAAGAGAGCACCGGAGGCTAGCTGTGACATGTACGTGTCCTGTGGTTTTGAGTCCCCCAAATGAGCAAGGCTATATAATGAAATCTAGGCAGTGAGTGCCAGATTTTATTACGCCCTCGTTTGGGTTAATAAGTCAGTTGACTTGTTCTTTCTGTCTTAATTAAAAAAAATTACATTTTTTTGGTTTCGCATCAAGTCTTTTTTGGATTATCGGTTCGTCAAAGTGGCTTGTTTTTGTCATTATTTAAAAACTTTGGTTTTCAATATAATGTTTTACCTTTTCGATTTCTCTCGTTGAGATGAACTAATAATTCATAAATTTGATGCGAAACTAAAAAATGGAAAAATAAAAAACAAAAACAAAAAAAAGAAGCCAAGTGGCTCGCTTAAGCCAAGCCAGGCCAACCTTTTTGACAGGTAATCAGTGCATCTTCATTTAAAAAAATAATAATAAATTTCAACCGTACTTGTTTTATAAAAATGACGACTCCTGCAGTTTAGGGACAAAAGTGAAAATAACCCTCGGAAAATCAATTAACAAAGCATTTTGGGATCAACAAACCAGTTGTAAACAACTACAGGACCATGTTCGTTTTGGAATATTCTTTTCAAAAATGAGAAGGTTGTATTAATAATTGTTCAGTTGCACTTACAAAACAGAGATCATTACATAAAATTTGGACAAAGCTAAACTAATCGTCTAACAAATACAAAACGAGTCAATCACAAGACAATCCATGTTCGTTTTAGAATTTTAGATGTTAGATTTTGGGTAATAAATGGAGAAAGATAGATAAATAGAGAAATGAGAGTAATAATTAAGAGAAAATTTATTAAAGACCGTGCACAAAGAGAAAAGGTTGAGACTTGAGCCCTAAAATGAACATGGTCCTGGTGTTTTTATTGAACGGCAAAGAAAAAAACAATAATCTTTGAAATTGTTACAAAGGATAAGGAACAAAGATTTGACGGCATCATATCTCTAAATTTAAGAACAACCATGTGTCGAAAAATCCGAGACGCAAATCGAGTTTGGCAAGAAACCAAATAAGGAAACACCCATTACGGCAACTCCACACCTATCGGGTCAAACACCCGTAGGCCGAAACCCAAAACCTAAAAGAAAGCCCTAATCTACCGACAGCTCCCAAAATGCCGGACTTGGATCCTATCCATTTGCTTCAGACCAATTCGGCCCATTCGGGTGCATCTAGGCCATCCAAAAGCATTTTGGACGGTTCAGAGTTTGAGTATTTTTGATTTTTTTTTTTAAAAACACCTCTCTAAATCTAGGTCGTCCAAAATACTTTTGGACGGCCCGAATAAACTAAACTGTTCCGAAGCAAATGGACAAGAGGACAGTGGAGGAGAGATGCCCGCACCTCTATTCTGCTGTTCCTCTCTTGACTCGGTCACGCAGTCCACAAACCAGAGGCCCACCCCAGTTAAGAAGCTAGCCCGCCATTTAAAAAGACAAGTTAACCCAAGTGCACTTGGACCATCCATTTGTTTTGTCAAGAGGTCACTTTCCTCGTCCTCTCAGCCTCATCATCTCCATAATACAATTTGGGCCGTCAGCTTTGAATAGTTGAAAATAAATTAAAGAGGTAATTAATGAATCCCTTTGTCTGTTCAAAGGCCAATATTATTTACGGTGTCCCACACATTTGTGCTGCACCATTTTGAGTTCATCAAGGAAATATGAACTCTGCGATAATGTAAATCGATTATTTCAATCTGATGGGAGTTTCGGCTCTCGGGTTACCTATTGTTGTTTTGTTACATTACATGTGGAAATTGATCTATTCACAATGACAAAACTGTGGAAACTTTATATCCATCTCAAAACCAATTGGCAATGAGTGGAGAGGTCCCAGATGTTATTAAGTGATCACCCATTCCACTCCCAAGCAATATGAGATTCTATTTCTTTAACATCTCCCTCACGTGCAGCCGCATTTGAGGTCTGTCACGTGTAGCCACTTTTAGGTCCTATCATCGTTCAGCCTTTTTGCTGGTCTGTCATCATGGAGTGTGGATTGTTAATTAATTTTTTTAAAATGTGGGGTGAAACGGGCCCCGCTCTAATACCATGTGGAAACTTTATATCCATCTCAAAACCAATTGGCAATGAGTGAAGAGGTCCCAGATGTTATTAAGTGATCACCCATTTCACTTCCAAGCAATGTGAGATTCGATTTCTTTAACAAAAACAGACAGAATCTTCTGCCTGTTCTGCCAAAAGGGAAGTGAAGAAAGCCATATTTTTTTGGCGGAAGGATTTGAAGGAGATGCGGGGTATGGCAGGTAGACACCAAATTGGTGTTCTCCTTTTATATATTAGACGGGCCTTAAAAAATACTAGACACCAAATCGGTACTCTCCCTTTATATATTAGAAAAGATGACTATAATCTTCAAAGAGACCTGAGCAGCAGTAATTTTAAAGAAATAAAATGGAAGGATTTGTTGTACCACTTTGCATATTGTCTCTATTCTCCCTCTCAATTACCTCCAATGGTGTAGACATCATGACTACATCAAAATCACTTGCAGATGGTGATACCATAGTTTCATCAGGTGGAATCTGTGAACTTGGTTTTTTCAGCCCAGGAACTTCCAAGAACCGGTACGTGGGAATATGGTACAGGGCATTATATTACAAGGAAATACCAAAAACGGCTGTGTTATGGGTTGCCAACAGAGAAACACCACTCTTCGACACATCAGGTGTGCTAAAGCTCACGAGCCGAGGAATCCTAGTCCTTGTGAATGGCACTAATGGCACCATATGGTCTACAAATGCTTCGAGATCAGCACAGGATCCAGTTGCGCAGCTTTTCGATAGCGGTAACATGGTTGTGAGAAACAAAGATGATGAACTAAGAACATGGAATACGTTATGGCAGAGTTTTGATTATCCGGGGAACACACTTTTACCGGGAATGAAGCTTGGGAAGAACTTCTTAACTGGCCAAGAATGGTACATCTCTTCGTGGAAGAGCGATAATGATCCAGGTGAAGGTGCGTTTACATTCGTGCTTGATACGCATGGATACCCACAAATGTTTCTGAGGAAGGGTACTGCTGACTACTTTTATGGGTCTGGACCATGGAATGGTCTCCGCTTTAGCGGGATTTCAGACTCAAACCTGATTTTCAGATTCAACTATGATTTAAGACACAATTATGATCTCAATACGGAGAAGGTTTACTACACTTTCGATGTCCCCAACATCTCGATTGCTACGAGGACCCTGTTGAGTAGTGAAGGATATGTGGAGCAACTGACATGGGTTGATCAAATCCGCGGTTGGATTGCTAAGGCGAGAGCACCGGAGGCTGGCTGTGACATGTACGCGTCTTGTGGCTCGTATGGTATCTGCAACATTGGTAACACTTCAATGTGCGGGTGTTTGGATAAGTTTGTGCCGGTGAACCCAAGAGAGTGGGAACTTGGAGATTGGTCAACTGGGTGTGTTCGGAGGACGCCATTGGGTTGCCACGAGGGTGGAGAAGATGGGTTTGTCAAGTATTCAAGGGTCAAATTGCCCGACACACGGAACTCATCATTCGACATAAGGATGAGCCTTGAAGAATGTCGGAGAACGTGCTTGGGAAACTGCACTTGTACCGCTTATGCAAATCTGGACATACGCGAGGAAGGAAGTGGTTGCTTGCTTTGGTATGGTGACCTGATTGATATTAAAGAATTCATCGAAGGAGGCGGGCAAGACATCTATGTGAGGATGGCATCCTCTGAATCAGGTACAACTTGTTTTATCCAATTGAACTTATGGACACTTTGAGTAGCTCTAATTGCACATATTGCGAAAGAGAATTTTTTAGGCCAACTCTTTTTATTTTTTATTGATGGCCAACTCTTTTTATTTTTTATTGATGAGTGCCAACTCTTACTTGTTGAATGCTCGATTACTCTAAATTAAATTTCATCGGACGTCCATCACACAGGTCAATCTATTAAGTTCACAAGCAGTACTCAAATATTGAAATGCAGGTTATGTGAATCCCACAGCCAGAGGTAGAAGTGTGAGGTGGAAATGGATCATCACAGCACTTGCAATTTCCATGACCCTGCTGACTATAGCCTTCTTTTACTGTATTTTGAGGAGAAAGTTACAAAAGAAAGGTATGGATACAGAATTCAAGTCTTGCAATTCAGCGAAATACATTTTACATGAAAATAGATGGTGTTTACTATTGTGCAAGTTTACTTGTTTGTTGTAGGATTCAGAATTTGGGATTGTATAACATGTATGTTGGTTGAGTCTGCCAGACAAGTTTACTATGGCAAATCTATGATTGTATATGTTAGAGTCTCTCTGTTTGTTATGCATCAATGATCCCAATCCGTATACACTTAACGCAACAGGGAAGGACTTGCTGTCATATGATCTTGGGACAAGCATTGGGGCTGGCAACAACACACTAACTCAAGCCAGCAAGAGTCTAAATAGTGGAAAGAAGGAAGTTGATTTACCATGGTTCAGCTTCGCTAGTGTATCTGCTGCTACTGATAGCTTCTCTGATGCAAATAAGCTTGGAGAGGGTGGTTTTGGACCTGTTTACAAGGTAAGATATACCATCAGGTGTAGGACACAAATGATCATTTCTTTAACTTAGCATGTTACTTCACAATAGTATCTTGCAGTTAATTTGCAAAGATCATAAAGAAACATAGCCCGTTGATATATCAGGGAAAGTTACAAAGAGGACATACGGTGGCTGTGAAAAGGCTTTCCACAAAATCTGGACAAGGATTGGAGGAATTTCAAAATGAGGCAATGCTCATAGCAAAACTTCAACACAAGAATCTTGTGAGACTACTAGGCTGCTGTATTGATAGAGATGAAAAAATTTTGATCTATGAGTACATGCCCAACAAAAGCTTGGATTTCTTCGTTTTCGGTGTGTACTTCCTACATATCCCAAGAGATTGAATTAGACGTGATTGTGCTTGTTCTATGCTTACGAATTGTTCCATTTGTATTATTCTGCATATATTGAGACAGATCCGATCAAGCACGGGATACTACATTGGGAGTTGCGTCTTAAAATTATCGTAGGAATTGCTCAAGGGATTCTCTATCTTCATGAGTATTCAAGGTTACGAATTATCCACAGAGATTTGAAAGCTAGCAACATTCTCTTGGATAAAGACATGAACCCAAAAATATCCGATTTTGGGATGGCAAGAATTTTCGGAGGCAACGGATCACAAGCAACAAATCGAATTGTTGGCACTTAGTAAGTCAAACATAATCCACTGCATCAAACACCTCCCTGCCTTTGCACCCAATCAGCTTATTTCTGCATAATTTACCTAACATGATTGGTTTCATACTCAAATCCAGCGGCTACATGTCCCCAGAATACGCCTCAAGAGGTCTCTTCTCAATCAAATCTGATGTTTTCAGCTTTGGAGTACTGTTGTTGGAGATTCTAAGTGGCAAACGGAACACAAGCTTCTATGACAGTCACTCCCTTAATCTTCTAGGATATGTGAGTTAATACAGTCCCATTCCAATTCTTAAGTCCTTTTCCCTTTTGTACCTTTTTGTGTACTTTCTTATATTGAGATGTACTAATGATTAAAAATTGCTTGTACAGGCATGGGACTTGTGGAAGAGTGGCAGGGCACAGGATTTAAAAGATCCGATATTAGAAGATATATCTTCCACAAATACACTGCTGAGATACATAAATATAGGTCTGCTTTGTGTTCAAGAAAGTGCAGCCGATAGGCCAACCATGTCTGATGTTGTATCAATGCTCAGTAATGAAGCTTCCTTTCTCCCATCTCCAAAGCAACCTGCATTTTCATTTAGTATGAGCGTCCTAGATCAATCTCCACACAAACACCACGAAATATGTTCAGAGAATGATATGACAATGTCAATTTTGGAAGCACGATGACGGGTCATAACTACAGCGAGGATTCATCATATTCTCAGTGTTATCTCTTAAGATGAAGGTCGTAATTCTTTCTTAAGCTCGTGTCTCCTCTCTTAAGCTTGTTGTCCTTGGAAATCCACCGGAGAGTCTGGTATTCAATTAAAACTTCCCCTCCTAGGAACTAGTTTGTGCCATGTTGTGTAATTATTGTGTTGGTGTTTCTGATGTATAGTTGTATTTCTTCTTGGGGTTGTGCTTGCCATTGTGGTTGAGGAACTGTCACAGCAGTTGACGTTATTGTGCGTGCAATGCCTCTCGACGGAAAAAGAAAAGAAAGCAACTGGAAATTTCATCTGCATTGAAGCTTGAGCTATACGCTATGAATATTGTCCTCATTATAGCATATTAACTGAGCACGCTAATTAACAATTGTTAAAAACATGGTAAAGTTTTAACTTTTTTTTAACTGAGCTAATTGCAATTCGAACTCTAGTAGCTTGATTTTTTATGCAATATTATTATGTTTACGAAGTCGAGTAGATGTATTGTTGGAGCTTGGTGTGAAACATAAACAAGGTTGAAAAATGTGTTCGAACTTGGATTGTTACAAAGAACAAGAATTTGACAATTCTGTAAAGTCCATATTTTGGCAATCCCATGATAAAATCTCTTTTGATTTGTATCCCATTAATTATGTTGGAACTTATTGTTTTAGAGCATTTGTTTTAGGAAAGGCTATCAATTGTAGCTTGTAATTGATAGAGATAGGTTGTCAAAGGAAAGCAGTTTGGAAGGGAATCAGTTTGCATAGAGAAATTCGTGCAAAGGAAATGCAGAAATCGTGGGTGGCAATATGGAAGTGATTGTCTGTCATAGTGCTCGAGCAACTCAAGACAGGTTTTATTCCGTGCTCGAGCAATGTTCTTTTTTCAGCAGTCTATTTATATGAGGCTTTGTTGGCTTTTCAAGATGACCGAATATATGAGTGCAGCCCCTCTCTTGCTCCAAAACTGAGAAATATCTAAGGGAGATTTTTAGTTTGTCTCTAGGAAAAAAATATGATCATTTGATCATCAAACTTCCGGATTAATTCCAAGAGCCCTCTCCATACTTTGTGATTGCTAATCAAAGTGGTCTTCCGGTGGATACCGACGGTGGATTCCTTAGGTTATTGGAAGGCTTGAGCGATTCAAGGCAGCGGCGGTCAAGCACTAGGTGCGGTGAACGAGTGATTCGGCAATCAACCTTGGTCAACCGAGAGCGATTCTAGGTTGTAAGTATAGGTTTGTTTGTAACCGTACAATGAGTATAGTACATGATTTCCTTCCCGTGGTTTTTTCCCATTTAGGGTTTTTCACGTATATTCTGGTGTTCATTGTTTATTCTTCGTTCCTATTATTTCTTGATTATTGGATCGGTAGGAAAATAGGAATTTCAAATTCAACATAGGATGACTTCACGTAACTGGAGTGTTATGGGGTCATCGACTTTTTTATTTTATTTTTTCCCTTATTTTTGTTTCTGCGGTCAGAGTTTCCGAGCCGCTTTATGTGCAATTCAACTATTCTCTTTCCCAGTCCGATCGAAGGCAAGCCATCCACGCTGGCACTAAGGGATTCACAAGAGATTTATCTCTTGCAACCTGGCCCCTAGAGATTACCAAATTTCGAACTCAGAATATCTAAATTTACAGCTCTCAGTTCCGCTTGAGCGGGCTTGGGTCATCGACCTTGAATGCCTGTCTAGAAATTAACCAATATATAAAGACGATAAGGACTTGTTCCAGCATGTGTCTCTGCATTGTTTGACTCAGCTTGAGTCGCTAGTCCTACATATAAACTTCGCAATCAACCATAAAGTTTGGAGAGGGCGGGCTTGGACCGGCATCCTGAAAAGTGAAAAACTAATAACTTCCCAATCAAACCATAAAACTTTTTGGGTTATCGCTGTAAAAAGTCTCGTCAACAAACCAATTGTAAACAACTAGTAGTACTGGGTAAACGTACAACTAGTAGTACTTGTGCTTTTTTTAACGAATATTTTTTTTATAATATTTGAAATTGTTAAAAAGAATAAGGAACTAGGATTCGAAGGTATCATATTCCTAAATTTATGAAAAATCAATTCCTAAATTTAAAGAACAATTACGTGTCCAAAAATCCGAAACCGAAACCTGAGTTTAGGCCCTGTTCGGACAAATAAGCCACAGTGGCTTATTTTTTGTCTTTATTCAAATTTTTTTCGTATCACTTGGCTTATTATCATTTTTTTTGGGATTATTGCATCCTCACGACAAGAAGAATCTAAAAAGTAAAAAAAATTGACCGAAATCCAATTTTTTTTGAATAAAGACGAAAAAATTGGCTTATTGATTTACTTTCGTCTTTATTCAAAAAAAATTGGATTTCGGTCAAAAATTTTTACTTTTTAGATTCCTCTTGTCGTGAGGATGCAATAATCTCCAAAAAAATGATAATAAGCCAAGTGATACGAAAAAAATTTGAATAAAGACAAAAAATAAGCCAAAATGGCTTCTTTGTCCGAACACTCCCTAGTCAAGAAACTAAGCAAGGAAACACCCATTAGGATAAGTCCATACCTGTCGGGCCAAGCTCAAAACACCCGTTGGCCTAAACCCCAAAACCTAACAGAAAACCCTCATCTACCGACAGCTCCCAAAACCCCAGCCCCTCCCAGACCGGCAGCCACACCAAAGCCCCACCCCATTTAAGAAGAGTAGAAAATAGGGAGGACGGTGGAGGAGAGATGCCCACACATCTATTCTGCTGTTTCTGTCTTGACTTGACTCGGCTCTGAGTAGTTATTCAATATTCTCGGAGTATATGAACAGTATACTCTCTCATCTCACATAACATGTAGGTCCCATATGTGTTCTTTGTGTGGGCCACACATATTATGTGAGAGGAGGAAGTATACTATTCATATTCTTCGGGAATATTGAATAATTTTCGTTTCTGCAGTCCACTTACTGTGGAGGCTTCCGTAATTGTCTCGGTAATATAACCGGACCACCATCAACCGAGTCCTCATATTGACATGGGCCTGTGTATATTTTTCTGTTTACTCGCTCGGCGTCAAGTCTCCTGTTTACACTTCGGTTAGTTACCGAGGTGTGCATTCCGTTTGGGTCTTTTGGCAGAATGCAGCATAGCAGGAGGGGACCATGAACGATACGTGGCGAAAAGGATCATCTGCCCATGTGCTTCATAACCGTCTTATCCCGTGGCATCATCTATGAGGTCACCAAGGGCGGTTACCTAAGCGTGACCTCCATGCACTGGCTTGGAGCCCAAGTTAACCTAGGTCTATAAATACAAAGGGATATTCATCTTTGAGAGGTATGCCATCTTCCCCTAACCCCAGACCTAAAAGCAACTCTCCTTACATCTAACTTGATCGTCGGAGGGTCACAAGGCTATTCCAGCCTTAGTGACTTGTTGCAGGTCCAACGGCGGAGGAACGGAGCAGCGGAAGTGAAGTACAAGTTCAGGCGAAGGTCCCTCCTCCTAAATCGAACCCCTACAATTGGCGACTCCGCTGGGGACCTAGCCATCCTTTCAACTTTCACTTCCCCCCATCTGCTCCGTTAAAACATCCAGAATCAAACATGGTGGAGATCGACGACGCACATCACGGTGGTACCGCCCACGGGCTCGGTTCCCTCGTGGACCACAGCCTGGCTTCTGGAGGAGCGGCGGCCCATGGAAAGAACCACATATCCATCGGAGTTGGCGCCGGAGCGTCAGCTCCAGACGCAGGCCCATCCTCCGAGCTCCACTCCTACATCCGCCATCTCGAGCGCAAAATCGATGATCTCACGACGGTTGTAGACCACGACAGACACGTCCGAGACGAGTTGGCAGAGATCAAACACCTCCTCATCTCCCCATCTCATTCCTCCGGGAGCCGCGGCGGAAGAACAAACCGTCGCACCCCCCCACGCAGTCACGAAGCCGGTCACCTGCTAGAGCATAGATCCCGTCCTTCAGTCAAGGATCGTCTTGAGTCACCAAGACCGGTGGACACACGAGCCCCAAAAGAAACATCGCGCAGGGACCGTTCTCGCTCTCCTGCGCAACTTCGAAGGAGGCCATCGGCCTTTGACAGGCTCGGTGGTGGGAGCGTCTCTGCCTCCTCCACCCACTCCGTCCTTGTGGGCAGGACAGGCCGGGAATCTACCCCTAGCCTCACAAGGGCATCCAGGGGAGATGACGGCCTTGTCGAGATCCAGACTAGAGGATACCGGGAGCGCCTGAAGGGCCCCCGAGCCAGAAGTCCCATCGTCTCGCACCCCGGCGGCGCAAACAGCAGGAGCCCGGTCACCGAGCGCCTCGAGGCTTCCGCTCGGGATAGCTACCGACATCATCGCCAGGAGCGTTTTCCCAGAAAAACGGTTAGTATCGATCCAAAGAGAAAGGAGCACGAACGATTGGACAAACTCGTCCCCAAGAAGCGTACAGCGACTGAGCGTCCAGACGGCCCCGACCGTTCGATCCGACCTCATCGCGATGCGCGACTTGCACGACTCTCGACCTCTCCATTCACAAGAGAGATCGACTCGGTTACCCCACCCAAAGGATTCTCCCAACCCAAGTTCGCAAAATATGACGGCAAGACCGAGGCGTACACTCATCTGGTCCAGTATAAAACCGTCATGTCTCTATTTCTTCGGAATGAACCCTCGGACGATGCTTTCCTGTGCAAAGTGTTTCCAGCAAGCCTCGGCAACCTGGGCCTCACCTGGTTCAATCAACTCCCGGCTCGGTCAATCTCCTCGTTCGATTCCCTCTGTGACGCCTTCATGGCACGGTTCGTAACGAGCAACAAGCACGAGAAGGAGATCGACTCCCTCTTAGCCCTCCGTAAGAGGAACGACGAAACGCTTCGGCAGTACGCCGGCCGTTATTGGGAGTTGTTCAATGAGATAGAAGGTTGCGACGGTGTCATCTCTGCCCGAGGATTCAAGCTCGGTCTCACATCCCAGGACGAGCAAGTCTACGACGACCTCGCTCGCCATAAGCCGAACTCTATGAAGGACCTTATGACTCGAATCGAGAACTGGTGTCAGCTCATCGAGTCCAAGGCAGAGAGAGGCATCGGGAAGCCTACAAGTTCAAAAGCGTTGAACACTTCGGTATCCATACCGGCCTCCGCACCTATTTCAACCCCGAAGAAACAGGTCAACACGATCAAGCAGTCGCCGAGGAGGGGGCCGAAGCCAAGTGACTTCAACGCAGAAAAGACCGTCTTCACCATTCCCATCTACCGGATCATTGATCAAGTGAAGGATCAGCCCTTCTTCTCCTTCCCCAATCAAAAGCTCGGAACCGAAAATGGGAAAATCAAGAATCCCATCGTTCGATGCAGCTACCATAGCGAGCAAGGTCACTTCACCACAGCATGCAAGCCCTTCAAGGCCTACTTGGAACAGCTTGTTGCTGGTGGCCACCTCGGCAACTTCATCGATCACGAGAAGACGACGGCTAGGACACAGAGGACCGAATCACATACCGAGGAAGAGGTACAGACAATCAACGTCATACACGGTCCCTTGAACCCCGAAGCCGCCCGAGTCATCCGGGCAGAATTGAATGAAGCCTCCTCCTCCAAGCAGGTCATGCTAGTTGGCCCCGAACCGAAGCGCCCCAGAACCGACGACGGCTCCAAATGGACGATAACGTTTACCGAGAAGGATCTCGACCGCGTCCAGCTTCCCCACAACGACGCCCTCGTGGTCACGCTACGCATCGGAAATTTCAACGTCCGTCGCGTCCTCGTAGACCAGGGCAGCTCTGCCGAAGTCATGTACTATTCCCTTTTCAAGGATCTGAAGATTCCCGAGACCGACCTCCGTCCTTCCGAAGTTCCCCTTATCGGCTTCAACGGAGCTCCTGTCTGGCCCATCGGTATGATCACTCTTCCTGTCCGTGCCGGCTCGGTAACGCTTGAAATAGACTTTGTGGTGGTCGACGTCCCTGGCCCTTACAACGCCATTGTTGGTCGAACCTGGCTGCATAGGCTTAAAGCGATTGCCTCCACTTATCACCAAGTGGTACGTTTCATCGGCACTAACGGGCACCAGGAAGACCTGTACGGAGACCAGACCGCGGCCAAGCAGTGCTACGTCAACGCTGTCCGAAGCACCAAACAGACCCCCCGGGTGAATCTCATTGAAGAACCAGAAGCCCCAGTTTTGGAGGACGTCGGCAGATCCCCCGACGACAAAACCGTCGAAGATGTGGCCACAATCCCAATCACCGAGGACGGCTCCCGCTTCTTCCTTGTCAGTTCCTCACTTAGTGACACTGATCGGAATGAGACGGTAGCTTTTCTCAACCGAAACATTGAAATGTTCGCCTGGACTCCCTACGAGATGCCGGGGCTCGACCCCTCTTTCATCTGCCACGAGCTCAACATCGACAAAGCCAAGCGACCGGTCGTACAGAAAGCACGACGGTCCTCTCCCATTCACTCCGAGGCCGTCATTGAAGAAGTCAACCGACTCCTAAACGCTGGGGCAATCAGAGAGGTCCAGTACCCCAAGTGGTTGGCTAACACCGTCGTAGTCAAGAAGAAGAATGGCAAATGGCGTGTCTGCGTCGACTACTCCAACCTTAACGATGCCTGCCCGAAGGACTTCTTTCCTCTTCCCCGAATCGACCAGCTTGTCGACGCCACCTCTGGTCACGAGCGACTCAGCTTTTTGGATGCGTACCGGGGCTACCACCAGATCGCCATGAGCGAAGGCGATATCGAGAACACCGCCTTCATTACCCCCCACGGGATCTTCGGTTACCTCGTAATGCCCTTCGGTTTGAAAAATGCCGGAGCAACCTTCCAGCGAATGATAACCAAGATGTTCGAGCAATTACTGGGAGACACTATGCTGGCATACATTGACGACATGGTGGTTAAAAGTCTTCGCGCCGGTGATCATCTAACTCACCTTGCCGAAGTCTTTGAGATACTCAAGCGCCACAAACTCCGCCTCAATGCCGAGAAATGCGTATTCGGCGTCAGCTCCGGAAAATTTCTCGGCCATCTCGTCTCCCGGCGCGGTATTGAGGCCGACCCTTCCCAAATTCAAGCAATTGATCAGCTCTCGGCTCCCCACAACAAGCGCGATGTTCAGCGTCTAACCGGGATGGCTGCTGCTTTGAATCGGTTTATAAGTCGCTCCTCGGACAAATGTCAGCCATTTTTCGCTCTACTAAAAGGCAGCCGACGAAGCTTCAACTGGACAGAAGAATGTGACCAAGCCCTCCAGCGACTAAAGGAGTATCTTTCCACGGCTCCACTCCTCGTCACTCCAAGGGACCAGGAAGACCTGTTCCTCTATCTAGCTGTCTCCCCGCACGCCGTCAGCTCGGTGCTCGTCCGACAGGAGGGTCGGGAGCACCAGCCAATCTACTACTCCAGCAAAACCATGACTCCCGCCGAGACGCGCTACCTCCCCCTGGAGAAGCTCGTGCTCGCCCTAATCTCAGCCTCCCGAAAGCTTGCCCCGTACTTCCAGTCTCATCGCATCATCATCCTGACCGAGTTCCCCCTCAAATCTCTTCTCCGAAAGGCCGATCTCTCCAACCGAATTTCACAATGGGCCGTTGAGATTGCCAATTTCGAAATCCACTTTCAGCCTCGGACAGCAATAAAGGCTCAGGTTCTGGCTGACTTCATCGCAGAGCTTACACCGCCCAACGTATCTGCTTCGGCACCCCCACCGAGCACCGAAGCAGTACTCCAGGCCAACCCTAGCGCAGCTTGGCAGCTCTTTCACGGAGATGTATGGAAAATGTACGTCGATGGCGCATCCAACAGCCGAGGCGCAGGTGCGGGCGTCGTTCTTCTCTCACCCTCCGGTGTCTTGCACGAAAGCTCCTTCTCCATCAATTTCCCAGCCTCTAACAACGAGGCCGAATATGAGGCGTTGATCTCCGGACTCAAGACTGCCGAAGCCATTGGCATCGAAGAGCTCGTCGTTTACAGCGACTCCCAGTTGGTGGTTAACCAACTCTCTGAAGAATACGAAGCTCGGGATGACCGCATGCGTACCTACCTAAGCACCGCAGTCCAGCTCATTCAACGCTTTAAAGCAATCAGAGTCGAGCATATTTCAAGGGAACAGAACGCCCACGCCGACGCCCTGGCAGGTCTCGCTTCGGCATTCTCATGCACTGGGCACCGATCCATTTCCTTCAATTCTATTGACAAGCCCAGTTTTGAACTCGAAGACCTACAGAAGGAAGTACTCAACATAGAGCTCGGTCCGAGCTGGATGGATGAAATCGTCCTTTACCTAAGGGAAGACTCCCTTCCCACCGACAAAAAGGACGCCCACCGACTCCGCAACAAAGCTGCCCTCTTCTGGCTCAATCCCAACGGCAAGCTTTACCGAAGATCGTTTACCGGGCCGTACTTATTGGTTGCACACCCACATCAAGTTCCGGGCATTATCGAAGAGCTTCACGCCGGTGACAGCGGTTGTCACTCCGGTGGACGATCGCTCGCCCACCGAGCCCTCACTCAGGGATATTGGTGGCCGACAATGAAGAAGGACGCTGAAGAGTTCGTCAAGCGTTGCAAAAAGTGCCAGATGTTCGCTCCCATTATCCATCAGCCGGCCCGGGACCTGAGCCCTCTCACCAGCCCCTGGCCCTTCTCCCAATGGGGCATGGATATCGTTGGAAAGCTCCCAGTCGCTCCGGGTGGATTCAAGTTCCTTTTAACCGCAACAGATTATTTCTTGAAATGGGTCGAGGCCGAGCCCCTGGTAACCATTGAAGAAACAGACGTCATCCGCTTTGTGTGGCGCAACATCATCTCACGCTTCGGTGTGCCGTTCGCCATAATTACTGACAATGGAGGGCAGTTTACAGGAATGAAGTACCGGGCTCTGCTTGACGAATACGGTATCAAATGGGACACGTCCACTCCGGCTTACCCCCAGGGCAACGGACAGGCTGAGGCGGCAAACAAAGCAATTTCATCCGGGCTAAAGCGACGACTCGAGTCACGGCGAGGAAAATGGGCCGAAGAGCTGCCCAGGGTACTCTGGGGCTATCGTACGACGCCTCGGCGATCAACCGGTCGCACACCTTTTTCCTTGGCATTCGGAATGGAGGCGGTCATCCCACTCCAAGTCGGACTTCCAACAATGAGAACAGAAAATTTTGATGAGTCGGTCAACAACACCACCATTGCTTCGGACCTCGATTTAGCCGAAGAAGAACGGGACAACGCAAGGATAAAGCTCGCTTCATACCAACAGGAGGTTGCAAAGGGTTACAACCGAAGCGTGCGCCTCCGGTCGTTTAAGCCTAACGATCTCGTTTGGAAAAAGGTGGTGGAGAAGTCCAAAAAGCGAAAGTTAATGCCCAATTGGGAGGGTCCTTACCGAGTTCTCAAGCACCTCGGTTCGGGTAATTACAAATTGGAGAAACTGGATGGTTCCCCCATTGCTAAGTCATGGAACGCCAACAATCTGAAGAAGTTCTACGGATAGTGCTCGGCCACCGAAGCTCGTTTTGTCCTTATTACGTTGCATTTTCTTTTGAGAAAGTTTTGAAAGCAATCTGCTTATGTATTGACAATACCCCGAGTTTTAATGAGAATGCACTTTGGCACTATTCGTACACTGATTGTTTAAATTACTTATACTTGGCCTATTCTTGCCCGGACCATTTTATACCGACTTCAGGGATATTATTCTCCCATAGGTGATACCCTCGGAGAAAAATCCCCACCAAGTCGCCCGGGCCTCTTCGGTCGTCTAAATTTCTGGTCACTCGCTGTAAGGATACTCGGCCTTTTTCTCCGAGCCCCTTACACCGACCCATCAGAAATTTCTCACTGTTCGGACTCGCCGCGTCACGAACCTATGGCAGAAGCCATACCACTTCATTACGCCGGCCTACGTCCCTAGCAGTAATACAATCCCGCGCCTGCTCGATAAGCTCATTTCTATTAATCAGCAGGGGCGTGCAATGTCAAAAGTTCATTACAATGAATGGTTCTGATTCGGTCCTACTAAGCTGGGGCTTCGGAACGAGTCACTTTTTCTTGATTGAACATCTTTTTTATGCTTGGCAAAACGATTCGGTTAAAGCTTCGGTTAAACTTGTTTCTACAAACTTTTTAAGTCCCACCGAAGCAGGGGCATCATAACCTAAGGAGCAAACCAATCAAACAAGCATTTCAAAGATAAAAACATTCAAGAAAAGAAGAGCATTCATTCACGAACAATAAACCAAAAAGGTACTACTTCAAGTATCAAACGATTACAATCCCTGGAACGGCAAACTCCAAATGTCCGGAGCCGTCCAGTAAACCGACCATTCAGGCAAAAATTAAAGTACTTTTTCAGAGCTACGAAATATAAAGTTCCTATGCTTCATCAGGGAATAGGGGCGCTAAGGTCAGCTGGCTCCTCGGTCGCTTGGGGCTCCTGGTTCGGCACCTGCTCGCTTTCCTCCTCCGGTAGCACGAGCTCTTCAGGAGGGGGCTCAGGCACGGTTCGAAGCTCCGAACCCTCTGGCAGAGTAAGCTTGCTTATTAAGGCCTCGTGGCCGTACCGAAGTCCGTCCAAGAACCGATCTCTGAAAAGCTCGGCTTCTATCTCCCGGACCTGCTTCTTATATTCCACTCCGGCAGCATCCCAGCCTTCATCGTAGCCTTTGTTCCGTGCAAACTCGACCTCCCGAGCTCCAGCAGCCCTCAATGTGTCAGCATCCTCCTCAGCTTTTTTGGCCCTCCCTTCGGCAAGTACCCGCTCCCGGTCGCACCGCTGAAAGTCGGCTAGGTAGAGGTCACAAGTCTCCCTCGCCACTTTCAGGTCGTCCTCTCTCTGAGCAAGAGTCTTCCTCAGCAGCTCCATCTCCTGCTCTCGTGCCTGGCATTGTTCGTTCACAGCGAGCACCCGAGCGCCGGCCTACCAACACAATTAAAATTGATCAAAATTCCAACAAAACGATCAAAGGAGTAAGAAGAAACTTTCAGAAGTAACTTACTTTCAGAAGTGCCTACGCTATCTCTCCTGTCAGATCCACGGTGCACCCCTCAACAGCCCGGGCATCCTTCGGAAGAATACACGACCGAAGCAGCCCAAACGCCGTCCCAATGTTAGAAGACGCGCTATCGGCGTGATGAATTAGGTGCCCCGAGTAGTGACGAACCTCGGGGGCCCAGGGGACCTCCCTCGCCGGAACACGAGTCCCCGTTTCGGTTCCTCCCCGGCTCTCCACATCTCCCTCATCTCCTCGGGTCCCCGTTTCTTCTATCAAGATCGGCTCCCCGCCCCTTCCTCGTCCGAAGCTTTCCTCCTCGGTTCGAGCCCTCTTCTCCGGAGGCTCCTGAGGAGAAACAGGGATCACCCTCGAAGCTCCAGCCCCCGGCGAGCCTATCCTGACGCCGGCACCCCGTCCTCGTGGCCTTTGGCGCCGAAGGTTGAGCACTTCTCTTCCACGGCCGCTCATCTCTCCACTAAGTCCCGTCCTTTCTGGGGTCTCCCGGTCGATTTCTTCTCGGATCACGCCTCGGGGACCAGAATCACCAACTTCGTCTTCTGTCGCCCCAGCTCCTCCTCTCCTACCTTCTCCTCTTCCTTGGCTTCTCCCTCGGCCACGTCCTCGTCCCCCTCGAGAGACTCCTTGCTGCCTCGGCTTCTTTTTCAAATAGCCGGTATAAGTCGGTTTGTATCCGAGCAGTTCAGGTGCATACCGACTCGTGATAGGAATGGCGTAAGCAGCTATTATTTGCGCTCGGTTAGCCCTTGCCCGAAGCTCTGCAACGATTCCCTCGGCTGAAAGATAGAGAATGGAAGAATCAGTATACAATGAGGAAAGAAAAATGTGCAAACATAATAAAGCTAAGAAGATGCTTCTACCGACCAGGAGCCCCGGTTTCGAACTGAACTGTGGTGGCTGTGTCCGCGCTCTCCCCGGGCCCAAACATAAAATTCCCGGTGACCGACACATAAATACTCGCCCACTCTTCCGAGTCAGGAAGATGGTCGATAAGGAAGGTGTCGTATCCCGTCCTACAGGAGAGGTAGTGACGGTCGCTCTCCCGGTTAACTCCAACGAGGTATACACCGAAAAGCTCCTCGAGTCCGAACGTGAGGTTATATTGTCTCCTCAGCTCTATAATGCTCGTGATGATCCGGTAGGAGTTCACCGTCAGCTGAGAAGACGTGAGGGAGAGAGCTCGGAGAACCCTTCGGACAAACTGATGAAGGGGGAATCTAACGCCCCCCTCTGTGATAGCCATCAAGGGGAATATGAGTGCTCCCTCCCGGTGAGGAAGGTCCTTGGGATCGCTGTTCGGTAAAATGCGAACATCAACGTCATGAGGTACACTATATACCCTCTTGAATTCAGCATAAGAAGCCGAGGAGCCGTCAAAGTACTGATTTCGGTATGGGCATGGCCTCATCGCCCTCCTGCGTCCCCGTACCTCCTCGGGGGCATCCGCGAACGGACCCGGACCTTGGTTCGAGGTACTTGGGGCCTCCATCTCTTGAGAATCAAATGTCGTCACCTCACGAGGAGCACTCGAGGGTTCAAATGGTTCAACGCAGTCGATTGGAGTTCGGAAGAACGCCCTCTCCCGAAGTGTCTGGCGAATGTCCTCGGGAATTTCGATAGGAGAAGAGCCTGAACTACCAGAACTGTCCGAAGAGAGCTCGATGACCATTCGCTTCTGCCTAACCAAGGAAAGGAATGCAAAAAACCCGTTAGCTATGTGCTCAGGGAAAAATCAATGTCTAACGCTCGATGCGGAATGGTCATCGCTCCTCGGTGTCCTCGGACAATCGTTTCCTATGAAGGTGCTTCCCTCTCGGAAGAATTTCTAAAGATCAAAAAGCCCTTTCCCTTGAGATCAAGACGAGTCTAGGTCTCGGGATGAGTTTTGGCCTCGGGATGAATCTAGGTCTCGGGATGAGTTTAGACCTCGGTAATAGCGTGAACAACGCTGGAGAAGCCCAGCGCCGCCTTGAACCAGACGGTGGCGAGCGGTTGCTCAGCCGTAACAAGTGCAGGAAAACGGCGAAAAAACTCAAAAACAATGATCAAAACATGGAGAATAAAGCAAGGAGGTCGACATACCTCAAGTTTGTGCAAGATCTCCTAACCAAAACGATCGAAATCTCGATTGAAAGCTGGAAATATACGGCGGCGGCGGTTCGACTTCAGAAGCAGAAGAAAGGGTGACGATCTCACCTCTGTCTCTCCTATTTATATTGGTAAAGATGGAAAGCTGCGCGGGAAACGAAGCGTCGAGCATTGAGCCGTTAGATCATCGACATGTGTTATCATCGAACGGCTAGTATCAAGGATTCTGCACCGAGGACAGGCGCCGGATATTCAGGCCTTAGGCATGTTGACGCGTGTCACCGAAGCGACGTTTCGTACCAATCAACTGGCATGGCACGTGCCGAGGCAGCTTTTTGATTCTGAGATCTCGGCAACAGTTGACACGTGGCTCTTCTCTGGCGCGGGTTGAACGAAATCTACCGAAGCAACTTCACCCTTCGGTTATTCTCTAAAAAGAAAGACCAAGGCCTGATGTCTCATACGATAGGATCAAGACCCTGAAGCAGAGGTGCAACGCTCCAGGGACTTGAGGGGCTATTGTGGAGGCTTCGGTAATTGTCTCGGTAATATAACCGGACCACCATCAACCGAGTCCTCATATTGACATGGGCCTGTGTATATCTTTCTGTTTACTCGCTCGGCGTCAAGTCTCCTGTTTACACTTCGGTTAGTTACCGAGGTATGCATTCCGTTTGGGTCTTTTGGCAGAATGCAGCATAGCAGGAGGGGACCATGAACGATACGTGGCGAAAAGGATCATCTGCCCATGTGCTTCATAACCGTCTTATCCCGTGGCATCATCTATGAGGTCACCAAGGGCGGTTACCTAAGCGTGACCTCCACGCACTGGCTTGGAGCCCAAGTTAACCTAGGTCTATAAATACAAAGGGATATTCATCTTTGAGAGGTATGCCATCTTCCCCTAACCCTAGACCTAAAAGCAACTCTCCTTACATCTAACTTGATCGTCGGAGGGTCACAAGGCTATTCCAGCCTTAGTGACTTGTTGCAGGTCCAGCGGCGGAGGAACGGAGCAGCGGAAGTGAAGTACAAGTTCAGGCGAAGGTCCCTCCTCCTAAATCGAACCCCTACACTTACCATTTAAGGAGATAGCCCCATGCCATTTCGGGTTCGTTCCAGAACGCATAAAAGTTGTTATTTTTTGAGCAATAATAAGGCATGTTCTATAAAATGGTGAATAAGTACTTATTTTTTAATAAGGCAATTTTTAAGCTCAAAAATCATATACTTACGCAAATAATTTTTCTATCAATATAGATCTTATTTGATAGATCTCATTGAGATCTTTAATACGGTGCAAAAAAATTAAAAAATTATTTTTCATTTACATTATATTTGTAACACCCCGTCCCACATCGGAAGTCTACATGGATGATCTTGGGCATATAACAAACCTTGTGGGCTACTACTAGTACCTTGTGCTTAAGCTTTTGGGCCATGTGGTGTGGCCTGTGGATCAAAATCAAGGTACTGGGCCAGTGGTCTGCTTGGGGCGTTACAGGTGGTATCAAAGCCATCCATGTACACGACCGTGTGGGCCCTTGGAGTTTGGTTTGATTTGGTTGTTGGTTTGATTTATAATGGTGATTATAGTGCTCAACCCCTCGCGAGGGCGCGAGGCTATAAAGTTGGGGAGATTGTAACACCCCGTCCCACATCGGAAGTCTACATGGATGATCTTGGGCATATAACAAACCTTGTGGGCTACTACTAGTACCTTGTGCTTAAGCTTTTGGGCCATGTGATGTGGCCTGTGGATCAAAATCAAGGTACTGGGCCAGTGGTCTGCTTGGGGCGTTACAATATTTTAGTTTGAAAATGTAAAATAAGCTACTTATTTGAGCTTTGTGGAACAACCTTTCTTATTTTTCTTTAAAAAGTTCCAAATTAAATAAGTATTTATTTTTTTTAGAAAGTTTCTGGAACGGGCCTTAAGAAGACAAGTTAACCCCCCAAGTGTACGTCCCACGACTTCTGATCAGCTCTTGGGACCATCCATTTGTTAAGAGGTCACTTTCCTCGTCCTCTCCATACAATTTGGGCCGTCAGCTTTGAATAGTTGAAGATACAAGGAGGTAATGAATCCTTAAACCATTCAAAGGCCATTAGTTTCTGTGTCCCTCACATTTGTTCTCACTATATTTGGTTGCCTGACGTGCCTTTAAGCTCTTTAATTGATACATGATTGGCGGATCTGGCTATGATGTCCCGGTCCGGTTTTGGGCATCCGTGTCTCTAATTTCCCTCAACTGTTTGAAATCTTCTTTTTTTAATCTCAACTTCCACTTATAGTAGGTGTGGTCATATATTGTGGTAAGTGTGAATATAAATTGTGGTCATACATTATGATAAGTATGATCATTGGTAAATATAATTGTACATTGCAGTAAATGTGGCCTGCGGAAAAATCTTAAAACCAACTTGTTTTTGTGAGTGATTTTGATCTAATGGCTGAGATTTATTCATTTTTCAATCTAAAGGTTCATATTTAAGAGGCATCCATGCCCCAATACCACCGTGGGGCATGAAAGAAAAACTCTGGTTTCGCATGTATGGATTTTGATATTACGTAATTTTTTTTCCCCCCAAACGATGCTGTATGTCCATTACTCTATTGGAAGTTCTGGTGCCAGAACCTTTCGAGGGACTTTCCCTTCAACCTTCTTGTCTTAAGAAGCCTCTTCTTCTTTTTTATTGTACCCTACATGCCATTTTATTGGTTTAATGGTTTTCTTCTTTGTTTACTTGTTTTGGGTTGTGTGTGTAAATGTTCCCCAAGCTTCTGAAGCGCATCAGGGATTCTTCAATTTTCTTGGAAAAATAGTCTAAAGAGTACTGTTGATTTGTGTCGGAGTCAAGCTACGTATTGACACAGAATCTGAAATTGCTCTCAGTTCACTCAAACAAATTTTGTAACTGTTGTTGACCTCAGTTCCTGGCAAGTTTTACTTGTAGAGGCTTCATGCACCATTTGGAGTTCATCAAGGAATATCAACTCCGCGAGAATGTAGCTCGATCATTTCAATCTGTTGGGAGTTTCGGCTTTCGGGTTTCCATTGTTGTTTTGTTACATAACATGTGGAAATTGATCTATTGACAATGACGAAACAGACAAAATATTCTGCCTGTTCTACCAAAAGGGAAGTGAAGAAAGCCACAGTTTTTTGTGGAAGGATTTGAAGGAGACGTGGGGTATGGAAGTTGGAGTGGGAGTGTTTTTCCAATTTTACCCCAGCAGTTACTTTATTCCATAGTGAAAAAACTGTAAAATCTACAATATTTTTGGACAAAAGTGGAAATCACTTTTGTGACGGGGGCTTCACAAATGGGAGACGCTGGTGTTCTCTTTTTATATATTAGATGGGGCTTAAAAAATAGAAGAAGAAGACACGGTACTCTCCCTTTATATATTAGAAAAGATGACTATAATCTTCAAAGAGACCTGAGCAGAAGTATTGTTAAAGAAATCAAATGGAAGGATTTGTTATACCTCTTTGCGTATTGTCTCTATTATTTTCCATCTTAATTACCTCCAATGGTGTAGACACCATAACTACAGCAAAATCACTTACAGATGGTGAGACCATAGTTTCATCGAGTGAAACCTTTGAACTGGGTTTTTTCACCCCAGGAGCTTCCAAGAACCGATACGTGGGAATATGGTACAGGGCAATATATTACAAGGAAATAACAGGAACGGCAGTGTTATGGGTTGCCAACAGAGAAACACCACTCTTTGACACATCAGGCGTGCTAAAGCTCACAAGCCAAGGAATTCTAGTCCTTGTAAATGGAACTAATGACACCATATGGTCTATTAACGCTTCGAGATCAGCACAGGATCCAGTTGCCCAACTTTTCAATAATTTTAATATGGTTGTGAGAAACGCAGATGATGAAGTTAAAGCCGAGAATTTGTTATGGCAGAGTTTTGATTATCCAGGGAACACGCTTTTACAGGGAATGAAGCTTGGGAAGAACTTCTTAACTGGTCAAGAATGGTACATATCTTCATGGAAGAGCGATAATGATCCAGGTGAAGGTGCGTTTACATTCGTGCTTGATATGCATGGATACCCACAAATGTTTCTGAGGAAGGGCACTGCTGACTACTTGTATGGGTCTGGACCGGGGAATGGTCTCCGCTTTCGCGGGATTTCAGACTCAAACCAGATTTTCCGATTCAACTATGATTTAATACTCAATTATGATCTCAATATGGAGGAGGTTTACTACACTTTCGATGTCCCCAACGCATCAGTTGCTACAAGGACCGTGTTGAGTAGTGAAGGATATGTAGGGCAATGGACATGGGTTGATCAAACCCGTGGTTGGATCTCTATGGCGAGAGCACCGGAGGCTGGCTGTGACATGTACGCGTCCTGTGGCTCGTATGGTATCTGCAACATTGTAAACACTTCAATGTGCGGATGTTTGGATAAGTTTGTGCCGGTGAACCCAAGAGAGTGGGAACTTGGTGATTGGTCAAATGGGTGTGTTCGGAGGACGCCTTTGGGTTGCCACGAGGGTGGAGAAGATGGGTTTGTCAAGTATTCAGCGGTCAAATTGGCCAACACACGGAACTCATCATTCGACAAAAGGATGAGCCTTGAAGAATGTCAGACAATGTGCTTGAGAAACTGCTCTTGTATGGCTTACGCAAATCTGGACATAAGCGAGGCGGGAAGTGGTTGCTTGCTATGGTTTGATTGATATTAAAGAATTCATCAAAGGAGGAGGGCAAGACATCCATGTGAGAATGGCATCCTCTGAGTCAGGTATGACTGGTTGTATCACATTCAACTTACAGACAATTTAAGTAGCTCTAATTGCACGCGTAGCAGAAGAGAATTTTTCTGCCAACTCTTACTTATTGAATGCTTGGTTACTCTAACTTATATTACATCGGACGTCTATTACACAGGTTAATCTATTAAGTTCACAAGCAGTACTCAAATATTGAAATGCAGGATATGTGAATCCCACACCCAGAGGTAGAAGCATGAGGTGGAAATGGATCATCACGGCACTTGCAGTTTCCATGACCCTACTGACTACAGCCTTCTTTTACTGTATTTTGAGGAGAAAGTTACAAAAGAAAGGTATGGATACATAATTCCAGTCCTGCAATTCAGCGAAAATACATTTTACATGAAAATAGCTGGTGTTTACTATTGTGCAAGTGTACTTGTTTGTTGTAGGATTCAAAATTTTGGCTTGTATAACATGTATATTGAATTTTTGATTGAGTCTGGTAGACAAGTTTATTTTGACAAATCTATGATTGCATTTGTTAGAGTCTCCGTGTTTGTTATGCATCAATGACCCAAATCCGTATACAATTAACATAGCAAAGGACTTGTTGTCATTTGATCTTGGCGCAAGCTTTGGAGCTGACAACAGCACACTGACTGAAGGGAGTAAGAGTCAAAATAGTAGAAAGGGGGAAGTTGATTTACCACGGTTCAGTTTCGCTAGTGTATCTACTGCTACTGATAACTTCTTTAATGCAAATAAGCTCGGAGAGGGTGGTTTTGGACCTGTTTACAAGGTAAAATTTATCATCAGGTGTTTGACACAAATGATTATTTCTTTAACTTAGCTTGTTACTCCACGATAGTATCTTGCAGTTAATTTACAAAGATCATAAAGAAACATAGGTCATTGATATATATCAGGGAAAGTTACACAGAGGACATACGGTGGCTGTGAAAATGCTTTCCAGAAAATCTGGACAGGGATTGGAGGAATTTCAAAATGAGGCAATGCTCATAGCAAAACTATTGGGCTGCTGTATTGACAGAGATGAAAATTTTTTGATCTATGAGTATATGCCCAACAAAAGCTTGGATTTCTTCCTTTTTGGTGTGTACTTCCTACATATCCCAAGAGATTGAATTAGACATGATTGTGCTTGTTCTATGCTTAGGAATTGTTCCATTTGTATTTTTCTGCATATATTGAGACAGATCCGATCAAGCACAGGATACTACATTGGGAATTGCGCCTTAAAATTATTTTAGGAATTGCTCAAGGGCTTCTCTATCTTCATGATTATTCAAGGTTATGAATTATCCACCGGGATTCGAAAGCTAGCAACATTCTCTTGGATAAGGACATGAACCCAAAAATATCAGATTTTGGGATGGCAAGAATATTCGGTGGCAACGGATCACAAGCAACAAAGAGAATCGTTGGCACTTAGTAAGTCAGACTAACATCAAACACTTCCATTCCTTTGCACCCAAACAGCTTATTTCTGCATAAATTTACCTTAGATGATTTGTTTTGTACTTAAATCCAGCAGCTACATGTCACCGGAATATGCCTTTAACGGTCTCTTCTCCGTCAAATCTGATGTCTTCAGCTTTGGAGTACTGTTGTTAGAAATTCTAAGTGGCAAAAGGAACACAAGCTTCTATAACGGTCATTCCCTTAATCTTCTAGGATATGTGAGTTAATAAAAATCCCATTCCAATTCTAAGTTCTTTTCCCTTTTGTACCTCTTTTGTATACTTTCTTATATGGAGATGTACTAATGATTAAAAATTGCTTGTACAGGCATGGGACTTGTGGTAGAGTGGCAGGGGACAAGAAAGATCCGATATTAGAAGATATATTTTCCACAAACACACTGCTGAGATACATAAATATAGGACTGCTTTGCGTACAAGAAAGTGCAGCTGATAGGCCAACCATGTCTGATGTTGTATCAATGCTTAGTAATGATGCTTCCCTTCTCCCATCTCCAAAACAACCTGCATTTTCATTTAGTATGAGTGTCCTAGATCAATCTCTAGACAAATGCCCCGAAATTTGTTCTGAGAATGATGTGACAATGTCAATTTTGGAAGCACGATAACGGGTCATAACTACAACAAGGATTCATCATATTGTCAATGCTAGTTCTTAAGAGGAAGGTCGTAATACTGTTCTTATGCTCGTGTCTCCTTTCTTAACACATCAATGTTTCACATGTCGACTCAATTAGCTTTTAATATAATCTTCTTGTCTTGGAAATCCACTGGAGATTCTGGCTTTCACGTAAAACTTCTCCTCCTGGGAACTAGTTTGTGCCATGTGGTAATTATTGTGGTGGGGTTTCTGATGTATAGTTGTTGTTCTTCTTGGGGTTGTGCTTGCCATTGTGGTTGAGGAACTGTCACGGCGGTTGACGTTGTTGTGCATGCAATGCCTCTTGACGGAAAAAGAAAAGAGAGGAACTGGAAATTTCATTTGCATTGAAGCATGAGCTGTATTAGCATTATGAATATTGTCCTCATTATAGCATATAGAGTTGAGTTCAAGTCTGAAAGGCCCTGTACGCAACGGCAGTACCCCCATTCATGTTAATTCTTGGCTACACCAGTGCCTGTATACATCTTCATTCAAGTTATTCGATGCACTCAAAAGAAATGAGACTCACCAAAGGCTTTTAGGGATCCAATCACACGCTAGACTATGCCGATCAAACATAGGCCGCGTTCAAGCTCATTTAGTTGCCGCTTTCCTTGGTGCTTGATGTCCTTTCCCATACGTACTGGTACTATTTCTGTGCACCAAATATACCCTCTCACAAGGCTGGATCTCCAACACAAACGGTAGGGACACAACTCTAAGCATACTTCTCTATCAGGGGGTGAGATGCTATACTCAAAAAATTCAGACTTGTTCTATTCAAAAATTGAAAACAAGACATTAACTAGACATGATCCTGTGGCAAATCTCAGCCGTGCACTGAATCCAATCGTACTCATACCCGTAACATACATGGTACCACTACTTGGCATGGTACTTCTAAAAACGTATCAGGTTCACGAAACACCTACCGAGATTATTCTCTATGATTTTTCAATTTATCCAGGTTAGATCCAAACATAGCCTACGATGTATAGTTTACGGATTATCAACAGGGACAACATTATTATTTATATTCTCAATACACCCTTCTCAAGTGTAGCCAGATCCTCTTCTATAACCGTGCTAAACACATACAATTATTAAATCAATTAGGCAAGCGATGAGATTAGAATACAGGATCTATTACCTGCTTTAATACCATAGTATTAGATTGTTAACTACCAATCCATCTAAAAGTTTAATGCTTTGTTCGGATGAATTTTTGAGAATTTTTGGGTTTGGTTTTTGCCTTTTTGGGGTAACGAGTGGAGAGAAAAATTAGGGTAATAATTGGAGATAGGGTAATGAGCAGCTTGATTTTCAATGCAACATTATGTTTATGAAGTCGAGTAGACGTATTGTTGGAGCTTGGTGTGGAACATAAACAAGCTTAAAAAATATGTTCAAACTTGATTTGTTATGTAGCAAGCTCATCTCAAGTGACCCTTTTAACGATCCGGCCACAAGTTGAGCTCGAGTTACTTGGTTGGTCCTGTATTGGGCTACCAGTGGCTTGATTTCAACAAGTGCGTCATTTGCAAGACTAATGCAGTGCATATAAATGCCAGTCTATCCTTTAATCCTCCTCACAGCTAAGCTATTAAATGAGTGGACTCTGCAATTGTAGACAATTCAACATACGATGACTTCACGTAACCGAGTGTTATGGGGTCACCGACCTTCTTTTTCTTTTTTTTCTTTTTTTTTTTTTTGCGGTCAAGAATGTCTGGGCCACCTTACGAGCACCTCAACTACTCTCCTCCCCATTCCGGTCAAAGGCAAGTCATCCACGCCAGGATTGAAGGATTGACAAGAAATTTATCTCTTACGGCTTGACCCCAAAAGATTACCAAATTTCGAACTCAAAATGTTTGAATTTATAGCTCCGGCCGTTCCCACTTGAGCGGGGATCGGTCATCGACCTTAAAAGTCTGTTAAATTATTATCCAATTTATGAAGACCGATAAAGACTTGTCCAGCATGTGTCTGCTTTGTTTGACTTGGCTTGAGTCGCTGGTATTACATGTAACTTCGCAATCAACCATAAAGCTTGGGAGGGCGGGCTTGGACCGGCATCTTGAAAAGTGAATACTCTGTTCATTTCGGATTTTGAGGGAGGTTTTTTAGAGTAATGAGTGGAGAGAAATAAATAGAGAAAATTTATTAGAGACCGTGCACAGAGATTTTGAGTTCCCCAAACGAACAAGGCTATATAATGAAATCTAGGCAGTGAGTGCCAAATTTTATTATGGCCTCGTTTGGGTTAATAAGCCAGTTGGCTTGTTCTTTCTGTTTTTATTAAAAAAATTGTATTTTTTTTTTGTTTCGCATCAAGTCTTTTTTGGATTATTGGTTCATCAAAGTGGCTTGTTTTTGTCATTATTTAAAAATTTTGGTTTTCGATATAATGTTTATTTTTTCGATTTCTCTTGTCGAGACGAACTAATAATTTATAAATTTGATGCAAAACTAAAAAATGCAAAAAAATATATAAATAAAAACAAAAAAAAGAAGCCAAGTGGCTCGTTTAAGCCAAACCAGGCCATCTTTTTTGACAAGAACTTAATCAGTGCATCTTCATTTAAAAAAATAATAATAAATTTCAACTGTACTTTTTTTTTTTGAACAGCAACTGTACTTGTTTTAAAAAAATGACGACTCCTGCAGTTCAGGGACAAAAGTGAAAATAACCCTCGGAAAATCAGTTAACAAAAGCTTCTTTTCAAAAATGAGAAGATTGTATTGGTAAATGTACGATTGCACTTACAAAATGGAGATCATTATAAAAAATTTGGACAAAACCAAACTAATCGTCTAACAAATACAAAATGAGTAAATCACAAGACAATCCATGTTTGTTTTGGAATTTTGGATGTTAGATTTTGGGTAATGAGTGGAGAGAGATAGATAGAGAAATGAGAGAAATAATTGAGAGAAATTTTATTAAAGACAGTGTACAAAGAGAAAAGGTTGAGACTTGAGTCCTAAAATGAACATGGTCCTAGTGTTTTTATTGAACGGCAAAAAAAAAACAATAATCTTTGAAATTGTTAGAAAGGATACGGAACAAAGATTTGACGGCATCATATCTCTAAATTTAAGAACAACCATGCGTCGAAAAATCCGAAACGCAAATCGAGTTTGGCAAGAAACCAAATTAGGAAACACCTATTACGGCAACTCCACACCTATCGGGCCAAGCTCCAAACACCTGTTGGCCGAAACCCAAAACCTAAAAGAAAGCCCTAATCTACTGACAGCTTCCCAAAACACCGGACTCGGATTCTGTCAATTTGCTTCGGACCAATTCGGCCTATTCAGGTGCATCTAAGTTATCCAAAAGTATTTTTGATTTTTTTTAAAAAAACACCCCTCTAAATCTACGTCATCCAAAATACTTTTGGACAGCCCGAATGAACCAAACTGGTCCGAAGCAAATGGACCGGAGAACAGCGGAGGAGAGATGCTCACACCTCTATTCTGCTGTTCCTCTCTTGACTTGGTTACGCAGTCCACAAACCATAGGCCCACCCCATTTAAGACGAGTGCACTTGGACCATCCATTTGCTTTTTTAAGAGGTCACTTTCCTCGTCCTCTCAGCCTCATCATCTCCATAATACAATTTGGGCCGTCAGCTTTGAATAGCAGAAGATAAATTAAAGAGGTAATTAATGAATCCCTTTGTCTGTTCAAAGGCCAATATTATTTACTGTGTCCCACACATTTGTGCTGCACCATTTGGAGTTCATCAAGGAAATATGAACTCTGCGACAATGTAGCCCGATTATTTCAATCTGTTGGGAGTTTCGGCCATATTTTTTTGGTGGAAGGATTTGAAGGAGATGCGGGGTATGGCAGGTAGACACCAAACTGGTGTTTTCCTTTGATATATTAGATGAACAGCGAGGCTCCGCCACTTTAGTATATCCCCTTTTTCATCCAGAATTTACAACTAAGTACTCTCCCTTTATATATTAGAGAAAAGATGACTATATTCTTCAAAGAGACCTAAGCAGCAGTATTTTTAAAGATATCAAATGGAAGGATTTGTTGTACCACTTTGCATATTGTCTCTATTTTCCATCTTAATTACCTCCAATGGTGTAGACACCATAACTACAACAAAGTCACTTGCAGATGGCGAGACCATAGTTTCATCGGGCGGACTCTTCGAACTGGGTTTTTTCAGCCCGGGAAATTCCACGAAACGGTACGTGGGAATATGGTACAGGGCATTATATTACAAGGAAATACCAAGAACGGCAGTGGTATGGGTTGCCAACCGAGAAACACCACTCTTGGACACATCAGGTGTGCTAAAGCTCACGAGCCGAGGAATTCTAGTCCTTGTAAATGGAACTAATGACACCATATGGTCTACTAAAGCTTCGAGATCAGCACAGGATCCGGTTGCGCAACTTTTTGATTTGGGTAATATGGTTGTGAGAAACACAAATGATGAAGTTAAAGCAGAGAATTTGTTATGGCAGAGTTTTGATTATCCGGGGAACACGCTTTTACAGGGAATGAAGCTTGGGAAGAACTTCTTAACTGGTCAAGAATGGTACATCTCTTCGTGGAAGAGCGATGATGATCCAGGTGAAGGTGCGTTTACATTCGTGCTTGATACGCGTGGATACCCACAAATGTTTCTGAGGAAGGGTACTGCTGACTACTTGTATGGGTCTGGACCATGGAATGGTCTCCGCTTTAGCGGGATTTCAGACTCAAACCTGATTTTCAGATTCAACTACGGTTTAAGACTCAATTATGATCACAATACGGAGGAGGTTCACTACACTTTCGATGTCCCCAACGCCTCGGTTGCTACGAGGACCATGTTGAGTAGTGAAGGATATGTAGGGCAATGGACATGGGTTGATCAAACCCGCGGTTGGATCACTATGGCGAGAGCACCGGAGGCTGGCTGTGACATGTACGCATCCTGTGGCTCATACGGTATCTGTAACATTGGTAACACTTCAATGTGCGGGTGTTTGGATAAGTTTGTGCCGGTGAACCCAAGAGAGTGGGAACTTGGTGATTGGTCAAATGGGTGTGTTAGGAGGACGCCTTTGGGTTGCCACGAGGGTGGAGAAGATGGGTTTGTCAAGTATTCAAGGGTCAAATTGCCCGACACACGGAACTCATCATTCGACATAAGGATGAGCCTTGAAGAATGTTGGAGAACGTGCTTGGGAAACTGCACTTGTACCGCTTATGCAAATCTGGACATACGCGAGGAAGGAAGTGGTTGCTTGCTATGGTTTGGTGACATGATTGATATTAAAGAATTCATCGAAGGAGGCGGGCAAGACATCTATGTGAGGATGGCATCCTCTGAATCAGGTACAGCTTGTCATATCCAATTGAACTTAGGGACACTTTGAGTAGCTCTAATTGCACATATTACGAAAGAGAATTTTTTCAGCCAACTCTTTTTTTTTAATTATTTATTGATGAGTGCCAACTCGTACTTGTTGAATGCTCGATTACTCTAAATTAAATTTGATCGGGCATCCATCACACAGGTCAATCTATTAAGTTCACAAGCAGTACTCAAATATTGAAATGCAGGATATGTGAATCCCACACCCAGAGGTAGAAGTGTGAGGTGGAAATGGATCATCACAACACTTGCAGTTTCCATAACCCTGCTGACTACAGCCTTCTTTTACTGTATTTTGAGGAGAAAGTTACAAAAGAATGGTATGGATACAGAATTCAAGTCTTGCAATTCAGCGAAATACATTTTACATGAAAATAGATGGTGTTTACTATTGTGCAAGTTTACTTGTTTGTTGTAGGATTCAGATTTTGGGATTGTATAACATGTATGTTGATTGAGTCTGCTAGACAAGTTTACTTTGGCAAATCTTATATGTTAGAGTCTCTCTGTTTGTTATGCATCAATGATCCAAATCCGTATACACTTAATGCAGCAGGGAAGGACTTGTTGTCATATGATCTTGGGACAAGCATTGGGGCTGGCAACAGCACACTAACTCAATCCAGTAAGAGTCTAAATAGTGGAAAGAAGGAAGTAGATTTACCATGGTTCAACTTTGCCAGTGTATCTGCTGCTACTGATAGCTTCTCTGATGCAAATAAGCTCGGAGAGGGTGGTTTTGGACCTGTTTACAAGGTAAGATGTACCATCAGGTGTTGGACACAAATGATCATTTCTTTAACTTAGCATGTTACTTCACAATAGTATCTTGCAGTTAATTTGCAAAGATCATAAAGAAACATAGCCCGTTGATATATCAGGGAAAGTTACAAAGAGGACATACGGTGGCTGTGAAAAGACTTTCCACAAAATCTGGACAAGGATTGGAGGAATTTCAAAATGAGGCAATGCTCATAGCAAAACTTCAACACAAGAATCTTGTGAGACTACTGGGCTGTTGTATTGACAGAGATGAAAAAATTTTGATCTATGAGTACATGCCCAACAAAAGCTTGGATTTCTTCCTTTTCGGTGTGTACTTCCTACATATCCCAAGAGATTGAATTAGACATGATTGTGCTTGTTCTATGCTTACGAATTGTTCCATTTGTATTATTCTGCATATATTGAGATAGATCCGATCAAGCACGGGATACTACATTGGGAGTTGCGCCTTAAAATTATCGTAGGAATTGCTCAAGGGATTCTCTATCTTCATGAGTATTCAAGGTTACGAATTATCCACAGAGATTTAAAAGCTAGCAACATTCTCTTGGATAAAGACATGAACCCAAAAATATCCGATTTTGGGATGGCAAGAATTTTTGGAGGCAACGGATCACAAGCAACAAATCGAATTGTTGGCACTTAGTAAGTCAAACATAATCCACAACATCGAACACCACCCTGCCTTTGCACCCAATCAGCTTATTTCTGCATAATTTACCTAACATGATTGGTTTCATACTTAAATCCAGTGGCTACATGTCCCCAGAATACGCCTCAAGAGGTCTTTTCTCAATCAAATCTGATGTTTTCAGCTTTGGAGTACTGTTGTTGGAGATTCTAAGTGGCAAACGGAACACAAGCTTCTATGACAGTCACTCCCTCAATCTTCTAGGATATGTGAGTTAATACAATTCCATTCCAATTCTTAAGTCCTTTTCCCTTTTCTACCTTTTTGTGTACTTTCTTATATTGAGATGTACTAATGATTAAAAATTGCTTGTACAGGCATGGGACTTGTGGAAGAGTGGCAGGGCACAGGATTTAAAAGATCCGATATTAGAAGATATATCTTCCACAAATACACTGCTGAGATACATAAATATAGGGCTGCTTTGCGTTCAAGAAAGTGCAGCCGATAGGCCAACCATGTCTGATGTTGTATCAATGCTCAGTAACGAAGCTTCCTTTCTCCCATCTCCAAAGCAACCTGCATTTTCATTTAGTATGAGCGTCCTAGATCAATCTCCACACAAACACCCCGAAATATGTTCAGAGAATGATATGACAATGTCAATTTTGGATGCACGATGACGGGTCATAACTACAATGTTATTTCTTAAGAGGAAGGTCGTAATTCTTAAGTTCGTGTCTCCTTTTGTAAGCTTGTTGTCCTTGGAAATCCACCGGAGAGTCTGGTTTTCATGTAAAACTTTCCCTCCTTGGAACTAGTTTGTGCCATGTTGTGTAATTATTGTGGTGGTGTTTCTGATGTATAGTTGTGGTTCTTCTTGGGGTTGTGCTTGCCATTGTGGTTGAGGAACTGTCACGGGGGTTGACGTTGTTGTGTGTGCAATGCCTCTCGACGGAAAAAGAAAAGAAAGCAACTGGAAATTTCATCTGCTTTGAAGCATGTGCTGTACATTAAGAATATTGTCCTCATTATAGCATATAGATTTTTAACAATTGTTAACTAACTGAGCTAATTACAATCCGAAACTCTAGTAGCTTGATTTTTGATGCAATATTATTATGTTTATGAAGTCGAGTAGATGTATTGTTGGAGCTTGGTGTGAAACTTAAACAAGCTTAAAAAATATGTTCGAACTTGGATTGTTAGGTTGTTAGGTAGTAAGCTCATCTCAAGTGACTTTTAATGATCCAGACGGACACGAGTTGAGCTCGAGTTACGTGGTTGGTCCTGTATTGGGCTACTGGTGGCTTGATTTCAACAAGTGCGTCATTTGCAAGACTAATGCAGTGCAGATGATGCTAGTCTCTATCCTTTAATGCTTTACAGCTAGGAAATGAGTGGACTCTGTAACTGAAGTGTTAACAGGGAACAATGATTTGACAATAACATAGGATGACTTCACGTAACTGGAGTGTTATGGGGTCATCGACTTTTTTATTTTATTTTTTCCTTTATTTTTTTTTTGTTTCGGCGGTCAGGAGTGTCCAAGCCACCTTATGTGCACTTCAACTATTCTCTTTTCCAGTCCGATCGAAGGCAAGTCATCCACACCGAGACTAAGAGATTCACAAGAGATTTATCTCAGCGACCCGACCCCAAGAGATCAATGACGGAACCACATTGGGGCATATGGGGGCCATGGCCCCCGTGTGGTTCCGGGAAATTTTTTTTTTTTCCGAATTTTAATATTAATATTAGTTATTTTTTAGTTTCTTAAGAATATGTGGATATGTATTTTGTATTGGGTGTTGTTTACACAATTAAATACTTGAAGAATGTGTTTGTTTTAGGTCCCACAACCAAAATTTTCTCCCTGCACACGGTCTCCCATAAGTTTTTCCTTCAACTATTAATCTAATTTCTCTTTCTATCTCTCTGCTTATTACCAAAAAAAACTCCCGCTAACCTTAACCAAACAAACTATTAAATTCGCGAACCTTAAAATTTCAAAATCTTGTTGTTCACATTTCAGCCCCGGCGTTTACGAAATTCTGGTTCTGTCCCTGCAAGAGATTACCAAATTTCAAACTTAGAATGTCTGAATTTACAGCTCCCAGTTCCGCTTGAGCGGGGTTGGGTCAATGACCTTGAATGCCTGTCAAGAAATTAACCAATTTTATAAAGACGATAAGGACTTGTTCCAGCATGTGTCTCTGCATTGTTTGACTCGGCTTGAGTCGCTAGTCCTACATATAAACTTCGCAATCAACCATAAAGCTTGGAGAGGGCCGGCTTGGACCGGCATCCTGAAAAGTGAAAAACTAATAACTTCCCAATCAAGCATAAAACTTTTTGGGTTATCGCTGTAAAAAGTCTCGTCAACAAATCAATTGTAAACTAGTAGTACTAGGTAAAAAACTAGTAGTACTAGTGTTTTTTTTAACAAATTTTTTTTTATAATATTTGAAATTGTTACAAAGAATAAGGAACTAGGATTTAACAGTATCATATTCCGTCAATTCCTAAATCTAAAGAACAATTATATCCAAAAATCCGAGACCCAAACCTGAGTTTAGGCAAGAAACTATAGAAAATTAGAGGCCGATCCTCTTTTTTAGGTTCGTTTTGATCCCAACCCTATATATTATTTTCGAACCAGATAGGCTCGAATATGTTGAGTACTGACTTTTTTACCCCGTTCCAACGGAAAGCGATCTCCAAAAATCGAAAACTCCCTCTACTTCCCCGCTCTCTCTCTCTCTCTCTCTCTCTCTCTCTCTCTCTCTCTCTCTCTCTCTCTCTCTCTCTCTCTCTCTCTCTCTCTCTCTCTGTGTGTGTGTCTCTCACACCACCACCAATGGCCGTTCCCCCGTTTTGGTTTTCGGTTGCGTTTTTCGAGTAGCATAATTTATTGGACAACTCCAACTCCAATTGGTTATCGGTTATCGATTGGTCTCTCTCCCATCGGCTCTATTCTGCGTAGTGAAGGAGATGGCTCGAGCGAGCTACGGCCTCAGGTACTCGAAGAATTTCGCCGCCGAAGCCGACGTATAGTGAAGGAGATGGCTCGAGCGAGCTCCGGCCTTCGGTGCTCGGAGAGGTTCGCCGCCGCCGCCTCCTACGTCGGCTTCCGCGAATCTCCAAATCTGCAATGACATCACTTTGCTCCTCTACGCCTTCTACCAGCAGGTCACAGCTTTCTAAGTAATTCTCAGAGTTTGATGTTTGAATTCAATTCATGGAAGAACGTATGTAAGATCTGAAGTCGGTAAATGGCTAGAATTTTCGGTTCACTCGTATGTGGTGCTGTTTGACTATGTGTAACTTTGATCTGCTTGGGAAATCATAAAATAGTTGACCAGAAAATGGAAATACTCCAAAAAATAGGATTATTGTGCGGATTGATGATGGGCTCCGACCGATCAACGGCGGTGGTGATCAACTGACGCAGCGGTGGTGATCTATGTCGCTTAGAGAGAGGTTGTTGGCTGAACACAAAACTATTCTCATTTGCACTTCACAATTTGTTGGTAGATATTGAACATTCAGATATGTAAGTTGTAAATTAGAGAGGAGAAACAATTAGGTGTCGAATTAGAGGAGGCGAAACCTCATAAGCAAGACAAAAATAACTCAAATTTGAATATTTATAACTATATTTGATTTTGATTACTTTTTTTTGTTCAAATTTTGTTCGTGTGTGTATTCTCTATTAGAACTGTATATTTTTTATGAGAACTGTCTATGAGAATTGTGTTTTTTCTATGAGAACCGTGTATTTTCTATGAGAACTGTGTATTTTTTATGAGAACTGTGTATTTTAATGTGTGGTAAAACTATGTGAACTCTGTATTTTCTATGAGAATTGTGCCCAGTTCTCATAGACACAGTTTTCATAGACAATTCTCATAGCTAGTCTTATAGACAGTTCTCATAAAGACAATTCTCACAGACAGTTCTCATAAAAATAGTTCCCATGAAGGCATTTCTCATGGTGACAATTCTCATAAATACAGTTCTCATAGGGTCAATTCTCATAGAGTCAATTTTCAAAGAAACAATTTTCATAGAAACGGTTCTCATAGAAACAGTTCTCATAGCAAATGGTATTTTTTTAATCTTACATAATTTCATATACAATATAGATCTTGTTTAGTAAATATCGTCGAATAGGTTCTAAAAATGTAATTTTAAAAAAAATGAATACCTACAACAAAAAATAAAACTTCTTGAAATTTGAACAATGTTTTAATGGTGTACCAATGCATGGAATGGACACAAGTTATAAATTTGCATGGAATTATAAATTTTCATGGAATGGACACATATTAATCTTTCATTTTGGTTATAGCCATACATGGATTTTCATTAGTGTGTGGGCTAAATGTCAAAGAGTGCAAAACAAAAACCACAAAGAAAAGAAAAGAAAGAGCAAAACAAAAACACATGCAAATAGGACAAATTGTATAAAAAGACTAGGTGTCCTCACCACTGGAATGCATGAACAAGCGTATATAAGAGAGGTGAACATATGTGAAAGAGGGGCTAGGAAAGGAATAGGAATTTTTTTGAAAGAGGATAGGGGTGCTCGGTAAGAGTGGGAGTGGCCGAGTATTGGGCTATTAATTCGAGCTAGCTAGTTTGATGAGAGTGTGGTAACACCTTAATATCCTTGGGATTATATGGAATTCGATTTTGGGGTGTTACAAGTGAGGTTATGAGATGTGCGTATTATTCAATTCACATAACTTAGTTCTCATAGAGACAGTTTTTATAGATAATTTTCTATAAAAATTGTGTATTTTCTATGAAAACTGTCTATGAGAACTATGTATTTTCTATGAGAACTGTGTATTTTTCTATAAGAACTGTGTATTAGCCAATTTTCATAGATAGTTCTCATAGTAGTTCTCATAGACAGTTCTCATATAGATAGTTTTCATAGACAAGACAATTCTCATAGCCAATTCTCATAGTCAATTTTCTATGAGAACTGTCTATGAGAACTGATTATTTTCTATGCGAGTTGTGTATTTTCTATAAAAATTGTGTATTTTTCTATGAAAACTGTGTATTATCTATGAAAACTGCTTATGAGAACTGTGTATTTTCTATGGAAATTGTGTATTAGCCAGTTCTCATAGATAAGACAATTCTCATAGATACAGTTCTCATGATAAACAGTTCTCATAGACACTTCTCATAGAGACAGTTCTCATAATTAAATGATATTATCTACTTCAAATAACTTTTTTTTATCTTTACATAATTTCATATTCAATATGGATCTTGTTAGATAGATCTCGCTGAGTAGATTCTAAAAATGTAGTTTTTAAAAAAAATTAAATATCTACAATAAAAGATATTATAATTTGAAATTTGAAGAATGTATTACTTACATAGATAGATATGTATACACGTGTCTCTTTATTTGTAAGACGTAAAAGTCAGGAGGGAAAAAAAGAAGTAATCCTAAATGAATACAAGAAATTATTTAATGGTCTTGAGATATCTTGAAGTATTGTTCCAACCATTCGTCACATGCCACATATTAACTTGTTGCTCAAATAATAAAAAAGAAGTAAAAGTTTCTAACATCAACCAATCCTACATTAATGGTGCACCATATGACAATGCTCTATGAGCATTGGATAACTTTCTAATATTTAGATGCGCCGTGCGCATGCGCGTGAGGAAGTTTATTGGGGCATATTTGGAATAATGATCATTTCAGGACTATTTCGAGGACGCAAATAATTGTGCGGGGTTGATTTCAGTCCGAGCCCAATTTTTTGGGCCGGCCTCTAAATCCCCCAAGAAACTAAACAAGGAAACATTCTTTAGGATAAGCCCATACCTATCGGGCCAAGCCTAGAACACCCGTTGGCCTAAACCCAAAACCTAAAAGAAAACCCTCATCTACCGACAGCTCCCAAAACCCCAGCCCCTCCCAGACCGGCAGCCACACCATAGCCCCACCCCATTTAAGAAGAGTAGAAAATAGGGAGGACGGTGGAATAGAGATGCCCACACCACAACTCTATTCTACTGTTTCTCTCTTGACTTGACTTGGCTCCGAGTAGTTATTCAATACTTCCGGAGTATATGAATAGTATACTTCCTCTTCTAACATAACATGTGGATCCTACATGTATTCTATGTGTGGGCCCCACATATTATGCAAGAGGAGGGAGTATACTATTCATATACTCCGGGATTATTGAATAATTTTCGTTTCTGCAGTCCACTTACCATTTAAGGAGACAGCCCCATGCCATTTAAGAAGACAATGTCTTTTTTTAAAGGTAAATATAGGTGTGTTTTTTCAGGGAAATGTTTAAAAAAAAAAAAAAAAACCAATCCACAAAATAGCCTTTCCAAAGGAACCTAACTCGCGCAAAAAATTGCGTTTGGGGAAAAAAACAAAAGCCAATCCACAATTTATAGCAGTTTAGATTTATAAAAGAAGCATCTATAAGAGACAATTAATCCTCTCGAAAAAAAAAAACAAAAAAGAATAGCCAATCCACAATTTATAGCAGTTTAGATTATAAAAAAAAGAAGCATCTATAAGAGACAAAACAATTCATAAGAAGTAGGAAAAGAAAGTGACAGGTGTGCCATTGATGAAAGCAACGAAAAGTAGAAAATGAAAAGTCATTAATTGTTGGAGTACCTGAGAGTTAAAGAAGAATTCTGAGAAGTTGCAGGTAAGGAAGGATATGAGGTTAAAAGGAAAACTTGGGTAGCAATTGGGGATGCTGGGCAAGTGCTGCACAGCTACGTGCTGTGTAGCGTGCTGCGCAGCTGCTGGTGCCGTCTTGCCGGCATCGACCCAATGATCGGAGACGTCCACTGCGTAGAGCTCGTCGAGTACTACAAGTGTACCAAAAATCAACCCGATCAAATATCGTTAAGTGCCTTATCGGAACACATATAATTCGAAAAGAATGGATTCAGTGGTTTTGATCCAGTGTTTCGTATCCATTAGGATTCATTTTTTTTCAAGTTATATGTGTTCCGATGAGGCACTTAACGATAATTAATCGGGTTGATTTTTAGTACACTTGTAGTACTCGACGAGCTCTACGCAGTGGACGTCTTCGATCATCGGGCCGATGCCGGCAAGGCGGCACAGACGGCCGCGGAGCACGCTGCACAGCACGTAGCTGTGCAGCACGCTCCCAGCATCCAGCAATTGGGGAGAAGAAGGGAGAAAGTTGTGCACGTAGTGGGGTATAACTGTTTGTAGGTGGTTTTTTTTTGCTTAAATGTCTAATATATTCTCACAATTAACGGTTTTATTTTGTGTGTTTTTTCTCTTAAGAGGGTATTTATAGAAAAGAAAAATACATAACAGGAAAGACACTAAAGTAATGCTCCCCCTTTATATATTAGAATAGATATTAGAATAGAAGTTAACCACCAAGTGTACGCCCCACGGCTTCTGATCAGCTCTTGGGACCATCCATTTGTCAAGAGGTCACTTTCATCGTCCTCTCCATACAATTTGGGCCGTCGGATTGGTTTAATAACTGCCGTCAGCTTTGAATAGTTGAAGATACAAGGAGGTAATGAATCCTTAAACTATTCAAAGGCCATTAGTTTCTGTGTCCCGCACATTTGTTCTCACTATGTTTGGTTGCCTGACGTGCCTTTTATGGATAAAACAGGTTGATTTAAAAGTTTAGAGACAATACAAACATTTTTGGAATACTTTAGGGATAAAAGTGAAACTAATCCTGAAAAAGTCAGTAATCAACAGTTGGACAACTTGGACTTGGGTCATCGCTGTAGAAAAGTCTAATCTTCAAACAGTTGGACAATTGGGGGCTCCTTTCGATCCATTAGTCTCTATGTATGATGAAATAGAGACATGAGCAGAAGCATTTTCAAAGACAAATGGAAGGATTTGTTATACTACCACTTTGCATATTGTCTCTTTTATTTTCCATCTTGATTACCTCCAATGGTGTAGATACCATAACTACAACAAAATCACTTACAGATGGTGAGACCATAGTTTCATCGGGTGGAATCTTCGAACTGGGTTTTTTCAGCCCAGGAAATTCCACGAATCGGTACGTGGGAATATGGTACAGGGAATTATATTACAAGGAAATACCAAGAACGGCAGTGGTATGGGTTGCCAACAGAGAAACACCGCTCTTTGACACATCAGGTCTGCTAAAACTCACAAGCCGGGGAATTCTACTCCTTGTAAATGGAACTAATGACACCATATGGTCTACTAACACTTCGAGATCAGCACAGGATCCGGTTGCACAACTTTTTGATTTGGGTAATATGGTTGTGAGAAACGCAGATGATGAAGTAAGAGCAGTGAATTTGTTATGGCAGAGTTTTGATTATCCGGGGAACACACTTTTACAGGGAATGAAGCTTGGGAAGAACTTCTTAACTGGTCAAGAATGGTACATCTCTTCGTGGAAGAGCAATGATGATCCAGGTGAAGGTGCATTTACATTCGTGCTTGATACGCATGGATACCCACAAATGTTTCTGAGGAAGGGTACTGCTGACTACTTGTATGGGTCTGGACCATGGAATTGTCTCCGCTTTAGCGGGATTTCAGACTCAAACCTGATTTTCAGATTCAACTATGATTTAAGACTCAATTATGATCTCAATACGGAGGAGGTTTACTACACTTTCAATATCCCCAACGTCTCGGTTGCTACGAGGACCCTGTTGAGTAGTGAAGGATATGTGGGGCAATGGACATGGGTTGATCAAACCCGCGGTTGGATTGGATCACTATGGCGAGAGCTCCAGAGGCTAGCTGTGACATGTACGCGTCCTGTGGCTCATATGGTATCTGCAACATTGGTAACACCCAAATGTGTGGGTGTTTGGATAAGTTTGTGCCGGTGAACCCAAGAGAGTGGGAACTTGGTGATTGGTCAAATGGGTGTGTTCGGAGGACGCCTTTGGGTTGCCACGAGGGTGGAGAAGATGGGTTTGTCAAGTATTCAAGGGTCAAATTGCCCGACACACAGAACTCATCATTCGACATAAGGATGAGCCTCGAAGAATGTTGGAGAACATGCTTGGGAAACTGCTCTTGTACCGCTTATGCAAATCTGGACATACGCGAGGCAGGAAGTGGTTGCTTGCTATGGTTTGGTGACCTGATTGATATTAAAGAATTCATCGAAGGAGACGGGCAAGACATCTATGTGAGGATGGCATCCTCTGAGTCAGGTATGACTGGTTGATCACATTCAACTTATAGACAATTTAAGTAGCTCTAATTGCACACGTAGCAGAAGAGAATTTTTCTGCCAACTCTTACTTATTGAATGCTTGGTTACTCTTAACTTATATTACATCGGACGTCCATCACACAGGTTAATCTATTACACAGGTTAATGTATTAAGTTCACAAGCAATACTCAAATATTGAAATGCAGGATATGTGAATACCACACCTAGAGATAGAAGCGTGAGGTGGAAATGGATCATCATAGCACTTGCAGTTTCCACGACCCTGCTGACTACAGCCTTCTTTTACAGTATTTGGAGGAGAAAGTTAAAAAAGAAAGGTATGGATACCGAATTCCAGTGTTGCAGTCTAAATCTAAAGCAATTCGACAAAATACATTTTACATGAAAATAGCTGGTGTTTACCATGGTGCAAGTTTACCTGCTTGTTGTAGGATTCAGAGTTTTGGCTTGTATAACATGTATGTTGATTGAGTCAGCTGGACAAGTTTACTTTGGCAAATATAAATCATAGCATTTGTTATTCTACATGTGTTTGTTATGCATCAATGATCCAAATCCGTATACACTTAATGTTGCAGGGAAGGACTTGTTGTCATTTGATCTTGGCAAAAGCATTGGAGCTGGAAACAACACACTAGCTGAAGCCAGTAAGAGTCAAAATAGTAGAAAGAAGGAAGTTGATTTACCATGGTTCAGTTTCTCTAGTGTATCTGCTGCTACTGATTGTTGGAATACTAGTATACTCATATACTAGTATATTGTGTTTAGTCCCACATTGCTTATTTACATTATGTAATGAACTATCTCCTTATATAAATAAATGATTATGTGTGAAGGCAAAAGTAACCTTACACACTTTTTCCTCTCCAAACAACATGGTATCAGAGCGGGTTCTCAATCCCAATCTTAAACCACCTTTGAAACCCTAAACCTACTATAGCAGCCACCATCGGCCGACTACGATAGCCACCCACTACCCACCAGCCACCATCAGCCCTCCGCTATCATCTTGACCCCAAAAAAAAAAAAAAAAAAACCCTAACACGACACTGTTCATCGCAGCACTGTTCACGCGACACTGTTCATCGGGTACTGTTCATTGCGGCATCTGTTAACGTCGATCTTGCCATTTTCGATCAGAACACCCTATACACTTTTTCTCATCCCGATAGCCACCGTTGGCCCTCTCCCCAGCCCCCGTCGGCCCCTGCCCGTCCCTCGGCAACCTCTCTTTCGTCATCACCGACCTCCGGCGCCTCTTCTAATTGCTGATCTCTGTCTCTTTATGCTTTTGTTGCTTGCTTCTGACACTTTGGTATGAGTTTGCCGTTGGTATTTTGTTCTGTTCTTATTTGTGGGCTTATTTGGCTGCCCTACTTTATGTCTGGCTATTTTGGACTTCCCGTTTCTTCTTGGTCTTGTTATTTTACTGCTCTTGTTTGCTGGTGATCGCGGTTTGTTGATGATTGTGGCTGCCTCTGTGTTATTGGCATAGTTTCTGGTTGGTATATTTGCAATGAGCTCTGGCTGCCTCTGCCTCTTCTAATTGCTGATCTCTAGTGTATCTGCTGCTACTGATAACTTCTCTGATGCAAATAAGGTTGGAGAGGGTGGTTTTGGACCTGTTTACAAGGTAAGATGTATCATCAGGTGATGGACACAAATGATCATTTCTTTAACTTAGCTTGTTACTTCGCAATAGTATCCTGCAGTTAATTTGCAAAGATCATAAAGAAACATAGCCCATTGATATATCAGGGAAAGTTACAAAGAGGACATTCAGTGGCTGTGAAAAGGCTTTCCACAAGATCTGGACAAGGATTGGAGGAATTTCAAAATGAGGCAATGCTCATAGCAAAACTTCAACACAAGAATCTTGTGAGACTACTGGGCTGCTGTATTGACAGAGATGAAAAAATTTTGATCTATGAGTACATGCCCAACAAAAGCTTGGATTTCTTCCTTTTCGGTGTGTACTACCAACATATCCCAAGATATTGAATTAGACATGATTGTGCTTGTTCTATGCTTACGAATTGTTCCATTTGTATTTTTCTGCATTTATGGAGATAGATCCGATCAAGCACGGGATACTACATTGGGGGTTGCGACTTAAAATTATCGTAGGAATTGCTCAAGGGCTTCTCTATCTTCATGAGTATTCAAGGTTACGAATTATCCATAGAGATTTGAAAGCTAGCAACATTCTCTTGGATAAAGACATGAACCCAAAAATATCCAATTTTGGGATGGCAAGAATTTTCGGAGGCAATGGATCACAAGCAACGAATCGAATTGTTGGCATTTAGTAAGTCAAACATAATCCACAACATCAAACACCTCCCTGCCTTTGCACCCAATCAGCTTATTTTTGCATAAATTTACCTGAGATGATTGGTTTCAAACTTAAATCCAGCGGCTACATGTCCCCGGAATACGCCTCAAGAGGTCTCTTCTCAGTCAAATCTGACGTTTTCAGCTTTGGAGTACTGTTGTTAGAGATTCTGAGTGGCAATAGGAACACAAGCTTCTATGACAGTCACTCTCTTAATCTTCTAGGATATGTGAGTTAATACAATCCCATTCCAATTCTCAAGTCCTTTTCCCTTTTGTACTTCTGTTGTATACTTTCTTATATGGAGATGTACTAATGATTAAAAATTGCATGTACAGGCGTGGGACTTGTGGAAGAGTGGCAGGGGACAGGATGTTGTAGATCCACTATTAGAAGATATATCTTCCACAAATACACTGCTGAGATACATAAATATAGGGCTGCTTTGCGTACAAGAAAGTGCAGCCGATAGGCCAACCATGTCTGATGTTGTATCAATGCTCAATAATGAAGCTTCCCTTCTCCCGTCTCCAAAGCAACCTGCATTTTCATTTAGTATGAGTGTCCTAGATAAATCTCCAGACAAACGCCCTGAAATTGGTTCAGAGAATGATGTGACAATGTCAATTTTCGAAGCGCGATAACGGGTCATAACTACAGCGAGGATTCATCATATTGTCAATGTTAGTTCTTAAGAGGAAGGTCGTAATACTGTTCTTATGCCCATGTCTACTTTCTTAACACATCTATATTGTCATATGTTCCACATGTCGACTCAATTAGCTTTTAATACAATCTTCTTGTCTTGGAAATCCACTGGAGATTCTGGTTTTCACGTAAAACTTCCCCTCCTAGGAACTAGTTTGTGCCATGTGGTAATTATTGTGGTGGTGTTTCTCATGTATAGTTGTTGTTCTTGGGGTTATGCTTGCCATTGTGGTTGAGGAACTGTCCCAGTGGTTGATGTTGTTGTGCGTCCAATGCCTCTTGACGGAAGAAGAAAAGAAAGGAACTCGAAATTTCATCTGCATTGAAGCATGAGCCGTATTACCACTATGAATATTGTCCCCATCATAGCATATAGAGTTGAGTTCAAGTCTGAAAGTCCCTGTACACAATGGCAGTACCCCCAGTCATGTTAATTCTTGGCTATGCCAGTGCCTGTAGACATCTTCATTCAAGATATTCGATGCACTCAAAAGAAATGAGACTCACCAAAGGCTTTAAGGAAACCAATCACGCACTAGACTATGCCGATCATACATACGCTGCGTTCAAAAGTCATTTAGTTGCCGCTTTCCTTAGCGATAAGCATCTCAACCACAACTGAACAGTTGATTTTGCCAGACAGTCTATTTTTGAGAGAAAACCTCTAGTGGACTTGACTGCAACATTATCAATAGTTTAGGGATAAAACAGGTTGATTTAAAAGTTTAGAGACAATATAAACATTTTTGGAATACTTTAGGGATAAAAGTGAAAATAACCCTCGGAAAGTCAGTAATCAACAAAGCACTTTTTGGGTCATCGCTGTAGAAAAGTATAGTCAACAAACCAATTGTCAACGCTGAATCTAATCTTCAAACAGTTGGACAACTTGGACTTGGGGGCATTTGTCTATGTATGGAATAGAGACATGAGCAGAAGCATTTTCAAAGACATAAATGGAAAGATTTGTTATACTGCTGCCTCGGTCCATCCCTAAAAAAGTACCACTGACCAGTGCTTTCACGGCCTTGAAAGCTGCTAAATTTTCCCTGATATATGCAACACAAATCTAATAGTCACCAAAGGATTAGTCATAGCGTAAGTGATGCAACTCTCATTTGGGTTAGAAACATAGATGACATTCTACATACTATAGCGTGCAGCCATTTCAGGAATCAGAGCAAAAATTTGTGGGAGCAAGGATTGATTGCAGGACGTAGATCCAGAATTGAGAGCGGGAGTGGAGGGTCCTACTGGAGGATTATGTGACCTAGATTATAAGCATCTCAACCACAACTGAACGGCTGATCTTGCCGGACAGTCTATTTTTTGCGAGAAAACGTCTAGTGGACTTGATTGCAACATTCTCAATAGTTTATGGATAAAACAGGTTGATTTAAAAGTTTAGAGACAATACAAACATTTTTGGAATACTTTAGGGATAAAAGTGAAACTAATCCTCAAAAAGTCAGTAATCAACAGTTGGACAACTTGGACTTGGGTCATCGCTGTAGAAAAGTCTAATCTTCAAACAGTTGGACAACTTGGACTTGGGGGCTCCTTTCGATCCATTAGTCTCTATGTATGATGAAATAGAGACATGAGCAGAAGCATTTTCAAAGACAAATGGAAGGATTTGTTATACTACCACTTTGCATATTGTCTCTTTTATTTTCCATCTTGATTACCTCCAATGGTGTAGACACCATAACTACAACAAAATCACTTACAGATGGTGAGACCATAGTTTCATCGGGTGGAATCTTCGAACTGGGTTTTTTCAGCCCAGGAAATTCCACGAATCGGTACGTGGGAATATGGTACAGGGCATTATATTACAAGGAAATACCAAGAACGGCAGTGGTATGGGTTGCCAACAGAGAAACACCACTCTTCGACACATCAGGTGTGCTAAAGCTCACGAGTCGAGGAATCCTAGTCCTTGTGAACGGCACTAATGGCACCATATGGTCTACAAATGCTTCGAGATCAGCACAGGATCCAGTTGCGCAGCTTTTCGATAGCGGTAACATGGTTGTGAGAAACAAAGATGATGAACTAAGAACATGGAATACGTTATGGCAGAGTTTTGATTATCCGGGGAACACGCTTTTACAGGGAATGAAGCTTGGGAAGAACTTCTTAACTGGTCAAGAATGGTACATCTCTTCGTGGAAGAGCGATGATGATCCAGGTGAAGGTGCATTTACATTCGTGCTTGATACGCATGGATACCCACAAATGTTTCTGAGGAAGGGTACTGCTGACTACTTGTATGGGTCTGGACCATGGAATGGTCTCCGCTTTAGCGGGATTTCAGACTCAAACATGATTTTCAGATTCAACTATGATTTAAGACTCAATTATGATCTCAATACGGAGGAGGTTTACTACACTTTCAATATCCCCAACATCTCGGTTGCTACGAGGACCCTGTTGAGTAGTGAAGGATATGTGGGGCAATGGACATGGGTTGATCAAACCCGCGGTTGGATCACTATGGCGAGAGCTCCAGAGGCTAGCTGTGACATGTACGCGTCCTGTGGCTCATATGGTATCTGCAACATTGGTAACACCCAAATGTGTAGGTGTTTGGATAAGTTTGTGCCAGTGAACCCAAGAGAGTGGGAACTTGGTGATTGGTCAAATGGGTGTTTTCGGAGGACACCTTTGGGTTGCCACGAGGGTGGAGAAGATGGGTTTGTCAAGTATTCAAGGGTCAAATTGCCCGACACACGGAACTCATCATTCGACATAAGGATGAGCCTTGAAGAATGTCAGAAAATGTGCTTGGGAAACTGCTCTTGTATGGCTTACGCAAATCTGGACATACGCGAGGCAGGAAGTGGTTGCTTGCTATGGTTTGGTGAACTGATTGATATTAAAGAATTCATCGAAGGAGGCGGGCAAGACATCTATGTGAGGATGGCATCCTCTGAGTCAGGTACGACTGGTCATATCCAATTCAACTTATAGACAATTTAAGTAGCTCTAATTGCACACATAGCGGAAGAGAATTTTTCTGCCAACTCTTACTTATTGAATGCTTGGTTACTCTAACTTATATTACATCGGACATCCATCACACTGGTTAATCAATTAAGTTCACAAGCAGTACTCAAATATTGAAATGCAGGATATGTGAATACCACACCTAGAGATAGAAGCGTGAGGTGGAAATGGATCATCACAGCACTTGCAGTTTCCATGACCCTGCTGACTACAGCCTTCTTTTACTGTATTTGGAGGAGAAAGTTAAAAAAGAAAGGTATGGATACTGAATTCCAGTCTTGCAATCTAAATCTAAAGCAATTCGACAAAATACATTTTACATGAAAATAGCTGGTGTTTACCATGGTGCAAGTTTACCTGTTTGTTGTAGGATTCAGAGTTTTGGCTTGTAAAACATGTATGTTGATTGAGCCTGCTAGACAAGTTTACTTTGGCAAATATAAATCATTGCATTTGTTATTCTACATGTGTTTGTTATGCATCAATGATCCAAATCCGTATACACTTAATGTTGCAGGGAAGGACTTGTTGTCGTTTGATCTTGGCACAAGCATTGGAGCTGGAAACAACACACTAAATGAAGCCAGTCAGAGTCAAAAGAATAGAAAGAAGGAAGTTGATTTACCATGGTTCAGTTTCACTAGTGTATCTGCTGCTACTGATAACTTCTCTGATGCTAATAAGATCGGAGAGGGTGGTTTTGGACCTGTTTACAAGGTAAGATTTATCAGCAGGAGTTGAACCCCGATGATCATTTCTTTAACTTAGCTTGTTACTTCACAATAGTATATGCAGTTAGTTTTGCATACATCACAAAATAGGCCTTTGATATAACAGGGAAAGTTACAAAGAGGACATAAGGTAGCTGTGAAAAGGCTTTCTTGGAAATCTGGACAAGGATTGGAGGAATTTCAAAATGAGGCAATGCTCATAGCAAAACTTCAACACAAGAATCTTGTGAGACTACTGGGCTGCTGTATTGACAGAGCGGAAAAAATTTTGATCTATGAGTACATGCCCAACAAAAGCTTGGATTTCTTCCTTTTCGGTCTGTACGTCCCATATATCCCAAGAGATTGACTTATACATGATTGTGCTAGTTGTATGCTTATGAATAGTTCAAAACTTGATCTGGGTAGATGGTTCCATTAATAAATTTCTGCGTAAACTGAGACAGATCCAATCAAGCACGGGATACTAAATTGGGAGTTCCGCCTTAAAATTATCGATGGAATTGCTCAAGGGCTTCTCTATCTTCATGATTATTCAAGGTTACGAATTATCCACCGGGATTTAAAAGCTAGCAACATTCTCTTGGATAAGGACATGAACCCAAAAATATCCGATTTTGGGATGGCGAGAATATTCGGTGGCAACGGATCACAAGCAACAAAGAGAATCGTTGGCACTTAGTAAGTCAGACATAATCCATAACATCAAACACTTCCATTCCCTTGCCCCCAAACAGCTTATTTCTGCATAAATTTACCTTCAATGATTTGTTTTGTCCTTAAATTCAGCGGCTACATGTCACCAGAATATGCCTTCAAAGGTCTATTCTCAGTCAAATCTGATGTCTTCAGTTTTGGAGTATTATTGTTAGAGATTCTACGCGGCAAAAGGAACACAGCCTTCCATGACAGTGACTCCCTTAACCTTCTAGGATATGTAAGCTAACACAATCCCAGTCCAATTCTTAAAGTTCTTTTCCATTTTTACCGCTTTGTTTACTTTCTTTGTTATTGAGATGTGCTAATGAATTAAATTACTTAAACAGGCATGGGACTTGTGGAAGAACGGCAGGGGACTGGATTTAAAAGATCCAATGTTAGAAGATATATCTTCCACTAATATGCTGCTGAGATACATAAACATAGGGTTGCTTTGCGTTCAAGAAAGTGCAGCAGATAGACCTACCATGTCTATTGTTGTATCAATGCTCAGCAATGAACTTTTCCTTCTACCCTCTCCAAAACAACCAGCATTTTCAATCAATAGGAGTGTCCTAGATTCGACTTCACACAAACGCTCCGAAATTTGTTCAGAGAATGATGCGACAATGTCAATTTTGGCAGCACGATAACAGCTCATAAATACAGCGAGGATTCTTCGTATTGTCAATGTTAGTTCTTAAGAGGAAGGTCCTACATTTTCAATCAGTAGGAGTGTCCTAGATCAAACTTCACACAAACACCCGGAAATTTGTTCTGCGACAATCTGAATTTTGGAAGCACGATATAGTTCATACTTCTGTAAGGATTCATTGTACTGTCAATGTTAGTTCTTAATAGAAAGGTCGTAATACTGTTCTTAAGCTCGCGGTTCTTTCTTTTCCACATCTATATTTGTATTTGATTACATGTTTTCGATTCATTGAGCTTTTAAAATAGTCTTCTTGTCCTTGGAAATCAACTAGAGATTCTGGTTTTCACGAAAAGTTTCCCCCAAAGTAACTATTTTTTGTCATGTGGTAAATTATGGTGGTATTTCTGTGATATGGTTGTGGTTCTTGGGGTAAGTGCTTGCCATTGTGGTTGAGGAACTGTTTTGGCGGTTGGTGTGGTTGTGAGTGGGAGTGCAGTGCTTCAGAGCAGAAAAATAAAAGAAAGCAAACGGAAAATTCATATCCGTTGAAGCATGAGCTATCTTAGTATTATGAATATTGACCTCATTATCGGATATAGACTTTTGTTCAAATCTGCAAGGCCCTATACACAGCAGCAGAGCCAGTTAAGGCTCAGTGGCGGGTGCCCCCACAAGGTAAATTTCTGGCTATGCCACTCCCTATATATATCTTCATTCAAGTGACTCGATGACAGTCAAAAGAAATGATACTCAGTACAAAAGGCTTTTAGGACACCAATCACTCACACTAGACTGCTGATCAAACATACCCTGCATTCAAGCTTATTTATTTCTGCTTTCCTTAGTTTTTGATCCCCTTTCCCATACACACCAAAACTAATCTATTTCCGTGCACAATACTCTTAGGACACAACTCCCAACATACCCTTCTCAGAATGCGGATCCAACACAGATGTTAGGGACACAACTCTAGACAAGCGGCACACGCCCCTCTCTCAGGGGGTGAGATGCTACTATACACAAAAGTTCAGCTTTGTTCTCTTCAAAACATGAAAAAAGACATTAACTAGACATGATCCACGACAAATCCCAGCCATGCACTGAATTATAACCTTATTGGGAGCTAGATAGACGATCATCCAATTCCCGCTTACCTGGTAATCAATGGAGAATTACCAGCTTCCAACGCCGCGTACCAGGAAGTTCCATAGAAGGCTCCTCTGATGTTGGCATCTTGTAAGCCTGTTGATTGTTGAGATCCTGTGAACACCAAATGCAAGAGTTAATTTGCACTGCACAATGCCAAGTTAGTGATGTTCCTATGGGGCTCCCTACTCTTCATCAGCAAATGGCTTTTTGATCATGTATGCTTGGATGTTGAGTCCAACAATTCCCACGTTTCAATTTCCCCTATAAACATTAAATTCGGATCCCATTACTATACAGTACCTGGATTACTAGAAGATCCATTTTTTTAAAAACTACAAGACTTCCCAATTAACCATTATCTCTAGGAAACGATTTCTGAGTGGTGGAGTAAGTTATTATGGACTTGCCTAGCAATATATTAGCAATAACCAGTGGCGCTGACGTGTCCGAGCTTCCTAAAAAATCGTTCCGACAAGAATGCTGCTTGGACATTCTAAGACATGAAACCATCTCGCTCTTGTGAACACTGATCATAAGTGGCAAAAACCGCCAGCATGCTACGGAAACTCTGGTGGGTAATTGGGAAAAATGTATCTGAATTAGTGAACAGTAGTTGGTAGAATATAGGGAATATATCCAATAATTGTGAGATTGACAATGGTAAAAAGATATGCCATTGCAAATACTCAAGATACTAGTAGTATTTTGTACAAGGGCCTATAATCTTCACCAAATTGAATTTTCCTTTTTTTCTGTATGAGACGGTCAAGGGTGTTTGGGCTTGGGCATACAATCCAGGCCGGGACTAGAGAATTCACAAGAAATTACTTTCTCGAAGCCTGACCCCAAGAATCGAACTTGGTAAATGTTGTGGGCAGCACCAACCAACCGGACTAACGCCTAGGGCTATTTGAATTTTCACTTTGATGTCTATGTATGCTTTGAACATTTTGAACACGACAGCAAGGCAAAAATATCTGTATTTGTAAAAAAAAATGGCAAATTCCATTACAAGAAACCTAAAACAAAGAAGAAAAGGAAACCAATTCAAAACCAACTGGATTCTTTCAATTATTGGTGAAGTGCTTCCTCTAACAAAAACTGAGACTGCTCCATCAACTCAGGGCTCAACCTGAACATGAGCACACAAAACTCCATCTGATTGAGGGCCCCGTTGCCGTCGAAATCGCCTTCTCTCAACATACTTCTCAAATCGCCGTCCGTCAATTCCTGCAACCCCAAAATGGCCGCGTTTTTCTTGAGACTGTCGAAAGTGATGACCCCTTTATCACCGTCCATCAGTAACCGAAACCCATTACAGAGCTCTCCGATCAACGCGTCCCCACCCAATTTGTGGGCCATTATTGGCAAGAAATCTTCGAAAGAGGATTGGGTGTTTGATGCCATTGGAGGAGATGGGGAGATTTGTAGAGAGAGAGAGAGAGAGAGAGGTGTGGGTGGATATAGAGATGGATATGGGGAGATATATAGAGATGGAAATTGGAAAGGTGGGTCTGGGGAGTTCGGAGAAGGAGGCCATGGGAATACAACTCAGGAACAGCTAAGGCTAAGGTCGGTTAAAGTCGGTTGATCTTGATCTTGATCCAGTCATCCAGGTCTAGCAACTGCCTCCCTCTTTCGGAGAAAGCCCCCCTCTCTCTCTCTCTCTCTCTCTCTCTCTCAGATAAAAAAAAGTAATAATCCTAACACCACACTCATTTAGAGCCTCTTCAATCTTGACCCATTTTAAGACTCAAATTTAAAAATAGAACAAAAATCTCTCTCCAATCTTTGACCCAAATCCTTCCCCATTTTGGGTTTTACCCATTTTTTTGCCCAAATCTGAAATAACTTTTGTCTTGACCTATTTCTCCAACGGCTAGTTAGAGAGGAAGAGAAAGAGAAAGATGTATAAATTTGAGTTTGATGATTGAAAATGTACCTATCCAAAATATATTTTCATCCAAAATTTAACTCAAATTTAAAAAAAAATATAAATGAAGACCGGAGATCGCTCTTAAACACCTATTCGCACCCACCGCACCCATTTACACCCAGAAAAAGAGCCCCTCTTCTCGCACCCCTGACACCCCCGGCCCCACCACCTTTCCCCCCTTCCCCTCCTGCCCCTCCTTTCTCGGTTTTTCTTTTTCTTTTTACTTTGACTATTTTTTTGTTTGTTTTACTTTTAAAAGTAAATAATTACTGTTTTATTTTTTATTTTTACTTTTACTAGTTTTTTATATACTTTTAAAAGAGTTTACAAAACCGGAGTGGAAAATGAGGGAGGAGCCGTGACAGAGGAAGGGAGAGAGAGATATATGATGGAAAGATAGTTATGTTGGAGGGATAAGCAGGGAGATGGAAATGATGGGAAGAAGATGGTGATTTTGGAAGAATAATACTGAATATATAAGGATAAGGGGTGATGGATGAATGATTATAATTAAAGATAAGAAGATAACAAAAAAATCAGAATGTGTGGTTGTAATTGAAAATAAAAAGAAAATCTAAATGAGTGGTTATAATTGAAGATAAAAGGAAATTTGAATAAGTGGTTAGAAATAAAATAGATAAAAGATATAAATAAATACAAAATTAATAAATTCAATAACATAAAAGAATTATAAAATTTAAAAATAAAAAGAAATTTACTCACGTATATAATATTAAATAATTTAAAAATACATATAAAGAGTTAAAAAAATAAGTGTTCCAATTTTTAATTCGTTTGAACCGGTGCGATCTTATTTTTCTTATCATTTCATCTTAAATGGTCGTAATGAACTTTTGACTCTAAGGCTTTTCATTGAGCACCCTAAGAGAGACCTGAAATTAAATAAGGAACCTTAGGGTGCATGTTGAAAGGCTTTCGAGTCAAAAATTCACTATGAATATTGAAGATAAAATGATAAAAAAAAAAACAAGATCTTTGCACCGATTCAACAGGATTGAAAATCGGAACACTTAAATAATATTAAATAAATAAAAGTGAAAAAAGATAAAAGTTATTAAGTAAATAAATGAGAAATAAAAGAAAATGGGTTGAATTATTTTGCGAGGGTATTTTTGTCATAGGGGGTGGGGTCGGGGGCGTGTGTCGGGGGCGCGCAAAGAGAAATGAGGAGAAAAGTAGAGGCCATGGGAATACAACTCGAGGAATGCTAGGTACCCCGAAAGAATACCCAAAAATTATCCCGAATTTGAAAATCGATGGTTCAGATTGACTTTAAGTGAATCTGCACCATCGATTTTCAAATTCAAGATAATTTATGGGTACTCTTTCGGGGTACATAGCATTTTCCATACAACTCAGGAACAGCTAAGGCTAAGGTCGGTTAAAGTCGGTTGATCTTGATCCAGGTCTAGCAACTGCCTCCCTCTTTTGGAGAAAGCCCTCTCTCTCTCTCTCTCTCTCTCTCTCTCTCTCTCTCTCTCTCTCTCTCTCTCTCTCGCTCTCGGATAAAAAAATCCCCTGCAGGCTACACAACCCACACCATTCATCAAACTTACATAGAGAGATGTGCGCGGATCGGTTCCGACGGGTTACGGAATAAATTCTCAAACGAAGCCCGTTCCAGTTTCTTTAAAAATGAACTTTTAAAAAAAGAAGGTCAAAATTTTAAGCTCAAAAATTATGTATTTATGCAAATAATTTTTCTACCAATATGGATCTTGTTTGATAAATCTCATTGAGATCTTTTAAACGGTGCAAAAAAAATTAAAAAATTATTTTTTATTTTCATTATATTTGAACTTAAAATAACCTCTCTCTTTTTTAAAAGAAAGCGGAACATAGCTCTAATCCTCTCCCCTTCTAAACGAAGAGACAGTCGAAATCTGATGTCATATTCTATAGGATTCTTGAGTAGCTATAATTTGAGGTTAAGTTTTTAAGTCACATGACTAGCCTTTAGGTTAAGCAAATCAGATGATTGGGTTGTTACATCTTAACTGTCCACTGCAATGAATGGTGGAATCTGTTCAGAAACGCTTTTCTGAAAGAACTATAAATCTTTTGCACAAAGAATTTTTGAGCAGATCCGAACTATTGATTTTCCAATGTATGAATTACATTTGGATTGTTTCCTTCGTCCGAAACTTGACTGCAAAAGATCCGATCCCAATTCTCAATGATATTTGTCACCCTGTCTCGGAAAAATACTTGGATTATTAAAATAGCCATCGTATTACCTAGGGGTGAGTATGATCTAGATTGATTCGATTTTATAATAAACCAAGAATCAAACCAACCCATAAAAGGCATAGAACCAAACCAATTCAAACCATTAAAGTACGGTTTGGTTTGGGTTTTAAACCACAGTTTGTTTTGAATTAAGCTATCATTTTCAAAAACTAAAAAATAAAGTACTTAAAGTAATAAAAAATAAAGTACTTAAAGTTACGAAGATAAATTAAGGGAAATGATATTAGCACTCTAAAAATTGATGGAGACACTCCAAAAAACAAAGGAAAGTTACTTTGGAGTTATACTGATTTTGGAGTGTCTGCATCAATTTTTAGAGTACCAATATCACTTCCCTAAATAAAAAGAAAACTTATATTAAAATCAATTTCATTCAAATTATTAAAACACACTAACATCAATCAACTATAATTAAGAGTGGAATACCACAATCGCCTCAAGTATTGGTGGTGAATGAAGTATAGAAAACGGAGTAGAATTTAGAGAAATTTAGAAATTGGGCAATTTAAGTTGACTGATCTGGTGATCCCATGTGCTTTTTATATGATCTATATAATAAGATAGGACTGGGTTTGAATGCAAAAGACAACCAACGCTCAGATTTGTTCCCTCTATAAATCTAGACTGTTGGTTGTTCAAGGGTTATCATCATTGCATTTTGGTAATCGGCTAATAAAAAAAAAAAAAGAATCCCAGAGATTGATTCCCTGTGATTCAGGGTTTTAATTTTTTACCACATTTACCAAATATTGACATTTAAACTTCTATTGATTATCACATAAATTGAGAAATATATAGCAAGTATGTTTGGAAAGAATGAACCCCCAATCACGTAATGAATTGCAAGGAGGAAAAAATCATGGTTGTTAAGCGGCAATCACAATCACAATTACGGCTGCCAGTTACTAAAATTTTTTAATCCCCCCCCCCCCCCGCAAAGACACAGAGATGTCTACATCATTTCCACCGCTGTTAAGCAGTAAGCAAAAAAAGTTTCCGTAAAGGTAAAGGAAAGACGATATAATGTGTTCTTTTTTAATTGGCATGATACAATGTGTTAATATTAGTTTTCAATTCCAACTTCTAATTTAATGATGATTTTTTATTCCAACTTTTGATGCTGAACCATAAGGACCATTGCAGACATCATCGAGACACCGATAGTGAGGTAATCTTTTGTTCTTCTGCTTCAATAGTTTTTCCAGTTCTAATGCACGGAGCTAAATCCCCTTCTCTACAGTTTAAAAAAACAAAGACGTTACGAGAACGGAATTATAACCCTTCGCTATTCTATGAAGATTAAGGCTCCGTATGTGAACGGAATACCATTCTTGATGTTTTGATGCCATGTATGCCTGAGTTTGATGATTATTATAGATTTTCATGTTTAATCAAATTTTTAACAATACGTTTGCTAACTATACAGATTTTTTTTATGTTCATAGATATAGATCAATACAGATTTTTTTTTGTTCATAGATATAAAACGACTTAAGAATATTGGTAGACTGTGCTTCTCATTTTGCTAACACCACAGTGTTTTTTAATGTTTATGAACATAGATGCAAAAATAAATATTTAACCTATCCATTCCTTATTTTCAGAATCCTAAATTCCTAAGATTTGTATTACTGTGCAAGAGAACAAGATCGGCCATATTTACGCCCTAAATTAAGGAGATAAGACTAGTTTTGAAGCCGGCTCTGAATGTCTAGAAAGTTTAAAATCAAAATTACAGAGAAGAGAACGATAAGAGACATGTTTACAAAAAATTGTAAGCAATTGGGGTGTTTACTTGAGGCTATGGGCATTTTTTTTAATGTCTTTTAATATCTACCGACATAGAAAAAGAAAGAGTTCAAAACTAATTAACGTCCTTTTTTTTTTTTTTTGAACGGCAAACTCTATTCTTTTTTTTCTTGATAGTTGTCAAAACAATATTTTTTTGCAAGATTAACACATGGAGTAATTGTAAACCTTTTTTCTCATTTTTTTAAACTTCGTTTCATTAGAACATGTATTGTTATTGACACTATTTTAAACGTTACCATATATGCAGCGATGAAAATATTATGATATTAACCAAACACATCGCAAACTGGAGTTTTGTGTTCCTTGTTTTTTTTGTTTTTTGTCACTCATTTAATATTATGAGAGTCTATATATATCTTTAAAATGTTTTCTGTTGCTATTCCCATAATAACTTTTGACTATTACTCTCTTTCAAATTTCAAATAACTTCTTGGGACTTTAACTAATCATGGACAATCTAAGCATCTATGGCCATATGAGTTAAACCGTTTCATTTTATACCTTGGTCGTAATAATCAAATTAATTATTTTCTATGCATTCGGTGAATTCTTCATTTTCTTATGCAGCTCGACGGTAACTTGCAGAAAATGTAAGAACTATTTACTCAATTGCATTACCTAATCTGACTTTATATATTTGATTCATATTTGCTTTGTTTTATATTTTCAGTACAAAAGTTACGTGTCTTCGAGAAAAAAATGTAATTGTGGTGATTCATGATGAGCAAGAAGCTAGTTAATCGTATTTTTATGCATGGGGTATGCCTATCAATGCCATTATTACTTTACTCCATCTGTACTGTAAGGGATCAACGAATTGATAAAAGGAATGTGGTACCATACAATACATACCTTTCGAGAAAATGTAATTCTCATATCAATGTGAAAATTTGTCCTGGAATAAAATCTATTTAGTTTATCCACAAGTACATCTACAAATGTCATGATCGTACCATGATAGTGTTGAGAGACGAATAAACAAGATCTAGAATTAAGGTAACTATTATTAGTCATCATTTTACTTTTACAAGAAGGGATTCTTGCTCATTAATTATTTTTTTAAGCTGTTATTCATGTTCCTAATTGTGCTTTTTGGATGAAGTAGATATGCGTTGATACAAAAACTCTTGAAAGGCAGATGGAAAGACAAATTTCAAGACAATAAAACCTCTGTTGAACACATTTGTAACATCCTTTTATCTTTAAGGTGCTTAAATGCTAAATTTAATAACTTAAGGGTTGGAGTGCAATTTTTTTTAAATTGTGCATGTGTGCCGTGTGTGTGTGCTGATGTGTTGGGTGTGTGTGGGTGGGTGTGTGTGGGTTTCTTCAAAACAAAGAAAAGAAAAATAAAACAAAAACAAGAAAACCCATCAAGAGGTTTTACGTGAGAGAGAGAGAGAGAGAGAGAGAGAGAGTGAGTGAGTGAGAGAGCAGCGTGGAGAAGAGGAAGAAGAAGGAGAAAAGAAGAAGAAAATTAGAGTTAGGTTGATTGAAGCTTAATTAGGTGATTTCCATCTCCTTCAAGGCTGAATTTCATGTTTTTCATGTTAGGTTTCATGTTTTACATCTAGTATGTACTTGATTGAAGTAATTAGAGATGGATTGAATCCATAGCAGAAGGTTTTTGAGCTTGGAGTTGAGTTTATTCCTGAAAATTCGTGTATAACATATGAATATGCATAACTGTGTTTTGAGCAGAGTTGAGCCTGTCCTGTTTTTGACGAATTTTTACCATTGACATACCGATCATGTTATTTTCTGGTATTTTTACTGTAGATGCGTCTTTGTGTGTAGTTTATGCTGTAAAAATTTCAGAATTTTCTGAGAAACCTGGAAAAAGATAAAAATCTTGAACCGGACTGCAGTCAGATTCGCGTCTGTGCTGACAGCCCAGACACATGTTGGAAAAACGGGCATAACTTCTTGCTCGGGTATCGGTTTTACGCACCGTTTCTTGATTCCGAAACTAGACTTGTATATCTTTCTGAATCTGTAAAGATTGTGCCTTAGTTTGGTCTGAGAAAAAGCAGTTTTGGTTCTGAAGTTAATAGTTTGGTGATTCTGAAATTCTGGGCAGGTTTTGTAGCTATGTTCTTCATCAATTTTGTCATAGTTGAATATGCTTACTGACTATGGATGCTACTGAGTCTTAAACATTGATCAATTGGTGAAGTTTTGGTGTTGGAATTATTGGAAAAGATTGAGTATGTGATTTTTAATGAGCATTCGATCGCAGACTGTTCTGCCGGGTCTGTAGTTTCTGTTTTAGATGTGTAATTTCAATTGAGCATATCTTAGTCATTCGGAGTCCAATTTGGGCAAATTTTATATCTAGATTGATGTACTAGAAGTCTTCTTGCCAGTGGTGGTGGTCTTGTAGTATTCTTTGAAACCTATAGAATGCTATAGTCAGAATTCGATCAATGGTTCTGCTAGAAAGTGTGTGTTTGTGAGATTTTTGGCTTTGAGGTACAAATTGATGAATTTACTTCTTTGCTTTTGGAATTAAACTTTGAGCTCATATGTGCGGAATATTTGTTAGGTTCGGAGACGACAACGAGTACCGCAGCTCCACGTAGGGAGTGACTGCGTTGGTTTTCTTTTTGTTGGAGACCGAGGTGAGTGTTCGATTCATAGATGTTCTTCAATTGGATTGAATTTGTGATATTGCACTGTGACTTCGTGTCGGTGGGCAACAACGGCCAACGGCCGGACTTTGTGTCATGCCTTTGACTTTGTGTCGATTCAATGGCTTTATGCCAAAATTATGACTTTGTGTCGAGCTAGTGACTTTGTGTCGGATTAAAGACTTTGTGTCGATTATTTGCTTAATGCTTAATTAATGATGAACTTCGATTTATTGTCTATATTGAACAACATCCATGTCTCATATACACTTCTGGAACTCGTTTGGGGTTCCAGTTTTGCAGGTATAGGTCGGTGTCCACTACAGGTCGCGTTTTGCATTTTGTGACTCGCTCAAGAGGTGCGTAGTTGAGGCCTGTGGGAGTCTTTGTCTCCTGGCCCGTAGATGATTTTTGCTTAGTTTAGTTTTGGATATTAGTTGGTTATGTTTATTTCTTGACAGACTTCCGCTGTAGTTTGTAAATGACAATCATTTTTGAGATGTAAATAAAATGTGGCTGTTGAACTGTAGTTGTTCTTTATTCTTGGATTTGCTAGTAGCTGGTTGTCACGTATCGTATCGGGATAGGCCGATGAGGTGCTATTCCGGAACGGGGCGTGACAACATTTTTTTTCCCCCTACGTAGTGTATCAAATTTGACTCTATATAGATTTTTGGATTTTTTATGCATGTTAAAATTGGATTCTATGAATGCAACATGGCATTGGTTTTGAGTTTTGTGGTTTGGATTAATATAGTTCAGTGTGTATCCTATCAATGCAATTAACTCGGTATGTGTGATTGGGATTATCATTGGTAATGATGTACACACGGGTAGGGGCTTAACAAATAAATTTTTTTGTTGCGGAGTGCTACAGGCATAAGTAATTAGCATATCAAAGTTTTGCAACAACAAAAATATACCATATTTTACTTTGTTCCAACTCATTTTTTTCGACATGCTCCCTTTGCTCATTGCTCGACCCGTAGCTTTAGTTGTTTTCAAAATGTGTTGCATCGTGCCTTCAGGCACAGGTATTCGCTAGTAAATTAATAATCCTAGGAAATTAGGAATGGTTTGTGATATATAGAAGTTTAATCTAAATTATCTTAGCAGAGAAGAAAAACTAAATATCGCGGTGAATTTAATAGGATCAATGAATTGGAAAAGTAGTTGACTAAAGTTCTCATATTTATTTGGCAAATCATACTTAAATTAAATTATATATACATATATGTATGTATATATTATACGGTTTGGATCGGTTTGAAACCATAACCATGAACGTGAATTCACAAACCAAACCATATAACGCGGTTTCTAATTTTTTTAAACCATGACTAAACCATACTACTAAAAACCCGAACCAAACCTTTCGGTTTGGACTGGATTCGCAGTTTGACGAATTTTTTCTCACCCCTAATCTTACCTAGCATTACATAGAAAGAAACATTACAGAAAATAGTACCTGCCTTCTTTCATTGGCAACATGCTGTACCCGATGAACAACCGGTTTTAATTTTCAGGATATAAGAGCAGATATTACACGTGAAAACATTCTCAACAATACATTTGGACTCCTCTACTTTCGATATGGTTTTCTCAACACCGTTAAAATCTAGTTCAACTAGTTTTCCAGCTTCCATTCTACTTAAGAATAGAAACATGAATATCTCCTTGGAACAAACCATGAAGATATCATGAATGTCAGATGGAAGTGCGACGTGCTATCGACCTTCCAAAATTGAGACTGTTTCATCGGTTATTGAACAAATTTTTAATTGTTTGGCTGAATTTTGATCTGGCACACTTCTACCATTTGAAAAGGCAGGTTGCTTGGGAGAGGCCGGAAGCACAAGTTCATTGCTAAGCATTGATACAACATTCGACATGGTAGGCCTATCAGCAGCACTTTCTTGGACGCAAAGCAGCGCTATATTTACATATCTCAGCAGCGTATTTGTAGAAGGTATATCTTGTAATATTGGATCCTTTATGCCCTCTCCCCTACCGCTCTTCCACAAGTCCCATGCCTGGATTAAAAATAACAATTGTCATTCGGGGACATCCGAAAAAATTGAAATGATACAATACTAAGGAAAAAAAAAAATGGAAAACAAAAGGTAAGAAATGTAATTGGAATTATGGTACTAACATATCCAAGAAGATTAACGGAGTTACTACTATAAAATCTTGTACTTCTTTTGCCACTCAAAATCTCTAGCAACAAAACTCCAAAGCTAAAGACATCTGATTTGATTGAGAAGAGACCATCCAAGGCGTATTTTGGTGACATGTAGCCGCTGGATTAAAGTATTAAATCAGATCATTTAGTGTTGCCAATATCAAACAATTTTGCAGAAATAAGTTGTCTTGGTGCAAAGGTGCAGAAGTAAGCTAATCCTATGTTTTACTTACTAAGTGCCGACAATTCGATTTGTCGCTTGTGATCCATTTCCTCCGAAAATTCTTGCCATCCCAAAATCAGATATTTTGGGGTTCATATCTTCATCCAAGAGAATATTGCTAGGTTTCAAATCTCTGTGGATAATTCGTAACCTGGAATACTGATGAAGATAGAGAAGCCCTTGAGCAATTCCTTCGATGATGTTAACACGTAACTCCCAGCTAAGTATTCCGTATTTCATTGGATCTGTCATAATTTCACATCCAAATTACTAAACAGAACATCTACCCAGTATAAGTTCTCCGAGTAGTAGTAAACACAAATAAAGAATCTCGTATAATCCAATCTACTCAAGTATGCGGGAGTTAGGACAAACCAAAAAGGAAGAAATCCAAGCTTTTATTGGGCATGTATTCATAGATCAAAATCTTTTCATCTTTCTCAATGCAGCAGCCCAATAGTCTCACAAGATTATTGTGTTGAAGTTTTGCTATGAGCATTGCCTCATTTTGTAATTCATCCAATCCTTGTCCAGACTTTCTTGACAGCCTTTTCACAGCCACCTCATAGCCCTTTTGTAGCTTCCCTTGATATGGAGCCCTAGATTATTCATAACTGATAGAAAACCAAAAGGAAAATACTGTCTAAAAGTAACATGACAAGTCAATATGTCTCCCGTGGGAAAATAAAATGAGCCTTTCGATATGCTATTCAACATTCAAGTTTAAAGTGTTGAGTTACCTTGAATCTTACCTTGTATACTGGTCCAAAACCACCCTTTCCAAGCTTATTTGCATTAGAGAAGTTATCAGTGGCAGCAGATACACTAGCGAAACTGAAAAATGGCAAGTCAACTTCTTTCTTTTTACCGGTATGACTCTTGCCAGATTCATTTATGTTACAATTTGCAGCTCCAATGCTTGTGCCAAGATCAAATAACACCAAATCCTCCCCTGCTAGGTAAAAATTGTTTGGACCATTTGAACTAACATAAAAGCAGAATGAAATTTGAGTTCTCAACATATATTGTCAGACACTACTTTCCTCACATACAGAGATAAATGTTGTTTATTTATAAAATGACCGAGGAGACTGAGCACTGCATGTTGTTACAAACATGTCCTTCCTACTACTAAAAGGAATAGCATTGTTTTTCATGGAACTTACATCATCTTTAAATGGTTTTGTTTTGTTTTGCAAGGGAAAAATTCGTACCTTTGTTTCGTGACTTCTGCCTCCACAAGCAATAAAAGAAGCCAACTGTAACCAGCAGCGTGGTGGGAACTGCAAGGGCTAGAATAATCCATTTCCGCCTCTTGATTCTTGGATCTGCAAGAAGAGTTAGGTGGACTGAATTCATTTTTATCCTGAAATAATGCATCAAATTACATCTGCTACGTAATGTAGATAGTTGTGATAATTCCATTACCCTTTCCCTCGCGAAGAAACTCAGAAGCAGCCAGTCTTAGATAAAAATCTCTTCCTTCAGGGTCATCGTCTATCAGCTGCTCCACATTCAAGAGCTCCTCGTGCCATATGGAACACCCATCATTGCCGTCATAATTATAAGCAGAGCATGGGCAGTTAGTAAAGCAAGCCGATTCACAGTCTCCAACACTTCTAACTTGGGAAAGTACTATTGGATTGTCAGGCAATCCTACTTTTGATATCCAAAGGAACTGGTCTTTCTGTCCATTAACTTCACTATCATTGCCACACTGCAAAGGAGTTTTCCTCACACACCCTCCAGACGTGTTGCCAGCATTCCAATTTCCTATAGATTTCGGTTGAAAACCGCGAAAACACTGGCAAAACGGAATAGGGTTTTGATAGCAGGATCCAAAAGCCCCGCAGTAGGCGTAAACATCACACTGCTCCCTCGGTTGATCCCAAAACAAGTTCCATTCACCTATCGTTTCAACCCATATTAGCGCCTGAATTTGCCCTGATATATCCATAACCAATCTACCAGTCACGGAAGGATTCCTCATAGAGTAAGTGAAATAACTCTCATTTTCATTGGAAATATAGGTGCACTTGAACACAAAGTTCTCACCCATTTCAGGAATCAAAGCAAAAATTTGTCCTTTCCACGTGCCACCAGTCCAATACTTTTGAAACCCTTTTAGGATGAAAAACTGGTTTGTCCCTTGAGGATCGAGTGCAATAGAGAACCCTCCAGGGCCGGGGTCTTCCTTGCTTTTCCAGGCCAACAAAGACCAAGTTTTTCCATTTCTCTTATCATGACCAAGCTTCATTCCGGGCAAGAGAGTATCTGAAGGGTAGTCAAAGCTCTGCCATAGTAAATCACCAGATCTTGTGTCAACCAAAACCAGATTTCCTGAATCCATAAGGGTGGCACTAGTGTTTCCACTTGATGATATGTTTGACAGCATGTAAGTAATTCTTCCCTGCTTTATCACCAGGTTTCCATCCACGGCTATGGTGAGAACCGCAGAGGAACCGGCAAAAGGGTAATCCCTGTTGGCTACCCAAACAACAGTTTGTACCGAAACTCTTTTGTACCAAACACCCAGATAACTGTTTATCGTGGAGTACTCACTCCGAATAAAGAATCCCAACTCAAATTCATCACCAGAAGATGTGATGGTGGTTGAGGCTCTGACTAACTGTCCTTGTAAGATTGTATCTGTTAAGGAATTGGCGAATACCGAAAATGAAAAAATCAAGAAGAAAACAGAATGAGCGAAATTCGTCATCCTTGGATTATCGGTGTTAGCAACTAGATTTTCAGACTCAGATTATGCCCATATAATCAACCAGACAAGTAGCTCATGTGGGGACGTCCTTAACCTTCGAAGTACATTCTTCCAAGTAAGTTCCCTCTGTCCAAGTCAAGAACCAAATCCAAAAGGAGAAAGATACACAACAATAATTAAATGTTTTCAAACTCCACAGGCATGTTATACACCAGAAGTCAGCAAACCCATCTTCTAGGATCATCACCATAGCTTTTCTTTTACGATTTCACCTTCTTGATGTAGATGTGTAATGAGCTAAGGGGTGTTTTGCTTAATAATCCTTCAGGATTTTATTTTGTCTGTCATTTTTTTGGTTTATTGGTTCGTCTTGATAAGAGAAACAGGAAAAATAAAAATATGAACCAAAGTAAAAAAAATTGTCTTAGAGTGACTTTTTTAAGGTTTTGATCAGAATTTCCTACTTCACAAAAAAAATGACTCAAAACTAACAAAGTCAAAGAAAAAAAAAACTTGGATAAAGACAAAAATTTAGGTCACCCCTGAAGACATTTAAAAGAAACGTCTTCTCAAAATTGTTTAAAAATTGTTTGTTTTGAAATCTGGTGGAAAATGACTATTTGTTTTGGATGATGCTATGGTGTCCCCGGTCATTTTGGGGATACCGTAATTTTTGGCATAACTTTACCATTAGAAGCATAATTAAAATCAATTACAAGCATAACAGAACCCAAAACAAGGCATAACCAAGGAATATCCAAAAAACCAATCAAAGCGTAACTAAACCCAACCAAGGCATAACAAATAAGTTATGCCTTGCTATGGTTTTGGTTATGCCTTGCTATGGTTCTGTTATGCTTGTAATGGGTTTTGGTTATACTCATAATGATTTTGTTATGCCAAAAGTTACGGTGTCCCCAAAATGACCGGGGACACCGAAGTCATTCCCATTTGGTTTTTATTAGAAAACTAGGTGATGTTGAATCTTACTATGAATCGTTTGAGGTAAGTCAATACGCACCAAAGCTTGCATATTTTTATTGCAGCTCATTCATTTGTATGGGTGCAAGCAAGTCAAGCCAAGCCGAGTTAGGGTGTTCGAGTTCAGCTCGTTTGAAATTCAATGAGCTCAAGCTTGAGTTCAATTAGTAAACGAACCCTCTATAAGCGAGTACATTCTGTACACACGAGCCGAGCTTGTCTAGATGAGCCTAGTCACGGTTAACTCAAGCCAAAAATTTGTTGCGATTCGGCTCTTTTACTAAACGATTCGAGCCGAGCCCTTAACAAGTTGAACCTTGAGCTGCTCGCAATCAACCCGTTTCTTCCCCGACATCAATTCGGCATTTGCCCCAGCTTAGGACATCACCACTACACTACTAGTGTCATTTTGTGGAGTGGGTATCCAAGATGAGGTGATTACAGAGATGGCTGAATACATGGGATGCAGAATTGGGAAATATTGCCTTTGAAACACATTGGTCTGGCTTTGGGTGCAAATCCAGAAGAAGATACAACTTGGCAGCCTATTGTGGAAATTGAGGTATCCATATCCATTGGTGGAAGACTGACTTTACTGAAATCACCTCTCAGTAATCTTCCTTCCTATCTATTACATGTCCCTATATAAAATCCCTTTCATTTTCGGTAACGACAGTCGAAACGGAACAAAGACAATTTATATGGGGTGGTTGAGAGGAGAAAAGGAAATTGCACTGGGTAAAATGGGAGAAACTGATTGAGGGCAGAACATATATGGTGGTCCTTGTACTAAAAGACTGGTGGATCATAATACAGCTTTACTTGCAAAATGGTGGTGCTGATTCAGTAGAGAAAAGGATGCTTCGTGGGTGAAAGTGGTGTCTAAAAAGTATGGATTGGAGACTCACAGTCGGTTGCCTCAATCATCGACTAATGGGATTGTTTCAAGCGTAAGGAAAGTTGCTACGTCGGGAGAGCACAGCAGAATATGTTTGGACATGCAACAACTAAACCAACTCAAGTATTAATATATGCGAGTCTGAGAGAGAAAACAACATTATAGAGATGTACTACCCGAAGGTCGTACAGCGCTCCTAAGGAGCACAAGTACTTTAAACACTCGACAATATAATCTTGGATTCAATACTCGGGGGTTATCTCTGTTCTATCATACAAATGATCAATGACCCTTTATATAATGGTCTTAAATTTTTTTAGACTCCGGCTAACTAACCACATACATGAACCTCCATAAACACACCAGATAACAAACATACTTAGACTCTTCATGTACCTAATTCCTGAATCTGTGTTAACAAAGTAACTAACACAATTACTGATTCTAAATTAATTCCAAGTTATCGAGCTTCCAAAATTGAGATTGTCACTTCGTTCACTGAACAAATTTCCAATTGATTGGTTGAATATCGATCTGGCGCACTTCTGGTAGCTGAAAAAGCAGGTTGTTTAGGAGAGGGTAGAAGCGCTTGTTCATTGCTAAGCATCGATACGACATTCGACATGGTAGGCCTATCGGCAGCACTTTCTTCGACGCAAAGCAGCGCTATATTTACGTATCTCCGCAGCATATTTGTAGAAGGTATATCTGGTAATATTGGATCCTTTATGCCCTCTCCCCTACCGCTCTTCCACAAGTCCCATGCCTGCATTAAAAACAACGCCATTAGCATATCTCAATTTGACACATTGTCAATTAGCTCGTGTTTACAATACAAATAAAGAAAGCAGGAAAGAATAAAAAATGCAAACGAAAAGGTTAAGATATGTAATTAGCATTATGGTACTCACATATCCAAGAAGATTAAGGGAGTCACTATTGTAAAAGCCTGTACTTCTTTTGCCACTCAAAATCTCTAGCAACAAGACTCCAAAGCTAAAGACATCCGATTTGATTGAGAAGAGACCTTCTGAGGCGTATTCTGGTGACATGTAGCCACTGGATTAAAGTATTAAATCAGATCATCAAGTGCTGCCAATATCATACTTATCTGCAGAAATAAGTTGTCTGGTGCAAGAGTGCAGAAATAAGTAATGTTACAAGCCAATCCTATGTTTTACTTACTAAGTACCAACAATTCGATTTGTCGCATGCGATCCATTTCCCTCAAAAATTCTTGCCATCCCAAAATCAGATATTTTGGGGTTCATATCTTTATCCAAGAGAATATTACTAGCTTTCAAATCTCTGTGGATAATTCGTAATCTAGAATACTGATGAAGATAGAGAAGCCCTTGAGCAATTCCTTCAATGATGTTAACACGTAACTCCCAGTTAAGTATCCCGTATCTGATTGGATCTGTCACAATTTCACATCCAATTTACTTAACAGAATCATATCTACTTAGTATACATTTACCGAGTAGTAGTAAGCATACAAAGAGTAAAATCTGGTATAAATTCAATTACTCAAGTATGCGGTAAGTACAAACCAAAAAGGAAGAAATCCAAGCTTTTATTGGGCATGCATTCATAGATCAAAATCTTTTCATCTTTCTCAATGCAGCAGCCCAAAAGTCTCACAAGATTGTTGTGTTGGAGTTTTGCTATGAGCATTGCCTCGTTTTGTAGTTCTTCCAATCCTTGTCCGGACTTTCTTGAAAGCCTTTTCACAGCCACCTCATACCCCTTTAGCAGCTTCCCCTGAGATGGAGCCCTACATTATTCTTATCCTATGGCAAACTAAAAGGAAAATACTGTCTAAAAATTACACGAGAAGTGAACATGACTCCCGCAGAAAAACTAAACTAGCCTTTCTGTGTAGTAACTCCCATTCAAGTTTTAAAGTGGTCAGTAAAGTTGAATCGTACCTTGTAAACAGGTCCAAAACCACCCTCTCCGAGCTTATTTGCATCAGAGAAGTTATCAGTTGCAGCAGATACACTAGCAAAACTAAACAATGGCAAATCAACGTCCTTCTTTTTACCGGTACGACTCTTGACAGCTTCATTTAGTTTACAATTGGCAGCTCCTGTGCTTGTGCCAATATCAAATAACACCAAATCCTCTCCTGCAAGGTAAAACAGTATTTGGGCCATTTAAGCTTATATCGAAGCAGAATGACAATTTTTTAGTTCATAATATGTATTGTCAGGCCCTACTTTCCCTCTAAAAATAAAGAGATAAAATGCTGCTTATGCATAAAATAACCGAGGAGACTGACTGATGCATGGTATTACAAACATATCCTTGCTACTTCTAAAAGGAAAAACACTGTTTTTATGTATCGTACATTCCCTTTAATTGGTTTAGTTTTGTTTTGCAAGGGCAAAATTTGTACCTTTGTTCTGTGACTTTCGCTTCCTCAAGCAATAAAAGAAGCTAACGGCAGCCAGCAGCGCTATGGGAACTGCAAGGGCCAGAATAATCCACTTCCACCTCTTGATTCTTGAATCTGCAATAGGAGTTAGGAGGACTGAATTCATTTTTATCCAGAAACAATGCAACTAATTACAAACAGTACTTAACGTAGATATTTGTGACAGGTTCATTACCCTTGCCCTCGCTAAGAGACTCAGAAGCAGAAAGTCTTAGATAGAAATCTCTTCCTTCAGGGTCATTGTCTGTCAGCTGTAGCACATTCATGAGCTCCTCACGCCATATGGAACACTCATCATTGCCGTCATATGCATAAGCAGTGCATGAGCAGTTACTAAAGCAAGCCGATTCACAGTCCCCAACACTTCTAACTTTCGAGAGTACTATTGAATTGTCAGGCAATCTTACGTTAGACATCCTAAGGAACTGGTCTTTCTGTTGTTCACTAACTTCACTATAATTGCTGCACTGCAAAGGCGCTTTCCTCACGCACCCTCTAGACATGTCGCCTGCATTCCAATTGCCCGCAGAATTGGGCTGAAAACCGCGAAAACACTGGCAAAATGCAGTAGCTCTTCGATTGCAGGCACCAAAAGCTCCGCAGTAACCGTAAACGTCACACTGCTCCCTAGGTTGAGCCCAATACATGTCCCATTCACCTGTCGTTTCATTCATTAAAAGCAACTGAAGTTGCCCCGATTTATCCAACACAAATCTGACAGTCACCAAAGGATTTTTCATAGAGTAAGTGAAATAACTCTCATTCCCATTGGAAACGTAGATGCTGTCGTACATATAGTTCACAGCCATTTCGGGAATCTGAGTGAAAATCTTTCCATTCCACGTCCCACTAGTCCAATACTTTTGAAACTCTTTTAGGATGAAAAACTGGCTTGTCCCTTGAGGATCATGTTCGAAAGAGAAAACTCCATGGCCTGGGTCTTCCTTGCTTTTCCAGGCCAACATAGACCAAGTTTTTCCATTTCTCTTGTCATGACCAACCTTCATTCCCGGCAAGAGAGTATCTGTAGGGTAGTCAAAGCTCTGCCATAGTATATCACCAGATCTCCTGTCGTTCAAAACCAGATTTCCTGAATCCCAAAGGGTAGCACTAGTGTTTCCCCTTGATGATATGTTAGACAGCATGTAAGAAACTCTTCCCACCACTATCACCAGGTTTCCATCTGCAGCTATCGTGAGAACCACGGTGGAATCTGTGAGAGGGTTATCCCTGTTGGCTACCCAAACAACAGTTTTTTTCGAAGCTCTTTTGTACCAAATACCCAGATAACTGCTTGTTGTGGAGTTCTCATTCCCAGGACTAAAGAATCCCAGCACAAATTCCTTGCCAGAAGATGTGATGGTAGTTGAGGCTGTGACCAACTGTCCCTGTAAGATTGTATCTGTCAAGGCATTGGCAAATAGCGGAAATGAAAAGATCAACAAGAAAATAGGATGAGCAAAAAATTTTATTGTCATCCTCGAGTTATTGATGTTAGCAAGTAGCAACTAGATTTTGAGACTCAGATTATGCCTAAGATAATCAACCAGACAATTAGGTCAAGTCGTCGAATACCGCCCAACGGATCATTTATGGCCGTTTTCCTACAGCATTGGGTCGTTGGCGTTGTCCTTGACCAAATTCAAAACGTAAAACACATGTTTCCACAGGCATGTTGTGCAGTGCTATTGTGCAAGGTTCTGAATACTGTACTGACTAGAGTACTGGTATGGTATGTACCGGTACTGATGAGATACCGGATACCGTTTCAGATTTATCATTATTAGTTTTATTTTCCTATAATATGTTATATGCATTTGTTAAAAATAAAAATAAAAAAATAGTCTGGTGTTTGTCCGGTATCATCCGGTACTTGTCCGCTATTGACCGGTACCGGCTGGTATTGTCTGGTACTTGAAGAAAAATAATAAATTTTAAAGTAGTCCGGTATCTCCGATATTGGCCAGTACCAACCAATATTTAAGGCAAAACGAAATTAAAAGCATAGGGTACCAGATCTGGAAGAACCATATTGTTTTCTACTTTTTTCATTCCCGAAAAAGCCCGCCCTTAGGTAATAATATAGCGCATTCCACCCACCAACTAAAGTCAGAAATTCTTTATAACCGTCCGCGGTCCGCCGCAACACATACAGTCTTGACATACTCCCTCACGGACGCGGGGGCTCTGCTGCCCACCATGGGCAGCAGCCCCTGCCCACACCTCACACACACCTCACACGGCACCGTTTTGGGAAGGAAAGAAAAACCAAATTTTTCGTTTGCAATCCTATAGAGCAGAAACGTGATTATGAGAGCCTTAGAGTTAAAATTTAATTATGTCTCTTTAGAATAATATGATCAGAATAATAAAATCTTCGTGTCAATTCAAACAGATTAAAAATTGGAGCACTTAATTTTTTAATTATATTTTTTAATATATAAACAGTATAAAAAAATTAAGTATGCCAAGTTTTAATTCGTTTGAACAAGTACGAAGATCATATTATTCTAATCATATTATTCTAAAGTATCATAATTAATTTTTGTCTCTAGGGCTCTCATAATTAAGTATATGCTCTTTATTTAGGATCCTATAGATCAGAAACGTGATTATGTAGATCAGAAACGTGATTATGAGAGCCCTATAGACAAAAATTAATTATATCTCTTTAGAATAATATGATCAAAATAATAAGATCTTCGTATTTGTTCAAACGAATTAAAAATTAGCGCACTTAATTTTTTTAGACCGTTTATATATTAAAAAATATGATTAAAAATTTAAGTGTTCCAATTTTCAATCCGTTTGAATTAACGCGAAGATCTTATTATTCTGATCATATTATTCTAAAGAAACATAATTAAATTTTAACTCTATGGCTTTCTTAATCACGTTTTTGCTTCATAGGATTGCAAACGGAGAGTTTTGTTTTTTCTTTCCTTCCCAAAACGTTTCCTTCCCAAAACGGTGCCGTGTGAAGCGTGTGTGAGGTGTGGGCAGGGGCTGCTGCCATAGTTTTAAATATCGGCCGATACGTACCGTATCGGCCGATACGTACCGGAATTTTCGGCTTCCGATACGGATATTGGCCGATATATCGGTGAGATTGAAATTCACAGGCGTATCGGCCGGTTCCCGATACGTATCGGTCCGTAACCGATATTTGGACCGATACGGCCGATACGTATCGGTGCTGAAAAAAAAAAAGAAAAGCAAAAAACAAAAAACTCCTTCCACACAGCTTTTTTCACAGCTTTTTTCACAGCTTTTTTGCAAAAATTTTGGATCTTGTCTTGGAAAATAAGTAAATGTGATAATTAAGCCAATGTTTGGGGTAAAAGTATATTTTTCAAGTTTTATACATGTTGCTGATGATTTTTAAAAATTCACGACCGCGACACCCGATTCCCGCGACGTATCACCGATATGTCCCGATACCGATATACCGCGACCGATACCGCGACGGCGACCGATACCGCGATTTAAAACTATGGCTGCTGCCCATGGTGGGCAGCAGAGCCCCCGCGTCCCTCTCACACCTTCCAAATTAGGAAGCAAGAGTTTCTGGTTTCTACGTAGTTTTCCTCTTGGTGCAAACTTTCCGTAGCGAGATTCATAATAAAATGAAGCCGTCAAACCGGAAAATAAAAAAAAACCCATGAACCCATAGTGAAAATCAACATTTATTTGGAAGCCATGAACCTTGTCTAGCTAACAATGCAACTATAACCATGTTAAGCAAATATCTTTGGGCGACAATTTGAGAAAATCTAACCCCATTCAGAGAGGGCGAGGGCGTATGAATGAAGAGGCCAAAACAAGGGTTGATCAAGTAAAAGAATATATTGCTGAGCAAAAAGTAAAGTATATCGGTGTTGAACTCGTGACCTCCTTTTCTCCTGGCACCCAAGTGCATGCACTCCTATTCTCTTGGCTCCCAAGTGCACTCCTATTGCCGTAGGGCCAAAAACTTCTCTTGGCAGAAGATAATAATCCTTATTTGGTACTACATAGTCAAATTGAGTACTCCTATTAGTATTAGGTGATACAAATTTCAAGTAAAGATAATTGTGCGACACGATATGATCACTTTAAAGTATTACCTTTATCCAAATTGACTACCATATTGACGAACTAAAGATTAAAAGTGAAATGGCCTACCGAGAAACAAGCCAAAAATTTGACAGAGACGAAGACAATGGTGGCTTGCAGAAGGAATCCAACATGATCCCACATGGGACTAAAAAGGCTGTGATGATATCCGTGTTGGTTGAAGAATTATTTCTGCTTTTCAGTTGGTGGGTGCTTTGTCTGAAAGGAAAATAATAGGAGTACTACTAGAAAGCAATATGGTTCTTCCTCCTTTTAAAAGCAGTAGTAGATTGACTGATCAATATCCTCTTTACCCAAATTCAAATTTGGTGTATTCATGTATCAAGTTAGTTTCAGTCACAGGTTCATGAATCTCAAAACGTGATTGATCCTCCGGATGAAACGGAGTTGGTACATAACTTGGGTACAGAAGACCTCTGGTGGTGCGTGTGGTCGAAGTCACAAAATGAGTGTTTCGGGTGCAGGTGCAGGAGCGCAACCGATAGCGTGAAAGCGTCTTTAAAAAACTTGCCAAACAACTAGAATTCGTGAATACGAGGATTGAGAGCGGGAGAGAATGCCATTTTAAAGAATTATGTGACTAAGGTTGTGGACCTATGGTGGTGTTGTGGACGTATTGTATGGGGCCTATCCCAGGTCAACCGTGCATATTGTTTGTATTGAATAGTAGGAGGTAGTCCACGTACAAATTCAGATTGATCGGACATCGATATTCTATTTCTATGTTTTCATAATGCATTTTTCTTGGGAAAAAACAGCCACCATATTTTCAGACTCACCGATCAAATGATCACCCATATCTGATCAATCTAAATTTTTGCATGGACCATCTGCTCGATGAGACAAACAAGATCGACGATTCAGATTAAATAACGGGACCCAGGTTGGAGAAAGTTTCTTATGAAACTGATATAGGAGCCATGTGGTATCCCTTCCCCCGAACACTCAACACGTATGCAAAACACCCACGTCTCTGTCCTCTAAGTCTCAACTCTCCATTAATCTCATCCTACACAATAATATAATTCACAGAACCTCCGAGCAAATAAAAAATTCAAAAAAAATGCAATGTGTAAGAATATGTTAACATATAACAAATATTCCCTATGTCCCACAAGATGGTCTATTATGAAAAATGTACAATTTTGAATAAAAAACGAAACACTTGAGCGTGCATAACTTTACTTTTTAATTAATTCCTTACAATTGTCCGTCACAAAACATAAAGTCACGACGTTTCCATATTATAATTGTTTACACTTTTTGTACTCTTCAACCAACACGGAAAATATCACAGCCTTTAGTTTGCATGTGGGATTGTAGTAAAGTGAAATTATACAATAGTCCGGGAAGGACCGGAAGTACTGCCATGTGGGAATCCCATTGGGAGAGCAGGACGGATACCCATCAAACCGGGAAAATTGTCATCTCTAAATAAAATGATAGGACATTGGACGTTAATTTTGTGGTAGCCAGCGCAGCCAAATCATTCTGAATCTAAGAAGCCTATTCACACCTCCTCACCCTTCCAAATTAGGAACCTGCAGGTTTCTAGCTTCTACTGCATAGTGTTAATTCCACTTGGTGCATAAAATGGTGGCTTAATTGCAGAAGAATTCAACATGGCAAATGATCCCCCGGGCGACTAATGGTTGTACGATGTTTTTCTGGCCGTGTCGGTTGAAGAATAAAATATGGAAACGTCGTAAGTTTATGTTGGTCCAAATAGCAACCCAAGAGGGGGGTGAATTGGGTATCTCAAATATAATGCGGAATTTAAAAAAACTAATTGACTGATTATTCAAGATATTCTACCACAACTTGTTATTCAATAATATATCAATTTACTCGTGCGATATAGATATGCAAAACTGAAAGTAAAGAGAGTAGGGAAGAGAAAATCGAACGCAAGGATTTATAATGGTTCGGTCCGTAACTTCACGGCCTAGTCCACTCCCCAAGTGTCCAACTCGGGATTTGCTGCACTATCTCCAATAGTTACAATCTTCTAGCTTTGCGGGTGCTAGACAACCTTTACAATGAGCAATCTATCCCCAATCGCTCCGACTAATTTTGACTCCGGTGCTAGTCACGCCTAACCCAACTAGTTTTGACTCCGGTGCTAGCAACACCTAACTCCAAGTGATTTTCTCTCCAAAATCACTCACAAAAAGATTTAACTCTTACAAGAGTATAAGTAAGGGTGTACAATCCCTTTTACAATTTTTGGCTCAAGAACAACACTCAAACTAATATTCAAGATGTAAGCGCCGATTTGACAGATAAATGCAGATTTTTTTCTTCAAGCTTTTCTGTCCAATTTCTTCTTCTGACTTTCTTCTATTTAAGCTCGGAGTGAATGATATGAATGAAGGAGGCTCCACCAGCCGTTGGAGCAAATAATGCGACCAACAAATCTTCCATTTGATTGTTTCCTTTTTTCAACTTTGAAACCAAATATCCACTTCCTCAATGAATCCACAACTAGCCGTTAAAACCATTTAGGCAGCCACATTCCACTTGAGAAGTTCCATAAAATCATGCCACCAATAATTTCATCCATTTGTATCAATCTCTAGCCAATTAAGTTAGGAGAAGATTTGTCCTTAATCTTCCTCCTTTCAATTTATCTTGGCTATTGAAGATAGTGATTAGGTGTAGCAATGTTTCTAGTGTACTTCAACCAAATCCTACAAAATAAACAAGAATTTAAATGAGTACCAAATATCACAATATTAATTATATTTCAATTCCAATATGTTTTGTTATCATCAAAATCAATCAGGTATTCTATAGAAACCTTTGGACTAACAGTTCATATGCTGCGGGCCTTGCCGCGGAGAAATTCTGGGTTTAGTTAATTGGTGGGTGCTTCGTCTGAAAGGGAAAAAAAGTAGAAAACATGCATATGGCACTTCCTCCTTTCAAAAGCAGTGTGGTAAGATACATCACATATACTAGACGTACGGTACGTGTTTTACATATGCAGTGATGCAACTCGATGTGAGAGAAAATATGTATTATGGGACCAACTCCAAGTCCTGTTATTTGTCTCAACCAGGGGTGCATATAGTTCGTATTGACGAGTAGCTAGCCCATGTACGTAAAACTATAGATTAATCGATATCGATACCTATGTTTCCAAAATGCATTTTCCATGCATGAGGAAAAAAAACAGCCATAGTTGAATTTTTTTTCCCCTAAAACTTAATGCTCGCCGCTAAAAGTTATTGGTACTTATCCATTGGTGGAAGACTGACTTTACTGAAATCAACTCTCAGTAGCCTTCCATTTTTGGCAATGACGGTTGAAACGGAACAAAGAAAAAAAAAAAGGGGTGGTTCAGAGGAGAAAAGGAAATTGCACTGGGTAAACTGGGAGAAACTGACTGAGGGCAGAACATATGGTGGATCATAATACAGCTTAACTTGCAAAATGGTGGTGGAGATTCAGTCACGAAAAGGATGCTTTGCGGGTGAAAGTGGTGTCTAAAAAGTATGGATTGGAGAATCACAGTCGGTTGCCTCAATCATCGACTAAGGGGATTGTTTCAAGCGTATGAAAAGTTGCAATAACTAAACCAACTCAAGTCGAGAGAGCACAGCAGAATATGTTGGGACATGCAATAACTAAAATAACTCAAGTATTAATATATGTGAGTCTGAGAGATAAAAGAACATTATAGAGATGTACAGTGCTCCTAAGGAGCACAAACACTCGACAATATAATCTTTGCTTAAGTACTGTCGGGTTATCTCTGTTATATCATACAAATGACCAATGAATCTTTATACAGTGGTCTTGATTTTTTTTAGACTCCTACTAATTAACTACATACATGAACCTCCACAAACACACCAAGATACATAGTGCATGTATCTCAAACAAACATCGAACATACTTAACCTGAATCTGTGTTAACAAAGTAACTAACACAATTACTGATTCTAAATTAATTCCAATAAGTTATCGAGCTTCCAAAATTGAGATTGTCACATCGTTCATTGAACAAATTTGTAATTGATTGGTTGAATATCGATATGGCGCACTTCTAGTAGCTGAAAAAGCAGGTTGTTTAGGAGAGGGTAGAAGCACTTGTTCATTGTTAAGCATCGATACGACATTCAACATGGTAGGCCTATCGGCAGCACTTTCTTGGACGCAAAGCAGTGCTATATTGACATATCTCAGCAGCATATTTGCAGAAGGTATTTCTGGTAATATTGGATCCTTTATGCCCTCTCCCTTACCGCTCTTCCATAAGTCCCATGCCTGGATTAAAAATAACGCGATTAGCATATCTCAATTTGACACATTGTCAATTGGCTCATGTTTACTATACAAAGAAAGAAAGCAGAAAAGAAAAAAAAATGGAAAAGAAAAGGTTAAGGAATGTAGTTAGCATCATGGAACTCACATATCCAAGAACATTAAGGGAGTCACTATTGTAAAAGCCTGTACTTCTTTTGCCACTCAAAATCTCTAGCAACAAAACTCCAAAGCTAAAGACATCCGATTTGATTGAGAATAGACCTTCCGAGGCATATTCTGGTGACATGTAGCCGCTGGATTAAAGTATTAAATCAGATCATCAAGTGCTGCCAATATCATACTTATCTGCAGAAATAAGTGCAAGAGTGCAGAAATAAGTAAAGTTATTAGCTAATCCTATGTTTTACTTACTAAGTACCAACAATTCGATTTGTTGCATGTGATCCATTTCCCTCAAAAATTCTTGCCATCCCAAAATCAGATATTTTGGGGTTCATATCTTCATCTAAGAGAATATTGCTAGCTTTCAAATCTCTGTGGATAATTCGTAACCTGGAATACTGATGAAGATAGAGAAGCCCTTGAGCAATTCCTTCGACAATTTTAACACGTAATTCCCAGCTAAGTATCCCGTGTTTTATTGGATCTGCCACAATTTCACATCCAAATTACTAAACAGAACCATATCTACATAGTATACGTTTACCGAGTAGTAGTAAGCATACAAAAAAGTGATATCTGGTACAAATTCAATCTACTCAAGTATGCGGTAAGTACAAACCAAAAAGGAAGAAATCCAAGCTTTTATTGGGCATGTTTTCATAGATCAAAATCTTTTCATCTTTCTCAATGCAGCAGCCCAAGAGTCTCACAAGATTGTTGTGTTGGAGTTTTGCTATGAGCATTGCCTCGTTTTGTAATTCTTCCAGTCCTTGTCCGGACTTTCTTGAAAGCCTTTTCACAGCCACCTCATATCCCGTTACCAGCTTCCCCTGATATGGATCCCTACATTATTCTTATCCTATGGAAAACTAAAAGGAAAATACAGTCTAAAAGTAACATGATAAGTGAACGTGACGCCCGCAGAAAAACTAAACGAGCCTTTCTGTATAGTAATCCCCATTCAAGTTTTAAAGTGGTCGGTTAGGTTGAATCTTACCTTGTAAACAGGTCCAAAACCACCCTCTCCGAGCTTATTTGCATCAGAGAAGTCATCAGTGGCAGCAGACACACTGGCAAAACTGAACAATGGCAAATCAACTTCCTTCTTTTTACCGGTACGACTCCTGCATTTACAATCGGCAGCTCCAGTGCTTGTGCCGATATCAAATAACATCAAATCCTCCCCTGAATCCTCCCCTGCTAGGTAAAACAGTATTTGGGCCATTTAGCCTTATATGAAGCGGAATGACAATTTCTCAGTTCATAATATATATTGTCTCCCCTACTTTCCCTCTAAAATAGAGAGATAGTGCTGTTTCTGTGCAAAATAACCAAGGAGACTGAACAATGCATGCTATTACATACATATCCTTGCTACTTCGAAAAGGAAAAACACTGTTTTCATGCAACACACATCCCCTTTAATTGGGTTAGTTTTGTTTTGCAAGAGCAATATTCTTACCTTTGTTTTGCGACTTTCTCCTCCACAAGCAATAAAAGAAGCTAATGGTAGCCAGTAGCGCCATGGGAACTGCAAGGGCTAGAATAATCCATTTCCACCTCTTGGTTCTTGAATCTGCAAAAGGAGTTAGGTGGACTGAATTCATTTTTATCCGGAAACAATGCATCTAATTACATCCAGTAGGTAATGTAGATAGTTGCGACAATTCAAAATTACCCTTGCACTCGCTAAGAAACTCAGAAGCAGCAAGCCTTAGATAGAAATCTCTTCCTTCAGGGTCATCGTGTATCAGCTGTACATTCAAGAGCTCGATGCCCCATATGGAACACCCATGACTGCCGTCATAAGTATAAGCAGAGCATGAGCAGTTACTAAAGCAAGCCGATTCACAGTCTCCAACACTTCTAGCTTGCGAGAGTACAATGGAATTGGCAGGCAAACTTACGTTAGATATCCGAAGGAACTGGTCTTTCCGTTCATTAACGTCACCCAGCTCCCTCGGTTGAGCCCAAATCTTGTTCCACTCACCTATCGTTTCATCCCATGAAAGCACCTGAAGTTGCCCTGATATATCCAACATCAATCTAATAGTTGCTGAAGGAATTTTCAGAGAGTAATTGAAATAACTCTCATTGTCATTGGATATGTAAGTGGCGTAGCCGATATAGTTCACGGCCATTTCAGGAATCTGAGTGAAAATTTGTCCGTTCCACGTCCCACTAGTCCAATACTTCTGAAATCCTTTTCTTTGCTCGGACTTCTGAAACTCTTTTAGGATGAAAAACTGGCTGGTCCCTTCAGGATCAAGTTCGAAAGAGAAAACTCCAGGGGCTGGGTCTTCCTTGCTTTTCCAGGCCAACATAGACCAAGTTTTCCCATTTCTCTTATCATAACCAACCTTCATTCCAGGCAAGAGAGTATCTGTAGGGTAGTCAAAGCTCTGCCATAGTATATCACCAGATCTCCTGTCGATCAAAACCAGATTTCCTGTATCCAAAAGGGTGGCACTAGTGTTTCCACTTGATGATATGTTAGACAGCATGTCAGAAAAACTTCCCTCCCGTATCACCAAGTTTCCATCCGCGGCTATGGTGAGAACCGCAGAGGAATCTGCGAGAGGGTAATCCCTGTTGGCTACCCAAACAACGGTTCTTTTCGAAACTCTTTTGTACCAAATACCCAGATAACTGCTTCTTCTGGAGTTCTCATTCCCAGGACTGAAGAATCCCAACTCAAATTCATTGCGCGAAGATGTGATGGTAGTTGAGGCTGTGACCATCTCTCCTTGTAAGATTGTATCTGTCAAGGCATTGGCTAATAGCGGAAATGAAAAGATCAAAAAGAAAATAGGATGAGCGAGATTTTTCATTGTCATCCTTGAATTATTGGTGTTAGCAACTAGAATTTGAGACTCAGATTATGCCAGACAATTAGGTCAAGTCATCGAATACCACCTAACGAATCATTTATGGTGATTCCCCTACAGCATTGGTTCGTCGGCATTGTACTTGACCTCAAAATACATTCTTCCAGGTAAATTCCCTCCAAGTGAAGAATCAAATGCAAAATGTAAAACATGTGTTTCCACAAGCATGTTATGTGCCATAAGTCAACAAACCCCACCTTCTAGGATCAAAACCATAGCTTTTCATACACAATTCAGCTATGGTTCCTTATTAGGAAAAACCTGCTTTCGGCTATGCTCCGTCTTCACTTACAGACCACTACTGTGGCGCAAAAACAATGGGAACAGCCCTCCTTATCTAACCAACTTTCAAAGGAGGAAGAACCATATTGTTCTCTACTTTTTCCCTTTCCGAAAAAGCCCCTACTTAGTAATTATATAGCGCATTCCAGCCACCAACCAAAGCCAGAAATTCTTTATAACCGTCCGCGGCAACACACAGTCACGACTCACATGGAAAACATCAGTCTTCAACCAACGCGGAAAACATCACAGCCTTTAGTCCGCATGTGAGATCATTGTGAATAGTTTGGATGCACTACCACAAAGTCCAATGCTCTAATTTAGGAGGACCAGGACGGCTACCGATCGGGTTTTGGGAAAATTGCCATCTCTAAATTAGAGCATTGGACTTTTTGTGGTAGCGCATCCAAATTGTTCTGAATCTAAGAAGCCTATTCACACGTCCTCACCCTTCCAAATCAGGAAGCAGGTTTCTAGTTTCTACATAGTTATCCACTTGGTGCATACTTTCAATAGCGAGATCATACATAAAATGAAAAGTCAATGAATAATGGCTATGGGTGCAGGACCCAAAGGCTCCAAACCCGACATCCATAAAAGATAAATTATGTTTTAGGTCAATGTTCCGATTAACACTTTGGGAGAGGAATTGAACTCCTGACTTCCTCCTCCTAGCATTTAAGTGCACTCCTGTACCGTCGGATCAAAGGCAAGAGAACCCCCTAGATTAATAAATTGCACTTAAAAAAAAATTTATATTTACCGTACAATTTATTTTTTCTTTGATATTTTATGCTGGATCATTTGTATGAAGCCAAAGTAAATGAAAATTCACTTAGTAAGTAAATAATACTGTAGCTCAATGAAACAAAATAAAACCAAGCTCAATTAATTTTCAACTAAACTATATATCTTTGCTTTATGTAGGGTTTTTCATTGAAATTTTTTCTACCCGTTTGGGTGACTTTGGGTGACTGCTGAACTAAAATCCTGAAACCGCCCTGGGCAATGGCCTCACGGCAGAAAAATGACAGTTATTGTAGGGATCAATAAACCTCATCTGTTACATAGTCAAATTGAGTACTCCGATTAGGCGACACAAATTCAAAGTAAAGATAACTGTGTGACACGATATCAGTTGAAATTTACCTTTGCGCGGTGAATATACACAAATTGACTACCCTGTTGACGAATTAAAATTTACAGTGAAAAGACTTACCAAGAAACAAGACCCATATAGTATATTGGGGAAAGTCATAAACTTGACAAGATGAGAACAGAGATGAAGACGGATGGTGGCTTGCAGAAGGAATCCAACATGACCCCACATGAGAATGATCACACATGCGACGAAAGGTGGTGACAGAGAATTTCTGGCTCAGTTGGTGGGTGCTTTGTCTGAAAAGGGCAGTAGTACCAGAAAGCTATGGTTCTTGCTCGTTTGGTTTTGCAGTAGTAGATAGATACAGTAGACATGTTTCACAACCGGTGATGCAACTCGATAAAAGGGAGCAATGTGGGCCCCTCAAGATCCTCTATTCCCAAATTTGGGGTGCGGTGAGTTTGGGTGGCAGGATCATGAATCTTAAAACATTATTTGATTTTGCCGATTAAACGGACATGGCTACACGGGTACCACCCAAATTTGGATACAGAAAACCTCTGGTGGTTTGTACGTATTATGGGGTCTATGCCAGGTCTCGTCATTTGATATAAGCGGTGCATATAGTTCGTACCGACGAGTAGGTAGTCCACGTAGAATGCATTTTTCTTGAAGAAAAAACAGCCAAAGATGATTTTTTTATTTTTTAAAGAACGTTAAGTTAAATGTTCACTAATCAAATAGTTATTCATATCTGATCACCTTGAATTTTTTCATGGACTATCTAATCGATCAGACAAACAAGATCAACGGTTCAAATCAAATAACAGGACCCGAGGTTGGGGAAAGTTTCTTATGAAACTGTTATAGGAGCCATGTGGGGTATTCCTCCCCCAAACACTCAACACGTATGCAAATTAAACACCCATTTCTCCGTCCTCTCTCTCAACTCTCCATTAATCTCATTGTACACAACAATATGATTCAAAGAACTCCGAGCAAATAAACAACGAAAATAAAAAAAAAATGCAATATGTTGACATTTAACAAGTACTCCATCTGTTCCACAAAGATAGTCCATTACCAATAACGTGCAATTTTCAAATCAAAAAATAAAAACAAAACATTTTCGTGCATAATTTTTTGACGTCAAATTAGAGATTTCAATTAATTCATTATTACTCTCCGCGGCAACACATAAAGTCACGACGTTTCCCTAATGGAGTATAATAATTCTTTTACTCTTCTCCACCGACACAAAAAACATAACAGCCTTTAATCCGCATGTGGGATTGTTGTATACTATTAATTAATCACGTATCGGATGAACAGGACGGGGTACCCCTCGGGTTTCGGGAAAATTGTCATCCCTAAATTAGAGCATTGGACTTTAATTTTGTGGTAGCTAGCGCAGCCAAATATCATTATGAATAAGAAAGCCTATTCACACCTCCACCTCACCCTTCCAAATTTGGAAGCAGAAGAATTCAACATGACAATGATCCCACGTGCGACTAAAGGTGGTAAGATATTTTCGGCCGTGTCGGTTGAAGAATGTAAATATGGAAACGCCGTAAGTTTATTTGTTGCGGTTGGAATTTCTGGCTTCAGTACTTCTTCGTCTGAAAGGGGAGAAGTAGGAAACATGGATACGGCACTTCCTCCTTTTAAAACCAGTGGTAGATTCATCATAATCATATAGTAGTAGACGTACGTGTTTCATATGCAGTGATGTGATACAACTCGATGTGAGAGAAAATGTGTATAATGGGACCTACTCCAAGTCCGTTATTTGTCTGAATCGTGGGTGCATATATTTCGTACCGGCGAGTGGATAGTCCACGTAAAATTTTAGATTAATCGAATATCGATACCTATGTTTGCAGAGTGCATTTTCCATGAGAAGGAAAAAAAAAAAAACAGCCATAGTTGTACGACTGGTCCCATAACAAGTGCACACATAGTACGAACGTGTTGTGAATTGATGCACAACACACCGTGCTTTGCACACCCTTGTCGGTTGTCCCAGTACTGGATTTGAGGTTGCAAATAGAGTACCCTTGGTCCACTTTTTTTTTTGTTCCTTTTTAGAGAACGTGGGTTTTTCCGATGAAAAAGTTACATTGTTGAACTTGAATTTTTTGAAGTTTTTTTGCTCCACTTAAAAGAACCCGCAAAAATGTTCAACAAAGTACGTTTTCCCACCAAAAAATAGTGGATGTGTTTAATAGGGTTGGCCAGGTAAAGTGGATGTGTTTAATAGGGTTTGCAAGGTGGTGCTGGTTTGGGATCTAGATTTTTGTTCCATCTTAATGTCTCATGTTCGATTCTTATCGCCAATGATTCTTGGGGCCGCCTCAGCCCCATGCGTAAGCGTGTCAAACAGCTATAGGAGGGCCTGTAGAGAGATTAGTCCAACGTGCGCGCAAACTAGCTCAAGACACCCTGCATATAAAAAATATAAAAAAAGGATGCATGGAGCAATGTTCTGAATACCGTACCGGCCAGGATACAGGTTTTCTTACTAGTACGGTACGTACCGGTACCGGTCAGATACCGGGTACCGTTTCGGATTTACCACAACTATAATATATATAATAATTATATATAATCATAATTCAAAAAAATCCCTCATACTATGCAATTCATCATAAAATACCCATGTGTTTGCATCTTGTCCCACATTGCCTAGTTGCAAAACTCTTTTCCATATTAAATGACTTTGCACACTAGTGAACTTGTAAATGAGGACCTAAGGAGAGGCCTCGCGCACTCGGGAAAATGGGCCGTGGCCGAAGACAATTTGGAAAAACTGATTCGGAAACCAATTAACCGGGTGCGCGTCATGGGTTATTCGCGTGCAAGGGGGGTGCAAATCCGGGATTTGAGCCTCGCGCATGTAATATGGTTAAGCCCACGTTTTGCTAAAATTCTGAAAAACATTTTTTAATTTTTTTTGGGGTTAAGATAACCCAAAGAAAAAAATCTGAAACGTTTTTTTTTTCTTTTTGGACCAAAAATGATAACATAACCGTATAAAAAAAAAAAAAAAACGCTGCAAAATCTCGGCCGGAATTTCCGGTACGCCAGTACCGGCCGGTATTTCCCTAGATGACCAGTACCGGCCGGTATTTGGTCCAGAACGGTATTGGGGGGTTAGGGTACCGGTTTCTCTCAAATCCGGTACGTACCAGCCGGTACGGTACGGAATTGATAACATTGGCATGGAGCATCAAATATTTTGAAGAAGAATTCAGGCTTAATTCCATGTTGCCCCCTAAATTGTTACACATTCTCTAATTATCTCGTGAATCCGACACTTGACCACCTTAAATTCATATAATACCTTTCGGCCCTTTATTAGTCTTCAGCCGTATAAGGGCAGTCAAAGGGCCCAGATTAATGCTCAAAATTTGAGTATAATCCCCAAAATCATATGCATATAAACTTGCACATCCAACAAAATGGAAGACTAGGTCTTTGTTTGGACCGCCCTTACCCATCGATCTCCCTCATTTTTATCATCATTTTTTGTTTGATCGGCAAAAGTAAATTTCATTATCATGAAGATACAAATGAATTCATTACAGTAGGAAAAGAAATGCATTGAGAAAGCTTCAAAGAGACCAAAATCCTCTTAGTGCTACAACTTGCGAACACTTGACCTACCCCTCACATCTCTTTTTTTTTTTTTTAAAAACAAACAACACAAAACACACCAATGTTGATAAAATTTCAACAACAAAAAAATGAAAAAATACAGGTGTGTTTTGTCTTCTATTTTTGTATCTCAACAGCATACAGGTGTATTTCATTGCTATATTTTTGTAGGCTTTTGATTTTGGCGTTCCACTTTTGTAAGCAAGCGCTCCACTTTTAATACAGGATCCTTCAATTCCCATCCCCTGCCGCTCTTCCACAAGTCCCAGGCCTGAAGAATTAAGACAGTTTATCTCGCTGTGAATCCCTCGAGAAAAAAATTAATGAAACAGCATTCCACTACTCACAATCCAAAATTTCCGATGAAAAAGTCATTGAACTTGAATTTTTTAAAGTTTTTTTGCTCCACTAAAAAGAACCCACAAAAATGTTCTACAAAGTACGTTTTCCCACCAAAAATAAGTGTATGTGTTTAATAGGGTTGGCCGAGTAAAGTGGATGTGTTTAGGGTTGGCCAAGTGGTCTTGGCTTGGGACCTAGATGTTTGCTCCATCTTAATGTCTTGTTGGGAAAAATTCGGCATATACAGAAAATCCAGAGAACAATTTCATTGATAATGTAACAATTACATAATTGAAACAAAATACAGATACAAAACAGATTGAAATAGTCGAGATAAAATGTAAGTACGAGATACAAACAAATTTCTGAACATCGAACCGAGTCCTGTGTAACACCACAGTCTCCTTAAGAAAGATTCGCCGCCTACCGTGGGTGTTGTAAGTTGCGTCGGTGACTTCCTCCCAGGGTTGGCTCGGCTAAACCGCAAGTCGTCGGAACACCATCGTCGACCGCCTTGGCGAACTGACTACCGCCTGTCTCTCTCTCTTAAAGAACGAAAATCAAAACTTGTTAGGATTGCTGTGAATTTTCTAGTGCTTGAACAAAAATGGGATGCACCTAGGGATGGCAATTCCGGCCGCCCTGACCCAACCCGCCCCGTTCCCCCCCCCCCCCCCCCCCCCAAATGGGTAAGGGATTCGAGAATTATTTGGGGATCAGGTAGGGTATGGGGATAATTTTTTTTAAAAAGTGGGGAATGGGTAGGGGGTGGATATGAGGTAGTCCCCGCCCCAGCCCCACTAGCCTACTATATATAATACATAATTATATATATATATACACACACATAAGTTAGGGACTTAGGGTTCCTGATTCCCGCCCTAGCCCCACTAGCCTACTATATATATAGATAAGTTAGGGTTTTCCTATTTCCCAGTCGCCACTCTAGAGAGTTACGTCTCCAATCCCCAGCCCCACTAGCCTATTCGTCTTGTTTGTTTGAAACTGTTTTTATTTCAATTTGGTTTGTAATGCACTATGGCAGCAACTATGTGACTGTTTTAATTTAAATTTGGTTTATAATGGCACTACGGCAGCAGATGTGATTGTTTTCATTTTGATTTGGTTTGTAATGACACTATAGCGGCAACTGTGGCTATTTTCCTTGGCATTTAGTTTGTAATGGCAGCATAGATTGTTTTTTTGTTTTTTTTTTTTGAATTTAGTTTCTTGGTTCGTATTTTATGGCAGGTGACTTTTTTTTTTAAAAGTTATGGGATCTTTGGATCCCTGATTCCCCACGGGAATCCCCGTTCCCCGTTTGGGGCGAGGATGGAGGGTAAAAATAAATCCCCGGTGGGGATTGGGGCGGGGATGGGGAGAGATTTAAGTTCGGGGATCGGGGACGGGGATAGTGGTATCCACCCCCGACCCTCCCCATTGCCATCCCTAGATGCACCTATATATAGCAAAGGACCCTTGCTGATAACTCCCACAATGAATTCTGCACATTGAATTCTGGAATTGATTTCTGCCATCAAAGAGGGAGGTTATGGGAGTGAATACACTATCATGGCCATCATGGGGAGGGTTACAGGAGTTACAAAATCCATACATCAATACGTCTATTGATTGTGGTGCTTCCAGATACAACGAACCCGGGACATACACGGTTGCCTCGGGAGACCCTCCTGTAACCCCGATTTCATTCATCCTAAATATTTTGAAGAATTTAGGCTTTAATTACATTTTGCCGCATTACCAAAAAAAGGGAAAAAAAAAAATAGCATGCATGGAGCATCAAATAATCTGAAGAAGAATTTAGGCTTAATTGCATTTTGCCCCTAAATTGTCACACATTCTCTAATTATCTCGTGAAACCGACACTTGACCACCTTAAATTCATATACTCCATACGTTTCAACTGGGGCCCTTTATTAGTCTTCAGCCGCATAAGGGCAGTCAAAGGGCCCAGAATAATGCTCCCCCCCCCACCCCCAAAGACTATGATCCCCACTCCATACCTTTCTACTGGGGCCCTTTATTAGTCTTCAGCCGACCTTTCAACTGGAGCCCTTTATTAGTCTTCAGCCGTATAAGGGCAGTCAAAGGGCCCACAATAATGCTCCATTCCTCCCCCTCAAAATATGACTATGATCCCCAAAATCATACATGCTATAAACTTGCATATCCAACAAAATGGAAGACTAGGTCTTTGTTTGGACCGCCCTTACCCCTCGATCTCCCTCAGTTTTATCGTCATTTTTTATTTGATCGACAAAAAAAGATTTCATTATCATAAAGATACATACAAATAAAATCATTACAATAGGAAAAGAAATGCGCTTCAAAGAAACCAAAATCCTCTTAGTACTGCAACTTGTGAACAATTGACCTACACCTCACATCTCGATTTTTTTTTTTTTTAAAACAAACAGACAAAACACACCAATGTTGACAAGATTTCAATAACAAAAACAAAATAAAAAAAATGGAAAATACAAGTGTGTTTTGTCTTCTAGTTTTGTATCTCAACAGCATACAGGTGTATTTCATTGCTATATTTTTGTAGAGGCGGGGGCTCTGCTGTGCGGATGGGGCAGCAGCCCCTAGCCACTCTTCAAAACACAACGTTTTACTCTTTAGGCAATCCAAATTTATGCGGCCTATCTTTTTCCATGTTAGGTACCCAATAAATGGGCATGATGCTTTGTAGGCTCATTTTGGGTTCTAAAAAATTGATTCAAATTGTAAATTATTCTCAAAATATTTTTTTATGTGTTATTGTAAAAATTAGTTCAATCTGATATTTAATTTGTATGGGTTTTTTTTAGAATTTGTAGGGCCTCTACGGAAAAAAAGCCCTACGTATTCTGGAAATAATATCGCACTGAGCTATTTTTGTTAGGAACCAATGAAAAAAAAATTAATAATAATAAGTGATTTGAATCATCTTTGTAAAACACAAAATGAGGCCCACAAAAGATCAATAAATTGTTAATCTAAGATTTAGTGGCCAAAAACTCAATTTTGGATTATTGATTGACTATTTTTTTATGGGCCCTATTTCGGAGTCCACACAAATGTTTCATTCCACTCATTAGTTTGAAAATATTTATTAGTTTCTTCGACAAAAATTAGCTCAATCCGATATCGGTAAGTGTTTTTTTAGAATTCGTAGGACCCTACGAATTCTAAAAAAAAGCCCTAATGGATATCAGTTTGTGCTAAATTTTTACAAGAATTCATAAAAAAATATTTTTAGAATAACTTGCAGTTTAAATATTTTTTGGAAGGATGGTCCCCGCAAAATCATCATGCTCATTCATTGGATACCAAACAAGGAAAAAGAAAGCAGAAATTTGGAGTGCACAAGGGAGCAAAACCACAGAGTGACTTCTGGCTTTAGTGCATGGTGCGTGCAAAGGGAGCAAAACGACTGTGTTTTGAGGAGTGGGTAGGGGCTGCTGCCCCATCCACACAGCAGAGCCCCCGCCTCCATTTTTGTAGGGTTTTGATTCTGTAAGCAAGCGCTTCACTTTTAATACTGGATCGTTCAGTTCCCATCCCTACCTCTCTTCCACAAGTCCCAGGCCCCACTACTCACAATCCAAAATAATATTAAGAGAGCCGTCATTATGAAAGCTCCTGCACTCTTTTTGCCACTCAAAATCTCCAGCAACAAGGCTTCAAAGCTAAAGACATGTTACTTGATTGAGAAGAGACATGTAGCCGCCAGATTTTAGAGTCGAATCATATCAATTATTGTAGCCTTATGTATGAGTTTATGCAGAAATCAGTTGTTCTGCTGGAAAGACACCCGTGTATAGGGGCGGGCATCGTGTCGTGTTGTGTCATCTCGTGTTCATGTCAGAATGCTCTCAACCCTAACCCGACTTGTTTAGCTTTTCGTGTTATCGTGTCGTGTCATATTTGTGTTTAACGTCTGACTTGCTAACTTCGAGTCGTGTTCTCATGTGGTATCGGAAATTCCCACCCCTACCCGTGTATGTGAAGTCATGAATTATGACTCTTCAATATTTTTCTGCCTACATTTTGCAAACGGAATAAACGAGTGACAATAGACCATAATCATATAGCCACACCAGTTATTTTACAGAGTAAACTACAACACACTTAGATCTCAGCAAGTCAGCATTGAAGGGGAGGTTTTGCTTTTGTTTTTCCCGTTCCTTTTCTGTTATTTTTTGTTTTGGAATATTCACGCATGAGCGACCTTATTAGTTAATTCAAAAATTGAAATAGCAGAGCCGATCATGGATTAACGAAGCCAAAATTTGTCAGACAAATTATCAAACATGAGACGAATTACTGGTTTGGCCTAAGCGCTTCCACCTTATCATGCCATTTCTCGAGGGCTTCTTTATCTTCATCAAGATTCTAGAGTTAGAAGTATCCATAGAGTTCTGAAAGCTTGCAATGTTTTGCTACATATTGACATGAACCCGAAGATATCGGACTTTGGCATGGCTAACAGCCTAACAGTTTAACTTCATGAAATGTAGGTAGTAAGTGCCAAATTGGCAAATTCTATTTACCATATATAGTCACAGAAACTTAATCAGTACATCTGCATTTAAAAAGATTATTTCAACTGAACTAGTTCCGGGCCTTCCGGCAAAAGATGACGGAAAATTCCTTCTGCGTGTAATTTAATGGTGAATGGACTGCATGATCTCACCTAGTATGATGTAGAAAGTGCATTGCAGAAAATAGGCCTTGCCTTCTTTCATTGCGCTATACTGTACCCGCCAAACAAACTGATTTTAAATTTCAGGATATAGTGTTCAAGGAGAAGAGCATATGTAACATATGAAAACATGCTCAACAATACCTTGAACTTATTTACTGTCGATATGGCTTTCTCACCACCGTTACATTGTAGTTCACTAAGTTTTCCAGCTACTTTCTTTCTACTTAAGAATAGTAACATGAATATCTCCTTGGAATAACCATGACGATACCATGAATGTGAGATGGAAGTCTGAGCAGTTATCGAGCTTCCAAAATCGAGACTGTCACATCGTTTATTGAATAAATCTCCAATCGTTTGCTTGAGTTTTGATCTGGCACACTTCTACTAGCTGAAAAAGCAGGTTGTTTAGGAGAGGCTAGAAGCACGAGTTCATTGCTAAGCATCGAAACGATATCCGTCATGGTAGGCCTATCGGCAGCACTTTCTTGGACGCAAAGCAGAGCTATATTTACATATCTCAGCAGCATATTTGTAGAAGATATGTCTTGTAATACTGGATCCTTTATGCCCTCTCCCCTACCACTCTTCCACAAGTCCCATGCCTGAGTTGAAAATAACAAAATTAGCATCTCACTTTGACACATTGTCAATTAGTTCATGTTCACAACATAAAGAAAAACGCAGAAAATAAAAGGTTGTAATTGTCATTGTGGTACTCACATATCCAAGAAGATTAAGGGAGTCTCTATTATAAAAGCCTGTATTTTTTTTGCCACTCAAAATCTCTAGCAACAAGACTCCAAAGCTAAAGACATCGGATTTGATTGAGAAGAGACCGTCCGAGGCGTATTCCGGTGACATGTAGCCGCTGGATTTAAGTATGAAATCAGATCATGTAGTAGTGTCAATACAATATTTTTCTGCAGAAATAAGTTGTTTTGGTGCAAAGGTGCAGAAGTAATGTTATAAGCTACGCCTATGTTTTTACTTACTAAGTGCCAACAATACGATCTGTTGCTTGTGAACGATTTCCCCCAAAAATCCTTGCCATCCCAAAATCAGATATTTTGGGGTTCATATCTCTATCCAATAGAATATTGCTAGCTTTCAAATCTCTGTGGATAATTCGTAACCTGGAATATAGATGAAGATAGAGAAGCCCTTGAGCAATTCCCTCGATGATGTTAACACGTACCTCCCAGTTAAGTATCCCATATTTGATTGGATCTGTCACAATTACACATCCAAATTACTAAACAGAACCATCTACGTATGATCAGTACTTTTCCTAGTAGTAAGCATAAATACAGTGAATCTGGTACAATTCAATCTACTCAAAGTACGCGGGAAGTACAAACCGAAAAGGAAGAAATCCAAGCTTTTATTGGGCATGTATTCATAGATCAAAATCTTTTCATCTTTCTCAATGCAGCAGCCCAATATTCTGACAAGGTTTTGGTGTTGAAGTTTTGCTGTGAGCATTGCCTCGTTTTGTAGTTCCTCCAATCCTTGTCCAGACTTTCTTGAAAGCCTTTTCACGGCCACCTCATGCCCCTTCTGTAGCTTCCCCTGATATGGAGCCCTAGATTAGTCGTATCTCAAATAGAACTATAAGCAAAATACTGTCCAAAAGTAAAACAGATAAGTGAATATGACTCTCTACAAAAATAAAACGTGCCTTTCTCTATAGTAATCCTCCATTCAAGTGTTAAAGTGCTCAATTAGGTTGATTCTTAACTTTTAAAAAAAGAAGAAAAAAAAAGGAGTTGATTATTACCTTGTAAACAGGTCCAAAACCACCCTGTCCGAGCTTATTTGCATCAGAGAAGTTATCAGTGGCAGCAGATACACTAGTGAAGCTAAACAACGGCAAATCATCTTCCTTCTTTTTACCGGTATGACTCTTGCCAGCTTCATTCAGTTTACAATTGGCAGCTCCAATGCCTGTGCCAAGATCAAATAACACCAAATCCTCCCCTGCTAGGTAAACCAGTACGTGAGCCCTTTGAGCTTATGTAGAAGCACAGTGACAAATTTTGAGTTCACAATAGATATTGTCAGCCACTAGTTTCCCTCTCAAAAAAGGGATAAATGCGGCTTCTTCTTTTTTTTCTTTTTGAAATGATATATGTTGTTTATGTATAAAATAACCGAGGAGACTGAGCACTGTAAACCATTAAATTACAAACATATCCTTCCTATCACTAAAAGAAAAAACATTGTTTTCATGTAACTTGCATCCCCTTTAATTGGTTTACATTTATTTTGCTAGGGCAAAACTTGTACCTTTGTTTTGCGACTTTCGCCTCCACAAGCAATAAAAGAAGCTAACTGCAGCCAGCAGCGCCATGGAAAGTGCAAGGGCTACAATAATCCATTTCCACCTCTTGATTCTTGAATCTGCGGTGTGGATAGTTGTGACGATTCCATTACCCTTGGCCTCACTAAGAAACTCAGAAGCAGCAAGTTTTAAAAAGAAATCTCTTCCATTAGCGTCATCATCTTTCAGTTGTTTCACATTTAAGAGCTCCTCGCGCCATATGGAACACCCGTTACTGCTGTCATAAGCATAAGCGGAGCATGAGCAGTTACTAAAGCATGCCGACTGACAGTCCCCAGCACTTCTAACTTGCGAGAGTACTATTGAATTGTCTGGCAGTGTTACTTTAGATATCCTCTGGAACTGGTCTTTTTGTCCATTAGCTACAATATCATTGCCACACTGCAAAGGCGCTTTCCTCACGCACCCTCCAGACATGTTGCCAGCCTTCCAACTTCCTACAGAATTGGGTTGAAAACCGGGAAAACACTGGCAAAACAGAGTAGCTCTTTGATTGCAGGTACCAAAAGCTCCACAGTATGCGTAAACGTCACACTGCGCCCACGGTTGAGCCCAAAGCATGTCCCATTCACCTTCATCCCTTGTTGTAAGCACCTGAAGTTGCCCTGACATATCCATCACCAATCTAAAAGTCACCAAAGGATTTTTCATAGAGCAAGTGTAATAACTCTCATTTTCATTTGAAACATAGATGCTGCTGTAAAAATAGTTCATGGCCATTTCGGGAACCAGAGTGAAAACCTGTCCGTTCCACGTTCCAGTAGTCCAATACTTTTGAAACCCCTTTTTTTGCTTGGCCGTTTGAAACTCTTTTAGGATGAAAAACTGGCTTGTCCCTTGAGGATCAAGTTCGAAAGAGAAAACTCCAGGGCCTGGGTCTTCCTTGCTTTTCCAGGCCAACAGAGACCAAGTTTTTCCATTTCTCTTGTCACAACCAACCTTCATTCCGGGCAAGAGAGTATCGGTAGGGTAGTCAAAGCTCTGCCATAGTATATCACCAGATCTCCTGTCGTTCAAAACCAGATTTCCTGATTCCAAAAGGGTAGCACTAGTGTTTCCACTTGATGATATGTTAGACAGCATGTAAGAAACTCTTCCCACCCCTATCACCAGGTTTCCATCTGCGGCTATTGTAAGAACCGCGGTGGAATCTGTGAAGGGGTTATCCCTGTTGGCTACCCAAACAACAGTTTTTTTCAGCACTCTTTTGTACCAAACACCCAAATAACTGTTTTTTGTGGAGTTCTCTTGCCCAGGAGTAAAGAATCCCAACTCAAATTTATTGCCAGAGGATGTGATACTGGTTGAGGTTGTGAGTGACTGCCCTTGTAAGATTGTATCTGTTAAGGCATTGGCAAATAGCAAAAACGAAAAGATCAACAAGAAAACAGGATGAGCAAAATTTGTCATCCTCAAATTATTGGTGAAATTAACTAGACTTTCAGACTCGTATATAATCAACCTGCCAATTAGAACAAGTCATCGCGCACCGCTTTTGACAAATCATTCATTCTTCCCGCCTTTCAGATAAGTATTGTACCCTCTGAACAAGTCATGAACATTTATTAGATCACCACACATAACCAACTTGTTAGGCAATTAGATGAAGAACATTTATTAGACACTGATGGATTGGAATAGTTAGCCCACCTCTCATTGCTTTGCCTGTAGAACTTTTGGAAAAATCACTTTTCTGATTAGTTTGCAAATCTGGGCCTCTTACACCAGATAAGTGCCTGTTACATAGTTTTCCCCATGTCTACCGGAGACTCGTTTCCTACTAGTGAAATCCATTTCCTGATAAAACCTTCATAGAGCAGAGAAAACTAATTTATACAAATTTACATGGGCACATATGCAAAAGCTGAATCTTATTCCCCAGAAAATGCACGATATGTCCGTGCAAGCTAGGACTCAGTTAACAATTGACAATTAATTGGGAAGGAGATAAAAAGTGAACAACCACTGCTCGTTTTTACTTCTCCTGATCCACCCATCAATAACATGTAATAAATTCTGATACAAGGCAGAATCAGGATTGGGATACGGGGGTGGCACCAATTGGATTAAGGAGAACCGCTACATCCCACTTTCTCCGTTGACTGGTAGCATAAATTCAAAACTCTAAGAGGGGAAGTCGTTACTTCCCGCTTTCAGTCTTGGTGAGCACCGTCGCAAAATAAAATTGACAACTGATCGCTTCGTTTCCGTATCAAAAATAATTAATAAAAAAGAATAATTACTACTATCTAAAAGATAGCGGTAAGTACTTCGAGTATCGTCCTCAGGGATTACGAAGGCTAAATTGTAATTGTTCTAACTAATTTCTAACTTAATTCAAAAAAAGGATTTGATCGTTAAATTTCGAAAATATTAAAAGCTAAATTAAATTAAAGCAATTAAGAAATAACGAAAGTTTATAAGAGAAAAGATCTAGGGTTTTGAATCCACTCGACCCATTGTAACAATTTCTATACGATGATAAAGGTCTATTATTCGAATCAATCCAGATATCATTAGGGTTCGTGGGCCCTCACGGTATTGCCAAAAAATTTATATGAATCACTAAATAGCATGGGTTATCGCCACCTAGCACGAACCGTCTTATTAGTACGATCTGTCTCTATGGCACAGATCGTCTAATAGCATAGCGCGTCAACCCATCTTACTCAGTTATCACAAGCATTTAACAACCATTGTATGAACGTACATAAAACTCAGGAATTCATACACAATATGTGATTGGAAAAATTAATATCACAAATAAATCCTTATGTCATACAACAACGATTCGAATAATAAAACAGTAAATCAAAATATAAACATCGTTAGTCAAAGTTCGAACTTCATCTACGCCCTAGAAACGAGTTTAAACGGACATCGGAAGAGAAATCACCGCACTGATTTTCCTGTTGACTGCCGTGACTAGGAACCGTATGGGTAAATGGACTGCTCCCAGCCGTGACGTGTGGCGCCATGGTTCGGAAAGTATTCTGTGCGGGTATATCCCTCGCCCACTGTTCTCGTCCCCTTTATAAGAGCATCCACATTGTAATAAGCAAATTGGTATGGATAAGCAAACTTAACAACAATGCTAAAAAAACACCTCACATTGTAATAAGCAGAGTTACAAGTCTTTTAGCAAATAATCAAATTCCACCCATTCAATAACCAAACTTAACAACTTTTACCAATAACCAAATTCAAAACTAAAAAATTAAAAAACACCTCACATTAAAATCGATGAGACGAATAATTTGGTGTGGTCGGGTGCGTGATTGGAACTCGTTTGCAATTGGACATAGGTACATTGCGTATTGTGGAGGGATTTTTTATAGGGATATAAAAATAACCAATGTGGAGGTCAAGTTTGTTAAATTTGATTATGAAATAAATGGATAATCAAATGCTGACGTGACACATTTTGGTTATCGATTTTGATTATTCCCATTGCGGATGCTCTAAGTGCATAAGAGCAAGTTTACTGGTTATCATGTAAAAATGCTAGTAAATAGTACAATTTTTTCATTTTATCTACTTATATCTCTTTCAACACTACATCAATATTATCTATTTTACCTATTTTCTATTAAAATATTATTACTTTTATTTTTTTTATTTTTTTATTTTCTTCTTCTTTATCACTGTTAAAGTACAAATGGGAAGAGAAAGAGAGTTGTTAGGAAAATAATAAAAAAACAGATACCTGGTGAATAGTGCGTAGCTATTTTTACCTACTCATCCATGAAATACATTTGTGTTTTGCTAATCTGCTGCAGTAGTATTTTTTGGATTTTACTTCTCTACTTAAACTAATTTTAATTATGAGTGGTGCTATTTGCACCGACCGTTTCCTACCGACGGTATACTGACGGCCGCGCGCGGCCGTCTTCGGCCACCGGACGGCCGATCCGAGTCGTCCAAAAATTTTTAAAAAAAAACCAAGGGGCCCTATGCGGAAATCAACGGCATCCAATGTGTGCAGGGTGCTTGATGCACACATCGGATGCCGTTGATTCTTGCGCTGGGCCCCTCGGTTTTTTTTTAAAATTTTTTTGGACGGCTCGGATCGGCCTTCCGGTGGCCGGAGACGGCCGCGCGTGGCCGTCGGTATGATTTCTCTATATTTTTGGTCGGTACGTATAGGATTTTCGTTTATTTATATATCTAATCTGGTGGTGTTGATGCTCTAATAAGATATTATGATAACATCATGGGCCCATCTTTAGTCAAAGCGGTTCATTTAATTTTAAAAGCCCTAACAAGATATTATTATAACATCATGGGTGATGGGCCCATCCTTAGTCAAAACCGTGCAAGTCCAATTTCTCATTTATTTCTCATTTGAAAGTCCAATGTCTCATTTATTTCTCATTTGAAAGTCCAATTCCTTGGTCAATTAACTTGGGTTAAGTCAGTGCTAAATTCTTGACTTCGTATTGCGATTCGGACCTTCGGACATCATTTAATACTTTAACTTTGCACTTGTTGTATCAAACCTTTAAATACATACAACAAAAACAAAAACATAAATCTCCAAGTAATAACATATAGATAAACTTAGCAAGGATAATTTAGATGGTGCATATGTGAATATTTACGCTTCTATCAACAACTCATGAGAGAGTAGAATTATATTAACGCTTCAAATCAAATAGAAAATTGCGGGAAGTGCTATAATACACACCCTTTATTTGAGTGTGTGTCATATGCACCCTCTTTGAAACACACCAAAATGTTATGATTCCCGAAATATTATGAATCTATTGCTAATAGTTACGAATCATATTAATGAAAAATTACGAATTTTTAGTATATATAAAAGTTACGATACTAAATAAAATGCTATGAATGACCGGTCCTACAAGTAATCTTTTATGAGATGGCACAATATGAACCACACAATAGGTGCATATGGTACACACCTTAAAATGATGCATATCATAGACTTTCTCTAGAATTGCAATTAAAAAAAAACATGGAGAATTTTAGTCATGAGAGTTTATTAGTACCAGTTGAGTAGCCTATGTGTTTACATCCCGCTTTTTGTTGTTACAATGGTCAATGGGATTTATAAATATTTTGCAGTTAGACTCCAAAACCTTTTAAATTTTCCATCCTTTTACTGTCTCCAAATATACAAAGAGGGAGGGAGGGAGAGAGAAGTCCAACCGGGCTTAAATTGCAGATAGACTCGTGCATGGATTGCGTGCGTGGTGTCCCTCCAGTCCCAACGTAGACTCGGGTGGCGGTGGACCTGGCTTGGTTTAATGAGAATATTGGAATGCAGTTGGAATTTGACGTACTTATAGAAACACGTGGGAAACCAGTTTACCCATCAATCATGTGGGTATCGATATCAACACTGAGTGAGGTATGTGGTAAATACACATTGGGAGAGTGGTATTAGTGATGGGAGAACAAATGAAGCCCAGATAAGTATGATTCTAGCACCAAAAACTACTACTCAGTATTTATTACTTAGTTGATAAGTGCTCATTTGCCAGAGCGGGTTACTTTTGGTTTCTCTTGTCAACAAAAATGATATTTACACAACAATCCAAACACAATCTCTCACATACATGTGGACTCTACACACTACTATGTGTGGGCTCCATATGTATATGAGAGGTTGTGTAAGTTGTTATGTTTGAATCGTTGTGTGAGTAGCACTGTCCTCTTGTCAAAGGGGTATTACGGGAATGAAGGTCCCACCTTTACTTAATTTAAGAGTAACTGGTCTTTCTATCTACAGCCCGAGAAACTTACTTTTATGTATCTCGGGGATACCAACCCTTTGGTATTCTCTTCCGGTCTGTTTTTTATTTTTTGGCTATTTTTTGATCATATTTTAATGATCGGCTCCGTTTATTTTGTTGAGTTCGACGAGAACCTTGATCATTCCAGAAATTGTGTTCATCGGATTTTTATTTGATACATGATCGGCACACGTGAAAATGGGAAAAAAAACAAAACTGGGTTCTGATTCAGTGTATTTTTTGACCCAGTTTTGGTTTTCTTCAATTCTCACGTGGGCCGATCATGTACCTTTTAAAGTTTGATAAACACGATTTTTGGTGTGATTAAGGTTCTCGCTGAATTCTACAAAATGAACGGAGCCGATCATCAAAATGTGATCGGAAAATGGCCGAAAAATGTAAAACAGACCGGAAAGGAATACCAAAGGGTTGGTATCCCCGGTATACATAAAAATCTCTCTTAAGCCCAATCCTAAAGCAACAAAACATGCGATTAGTGCTTAGATTAAGTACTGTTTAGAGGATCTCTAAGGAAGGAAGCAAAACAAAAATCAAACTAAAGAGTCACATAAGCTAAACACTCTTCAGGAAAAAGAAGCAAATTTGCTACACTATTTTGATGTAGCTTTCTATCTCTTCAAATTTGCTAAACACTTTCCATGCTATCATGAATCCTCCTGATTCCTTCATTTTTTTTCCATACGTCGATCAGTCACAACCTATTTGCAAAATTGGGTAGTTGTTACATAACCCAAGTAGTAGTTGCAATTTTCATACCTATCTTGTGTTGGACTGGCAAATTCCTTTGGCCTGGTTCATTTGAGGTGGAAATTTTCAAAGATTGATATAGTTCACCTAGCTGTGCAGGACTAATAACTGGGCCTTAAACCAACATTTGGTGGTTATTGTTCAGCACATTAGGCATTTGTCAAAAACCATTAATTCTTCATCTAGTCCAAGCATATATACTCATATTGACGTGTTAAATCCAATCAAGACATTTCATAACTTCATTTCGTCAACGTATATCAATCCGGAAGCTACCAAAAAGTATGTTCGATCCACACAAAAAAAAGTACAGAACAGAAAAAATTTGCGTGCTGATTCTGTGCTATTTTCTCTTCCCATAATGATAAGGGCTCCGTTTGGTTATGAGCTCATTTAAGTTCGTTAATGCACCAAACTAGTTAGTAACTGAACTTAACTCTTAAGCCTACCTGCGTTTAAAAACTCGCTTTCAAAACAAATTGACCTAAATAAACCCGTGATTGCCTTTCAAGTCTTGGGATATTTGCATTTGTACGTAATGCAATATATGCATGTAGTATCTTTTATTATAGGTAAATGCAAAAGGCATGTAAAATATAAAGTACAATGACATCATATTCTCCATCCATTTTCTAATTGGAGTGTAACGGAAGAGGGGTGATTTGGTAATGTCAGCAAAAGGAGTGGAGGACACTGTTATTTCAAAAACCTCAAGAAGTTCAGTGAAATTTACCCTTGTATAATTATTAGAAGTTCTTTTGGGTAAATCTATAATATATATAGTATAAAAAAATAAAATAATTTTGGCACTCCATATTTTGATAAACACACTTCAAAATTTATCTTTTAGTGTTTTGTGTTATACATATCACAATTCCCAAAGCACACTAAAAGACAAATTTTGTTATGCAATCATAAATAGATGGAATGCTAAAATCAATTTGCTATAAAAATTATAGGATCAAGGATCAAGTAAGGGATCCCTTAACTTGTTTCGGTACGGACCTCATAGTTCTCAATCATATTTTGATGACTCGAACCGTTTAATGTATTTAAAATATATTTTTAAGAATACCCGAGAGAAATTAGTTCAAAATATGACCGAAAAATGCTTGATCCAAATAGCTTTGCAAAAACTGTGACTGAAACTTGTGTTTGTAAAAGCTGTTTGGATCAAGCCCTTACCGATATCTGATTGAGCTGAATTTTTTCAAGTTTTAGTCATTTAAACAAGATTAACGGTTTGGAACATTATAGTGGAACCCGAAAGAGTGAGGTGTCAAGATATGTGTCAAACTATTCCAGCAGAATCAGGGGGTATTTACACTAATGAATAACTTGTGAAGCACAACTTTTTGGTTTTGTCTTTATTTAAAAAAAATTTCCGATTTGTTATTTTCGGGCCAAACTTTTATGCAATATTGGTTTGTCTCGACAAGAGGAATCGGAAAAGTAAAAAAATACGAATTTTACATAAGTATTTTGAAAAATATCAAGTAATAACTCAACAAGTCAATTTTTTTGACTTTTTATTGGATATTTTCAAAAAATATCTGTGTAAAAGTTATAATTTCTTTTTTTTTATTCCTCTCGTCTATACAAACCAATATTGCATACAAATTTGGTCTGAAACTAACAAGTGTAAAAAAAATTAAATAAAAACAAAATAAAAAAAGTTGTGTTTCACAAGTTAGTAAACAACCCTCAGAATTATCAGACACGCACGTATATAAATTATCAAAATCAGGGTGAGTTCTCCTAAACTTATAAGAAATTAATTTGATCGTTTTTATTTAATTTTTTTTTATATTTGTTAATTTTGCGTTAAACTTTTATGAATTATTTCACTTATTTTGATAAAAAGTTGTTATTTCTTAAAATACTTGAATAAAAGTAAAAAAAAAATTACTTTTGCGATTCCTCTACGAATCAATAATCTATAAAATTTTGGCACAAAGTAAGGTTCCGTTTATTTCGATGTAAAATGTTTTACAATGTAAAATATTTTTTCAAAAAACAAACTTCAAACTTTTATTTTCCGGTGTTTGGTTGGCACTTGAAAATATTTTCAGAAATCTACAAAATAGCAGAGAGAGAGAGAGGGGGGCTTAAATGATGGAGAGATTTGAGAATATTGGAATTGAACGTGAGTCATGACTGACGATCGCTAACACACTGAACGGTGAGAATTACAGTAAAAGACAACAGGTCATTTCGAAAAATAACTTACGGAAGATTTAAGAGTAAGTCATTTTCATCAATTATTGGAAAATATTTTACATGTAAAATATTTTCCTCATTTTTCATGTAAAATATTTTCCTCATTTTTTACACAACCAAATACTGGAAAATCGGTAAAACATTTTACGTCCAAACAAACGGAACCTAAGAGATTAAAAAAAAAAATTCGAATAAAGGAAAAACCAACTTAATTTCTCCCAGTATAAAATTAGGAGAACTCACCCTCAGAACCACCCCCAAACCTTAAAACGAACAAAGCTCAGCAGCTCCGGCGACAACCGGTGGCTGCGGTAAGAACAGGTACCATCCTGTGTGTGTGTGTGTGTGTGTGTGTGTGTGTTGCCTTTTATGAGTAATTAGGGTTAGTGGATGAAAGTTTTAGGGGCCCTTGTTTTTAGCCCGAAGCGATGGCTTTCTAAGCTTCTGGCCAGAGCCGGCCCTGGATGTTCTGCACATGTTTGTTATGCTGCAGCAAATGAGGCTGCAGAAATTAAATGTTGTTTTGTTCTAATGTTGAGGCTTTCTACAGGGAGCTCAGTCTAATCGGTACATCTTGGGTGCAGAAGTTTTAGTTGCACAAAATGGACGAGGTTTGCGTTCGAATCCAAATTAATTTACAGCTTTCCTCACGTAATTAAACTATTGGGAATGCATTTGTTGGATCTGACCCGTCAACCTAATGCATGTACTTCATCCCTTTTAGATTCAATTAGTTTTTCCTGTTCTATTTTAGCACCTTCAAAGCTCTGTTTTGTTTTCTTGCGGTGTATTACATAGGAACCTTACATCCATAGCAAGTTCCATTTTCTATGTTATTCTATATACCTTATAATATTCTCTTGATTCCTTTTTTTTTCCTCCAGTTTTTGTTGTATTCTGTGCGTAAATTTTATTTTTCTAAGATGTTGCTTCCTCTGCTCCATTTGTTTGGTGTTGTTATCTATACTTAAGGTGATGCTAGTTTTCATGCCAACATTGACAGGTGGCAGATGAATATTTTAAAGAAGTTTCGCGTTTCACCTTTGGTGATGACCGGCGCAACTTTATGAAGCTAATGAAAGGGACATCTCAATATCTCATGCCTGAGGTTATGGTCTCTATTTGCGGTTATAACGCAGTAAAGTGTGCCAGTGCTTTGCTTAAAGGAGAGACTGGTCTAATCGTGGATCTTAATGTTCCCTTAAAAGAGGGGCGATATCCATTGCATTTGATGGCAGAATGTATGTCCTACCGTATGATCAATTTGTTTCTTCGTCATGGAGCTCAAGCTGACGTCAAGACCAAAGATAGTGACACTTTAAAGGGTGGCTTTTTGCCTCTCAACGTTTCACTCGAAATGCTGGGGTAGAGCACAGTTCTCAAATTAGTTTTTTTCATCGGTTCTTTTGGAGAGCTGACAAAATAACATCTATTGAACACTATGTTCTCGTTCTACAGGTTAAAAACCCAAAAAAATAAAAACAAAAAATGTTACTGCTCTATTCCCACTGCTTGATCATTCTTTCTTATGCACGAGCAGATATCATGAATACCTGGTGGATTGGACTCCAAAAGATTCTATCTTCAAGTTAATTATGTTACTTTGCTTGCCAAAAATGGTAATGTTTTCTTCATTGTATCCCCTGAATTAATATGTATTTGAAGCAATCTGTTGTTTATATCCTTTTTTTTTGGTGTAGAGTAAAAATTTCTTAAGGCTGCTTATTTTGTTTATATAACATTTGTGCCAGAAAATACCACTTGAAGTTAATAAGTTGCTTGCACGGAAGACAAAGCGGGTTGATGACGTATTTTACTATTATGCCTTGGAGGGAAAACTGATTGAGATGACAGCTCTGCTGATGGTGGCCAGGAAAAGGGTAATGGCTGGTTTTGAAGGAAGCATGGATATCCGCCAACACCTATTTGATGAGATGACATGGATAACTCATGATGAGACCAGATTAATGGGACATGGTAACGGTGGTAAGTCAGTTCGTGGTTTTAAGGATAAGAAGGAGGTGATAATGTCTGCATTTGTGTTGCTCGAAGTATTTGAGAAAGCTGGTGATCGTATTGAAGCATATGTGCGGTCTGTACAAAGTAAAGTAAGTTGTTATCACACTTCTTTCTTGTTTGTTGGATAAATTAGTGCGTTCATGTTATTTCTGACTGACTGGTAATGTAATGATTTTGTGAGAATGATATTCTCCTCCAATTGAAGTTTTGAATGATGATGCTTCATCATTGAAAACAGTTATGAAACCTCCAATTGAAGTTTTGAATGATGATGCTTCATCATTGAAAACATTTACTTCATAACCACTATTCATCCGTCATTCATCCTTCGAGATTTCAATTCAAGCTTTATGTAAAGAAAGTCTACATTGTTCCTTTGCAGATGACTGAACAAGAGGTGATCAAGGACATTATGTGTCTACTCAATGAAGCGGGGATTATTGTGAAGGACAATGACATTGATTTGAGCAACATAGACTGGTTTTGGAACCTATTCACTTATTTCATCTCCTCAATTTTAATTTCACTATTTCATTTCTTATTTGATTTGATTGTGAGCTTGATTTTTCTAATGCATGTGTATTTTCTGTGCCCTGCTGCTCTTTATAGTGAAACTGACAAAATCAAGCTGGAAACACAAGAACTAGGTGATTTGTTGATTTTCTGTTTAACTAAAGTCACTTTTGCTCTGTTGATACAGTGAAGAATTTCTTTTTTAGCAAAGAATTCCATTATACTCAACTTATTTTACATGCCTTTTTTTATACAGAAAATAAAAGGCGTCAATTACATGATCTTGGCATGCCGGTCCAATCACTATCAGGCAGTTTCTGTGCCAAAAAGGTTAGATACCATATCTCCCTATGATTTTAAGGTCTATCTAATAATATTAGTAATTACTTTAGTTTTCCTAAGGTGCTATTAGTAATTATATTACAAAAACTCAAACAACTTAGGTCTTTCCTCAATGAAACAAAACTTGGTCCAGAAAAGGGTGATTGTTTGCATGGACCTAAACGAAATACAAATAAAGAGCCATTGTTGTAGTAAATTTGTGTGTGTGTGTGTGTGTTATTAATAACTTCTTAGTCTGCGGCTATCCCATACGGTTATCGCTAAGTAACTGATTCGTAACTTGGGAGCGGGACCAAAATATGGAAGCAAGAGCACGCGAGTCTTTTGTAAAAAAACTTAAAAATAGCAGCAGAATCGTCTCCGAAGCGTTTATGCAATGTAGTTTTGTATCTTTTGTTACATTTTTTAATTCTTTCACGAGTTTGCTGTATCCCTCATCGGTAAGGAACTGGGTTGTTTCATGTCTGATTAAAGAAGAGCCTTCCTGTATCCCCACTGATGATGTGAACATAAAAGCTGGACGTCTTGTCCTTTTTTGTCCATATCTTGCCCTTAATACTATTCTAGTATTGTGGAAGTGCACGTCCCACATGAGTAACCGTGCCCAAATATAAATAGTTATCTTTGAAGTGTGGCCCTCAATAGTGGCTTAATCTGGTCTCGTATAGAATGCATGATTTTCTCTTTCTCAATCCTCGAATTTACTTGTCAAAACGTAGCCCTCCTCGCCTAAATCCACCAATTTCCCACCTACTTCTGTTTCTTTATATTGCTATTTGTAGAGCATATTAGAGCCTACATCACAATTCACAAGCATCTAATATATCCCCCGTTCATTTTGGTACACTTAAAGTTGGCAGCATATGCTTCTTGAACCGAACAATTCTTTGAAAGTTACGATCTAGATAGGTTTTTGACCAGCAAGACCAACTTTTGTCTTTCATAGGCACGTTTGAGCACCAGGAAAAGGAAAAAGAAAAGACAGTTGATACTTACTAGTGTTGCTTTATTTTACCTCGATAGGTCTTTGATTTCAGTATGCATACTGGGGCCCATTTGATTCATGTTCATTTTGATCGTGTTTGTCATCTATCTTTGTTCGTCAACATTTTGTTCAAAGGTTGATTATGGCCTGTTGCCGTTAGAAAAAGCAGAATGATTTTTCTCTAAACTCGGTTATAAGTGCAATGTTAAACTAAATATCCATGTATTGCCAAGAGTTTCTATGCCTATTATAAAGGTCTTAATTCTTATACAACCAGAAGTAGCATAAATAAAGGTTCGAGTCTCAATCCTGGAGTCATATGTCTTCACTTGTTCTAAAGAAACAGTCGTAAACTAGAAAGTCTGTTTGTGTCTTCTTCTTCTTCTTTTTTTGTATATTCGAGAGTCAGAAGTGCATGAAGCATGTGCTTTGAGCTTAAGCTCGAGGCACTTGAAGCGTGCGCTTTAATTGGATGGCTAATTATTTGGACTAGGTTAGACCTTTTTTTAGGCCTATGTAACCAGATTAGGGTGCGTGTACACTGTATATTTTCTTACATTGTAAAATGCTCCAAGTATCAAGGCTCTCTCCCTCGTCTGAGTTTTTACTTCGACTTCCACTGTTGGAGATGGACGGGTCTCTCTCTCTCTCTCTCTCTCTCTCTCTCTCTCTCTCTCTCTCTCTCTCTCTCTCTCTTCAATCCTCTACTTGTTTCTTCTCTTTTTTTGTTTCTTTTCTTTTGCTGTTTTTAAGCTGTTTTCTTTTCCTTCTTTATGATTTGGTTATGTTTTCAAAACTAAACATTACAAAATAAATTTATGATGTATGGCTATATCCTATATGTTGTTGTTTTGTTAGTATGTGATACTTGATCATTTGAATGTTCTCTGTGATGATGTGTGATGTTTTAACTTTGAAGACTTTACAAGCATGTATATTGGGCGATGTTACTGGTGATTTGATTACTTTTTGAAGTATATTATACTTATTTTTTGAATTTGTGCTTCTCTTCAATGAAGCGTGCACCTCGCCTCGCGCTTCATCACTTAGGTTCCAGGGCACCTTGGCGCCTAGATGCGCCTCGGGCCTTTTAAAACAATGCTTTTGGGTGCAAAGCATCCTGCAAAGTGGAGTTTTGATTAAGTATTTCTTTCATTCCCACGTTATTGGATAAGATAAGTATACAACTCAGTTCTTTGTTTGAACAGAATCCAGTTACTACCTACAAGAATGAGCACGCACAGTCAACATTGAGATTCTTCAAACCTGGGTCCCCACTTTTACAGCCCGGCGTGCGGTATTATTTTTCAGTGCTCGGCATTTTTGACCTTGAGGAGAAGAAGACCACAACAAAAAATTCCATCCCTTATCTTCTATCAATGAAGACATATTCACGGTTTGCATTATTGATCAAGAAAGGGATAAGGCGCATTTGATTTGCTGGAAGCCAGAAACATCATATCTTAAGGTGAGTATTATTTATTTTACCTGTCTTTCAAGTTTTCAGTCCCTTTATAGCTGTGTATAGAAGACTTCTTTTTTGCTTCAATTTACAGATGGATTACTCACGAGACCTTCAATTCATTCTAGTAAAATATTTTCTTAGCTTTATGTTTTTTAAAAGAATCGGAGGTTTAGCTGATGCTAGTTGGAACTATGTGTGATGTATTTGAAGTCTAAGAACAGAGTTTTGGAATCTTGGTGGTACAAAATGAAATGTGTTTTGTGGGATCTACTGGAATGGAAAGGATGCATTTATTTCAAACAGATTGCACCTTGTGTTTTTGTTTTCAATTTTTTTCATTCTGTTTTTTGAACATGAAAATTAAGCGCACTTCTTGTAGGTGGCATGGAAAGCTTTTTAACTTATCAAAAAAGATGGATAGCCATACTTTTTAGTTGTCAAATTAATTTATGCGGTACTTGCCTAGAAACTGATTCTGTGATTCTTGAGCCGTAAAACATCTCCGTGTTTAACTGATGCTTTCTACTTTTATCTACAGACGAGGAGAGTCCACGCCTTGGAGAATTCAAATCACATCATCACAATCTCCATGCCTTGGAGAATTTGAATCGCATCATCACAATCTCCTTCAATAACTACTTTTTCTATCCCCTCTCGCAAGCAATCATCAATCCCACAAAGAGTTGCGACTAACCCGGCCTCAAAAGTTGACCTAACAAAAGGAAGTTGTCCATGGCACACACTCTTAATAGATCTAGACGAGTTCCTAATTAAAGATGCATGCGCTGCTCCGTAAACAATTCCTTTTTCCCCCTCAATATATGAGGCATCGAAATTCAATTTATCCCAATCAGGTGGAGGTTTCTCCCAATTACTTAAAATCAAAACCTTGTGGCGGAGCAATGTTCATGGGGCCTTTCCAAAAATAAGGATCTCACATTTCTCTATTAACTGCTGAATGTCTTTTTTATACACATCTGACGTTCTCAAAATCCATGACATGAAGTCTTCTACAGACAATAACTTGGGTTTTGGGTGTTTAGCTAAGATCAATTCCTTGTAGTCTTCAATACTACCCTCCGTGAAAATTCCTTTCTCAATCAAATCATGCACAAAACACTCTTCAAAGATTGCACGAAGTAGGTCAAATTTGTCCGAAATACGCTTGTCATGAGCATCGCACTTTGCAATCTTAGTGCACCGTGCTAGCAACGAACCAGCAAAGGTAGAGCTGAATCTCATTTGATTCAATTAAGTATCAAAATATCTGCAGTCAACAATTAATTTGTGATACTTTGATACTTAATTGACTATAGATTTACATTAAATTACATTCAGCTCTACCTTTGCTGGTTCGTTGCTAGCACGGTGCACTAAGACTGGAAGGTGCGATGCTCATGACAAGCGTATTTCGAGCAAGTTTGACCTACTTCGTGCGATCTTTGAAGAGTGTTTTCTGCACGATTTGATTGAGAAGGGAATTTTCAAGGAGGGTAGTATTGAAGACTACAAGGGATTGATCTTAGCAAAAAACCCAAGTTAATGTCTGTAGAAGACTTCATGGATCTTGAGAACGCCAGATGTGTATAAAAAAGACATTCAACAGTTAATAGAGAAATGTGAGATTCTTATTTTTGGGAAGGCTCCAAGAACATTGCTCCACCACAAGGTTTTGATTTTAAGTAATTGGGAGAAACCTCCACCTGATTGGGATAAATTGAATTTCAATGCCTCATATACTGGGGGAAAAAAGAATTGTTTACGGAGCAGCACATGCGTCTTTAATTAGGAGCTCGTCTGGATCTATTAAGAGTGTGTGACATGGACAACTTCTTTTCGTTAGGTCAACTTTTGAGGTTGAGTTAGTCTTAGCTCTTTGTGGGATTGATGATTGCTTGCGAGAGGTGATAGAAAAAGTAGTTATTGAAGGAGATTGTGATGATGTGATTCGAATTCTACAAGGCGTGGACTCTCCTCGTCTGCAATATCGTGACATATTCAAGTAAAGCCTTTCGTTTCTTGTTATTATGTTCAATTAGAGTTATTTATACATTCTTTTTTGCGGCGTTATATTTGAGAAATTGGGGATGTTCAAGGATTACAGAGTTGTACACATATACAGAGAACGCAATAGTGCGGCTGATGGATTGGCCTTTGCTACCGCCCAAAAATACAATTCGCTACTTGTGTTAAACGTGATTTAGATGATACGCGTTTGCTATTTCGCATTAACCAAGATGAAAAAAAGTGTCACCTGTAGTAGAAAGCTGCAAAAGAAGCCTGTGCGTATATTGCTGATGATGAGGACATAGACTAATTGATGCGCGTGTCTGCTTCTTGGTGGTGGTTCTTCTCAGATTTTTGGGGGTTGTAATTGGCGTTTTCCGGGTTCCGACAAACAATTTTGGCTTGTAAACATTCCACACTATATGTATTTTTCATTTGGGTATTGAGTGTAGTGTGTCTAAGTGTTTAGAATTTCCACCTCTTGTTTGAAGCTGTGTCTCGAAGAAGGGTTTCTCACTTTGCGCCATGCGCCGTCAATTTCTAGCACACTATTTTTACTTATCTTTATCATGCTTAGATTAGTTTAATGTCACAAACGGATTAACCTTGTATGCGACTTTGTTTTTAGTTGCTTGATGAGATTTGGGGTGATTCCTGAGTTGGATTCAATTTTTGGCTAACGCATGGTGCTTCTGTTAGATGCCTTATGGTGAGAGGTTGTTGGGCAAAATTTTTTCCAAGGCAAAGAGAGAACAGTAGCCTAGCGTTTGATGTGTGCTTGATGGGAGTGGCCTGCGCCTGAAAGATGCTTAAGCGCTCCTCATGTGTTCTCGATTTAGAAAGGAGCATGCCCTCAATGTTCTTGAATAGAGGGTTCAAGCACCAACATGCGCCTGAATGGGGATCGTGCGCTGTCAAGTGCTTACCCTTTCCGGCTCTCCTATTGGTTGGGCTTATGTCAGCGTACTTGCACCTATATTATTCTCTCATTTATGGTAAATTTTGCACCAGATTTTTCTGGAGAGAGAACACTAGGGCTATGCAAAAAATCCGATGAATCGTGAAATCGGTCCGGATCGAATCGATCCGTACCTTTTGGATTTTGCTGATAATGAGGACATAGACTGATTGATGCACGTGTCTGCTTGTTGGTGGTTCCTTTCTCAGATTTTTAGGGCTTGTAATTAGCGTTTTCCTGGTTCCGACAAACCATTTTGGCTTGTAAACATTTCAAATTACATGTATTTTTCGTTTGGGTATTGAGGGTAGTGTCTGTGTTTAGAATTTCTACCTCTTGTTTGAAGTTGTGTTGAAGAAGAGTATCTCACCTTGCGCCATGCACCATCGAATTCACTCGAAAGGGCAAAAAAGTAGGAAAACATATAATTGCACTTCTGGCCTCCTTTTAAAAGCAGTGGTAGTAGACGTGCAGTTCACTTGCAGTGATGCAACTCAATCGATGTGAGAGAAATGTGTATTATGGGACCTACTCCAAGTCCTGTTATTTGCCTCAACAGTGCATATAGTTCGTGTTGACGAGTGGGTAGTCTGCGTACAAACTTTAGATTGATCGGATATCGATGCTTATGTTTCCAAAATGCTTTGTCCATGCATGAGAAAAAAACAGTCACAGTTCTTTTTTTTTTCCTAAAACTTATTGTTCACCGCTAAAAGTTATCAGTGTCTGACCAACCTAATTTTTTTTACGTAGATTATCTACTCGATGAGAAACATGATCAACGGTTCAGATCAAATAACGAGACCCAAGGTTGGTCCCTTAACGGGTGCACACGTTCATGCTGTGAATTGGTGCACAACACACACCCTTGTCAGTTGCCCCACTGGATTTGAGGTTGCAAATGTAGTACCCTTCGTCCACTTTTGTTTGTTCCTTTTTAGAGAACATGGTTTTTTTGGATGAAAACGTTATACTTATTGTTGTACTTGAATTTTTTGAAGTTTTTCGTACCGCTTAAAAGAACCCAAAAAAATACAGGAAAATATTTTTTCCCCCCAAAAGTGGATGTTTCTAAAAAGAGACGAACAAATTATTACCTTGAAATATGTTTTCCCCCCAAAAGGTGAAGAAAAATATAGGCTTAATTACATTTTGCCCTCTAAATTTTCACACGTTCTCAAATTCATTATCTCGTGAAATATAAAACCTGACACTTGACCACCTTAATTCCATATACCTCTCAACTAGGGCCCTTTATTAGTCTTCACCAGTATAATTCATGAAAAAACATCGTATTCTTCAATATCGACCATGTTCTAAAATATGTTTTATGGTAATTTTGAGAAAAATAATTTATGAAAAACATGATCAAATTGAATATACACCATGTTTCGAAAAATATTTTTCATGGTAATTTTGCAAAAAAATAATTCATGAAAATTAAACATGGATTATTTTTAATCATATATGTAAAATTGGTAGGCAGCTAAAACGACGTAATAAATGATTGGTAATAAATGAGGGGAGAGAGAGAATTGCATTAAAGGAGAGAGGGTGGGAGAATTAATTAGTAAGGGCAAAATTAATCATATAACCATAAGTATTCAAATCCATTAAGATATGCCACTTAAATAAGTCCTCTAAATAGAATGCCTATTTAAGAATGAGAACAAAAGTATTCAAACCCATTTAGGAAAACTCTGATGTATCTTGCATTGCCCACACCAGGTGAACGGATGTACATCCAGTGTACATGTTGTTTGTGCTTTTGAATTCTTTATTTTTTCTGCGTACATGTTGTTTGTGCTTTTGAATTCTTTATTTTTTCTGCATTCATATCACCTATATCCTGTGTTATGGTTCTGAAAATACCTAACAATATGATATTGGGTTATCCAGGCAGGGATACTCTACAAAGAAGGCAGGGCATCAGAACTGATTGATGAAGCTATGAAGGAAGACTCATGCTATCAATCTGAAATGCTGAGATCCATACATGTGGTTCTATTATGTGTGCAACTGTGTCCAGAAGATGGGCCAAGCATGTCATTTGTGGTTCTGATGTTAGGCAATGAAATTGCATCTGCCTAAACAGTCTGGTATTTTCACTGAAAGGAATTTACTCGAAGCCGAGTGTTCATCAAGCTGGGAGCCTGGGAGGCACTAAGTTCAGCCAATAAAATCACCATCACCCTCCAAGATGCTCGATAGGGAGATTGTAAGAAGTTCATGCTCTGTGTGTTCCTAAAATGGCAATATCAAGAAACCAGACTTCGGGATTGCTAGAAGTTTTGTTTCAGAGGAAATAAGAGAGAAGCTGATAAAGAGTAGTCAGAGTACATTACCAATCATATGTTGTCTAAACACATATTTCCCCAGAATCTGGTGCTTCATTCAGGATTTTGCTGCAGCTGCTGCTACATGTCTCAGGATTGTTTGAACTGGCTTCAGTAGCTAGTCCTACATATGACTTCGCAATCAACCATAACCTTAGAGAGGGCGGGTTTGGACATCTTTACAAGGTAACAAAATTCTTTCGCATGCAGTTTCCTGAAAACTAACTGATTCCCAACTTCATGGAATCTAGGCAGTAAGTGCCAAATTCAATTACCACTTTGACAGAGACTAATCAGATCATCTTCATTTTAAAAAAAAGTATTTCTACTGAACTTTTTCTAACAAATAATGACTCCTGCAAAATTTAATGGTGAATGGACTGCATGATCTTACCTAGCATGTAAGCATGATGTAGAAAGAAACAATACAGAAAATAAGACTTGCCTTCTTTCATTGGCAGCATACTGTACCCGACAAACAAAATGGTTTTAATTTTCAGGATATAGCGTTCCAGGAGAAGAACAGATGTAACATGTGAAAACATGCTCAACAATGCCTTGGACTCCTTTACTTTCGAAAGGGCTTTCTCAACACCACTACACTATAGCTCAACAAGTTTTCTAGCTACTTCCATTCTACTTAAGAATAGTAAAATGAATATCTCCTTGGAAATAACCATGACAATACCATGAATGTGACTGTGAGATGGAAGTCTGAGCAGTTATCGAGCTTCCAAAATTGAGACTGTCACATCATTTATTGAACAAATTTCGAATGGTTTGCTTGAATTTCGATCTGGCACGCTTCTACTAGTTGAAAACGCAGGTTGTTTAGGAGAGGCTAGAAGCATAAGTTCATTGCTAAGCATCGATACGACATCCGACATGGTAGGCCTATCAGCAGCACTTTCTTGGACGCAAAGCAATGCTATATTTATGTATCTCAGCAGCATATTTGTAGAAGATATATCTTGCAATATTGGATCCTTTATGTGCTCTCCCCTGCCGCTCTTCCACAAGTCCCATGCCTGAATTGAAAATAATGCGATTAGCATATCTCAATTTGATACATTGTGAATTGGCTCATGTTTACGACATAAAGAAAGAAAGCAGAAAAGAAAAAATTATGGAAAAGAAAAGTTTAAGAAATGTAATTATCATTGTGGTACTCACATATCCAAGAAGATTGAGGGAGTTAGTATTATAAAAGCCTGTATTTTTTTTGCCACTCAAAATCTCTAGCAACAAGACTCCAAAGCTAAAGACATCCGATTTGATTGAGAAGAGACCATCCGAGGCGTATTCCGGTGCCATATAGCCGCTGATTAAAGTATCAAACCAGATCATTTAGTAGTGTCAATATCGTATTTTTCTGGAAAAATAATTCTTTTGGTGCAAAGGTGCTGAAGTGTAAGAAGCTAATCCTATGTTTTACTTACTAAGTGCCGACAATTCGATTTGTCGCTTGTGATCCATTTCCCCCAAAAATCCTTGCCATCCCAAAATCAGATATTTTCGGGTTCATATCTTTATCCAAGAGAATATTGCTAGCTTTCAAATCTCTGTGGATAATTCGTAACCTGGAATACTGATGAAGATAGAGAAGCCCTTGAGCAATTCCTTCAATAATGTTAACACGTGACTCCCAGTCAAGTATCCCATATTTGATTGGATCTGTCAGAATTTCACATCCAAATTACTAAACAGAACATCTACCCAATATAAGTTTTCCGAGTAGTAGTAAACACAAATAAAGAATCTGGTGTAATCCAATCTACTCAAGTATGCGTGAAGTACAAACCAAAAAGGAAGAAATCCAAGCTTTTATTGGGCATGTATTCATAGATCAAAATCTTTTCATCTTTAGCAATGCAGCAGCCCAATAGTCTCACAAGATTTTTGTGTTGAAGTTTTGCTATGAGCAATGCCTCATTTTGTAATTCCTCCAATCCTTGTCGAGACTTTCTTGAAAGCCTTTTCACAGCCACTTCATCCCCCTTTTGTAGCTTCCCCTGATATGGAGCCCCAGATTATTCGTATGCCACAGAAAACTAAAAGGAAAATACTGTGTAAAAGTAACACGATGAGTGAACATGACTATGGTAGGAAGATAAAACGAGCCTTTCTGTATAGTAATCCCCATTCAAGAATTATAAGATAGATAGGTTGAATCTTACCTTGTAAACAGGTCCAAAACCACCCTCTCCGAGCTTATTTGCATCACAGAAGTTATCAGTGGCAACTGATACACTTGCGAAACTGAACAATGGCAAATCAACTTCTTTCTTTTTACCGGTATGACAATTGCCAGCTTCATTCAGTTTACAACCGGCAGCTCCAATGCTTGTGCCAAGATCAAATAACACCAAATCCTCCCCTGCTAGGTAAAACAGTATTGGGGCGATTTGAGCTTATATGGAAGCACAATGACAAATTTTGAGTTCACAATATATTGTCAGCCCCTACTTTCCCTCTCAAATAAAGAGATAACCAAGGAGACAGAGAGCACTGCATGATGTTACAAGCATATTCTAAAAGGAAAAAATAAAAAAACGTTTTCATGTAACTTACATCTCCTTTAATTGGATTAGATTTGTTTTGCAAGGAGGAAATCCGTACCTTTGTTTTGTAACTTTCGCCTCCTCAAGCAATAAAAGAAGCCAACGGTAGCCAGCAGCATCAGGAGAACTGCAGGGGCTATAATAATCCATTTACCCTTGCCCTTGCTAGGAAACTCAGAAGCAGCAAGTCTTAGATAGAAATCTCTTCTCTCAGTGCCAAAATCGTTCAGCTGTACCATGTTCAAGAGCTCGTTACCCCATATGGAACACCCACCATCTCTGACACTATAAGTATAGGCAGAGCATGAGCAGTTACTAAAGCAAGCCGATTTACAGTCTCCAACACTTTTAACTTGTGAGAGTACTATTGAATTGGCAGGCAATTGTACTTTAGATATGCGAAGGAACTGGTCTTTCCGCCCATTAACTGCACTATCATTGCCACACTGCAAAGGCGCTTTCCTCACACACCCTCCAGACATGTCACCTGCATTCCAATCTCCTACAGAATTGGGTTCAAAACCGTTAATACAGTTGCAAAACAGTGGAATGATTTGATTGCAGGTTGCAAAAGCCCCGCAGTAGGCGTAAACGTCACACTGCTGCCTCGGCTGAGCCCAAAATAGGATCCATTCACCTGTGCTTTCAAGCCATGTAAGCTGCTTTATTTGCCCTGATGTATCCAACACCAATCTACTAATTATCGAGGAATTGTACATAGAGTAAGTGAAATAGCTCTCACTGTCATTGGAAACATAGGAGAAGTTGTACAAATAGTTTAAGGTCATTTCAGGAACCAGAGAAAAAAATTGTCCGTTCCATGACCCACTAGTCCAATACGTTTCAAACCCTTTCAGGATCCGAAAATCCTTAAGCCCTTGAGGACCATGTGCAAAAGAGAAAACTCCAGGGCCTGGGTCTTCATAGCTTTTCCATGCTGACAAAGACCAAGTTTTTCCATTTCTCTTATCATAACCAAGCTTCATTCCGGGCAAGAAAGTATTTGAAGGGTAGTCAAAGCTCTGCCATAGTAAATTGCCGGATCTCCTATCAATCAAAACCAGATTTCCTGAATCCAAAAGGGTAGCACTAGTGTTTCCACTTGATGATATGTTAGACACCTTGTAAGAAAGTCTTCCATCCAGTATCGCCAGGTTTCCATCCGCCTCTATGGTGAGAACCTTGGAGGAACCTGTGAGAGGGTTATCCCTGTTGGCTACCCAAACAACAGTTCGCAATGAAACTCTTTTGTACCAAATACTCAGATGACTGCTTGTTGTGGAGTCCCCTTGCCCAGGAGTAATGAATCCCAACTCAAATACATTTCCAGAAGATGTGATGGTGGTTGGGGTTGTGACTGACTGTCCTTGTAAGATTGTATCTCTCAAGGCATTGGCAAATACCGAAAACGAAAAGAACAAGAAGCAAACAGGACGACCGAAATTTGTCATCCCTCGAATTATCGGTGTTGGCAGTTAGATTTCCAGACTCAGATTATGCCCATTTAATCAACCAGACTAAGGAAAAGTCATCGAATACCGCCTTTGAAAAATCAGTTATAGTCATTTTCCTAAAGCGTTGGGTCTTTGGCCTCGTCTGGGACCATAAAATAGGTTCTTCCAGGTAACTTCCCTTGAAGCAAGTCAAGAACCAAATTCAAAATGTAGACCAATAATTAACACGTTTCCACTGGCATGTTATGAACCATAAGTCAACAAACCAACCTTCTAGGATCATCACCATATAAGACTAGACTGACTAGTGATTTTCATTGAGTAGTTGGTGAATAGTGACTCTCCAGTGTTGGGTCGTTGGCGTATCCTCTCTCCACATTTTCTCTTTCCAGATCTTCTGGAGCTTTTAACCACAGAGTGACAACACATTAACGAACTGATTCAAGGGCTGAAAATAAGCCAGCACTACATCCTACTACTACTATAGGGCCTGTCTGGATGCCACAATAGAAAGGGGTATTGTAATATGAGCTGTGCTATCCACACAGATTTCTGTGCACAGATTGTGCACAGATTTTGTTGTGGGGCCCACCACGGGTCCCACACAAATCATCCAAGCCGTTCATTAAATGTAAAACATTTTTTCAAGGGTCCCCGTAAAAAATAAGCTCAATCCAATACCTATATGTGCTTCATCCAACCATCTAACTTTTCATTCAGATTTTCGGATAATGAAAAGTTATACGATTGGATCGAGTATCTATAGGTATCGGATTGAAATTATTTTTTACGAAGACCCTTGAAAAAATATTTTACATTTAATGAACGGTTCAGATGATTTGTGTGGGACCCGTGGTGAGCCCCACAACAAAATCTGTGCACAATCTGTGCACAGATTGTATGTGTGTGTAGACTTTCTGTTGTAATATACACTCTTCTAATACGTGGGCCCTCCTCTATGGAGTGGTTTGGCAAGCCAATAACTGGGAGATATCTTAATACCCCCTCCTCCATAACCCCCCTAATACTTCCTGAGGGGGGCTTACACATGGCTAGAGTGGGAGCCGGCAATGTGAAATCCCCCCTTATAATACCCCATCTCTCTTCCATTCAACTACAAAACAACCTTATCCCCTCATTTTATATCTCATCCAAACCAAGTACTTCCTCCGTCCCTAAATAAGTGTCCGACGCGCAAAACTAGGCCTTACAAAACATGCATGTTTTTTATTAAAAAATTTAATTTTTTTTCACAATCTAATAGAACTAATTGCTATCTATTGATTTGTGAAATTTTTTTTGATTTTTTTAACAAAACAAATGCATCTTTTTGAAGGCCCTAGGTTTGTGCGTCAGACACTTATTTAGGAACGGATGGAGTATTATTTAATCCTCCCGTCACATCAATGTGGATCCACACTTCTTACATAATACCCCCTACTATCCAATCCCCCTGCTTACATAATACCTCCAAACCTAATACCTCATCCAAACGAGCCCATAATGCGGTGACGTAGTTGTACTCAACCCTCCCAAACAGAAGCCTAACAGCAACCAAACTCTCTGTTGATATATCGCCAAACTGAGGAGAAGAAAATGAAGGCCGAGGATCTTTTACATATGCTTTGTTCGAATACGAAGGCTCCAATGTCCATTTTCATTTCAAAGGACTAATGGCCTCATTCATATTTGCCAGTTTTGGAAGCAAGCACGTAAATAATGTGGAGCACCAAAAACAATCCATACATACATTCTCGAAATTTTGAGAACATCGAATTTCTGATTAGATTGGAAATCAGGGCCCGTTTCAGGAGATAACACAAGAGTACACGGGATAAGTTCATGTTACATAGATTTCTCCATATCTGCCGGAGATTCATTTTCTAGCAGTGAAATCCATTTCCTGATAAAACCTTCATAAAGCTCAGAAAACTAATTTATGCAAATTTACATTGGCACATAAGCAAAAGCTGAATTTTACTCCCAGAAAATGCGTGATATGTCCATACAAGGATTCAGTTAACAAGTGACAATTAGTTGGTAAGGAGAGACGGAGTGAACAACCACTGCTCGTTTACTCCTCATGATCCACCCATCAATAACATGTAATCAGTTCTCATACAACCAGGCTTAAATTGCAGCTGATACACCTTCCACAATTTACATAGCACCAAAAGAAAACCCAGAAGCTCCCTTCAGACATACCATGAAATATCAGAAGCAACTGCAAAAAGGGAAGCAACGAATCAATAAAAACCAAAACAAAAGAAGGCCAATATCAGATTGTATTTGAGCATAGGCATGTGTGGGTGGGTTGGAGATATGAAAGGTCAATTCCGAGAGCCCCAGAGCGTGACAAATTCACCTTGAGGTCAAATATGTGACACCAATGTGCATATTTGTACTTACCAAAAATAACCTGCAGTTAACGGAGTCCTCCGTGGAGTTCCAGCTAGTTATCTGCCATTAAAACATAAGACATACTATAATCAGGTTACTATAGTCTATAGTAACAACACTAAACCATCATGTTAAGCTCCCTCCTCGTTGAAGGTGCACACAGCACACTGCTTAAGAAAGTGGTATATTGGAATTCGAACGTTTTAAGGATAAGTACCAAGAATATTCCTAGGTTTTCCAAACCTATTTAAGTGAATGTAAAATACATCACATTGAGTCTACATTTCTTATCTCACTAGGCAATTTGCAACGACATGACATACACCAAATACACTCCTCTGTATAGAAAGATGATAAGATACGGCATCAGTCATTCTTAAGGTTTTTTGAATAGAAGTCATTCTTAAGGTAACTTATCCTAAATCACATCTATGGGTTGCCATAGAAATACAGGTCAATTGTTTAGATCCCAATATACTCAAGTCATGCACACATCCAAGAGGTTTGGGCTCATTACTCAGCAATCCAAAATCTTGTGTCTGAACTGACTCAATTACTTGATCTGACTGCTAAACAAAGATACAGAACTTTTGCATCATCATATTTTGCAAGTGCGGCCTATTAAATGACTAAATAGAGGGGATTTCCTATCCTCATCCATAACAAGACCAGGAATGTGGAATATCTAAAGATTCATCAATACCTACCCTACCAGCATGATTCATGCTTCTCATATGTGCATCACAAATTACGTGATACAGGGATTGAAAAATCCAACGCCCTATTAACTCAAGTTAAAAAGTTGTATCCTTGCATCAAATTATTGGAATTTGGATACACAAGCACATAGCACAGGCACCCAAAAACTGAAGGCTTACCTTTTCTATGATGTTCTACCACTTAGTCCAATATTTTCACACCACAACGCTTTATCTGTGAAGCTTGGCTCACAGAATAAAATTGGTCGAATTTGGGACCTTTCGATAGATTTCGACTTTATTCCGCCAAAGCAAAAATAGAACGCTCACATCAAGCAGGATGTATGTTCCAGTGTCCTCCAAAATCTTTTCTATAAGTGACTACCACTATAATCAGATGCAAATAGAACTTGGGCTAAAAACCAATAAACATGCTAAAACGTGCAAGTTTTCCCGGTAAAGCTAGACTAGTCTTCATTATAATCTTGAGTCCACAATCAAATCCACATAAAAAAAATTTCTAATGCATGAACAATGAGGAGGAGAATAACCATGTCCAAGAAATTGGTTTTTATGTACGGAAATTTACTAATTCTTCACTTTGAGATGCATGCTGCTGCGGGTTTTTTTCCATTTCTCTTTCTTGAATACGATTCATCAAATCGAGGAGTTCACAAACTCATATTTGCCAGAAATTTTCTCTCTTCAGAATTTTTACATTCTATAGTTTCTAATTTAGTTCAGCATCCTTTAGTTCTTCCCTAAGTTGGTCAGAGTCTTAATTTTCTTATGATCTTTCCACTTATTGCTTATCAATCAGACACGGGATTGACTAACAACGTCAAATTCTTTAATTGAAGATAGACATCTATGCAAACGTAGCATAAGATTATCATATTCAACAAAAAAGATTCATGAAGTACTGAAGGAAAACCCGAACCTTTCCGAAGATCGGTGGCATCATGGTACTCAGGCTTCTCCTCTTCCTCATCTTCCACCGCAGAAGCCACAGAAACTACAGGCTCCGCACCACCACCACCGTCTTTCTCCTCCGGATACCGCACAACCACCACCCGACAAACACAGTGGCGCACACAGTAATCGCTAACACTCCCAAGCCGCCCACTATTATCTCTCTTCATTGCACCAAACCCGCGACTCCCCATAATCACCGCACTCAACCCCAGCCTCTCCACTCCAAGCACAACCTGTTAGCCAAGAGCATAAAACTCAAATCAAACAAAATCTTCCCTCAATATGTCACATCCATTCTCTATTTTTAAGTTTTAGAGATGGATTGGAGATGCACTTAAGCATTCTTTAAGAGCATCTCCCATCCTCGACTCTAAGCTAATGCCCCCATCAAATTGAGTTTCAATCAAATCAAGAGACTCAGATCTTCTACTCCTACTCTTTCGTGCCTGCCAAATTTAACTATGTGCTATGGCTTTATGCTAGTGTACGTAAACATTAAAGAGGAATGGTGTTTTCTAGGGCTGTTCGCGGTCCGGATCGGATTAGATTTCTAGAAATCCGAGGACCGAATCACTAGTCACTGTTTTTACAAAATGAAATCCGTGTCTGAACCAAAAGTCCTATGGTCCAGTTCCAATCCAATCCCTGACTAGCGGATGAGTTACGGTTTTATCTACGGATTATGTTACACAAGCAAGTAAAAATAAACACTAAAAAAAAAGATCTTCCATCAAAGCACAATAAAGTATTTAGCAAAATGCAATCAGTACTGAATTTTCTCCACTAGATTAGGACGTTCAGGAAGGCTCGTGAGTGATGTAATTTGATTCCCGGCAAGATAAAGTTGCTACAAGAACAACCAAGGCCGGCCCAAAATCCTAAGTTTTAGGGGCATTCAAATATTTTTACTACTAAGGTGCATTATCACTTAAGGTAGAAAAAGATTTTGTAATTAGTCAATGTGAGATAAGGCAACCACAAGGTTTTAACAAATACATAGGCAATCACAAGTTTTTAACATATACACCAAAAATTCCAACATATTACATACCAATTCTAACTGATGATATTCTCAGTGTGCATGTGTGAGAGGGTTACAGCTCCACTCACTTTAGTTTCTTTTGGTTTAGCTTGTTAAAGCTCCACTTGCTCTAGTTTCTTATGATTTAGCTTGCTAAAGCTTAACTCGCTCTAGTTTCTAAAGAAATACCATAATATTGCTCTAGATCACTCAATTCACCATTTCGAAATGTTTGAGAACCATAATTCGGAAAGTTTCGAAACATAATTCTCGCTTGGTAGTTGCATGCTCCTTTCTATGCTTAAGAGGTTTTGCCTAGCTTTATATTTGTTTCGTTTTTTCATATTGTGATTGTTGCTATAGAAATTATTAAGTATTACTAACTCTTTAAGGGCACATTTTTTTATTAGGCCTTGGGCACTAAAAATCTTTAAGCTGGCCCTGAGAACAACTAAGTATTTTTTTTATTAGGCCTTGGTGGTTCTTCTTCTCAGATTTTTGGGGCTTGTAATTGGCGTTTTCCGGGTTCCGACAAACAATTTTGGCTTGTAAACATTCCACACTATATGTATTTTTCATTTGGGTATTGAGGGTAGTGTGTCTTAAGTGTCTAGAATTTCCACCTCTTGTTTGAAGCTGTGTCTTGAAGAAGAGTTTCTCACTTTGCGCCATGCGCCGTCGATTTCTAGCGCACTATTTTTACTTATCTTTATCATGCTTAGATTAGTTCAATGTCACAAACAGATTACCCGTGTATGAGACTTTGTTTTTAGTTGCATGATTAGGGGTGATTCCGGAGTTGGATTCAATTTTTGGCTAACGCATGGTGCTTCTGTTAGATGCCTTATGGTGAGAGGTTGTTGGGCAAACATATTTCCAAGGCAAAGAGAGAACAGTAGCCTAGCGTTTGATGTGTGCTTGATGGGAGTGGCCTGCGCCTGATAGATGCTTAAGCGCTCCTCATGTGCTATTCATGTGTTCTCAATTTAGAAAGGAGCATGCCCTCAATGTTCTTGAAGAGGGTTCAAGCACCAACATGCGCCTGAATGGGGATCGAGCACTTTCAAGCACTTACCCTTTCCGGCTCTCCTATTGGTTGGGCTTATGTCAGCGTACTTGCATGCCCTCAATGTTCTTGAAGAGGGTCCATGTATTTTCATTACGAAAACGTGGATTAACCGAATCGGACCGTGAGATATTTAATTTACTCCGTATATAATATGTGTGTGTATATATATACACACAATTGTGATGTAAGGTTCTTGATTTTAGCTTTTAATGATTTCAAAGGGCCTGGATTTGAACCACTTGAGAACTGCAAAGCCCCTACAGGCGTGTGTCCGTTATCTTTATTCCCAAGTGATGTGGCCTCTCATGGGGAAAGGTTGTTCTTCGGGTTTCTTTTTGGTAAGTAAAATGGTGACACCAGGTTTTGAAATCTAGTCCAAGCAATGAGAAATTTTTGGTTGCATTTCTGGTTGCCGGGTGGGTATATCCCACATGGTGCCTGCTCGGCATTCCCAAGCCGTCCGATACACTTTTGAACGGCTCAGATTAAAACATTCTCTCTTCTCTCACCCCTCCTCTTTCTCTCTTCAAATCCGAGCCGTCCAAAAGTGCATCAGACAGCTTGAATGTGCCGAACGGGCACCACGTGATACCCACCCAACATTGAAAAATTTCTCCCAAGCAATACAATAGATACTTAGTTGTTCTCAGGGCCAGCCTAAGGATTTTTAGTGTCCAAGACCTAATAAAAAAAATGTGCCCTTAAAGAGTTAATAATATTTAACAATCTCTACAACAACAATCATAATACAAAAAAGCGAAACAAATATAAAGCTAGGCAAAACCTCTTAAGCATAGAAAGGAGCATGCAAATACCAAGCGAAAACTTTCCGAATTATGGTTTGCAAACATTTCGAATGGTGAATTGAGTGATCTAGAGCGATATTATGGTCTTTCTTTAGAAACTAGAGCGAGTTAAGCTTTAGCAAGCTAAACCAAAAGAAACTAAAGTGAAAATTTAGTTTATATTTTGGTAACTACATGTTGAAAATATGTTTAACTTTCGGTAAACAACAGCCGAACATGCATTTTCGGTAAATATCTGTTGAAAAAAATATTATATTTCGGTAATTGGATGCTGAAAAAATATCTCAATTTCGGTAACTAACTGTCGAGTATAATTGAAAATTTTTAACGAGCTATGGGAGTAAATAGAAGGCTGCGAATAGCAGCGCCCATTGTTTATATTTAAGCCTGAAAACAGAAAACTGTAACATCATAATCCAGTTCTATACCTCAAACTTCGCAAGAATTCCTTTCTAATTTCGAAAAACAAATTCCCAAAATGATAGTGATAGTTTACTAAAACCATATATCCTGCAGTTCAATTTAGGGGTGGGCATGGGTCGGACGGGTCGGGTTCGGACCCGACCCGGCCCGACCAGTCGGTTAACACTTTTTGGAGACCCGAACCCGAACCGAAGGAGGGGGATACCCGTCCGTGTGACCGATTTTTTTGGTCGGGTCGGGTCGGGTCGGGTCCGACCAAAACCGAAGTAAAGTATATGAATTCCTTTGTTTTTTGGTCGGTTTGGTCGGGTCGGGTCGGGTAAGAAAAAAAACAGCACCCCGAGACCCGAACCGAAAACTGATTTTTTTGGAAAATCGTACCCGTACCCGACCGAACCACATGTTCGGCCCCACCCGAAACCCTTCGGGTCGGGTCGGGTCGGGTCTCGTTTTTTTTTTTTTTTCACACCCCTAGTTCAATTGAACCTTCCCAACAAAAATCCCAACCTTTGAAGTCATTTTGTTGTTCAACGAGCAAGTGAAGAACAATAAAGGCCTATCAACCAGTTAAATCAGAATTACTAAAACAATGCCGATCAAAAAAAATACTGCAACAAAAAAAAATACAAAGGCATAAAAATAAAAAATACCATCCGTGAAAAACAATTACTCATGATTCACAGGGCAAAAAAAAAAAAAGATTGTTCATGGGAAGAAAAAAAAATTGGGTTAAATTAAAAAGAAAGGGAGGGATTTTGTAACTGCCCGAACCCTCAAGCACCACAATGAATTACAATCATCCTCAGGTCAAATTTTAGTCCGTAAGACATAATCCAAAACCAAAATACGGTGATTAACACCTAACATTTATGTTGTGTAAAATTCCCAATCAAAAACACCAAGACCTCAACCCCGTATAATTCCCTTGAAAACTTTCTCCCAACCTTCCCTTTGTTCCACAAAACTAATTCAGAAAAGAGTTTTCTAAACTCTCCCCCGGCTCTCGAACAAAAAGAAAAATTGAGTTAAGGAGAGTACACAATATTTTCACTGCCCTTTTAATCAGTCTTTTTCCCCTCCAACAGAAGAACAAAAAAAAAAAAGGCCCTCTCAACTAACCCAATTCTCTTTCTCCCCCTTTTTTCCCCCCTCCGTTTTCCTCCTTTTATTCCTTTTATAAATAGATAGAGAACATGCTCAGTCATCCAATTAGGTGCCATTTGGTGGACAAGTGTCCATTGCTTGTTTGTTTTTGTTTTTGTTTTTTTTTTCTTCTTCCTCATCTATTCCACAACCCAACAAATAAACACATTTCATGCATGCACTCCAGCACACAAACACCTCACGTGCACTCCTTCACAAAAAAATCAACACCCGGCTATCATGTAAACTAATATCAAAGCCCACATAAAAATAAATCCCCTTTTAATAGGATTAACTACTTTCTTTTCTTTTAAAATAAGAACCGGGTCTCACAGATTTTCTCTCAGACAAATGCCTCTTATCGTCATTAGGGTTTTGATAATGGATTAACATAGATCGGACTCGTCATCGTATTCATTATCACAGAGAAGCCCCACCCCCATTCCTTCATCAAGCAAAATTGGCAAGAAAATCAAACAGAGGTGCCCGGAAAAAAAAAATAAAGAAGAGAGAAGTCAAACAACTATCGTTCTATACGCATGGGTAATAGAAATGAAAATTGAAGAGAGAGAAGAAAATTTCACCCGACATCGATCTGAAAGGTGTGGAGAGAAAGCCAAGAAAGGAAAAAACAAAAACATAGATCAAAATTGCAGAAACTCCGAGACTGCATGACCTATCATGTAACGTCCCGAATTTTGGGAACGTTAAATAGACAATTTCATTTCAAAATAAATGGAGTCTGGCTCAATATTACATCATAAATCTCAAAGGAGTATTCTTATTCAACAAAAGGAGGGTAGACTAGGGTTCCGATCTACTGCTCCTCTTCTTCCTCCATCCTGGCCAGTTCCTCGGCTCCAAAAGCCTCCAAGGTGTAGAGTTCACCCCGTTCATTTATAAGATCTGACACATTATACCGGCGTCGCCACCAATATAATATGTCAGAGTCACCAAAGGTAACACCGTGAGCTACGAAGGCTCAATAGAATAACACATACCCTCTAACCCTTAACTTACAAACAATTGTCATAAGATTCAACAATTTCCACTTAGAACATGCATATCTAACAAAATAGTAAACAATGACACATCCGCATTCATTATCTGAACTAACGTTGGTGTCCAAGATTTCTGAGTTTCTCCGACGCGACATCTCGTAAATCGTGTCACCGTTTCACTTTTCGATTTCCAAATCAACATTTTCAAAATTCGTTTTACACACCCAACCTCGGTTCCGCCATTCCGGTCTCCCGAGTATCCTCACAATGGTTCCGCCACACCGGATTCCCATTGGCACACATTGCATTGGCTCCTCTCCGCGGATAACCAAGCCATACCTCACCATGGTTCCGCCGTTCCGGATTCCCATGGGAACGCACATAACCTCACAATGGTTCCGCTATCCCGGATTCCCATTGGAACACACACAAAACTCACACCACACAATGGGCTACCACGTCCGGCCACATTGCGGTTTTCAAAATATTTCACCCTTTTCAAACACGCATTTTCATTAACCACACCCTAGGTGCCATGTTTTTACTTTTTCGATTTTCGTGTCTCGTTTTCATGCATAGACTCCACGGTAGGACTTTTCACAAAAGTAAACATACATCATTCCTTGAAATCTTGAAACTACACTTAGCAAGATCATTCAACTCAATATTACTAATCATGCTCGAAATCATTCAGAGATCAAAATATGAATACTTGTAAACAATGGTAAAGTCTTATTTTTTCTAAAACTGTTCTTTCTTGCTTTGTGAGAAGTTCAAAACAACACATGTTTATTCGAAGTCAAAAGTCGTTTGTTCAACATGCTCATACTTCTGTTAGCAAGTTATACTAATCATACTTTTCGATGATTAATAACGATAGATAACCTACTTTAAGAAAAATGGTTTAAGGATATTTCTACTAGAACTAAGAACATTTTACTTTTCAACACACGATTCTATACTTATACGTAGAGTTAGTAGACTAGGGATTCTACTTATACTAGAGATAGGAGTAAGAATATCCTACTTTTCTTCTTGGCGGTAGTGACAACTACGGAGAGAAAAGTACGCCGGGCGGAGTAACTTCTTACGGTATGCTTCCGGAAGTTTCAAAAGAGAAATGTTTCTCTCGAAACTTGATCTTGACTAAACTACTTAAACTTTATGGATCGAAAAAGGTGTTTTAGGAGAGTTTCTTGAAGAACTTGGGAAGAACTTCAAGAACAACAAAAATAAAGCAAGAATACAAGACTTTCTTAGAGAGAGAGGTTGCTAGGTGAAGGTGTGAGTTGAATGGCAAACATGGGGTGCTATTTATAGCCAAAACTTGGCCTCCTCCTCTCCCTCCATAGCCGGCCATATCTCTCTCTCTCTCTCTCCCATGGATTTTGCTCCATTGTCTTGTCATTTCAAGCCTTTCAATCAAGTCATAGCCTTCCATGACTTGTCACTTCCGTTTGTAGGCCAAATCTTAGGCCATCATGAAGGATTTTTGACTAGTCTAGTCCTAAAAAGAGGTTGCTTGTAAGAAAGAACATAATCATGGGCTAGCTTTGTACTTTGAAAGACTAGAATGGGTTGGCATGTAGTAAATAGGCTTATGGCTATTAAGGTTGCTTGTGTAAGTGTCCAAAACACACCACACACTCCACCTCTCTCCCCCTCTCTCGGCCTCCCTCTCCCTCTCGGCTTTTCTCCCTCTCTCTCTCTCTCTCTCTCTCTCTCTCTCTCTCTCTTGCACTATGCACAAACATATATATGTATATATATAAGTACATGTATATATTCATCTAGGAAAGTAAAACCAAAAATAGTTAGGCTTAAGGCTAGAACATAGGTGTGCATGCATGGCAAGGCTAGTCTTGCTTCCTTTGGAAGCAAAATGATGACTCCCTTAATATGACTTGTCTTGTCATGCTTATTGGCAAGTCAAAGGTCTATTAACCAAGGCATAAAAATTCCCCTGACAATTATGGACCAAGAGGTAAAGGAATATTGGTAATAATTAGGGTTTGAAATGACTTGTCATGGGAGTAAAAATGATTACTCCTATGGTCTAATGGTCCTATAGGGTTTGGAGGGGTTCATAAGGTTCAAAGATGGTCTAAAAGGTCCAATTAAGGTTAGAATAATGTAACTAGGTGAATCGGTGGTCCGGTTCCACTAACTAATCGGTTGAAAACTAACTTTACTAGCCAAGTAGGGCTTTTAATTAAGAAATGAATTTTTAAAGGACTAAAACCTAATTATGACGGATTATAGAAATTAAAAGGGAATTTTAAAAACAATCCAAGTAATAATAAATATAAAATTCAAATATTTAACGAAACTTTTATTTATCGAAAATCAGGGTCGTTACATATCATGATTGTCAGAGGGGTCAGTTTTGTTCTCCACACTTTTCTTCGGCGGCTACGAGAGAAAGAGAGAGAGAGAGGAGGCTGTGATCCAAATTTGTTTTTGATCTAAGGTTTCTCTCTATATGACAGCTTACATAGGAGGACATTTTTGTCTTGGTGTAATTTCTTTTTGAAAAGAAATGGACTTAAGGCCTTACTAAACAATATTAATGGACTAGAGAGGTTACAAACATTAGAAGTAGACTAACTATGTTACAAGTTCTTTATAGTAGACCATAGACCAATTTTTTATTAAAACTATCATAATGAAAGTCCAAATGCCTTTCTAAAGTTGTCATCACAAAGATCCCAATGTTACTTAATTTGTTGTCATTTCTCAAACATTCCTACATATATTACATCAAACATAATTTGAATCATCACAAAGTGGGTCAAAATTTGTTTAAAATCGACAACGTAGAAAAGAAAAACTTATTTATCATCATATCCAACTTACTGCATTCTTATTACCTTTTAGAGGGTACAAATATTCTTCTGACCAATCAACTTTCAACACAAACGTACATCACGAAGAGGTTTTGGAGCAGAAATGATAAATACGTAGACACGCTCATGATATCGAGAATTATAATTTCTAATAATTAATGTTGACTCCATTGTTCTGTCAAAAACTTACAAATTAAAGTGCTACCATAGTTATACGATCCAGACCAAAATAATAAACCAAACCTTAAGAAATAAGTAAACCCATGCTTAATCATAAAAGATTCACGGCAATGGAAACATTTTAACAACAATGCTCAAAATACCCCACATTGTAATAAGTAAAGTTACAAGTTTTTTTGCAAATAACCAAATTTCACTCATTCCATAACCAAACTTAACAACTTTTACCAATAATCAAAACTCAATAACTCAAAAAACACCTCACATTGGAATTGTCTCATCGAGACTAATAATTTGGTGTGGTCGGCTGCGTCATTGGAACTCGTTTGCGATTGAACAAATGTGCATTTTGTATTTTGGTTAGAGATGCAAAAATAATCAATGTGGAGGTAGAAGTTGTTAAATTTGATTATGAACTAAATCGATAATCAAATGTTGACATGGTATATTTTAGTTACTATTAGTTTTGATTATTACTACTGCGGATGATCTTACCATGAGGCAGCCAAAGAGGTGACCATCAAAGCTGAGGACATATATATTGAAATCATTGAAGGCTCCTCGTGCTTTACCCTCCTCCGGATTATGTTCCTTTGCGGGCAACCTAACCCTAACATTCTCGCTAGCTCCACCTCCCGAGCTCCTTCACTCTAACCCTCCTGTGCCTGACCATTTGGTGACTCTTCAAGAACAATTGGGTAACATGTCCACTTGCGTTGATGAGATTTCTTCAAGGTTATCTGGGTATGAGTGTCGCTTTGCCTACTTTGACAGTCATTTTGAGGCGATTTATAATGGCTATCACCACCAGTTTACTGAGTCTTTTGCTTCTGTTCAACATGATTTGAGTGTTATGACTGCCACTCTTGCCCGCTTGGAGAGTCGCATGGCACTGGACTATCCATCTCCTGCTCAGGTTGATGATGATCGAGGACGATGAGGACATGGACTGATTGCTGCGTGTGTCTGCTTGTTGGTGGTTCCTCTTCTCAGATTTTTAGGGCTTGTAATTGACGTTTTCCGGGTTCCCGACAAACCATTTTGGCTTGTAAACATTCCAAATTATATGTATTTTTCATTTGGTATTGAGGTAAGTGTGTCTGTGTTTAGAATTTCTACCTCTTGTTTGAAGTTGTGTGTTGAAGAAGAGTATCTCACTTTGCGCCATGCACCGTCGAATTCACTCGAAAGGGCAAAAAAGTAGAAAAACATATAATGGCACTTCTAGCCTCCTTTTAAAGAGAAATGCTAAGTGCAAAGAAAATAGACAAAGAAATGATCCTTAAAGTGTACATGAACGGCCCAAATTCACTGACTTTAAGGGTCTTTTCTTTGCCAATTTTCTTTGTCTCTAGCACTCCTCCCTTTTAAAAGCAGTGGTAGTAGACGTGAGACATGTTTCACTTGCAGTGATGCAACTCAATCGATGTGAGAGAAATGTGTATTATGGGACCTACTCCAATTCCTGTTATTTGCCTCAAGAGTGCATATAGTTTGTGTTCACGAGTGGGTAGTCTGCGTATAAAACTTTAGATTGATCGGATATCGATACTTATGTTTCCAAAATGCTTTGTCCATGCATGAGAAAAAAACAGCCATAGTTCATTTTTTTTCCCCTAAAAGTTATCGGTGTCTGACCAACCTAATTTTTTTACGTAGATTATCTACTCGATGAGAAACATGATCAACGGTTCAGATCTAATAACGAGACCCAAGGTTGGTCCCATAACGGGTGCACACGTACGTGCTGTGAATTGGTGCACAACAAACACCCTTGTCGGTTGTCCCACTGGATTTGAGGTTGCGAATGTAGTACCCTTCGTCCACTTTTGTTTGTTCCTTTTTAGAGACCATGGTTTTTTTGGATGAAAACGTTATACTTATTGTTGTACTTGAATTTTTTGAAGTTTTTCGTTCCACTTAAAAGAACCCACAAAAATACAGGAAAATATTTTTTCCAACAAAAAGTAGATGTTTCTAAAAAGAGACGAACAAATTATTACCTTGAAATATGTTTTCCCCCAAAAAAGTGAAGAAAAATATAGGCTTAATTAAATTTTGCCCTCTAAATTTTCACACGTTCTCAAATTCATTATCTCATGAAATATAAAACCTGACATTTGACCACCTTAATTTCATATACCTCTCAACTAGGGCCCTTTATTAGTCTTCACCAATATAATTCATGAAAAAACATTGTATAATTCATGAAAAACTTGGTTGATTTCAATATCAACCATGTTCTGAAATATGTTTTATGGTAATTTTGAGAAAAATAATTTATGAAAAACATGATCAAATTGAATATACACTATGGTTCAAATAATATTTTTCTTGGTAATTTTGCAAAAAAATAATTCATGAAAATTAAACATGGATTATTTTTAATCATATATGTAAAATTGGTAGGTAGCTAATACGACGTAATAAATGATTGGTAATAAATGGGGGGAGAGAGAGAATTGCATTAAAGAAGAGAGGGTGAGAGAATTAATTAATAAGGGCAAAATGAATCATATAACCAATTTAAGGATGAGAACATAAGTATTCAAATCCATTAGGCTATGCCACTTAAATAAGTACTCTAAATAGAATGCCTATTAAGGATGAGAACAAAAGTATTCAAACCCATTTAGGAAAACTCTGATGTATCTTGCATTGCCCACACCCGGTGAACGGACATACATCCAGTGTACATGTTGTTTGTGCTTTTGAATTCTTTATTTTTTCTACATTCATATCACCTATATCCTGTGTTATGGTTCTGAAAATACCTAACAATATGATATTGGGTTATCTAGGCAGGGATACTCTGCAAAGAAGGCAGGGCATTAGAACTGATTGATGAAGCTATGAAGGAAGACTCATGCTATCAATCTGAAATGCTGAGATCCGTACATGTGGCTCTATTATGTGTGCAACTGTGTCCAGAAGATAGGCCAAGCACGTCATTTGTGGTTCTAATGTTAGGCAATGAAATTGCATCAGCCTAAACAGCCTGGTTTTTTCACTGAAAGGAATTTACTCGAGGCCAAGTGTTCATCAAGCTGGGAGGCACCAAGGTCAGCCAATAAAATCACCATCACCCTCCAAGATGCTCGATAGGGAGATTGTAAGAAGTTCGTGCTCATTGTGTTCCTAAAATGGCAGTATCAAGAAACCAGACTTCGGGATTGTTAGAAGTTTTGTTTCAGAGGAAGTAAGAGAGAAGCTGATAAAGAGTCGTAAGAATACATTAACAATAATCATATGTTGTCTAAACACATATTTCCCCAGAATCTGGTGCTTCATTCAGGGTTTTGCTGCAGCTGTTGCTACTTGTCTCTGGATTGTTTGACTTGGCTTCAGTACCTAGTCGTACACATGACTTCGCAATCAACCATAAGCTTAGAGAGGGCGGGTTTGGTCCGGCTTCGAAGGTAACAAAATTCTTTTGCATGCAGTTTTCTTAAAAGTTGACTGATTCCCAACTCATCAACTCATGGTATCTAGGCAGGAAGTGCCAAATTCAATTACCATTTTGACAGGGACTAATCAGATCATCTTCATTTAAAAAAAGTATTTCTACTGAACTTTTCCTTACAAAAAATGACTTCTGCATAATTTAACGGTGAATGGACTCCTTTTTATCAGTGCTCAAAAATACCTTGGACTCCTTTACCTACGATACAGACCATTACATTCGAGCTCAACAAGTTTTCCTGCTACTTTCATTCTACTTGAAAATATAAACATGAATATCCCCTTGGAAATAACCATGAAAATACCATGAATGTGAGATGAAGTCTGAGCAATTATCGAGCTTCCAAAATTGAGACTGTCACATTATTTATTGAACAAATTTCTAATTGTTTGCTTGAATTTCCATCTGGCACGCTTCTACTAGTTGATAAGGCAGGTTGTTTAGGAGAGGCAAGAAGCATTAGTTCATTGCTAAGCATCGATACGACATCCAACATGGTAGGCCTATTGGCAGCACTTTCTTGGACGCAGAGCAGACCAATATTTACGTATCTCAGCAGCACATTTGTAGAAGATATATCTTGCAATGTTGGATCCTTTATGCCTTCTCCCCTACCGCTCTTCCACAAGTCCCATGCCTGAATTGAAAATAACACGATTAGCATATCTCAATTTGATACATTGTGAATTGGCTCATGTTTACAATAGAAAGAAAGAAAGCAGAAAAGAAAAAATAATGGAAAAGAGAAGGTTAAGAAATGTAAATATCATTGTGGTACTCACATATCCAAGAAGATTGAGGGAGTCAGTATTATAAAAGCCTGTATTTTTTTGGCCACTCAAAATCTCTAGCAACAAGACTCCAAAGCTAAAGACATCCGATTTGATTGAGAAGAGGCCGTCCGAGGCGTATTCTGGTGCCATATAGCCGCTGATTAAAGTATCAAATCAGATCATTCAGTACTTTTCTACATAAATAAGTTGTCTTGGTGCAAAGGTGGAGAAGTGGGTAATGTTATAAACTAATCCTATGTTTTACTTACTAAGTGCCAACAATTCGGTTTGTTGCCTGTGATCCATTTCCTCCAAAAATTCTTGCCATCCCAAAATCAGATATTTTGGGGTTCATATCTTTATCCATGAGAATATTGCTGGCTTTCAAATCTCTGTGGATAATTCGTAACCTGGACTACAGATGAAGATAGAGAAGCCCATGCGCAATTCCTTCGATGATCTTAACACGTACCTCCCAGTTAAGTATCCCATATTTGATTGGATCTGTCACAATTTCACATCCAAATTACTAAACAGAACCATCTACCTATGATAAGTTTTCCTAGTAAAGAACTCAAACAGTGAATCTGGTATAATTCAATGTACACAAGTACGCGGGAATTACAAACCGAAAAGGAAGAAATCCAAGCTTTTATTGGGCATGTATTCATAGATTAAAATCTTTTCATCTTTCTCAATGCAGCAGCCCAATAGTCTCACAAGATTGTTGTGTTGAAGTTTTGCTATGAGCATTGTCTCATTTTGTAATTCCTCCAATCCTTGTCCAGACTTTCTTGAAAGCCTTTTCACAGCCACTTCATACCCCTTTTGTAGCTTCCCCTGATATTTAGCCCCAGATTATTCGTTTCCCATGGATAACTAAAAGGGAAATACTGTCTAATAGTAACACGATAAGTGAACATGACTCAGGCAGAAAGATAAAACGAGCCTTTCTGTATAGTAATCCCCATTCACAAGTTGAAGCGCTCAGTTAATCTTACCTTGTAAACAGGTCCAAAACCACCCTCTCCGAGCTTATTTGCATCACAGAAGTTATCAGTTGCAGCTGATACACTAGCGAAACTGAACAACGGCAAATCAACTTCCTTCTTTTTACCAGTATGACTCTTACCAGCTCCATTTAGTTTACAATTGGCAGCTCCAATGCTTGTGCCAAGGTCAAATGACACCAAATCCTTCCCTGCTAGGTAAAAATTGTTTGAGCCATTTGACCTTATATAGAAACAGAATGACAAATTTTGAGTTCCCAATATCTATTGTCAGCCCGTACTTTCCATCTCAAATAAAGAGATAAAAGCTGTTTATATAAAATTACCAGGACTGAGCCCTGCATGCTGTTACAAACACATCCTTTCTACTACTAAAAGGGAAAACACTGTTTTCATGTAACTTACATTCGCTTTAATTGAATTAGTTTTGTTTTGAAAGGGCAAAATTTGTACCTTTGTTTTGTGAGTTTCGCCTCCTCAAGCAATAAAAGAAGCTAGCGGTAGCCAGCAGTGTCATGGGAACTCCAACGGCTAGAATAATCCATTTCCACATGTGATTCTTGAATCTGCAAGAGGAGTTAGCTGGACGGAGTTCATTTCTATTGAAGAAAAATGCATCTAAATTTCATACACTATGTAGTATAGATAGTTATGACAATTCCATTAAACTCAGAAGCAGCAAGTCTTAGATAGAAATCTCTTCCTTCAAGGTCATCATCTTTCAGCTGTACCACATTTAAGAGCTCCTCATGCCATATGGAACACCCGTTATCATAAGTATAAGCAGAGCATGAGCAGTTACTAAAGCAAGCCGATTGACAGTCTCCAACACTTCTAACTTGCGAGAGTACTGTTGAATTGGCAGGCAATGTTACTTTAGATACCCGAAGGAACTGGTCTTTCTGTCCCTTTACTTCACTATCATTGCCACACTGCAAAGGCACTTTCCTCCCACACCCTCCAGACATGTCGCCTGCATTCCAGTTTCCCAAATAATTGGGTTGAAAACCGGGTAAACACTGGCACTGAATAGAGCTTGGATTGCAGGCTCCAAAAGCCCCACAGTAGGGGTTAACATCGCACCGCTCCCTCGGTTGAGACCAAAACAAGTTCCATTGACATGTCGTCTCAAGCCATGTAAGCTGTTTAAGTTGCCCTGATACATCCAACACAAATCTAATAGTCAGCGAAGGATTAAGCAAAGCGTAAGTGAAATAACTCTCGTTGGTAACATAGGAGTAGTTGTACAGATAGTTCTGGTTCCATTCAGGAATCGAACTGAAACTTCGTCCGTTCCAGATCCCACTAGACCAATACTTTTGAAACCCTTGTAGGATGAAAAACTGGTTTGTCCCTTGAGGATCAGCTTCAACAGAAAAAACACCACGGCCTGGATCTTCCTTGCTTTTCCAGGCCAACAAAGACCAAGTTTTTCCATTTCTCTTATCAAAACCAAGCTTCATTCCGGGCAAGAGAGTTTCCGAAGGGTCGTCAAAGCTCTGCCATAGTAAATCGCCGGATCTCCTGTCGATCAAAACCAGATTTACCGAATCCAAAAGGGTAGCACTAGCGTTTGAGTTTCCACTTGATGATATGGTAGACACCTTGTAAGAAAGTCTTCCATCCAGTATCGCCAGGTTTCCATCCACGTCTATGGTGAGAAACTTGGAGGAACCTGTGAGAGGGTTATCCCTGTTGGTTACCCAAACAACAGTTTTTTTCGAAGCTCTTTTGTACCAAACACCCAGATAACTGCTTGTTGTGGAGTTCTCATTCCCAGGACTAAAGAATCCCAGCACAAATTGATTGCCAGAAGATGTGATGGTGGTTGCGGGTGTGATAGACTGTCCTGGTAAGATTGTATCTGTCAAGGCATTGGCAAATACCGGAAATGAAAAGATCAACAAGAAAACAGGATGAGCAAAATTTGTCATCCCTCGAATTATCGGTGTTGGCAGCAAGATTTAAAGATAACCTTTCCACTGGCATGTTAGATAACCTTTCCACTGGCATGTTATGAACCATAAGACTAGTGATTTTCATTGAAAGTAGATGGTGAATAGTGACTCTCCAGTGTTGCGTTGTCTCTCTCCAGAGTGACAGACAACACAGTAATGAACTGATTCAATTATCTCAACTACCTCCGCAAAAAATTAATGTGGGATCTCCCAACCTTCCAACTCAGGTGATAAGCTCATCCCACCATAACAGGCATTTCTGCCTTCAATCATTCTACCCCCACATCCAAACACACACACACACACTTGCTCCACACCACACCCAAATACACACCCACACACACTTGGCTCCACACACACTAGAGTGTGCATTGTGTGTGGGTGTGTATTTAGACGTGTAAAGTGGGTGTGGTTTTCGAACTATCTTTCCGTCTTATGCAGCAGAAATGAATTAATTAATTCACATCAATTAAAATTAATCACGTAATTAATTTAGGACGGCCCATATATTGCTGACGCAGTGGAATTAACAAGAGATTAGTTGCGTGTTGATCTAGAAGAATGATAAACTCAAGTCCACGAGAGAAAGAGATAAAGTCTGAATATTGTTGATAAAGAGATGCTTACATAATGAGGTTACAGCCCTTTGAGAAAATGCGTAATCTTAGCAAAACCTTAACTTAAAAAATGAAGTTTCCCAAAATTTGGGAACCTAATAAAATTAAAAACTAGACATAAAAAAAAACTTTCCCAAAAAGAACCAACTGAAAAGGAATTACGGTCTAAGAGTTATGAAAGTTCTTAAACTTTCCTAAAACGGCAAAAAACTCTAATTGAAGGCCTAAACGAATGAATTAGGCCAAAATCCACAGCACATACATGTGCACCAAGTTTGGTCCTGATCCGAACTCGTCCGAAATTTGCCAAATCGGATAATTTGCAATTAAGCAACGTTTGGGCTTCCGAGGCTTCAACCGGCTCATGAAATTGAGCTTCCGCGTGTTCTACATCTTACCCAAACAAATTCTTTATCTTTTCTGCATTCACATCACCTATATCCTGTGTTATGGTTCTGAAAAAACCTAACAATATGATATTGGGTTATCTAGGCAGGGATACTCTGCAAAGAAGGCAGGGCATTAGAACTGATTGATGAAGCTATGAAGGAAGACTCATGCTATCAATATGAAATGCTGAGATCCGTACATGTGGCTACATGTCTCGGGATTGTTTGACTTGGCTTAAGTAGCTAGTCCTACATATGACTTCGCAATCATCCACAATCTCAGAGAGGGTGGGTTTGGACCGGTTTACAAGGTAACAAAATTCTTTTGCATGCAGTTTCATGAAAACTAACTTATTCCCAACTTCATGGAATATTGGCAGCAAGGACGGAACTAGGATTTTACTATAGCAGTAGCAAAATGTATACTAAAAAAATCTAGTAGTAGCAGTGAGACTATATAAGTTGGGTATAATTTTTATTTTACATATAATAATTATATTTTTTAAAATTCTTGTCGTGGCGGTCACCGCTACTAGACCTCCCTGATTCCATCCTTGCTTGGCAGTAAGTGCCAAATTCAATTACTACCATTTCGACAGAGACTAATCAGATCATCTTTGTTGATGCCAAAATCTGGATGATCAACCCGAGCTCCGTCTTCAAAGCTGTTCCTGCAACAAATCCAATGACCGGGAGTGTTTTCAAGTCGTGGACCCTCCTCCGATGATAAAGTTAGTACTTCGTTTAGAGAGATTGCTTACTCTGCAGTTGAAAGAAGAAACAGAGTGCGTACCTGACTTCACCCTCTTCTATCGTTTATATACTGCATTTCTCAACTGCTTTGTTACCTTCGTGATCGTGGAGGGTGCTATCCACGGTTACTCCTGATAATGGACATCGAATCCCGGTGGCGCCCGAGGTCGTGGGTAGGCCACGATTCTGGTGGTGCGTGCTCAGAACCGAATCTGCTTACGAAGCGAAGGTGGGGCCGGTCTCCCCGCAAGGGGTAGCTCGGTCAGTACTCCATATCCCGAGCGATGGCTTCCGGGACAGGTGTCTGGTTACGAGGAATCGGCAGCGGGTGTACAAAAATGCCCTCTTCAATCTTCATTTAAAAAAAGTATTTCCACTGAACTTTTTCTAACAAAAAATGACTTCTGCATAATTTGACGGTGATTTCCCTTTTTCAAAAAGTTACTTTTTAAAAAAGAAAATAAATTTCAAAATTAAAAATCATGTGTTTACGTAAATAATTTTCCTATTAATATGGATCTTGTTTGATAGATCTCATTGATATCTTTTAAACGACGCAAAAAAAATTAAAAAATTATTTTTTATTTTCGTTATATTTAAATTTAAAATTACTTTTTTTTGAAAAAAAAGATTTTTAAAAAAAGCGGAACGATGGATAAACATTGCGGAAAATAGAACTTGCCTTCTTTCATTGGCAGCATACTGTACCCGACAAACAAACTAGTTTCAATTTTTAGAATATAGTAGAGGTGACAATCACAACTCATAAATTTTTAATCCGCCCAATCCGTCCATTTATAACCCAACCCAACTCATCCATATTACATAATAGATTGATATGGGTTGAACCCGTATAATCCCATAATTACATGGATTTAGACGGGTTGAAAATGGGTTCAATATGGGTTGGAATTAAAAGACCCACATGCCAATAATCACTCGTGAAGGCCGGACTGTCTCAACGAATGACGACCCAAGATGTGTTTGAATAATTAATACCCGTCAAGAACATTTTCAACATTAACAATTATTCTTAGCTTGTCGTATTAATTATCTAAACACATATTTGACCGTCATTTTCCCAATATGTAAACTCCAACCTCCTTTTCCGTCGCTGGCAAATTATCACCCACAGCCCAAAAACTCTTCCATCACTCTTCATCTGATCAAAGTAACCAATCAATGGCCCAAAACCCATCCAACCCCATTCGGTCCCACACAGCTCCCATTTTCCACCACTATCCACAAGCCACGTGTAACAAACAAATAGATATACCAAGGTCTGATTCCAATTAAAGGGTCATGATATGAGCTGACGGGCAATTCAGTGGAATATAAAAAATTACGAAAGCATGGAGCCTACTTTTTGTTTTCGTTTTCCAAGACCCGTTCCACTAAACTTTCTTAAAATATAAAAATATTTTTTTTTTAAATTTTCAAGCTTAAAAATAATGAATTTACAAAAATAAAAAATTAATTTTTTTTATCGTTTAAAAGATCTCGATGAGATCTTTCAAAGGTCATTTTTTTTTTTGTCAATAAAAAATATACCAACTTTTTTTTTTTATGAATGACCAAAAGCAACTTGAGTCTAGAGTCTAGACCAGTAGATAAGTGCTTCACGGCGGGTGTGATCCTTTCCACCTCACTTGTCGTCGCTGATAAAAAAGAACTGAAACTACATACTTGTAAAACCAAGGTTCAGAAACGACGAAATCAAGAACTCTCGCTACATTCTTCTCTTCTTTTTTACCTAAAAGTATACTATTGATCTGAGGCATCGTTTTGCAAGTGAGTTTTGGGGAGGGTTGGGGAATGGGTCGGGTCGGGTTTGGATTTGACATGCCCCATATTCGACCCAACCCATTCCGACCCGTTTATTATTTGATCCATATTTGATCCGTAAACCGTTTCAACCCGCTCAGACCTACCCATTTGCCACCTCTAGAAATATAGCATTCAAGGAGAAGAAGAAACGTAACATGTGAAAACATGCTTGATACCGGATTTGGAAAATGGGAAGGAAGGAAAGATAATGGGATAAAGCTCACCACACAAGATAGGATACCAGGGGAAACAAATAATCACCACCCGAGGTGTCTAATAAGGGACACATGACTAATCAAACTCGCCACATATCAAAATCCACGGAAGGATAAGAGTAAACAAGAAGAACTAATCTTCTCACAAGCCAAAGGCTAATTCAATTCAACTCAAATCTCTATACTCATTTCATTCATAATCAAAGCATTATATAGGACTTGTTGGAACATCCCTCCAAACACAGGTAAAATATACTTAGATTTTCTACACTAGATCTTAATGAAAATAAAGATAATTGACTACTAAAAACTAGGAAGACTTCTTGAGAACTTAGAAGACACCTAAAAACTTAAATAGACCCTTTGATTGACTCAATGACTTTTTAGTGACTTCAAGAGCTTTGACCGACATCAATGCTAAACAATACCTTGGAATCCTTTACTTTCGATACAGCTTTCTCAACAGCATTTTACATTCTAGCTCAACAAGTTTTCCAGGTACTTTCATTCTACTTGAAAATATAACATGAATATCTCCTTGGAAATAACCATGACAATACCATGAATGTGAGATGAAGTCTGAGCAGTTATCGAGCTTCCAAAATTGAGACTGTCACACCATTTATTGAACAAATTTCTAATTGTTTGCTTGAATTTCCATCTGGCACGCTTCTACTAGTTGAAAAAGCAGGTTGTTTAGGAGAGGCAAGAAGCATAAGTTCATTGCTAAGCATCGATACGACATCCGACATGGTAGGCCTATCGGCAGCATTTTCTTGGACGCAGAGCAAACCTATAGTTACGTATCTCAGCAGCACATTTGTAGAAGATATATCTTCTAATGTTGGATCCTTTATGCCTTCTCCCCTACCGCTCTTCCATAAGTCCCATGCCTAGATTAGCATATATAAATTTGACACATTGTCAATTGGTTCGTGTTTACAAATATAGAGAAAGAAACAAGAAAAAAAAATGGCAGAGAAAAGGTTGAGAAATGTAATAATCATTGTGGAACTTACATATCCAAGAAGATTAAGGGAGTCACTATTATAAAAGCCTGTATTTTTTTTGCCACTCAAAATCTCTAGCAACAAGACTCCAAAGCTAAAGACATCCGATTTGATTGAGAAGAGACCTTCCAAGGCGTATTCCGGTGACATGTAGCCGCTGAATTTAAGTGTCAAACCAGATCATCTAGTAGTGTCAATATCGTATTTTTCTGCAGAAATAAGCTCTTTTGGTGCAAAGGTGCTGGAGTAAGTGTAAGAAGCTAATTTTATGTTATTATACTTACTAAGTTCCGACAATTCGATCTGTCGCTTGTGATCCATTTCCCCCAAAAATCCTTGCCATCCCAAAATCAGATATTTTGGGGTTCATATCTTTATCCAAGAGAATATTGCTAGCTTTCAAATCTCTGTGGATAATTCGTAACCTGGAATACTGATGAAGATAGAGAAGCCCTTGAGCAATTCCGTCAATGATGTTAACACGTGACTCCCAGTTAAGTATCCCATATTTGATTGGATCTGTCACAATTTCACATCCAAGTTACATAACAAAACCATCTACCTAGGATAAGTTTTCCTAGTAGTATGCATACAAACACTGAATCTGGTACCCTACTCAAGTATGCATGAAGTACAAACCGAAAAGAAAGAAATCCAAGCTTTTATTGGGCATGTATTCATAGATCAAAATCTTCTCATCTTTCTCAATGCAGCAGCCCAATAGTCTCACAAGATTGTTGTGTTGAAGTTTTGCTATGAGCATTGCCTCATTTTGTAATTCCTCCAATCCTTGTCCAGATTTTCTTGAAAGCCTTTTCACAGCCACTTCATACCCCTTTTGTAGCTTCCCCTGATACGGAGCCCCAGATTACTCATATCCCATGGATAAATAAAAGGGAAATACTATCTAATAGTAACGCGATAAGTGAACATGACTCTGGTAGAAAGATAAAATGAGCCTTTCTGTATAGTAATCCCCGTTCAAGAGTTATACGTGCTCAGTTAGGTTGAATCTTACCTTGTAAACAGGTCCAAAACCACCCTCTCCGAGCTTATTTGCCTCACAGAAGTTATCAGTTGCAGCTGATACACTAGCGAAACTGAACAACGGCAAGTCAACTTCCTTCTTTTTACCGGTATGACTCTTGCCAGCTCCATTTAGTTTACAATTGGCAGCTCCAATGCTTGTGCCAAGATCAAATAACACCAAATCCTGCCCTGCTAGGTAAAAATTGTTTGGGCCATTTGAACTTATACAGAAACAGAATGACAATTTTGAGTTCACAATATATTGTCAGCCCCTACTTTCCTTCTCTAATAAAGAGATAAAAGCTGTTTATATGTAAAATAACCAAGACTGAGCACTGCATGCCGTTACAAACACATCCTTTCTACTACTAAAAGGGAAAACACTGTTTTCATGTAACTTACATTTGCTTTAATTGGATTAGTTTTGTTTTGAAAGGGCAAAATTCGTACCTTTGTTTTGTGAGTTTCGCCTCCTCAAGCAATAAAAGAAGCTAGCGGTAGCCAGCAGTGTCATGGGAACTCCAACGGCTAGAATAATCCATTTCCACCTGTTGATTCTAGAATCTGCAAGAGGTTTTAGCTGGACGGAATTCATTTCTATTGAAGAACAATGCATCTAATTTCATACACTGTGTAATATAGGTAGTTGTGACAATTCCATTACCCTTGCCCTTGCTAGGGAACTCAGAAGCAGCAAGTCTTAGATAGAAATCTCTTCCTTCAAGGTCATCATGTTTCAGCTGTACCACATTTAAGAGCTCCTCATGCCATATGGAACAGCCGTTATCATAAGTATAAGCAGAGCATGAGCAGTTACTAAAGCAAGCAGATTGACAGTCTCCAACACTTCTAACTTGTGAGAGTACTGTTGAATTGGCAGGCAATGTTACTTTAGATACCCGAAGGAACTGGTCTTTCTGTCCCTTAACTTCACTATCATTGCCACAATGCAAAGGTGCTTTCCTCCCACACCCTCCAGACATGTCGCCAGCATTCCAATTTCCCACAGAATTGGGTTGAAAACCGGGTAAACACTGGCAATGAATAATACTTGGATTGCAGATTCCAAAAGCCCCACAGTACGGTTTAACCTCACACCGCTGCCTCGGTCGAGACCAAAGCAAGTTCCATTCACCTGTCGCTTCAAGCCATGTAAGCTGTTGAAGTTGCCCTGATACATCCAACACAAATCTACTAGTCACCCTTGGATTTATCATAGAGTAAGTGAAATAACTCTCGTTGTCATTGGTAACATAGGAGTAGTTGTAGTACGAGTTCCATTCAGGAATCGAACTGAAATTTTGTCTGTCCCAGATCCCACTAGACCAATACTTCTGAAACCCTTGTAGGATGAAAAACTGATTTGTCCCTTGAGGATCAAATTCAACAGAAAAAACTCCACGGCCTGGGTCTTCCTTGCTTTTCCAGGCCGACAAAGACCAAGTCTTTCCATTTCTCTTATCATGACCAAGCTTCATTCCTGGCAAGAGAGTATCCGAAGGGTAGTCAAAGCTCTGCCATAGTAAATCACCAGATCTTCTGTCAATCAAAACCAGATTTCCTGAATCCAAAAGGGTGGCACTAGTGTTCCGACTTGATGAAATGTTAGACAGCATGTAAGAAACTCTTCCCGCCACTATCACCAGGTTTCCATCCGGGGCTATTGTGAGAGCCGCGGAGGAATCTGTGAGAGGGTAATCCCTGTTGGCTACCCAAACAACAGTTGGTTCCCAAACTCTTCTGTACCAAACACCCAGATAACTGCTTCTTGTGGAGTTCTTATTCCCAGGACTAAAGAATCCTAACTCAAATTCATTACGGGAAGATGTGATGGCAGTTGAAGCTGTGACCAACTGTCCTTGAAAGATTGTATTTGTCAAGGCATTGGCAAATAGCGGAAATGAAGAGATCAACAAGAAAACAGGATGAGCAAAATTTGTCATCCCTCAAACTTTCGGTGTCCGGCAACTAGATTTTCGGACTCAGATTATGCCCATTTAATCAACCAGACTATGAGGAAAAGTCATCAAAGCAGTTATAGTCATGTTCCTAAGCGTTGGGTCTTGGCCTCGTCCAAGACCATAAAATACGTTCTTCCAGGTGAGTTCCCTTTAAGCAAGTTGAGCCAAATTCAAAATGTAGACCAATAATCAAACTTGTTTCCACTGGCATGTCGTGAACCATAAGTTGAAAAACCCACCTTCTAGGATCATCACCATATAAGACTAGTGATTTTCATCGAGTAGATGGTGAATAGTGATTCTCCAGTGTTGGGTCGTTGCTGTATCCTCTCTCCACATTTTCTCTACCCAGATCTTCTAGAGCTTTTAACCACAGAGTGACAACACATTAATGAACTGATTCTAGGGCTGAAAATAAGCCAGCAATACATCCTACTACTAGTATAATGCAATGACGTAGTTGTACTCATCCCTCCCAAACAGAAGCCTAACAGCAGCAACCAAACTCTCCGCTCATATATCCTCCATAATCAACGTAACTGAGGAGAAGAAAATGAAGGCTGAGGATGTTTTCCATATGCTTTGTTCGAAAATGAAGGCTGCAATGTCCATTTTCTTGTCAAAGGTTTAATGGCCTCATTCATATTTGCCAGTTTTGAAAGCAAACATGTAAATAATGTGGAGCAGCAAAAACAACCCATACATACATTCTCGAACGTTTGAGAACATCGAATTTCTGAATAGATTGGAAATCAGGGCTCGTTTCAGGAGATAAACACAAGAGTACACGGGATAAGTGCATGTTACATAGATTTCTCCATATCTGCCGGAGATTCGTTTTCTAGTAGTGAAATCCATTTCCTGATAAAACCATCATAAAGCTCAGAAAACTAATTTATGCAAATTTACATTGGCACATAAGCAAAAGCTGAATTTTATTCCCAGAAAATGCGTGATATGTCCATACAAGGATTCAGTTAACAATTGACAATTAGTTGGTAAGGAGAGACGGAGTGAACAACCACTGCTCGTTTACTCCTCATGATCCACCCATCAATAACATGTAATCAGTTCTCATACAACCGGGCTTAAATTGCAGCTGATACGCTGATACGCCTTCCACAATTTACATAGCACCAAAAGAAAATCCAGAAGCTCCCTTCAGACATACCATGAAATATGAGAAGCAACTGCAACAAGGGAAGCAACTTATCAATAAAAACCAAAACAAAAGAAGGCCAATATCAGATAGTATTTGAGCATAGGCATGTGTGGGTGGGTTGGAGATATGAAAGGTCAATTACGAGAGCCCCAGAGCGTGACAAATTCACCTTGAGGTCAAATATGTGACACCAATGTGCATATTTGTACTTACCAAAAATAACCTGCAGTTAACGGAGTCCTCCGTGGAGTTCCAGCTAGTTATCTGCCATTAAAACATAAGGCATACTATAATCAGGTTACTATAGTCTATAGTAACAACACTAAATCATCATGTTAAGCTCCCTCCTCGTTGAAGGTGCACACAGCACACTGCTTAAGAAAGTGGTATATTGGAATTCGAACATTTTAAGTATAAGTACCAAGAATATTCCTAGGTTTTCCGAACCTATTTAAGTGAATGTAAAATACATTAACATTGAGTCTACATTTCTTATCTCACTAGGCAATTTGCAACGACATGACATACACCAAATACACTCCTCTGCATAGAAAGATGAAAAGATACGGCATCAGTCATTCTTCAGGTGACTTGTCCTAAATCACATCTATGGGTTGCCAAAGAAATACAGGTCAATTGTTTAGATCCCAATATACTCAAGCCATGCACACATCCAAGAGGTGTGGGCTCAGCACTCAGCAATCCAAAATCTTGTGTCTAAACTGACTCAATTACTTGATCTGACTGCTCAACAAAGATACAGAACTTTTGCATCATCATATTTTGCACGTGCGGCCTATTAAATGGCTAAATAGAGGGGATTTCCTATCCTCATCCATAACAAGACCAGGAATGTGGAATATCTAAAGATTCATCAATACCTACCCTACCAGCATGATTCATGCTTCTCATATGTGCATCACAAATTACGTGATACAGGGATTGAAAAATCCAACGCCCTCCAGGGCAATTAACTCAAGTTAAAAAGTTGTATCCTTGCATCAAATTATTGGAATTTGGATACACACGCACATAGCACAGGCACCCAAAAACTGAAGGCTTAACTTTTCTATGATGTTTTACCACTTAGTCCAATCTTTTCACACCCTAATGCTTTATCTGTGAAGCTCGGCTCACAGAATAAAATTGGTCGAATTTGGGACCTTTTGATAGATTTTGACTTTATTCCGCCAAAGGAAAAATAGAACGCTCACATCAAGCAGGATGCATGTTCCAGTGTCTTCTAAAATATTTTCTATAAGTGACTACCACTAAAATCAGATGCAAATAGAACTTGGGCTAAAAACCAATAAACATGCTAAAACGTGCTAAAACGTGCAAGTTTTCCCAGTAAAGCTAGACTAGTCTTCATTATAATCTTGAGTCCACAGTCAAATCCACATAAAAAAAAATTCTAATGCATGAACAATGAGGAGGAGAATAACCATGTCCAAGAAATTGATTTTTATGTACGGAAATTTACTAACTCTTCACTTAGAGATGCATGCTGCTGTGGGTTTTTTTCCATTTCTCTTTCTTGAATACGATTCATCAAATCGAGGAGTTCACAAACTCATATTTGCCAGAAATTTTCACTCTTCAGAATTTTTACATTCTATAGTTTCTAATTTAGTTCAGCATCCTTTAGTTCTTCCCTAAGTTGGTCAGAGGCTTAATTTTCTTATGATCTTTCCACTTAGTGCTAATCAATCAGACACGGGATTGACTAACAACGTCAAATTCTTTAATTGAAGATAGACATCTATGCAAACGTAGCATAAGATTATCATATTCAAAAGAAAAGATTCATTAAGTACTGAAGGAAAACCTGAACCTTTCCGATGATCGGTGGCATCATGGTACTCAGGCTCCTCCTCCTCCTCATCTTCCACCGCAGAAGCCACAGAAACTACGGGCTCTACACCACCACCACCGTCTTTCTCCTCCGGATACCGCACAACCACCACCGGACAAACACAGTGGCGCACACAGTAATCGCTAACACTCCCAAGCCGCCCACTATTATCTCTCTTCGTTGCACCAAACCCGCGACTCCCCATAATCACCGCACTCAACCCCAGCCTCTCCACTTCCAAGCACAACCTGTTAGCCAAGAGGACAAAAATCAGATCAAACAAAATCTTCCCTCAATATGTCACATCCATTCTCCATTTTTAAGTTTTAGAGATGGATTGGAGATGCACTTAAGCATTCTTTAAGAGCATCTCCCATCCTCGACTCTAAGCTAATACCCCATCAAATTGAGTTTCAATCAAATCAAGAGACTCAGATCTTCTACTCTTTCGTGCCTGCCAAATTTACAACTATGCCGGTAACAAATCCTTTTTCTTGATTCCATTTGAATTTGTCCATTTTCTTGATTCACACAAAATGAATCTTTAACTTCAATTTTGGTCAAATATTAGTAAAATTTATATATTTCTGTTATCTTTGCTCAGTTGAGTTTAGTTTGTTATTTACTTATTTCTGTTATCCACGTCAAAGGCTTTTTTTTTTTATAACTCATATTGTTCAGACAAAGTTTACGCGCACCTCGACTACAGCTCAACTAAATCTCAGGCACCAATCCCACCATCTACTAGCAGGCCCATTTAACGCCAGGCAAAGCCCTATTTAAAGTGAACTGCACCGAGTTGATAACACCTAGGAGTAGCGCTGCAAGCGAGCCAAGTCTTGACGCGTTCAAGCTTGGCTCGTTCAAAACTAGTCCAGCTCGAGCTCGAGTTGAGCCCAAATAATTGAGCTCAAGCTCGGCTCATTTATTATCGAGGTGTTCGAGCACGCTTCGTTTACTCCACAAGCCTTTACAAACCATGCAAGCCACTACAAACGAGCCGAGCTTTTATAATCAAGCCCAGTTACAACTAACTAAAGCTCCCCTACAGTCCGAGCCTCTACAACAAGCCGAGCTTTTGTAATAGAGCCTGAGCTACAACTAACTCAAAGCTCCACTCTTTTCCTAAACTAGCTTAAAACTCAAGCTCGAACTCCACTCATTTATAGATTTACAACCGAGCCAAGTATCGAGCTACTCTGTTATAATCGAGCCTGAGTTACAACTAACTCAAAGCTCCGCTCTTTTAAAACTCGAGCTCGAACTCCACTCATTTACTAGAGAGCCGAGGCGAGCATCGTGCTGCTAGCGAACGGCTCTGTGAGTCGTTTAAAAAGCCCTACCTAGAAGACTGAGTTATCGAACACAGAATATAACGGAACGAAACCTAGCTCACCTCTCCTTCATATCATGATCCTTCACTATATGGATCTTAAACGGAATCCCCGCCTCCACAAGCGGCTGCGCCACGTCATCGGCTTTCGTCACCGTGAACGCGTCGAACTCGTCCTCGAGCTTCTGCTTCGACTCCTCGTTGACGACGGAGAGGTCTATGGCGCCCCAATCGGCGCCGTAGAGGACGGAGGTGGGGCGGACGTGGAGGAGGATGACGGCGTCGCCGGGGCGGAGGTATTGGCGGACGGACCACTCGACGGCGAAGGCGCTCTCGCCGCTGAGGTCGACGGCGATGCCGATGCGGCGTTGGGCGCCGGCTGTGGGGGTGTCTGTGGTGGGAATGGGAGGGGCGAAGCGGGAAGGGGAAGGGGAGGGCTTGACTTTGATGGCGGAGAGGGGTGGTAGGTCGGAGTCCGGCTGCATAGTGGAGAGAGAGAGAGAGAGAGAGAGAGAGAGAGAGAGAGAGAGAGAGAGAGAATTGGGGTCAAATCTTGAGCTCCGATCGTTGACTGTGCGGATTTTGTTGGTCTTTGGGTTTGTTTCTGTTTCTTCACGACGGATTTTTTTGGGTGTGGAGGGGAGAGAGGAAATCCTCCTCGAAATGGGTACTCCTCAATGATAGGATTGGTTCCTATGAAAATACCTGTAATTTTTAAACTTTAAAAATTATACTATGTATTTATTAAAATAATTTTTCAACTCTTTTTTACCATTTAAAAAAATCCTATTGAGATGTCTCGAATAAGACTCATACGGCACAAAAATTATTTTGATAAGTACATTACTTTTAAGCTTAAAAATTGAACGTAATTTCATAAGTGACCAACTCTACGAGATGAATGAAGTATTTTTTTTCTTCAAAAGATGTCCTTGTTAATTAACGTATCCCTCAACTATTTTTCTATCCAATTCGGTCAAAAATAGGTTATTCACGTCTAAACTACGAAATTTATAAAAGATTTCTCACTTCTAGCCTGCCTCATAAAATTGTCAAGTTTTAAACTCTTGTGTGAATTTATAATTCATCCCTATTGCCGCTCGAGATACGCCTTGGGGTTTGAGTACTATTGAATTTCGTGGAGGCGATTCTTTGTTGGGCTTCTTGTGTTGGGGAGGAGACGGGCTAAGTAACTGGCGGGTTGAATGGTGTGTAGATGGAGGGAAGCCCATATGGGAAAAACATTGGGTGAGTTATTGACTTATTGTGAATAACCTTTTTTTTTTAGGGCGAATTTTTTTTTTATTAATTTTTGAAAGATATTACAAAGACCAAATGGACAATGAGAAAGGCAACTAGTGTCTATCCGAGACTCAAATATTTGATTAGCAAGATGCCAACCAAAAAAAAAAAACGAAGTAAATCATAATCACATGAGGCTCACACTTTACGTGAGTATCGAGTACTTTACTCGATACTTTACAAAGAATACTAGCCGCATTCCACTTTATCAAATAAGTACTTACAAAATTAGGACCTATTTGCAAACTTAAAAATGATGGGATTACAAAAATAACTTTTTAATTTTTTTTGCAGGGTTTGATAAATCTCATCGAAATCTATTAAACAATATCCATATTATATATTTTTTTTATTTCAATAAGTCTACTATTTTTAAGTTTGAAAATTACGAATAAGTACTCCTACTTATTTTTTAAGGACCCAATCCGGAACGGAACACAGTGAAATGTTGTTGAATTTCAATGGTGAATGCTCATCGTGATCGAATCAACTGATTTTGAGGATCGATGGAGGTGAATTCGCAACGATGCTCGTTCCAATGTACGTAAGAAGTTCGATTTCTTGCTTGAGAGATTAAATCAGAATCATCACACAAAAATTGTCTTTTTGTCAACAAGCTACAACTGTACATGGTTAAGTGTATCTCGCTATATGTTGCTCTATTTATAATATTGGACGTTTTGTGTCGCACAAGGTGGACGTGCCGGAGTGGTTATCGGGCATGACTAGAAATCATGTGGGCTCTGCCCGCGCAGGTTCGAATCCTGCCGTCCACGTTTTGCTTTCTTCTTCATCTTTTGCTTCACAGTTTGTAATACATTCTTTAATTATGTTTTAAGTTAATTATGTGATGTTTTTTGGGCTTATAACGTGAGTTATTGGGCGCTAGCTAAATGAAATTGAAACATAAGTTGGCGTATAGCACACACACTCAATAATTTTTTCTAAGCCTAGCAAAACAAAATAGGGGCTTCTACGTTCTTCCTTTATTCTTATCACAAACAGAGAGAGACTAATTAAGGGAAGAAGTAGGGAAACCTTGCTTGGCTTGAAATTGAAGATTTAACTTAGTAATTCTTGCATCTCCTACTTGATTCCATGATTTGTATGTTAAATTTCACATCATAGGGGTTGAATTCATACTCTAGATGATTGGAACAAGATGAATTTGGCTTTGGGATAGAACTCTACTAGTTTCTTTGAATTGGATGTTTAAAACTTGTTTTGATACATGACTTTGATGTTCTTGGAGTAACTCTTCTATATCTATGAGGTTGAGCATGATTAGTGAGGTTTTGATATGAGTTAAAAGTAGTTTGGAAGGGTTTAAGAGTTGAAAATCACAGGAAGAATAAGAGGTAATTTTTTGACTGCAGAATTGAAAAACCTTGTATCTGTCCTGATTTTGGGAATTTTTGTTGAGGCAATTCCTAAACTTCAAAAATTATGAAATTTTTATTGAGAGTTCTTCTATGAGTCTTTTGTCTATGGTAAAAATTTTGAGATTAGATTCGAAGTATTAAATTCTGTAGAAATTCGTAACCTCGCAACGCGTAGTTTCGGATTGTGCTGACTGCACAGACACGTGTTGGGAAACGGCTATAATTTTAAGCTCGAGCGACGAAATAGCGAACCGTTTTCTGATTTTGAAACTAGACTCATAAACCTAAAAAAATGCATGAAGATTGTGTCTTAGTTATTCCTGTGCAAAGTCAAATTTTAAGTTGAAGTTAGAGCTGCAGATTACGTTCGTTTAAAGGTAGCTATGTACCTTTATAATTTTACCCTAGGATCTTGTGTTCATTAAAAATAGACTTGTTTGACATTCTCTAATCATATTTTGTTGCCTAATTGTATTAGGAGGTTCGGGTGACACGTGGATACGAGGTGAGTGATTAATACTGAACACACATGGTTTGTTATAAGCTTTTCGCTTCAATGATGTTTTATACTTTGATATGAACTCCATGGAATATCAATGAAAGGTGGACATGTTTTATATCTATCAATGGTATCCTCCCACGTCCCAGCTTGCTAGGGGACACGTGCTAAAAAGCTAGCAAGACATAGCTATAATATCGGATAATGAAAGACGTCTTAACTAATTATCCACTATCGGGGGTACCTGGTAGACATGAAATGAATTAAGGATGTGCATTACTATGCTATATATGTTGCTATGAGAAATGATTCGTTTTTAAATGATTTTATCATTGTCCATGGAAAACATATGAATTGCATATTAATTATTCATATGAGCTTATATGAGCTTTGGCTTATAAATTTTTCCACCTTTCAGGCAACAGGGAATAGATTGGTAACGTGCAGTCTTCTTTTGGTCGCGCTAAGTTTATGTGGACTTGTAAATAGGGAGTTGCTGTTGGTGAACACTTTTGACATGTAAATATGCACAGCTTTGGGTGATTTGCAATGTAGAGATCCTTGTAAAGACTTCTAGTTTTGGCATATATAATAAAATAATGAAATTTGCCTCCGCTTGTCGTTAATTGAGTCCCTTAGTCATTTGTTAATGAGATATTTAACTTTGATCATATGGCCTTAGTGATCGGATCACTAGCGCTTTGTTATGACTTGAGCCTTTAGGGACGGGCTAGGATCGTGACACAATTGACACTTTAATCTTGCAAGAAATCTAGAACACAATTAATCATGGAAGAAAGAAAAACTACTTTGTAGAGAAGATAATTTGCGTATTTTGTAGTTTTGCACTGGAAGTACTGTTTGTTTCTCTTTATTAGCTTAATACTCCCTTCGCCCGGATTTAATAGTTTCTCGTTCAATTCTAACCAAATAAAAAATAAGTTATATCTTTAAATTGGTAATGAATTTTATATCTAATATGGATCTTGTTTGATAGATCTCTATTAGTTCTATAAGATAATGTTTTCAAAATTATATAAAACATTACAAATTACAAGATATAATCGATTGAAAAATAGTACGAACTCCCAAAAAGAACTATTAAATTCAAACGGAGGGAGTATAAGAAACACGGATGGTCTGTCGTTTTCGTACCAAAAATATAATTTATAAAATAAGGAATTAACTAATATTCCGAAGAATAGCGGTCAAGTCCGAGATCGTCCACAGAGAGTAAAAAGCTAAGTTACGGTACTTTCAACTAATTTCTAATTTAATTCTGAAACGAAAAGGAAGTTGGATTTTGATTTGGATTTGCTTAAACTAAAATTAAACTAGAAAGCGATTAAAGGATTTTGAAACAAACGAGAGAAATGACTAGGGTTTCCGATTCAGTCTTCTCTTGTAACGCATTTATTTCGAAACTTAAGGTTCACATTCAACATTCAACCAGATCACCGTAGGGTAGCAATTCTTATCGATAATCCCCAAAAATATAATCAAGATTCATACTCCGTATAGGTTATCTCAACACAGCACGGATCGTCTCATTGGATTTAACCACGACACGATCCATCTCACGTCGTATAATCTATCTCAAAGCCTATCTCGAAACATTCAAAATCATTGCATGACTGTGCTTGAAACCATGAATACAAACACATTCGAATATCAGAAAAATATAAACTCTCATAAAAAGTTATTAATTGACCAAGTCATACAATCGAGTTAAATATAAAACCCTAAAAATCAAATAACTACGCTACTTAGAGAGACCTTCTCATCACCCTAATCAAAGGATTTAGCCGCTCATAGAGTTAGAATAAATAATCATGAAACACATAAACTCCATTAAAGCTTTCGGAAAAATAAGAAAAGAATAAAACCCAAAACTCCTGTTGGCAATGATTCGGCCGCAATTGTAATCTGCGAGCCGTGATCGAAGTGCTGAAGCTTTGCTTGTGCGTGAACCAAGTCTCCGCAGTCCCCCGTTCTGTTTCTGCCGTGGGAGAAAAAGATAATCCAATGGCAGCCCCCGTTCTCTTTGTTTCTGCGTGGAAATCCAATCCTCTGAAACCCTTTTTTCTTCCTTCTTTATATAGTGGACTAATCCAGTTGTCATCTGCCGAGATTTTTGGCTTCTAAAAGTATATCAACTCCTTCTTCAATTCCTTCCAAATTGTAATCAGTGGGCCCACTTTATAATTGTCCAATTTCAAGTCAATCAAGATTGGGTCACAATGGGTTTTGACCCAAATAAGACCATTTCACGCCATATACTCGTCAATTGCCGCTTCGAGCTTTAATTAATTTTGACGATCGACTTTGTTTTGGCACGAAATAAAATCCAATTTTGCGCTATAACTCCAAATGTTATCCATCGGCGCAAAGAGTCCTGAAACATGATTAACAAGTATCAACTTCAAGTAGCACACTAAACGGACATAACAAATCTAAGTTAGGGGGCGTAAATAGGCATATTTACGTACCTATCAACGGAGACATCTAATAATGTTACCGACTTCAATTTGTTTCGACCACAGGCACGACATAGCACGACACTCTCCATTTGTACAAGTAACGGAAAATGCCAAAACATAGGGATGATGTTTTATATTCAATACTCAGATACGTAATAGACACTCTAGGACACTTTGGAGACACTATAAGGACACGTCATAAGGTTACAATTTTCAAAACTTGATCCAGAGTTAAAATTTTCATGGATGTTTAACCCGTGAACACTCGATATTGTGACCGTTGATTTGCATCTTCATAAGGTCATCAAACTATTTGAGTTAATCATAACTTCATAGAAATAATGTTTGATCTCTTATATCAATTCATAAGACAACTCTATTCGTATTCATATTGTCTCATATGCATGTTCCATGTTCATATTCGTGCTTCTTAGTTAGATTTGTGTTCGGTGCCTGTTACCGTACGTGCTTCTTAGCTAGGCTAGAAAATGAATCAAAAAAATAAGGGATATCTGTAGACCACTAGACCTGTGGTGGATCAGTAAAATTACTTTGGCAGGAGTACTTCACCAGTTTTGTAGATCGACTTTAGAAGCATTAATTAATTCTCCCAATAAAAACAATGGCACCCCTGGAGTTTTTCCGTTTTTACTTCTATATATATATATATATATATATATATATATATATATATATATATATATATACACGCACATCAAGATTTGACCTACATATCAAAGAATCTGCAAGTTTAGGGGTACTCTCTCTCTCTCTCTGCAAGTTTAGGGGTACTCTCTCTCTCTCTCTCTCTCTCTCTCTCTCTCTCTGAGACATTCTTGAACATTTTCCACACATTTTCATGTGCTTTTCTAGAACTAAAAATGACACAATAATCAATTAAAAAAGATAGAAGTCAAAGCTGATCAAAGTAGTAGGAATGGTCCGAATGGATCAATGGTGATGACTGAGTCTGAGTAAAGCAAAGGGGTTAGTTCAGTGGTGCAAAACTTAATGCATGGGATAAGGTGCCTTAGGTTTGAATTTCCGTAGCTTTTTATTGGGACTAAACATACTCATAATACTATTCATATGTGGTGGAACTTTAGCTTCAATTCCGACATCTAGGGCGGCGAGGTTGCTTATAGATAATACTGGTGTGATATATGCGATAGGGCGGGCATTGGGCAATTTGGCGGAGTTGACGGGTACCATATATATATACCAGGGGTCTTTTTTGAGACCATGATGGGGCTTTCATTTTGGGTTTTCAGAGGAGGATTGGGACGTGATCGGCTTTGGCAGCGGAGCTTTGGGGCTTACGGGATGGCCTCAAACTTGCCATGGACTGCAATTTGCTAATGTTAGTTGTGTGTGTACTGATGCTTTGGCAGTGAACAATATTATCCAGGACCACACTCGAGGGCAATGTGCATCCGCTGGGTAATTTGATTGCTGATTGCAGGTTTCTGTTGGCGGGATATTCGCGGAGGTTAACCTCAAGCATGTTTACCGGGAAGCAAATCGATCGATGTGCTGACTTAATAGCTCGGAAGGCGTTGAATCAAGATTTGGGCTTTACCTCATTTAATGTTATTCCTTTTTTTTCTGACATTTTTACGTGTTGAATCTAAGACTCTATAGGGGTGAAATATCCCAGACTTATTTTTAATTCGTAGTTGTAATCGCATCTTTCATTACCAAAAAAAAAAAGTCTACCCAATCAAAAGGTAGTTCAAAAAGCTTCCCAAACAAACAGCTTTAGTTTTATACTAGTATATATACATGCATTACTGAGACTAACACATGAAGTACTACCAGTCTCCTTCATATTTATATAGGATATTGATTTTGGCGCTCCACTTTTGTACGCAGATGTTCTATTTTTAACGTGAAGTTAACTTCACGTTAAAAATAGAGCGTCTGCGTACAAAAGTGGAGCGCCAAAATCAAATATATAGACATTGCTATTACTCACTCAACTTCACGTTAAAAATGGAGCGTCTGCGTACAAAAATGGAGAAAAAAATCAAATATATATACATTGCTATTACTCACTCACACATTGTAGTACTAGTGCTAACTGAGAGCTGTCTGCGGTAAGTGAACCCAATGGCAGCCATTTTCTGAGCAGTGATCACCACACTTTCCTTTAAGTTCATCAGAACCAATTAAAAAGCTATATGTATATTTGTAGTCATACATATAGATATATATACATACATCTATGTGTGTGTGTGTAAATTTTTTGGTTGTGCATAATATGCATGGACAAATTAAGGCAAGATTTGAATATGAAGTGAACAATAATAGAAAGAATTGTAGTGTATAAAAGGCGGTATCAAATTGTGTTAATACAAATTACAAAAATATTAGTACGTACCAAAAAGATGATTAATCGTAAACATTATCGATCAAGTTATACAATAAATTATACAAAATCAAAACAATATTAGTTCTAAGCATAAAAGTATTGTCAAAAACAACACAAAATATATATACGGTGAATTCTTCTACACAAAAAATCTTGCGAGGGCAGTTATTAAATTTTTTTAAAAAAAAAACTTAGATCGATGGAGAGTGTTAGATATTTTATAAAGATATTAGGACGGACAAACCTATGTAATTTTAAAGTTTAAACAAATAATTTGGTTTCAAACATATATAAAACGTGGGTAAGATATTGTTTCAAGTTAAGGGTTAGTCGGTCAACTGGCACGAATCGTTACACATTTGTCTGATTTTGTAGACATATATTAGTATCATCAGTAGTTTCGAACATATCGTATAAAACTTGGGTAGGACCGTTGTCCATGCTCATTTGCCTCGTTCGGTAGATTTCTATATCATGTATAGTTATCTAATTTCTTTTTAGCTATCTTTTTTCTTCTTTTTTTTCCCTTGCCGTTTTCAAAAGCACTCCAAAAGCGGTTTTATGACTCCCACAAACAGAAGGTGCAGAAAGGCATTCCCTGTGTTTCAGCACAAAAAGATAAAACGGGTCCTTTTATCGGTGAAGTTCCATCTACTCCTAATTTTGAAGCTTAAAAAGCAACAAGAGAGAGAGAGAGAGAGAGAGAGAGAGAGAGAGAGAGAGAGAGGCTAGGGTTTTTGAGGTTTGCAGAAAAGGTGTCCAACTGAAGAGTGTTACAGTTCTGCTGAAGACTTCCCCTTAAAAGTTTTGATCTGTAGATAAATGTTTTTTCATTTTCTGGAAAATAAAAAAGAAAGTTGACCTCCGTCTCAAAAAAAATATATATATATATAGGATTCACAAAACGATAACTTAGAAAAATACATTTTATCAAAACATTAAAATTTTTTCCCAGAAGTTTCAAGATATCAATGAGATCTTTGGATTTGTGCAAAAATTTATCCTTGACAAAAATAATGTTTCAACCTTTAATTCATGGACAGGACAAGCTTTTTGAGACAGAGGAAGTAATGAATCTGAAATCGTTGAATTTACGTAGATGAAAACCTAAAAGTAATTCTAGTGAAAATGGAGGATCAGTTCTTTGTATAAATCAAATGATTAAAGCATAAAATTAGGTTATAACACCTATAGGTTGGATGAGTAACAGGGAAAGTAAAAATGTGTAATATGATGTGTTTATGTATATATATGATGTTTGTTAGTATATTAATTGATGCTTAATGCTTCTTCATATAACTACGTTTTCATTGGTATAACATAAATATCATTTCTATTGAATTTGCCATGTTTTCTGCTATGTTCATGTTCCCATTTTTTTATAATTTTTATGTTATGTGTCTGTCTCCGTACCTACATCCATGCTTCGTATATTGTTACTCTTGTTTGTCACATATTGTGTTCCATATAGATTACTTGAGTCAGAGAACCACAAACCTTTCTAAAATGAGACCCATATTTGTGGCATATTATACACATAACAGATCAAAATAAACCATGATAGTTTAGCTAAGTGGGTATGAGAAAATAACAAGTATTAGTCCTCAATTCATGAGGTCGCATTTTCGAATTCAATGGAGGCCAAACATTTCAATACTGGAGGGCTTGCCGGGTCATTTTTCAAAGACCTCGAAATTAATCAAGATGCACTCAAGTTGATCCGGATACCCGATTGTCGAAAAGAAAAAACAGACCCACAAAACAACCAAGATCAAATGAGAATCAAAGCTGAGCCAGACAACTGATGATAACTGACGCAATATCTATGGGGGAGAAAAGAGAGAAGATGCCAAGAATCAAACCATGTAACATTGTTCTATTCTGGAGTAAGACAACAGTTTTGGCAGCAAAATGGAAATAAAAAAGCTGTGTTTCCTTCTTGGATCACATGCCATTGCACACAAACGTGAAAGAGACCAAAACAAAAGAAACAGAGACACAAAAAACCCACCATTCTTCTGCCCTGCTAACAAGAAAGCTTGAGAGACAAATCAATGGAAGTGGAGGAGGCATCAAAACCTGCAGTGGAAGCAGATGCAGTAGTGGTAGTAGTGACACAAGATCCTCCTCCTCCTCCACCACCACCACCGCCCAGTACTGCCACTGAACCACCACCCAGTACTGCCACTGAAGCTTCTGAGAATAAGCTCAAGTCCAACTCATTGGTAGAAGAGCCTCTGCCCCCTTTCCCTGGGGGGAAGAAGTCATATTCCATGAATGCCCCTGAGCTTCCCTTCCTGTGGATACCAACAACTTCTACTCCCTGAAAGCAATACCCATCAAACACAGCCAATAAAAACTTTATTCTACCAAACTTTAATAGATCAGCAATGCTAAAAAGTTCGAAAAATTCAGAATTCTGTCAATCAATCTCGTTATGTGTGTATGTTTCACATTCCATTAGGTTTTTTTTTTTTTTTATCGGCAAAAAAAGTTTATTATTAAAACTCAACAAAGACTACCTCGAGCGTCTAATAAAAAATTGGATGGAACACCAAAAGGACAAAAACCCATATTAGTTTTGATTCTACTTTGGTTTAATCTACATTGGACAACTCTTTCCTGATTACTTTCTTAAAAAATAATGTACGCACGCGCGGTGGCGGAACCAAAGAGTTGACATAGTAGAGCGCTTCTCCATCTTAATCTCGAAGAAAAATTTCCGCAGGTTGAGCACAGATAAATAATACCAAGCTGAAGCATTTATCGGTACAGTAAAGTAATTACAATTCATTTATTTACCAAAGTTTCTAAACAGTAGCACAACACACATTTAGAGTGGGCAAGAATATAATTCCTTGAGGAACAAATTAGAAATGAACAGAAAACTAGAATTATGTATGGTACAATTGAAAATACAAGGGGCACGGGACCGTTGGCCCCTTGTTACATTCGCCCCTGGGTACAAAAAAAAAAAGTACTATCTTTTTTTTCGCAACCGATTTTCAGTAATACAAATATTACTTACCCAGTAAACGTGATCGGTAAATCAAATTAATTAATCTTGACTATGTTTGCATGTCATACCATTATTGAATCTACAGTACCAGAACACTCGATTATTTAAAGGCTTTGCCCATAAGCTATCATTTTAGTAGATGCTAATTATAAGATTAGATTTCATTAATTAAATATTACAGAGGGGAAGGCTTCACCTTATCAACATTGATGCCATGGATGTGTTGCTTGTTTCCGACATTGAAACTAAAGCCATTGATCATCAGATCAGATGTGTCATCAGCATATTTCTCCCTCATTAATCCATTATTATTACACCCCAAACTTCCACCATTGAACACCCGTTTCTTCTGGGGCTGCCACAAAAATAACCTAAACGTTAATCCCAACAAAATGAAAATAAATTGATAAAATTAACTCTATGTTTTTTTTTTTTTGGATTATCATATTCCTCTCTTTTATAACAAAAAACTTTAATCCCACAAAAAATACCTAAAATGCAATCATCAAAATGGGTTAGGAACTTTTTGAAACCAAGTTTTTAAATATATAGGAAGTGGTATTTTCGTGAAATGACAAGGGAGATCAATAAAATGGATGATTGAATTTGAGCTACGTACAACAATTTATAAATCACAAGCCGAACACTAGAAAGTAAATTTCAAAAACAAGGCTATTTTGTGACATTTATTTACGCCATGTTTGGAATCAAAGAAACTATAAAGGAAAAGGACTAAAAAATAATTACTTTCCTTCCTTCCTTCTCTGTTTGGAACTTAAAAGAAAGAGGGAAGAATTGGATAGGAGAAAAATTATAATAAAAATAAATTAATTTAAAAGGCAACAGAAACAAAAATGACTATTAAGCAAGGATCAGCTTATCCTATAGTACTAGTTCTCCAAATAATTTTTCTTCCTTTTCTCTCTTTTCACGAGTACCAAACAAAACCTTAGGTAATATCTGGATTAAAGAGATTTTAAGAAGGGACTTATTCAGGGAAAAAAAACGAACTGAAACTCCTAAATCTACTTTCACGATTCCTCTCCAAAACAAATGCTCCAAACAAGGCCTTAAAGTCTCAAACCTTAGTATCACACTACTATTACCTTGTGGCAGAGACCACATTGATCAGCCGGGTAACGAACCGGGTTTGGGATTGAAGAGAGCTCCTTCGAGTTCTCACCCAAATAGCTCCCGCCCCTTAAACCCACACCCATCCCTCCGAACCCCACCCGAACCTGATCAGAACCCAGCCCACGATCACTTCCCCCCAGCCCGCCGTACCCAAGGCTCTGAAGGAACAAGGCCTGGTTCAGGCCCAGCTGCCCGTACCCACCTGCCGGGTCCGGGTACTGAGCGGGGAGGAAGAAGTGGTGGGAGGGGAGGAGAACGGGAGGCTGAACAGGTGGGGATTTCTGGCCGGTGACCCTGAGGCGCTCGAGCTGGGCCACGCCCATGCCTCTCATCGGCTGCTTCTGCTTCTTCTCGTTCTGTTTGAGCTTTTTCCTTCCCCTCTGTCTCGGGTTCTCGGCCAGAGAAATGTTTCTGTCGATTTCTCCTCTTGTGGGTTCCTCGGAAGCCATTGGCGATGCGGCATCCATTCAACACTCAGAGAGAGAGAGAGGAGGGAGAGAGAGAGAGAGAGAGAGAGAGAGAGAGAGAGAGAGAGAGAGAGCGCGCGCGAGAGAGAGAGAGGGAAGCAAGATGAGCTACTGGTGAGAAATGGGGAAGGAGTGTTTTGATGCAGAGTCTTTTCACTTTATATACAGAGGCCGTATGTATGTGTATGGGGCTGGGTGTCTACTGTGTAATGCAGAATTTGATATTGCCACATCCATTTTGACTACTTCCAATGAGCTATGAGTTTTTCGCTATCCCAAAAAGAGAAAAAAGGTTCGAGTTTTTTCTTGTCTTTTCTAATTTGCAGCAAGGACGGACGTTCTGAAAAATACGTACCGCCAGAAACGGTACCGTTTTTTAATCGGCCAATACATATTGATACTGGTGTGATTTCGAGTACTCTTTTAAATTTTACAGTAATGTATTGTTCGGTATTCACTCAATAAAGACCAATATATTTTAGTACAGCCACTATCGAATGGTATTTGAACCTGAACGTAACTAGATAGATAACATCACTTAGAAATAGTACGGAACCATACACACCATTAGCTTGAATTTGAATGGCAGCTCATTGCCCAAGTAATGAAAAATGGCCCTCTCTGGAACAAGTGAAATCTGTCCGATATCCACTTAGCTAGGCGCGTGTGATGGACATCCCCCGACAAAGACCTGAGAAACGTTGTTAGTCCGAAGGTGCTAGAATAAGCCAAGTAGGCCTATTGTAGCCCACTGGTCAGTTGGAGCAAAATTAGTAACAAATGATTAGGTCTAATAATTCTTTTTTGGAAAGCAAATCATATAAAGTAGGATTTGGTCTTTTTAGATGTGAATCTGCCTTTGATTCGCAAGGTTAGCTAGCTACTAACCTAGACCTGGTTTAATTGTGGATAGAAACGCCATTAATTATAACAACATTTCACTAATTTTAAAGATGAAAAATAATCGATACTAAACGCGCGGGAGAGTTAACTTGTCCTCGTAAGTGTACGTGGGACGTCGAAACACAATTTTTTATTTTTTTTGGGTCAAACGGGAAATCAAAATAAATTACAAGAGGGAGTACCACATTTGGGTTACACACAAAGTCATTAGGCCTACAGATTAAACAAAGAACCTACTACTAATCTAGCACTTGTCTGATATTCAAGTTATCTCTTAGAACAAATTCTCTCATAGTAATGGGTATGTCCACGACAAAAACAAGCTCATCTGTCTGTTCTACTCTCATTCTTGCAAGATGGTATGCATATTGATTGGCTGATCGGTAAGTGTGATCGATCGAGGTGTTGGTCCTAGTCATGATGTAGTGGGCTTTATTAATCAGTACACTTTGCGGATGGTTGCTTGGGTTGCCTTCCTTGATCAGATTTGACAGTCGTGAGTAAGTCAGATTCGATTGACACATTTATCAGTTTCCTTTTCAGAATAATCTCCAGTCCCTTGTAGATGCTCCAGAATAATCTCCTTTAGGTATTGACAAATTGTCGAAACACAATTTGTCATTACCTAAAAAGAGAAAAACAATATTGTTAATTTTGTTACCAACAACTTATTGGAATTGAACCTCATCCAATTCAAGCCTACGATTTCATTCAACTCATAGGAATGACGTTCACACACTCCATTTGATTAACACTATTAAGGGACTATTGCCAAATGAACTTGGCATCGAAACCACGAATTAGCTAATTGTCAATCGCAAGGTCTCAATATGGTTAATTTACCAATTTGAATAGCCCCGTAGAAACGTGTACATCTTATGATTCTCGCCTCTAATGTTTTCATTGATTGAGATTGGTTCTCACGATTAGTCAAAGCCCAAGTAAGCTCAGACACTTGAATTATCAAAAAAATATTTTCGTTTTTCAATATGGCTAATTTAACAACTTGAATAGCCCCGTAGAAACGTGTACATCTTATGATTCTCACCTCTAATGTTTTCATTGATTGAGATTGGTTCTCACGATTAGTCAAAGTCCAAGTAAGCTCAGACACTCGAATTATCAAAAAAATATTTTTGTTTGATACTTTTCCACTATATAAAACAAAATGAAAGAACATTTGCCCCATGGATAAATGAAATATCGTATTTTGATTTTATTTTTTATTTTTGGCTTTATTCATTATTATGTACATTTATCCGCATTGGATATCTTGAATGTGAAGTGTTCAAACCGCGTGACTCACCCAATAGCTTTCAAATGTGAATTGGGTGAAGAATCATAGGACCGATCAAGATCTCCCAAATTCTCTCTCATCAATCTCTGTCTAGAGAGAGAGAGAGAGAGAGAGAGAGAGAATGGGGTAGTAGGCCCCTGGGCCTGGGGAGTACGATAGGCGCGCCGTTCTCGGTTTACCAAACACCCTCCCTCATTTGGGCTCCTGGCATGAAGACCGTGACGATATTCCAACCAATAGAAACCCGCCACGACATCCCCGTGGGCCCCGCGTTTCCATGTTGTGTCTCCTTGGCGTTTTCTAGATTTCATCAGGCCAATGAAGGTAAAACATCCTTCGGTCTCGATATGCAGAGAGTGAGAGAAAGAGAGCCAAAGACGCCGACGATGTAGCTAGTACGACGTCGTGGACCACTTCGGAGTGGTCCCCAAATGTAGTGCTGGGATTTTGTAGCAAGGCGGCTGGTAATAGCGATGGACGAAGAGAGAGAGAGCTGGCGCGTGTGAGATGCTTTTTTTAATGGTGCACTGACATTTGTAAGGTTTTTGGGTGTTTTGTGTGTGTGTGAGAGAGAGAGAGAGCTGGTTTTAGGCAGAGAGAGAGAGAGAGAGAGAGAGAGAGAGAGCTGGTTTTAGGCAGACAGCGGTGGATAGAGGGATTCTGGGGGAGAAGATTGTGGTCTGAAAGGGAATTTTTGGGATTTGTGCATTAAAAGAAAGAGCAGAACATGGTGATCAAAGCTACTTGATGCCCCAGAAAAGTGTCTTTTGATTTGATCCCTACGGTTTTGGGGACCATTTCACACGTACTAGCGGTTTATCTGCTAATCCAATAACAGCTGTGCTATCCCACCATTCTGTCTTATCGTTGAATCTCACCGTTCGTCTCAATAATTTTTGGATTTTAAAAGAATTTTTCAGTTTCTGTCCAAAACACTTTTGAAAGGTGAGTCCAAAACGCTTTTGAAAGGTGAGTCCAAAACGCTTTTGAAAGGTGAGATTGAGAGCAATGAAACAGAGCGGTGAGAGTAGACTTTCTAATCCAATAAATTAACGAAATGAAGTTTTACTAGCTCTTTGTGATCTTGCCTTGTCGCCTTGCAAACCATAGGCATGAATAGGTCATAAGAAGAGGTTAAGAGTGAGCTACGTAAATCTTCAGTAATGGGAATTCCATAATTCATGCAAATTTAAAATACAGTCCTTTCACTTGTTTAATTTTTCACACAAAGAAAGGATATTATCATAAATTCACATGAATACAAACAAAAAAAGGAGTCCGCATAGTAAAAAGAAGAGTGAAGATTAATTACCAGGAAAAAACTCAGCATGTCTAGTTTTTTTTTCCCTCTACTTCCTCCTATCCGATTCATGGTACCCGAGTAAATATTAGAGGAAATTCCAACATCTCAAAACCCAATAGAGAGAGAGCAAAAATCATGTAGTGATTAGCTTTCTTAAGTAATACTTGGACTGAAAAGAAAAGAAAAGAAATGAAAAGAGCTGATCGATCCGTGGGTAATAAATGGGAGAGTGAGTAGGTGATCACAGTTGCTTCCTAGTGGATTGCCAAAAGGAAACCAGGGTTTTGAGTAACTGTGAGTCTGGCTTTCATGCAACTTGTGTAAATGCTTATCCACTTTAAGCAAACTTGCCAAAGATCACCCAGTTTTTACAGTAATTTGTTGCTATTCATCACATCCAGATCTAGAGAGAGAGCATATCTCAGTTCCAGATTCATATCTATACAGTAATCTCGTCCAGGCACTGCTGCATTACTCTCTCTCTCTCTCTCTCTCTCTCTCTCTCTCTCTCTCACACACACACACAGAGTAGGAAGCCACACCTCTGGGTGGGACAAGATCAAATAAAGGCAGAAACATACATTTGGCTTCTTCTGTGCAACAAAAAGAAGCCTCTGTCAGTTGGGTTTGTACCACAAAGACGAGTGATTTTATTTTTCAGTGCCAAGCGGTATATCCTATGCGGTACCCGCTCGGCGCATCCGAGCTATCCGATACACTTTTGGACGGCTCAGATTGAAATCCTCTCTCTCCTCTCACCCCAACACTTTCTCTCTCATTTTTCTCTCTCCAAATCTGAACCGTTCAAACACTTGATGGACGGTTCGAATGCGCGAACGGACACCACATTGTACCTGCTCGACACTGAAAATATTTCCCACAAAGACAATAAATAACAGACTCTCAGGGGTCTCAGGCCTAAAAAGCAACATACGTCCCAGAGATGTCTGGTCCTCACCCCTGACCCTGGGCCCCGGGTGAACCTGTTGCACTACACCTTTTTTTTTTGCTTTACACGTACTTTTCTCTCCTACTCCGTTCATAGTTGGTATTGTCATTTTGCTTGAACATGAGATGGGTCCTAGCAGCCCAGAGGATGACTTCGGTTTGTTGATGAAATTTGCTCTCCACACAACTGATCAGAGTTCGATTTTTCGAATCAAGCTACGAGAAAGAAATTTTTTATGAATCCCTTAGTCCGGCATGGATGGACTACGTTTGACCAAACTGGAAAGGAAATTAGTCGGGATGTGTGTAAGTTAACCCGGACATCTATAACCGTCTGAAAAAGAAAAAGGGAAAAAAGATGGGTCCTAGAGATGATCAAACAAAAAGGTGGGCTTATAATCAAATGTTCATGTGCTAAGAGTGTAGCTAACCAATCTCATAGGAGTACATTTTTATTTGGTTTGATTTCTTCGTGGCTGACATATATTACCTACAACAATTGTGGGGTGGAAAAGAAAAGTGTCATTTCCTAGTACAGAATGCAAACAATCAAATATTCGTAACAGCATCTTCCATCAACACCGTTGAAAACCCTCCCCCACCAGCTCCGATCGATGAATCACAACATTCTAAAGAAATGGATACGATCGCTGAATCACAACATTCTAGAGCAAGGGACACGAACCAATAAACTCTTTTTGAAATTAGAAATATATCATATTTGTTAGAAATATATTTCAGCTTCGATTCCACTCCAATGGTATCGAACAGATCGTGTAATTCGCTACCAGACCCACTAAAGAATGGATGAACAAACGGATCAGACCATTTTAGCTTCAAGTGAACAGAGCGTCACATAGGCCAACAGTTGAGAAAAGCAAATAACCCTCAAACCTTGAGTAAAACCAATAGACAACACATTGTTATGGGAGCTAATGCTAAACATTCCTTCCTTGAAACCCAAGTTTTTGAAGAACTAAGCTCTAATACGCACACACCACATACAAAGAAAATTTCAGCTTACAATGTACAAAAAAGAGGAGGGGGAAATCAGGTAAAGGAACAAAAATATGGGGACAAAAGTTATGGGATTGACCATAAGGCTACAAAATTGTTACATTTACCTTATTGCTACAACAAAATCTAAAGAATTTGATGTTTTTCATTAGTTGAAGTGTTAAGTAACCTAATCTAGGACCCGTTTCATCTTTCTAATTCAAATTACTTACATATTTGTTGTTGCTTTCGCGAATGCGACACTTTCAGGGAGAATGAATGATGCGCACAACATCCACTTTCCAGGAGCGACAAGACGGACTCTATTCATTTCAACCTCAAACGCCACTTCTGATAATGCAATTCTTATCCGCTGCATAAAGAGTTCCATCCAGAAAGAAATCATATGTAACCAGGGGGAAAGAAAGAACAAAATCAGATCCCTAGATCTAAAGTCCTGTTACCAGGTCAAACTTACAAGTGATCTTGTGAGAGAAACAAACCTCGTGGAAATCAAATTCTGGATCATCGCATTTTGAAAATCCATAAACATGGATTTTTGGTAAGGCAATGCCTCTATCTTTCGGCTTTGTACTAAATATTCCCTTGAATACGTCTGCGGGGAGAGAGAGAGGGAGAGAGAGAGAGAGAGAGAGAGAGAGAGAGAGAGAGAGAGATCAACTTGTTGAATTCTAACTTCACCAAACCAGTTCTATCGTTTCCATGTTCAAAAAACTTGTCTCACAACCACCTGTCACGTGCAGCATGCAACATTACTCTACACCAATCAGGATATAACCTATGATCAGATAACTGCATACAGTTGCTAATACAGCAGTGATGCAGTAACTCCTCGTTAAAACTGTAGCACAAAACAAATGTAAAAATCAAGGGTTGTTTGTTTGGGGGGTCTCAAAACCCCTATGCACGGTCCCTTATAAATTTTCTCTATCTCTCTCTCCACTCATTACTCTTAAAAACCTCCCTCAAAACCCAAAACGAACAAGGTCATTTGACTTCTATATCCTTGATATCTCAATATACTTTTTGAAGAAGTAGCACAAAACAATTAAAAAAAACATAAAAAGAAGAAAAAGATTTCTACTGTTGAAAGAAAGAAGGGTATGGCTCTAGCAGGGTAACTACATACCTAGATACTCAGCAGCGTCATTTGGCAAATTCATAACAACTTGGGTGATGGATTGAGATTTTCGACTCGCAAATACTGCATCAATGAACCTCCTTCCATCCATGTTAAAAACCTACAAATAGACAAACACTCAACGTAAGGGAATTGCACATATCCATTTTTCTATAGTTCCCAAATTAAAAGGCGAAAAGGACAGCGAATGCGAAGGAGGAGAAACTTTGGACGCACAGATGCCATTTTATTAAAAAAACAATAATATTGCAACGGAAGCGAAACTTAAGATCAATGCCATTTGACTTCATTAGATATGAAAATCAACAAATTAAAAACTACCTGACCAACAAAATTCCGTGACAAACTGTACCAATACCTAAAATGGAGTACTACACAACTTAGCGCACTACATTTCTGATACTGCAGATTCAATGCCAAAACAGATCCACTCAAAAGCAAATGAGTTGCATTTATCCCCACTTTAACGTAAGTCAACCTAATATTTACTTGCCACTGTAAATTCCGGCAGCGGTGCGAAGTAGTTTATGATTATTTTCATTGTGACCATTCACAAATCGCTACAATATTATTTACAATTGCTACTTAATGAAATCAAGATAATATCATTTGTCACTGTCTGCTATCAATGCGAGGTAGTTTATAATTATTTTCATGGCGTCTCTTGAGATCAATCACCACAAACTATTCACACAATACAATGTCAGTAAAAGTATTTTTCATAGTTTTCTTCAATTAGAGAGAGTACAGGAAGCCAATAATAACGTGGAAAAAACATGAATGACTGGCTGAATTCATACATCTAACTTCCTCTCAAGCTTATTGTGGACGCAATTCCTTTCCAAATATTCAACTGCATGGGGGTTTAAATCATTGGCATATACATGCTTCACTTTTCTTGCTGCAGATATAGCTATTGGGCCAACCCCAGCAAAAACATCACCTGCTCATTTGCAGTGGAGATTGTTAAGGAGGGGGGGAAACAACAAATGATGGTAAGCATTAATCGATTTCATACTTTCAACTCAAGACAGCAATACGAGGTAGTACAAAATTTCCAGGTTTACGGAGGTACAGAGCGAGTAACACCTCCAATTTCCTGATTAAAGTTTGGACCAGATAACAAAAAAATGCCACAAACATGCCAGCTTTACCGAACAAAGGAAACAGCATTTCACACATAAACTATGCACTGAACTCCAACAACAACACAAGTAGCATACATTCCAACAGATCAAGACCAAAAGATCAGAACATTAATAGAAATCCACCAGCATCGAGAAACAAGCATAATAGTGTATCACTCAGATCATCAGACGTCATTTCCTGAAAACTGCACCTTGGACAATCCACAGGTGACAAGGAGCTGCCATATGAAATCCTAGTACATTAAATAATGCTGCAAAAAAATTCTTCAGCCAATTTGGCAACATCATATCCTAATTTGCAGTTCTGACCTAATTAAATTGATATAGGCAGCCCACAAGGTGTGGGAAGTACTCTTTCAATTTTAAACTAACCATACAATTGTGGTCAGTGAGAAGTTTGTATGTTCTGCCTTAAGCTATACAGGCTTCCCTTGATGGAGCTGGGAAGTTAAAGCAGGACTTCTAGGGTGAAGGCGTCCCTGTGGACTTACTACATATCCTACTCAGAAGGCAGTTTCCTTCCGAGAAATTTCTGTTCCAGGCCCACGATCTTTTGTAAAAATGAAACTTCTACATGGATGCAACCTTTACCAAGGTTGAACAATTGTTGACCACCACTCCACCAGAGCTGCTTGTTGCAATATTCACCCTTGCATCGCTTGAGGGAGAATCGAACTCTTGTTTCTTTTGACTATTGAAGTCAGGTCAGACCTAAATAAGTTCTTCATTCTTACTAAATGAATGAAACAAAGTGCATAAGCCCATAAGCAACAGGGGCTAGCCAATGGAGCCTATACAACATCTAACGGTGATTCACTCTTTCTCACTCAAGAACTCTGTTGGAGGGTTATCAAAGAACACTATCGGAATCCTGTCCAATTTTTCCTTCCCTTCAGGAGAAATGATCCTACAATATGTCCTAAACGTTCTAAAGAAACTGTCAAGCAAAAAATGGTTGTTCGATATTTCATACTTGTAGCAATACCTAACAAGAAAACCATTATCTCCCCTTTGTATCTTCTACATCACAATCATAGTTCACCACACCATCCTCGAACAGCAGAAAATATATTACACTTTAAGCTTGAGATCGGTGCACCAGCACAGGGATGTTTAATCAGAATGTCTGACAATGACAAAACCCAAAAATAATCGATCAACTGAAGCAAGAATCTCTTCAAATGAGATATCAAAGTTTCAGACGTATAAGAGAAGGCAAAGAAGAGGTGGAAGAGGGGTGAAAACAATTTTCAGTTATTTTTTAGTATTTTCCATCGCCAAGCAATCCGTCGTCAAAATATAAACAGTTACCCATGGATGTTATAAGAAAGCCATTCAACCAGCATTAATCCTGCAATACTGCTCTTCTCGTGTGGGACTGTAACTACTAGTGTACAACAATGAGATTTACTGATTCATTTATATAGAACTGGAAATTTCAGATTAAATAAATAAGTAATGAATTATCCATCACATTGGCTCATAATATTATTTCCTAGCTATAATATACTTGACAATAAATTCTTATCTTATTTTCCAGTCGCCATCTGCTAAGCAGCAGTAATGAAGCAGTGTCTGCTGAAGTTCATAAAGGTGGTACTAATCAATCAATCTATCTAAACACTAAAAGCATAAGAACAGTAATGGAAGGAGAAAAACCAGGACTTAGAAGTGACACTCAGATGGGGAAACAAAGTAATAACTAATAAATATAGATCACAGAAAAAAAACAGGTTAACTAGAACGGATAGAGTCACAGAGTGCAATGTACTAATGAAAAAACAGCAGAAAATGTGATGCAACCAAGACAACATAAACATACAAACAACGTCATCACGTGTGAAGCAATTCAGAAGCCTCTGCCTTTCAGTCGCTAGCCTTGAATTCCAATACCTGCATAACACAATGAGAACAATTACATCCACATTGATAATTTTTGTTGTTTTTTTATTTCATTTAAACTCTTGTTTCTAGACTTCAGAAATCAAAATGACAGTCTATAAGCCAAAATTAGACTTTCAAATCTGGTAAAAACTTGTGCACCAACAGGTACAGAACACTTCCAGCCTCCAACATCTAGAACTTTTGCTTCTTGATAAAATACCAACACTAGTGTATTTTGGAGGGGCACGAGAGGAGATTCTGAAGAGGTAAAGGATATCCCACGAGTCTTCAAGGCAAACCAAACAAAAGATCCTCAAATTCATATTCAACTGCAAATACTTTTGATATTAAGAACCTAATACCATAATATTCTTATGAAGAGTAGATCATGTCTTTATTTCAAAATGCCTAAGCACAACCAAAAGCCATAGGATTTCATCCAACATTAACCAAACAACCCTCCAATCATGCAAGAAGGATCCAAAAGGTAGTCAGCACATAACAAAAATACCAACAAGGGTTAAGACGTATATATGGCTTCAAATCCATATAAATAATTTTTTCAGTCACTTCAGCTTGGTACATTAATAGACAAAACTTAGCTCTATAAATACCAGGATCATCTTGCCATCTAGGTAACAATGAGAGGCGCGTGGGGGCTAGAATGTCTAGTTACAGAGAAGATAGCCACAGTGAGCTATTGATGTGTCAATGCAACTAAGCAAACTTGTGGTACTTGAAAAGATTAAGGTCTTGGAGGATCGGTTGAGATATGATAATTGTCCACATTGTAGGAAATCTGCATTAAAATTTGGCAACTACTCCAAAAGTTCTAGGAAAACCTACACTGTTGCTAAATCAAGGTGAAAACGCAACCCATTCTCAACTACAGTAGTCACAAGGGAACGGTTTCCAGCTAAAACTTCAAGCTGCATGGTTCTGAAGTCATTATGAATGGCATCAATCTTGTTGACAACTGTTTGTATCTTTGGCTTGGTTTTATCCAAGACTACCTAATAACAGAAACAACCACAGGGTGTCAGAGACAGTTAACTTTAAAAATTGCAAACTGATAAAGATATTTCATAACAATGGACCTTGGCAATAAGCTTCTTATATGGAAAATGTTCATCCCTCAAGTTCAGATGAGCAATGTGCCCAACTGTTTCAAAAGCTGAAGGAACAATCACACCTTCAGGTAACAAGGCCTCTAAAATCTGCAAGGCGTGCATTAAGGGTGAAAAAAGAGAGAATGCACACAATGGATACAAGAACCCCAAGTCTAAGAAGAAGAAAGAAGAATAATACATGTGAATGAAAGAGCGAGGCAGAGACGGACAAAAAGGAGAACTGCAATTTTTTGTTTAGACTAGACAGGAACATATCTAACTATTTAGATGTCATAGCTCTAAATTTGAGTAGTAATACAAAAGCGTCAGAAGCTATGTCACAAGTCAAGTCCTGTTACCATCCAGCAGTTTCAAATCTTTGTATCACCAACAATGCTAAGAGAACAATTGCAGAATACAATGGCGTTGAAAAAACCGCACGTAAATTTCGTAATTGACGGAAACCTCTCTACAATGTATTTGCAAAATAGCAATATAAGATTTTTACATCAGTACTCTCAAGCATCCCATCCACTGTTTCAACAAGCTGCCGCATGGGGAGGAGTACAACTGATGGTTGCATCTATTTTCCCTCCTTGTATTTATTTCATTACCTGCTCCAAGCAATTTTGGAACTTTATCTAAAACATGCAAACACAATGGAAGCAGAAACACAATAAAAGGCGAACTAAATATCAATCACTAATACTCATGAATATATACCGAAAAAGAAAAACAGTCGCAAGGAAGAGAAGAAAAAGAAGATGACGAAGATAAAGCCTGGCAAAAGTTCAAACAGTATCAGGCAAGGAGGTTCGGAGAAAGAATAAAGCAGCAAAATAGAATGGCACGGGAAGAAATTATAATCCGGACTGCAAACATAATTACCTCATTCATCTGCCAGTAATCATAAAACAGAGTCAGCTTGCATCTCACAAGCTCAAAAGTCGATATTGTCTCCTCCCTCCCATTCTCATTCAGTACCACCTGAAGATTATGCCAAGAATAGTATGAAATAAATCACAATGAAGTTAGTCAGATCATGTGCATTTTACCATAAAACATTCTACAAACATGAAAGTACTAAAATACAATATTTCCAATTAGCAGCAGAAGTGCACTGATATGGCTTTAAATCGATCAACCACACAATCAATAAAATAAATAGAGAATGGAATATGGAGGAGAAGAGGCACAACTGAAAAGTTGCTCATAAGACTCTATTCTTGGAGGTTAGTAGTAACGAGTATAAAACATGACAATCTCCTGTGGTACTGCCTTGCATAAAACCTTGACCACATGCGTGTATGTTCATATAACCAGTCATCCACCCTAGTCCTAAACAAACAATTAAACAATATATTCCAATTAACATATTCCAAAAACATGAGAAAGTAACTACATATCAACCACAACTCCATAGAAACCACAGATATAGACGTCAGGATTTCTGTCACAACTATCACCAGCTATTTCAAGCCATAGTCTAGTGACTACTGAATTGGAGCAGATACACCAAAAATCGTATGACAAAATTAAACCAACTAAGAGCATCTCCAAAGGAGGTAGCAAAATCAAAAGCAAACCATATTCGAAGCTCCATGTCAATAAAAGTCACTTCAAGGGAGGTAGTAAAACTTGCTAGACCATTTCTCTCTTTGAGTGATAAATGACTCTTCAAATTGTCACATCATCTATTACAGTTTTCATGATTGGTGAATTTATCCAATTTTTAAACAAAGAGGGTCCCTTACAGTCAAAAGAGTAGTAAAAAACTTAAGGGTTGAAGAGTCCCTTACAATGCAAGTGGTAGAGGCTTCAACTTGCCACATGCATCACCAAAACTACATTCGGTGAACTAATCCAATTCTTTGACAAAGTGGGTCCCTTAAAGTCAAAGGAGTAGTAAAGAAATTAAGGTTTGAAGAGTCGCTTGCAGCGCATGTGCCGCAAGTGGTTCAGATGTTGCAAGTGGCTTTTCAACTTGCCGCATGTATTGTCAAAACTCAATACTATTTTTAACAAAGAATTTTGCTACCTCCGTTGGAGATGCTCTCTAAGAGTATACTATTGCAAACATTTGACAAATAATGGAGTCCAAAAGCAGCTGAAGTTCAAAATCACAAGCAACTCACAGAGCATCAAAAGTGTTGAAACAACAGACACCTTAATTGCCTCAGGCAACTCCTCCATCCTTTTCCCAGCACACTTCTCATCCAAAAGCAACAACCGAGTTGAACCCCTCCACTTCCTCGTAACCCTAAACTCCTCCCCGAGCAACCCACTCATATCCTCCTCCCCCTCCTCCTCAACTACCTCCACCACACAAAACTCACTCTTCCCCACACCCTCCCTCTCTCTCCTCCCCCCTCCCTCCCTCTCTCCCCTCTTCTTCTTCTTTGGCGGCCTAGATATCCTCGCCAAATTCCTAAACCTCACAAACCCGCGCGAATTAAACGTCCTCGCCAGCTTATCCCTGTACAAAACCGGACTCAACAACTCGCCGTCTCCCTCACCCTTCCCAACGATTCGCCGATCAAGAGAGACTAAACTACTCTCGTCTTCATCATCTCCATCACTAATGAGCTTTTTGAACCCGTCTTCCATTTCGTCGCCTGGAATCAGAGGCGAGGCCAGGAATTAGACATTGAGGTGGCCAATGTAAGTACAATCAAGGGAAAAAAGAAGAGAGATAAGTTTTTTTTCGTCCTCACCTGGAACCCTAGCGATGTTGCGAATTCGAGGCCAGTTCAAGAGGTGGCCACGCAGGCGGCTTTCGAGGTCGAAGCAGCGGTCCGACGGGACGCGGAGGGCGGCGATGTCGTACGCGCGAGTGAAGAAGTCTCTGTCGATTGAGTAGTCGTGTTCTGTTTCTCCTTCTCCCTGTTCTTCTTTTAAGTGAGGCGGACGGTGGTGGGAGGATCTGTGGCCTTTGCGGAGGGAAGGCCCGTAGGAGAAGGATTGGTCTAGGGTTGCGGCGGCGGGGATGAGAGAGAGGGAGAGGGGTTTGGGGAAGAGGAGGCGGGGAGGAGAGAGAAAGGGGAAGGTGAGAGAGTGGGAGAGGGGGAGGAATTTGGTGAGCATGGTGGGTCGAGCATGGAGCATGAGTTTTTGGCGGCGATGTGAATTTACCCGGGAAATATAACAGTCAAGTGGTGGAAGTTGCCCGCGGTTGAGGCAGGGCGGCCCACTCAACAAAAATTCTCCCCTGTGACCGCTCGGCACATTCGTCCCGTCTATTTCGATTTTAAATAGTTCGGATTTGGAGAAAAAAAACAAAGAGAGAATGTGATGAGGTAAGAAGAAAGAGAGAGTTTCAATTTGAGCCATCTAACACACTTTTGAACAGCCCAAATAGATTGTTCAAATACCACATAAGCACGACCACGTGGTACCCATCCGATACTGAAAGTTTAAAAATACAATAATGTACACGATATTATAGTACAAAACATGCTAATGTGACACTATTTTATCGAAATTGGTTAGCTAGTTGTATTTTAAAAAAATAAAATAATATTTTGTGGGTAGGCTAAAATGAAATAATGTTATCTTGACATGCTGATTGCTGAATAGTAGTACTTTTACAACCTTACTCATGAAAATTTATGGTGATTGGAGGCTTTGATGAAAAGTGCATGTCCGGAGGTAGGGATAAATAGGGGACTAGAAGAGTTGTTTTTGTGTGACTAAAGGTATACGGTTTGCTTAGTTTGGGTTTTAGAAAGAAGTTTTTGAGGTAATAAGTTGAGAAAAATAGATAAAGAAAAGAAAATTTATAATTGGAGAGAGAATTTATTGGAAGGACTGTACGCGGAGAGAAAAGTTGCATCTAGAGACCCAAAGAAAATATAGTGCTTTTTAATTAATAAACTCATAGATGTATTAAAAGTATATTTCATTCTTGCTTTGTAGTATCTATCCAGTAGAGCAGAATAATTTCCAATTTTATTGAAATTATTTCTTAAAAAAATCGACCATCCAAAATCCCGGTGCCATCAATCAATAAAGAACACATTTTTCCAACTTACGCAAATCGCACCTACTTAGGGCTTGTTCTTCTAAAAAAGCCATTGCTTTTCCGCAAAAAAATAAGCCTAATAAACCCACATAAAAACAAAAATAAGCCAATAAGCCAAGTGATATAATAATCTCCAAAAAAATGAGGACAAAAAAATGAGAATAAGCCAAGTGATACGAAAAAAATTTGAATAAGGACAAAAAATAAGCCACTTTGACTTATTTGTCCGAACACCCCCTTATGCAACAATATCAATAACAATGTTAGATGTGCAAGGCATTTACCTCACCGCTACTAAACAAATAGCACAACAAACAAGAAAAATTTGTCACAACTCTATATTTTTTGTAACAAGAAAAAAATGTGTAGATACACTAGAGATTTGTAAAAGGGAATCAATCCCCCTCGGCCAAAAAAATCCTAAAATATGACCTAATATATTGCCAATCCAAAAAACAAAACAAAAAAATCGTTCACTCTAATTTGTTACAATAATCGACTGTGATTTCTTTCAAGCAGCCCTTCCATTATGACTTTCTTCTTGTGCTCTTCCGAGCCTATCTCCGGCAACTCAATGCGGCATCGAGCTGAATCAATCCGTTTATCGGGGCCATCGAATAGTAACAAACAGCATCGAAGTGCAGCATATTGCGCATACTCTCTCCCCCAAAAGATCAAGACTGAAAAAGAAACAAGAAACATACACAATCCAATATCAACACGACGATACTCCCTAACATCATCTGTTGATATGAATCTATCAATTCGTTTTGATCCTGCTGAACCCGCTCGAAACGATTCCTTGTGTTCTAACCAAGGTGTAGAGTCCAAAGCGAGGGAGGAAACACGAGAGGAAGACAACGAATGATCAGTTGAATAAGTTGTAGGAAACGAAGAGTCCAGCGAAGAAGACCAATAATTGTAGTTCGTTTTCCAATCGCCCGCCGCTGAAGAGTCCCTCTTTGAAGGCTTTTCGTGATCATGGGATGATTTTGAAACCTTCTGGCTAATCTCCGAGGACATGTTGATGTTTGACGAATTTGAAATTTGTCGAGCTTTTCTATTACGAGGAGTCTTCTTCGTCTGTTCATAAAAGTTAAAATGGTAATTAGAAAAGTACAAATAGTAATCAGAGAGAAGCTACATACACTTGAGCCATCGAGATATATCAAACTGGTCTTGATTTCAAGAATTTTGGTATCCTTTTTCAGTTGTCACACTATGAAAAAATTTGAAGAATAATACTAGAATAAGCCGGATCTATGGAATTTGAATGTGGCAATGAAATCCACAACACACCCCCCCCCCCCCCCCCCCCCCCCCCAAAAAAAAAAAAAAAAAAGGATAAAAAAAACAGCATGCGTTAGACTAGGCTCGATACCCACAGGTACGCACTCTGTTTCATTTCCATACAGAGCATTTAACTTATCTTCGCCACTTCTAACTTAATCAACGGAGGATCCACGACCGGTTAACCTCCCCAGTCACCGGGCTTGTTTTGCAGGAACTCGGCTATGGAGCTCCAGGTGATCATCCAATCTGTGGCGTTAACATTGTCTATAAATGATGTCTCGGTTCTTTCTTTCTTTCACTTTTTGCTGTTTCGGTACTTTTCTTCTTTGAAAAGAAAAGAAGATAATTTGGACATGTCAAACACAGCCACAACAGAGTCGAATAAATCAAAACCGTTACGAATCCAAAAAAATCGGACAAGCCACTATATTAGAGAATTCAAATTTCAAACTAACCAACGAGGCATCAAACAAGACGGCTTTGACTGCTGCAGAAAAGCTCCGGTGAGACCCCTCCTTGTTGCCCCGGTCGCCGCCGCCGGCATCGCCTCCCTCCGAATAAACCTTTCCTTTCTCTCCCGAAAGCGAATTCGAAATCTTCCTCGATTTGCCTTTACCGGAGATGCTCGTAAAGACCAAATTCCCCGACCCGTCCGTGGCGCCAGGTTTGGTTGAATCATCGTCTATAGCGGCCGGTCTAAAACACTTGAACAACTTATTCCTCACTCTGTTCTTCACGGAGGCCATTGTTACAAAATAACAAGCGAGAGCGAGAGCGAGAGCGAGTTAAGTGTATTTGTGAGACCGATATGAGATATCGAAGGGACGCGTTCGTGCGTGGTGCTGGTGGCGTTTCGCAATCAGGGATTCAGGGGGCGGCTCTGCAACTCTAATGCCAACTGTAGTAGTAGTGTCTTACAGTGAGTTGTCCGACTATAAATAGGATGAGGTAGACTTATTCACATAACCGCATTAATTAGGTTGTTCATAGAGCCGCGTAATCTCGGCGGTTCGTTTCGGTTTTATTCGATCCGAAGTTAAATAAAAACTATTTTTCAAAAAGAATTTATTAACATTCGGACCATTTAAAACATTTTTGAATGATTGCGATTTACATCCGTAAAAAACTATTCATAGAACCCTCCATTAAGTTTTTCCTCATAAAGGATATCCAGTAATCAGGCCACAATCCCAAGTTGGGATTGTAAATTAATTACTCTTTTGTAAAAAAAAAAAAACAATTTCCTATCTACCTGTCCATTTATTTATGGCCAATCAATTACGTAATCCCAAATTCATACAAAACGAATTTTTTAAATTCAAATTAGTCAAAATTTTATTCATCTTTTGTGCTTACACCATCTACAAGTAAATGTTGGGTTTCATGTGTTTTAGAAACACGTGAGAGTTTTTATAATAGGGAGAAAATCAAATGCGTCTTGACTCCATTCATTTTAGGAGTTTTGAATTTTTATCATTATTTTATTTTTTAAAATTAATATTTCATTTTTTCTTTATCTCTTCCCAATTATTATCCTTATTTTCAATTATCACATTTATTTCTCTCTATATTCATTACTTATAAATCCAAAATTCCAAAACTAACGAGGCCGCAAAAGACTTGGGAAAACAGAACAAACTCGTTTTAAATGAAACAGAATGTTAGCATTGTTTATTGGCCCCGTTCCAGGACGAAGAAAAATATCTTATTTTTTAAGAAGACAATTTTCATGCTAAAAAGTTATGGGCTTATTAAAATCTAAAAATATACAATATAGATTTTGTTTGAAAGATCTCATCGAAATCTTTTATATGATACAAAAAAATTAAAAAATTATTTTTCATTTACATTATTTTTGAATTTAAAAATATGAAATAAGGTGCTTATTTTTTAAGAAAGTTTCTAGAACGGAGCCTAATACTAGGATATTTATGGTACGAATCTCTCACAAGTCACAACTACGGTGCACTCAACTTTAAGAGTCATGCTATGTGTACCGACAGATGTGCAGGGAAACCGAACTGACCGACCGCGCCGGGCCTTCTCTGGCCACTGGACGCCCGATCCGAGCCGTCCAAAAAAAATTTTTTTAAAAACCAAGGGGCCCGCATAGGAATCAACGGCATCCGATGTGTGTATGGTACTTGATCTAAATACCCTTTTTCATGTATATGTATACGTGTATACATATACATGAAAAAGGGTATTTAGATCAAGCACCATACACATATCGGATGCCGTTGATTCCTATGCGGGCCCCTCGGTTTTTTTTTAAAATTTTTTTGGACGGCTCGGATCGGCCGTCCGGTGGCCGGAAAAGGCCCGGCTCGATCAGTCGATACGGTTTTCCTACAAATGGTCGGTACGTATATCATTAGTGCAACTTTAATGGGATGGACTTTGAATCGCATCAGCATAAAGCACATCGAGTAATTGTAGCCAAGCCACGTGTTGAACTGTCCCTAGAACAATGGCGACGAAATTCGGTACCTTTCAACGAGGATAATTGGATTTCGTCTTCAATGAGCACCTTTTAGTTAGGATATTGAAATTTCTATTTCGCCGCCGAATGTAAGACTAATTAGTTATTTATTTTTTAAAAATTCACATATTTTTAAATAAATATTCTATAGCAATATATATTATACATAGATTACTTTGAAAAATATTTTAAAAAATAGTATATATGTATTTAGGAAGTGGCCGAATCGGAGATGGGTTTGAGCTACGAACAGGCTTGGCGCATGTGTCAGACCGAGGAACGATTGGGTCGACATCTAGCCCGTGGAATGGCGGTGTAAGACCATGTGACTGGGGCGGGATGCTATTGGTGCGATATTTAACCCATGAAATAGTGGTGTAAGACCATGCGATTGGGGCGGGATGCCATTGGCCCAACACAAGGTGATCACAATAGCTAGCATGGCTCCATGTGAATACCAAGTGACATGGCTAGATGATGTGGAGCTTGTTCGCGTGACAAACGACGAATGTCATTCACAAAGGTGGATGCAGGTGATTGTCATCAACTATATATTGAACACAAGCTTACTAAGAGTCCAACTATAGTCTCTCTTCATAAGGTAGAAATTAATAAGCCCATACTACGATGTGAAAGAAGTTGTGTACTCCTCCTCTTTTGAGCTGGGACTGACTTGAGTATTGAAGTGTTATATGACTGCGTACGATTGGTTAGATACTAATCGATGATTGATTTTGGAGGCTTAAGGAGGTCTACGAGAGAGAGAGAGAGAGAGAGAGAGAGAGAGAGAGAGTGAGTTTAGATTGGATCCGACGCATACTAGAGATGAGAGGCAGAATTGAATGAGCATGAGCGAGTTGTGGGTGCATTAATTCTCTTTTTTTTTTCCTCGAACTTGCTATAAAAAACCAAGAAAAACCATTTTTTTTATTATATTTTTTCGAAAACTCTGTTTTTAAAGAGAAAATCTTATTCACAAAGAGTTTTGTAAATATGGTTTTACGGAGCAAATCACAATCGCTTTCATTAACATTCATATCGTTTGAAATAGGGTAAACTATAGTTAACCTCCTCTAACTAAGCCTTGTGTGCACTTTACCCCCTCTAACTTTTTTTTTGGCACTCAACCCCCTCTAACTAACTAAAAATCAAACAGTCATAATTTCAAACGGTCATAACTTCTTCGTCCGAAATCGAAAACATGCAAATTATATATCGATTTCGAGGTCTTGAAATCAGCTTTCTAATGACACCAAAATCACATCACGATTCAAAGGACACAGAAAGTTATGATCAAAAAAGTAAGAGTTGGTAGACAGAAAGACCGTTTTTGATCATAACTTTCTGTGTGCTTTGAATCGTGATGTGATTTTGGTGTCATTGGAAAACTGACTTCAAGACCTCAAAATCGATATATAATTTGCATATTTTCGATTTCAGACGAAGAAGTTATGACCGTTTGAAGTTATGACCGTTTGATTTTCAGTTAGTTAAAAAGGGTTGAGTGCAAAAAAAAAAGTTAGAAGGGGCAAAGTGCATGCGAGGCTTAGTTAGAGGGAGTTAACTATAGTTTACCCTTTAAAATACAATTGCAATTCATTTCCTAAGGAAGTATCTCTCGTTCCCATTTTATAAAACCCTTCCCCAAGCGACCGTAAAGCACTGGACTGAGGACTCCGAAAGGGCTTTTATTTGACGTGCTCTATAGAAAGACTTTCCTTCCACTCTTTCGGCGCAAAGTCGCTTGCTCAACCTTGGAGCAAAGCACAGAAGTTTCCCCCCATTATTCATCGATCCGATTCCCTCACTCCTCACTCCATCCTCTCTCTTTCTCTCTATCCTTCGATTTGCACAGAGCGGATTTTCAACTCAAGCATGGACCTGCTGCGAGCGAACCTCGCTCGAGTTCGAATCCCAGAGCCGACTAACCGCATCTACAAACACGAGTGCTGCATTTCCTTCGATACGCCGGTATTCGCTCTACCTTTCGCTACTTCTCGTGAAATTATCTTCTGTCTGGTTTCTTAGAGAGTTTGTAAAAAATAAAATAAAATTCACGAACTTAGTCTGCGAACACTTGACTGTATGAAAAAATGAATACTTATATAACATGCGAAGTGCCTCGTTGAAGGTAGTTGGCCTTATTAGTCAACACCAAGTCACATAATTCTCGTGCGGGTGCGCGAGCTTATAAGCATCTTTAAAACTCATGCCAAACAATTGAAATCCGTGAGAGTGAGGATTGCACAGTGTGAGGATTGAGAGCGGAAGAGCAAGACAGTTTGATGGATTATGCGACTAAGGTCGTCACATAGAGCCGAGCTATGATGTGATTTTTCACTATTGTGCGTGTATATGTATCTAAATTTGCTGTATCAACTTAGGTTCTATTATTCCATGCATATCAGTTTTTAAACTGAGGAGGTGCATTGCTTTGGATATTCTAGCAAGTCTATTTGTGATTTTTGTTTACATCTTGCGAAATTTTCACTTGTCTGGCTGCTGAGATTTTTTAATTTTAATTTTTTGAAATGAAGAGACTTTACATTGACCATTTACATATTTTTATCACCGTGAACGCGAGGCAATGTTCTAAAAGTCGCTCGGCACTAGTCGGGCGGTCAGCCACCTTCGAGCGATTAATCGGATTAATCAACGCATATTAATTAGTAATCGGTGATTAATCGTTAGTCCGACCTAATCGGATAGGCGCTGCCAACGATTAATTCCTTGTTTTAGAACACTGACGTGAGGTGAATAAATTCGAAAATACTTTCACTTAGTCTGTTTTTAGTAATTGCATTGCACCTCGTTAAAGCTAGTGGGCTTTATCAATCAACAAAGAGAGCCGACTTATGATATGAAGTTTGTGTGCGTGTGTATTAAAACTTGTCGGCTTTATCAATCAACAAAGAGAGCCAACTTATGAGATGGAGTTTGTATGCGTGTGTGTTAAAACTAGTCGGCTTTGGTATATGCATAAGTTTGCTACATGTCCATGTTTTTGAATTCGTAAGGAACGTAAGGTACTATTGTTTCATTGATGTGACTATTTTAATTGGCATGTTTTTGCTAATTTTTACAAAGATGAGGTTCTTAAAAGTGAGAGTGAACACGAAGCTTACTTTTCCTATTGATTTTTAATTTTTTGTTTGGCAACTGAAATGAGGGTCACTTTCTTTACATTGAAACTACATGTTTTTTGATGATGATGTATTTGTGCATCTTTCAGAAGTCTGAAGGTGGGCTATATATTGACATGAACACATTTCTTGCCTTTGGGAAGGATTGTGTGGGTTGGAATTTTGAAAAGACTGGGAATCCGGTTTATTTGCACATAAGACAGACAAGAAAGCTGGTTTGTGAAGACAGGCCTTTGAAGAAACCGACACTTTTGGCTATAGGTAACTCAGTTAACATGGTAGACGCTTGTGTGGCATAAATATGTGCTGGTATCAATTCAGGATTTGACTGTTGATTTATCTATTACTCCCTCCATCCCAATTTGTTTGCTCATTACGGGAATTCTCCCATTTTATTGACTCAAAGGCTTTGGGTTGAAAAGTGTATAGATTTCCAAAAAATACCCTTTAGAACAACACAATTACATTAATAGTTGTGTTAGAATTGAAACTTTGCCCTTTCGGTGGTTTCCAATTATGGAAAATTGCAAACAATTTGGGACAGCCCAAAAAGGAAATGTGAGCAAGCAAAATGGGATGGAGGGAGTATCATGTTCTTTAAGTACTGCGATAATTATTGAATCACTATATGAATTCTTTCAAGTGTTCATCCACCGCGGTGTGTTGTGGAGTTTTTCATTCGCAATTCTGCCAAAGACATGTAGATGGCCATTGCATTGATGAGAGTATGATTAGTTCTAGAAGCTCATGCAATGGAGTATAGGAGCTCTAATGAATAGGTGGAGAATATAACAACTCACATTCTATCAGCTGATTCATCTCCCCTTTGCAGGCATTCCATTTTGCAGGTGATATTTGGTAATCTTCACGTATGAGGGAGGGAACTTTATTGGTGGTTATTTCCCCAAGAACTAGATATCATTTGCAAGAGAGAAAAGGGAAACATTTGGTACTAGATATCGTTGTTGCCGTTGTTGGATCTTAGATCCTACCTCTGTTTGCTGGAAGTTTTTCTTGCAGGTTTTGTTGGCGCTTCTTGGGTTCCTATTGGTTCTCGGACTGTGGCGATGGGTCGGCGGTGGTGGGGCTGCTCGTTTCTTGGATGTCGGCGGCATCGCTCTTTTTTTCCGCTGCCCTTTTTGCTGCTGCTCAACATGCTGGTTTCCTGGCGGATGGGGGTGGTGTGGTCGGCGTGCAGGTGGTTGCTTTGGTTGGCGTCCGTGGGGCGGCGGTGGCAGTGGCTCTGCTCTGGTGGCGGCAGCAGTTGTTGGTTAGGATTAGGGTTTTGTTTTCTTAGGGTTTGGGCTTGACCCCTTTGGTGTTTGGGCTTTGGCCCTTTAGGTTTGGGCTTAGTCCCTTGGCGTGTCTTTGGCTCCTTGCCAATTGAGGGTTTGGATCTTGGACTGGGCAAATGATTGTTCTTAGCTTTGTTAGGAATACGATGCCCTTCTCCTTGTCCTATTAGTCTTTTTAAGAATTTCAAAGGTTAATGAATTTTTTTTGTTGTTCAAAAAAATAATAATAAAGAGTTTGGTGGTGGAGACATGTAAATTATGAACTAGTTGTGCAAAATTTGTTCCCATGGGCAAGTGGCGTACGATATTCTGTGGGTTCCAGCAGTAGAAAGCATTGAAAATGAAGTGAGGGAACTGGTGGTCTATGGCTATTAGGTGCCTGAGAGATGTTTAGCTCTTTTGAGAAGCCTGTTGCGGAGAATATGTTGTTTTTGTATAGTCATACAGTTTCTTCTTCAATGTCTTATTATTTTTTCTTTTTGAAGTTGCAGTTCTTGTTCATAAATGTTTTTGTTTTGTGTAAATTTTGGCATTTGTTGACGTGGAAATGACTTGCTTTTACTATTGTCTCATTTGCAGGTGTTGATGGAGGGTTTGACAACAATGAACCTGAATATGAAGAAACAAAGAACATAGTCATATTACCAGATTATGTTACTCTTCCATTTCCTTCCGTTGAGTTGCCAGAGAAGGTACTTTTTGGTTACGCTTATTGTGTATTGAACTATTTTTTTACATTATTGTTCACTTTTTTCTTCTGATTTCGGTTCTAGAAGAAAGCAATAATCTCAATAAAGGGATTTGTGCCCAATTTTGTCCGTTATTTTTATTTGAATTGGCAGGTAAGGTTGGCAGTTGATGCTATTTTAATGGCTGAGGGGGCTGAGCGGAAGGAGCAGGTTGCATCATGGACTGCTGATAAGAAACATGTCAGTGAATACGCCTTGAATCTGCAGCAGCTTGACAATGGAGTTATTATTCAACCCTCCGGGTGGAAATGTGCCAAGTGCAACAAGACTGAAAATCTCTGGTTAAATTTGACTGATGGAATGATCCTTTGTGGTAGGCGAAATTGGGATGGCAGTGGTGGTAACAACCACGCCATTGAACACTTCAAGGAAACAGGCTACCCTGTTGCTGTAAAGCTTGGGACAATAACTGCTGATCTAGATGCAGCAGGTAATGCAAACGTGTTCGTTTCATGTTTGAGTCTTAAAAGTTCCCTTCAATCGTAGTTCTCTCTTATTGCGTGCGTGGACATTGATTTCCAGAAGTCGTGGGTTCTTTCACAATTATGTACCTGTCATAGGGCATTGTTTTTTGGACTGACGATCGGAGAACGGAAGATAAACAGAATCTCCTAATTGTTGGTAGTAAAATTGGTGCTGTACTGCTGTAGTTATTTGAAAAGAATCAGTAGTCTGATGCTATTATTGGAAGAGGAGGTGTTCTCCAAAAGTGATTTGTTTTGAGTTTGTTGAATACTCTGTGCCAAGGAATCATGATGTATATAAGAATAACGGCTTGAGATAAGCTGTTGAATCATGATAATTGATATGCAAAAGAACACGAGAGCTGTAAATTTGCACATCAAGAGACTCGGTACAATGAAGATAATGTTCTCGTGCTTATATCGTGTCCCGATTTTGCCACGGGAACACGACTTAATGGAAAATCAAGGGGTTTTACTTCTACGTGCAGATGGTATAGTGCCTAGATACCTTCACTTAGTTTGATGGCTTGTCTTTGGGGAAATTCAGACTGAAAGTGTCATATTGGCAAAATAGAGAGGAAAAAAACAACTTTTGAAATCAAAGACCGCGAGAAGAGTTTTTTGACTTGCTAGGAAGTAGGAAATGTTTATTATTTTGCATCTATTTAAGAAAGGGAAATGGTGGATAAATAAAAGATACAGTGGTGGCATTTTGTTTGAATTATACTACACATTGATGTGTCTTTTGTTTTGAAGTACTAGAAATTAAATTAGTCACTTCATTTTTTTGTGAAAGTTTTATTGCAGAAGCTCTCTTTTTCTGCATACTAGTGATCATGTGAAATAGACTTGGTGTTTGCCGATGAAGTTTAGGGAGTTGTTCTGAGTAGAGATACATTGTTCCAATGTTATAGGATGGCAACAGAGATGTGGGGAGTTATTTAGTCTAGAATGTGAAGTCAGTATTAGAATCTTTAGTAGTGTACGATTCTACTTTTTAGAGTCATACAGAAATTGGATCTCAAAACTGTCTACAGACTGGAGGCAAGAGTAGAAAGGAAAAAGGATTATCTTGCATGCTGGATTTGGGAAAGCGCTGAATTAGATCATCTATTTCTCTCTTGAGAGTGCAATTGGTTCTTGGATTTCGTTTGTACTATCTGATTATATGATCTAGTTGAAGTAATGGTGAGCTAACAATTGTGGCAGCTCAGATGTTTTTTCTTACCCGGAGGATGAAAGTGTTTTGGATCCACTTCTTGCCCAGCATCTGGCATTTTTTGGTATTGATTTTTCCTCCCTCCAAAAGGTTAGTTATATCTATTGCTTCCTGTTTATTCTAATGCTTTTGAAAGTTCAATTTTGCTATTGCACGGATGGGAAACATAACCTTTAATATGTATCCATAATCCATGTGACGGTATGCCCAGGAAGGATTAAGGATAATCTGATATAGCTTTCTAGAATTTCATCTTCTACCTTAGCTTGTTACCAAAACATTTTTTTATCCTCTGTTACCATAACATTTGAGTTTCACCATTTATGTGCATATAAAAATGGACTCTCCTTGATTTAGTTCTACTTGGCATACTGTTGATTTGATAAGATTACCGCATGAGCGAACATCTGAATGAAGTCATAAAGTGAGAAGACATCTCTGTTTGTAAATGCATGCTTATTTAGAGTGACCATGCAGATCTCAAACACTTCTCAATATAATCCTCTTCTTATGTTTGTGAGGTTTGCTTCTAAGTACTTATGGGAGTCTTTAGTAGGTGGAATAAATGGGTTTGTATGTACTTGATTGTTCTGTTATGTCGTGAAGTTTGTGAAGTTGACGTTCAGCAGGAGGGATACACACAATTCATCCTTGAGGTTTCTGAGCTGCCCAGGCAACCTGCCTTGTGAAAATTATGAATTCCGTTGATTAACAGATTTTGCCTTTGGGTCTTGGAAGATTCATGGAAGAGTTTAAACTGTTAGAGAGTCTTTTGAAAATGCAAAGTTGTCATCGTAGTAACAAAAAGATTTGTGGAGGTCAATCAACTCACTGTGTTAGGCTGTTAGCTGACATCGATAGATGATTGACAATCACGATTCTTCCTCCTCTGGCTCATCATAAGACTTGGAAGCGGTTGTGTTTCTTAAATCCAACACAAAATTCTCAAGAGATTTCACCATCGCATATTACACTGAATAGCACTTTTGTGATGCTAGATTCCAATGTTTATGCAAATATAGCATTTTTCCTATAACCATAACTACTGTGTGACATGTGGTCAGAGGCTTCTTTCTATTCTGTTTTCTTTGGTGGACTTGTTACCCATTCTCTTGCACCGTTCCGTTATTTCAGATACACATAACCTAGCCTTAATAGTTCATGCACTCGTATTCGATGTTAATTATGCTTCTGCTTTTGCAAAAATAGTAATTCCTTCTTATATTATGTAATAAAAATCTCAGACTGAAATGACGACTGCTGAAAGGGAACTTGACCAGAATACAAATTTTGACTGGAACCGAATTCAAGAAAGTGGACAGGAAATACTACCACTTTTTGGACCTGGTTACACTGGACTTGTCAATTTGGGTAACAGGTTAGAATGCTGCTAGGGACAATGTTACTTATGTTTGTATATTTGTCAATGTTACTAATTGATTTATCTGCATATTCCATTTTAGTTGCTACCTCGCTGCAACTATGCAAGTTGTGTTCTCCACTCGTTCCTTTTGCTCACGGTTAGTATATCATTCTTCTATATTTTGTATGATGTAGTTGCCAATCCAGCATGGAGATACTTTTACTTGTGTTATGGTCTTTATTCTCTTATTTTGATCGTGTGGTCTGTTATATTACTTCATCAGATACTACATGACTCAAAGTTTGAAAAAGGCTTTTGAGGCTGCTCCGGCTGATCCAACTGTAGACCTGAATACACAGCTGTGAGTAATTAGTTCACTGTTACAATTTAATACTTCTTTCATATTCTAATATGATACTTGAGGCTTTAATGGTCTGTTCTGATTCCATAAGTGTTTGAAGTGGGAGCGTGGGACTCATGTTGACCAAGAATCAGTAGCCATATCTATTCTCTGTATCGTTATGTATTCTAAATGATGATCGTTTGCTTAGCGACAAGCTATGCTGAAGGCTGACCTAGGTTTTCTGTTTGGGATCATTGATCATTGAAGGACTTGTGGATGATGGATTAGAGTTGAGGGCCTGAACATCTTATTTAGGGTTGTCAAGGTTAAAGTAAGGTAGGGAAGTGTTTTAAACTAGATTGACAATGCTTTTGGGGATTAGATTGTGGTATTCTAATGTTGTGAAAAGGAACTCAAAACCAATGCTGTTATAATTTACAAGAAAGGAAGCTCTTCACCCTCAAACAGATGAGACATTTAACTAAAATGCAAAATCAAGTTATCTTATATTCAACTTGATAGGATAGAAGAATTGAGCAGGTACATACTAGCTGGTGCGCTTCCTTCTCATATTACAAAGTTCAGAACCAGAATTTTGTTCTGTTAGTCTAAACTAAGAAATTTTGACCAGTTCTAATGGGCTGTTGGGATGTCACCTCAGGGATTGTAGCTACTACACTACCAATGAAGGTAATTGCTAATCATATCAAGTACTGATTGCATCTTGTGATAGTATGGATTAGTGATTACCTATAGAGCAACTTGCTTTTGGATGCTAGCTGGAGGTGTTGAAGTTGAAACCAGTCAAGTGGGGTGTGGTCCAAATTTAATAGTGATGTTGGTGCATGGAGGCTAATTTTGTGGGCAGTTTATGACGGTAGGCCTAGACTGATGGAATGTGGTGCAACAGTCGTACTGATGTTGGCTCCAACTAGTGTATTCAGCCACTCAAAAATATCGTTCTGAGTTATTGATCTAGCTTTCTACGATTTGAGAACATTCTATACCATTTTGTAAAAACCTTTTGCATTCTGAAATCAACTTTTAAAGTGAAAGTGTGAAACTTTGGATACTATCTTGTAAATACACACTTTTTTTGCTTGAAAAGCCGAAGTGGAGGTTATTTTTACTTTTCTGCGTAAAATAGAGAAAATGTTCTCCATTTCAAGTATCATTGGGAATTGATTCAAACTTTTTCAGTATCAACTGCAGTGGTGATGGTCATCACTTTTCAATACCTCTCTTTCTTGTAGAAATTTCTGTGATAGAGCATGGAAAACATTAATTTTTCTAGCATGGTGATGTGTTCTGTCTTATGCTTGCTTTTCCCTTTTTGTCATCTGTGATATTTAATGTTGCAGTGCATCTGATTGGAATGTCACGAGCTGAACACAATAATTGTGGGATGTGGTTTAGTTTAGCATTATTCAGGAACTCTCTTACACATTTGTTTTGTATGTTAGAGCTAAACTGGCGCATGGCTTGTTATCTGGTAAATACGCAGTCCCAGCACCAGAGGTATGCATATTTCAAAACGGGGTCTATTCAAGCTTTTGGTCTGTGCTTTGTTCATTCACATTGTACTTTTTTGTTTGCTATCTAGAAAGAAGATACAACAAATGTTGCAAACGCTACTCCAATTGCTGTAAGTTTCCAGCTGGACTTCAAGCACGTTATGTCTTTTATTGCTATGGGCATGTCAAAATCACTTCTTTTTTGTTTTTATATGCGGTTTCTTATTTCAATCTGTTTCGGCTTGGATCTTAGAATTTTATGTTGATTTGATTTTGTGAATTGAAGTTTTAAACCATAGTTTCTGTTATGTACTTAGCTTGGCATTTTCTTTGTCCTTCCTTGGAAGTATCGATATCAAATGCATCCTTGCATTGGCCAGCAAGGCATTGGTTCATTCCTTATAAATCTTTATGCTTATTTGCTTTAATTTTCAGCTGCTTCTTTGCTGTTAATATACAGTGTTCAATTGTTCTGACTCCTGAGTTTTCATTTTTGCATTTTGCTTTTCTCGTTCTTTTGCCTTTTAACCCTTTCTTTTGTTTTGCTGTTGTGTTCACTCTTCAAACTTGCAGAAACAGGATGGCATACCTCCTCGTATGTTCAAGGGAGTCATTGCTGCTAGTCATCCTGAATTTTCTACAATGAGACAACAGGTATCAAATAGGTCAAAAGCGATTTGATAAGACTGTAGTCCTGTTTACTTGTTATTTCGACACATACGGAGCTGATTTATTACTTCCTAAATGTATATGGTTTCTTTTCTTTTAGTGCAGAGGATGACCTAACTATCCAGTTTAATGCTTCAATGTTGAACACTGTTATTGTACTAACGTAACCTAACCAAAAGACGTAGTGTAACACCCCCCCATCCTCTTACCCTTTCCAGTTGTGGGTGATGAGGTATTTGAAATGCCCTAATCTAGGTTTTTTCTTAAGAGTAAGGGGGTTACCCTAAAAGTTCTGATGATTCCCGCCCATGATTTTTAATTGGGTAAATTTTACTGACCTCCCCTGAGGTTTCTGACAAATGCAGAGACCTCCCTCAAGTTTTTGAAATTGCACTATCCTCCTTCTGGTTTAGATGTCGGCTGCACATACCCCCAGCCGTTAGTCAACTGTCACAAAAGGTGACGGAAATTGGCGAGGTCAGCCAAGAGTGAAGATTCATTCCCTACTTAGCCCTTATGTCATGTCTCTAGCCCTTTATACCATCTTTGTTTTTTCCCCTAAAAAAGCAATAAATACATAACCAAATACCTAACTTATTTACCTTAACATAAAACTAAAACACCACAAGTTCATGATATCTCTTCATCGAACAAAGATTACACGTTTGACATTTTCGGCTAACCAAAAGTGATTTTTTTGAAGTTTTATAAGTTTTGGCATTTTTTTTTTTTACTTTCTTGGTTTGTCTAGATAAGAGGAATCTAAGTAGTAAAATAATGTAAATTGATTTGACAAAATTAACTATAGACAGAATAAATGAAATAAACTGATAAACCAGCTTATTTTGATTAATTTTTTCTTTTTTCTCAAGTTTGTAAAATTTGGCCTGTAGTTTTTTAATTTTCTCGATTCCCCTTGTTAAGACAAACCTAAAAATTAAAAAGTATTGACTCAGTTTAGAAAAGTTCACTAATGACAACAAAAAGCCGATAAAATAATCAAAATTTTGAAATTTGTAGGATCTGTAAATTTGTGATAAACTTTAAAAAAGAAAAAGGTCTCCTAAAATGTCCAATCATTATTCTTTAAAAACCCACCTTAAAAGTTGTATGTAAGTAGATTGACTTTTTTTAGCCAAAGACAAAATAAAAAGAAAGGCATCTCAAACTATTTTTTTTTTTTTCATTAAGACAGAAATGAAAAAAAAGATTTCAACAGTTTTACTTTTTTTTGTGGATTTTTTTAGTTGTTAGTGAACTTTTATTTCTCTGGTTCCCAATTTTATACTTGTCCATTGAATCATTAAAGAAATTGGTAAAGAACTAGAAAAGGAAAAAATGGAAATAAAAGGTTTTGAAAATTTATTTTTTGAGATCCCATATAGAGCACAGGTGACTGGTCAAATTTTAATTAAGATGGTTAGTTCGTCATTAGTTTTGTGTTTTGAGTTATTTGTTTTTGCAAATAGACTAGAATTACGAGGAAAATTGTGAAGGGGTAAAAAACTAAAAGCACAACTTCTGTTAATAGAAGTTACCCAACAACTCTGACAGGAGAGCTTAGTGCAATTTCAGAAACCTGACGGGGAGTTTGTGTGGTTGTCAGAAACCGCAGGGGAGGTAAGTGAAATTTACCCTTTTAATTTCGGATTTTTATTTTACCCTTTTATTGTTAGGGGCTATTATGTATGTTTTATGACCATTAAATGTATCATTTTGATAGATGAGTGGAAGACTGACTATCTGCTAAAAGTTGTTCGTTTTCTTTTGTCCAGTTGTTTATATGATTATATCAAATACCATTAGCTCTTATCTTTAAGTGCATTAACATAAATTTCTTTGTGACATATTTATCACAAGGTACTCAGGTGTCACTTAGATTCACAAGACGCTAGCTACTTTTAGCGGCTTGTTGTCTTGCAAGCTGGTACTGGGTTACTGGATTAGCCTGTAGATGTCTAGCTCTAACAATGATGGGTAGCTCTAACAATGAGGCTTAATGTTAAGGGAATGTGGTTTGACCAATAACTGAACCACCTGACTTACCCTTTTGTTGCCTTCCAAGACGGGCCCAGTTTTCTCTACTATAGTTGCTGTTATTGTTATTTTATTTACTTAAATACATCATTGACACTATAACTTATGTCTAGGATGCCTTAGAATTCTTTCTCCATTTCATTGACCAAGTTGAACGAGTCAATGCCGGCAAGCCTGAATTTGATCCGTCAACAAGTTTCAAGTTTGGTATTGAAGAGCGACTGTTATGTCCGTCTGGAAAGGTTGCTTACAATAGAAGGCATGACTATATTCTCTCTCTAAGCATACCACTACACTTAGCTACCAACAAAGGTAAAGCTTCTCTACCTGCTATTTGTCTGAGATTTCCATTCTTGCTTTCTGATGCTGATGTGTGATATAATCCAGATGAGATTGAAGCTTTTCATAAATCCAAGGCCGAAAGAGATAGACAAGGGAAGGAAGTGTAAGTACGTTTTGACTTTTTTCATGCATTTATTAGTTTTCAGAATTCTCTTGATTCAGTATGTTTCGTTGTAGCAGGTCTACTGATGAAATTGTACGCCCAAGGGTGCGTTTGGTCGACTGCTTAAGGAGCTTTGTTGCTGAAGAAGAGGTGCATGATTTTTACAGCAATGAATTGAAAGCTAAAGTTACAGCTACCAAGTAGGCTTCCTGATCTTTGGGACAAATAACTGTCCTCCCTAAAATTATTTTCCATAAAATTGAGAAGGAAATCTGGCCCATACCGGGTTGGAGATTGTCAGATCACTGTCTAGTCGATTTGGCTCTGAATATGGTGGGTCCACTGTTATTGTGGTTGTAGTCTTAATTAATTTTGACCATTCTGAAGCTGAGCAGCTGACATTTGCTATAAGTTAATCCTCCCTGGTTTCAAATGCTAGTTACGGCTATTAACTTACCTTGTAAAATGTCATAAGAATGTTAAAAAGCATGACTAAACTTTTCAAGTGCCATTTCGTTCTATCTCCAATCCGTTTGTGTTGTCTATCACCACAGAACTGCAGGGCTTATTTCATTCCCCGATTATCTCGTGCTGCACATGCGAAAATTTGTGATGGAGGCAGGCTGGGTGCCCAAAAAACTTGGTATTTTCTTTTATGGTTTTGCTTAATTCCTTACAAAGCAAATACATTAGAGGTGGTTTGATAATCAGTTATCTCATTCTTTGCTTTGTTTGTCTTCTTAGATGTTTATATAGATGTTCCTGACACCATAGATATTAGTGACATGCGCAGCAAGGGTATCCAACCTGGGGAGGAGCTGTTACCTGAACCTGGTAAGTGGTTCTCCATACCTTTAGTAAGTTCTTGATGGAATTGTGTATGACGTATGCATATTTTGGCAAATTATTAGCAAAAGACAGATAAGTCCTTCTAGAGTTGTCGATACAAAGACAGATATTTACTTTCTTTGGATATTACTCACTCTAGAGGTGTCGATTAGACACGTCATATATCCTGTGGGCCATTTCATCTGGCATTTAAACTACTGATTATTTGATTTTATACTATACAGTTGCTGAGGATATGGCAGAACCAAAGGTTCTAGCTGATGATGATATAGTTTCCCAACTTGTGTCGATGGGATTTAACAATCTTCATTGTCAAAAAGCTGCTATCAACACCTCAAATGCCGGGGTGGAAGTGGCAATGAATTGGTTACTATCTCACATGGATGATGCTGGTATTTTAGTTTAAATGATCTTTTTTACGGCAGTTAAATTCGAAAACCACATAGCTTTGTGATGTCATCTTAGAATATGGAACCTACTAATGCACTCTTTTGTGCTAGACATTGATGCACCAATCTCCCAAGAGCCTCAAAGTGTTGATCAATCGAAAGTTGATACTTTGGTTTCATTTGGGTTTCAAGAAGATGTAGCTCGCAAGGCACTGAAGGCGTCGGTAGGATATTCTCATTGTGAAAATCTCATTCGACAGTTTGGTAACATAGGCTGCTGGAACTTCTATAACTGTTTCTTTTGCGTACGTAATTCTCAACAGGGTGGTGACATTGAGAAAGCAACAGATTGGATATTCAACCCCACTAATGTCTCTAGTTCATCAGATATGGATGTTTCGTCAAGTACCACATCCATTGCTGATTCTCCACTGCCTGATGGAGGAGGAGGTCAGTCCCCTGTAATCCTTTATAATGTCTTTGTTCATGGAGACGTTAACTGCTTCTGGTACTGCTACTGCTACCGCTAGCACCACCCCTTGAGTACAACTACTCGTGCAATGAAATCTCCATGCGTTTCGATGGAACTGACCGAAAGGTTTGCATTTCCTAACTGATCGAAACGAACACTAGTGGGAAATGAAATCGCAGTGTTTCCGACAAAAACCACAGAACCTAGAAAAAGCTTAGGGAAACAGAAATATTGCAGAACTGCAGAACAAAAGTTCTGTCAACATGGCTTTAATTTTTTTTTTTACTAGCTTGACAATTTTTATGTCATAATGACATTTACTTTTGGTTTTTTACTCATTCTTTTCGACGGAAGTTTATGCTCATTTTTTATTGTGAATTGGTGAATTAATCTATTCAATCTGCATGTTGATTATCAGTCATTAGGTGTTAGGTATGGTCTAATTCATGTTTCCAAACAATTCTGTGTTTGTCTATTTTGAAATGCTTCCAAAATAATTATGGTCCATGGAACATTTCTGAAATGTTCGTGTTTCTATGCCTGCTGATTCAACATGAGGGAACAAAAATTTGATCCTTGCTATGACTACTAGTACTGCAAACACCATCTTTGCATGGTTTTCCGGCCATGGATGTGTTCCTAGTATTCATGGAGTCTCACTTCCCATGAATTTTTAGTCTACTATAGAATGGCCTAGGGATAATTTTTGTCGGGAATTGTGGTTTAGAATGATGCTATAGGTTTATGGGAAGGAAATTTGATCTAATCATACTTTTCTTTTCCTCCTTTCTTCTGGGTCATTCCGCAGCTTACAGGCTTATGGGAATAGTGAGCCACATTGGTACCTCTACCCATTGTGGTCACTATGTTGCTCACATCAACAAAGATGGGCAGTGGGTAATTTTCAATGATGAGAAAGTCGGGGTTTCGAAAAACCCACCCAAGGACATGGGATACTTGTATGTTTTTGAGAGACTCAACAGCTGAAAGCACGACTAAATACAAAAGATGAAAGACCAAATTGATTAAACAGTCGGAAAAGTAGCAGCAAGCCATCTCCTGGCATCTGATCAATCCTTTTGCTCTTGGACGTCTTTTGAATGGCGTCAACCACAACCTTGGCTTGTAGTCGTGGTAATATTTTGCCTCGTTGCTTGACTTGTATCATTGGGTTCAGGCACAACATGTTGATGAAACTTGGTAGTTGTTTAGTTTCATATTGAATGGTGATTTTCTTTTCTGAAAGGAGAGGATTAAGTTTTGGGAATGGTACGATAATGGTTCCTTATGAGAATTTGTATAATTAACATTTGGCTACAGGAAGGAAAGGTACGATAATGGTTTAGGTTCACAATGAGGGGCTAAAACGGTTTAACAAGACTAGCTAGGTATTCTTGTGAGGTCAAATAGCTAATTACTACTCTCTTTTTTCTTATGCTGATATGAGATCAAAAGCTGAACTATGATATGGGATTTCGCATTTTAGTTGTGTGATGTGATTACTCTTCCAAATCTGGTGTTTAGCGGGGCGGTGTTCTCCATTGCACTGTGATTGGCCTTCTCTCCATGATGTTTTGTTCTTGAATCTATTCTCACATCATTTAGTTAAGGAAAGCTTCAATCAGGTGACAGTGTTCAGTGCGGTCGGCTTATGGGTTTGCTTTTCTTAAATGGCCATGCAAGTGAACCCAAGATGTTGACTTGAAATACTCAATCATTGGGACAAAATCATCTATATCTACGGTTTCTACAACGTTTTGTTCCTGAAATTGTACGTGTTCTTTTCATATTGCCGCACATTGCAATCACATCATTATCCTACTCTCTGATATACTTAGTAAGAACACCCAAAATTTTGGTTTGGCAGTTGTGTCGCTAATACATATGGTTTCCTTGTTCATCTTCTTCCTGTTGCGGCTGTTATTCTTGCTGCGGTGGTGGTGGTGTTGGTGGTCGCAGCGGCTCATCAATTTGAGGGACTTGAGGCGGCTCATTGATTTTAGGCACGACTGCAACGGCTGTTATCTCTTCCGCCCTTATCATATTTAATAAATTGAAAATTTATTTAGCCTTTTTTCGGCCTCTCTCCAAAGTTACAACCAAAAATAGGGTCTCAGAAGTTGCTCAGTATATCTTCTCTTTCAGCTAAAATTCCCACAAGGGCAATTATCGACAGCCTGAACTGTGTAAATCTAGTATCTGAACGTCATCAAAACATGCATAGTAGTAATCTGGCTGATTTAAAACCTTCTGTTTATTTCCTTGGTGTTCTCCAGTATAACTTCTACTACTCTAAAAGGGGTTAACACTGGCTCTCCCATTAGAAAGAACTTCTGCTTTTTCTCCAATTACTACTCTTCTTCTTTTTCTTCCTTTGCGTCCACCTCCATGGATTACTGCAGCATTTGTGATCTCCTCCGCTTCCTCCTCCTCCGAGTACTCCTCCTGTTCTTCTTGCTGAGCTGGTGGTGACGGAGACTCAGGAAAATCAATTCGAGGGATTAATGCAGCATTTGCGATCTCCGTGGCCCTCTTAAACCTTAATAGATCGAAGCAATTCTCAAACTCATCCTGATTCCACAAGAACAGTTAAATTTAAACACACATACAACTGACAGAAAAACTATTACTAGTATGTTCTTTATAAACAAAATGCCGTCTGGTGGAAAGTAATTAGTCTTATAGACTATAGCACTTGATTTCAAAAAAATAACATAAAAATTAACAGGGACTACAGTACTTTTACTTTTAACTGTAGTATATATTTGTGTTACCATGTCAACAAATTTGCAGCGTAAAATCGGGTCGACGCATGAGTCGCCCGGTGATCCTTTCTCTGATCTTTCAGCTACAACTCCCACGGCTGCGATTATCGATGGCTTGAACCGTGTAAATTCGGTATCTGTACGAAGAACAAACAACAAACAAAATTCAGCAGAAGCTTAGAGAAGATACAAATAAGACAGTAAATGAATCAAATATAAGACAGTGAAGGGGGTTTTACGTACTGTAATGCATGAAAAAGACATGGTTTAGAATTCTCCGAGGGTTGACAGCAGGTAGTATTTTTCGTGGATCGTTGTCGTGGACGACGATCAACGACACGAAGAAATCGGTGAAGAACACTGCCGTAATCGATAGCATTTTCCAGTCAAGTGCATCGAGGATCCGTCGTTCCATTCTCTTTAAATCCTCAACCTCGTCCTGCTCTTACAAACCCGGGACACTACATCAGTTGTGAGAGTCCACGAGATAACCAAGCCCAACAACCCAAACCAATACATAGAAATAAAGAAAGAAAGAAAAGGCCCTCTAAGGGAAGACTCGAACTCCTGACCTCCTTATGAGATTCAAGTGTCCTGGCCAACTGAGCTAGCCCCAGTTGGTTAACCTTGTCCGGTACATGAGATTAAATAATTAACAAAAGTAAAAAAAAGGTTTATTCATAAGGTTTAGTAATTAGTTTGTACCAGCAATAGTCGCACGGAGAAGTCACTGGACCTCATCTTCCAAGCAAGGACGGTGCAGCTGTAGACAAATGTGGTAAGAAATTCCAGATCATCCTACAAAAATAAAATGAAGGATTTTTTTAGTGAAACTTCAAAAGATTAACTGGTTTGCTAAATTACAACACATACTCTAAGAAATTCCTACGTACCAAAATTAATGACGAATTTAGTGAAATTTCAGACGATTAATAACTACGTATAAAATCAAGAAATTCGAAACATGTGCAATAAAAGTTTCTTGAAATTTCGCCAAAATGGCAGTGTGACATTTTTTTTTTTTGTAGAGAATTTTCTGTAGATAATGTACAACAAATAGCAATTCTGGAATCAGTAAAATCACATGTGCAACATCTTGGGTAGTCTACAAATACATGAGGAATCAATGAAACGAATCGGGATCCTAAAAAAAAAACCAAAATCATGTGGAACATTTTCATGCAGTTTTAATTAACCAGCTGCTAGTTCTTGATTTTACCGGAATCGGGTGCCATGAAGCGCAGCGATCGAAGTAAGTAAGAGCGAGAAATGGCACGAAGGGGTCGTAATCAAGGCCAGGAGTTTCTACTAACTGTAAAAGATGTCCAAAAATACGAAAGAAAAAGAAGAGTTAAGAAAACAAGAAAAGACTTAATTTGCTATCTGTGAAGAAGAAATTCAAAATTGTACTAATCAAATTATTTCCCTACTTGTTTGATATTAAAGATGGCCATTTGTCTGAGATGGTGGGCTTCGGCATTTTGGAAGAAACCTTGAGCGGCCATGTACTCTGTTTCGATCTCCAAAAGCCTCTCGGTGTGCTCCAGTTCACGTTCTTGAGATAGGTTTTCAAGATTCATGGTGAACTCCCTTTTTAGAGAGAGAGAGAGAGAGAGAGAGAGAGAGAGAGAGAGAGAGTCTGGTTTAAAAAAAAAAGGTCCCTTGGGTTTTAGTATCTGCTCCCTGAAACGGTTGTTTTGGTAGTTATTACAGTTTTTTTTGGCTAAGTTGGTAGTTATTACAGTTGGAGATAGCTAGTGAGGCTGAGCTTTGATCGGGTACAGCGGCAGTACGGCGTGCAACCCCCTGTTTTTGTTTCGTTAGTAAATACTCCTTACAAGTACAACAAGAAAGATTGTGCCCATAATAAGAAAACAAAAAAGGAAAAAAGGAAGAGAAAAAAAAGCAGAAAAATTGAAGTAAAATGTAAGCAGGGAAAATTATACCAATGATCCTCGAGAACAGAGATGGACAGGGAGCTTGAGGGGAAGATTTGGAAGCAAGAATTTGAACTCGGGGCCAATTGAGAGAAAATTTTGCGTAAGGGAGGTATATGAATTTTATTTTTTATTTTTTATGTTCTTTCAAAATTTTATACAACGTTTTATGAAAAATAAAAAATACTATAAATTTTGAGATTTTGTTGATACCCTTATCAATGACAATTGAGAAACTAGCATTATGTAATAGTAACTCACCATCGGTTTTAGAAAATTTTGATGGTATGTCGATTTGCATGAATCAATTACTCTCCGGAACCAGAGGCGGTATTGCCAGGTCGTTAACTTCAGGACTTTGAAATTAGTCGAGGTACACGCAAACTTGTCCGAACATTTGGTTATTATAAAGAAAATTACAAGTTATGCAACATGTTTGAGACCAACATGCTCAGAAAGATTATGCCAGGCCAATATAGCCCAATAAGCACAAAAGGGTTGAGGCCCAACAGCTCATAACCAATGAAAGATATCTAACATGTGGCTCTGTTGTGTCATTCATTTTCCATCACACTCATTCCTGCCTTATCCAATTCCGGCAACACTGTTTTACAGTCTCTGTTCTTCCTCTCCCCTTACTTAGTCTGCCACAGCCACTTCTGGTTCTTTCCCAATTCCCCTCTCATGGCTGCCTCTACTCTCACCCCTGCTACCCCTTCTCAGGTAACTTTACTCAAATGCTCCTAATTGCTCCAAATCATCTTCAAAAAAATATGCGTACAGAGTGTTGCTAATGCCAAAACTGTTTTTGTTCGTGCCAAAACTGTACAAGGCTCTTTTGCACTACAGTTTCAGCACGAACAAAATCAGTTTTGACATTATCACTTCCCCACATATGTAAGTACGTCATATAATCTTTGATCTTCTGAATATCTTGGAGATCGTTGGGTCTCATATGGTTATTGGGTATTTACATGTATTAGAATTAGGGGTGGTTCATGAACCACTGGGATTCATATGTGTGAGTGGTTTAAACCAGATTTCTTGGTTTGCCTGTAACAAGGAAACTTGAAGGAGTTCTAGGCAGTTTCAAAAAATTAATTTTTTCTTTTGGGTAATCCGGAACCAATCTCATCAATCGCAACCTTTGGTCTTGTGCCCGCACCATAAGGCAGAATCCTTAACGCGGCTATTTTGCGCGAGCTTTTGCTTGCCGCTTGCAGGGAGGTAGCCCACGAGATTTGGCTCTTGTGGGAGTTGAACTAAAGACTTTGTGTTTGTATTACCTCAGCCTTCCTTACCACTTGAGCTAGCCCTTTGGGTTGCGAACAACGTGTTCTGTGTCTCTCTCTTTTATCTATGCGTGGTTTTATATCCCTTCGTCGTCATGGGATCGAAACATCCCAGCAGTTTCTCTGTATTCAACGACGGGGCTGTGTTTTTTGCCAAGATTCTTGTTCTCGAGCAGTCGTTCTTAGGATAGTTTGCTGAAATAGTTTTGATATTTTTCTCTTAGTATTGTATATAGCTTGGTTATTCTTAGGATAGTTTGCTGAAATGGTTTTGGGAAGTAACGGTAGTCATTTCTTGGCGTTCTGATGGAATGGTTCGAAACCTCCTAGCATTGCTATGAATTATTGTGGGCTAATTCATACAGGCTTTGTTTCGAGTTTAAATGAACCGTCACTAGTAAACGGTGGGATTCATCTCCCAAAGATAGTCAAGGCGCATAATTTAGCTCTTATATGCTAAGTTATCAACAAATTAAAAATGAGAAATGATGATACATTTTGTCATGTTTTAGCAAATCAAACATCTGTATGAATATTCCGAGGTGATTACCATTGCATATGAGCCAAACACGGCCTAAATTGTTTCTTTGCATTTTTCCTTTTTCCAGCTTTGTTCTGTTAAGAACGGGATTTTCTCTGCATCCAATGGTCTGATGGTAAAGCCCTCAAGGACCCATTTGCAAGGAAACAAAAAGAGCATGAAGATCACGTGCCAGGCCACCAGTATTTCGGCGGACAGAGTGCCGGACATGGAGAAGAGGAAGCTCTTGAATTTGCTTCTTTTGGGTGCCATTTCGCTCCCCAGCGGCTTCATGTTGGTTCCTTATGCTACCTTCTTCGCCCCACCTGGGTAAGACTTATTTATAAGCTCATTAAGTTCCAAAATCAGACTCGTTTCCAGCTTTATATGTATTGTTTTTCAAAAGGAAAAAGTCCATTTTCTGAGTTTTCTTCCTGGGGTTGTGATTTTGTTGTATTCGGAACCTATGAAGGTCTGGAGGCGCTGGAGGTGGTACAGTGGCCAAAGATGCACTCGGAAACGATGTAATTGCAGCAGACTGGGTGAAAACTCATGGACCTGGTGACAGAACTCTTACTCAGGGGTTGAAGGTGAAGATCTCTGTTCCACAGCAAAAAAAGTTTCAGGGTTTCTATTTCGTAAAACTGATTTTTCAAAACTGCAAACAAGCTGGGCCGCCGCTTGGCGGTTGTACCATCTTATAGGATTTCTGATTTTTCCTGAATAGAAACTTGCTCAAATTTACCCTCTTTCATTTCAAGAAGTTGTTCCTCATGGATTTCATCACTCGTATGTGTGCATGCTCGTATATATCTATTTATATGTAGCAGATATGAAAATGACCTGATTTCGGTGTTCGAAATGCAGGGAGATCCAACCTACCTTGTGGTGGAGAATGACAGAACTCTAGCAACCTATGGGATAAATGCAGTGTGCACACATCTAGGGTGTGTTGTGCCTTGGAATACTGCCGAGAAAAAGTTCATCTGCCCATGCCATGGCTCTCAGTACAATAACCAAGGCCGTGTTGTCCGCGGCCCTGCTCCTCTTGTAAGCTCAAAACCCAGATATCTCTCTCTCTCTCTCTCTCTCTCTCTCTCTCTCTCTGATGACTAACTAGTATTCTCGTCATGGAACAGTCATTGGCGCTAGCACATGCGGATATCGACGATGGGAAAGTCCTCTTTGTTCCATGGGTGGAAACAGATTTCCGAACAGGCGAAGACCCATGGTGGTCTTAAAATCCCTCGGCGAGAGTAAACTATTCTTGCAGCTTCTGTATTTACTTGTACTGAACAAAGCTATAACCATTTGTTGAACGAGAAAGCTTCGAAAGCTGCAATTATACTAGTGTACGTATCTTTCATTCACCTCGCCAATCTTCAGGCATTTCTGCCAAAAACTAGTCCCAGTTTTCCATACAAAGCGCTGTGGAGATGCCGTGTGATAGATATGAATTCTCTATGAGTAGCCACACAACAATGGCTCCCGTCTCAGGAAGTTGGTACTTGGTGCAACAAACGGTTACACAATGAGGTGGCTTCAACCCCTTTCCATTCGCGGAATCTCAGCGTATTTTAGAGTTTTGTGTAACTTGAAGAAACAAGCAAAGAATATGGTAAAACCAGTAGGAAAATGCAATTTATTCTTCATTTTACCCTGCTGGGTTCATGCAATTTTATTTGGATCATGTACTAGGCAAAGGGGAAGGGATCGAGAGTCAAGGGCGCTGCTATTCGCAACTCTTTATTTTCTTCCATAGCCCGTTAAAAATTTTCAATTATACTCGACAGTTAATTACCGAAATTGAGATATATTTTCAGCATTCAATTACCGAAATATAATATTTTTTTCAACAGCTATTTACCGAAAATGTATGTTCGGCAGTTGTTTACCGAAAGTTGAACATATTTTCGACATGTAGTTACCGAAATATAATCTAGTTTTCAACAGCTATTTACCAAAATGTTATGTATGATTTTCAACAACCATTTACCGAAATGTAGTGGGCTATGAGAGAAAATAAAGAGCTGCGAATAGCGTCGCCCAAAGTCAAAACCCAAACATTTAAAAAAAAACAAGGTAATGTACACCAACCTCCCTTGAGGTTTCAAGCAAATACACTACGCCCCCAACCTTTCAACTTATTACACCGCCCTCCCTTGAATGGATAAATTGGTTGGAGAGTAACTTGAATACATTTTTAAGGTCATAATTTGGAATCCACAAATCAAACGGAAGACTAACGGAGTGGATTTAACTGAGCTAAGTTATTCCAATTGAAGGGAGACCGGTGTAATAAATTAAAAAGGGTCGGAGGCACAATGTATTTGTCAGAAACCTCGGGGAGCTTGGAGTAAATTACCCAAAAAACAAAAGCAGCTACATAGCCTTAAATTATAAGTAAACAAAATCAAGGTACAGGTGGATTGGTAGTACAAAACTAAAGTACAATGAGCAAAGAATAAGGGACAATAACACTTGCAAAGGTAGTACAATATACTGCCAACAATTCTATGTACTTTTATTGGGTCATTCTCAATACATGTACTTGACAAGCTTATTAAGATAATCTATATGAACGCATCTCTCACTATTTATAGAGATACAGCAATGGGATGTACAGAAAAGCAAAGCACATGACTCCACGCAATCTCAGGAAGGAAGAGACTATGCAGAGATGGTAAAAGCATCATTGAGTGCAGCGTTGATGATATCCATTGCAGCAATTTGTCGTTCCCGGCAGCTTGGAATGCAGTTTCATCTGCGCTGCACTCAATCATGTTTTTAGTTCTCTTCTTACAGTTTCAAAATGGATAGCCAAGTTGATCCTACAGGTCTCTTTTCGGGTATGCACATTTACATTTCCCGTGTATTCGATTCATAGAACGAGGCAGTTCCAAATATTTGTTCGGGTATTTCAGCTGTTTTAAGAACTAAATCATGGTTTTTGCTTTCTTATTGTGGGCCGTCAACTAATTAGCATATTAAAAAATGATTGGTCCCTTGAAAATCTCAAGTTTCATCTACATTCTTTTTTAGGGCAGGTTTGAATTTGAATTTTTAGAGGGTTTCGTCAGGGAACAGAAAAAGGAGGGGGGAAAGAGGGGAAGAAATTTGGATGCAGTTGATTACCTCTTCCGGTCTTCCGATGCCTTTTACTACTACTCCGTAAGAATACCACAATAAATCAAGATCACCCAGACAGAAAGCAACTAAAAATCTTGAACTAAATGACCAATGTACACCAAATTTGCCCAGATGGTGTTGTCATTGGTATACATCCATAACTCGAGGTTTTTCTCAGAGAGTATCTAGAGCAAGTACAAGGTTTGTTATTAAAGAAGTTGCTAAATACTCTCCTCTTGTCAAAGCCAAAGGAATAGAACTATAGCGATAAGGTAGAGACGTAGATAGAAACAAAAAGCAAGAAAATGTAGCAAACAAGGAGGGTATCCCCACTAATCATTAAAGCACAAAAGTTGTGAAAAAAAATAGACCCCCAACACAAAACTTTTCTCGCAGGACTTTTGTGCACATATCCTTATTTCCAGAATGGCAATTTGCTTCTCATTGTTCTAAATAGTACATGAAAATTGTATGAGCAAAAATGAAACAGGGATGCACCTTTTAGGGCGCCATGAGTCCTTCGATTGTGTAGAAGAGAGACTCTGCCCAGTCAGCTTTGAATAGCAATGTTTGAAGTGTGTGCATCACATCGTACTCTGGATCGAGCTTTCTTTGCCATCCCTACGACCAGAACAAGACAAAAGACAGAAATTAGATAACATAATCAGTGATGTCTGTTGCAGTTGAATGCCAAAAAGTGCCAAAAATGGATCTTCTCAAAAATCAGTTTTTCCAGCTTGTGAGACAAAAAAGACACCATGCGGCGTTTAAGCTAAAGCAAACACTCAATCCATGGGAACAACCGTAATCAATACACCTCTTCTCCAATCAAGTTGAAGATAAAAAATCCAAGTGTGTAAATGGTGAAGCTCAGAAAAGATGCAATTAGATCTAGATCATGGCATGTCAAACATATATCTAATTTATAAGAAAGATCTTTCATCAGCTCTTCCTAGAAATACTCCTTTATCAAGATCACTCTTGGATGAAAGTGCAGCTTTCAAATGACAGCTTACTATTTATTAGCTAATTTTCTAGGATGGATACCCATCAGCATGCTTTTCCATTGGTTGCTTCATTAACTCTTATAGTTAGCTAGTCAACTATACTGGTTCTTCCGAAGGGTGTGGACATGAGATCCTATATATTGTCAGCTATGGCTCTCAAGGACATAAATTGAAGAATGGGACCAAACTCAGAGCTGCGTGCCAGCATGTTCTGCAGGTCTTCAAATAAAAGAAGAGCCCATATAAACATTTAGCCTGTGAAGGAGCTGACACTTAAGAGACCCTTTTTGGGGGATAATTATGCTCTTAAGACCCAATAAACCTTGTTCGCTAAAGAAAAAAGAGAAAAACAAAAAACGAACTTCACAGTACACCATGGGAGAGAGAAACAAATATAGAAATGAGGAAAAAGGATCTAAAATGCTGTCTAGGAGAATGACAAAAGTTAGTAACATACATAACTCAAAGGGAAGAAACAAAATAACATTCCTACTTATTATAGCATAACAGATGGTTGGTGGAAGAAACTGAAACCAAGCTATCTCAACTATAAATTAGATGAGACTACATGAATCAAGTAGGACCAAAAAAAAAAATGGTAAGCAGAGAATGAGTTGCACTTATGTGACAGACAGTGGAAGGTAGCAATCACAAACAATATACGGTAATAATAATTTTCCACGTGGACTAGAATGCTTATAAGAATTTCCAGGCAGGAAATTTTTTGAAGCAAAATTTAGCAGGTATGCTCTTTACCATAATATACTAAGCAATTCTTTTCTAACAAAAAATACCGGAACATTTCAAAAGCCAAACAATACCTCTAGGACCAACATGGTTACCATCACAGTGCAGACATCACCATCAATGTTTACTCTGTGTCGCCGAACTTGCTCAAGCATTTGTTGTATGCACTCAGCAGGCTGAAAAGAACCCCCTTCCTCGGTATCCCAGTAGCTAAAAGTTTGGTCAACCTCCTGTCAAACCAGCAGTCTCTTTTAACAAAATGACCAAATTATCACCTGGCATGAATCCAACTCGGACCACTAATTTTTTATTAACCAGGTAACAACAAACTGGAAGGACAATAAAGCTAAAGCTGTTGCAGTGCCACACTTACATGTTAGCATGGTATCTGAAAGGGATAGTTGCAAAACAATAACAGGATAGTGTGGCATCTCAGAGAATAGGTGTGAAAAAGCACAATAACACATAAGGTAAAGCTAAAAAAATTGTTCTCAGTGTCCATTGTGAAAGAAAGGAGGAGGAAAACAGTCACGCATATATAAACCCCATAAGCTGAAGAGTACAGCCTTAAGCACAAAAACACAATTAAAGAGCTATATGAAACTTATTTCGGAGCAGAAGGCATACACCGGTTACAAACTCATTCTCCACAATCAGGAGTGGAGCTCACCAAGGCAATATAAAGCTAGACAAGTAATGCCTTTTGTCCTCACTCCCCCACAATTTAAATCTCTATTACATCGAATGGATTTAGCAGAAATTATTGAATCTAAACGGTCTTTGTGACTAGCACCACTTCTTATATTAGCTGCCATATAGTTATGGTTATTGGTGCATAATGTAAAGTAGATTAATCAGTGGCTAATCACTCATTTGAAGCAAATCATAAGTTTTCTTTTGGCTCAACTCTGAACCACACCTTCAGTTCATCAGACAATATAACTTCTGGAAAACCTACAACACAAGTAACTGCTACTGTGCTGCAGATAGAAGTATTCATTATGCACATGCCCAGTAGTTTTAATTCGCTATGAGAACATTTGGATAAGAACTAGTTATGTATCACGACAACAATTACACACAATAAGGTTACGATTGCACAAAGAAACCATAGAAAAATTGAAAGTTACCTTGATGAAAGCCTCTGGGTTTGGGCAGTTCTGTTGTTTAGACAATTTAAGCGTGCACTCTGCAGCAGTGCGACCATCTCGAAGCGCTACAGCCTTAAAGAACTCCAGCAAAGTGACTTGATCCTTCCTAGAAAGTTCAGCAGTCATGCCTACATCTAGGAAAATAACATGAGGCCTTGGTTTAAATAGCTGTTTACTTGGAGCCCTATTTCGAGATGTTCTAACAAGAATATTTCCAGGATGCATGTCTGCATGAATAAAATTGTCTACCTGGAAAAGAAATCAAATCATTCAGTCCAATAACTGAGCTATTTACTGGGATAAACAAATAATGATTCCAGAATCGAAAATTCTAATTGACCAGAGGAAAAAAGGAGGATAGGAACTAAGCTCGGCAGAAGAAACGGTAAGATTATGAAAGTGTTGTCAACTAAGCGGGGTTAGTTAGACCAATCAACTTCCCCCAGTAAATGTCATAATTCTTTCTCGTTTGTACGCAAGAAGTCAATTACTTGAATAAGGCAAGGAAAAAGTATAAATTTTGAAACTTTTCTAGAAATTGAAAATTCAAGGATTTTTCTCATAAAACCTTGTGGTGATACTTGCGTTTCTTTTCTTAGCGTGGAAATTTTCAGTCGTCATTTTTTCACAGAAAAGCTTCACATTGTCTTCAACCATTCATGTATTCACAGGATTTTGGTTAGAATTATACCATTTTAACCCTCTCACAATGGCATCACCAGAAATTAGAAGTCAATTGTAAAGTTGATATTAACAGGAGAAGGCAATTTTCCATCATAAGGAAAGCTGAAGGTAGCTGATTAAGAAAATCATAAATGATGTGTTAAACATGCATTTCTCAATTCAGTCATTAGGTTTGGGATCTCTTTATCGTGATCTACCACTATGCTTGGGATATTTTTGACAAAAGGAGTCTTCCTATAAGTCCTTAATCAAAGATTGAACCACTTAAGCGTGACTAGGGAGCGAGTATTTAGAAACTCCATCTAAATTCTCTGGCATTGCAAATCCTACACTTAATCGACCCAAAAGAATGCAAATCTAGTGAATATCACCATGAAAATTATAATCAAAAAACCAATTTTAATTGAGGAGTTCCACGAACTCCTACAAGGAATAGTAACTCAAATTCTATGCTAATTACAACCAACATTCCAGGAGGCGTACATTCATGAAATTTGAGAATTTAGTTCTAAATCATCACCTCAGTCTAGATCTGAACACTTAAGGTCTTCTCCTCGATCAAGTCTAAGTTATATTTGACCTTTTCAAAGCAAGTCAAGAGTACAAAGATGCTTGATTCAAGTAGATGTACACATAGCAGCGCAAAGGTTGCGCAATGCCCCTTTCACAAACATCTATATATGACACTTCTACTTAGAGCGTGCGCGCGCCACACACACACTCAAAAGGAAATATACGTTAGTTAAGCCGTTATCCAACAAATGAAGATATCGTAAATTTTTAACATGTAACATAACAAGAAGAAAGGAAGAGAACATCGACAGAAACATAAGAAATTATACCAGAAGCATCTTTAGAAGTGAATGAGTCCCGATGTGAGCAAGGGCACATTTGATGTGCTCTTGTCCTTTGAGCTCATCAACATAGTATAGAACATTTTCACCTTGCTCATATGTCTCCACTAAAACAGCTGGATGAACCAAGGGATACAAAGGTTTTGGGAATGAGACATCCTTCCATCTGCGGAAATTGTAAATGAAACGACTCAAATTAGCTGCTTCCCTTGCAAGATCAACTTGAGACATCATGAAAACAGCAAACTGTCGTATGCTTTCATCCAGTCTCAACCATTTCAATGTGGGCATGAACTTTGACACTTTTGCAGCCAAATTAATTAATGCGAAATCCCTTCTAATAGCTTCACCAACACCTGGATGTCTAACCTTCACAGCAACCAGCATGGGCTTAATGTGTTGGCCAGGATATTGAAATCTTAAATTAGCTCGGTGAACTTGAGCAACACTTCCAGACGCTACAGGTTCCTCTTCAAAGTTTTCAAAAATTTCATGCAACTTCCTGCCAAATGCCTTTTCAATAGTTCTTTTGGTGTGGGCATAGCTATGCGCAGGTGCTTTGGTGTGAAGTTTTGCCAGCTCAGAACATAAGTCCCTGGGGAAGAGATCAGGCCTAGTTGCGGCCCACTGACCCCATTTAATAAATGCTGGGCCTGCCTTTTCCAATGTAAGATGGACAATGCGAAGCCATTTCTTTCTGAACTCAATGCCAAGTTGATCCGCAAAAGGAGCCATAACTATGCAGGGTGAGAACAAAATTGCTAAATATATAGCTCTGAGAAACAATATCAAACACTCTACTAGTGAGTACACAACTGAAGTCAGGTAAACATGCCCATCTTGTGCATGCATGTACAAAGAATTGCCTGTTGGGAAGCATTCTGCCTCTGCCCATGTTCTTTGTGTCCAAGCTAGCTCTCCAATGACTAAGGCAAAAACACCAGGAGCTATCACTTGTGATCGGGTTAAGGCAAGGCTCACTGCACAAGCAATCCGACTTATTGGTGGTAAAACAGGCCCATTGTAAGCACATATCTGAGCAAGCCTTTTCCAGGCAATTTGAGCATGGTCTGAAATTGTTTTACTTGCTGAAAGGATAAAAAAGTTCTTAAAACTAGTACTATTCCACAAGTTCTCCTTATTTTTGAATAACATGTATGAAGTGAATCCTGTATTAGAAAGTCTATATTGTGAATACAATCTGCACACGAAGTAAGGGAGCCCGACCGTAAATTTAGCCCCAGCATTGTTTATTTCCGAACAGCTGGGCTTCTGGCCTACGAGAAGTGAATGCGTAAGTCTCCTGGCATACGAAGCTGCCAAAGATCTGCAGTCAGATATATCATCAATTATATCATGTGCGTTAGAGAGTTTGAGAAAACCAAAACCTTTGAACAAGAATGGCAAGGAAGATATAACTTCACGGTGATGATTAAAATTTCAGCATCTATATCATCGTTTCTTTAAGAAGTACCTTAGTCATGTTACCCTGGGCCAGCATTGTGGTTGGCAAAAAGATACCAGAAACAATTTCTAAAACCCTCGATGCTGTTTTCCTGAGGCATTACTGAGAGAAATCCTCAACGATACCGTTTTTTAAGACTTTAATTTAAAGATGGGAATGGTATTTTTGGAATGTGGATTTCTACAGCCACTGATAGCCGGGTTGAGCTGAGGCTCTGGCTCGGATAGAGTAAAGTGTAAAGTGTCTGCCAATAAACATCTTAAGAAAGCATTACAGTTGCTGTTGTACTGCTGGAAATAGGCACAATGCAAATAAGATAGTTGGATCGTTCAACTAATTGAAAAACTTCCTTTTAATGTTTGGGCTTATAGTTTAAGGAAATTGACCAGTTTTAGTGTATAGTATTTCATTCTATTCGTCCTTGTAAAAGGAGGACTTAACCCATCACTACAGGGAACTGGAACTGGGACTTGGGAATTGGGAGGGCTGGGAAGATAAGCCGGAAACAGCCACAAACCTCAATTACATATGATATGACACAGCTCACGAACATTAAAAACAATTTGCATGAAATTAAACCAAGCAACCTCAAGGAAATGAATACAAATATTTCTAAGATTCATTACCCATTTAAACAAACAAAGGTCGTGAGTCAGCTACCGACCCAAAAAAAAAAAGACCTTCTCAGCTACTTTTCTCATACAGAATAAACATATCCATAATTCATGCATGTGTGTGAAAGCAAGCATTTCGTTACATGGAAATAGATTCCATTAGTTGTAAAATCACTTGTTCTCTTATTATGCTCTACCATTTCGTCCATTCTAAATTTCTTGACAACTGGACATCACAATTATTCTAACTATTCTTCAGGAAAAGTCGAGCTTAACTTGCAGTTTTAAGTTGGTCGGACGAAAAACCAACCTTCTTCACCTCATTTAGGAAGTAACATGTACTCTATCACGTTTTATATCTTTATTTCCAAATTGCTTTATCCAAATCCTATTTCAACATCTCTCAAGTTTCTTATCTTAATACACGTAATAGAAGAAAAACAAAACAAAACAAAACAAAAGGTGTCATTAAGTTTCCAACACGATAACCTGACGACCATCAAGAACAAGTATCTACTTTGATCGCAGACTTCTTTCCAAATTCCACCTTAAGTTAAAAATTTCTCAATCCTTCCCATTAAACAAACATCCCAAGCCATATTTTTTCCAAAGAAATTGACTTTAAACATGTAAGAGTAAAACAAAATACCACAAAAAAAAAACCTGTAAAGTTTCCCAATTCCACCTCAAGTTAAAAACTTATCTCAGTCAAGGTGCACGCAAACTGACCCAAACATCCGGTTATCAAAATAAAAGTTAAAAACTTCTCAAACCTTGCCATTAAACAACCATCCCAAGCCATCTTTTTTCCAAAGAAATTGACTCTAAACATGTAAGAGTAAAACAAAATACAGTACCACCAAAAAACCCATAAAGTTTCTAAATTCCACCTCAAGTTGAAAACTTCTCTCAGTCGAGGTGTGCGCAAGCTGGCACGGACATCCGGTTATCAAAAAAAAAAGTTTAAAACTTCTCAGTTCTCAAACCTTGCCATTAAACAAGTATCCCAATCCATTTTCATTTCCACAGAAATTGCCCGCGACTAAATACGAAATAGAAAATCACGTAACACACAACACAACACAACACAAAGAGATTCGATGAAATAACTAAACCACACGATCGGAGAGGTGCTAAATTCGACAAGCCAAATCCCTAGAAATGGAGACTTCAAAGTTGCTGGAGCTTAAAAAGAAGGTACCTTGACATGGCCATGGGTGAAAATCAGAGGCGACGGGCTCTACGGTGCGCAGGTGGCGTACGAAGCTTAATCCCGGCAGTTTTCTTCACAAGAGGGGGCGCGAATCATCCTTGTCAGAGTCGTTTACAAAACCAGGCCACTGTGTGTAATAATTCCTGGCCGACGCGTGGCGGGTGACGGGTGGCATATGTGTCAGATACTCGGCGGCGAAATCTAGCCAGGGGAGGTCGAAATGGGGAAACGCGTGGGCGGCGTTTCGGCCGTGCACGGTGGTTCTGACGGTGTGGCCGTTGATTGTTCAACTGATTGTGGACCTGGTTCCTCTTCGGCTAGTATTACATTTCTACTGTAGCGGCTGTAGCCTGGGGAAAAAGCCCAATCTAGCACAATCTATAAGTGAAGCCCAACGAAGCCCAATCAATAAGTGAAGCCCAACCCAGCCCAATCCATAGTTACCATAAGATTGGGTCAAACAGCCCAGCTGCTCCCCATATGTGGGTGTCGTTCTGAGCCCATACTGATAATCCAATTTGTTAAATCTTATCTACATAACAAAGGAGAACTGTTTTTGAATCTTACCTCTCTATAAATTCTATGGCTCTTTCTCTCTCTCTCAAACAATATTAATTGCACAATTGTTACTAATTAGATCTCACGTTGCACCGTGCCTGACCCTAGTATATATATAAGCGCTTTAGCTAAGGTCAACCTTATATCACAAAAATGCGGACGTCACAGAGTTGCCGTTGGATTGTGTTTTGAATAGTCCAAATTCACGGACAATCTGTTCACACGAACATATATTTGTTTGTGCGAACAGATTATCAGCGAATCCAAACCAATTAAGGTTCCGTTCCGGAACAAAAAATAAGTCTTTATTTTTTAAGAAGGCAATTTCAAGCTCAAAAATTATGGGCTTATTGAAATTTAAAAATATGCAATATGGATCTTGTTTGGAAAATCTCGATGAGATCTTTTATACGATGCAAAAAAAATTTAAAAATTATTTTTCATTTACTTTATTTTGGAGTTTGAAAATATGAAATAAGCTGCTTATTTTTTAAGAAGATTTCTGGAACGGAGCCTAAAACACAATCCAACGGCAGCTGAGCGACGTTCGCATTTTTTCAAGGGCAAAGTCTACTTTGACCCACTGTAGTTATCGCCATGTGCGGATACCCCCCTCATGGTTCAAAACTGACCACATAACCTACCTGTAGTTTTGAAAATGTGCGGATAGACCCTTTTCCGTCATCTTTTCCATCCATATTAACGGACACAACATTAAAAGACCGATATACCTTCATCATGTTCCTTGATTCTTCTTCTTTTTTAAATCTAACCACACCATCCCTTATACCAAAAATTGAATCCAAACCGTTGATATTGTAAATTTTGACGAGTACTACATCTATGCCAAAATTCAAGTTAATCAAAAAATGAAAAGCTCATGGTCGAATCAATTTTGTTATGAAATTAAAATTTCAAATTTGAATTTACTAAAAATTAGATCACTGGGTTATTGATACCTGATAGAGATAAATTTTTACACAGATATTCTATTCTTCATTTATACATTATGAACAACTCATATTACATTCTAGAGGCGTGTAAGATACACATTCGTTAATATTTATGGAAAACATGACGGCAGGGGGTCTATCCGCACATTTTCAAAACCACAGGTAAGTTATGTGGTCAGTTTTGAACCATGAGGGGAGTATCCGCACATAGCAATAACCACATGGGGTGAAAGTAGATTTTGCCCTTTTTTCAATCTAAGGGCGACCTTAGCTGAAGAGCGGTGTGTGTGTATATTCCGTTTGGCGAATGTCAGCTATAGTTAATGAGATTTAAATGCAAATCAATTAATGCATAAAAATACATGAAGTTTATCACTGAGTTATCACTTCACTTGCTTTGAACCCAGTCGAATCCAATTGTTTAAAAATCTTATATACTTTTGTCGGGTTTGATTTGTAAAAGACCCCTCGATTTTTCAAATTTTGAATGTGGTGTGCGACTGTGAGATTGAAATCCAGTAAAATGTGTTTAGATAAAGAAGTGAAATCTCGTTTGACATGTAAAAAAAAGAAAGAAAGAAAAACAAGTGAAATCTCTTGTTGGAAAGATAATAGTAATTGGGAGTAAGTGAGAGGACGTTGTAAATGACGGCGGAAATAGTTAAAAATAAATTGCCTGATAAACAAATGAATAAAAATACATGGAATGATTTTTATGTTCTCTTTTTTATATATGCACTCCTTTTTGTTTATCTCGTGAATTTACCACATTATATATCTTTCCATTAATTTGTATGTTCACACATCAAAAGATAATGTAGTACTCACCAGATTGATATTCGCGCTCTTTTTTTTTATGCAGGCGCTTCGCTTTGTTTATGAAGTTACTAGTAACTTCACGTTGAAAGTGGAACATTTGCATCAAAAAAGAGAGAGCAAATATCAATTTCCTATTTACCATTGATAAGGTCTAAAAATAGGAGTGCAAAACAATCCCCGAAAGCAAGACCCTTTTTCATCTTAGTGGGCCAATTTCATATTTTTACAAACTAAGAAGAGTAATTTATGTATCGTTTCAATTTCATCGGATGCCTCCGGAAGGACAAGAAGAGTAATTTCTAAATTGTGGTCTAATGTGTAGTTTTACAAAGGCGCGCCGCCACCCAATTCAAAAAAACACATTTATTAATAAACCAAACCAACCAAGCAATTGAAGTTTGAGTTCTTTCTTTTTTTTGAACGGAACAGAAGTTTGAGTTTGTATTTCCCTTTCTAAAATCTCGTTTGAGATAAATTTGCAACCTGAACAACTCAACCTTCAATATTTTGTGGAATTCGTTAAGTACTTTTCAAACTAATCTTCAAGGGATTAACCATTCGACTTGATTAATTTTTTTTTGGGATAATGCATAGTGTCCCGGGTCAATTTGCGCATACCTTGGACTAATCCCTACATGGCTACATTCCCTCCCACAACCATTTTATACGCTTATGCATGGGGATGAGGTGGCTCTAAAATCATAGGTCAATACCACTCAGCCAACCTTTCCAGACATTAGGATGGAACAAACACCAAAATTCTAAGCCAAAGACCGGTCAGAGTCCGTTCCGGTTTATTAGAAAATGAACTTTTAAAAAAAGAAGGCAATTTCAAGTTCAAAAATCATATGTTTACGTAAATAATTTTTTTATCAATGTGGATCTTGTTTGATAAATTTCATTGAGATCTTTTAAACGATGAAAAAAATTAAAAAATTATTTTTCATTTTTATTATATTTAAGCTTAAAATTAATTTTTTTTTAAAAAAAAAAATTTAAAAAGAAAGCGAAGTGACACCTCAGCCAACCTCTCCGAGTTGACTTGATCAAAATATTTGGAGCTACATTTAAAAATTTGTCAGGTTTTCCAACGAACAATTTTTTAGAATTTATATCAGGTCTACTCTACTCATTTAATGCCGGTACCTAATTGATTCCTAATCCAACTACCCCAACAAATCCAGCCGACAACTGTAAATGCCGCGTACACATATCCAGCAGCACCTAATCCTAATCCTTTCCGTTCCGTTAATCTCCTGTCAATTGCCACCCTATCGCAATCCACTTGCCACCCCGTGTATCAACTACCATCAACTTGTCACGCGCTGCATCGTGTCCGTCACTAATTCGACATGCGTAGATGTTTGTTTTAATTTTTTTTTTTCATTTAGATTAAGTTGATTTTCAACAGGCCCACTAGATTTTTTTTAAAAAAATATTAAAAGGCTTGGATTTTTCGTGCAGAATCTGAAATGGGCCCCGCAAGACTGTTGGTGCAGAATCGGTAGCCACCCAATCAGTGGCAGCAGATTTCTCATTTTTCCGGAGCCTAAAGAGAAATAAAAATCGAGTCCTTTAACGAGTTTTTTACGAACACAACATAAGAAAATAATTTTTTTTACAAATTTTTTGTTGGACTACCATGAGAGCACTAAAATAAAATAAGAGGGCCCCTAAATGTATAATTTTTTCGGGGAGTTGGGCTGACGCACCGTGACTCTTGATCCTTATCGGCTCTTCTAATGCCACAATCTATGGTGTCTAATTCTAAGTCACATAATTCGCATACTCGTGCGCCGCACGAGAGGGGACACGAGTATGAGCGTGAAATCGTTCACGAGAGTGAGATAGTGCAAAGATTGAAAACGAGAACGGATGACGTTGATTGCGTGACTATGGTATAATTGTCATTGGCTAAATTCACGACGTTGTGGGCCCATAGTTTTGCATTCTGTTAAGTCAATGCATTAAAAGCTCGTACTTCGAACCGTTGGAGTGGATGAAGTTTCGAACACTCCTTTACTCCCACGAGGTTGAAAAAAGAGTGGGAGATAAAACTACAGTATGATAAAAACCTTGGAATTTTCTCCTCAATGACAAGTTTAAATCTTAGGTTTTGAACTTTTGTCACTAAAGCACTTCCCTTTGAGTGAATCACAATTTGCACCCTTCGTCCATCTCAATCTTAGTTAGCTTAGGCCATCTCCAATCGTCATGTTATAAATGTGTTGTGATATGACTCAAAAGTATACAAAAAAATGAGACCCAAATAAGTGTGTTATTTAACAAAAAAAATTATACTATTAAGTTAGTGAATGAGAGAGAGGGGGAGTTCCAAAGTTGTTAAAGTGTAGCTAAAAGTACAAATATATACGCATATACATATCATGTATATAGCTCTTTCTACACCACTTTCATCTCTTTTTCTCTCTCTTACTTTTATTTTTCTTTTCTCTAACTCCCTATTTTTCCCGATACAAAAAACGTTTCCACAACTCTTCATAGTTAACTCCATAGATAATCTCAAATCCAAGTTAACATCACACTAATTATACTATTGGAACCCAAAAACCTAAAACTTTGTCACTAACTGGCCAATTTCAGATAATTCTTTACACCAACTTCAACTATTGGAGATCACCGTAGGTAGAAGAAGGGTTTTTTATTTCACACTCATGACACCCTCCTACTCGCATTAAGGGATGATAGTCATGTGAAGAGGGGTTGTGACACTTGTCACCCAGGTTACCAAAATATATATTTTACGTTAATAAATTATCGATACATTATCAACTTGTTTTGTTCTGTGAATGATGAAAGAATAGCATGTACTTTCATTTAAACCCATAAGATAGTCGAAGCAAGACTTTGTTCTTTTTAACAAAACCAATAAAGCCCAGAATAAAGCTCGACTATGCACTACACGTTTCTCTTCACATGTTTCGAAATGACATGCAACAATAGTACTATTAGGTTCACCCAAATAACGTCTCTTATTTATTTAAATCCTGACTCGAGCAGCAGCGGAGGCTATGAAAACATTAGGGCAACTTACTCAAAAGTGGACATACTCAGAGAGCATCAGCATTAGCACCATATTTTTTTTATTCTACTTTGATATGAGGATTATCACCAATTTAAAAGTGGAGAATTTGGTAGAATAGTAATACTACACCTTTTAGGAGTAATTTCTTTAACGAGGTAGTAAAACCTTGGGGGGTCCTTTTCGCAATTTCCACAAAATCTAATTCGCGGATATAATAACGAAAGTCAAATTGTTCTAATCATCTTCTCAAGTCCGTCCTCCGTGTCTGTGCCGTCTCCATCATTACACAAGCACAGTGCACAGAGAGAGAGAGAGAGGAGAGAGAGTATATATAGGAGAGAGAAAGGTCCCAACACTGAACAGGCCTTCCAAACCTCCTGACCTAGACGGGATTACAATCAATTCCGTCCACCGGCGGCGTTCACACTAACATCAGACTTCACGGCCTAACCCGCCGCCGGCGACCTGACGCGTCTGATTCCTGCGGATCCATGGCGATCGCGGACCGCCGCAAGCCCCTGCCCTCGGAAGCTCAGCCTTGGAAGCTCTGCCCGTTCTGGCAATCAAGAACGGCGTCGTCTTCCTCAACTTCTTCTACTCAGAACCTTCATAACTCTCAGAGCTCCACCCACCAAAACGGCGCCGTCCCACCGAACCCTCGGCCTTCGAGCAAGGTCTCTTCGGTGGCGAGATCGATCCTTCCGACCAGGCGTCGACTCCGCCTCGATCCGTCTAACAATCTCTACTTTCCCTGTACGCCTTCGATTAGCTCCTAACTGTTTGATTTGTTTATACAAGTTTTTTGTTTTTTTGATTAACTAATGGATTTGGTTTTGTTGTAATTTGTAGATGAGCCGGGGAAGCAGGTGAGAAGTGCTGTTAGGATTAAGAACACTAGCAGGTCTCACGTGGCTTTCAAGGTATTGATGCTTACTTTGACGTTTTTAATTTGTTTAGATATTTTGTATCCAATGGCAACGATTAGGGACTGCAAGTAGCTCCTGAGCATAGATTTAGGTGTAGAGTTTTTTGGGATTTTTGAGTTTTGTTTTTGCTCAAATTATTTCCGAATTTGTTAGTTTTGTATCAAACTTTTGAGAATTATTAGTTTGTCGGACGAATAAAAAAAGTAAAAAATTATGACTTTTATCCAAAAATTTTAAGAAATATCCAAGATAGAACCCAAAAAAGCCGATGATTTTTTTTTTACTTTTCCGATTTCTCTTGTCGAAACGTATCAATAATCCAAAAGTTTGGGTGCAAAACTAAGAAACGCATAGTTTTTTTAAATAAGGACAAAATGCTCAAAAAGTCTAAAAAGCTAAGTGTCAGCATTCACACCTGTATCGGCCGATTCCTGACACATATCAGTATTTTACCTATTTTTGGCCTGCTTCACAGCTGCTACTGGACGTTGAGATCACTACAGCCCCTAGTGCTCCGGTGCCAAAAATAATTTTTCAAAAATCACGGTGCTACACCCTATTCCTGCTACATATCATCCATACTCCCGCCACCGTTACACTGCTACCATTAGCGATATGTGGTCCCCTGCCGCTGTTTAACTCCTTGATCTCGAGTGTGACTGAAATTTTTTGTTCAACTTTAAAAAAAAAATCTTTTATCAGAGATGTGGGGATTGTTCAAATGTGACATGCACCAGTTCTCATTACTAAGATGATTATTATGGAGCTTGTTCTGCCTTATTAATCATGCATGAATCCCTTATTGCAGTCATGTTCTGTGATATACTATTGATGTGTTTGGTGTTATGGAAGTCACAGTGTCAATATTAGTCTAGCGAGGCCGCAGATGTTTAATACGCTGTTTAGCTTTGTCTAACTTTGACGATGAAGCTATATAATTGAAATGTTAACTAATTTCTTTGTCATGTTGTAGTTTCAAACTACTGCACCAAAGAGCTGTTACATGCGACCACCTGGAGGTATCCTGGCTCCCAGAGAAAGCATTATTGCAACCGGTAACCATCCCTTGTTTTGTTGTCTTTCAGTTTGGGATTATGAATTGTTATTTGTGTTAGTATTCGTGGATTGCCTTGGTATTGAAGTTATATTTTTGTAGGGTGTTTTGCTTTCAATTTCTATTACTACTTAAAGTCCAATGTGGTACAAAACATACATCAGATGCGATTTCTGGAAAGAATCATATTGTGCTGAAAGATAGACTACATGTAAAATACAAAACTTTAATCAATAGCATGACCAGGACAGACAAGTGTTAAACTAAGTAGTCATTCAACGGTAAAACTGAAATGTGGAAACTAGTCTTACTTCACCAAACTTCTTATGATTAAGCGAAGTTTTGTTGTACTTTTTCAAATTTCCTAATGTATTTCGAAGTGGCATTTTTTGATATCCAAATTAATAGTTTTGTTTTGAATTTAATTGCAGTGTTCAAGTTCGTGGAGCCTCCAGAGAAAGAGAACAATGAGAAACAACCAGATCAGAAGAGCAAGGAAATAGATCAGAAGAGCAAGGTCAAGTTCAAAATCATGAGTTTGAAAGTGAAAGAAGGGATGGATTACATACCTGAATTGGTGAGTCATAAATGTAATGCACCTATATCTGATGAACTGGAATGAAAATCCAGTGACAGAGATAAAAATTCTACTTATCTACGAAATGATAACAGCTCTAGTTCATGATATCTGATTGTGGCTGTTCCTATCAGGTGTTTGGTTGAAAGACAATGAACATACTAATAGTATTAAATAAAAAAACAATGCTAGTTTATTATCTAAAAATGATTGTACGGAGTGATTTCAAAGGATGGGAGTCTAGTAGAGTGGCTTTCTTACGGTGGAAAACTGTGGGGATTATCAGATGATTTTTTGTATACCTGTTCTCTGGTTGAGAAATATGTTTTGCTTCCCTTTGGTTTGGAGTTTGGGCAACTATCTTAGGACAAAATGTTTTGTGAATTTTATAGTCTAAGCGTTAAGGATTCATTGATAATGGATTATTGGTTTATTTTGGTGTATGGAGGTCTTCCAGAATCATTTGGTTGTTTGTCCTTAGTTACAATGTAGTGAGTAGTGGTGGCCCACTAACGAGAATCATAAGAATGCCACTGCATGTATTCCACTGCAAAAATAGAACTAATTCCTCCAAATTTTGTGGACGTGTGTAGCTCTTTTTCCTTTTCTAGTTTTCACTTTTGGACAAATGAAAGTTTTTGTCCAAATGGATGTGAAGGCACAGCCTGCTAAGTAGTTGCCATCAAAATAGTTTCGTGGAATGAGAATGTGAACTCTATAACTGTTGGTTCTCTCTCTCTCTCTCTCTCTCTCTCTCTCTCTCTCTCTCTCTCTCTCTTTTATTTATTTATTTATTTATGGTTTAGTGGTATTGCTAGTAATTCCTACTTTGGTAAGTTTGCATACCTGTGCTGAATCAGTATTTACTCTCTACTCATTTCGTACAGTTTGAGGAGCAGAAGGATCAAGTGGCAGTAGAGCGAGTTCTTCGTGTTGTATTTTTGGATGTGGAACGTTCTAGCCCTGTAAGTTCAAACCCCAAAGAGTTTTATAGTTCATATTTTGTGCTTGTTTTCTTGTGGATCTGTGTTGACTAATTTCCATTTAACTGCATTGTGGTTATTTATACTAAGGCATTGGAAAAACTGAAGCGTCAGTTGGCTGAAGCCGAGGCTGAATTAGAGACACGCAAGAAACCCCCAGCAGACACAGGTCCCCGAGTAGTCGGTGAAGGTCTTGTTATAGATGAATGGGTAAGCATGTCAGGTCAATCTTTATAGAAGTGATTAATGTTCAAAAAAATTCTCTGCTTTCTTCCCTCTAAATATATCCTTTACCTTTTTGCATATTTATTTTGTGTGTAGAAAGAGCGCAGGGAGAAGTACCTTGCTCGGCAACAGGTGGAGGCCATAGATTCAATGTGAAATCTTCTTTGCCGTTCAAAAAAAGAAGAAAAGATTCAGTGTGAAGTGCAGTTTGCTTTCCTAGTAAGTGCTCCTTTTATCAAGACACACATGTTACAACCCCCTTGTATCTCATTCCTTCTGAAGGTTGGAGGGGTTGGTGTTCATCCAAAGCTTAACCTAGAGTACAATAATGTTACTTTAGGTCATCGCTCCTGCTGTAAATGTATGCTGACAAGGTGCCATGTTTGTGCTATTCTTTCCGGCAGTGTATATAATGGAGGTTTGACTATGAAAAATATGTGCTTGAATATTTCTTGTGAATATATTTTCTGTAATACAAACATTTATTTTTGTTGGCGTAAGTGAAGAATTGTCATTTCGAACTGTCATCTGTTATCTTGGATTGAAAAAGGTCCCCGATAGGAGCGGAGAATTTATACTTACTCTTTAAGTGTGGCTGTAGGATTTTTCTGATCAGCCGCTGCTTAGATTTCCTGATTCGTTTTGAACTCTCTTTCATCATTAGGAAAAGTGAATAGTTCATCTCAGATTCCTATTCCTTGTGTCTAGATAGGGAAACTTAAGTTTCTTGGATTTATATGTTAGAAGAGGGCAAAAAAGGGAGTTCTATTTTGACTTGGGGGAGATAAGGATTACACTTGAGCAAAAAGGAGATAAGACATCATGGTAGTGGAATGGGAGCATTGTGTAACAGAGGTTCATGCACTCTGCATTTTATACTCAACTGAATACGACATCTGATCATGAAAGAGGCCCCACTTTTCTCTCTCTCTCTCTCTGCTAGAGGATTTCGAATTGTTCCCGGTTTTCGCCAGTGGTTTTGTCGTAAAAACCACCTTCATCCTGTCTCATATCTGTTACACCCTCTCCTTTAAGTTCTATATAAGCATACCACCTTCATCTTGTCTCATATCCCTTACACCCTCTCCTTTAAGTTCTATATAAGCATATTATTCCTCAACCTACAAGGTGTGCGAATAGCTCTAGTTGAGAAGATGAAGCAGGTCAATAAGGCATGCATTCTTGTTACCTTAGGAGCTGCCTTTGGACTCGAAGCTCACATGATTGTGTCCAAATCGCTTGCTTTCAGGCAGAACTGGTCTACGTTTGGATCATCAAGGACTCAAGCAATAGTTCTTCCCGGTGCCTTTGATGCATCAAAGGAAACTGATGGAAAACCTAGTTCTTACAAGCAAGCAGCTGCAGAAGAACCAATTCGGATTGTAGCCTATTTGAGTTGCTGGGGACCTTACTGACGTACGTTTTGCTTTGTTATATATGAAGACTGTAGATATGAAGAATCTACTCTCCCTTCTCTCTCTAGATTCATTCTGTACTGATGGATGCCGGCAATGAACATATGTAGTTTTGATGTTTCAGAAGCTGTAAAAACCTAGAGTTGATTTTGTTTCTTGAGAAGTTGGTTTTGTTTGTTCAATTATTTAAGAGGTGTAAATGATACTGTTTTGGTAGATAATTTGTTTGTGTGACTCTGCATGTCAGTCTACAGGACAATTGAATTATGTTTTCACAGTTTCATTTTTTGCTTGGCGATTTGACTTCATACAATTGGGAAGTTCTTAATGCCAGGGAAGTTCTTAATGCTCCTTGGCATACACATTATGGACTGTTAGTGGAGTGATGAGCTGACCTTGGGAATTGAGAGAGAGAGAGAGAGAGAGAGAGAGTAATGGAATAGGATTTCTTCACTCGAAATACATCAAAATGTTGAGTTAAAACTTACAAGAGAGAAACTTATCCGCGGAGGTTGCATGAAACCTGTTCACGGAGCAGGGCAATCACAACTGTCCATTCGCGCAATCAATGGTTGAGATTCATTTCAATTTTGACCGCTCACAATTAATTGTTACCGGTCACAATTGGTTTTCAATCCAGATCGTCTAAAAACACCTTGGACGCGCGCGATTGGGTTATGTAAATCTTTCTTTACAGTAAGCACCGTAAAGAAGTTTTTTTGAGTTAAAACCCATCAAAAAGTGACATTATTGATGTAAGTCACCAAGAAACACATGATTCCTTGAGAAAAGTTAACTACAAAGTCTACATGGGTACAAGTACAAATAAGGTACAATGCAGCAATTTAATCCTATCAACTAGAATTAATACATCCAAACCACACATCAATATTGAAAGTTCTAGCACCTTTTATTGCTCTGCTATTTCTAATTTCCTCTACCTATAATTTAAATGGAAATAGACCAATATAACAAATATAACCATGCCATACCTTTTTTTTTTTTTTTTTTTTTTATCGGCGAAAATCACTATGGTTTGAAAAGTTAGAATTAACACCTTGGAATATGAGTCTAATTCCTGACCTCATTTCTCTGGCCACTTTAGACACTCTTGATGCCGTCAGGGCATTTGGCAAAAACCGTGCCATCTTACCGACCAACACATTGCAACAATCCAATACATAGAGCACAACATACCTAACACGCGTCAAACAAAAACTAGGACGAGAAAATTCTCAAGAGTGCAACCAGCCAGCGTCTTGTCCTCACCATACTCCTCCCCCCGCGCCTCCATGTGCCGCCCGCTCTACCACAGCCATGGCAAGCTCTGACCCCACTTGACTCGTCCGTATTAGATCAGACCATTTTGGCTCCACTTGAATCCGGTTCTGCAACCAGTTATGACCACAAAAATGAGATCCACACTAGTTCTCCCCCAACCATGTATATAAACCCATTTACCCATATGCCTCCTACCATAGCCACTTGACCGTAGCCTATCTTGTTAGCCAAAGTAACCGTCTCTTCAACTCCCGTATCCAAAAGTCTCTCTCTCTCTCTCTCTCTCACATAGCAAGTGACCATGCTTGAAGGGAAGGCAGTGATAGGGGAGAGTGATATGCTTCAAACAATGCAACAAGACGCGCTTGATTTGGCGGCAAAAGCGCTGGACTTCTATGATGTCACTGAGCCCACAGAGATTGCCCGCTTCATAAAGAAGGTACGATTGTATACCCAAAAAACAGTGCTTTATACTTCATATAGAACCACAGTTTTATTACAGAATTTGATACAAAAATTATATAATTTTCATTAGAGTCTTTCTAATTTCAAGTAAAAAGCACTATCATAAGTGACGGTAAATTGGGTTCATCGGCATGATACAGGTTTCTCACATAAATACCCGCGAATGATAATATGTGTGGGAGAGGCTGGAGAGATTAGTCCGGTTCATCGGGACACTCTTCATTGCAAAAAAGATTATATCTGTACTAACTTCCTCTGCATTGATCTGGTTTTTGGTGTTTGGTGCAGGAATTCGATGGGATATACGGGCCGGGGTGGCAGTGCATCGTAGGGACAGATTTTGGTTCGTTCGTGACTCACTGTTACGGATGTTTCATTCACTTCTGCATTGGAAACCTTGCTATTTTGCTCTTTAGGGGCTCAGCAGGCCCAGAAGCTGAGGCTACCCAATTTTCTACCTTGGAGGCTGTCAAAGCATGAACTTTGTGTCCATTTTCCTTCTGTTGGTTTTCTGCTCTAGACTTGGAAATTAATGAGAAAATCTCCAGTGGCAAAGTCTCTTAACTGTCACCTCATATTTTGCACACTTGTTCATTTGCTTGTTTCATCTGCTCGGATACGATTTATCTTCTCTGGTGAACATTTTACTTTTGTCCTGTGAGTCAGTGAGGAGGAGAACCATGGTGACCAAATTGTGACTGAATTATCACCAAATCCATTACAATCTTCAAAACTTCAAATTCACTTCAACAGGGAAATGCTGTCCATAAGAAACTCGGCGATTGATCGAGCCAGTAACCAAGCACATGAAGCAGATTCAGTGGATGGTCAGTGACCCAGATTGGGAAATCTTGTAGGGCGGAGACAGGGGTTATAGTGCGGCACATGGGCCGTCGGGATCCCCGGGTCCGAACCCGTTCAGTCACAAACTCAGAGACAACATCCCCATCACAATTATTAGACAAAACATAGCCGATGGCGGTCTTTTTCATGTAAGCCACCCATGGAACATATGGTCATCGATCAAGCAAAATACATATCTGGGTAATCTTTCAGGAACACCACTTTTTCCCCTTTTCTCTTTCCTTTTTTCTTTTATGCCGATAAGTCAAGTGACTAGAGAAACTGAGCAAGAAATCTTGGAACTGGAGTTTTAAAATGGTCAAATCTTTTGATGTACAAATAATATTGGATCCATGCTTGGGTTAGAAATTAGATTGGACAAGCTTTTTAACGGTTTAAACCACGCGCGAATCGGAGTTCCAAAGTGTCCGGGACAAACCCGCAAAGTTTGACCTGTTAAGCTGCTATACTGCGCCCCAGGCGCATGTTGATGCTCCCTAGGCGCACTCCTTTGCACCCCGGGCGCATTCTTAAAATTTTACGACAAGCGAAATTCGCTGGCTTGACACGGATACACCCGAAATCTAATTTGCACGTGGTTTGGACCGTTGAAAAGCTCGTTAAATCTATTTTTTAACCGAATTAGTTTTGATCCAAAATCATTCGTACATCAAAAGAAATGACCATTTCACCCTTAGTGGGTTGAAAACAAATTATTTTGGTAAAACGCTCGTATCCCCTTCATGTTAAATCGTATCAAGATTAATTGTATATTGACAAATAGGATTTCAAATACTAAAGTATAATGAAAATGAACAATGAAAAGTTCTATTTATGAAAAGTTGGTTGAAAGCAGATCGATCCAAAAGATCATTGAAGCCACTAAAACTAAAGCTCATTTGCGGGTTTTCTACACATTCTTAAGTTCCATTCGGCAATCACAAGCACAGTTCTAGCTCGTAGGGCTTTTTATATACACAACCCATGTAACATGTGGTCATCAATCAGGCAAAATACACATCCACGTAATCTTTCACGACCAGCACCAAGTTCCCCTTTTCTCTGTCCTTTTTTCTTTTATGCCGATAAGTTAAGGGACTGGAGAAACAGAGTAAGAAATCTTGGAACTGGGGTTCTAAACACACTTGGCCAACTTGTGCTATGCACACATTGGCACTACTAAATCTTATTTATAGGTCTTACCGGAGAAAAAAGGAAGAAACTAATAGGCTTAACATGGATAACTAAAGTTCGTGCAAACTTTGCCACGAAGATTACTAATGCTAAAATGCGACACAAGATTTAGGTAGTCGATGGCGAGGTCACAACTTCATTTTCTTGTTTGCAATCGCACACCATTAACATGCCGCTCCCGGAACTCCTAATATGGTGTATACCTTATTGGTTCGGAAGATTTTGTAACGGTCTCCTTTCTACCCACTTTTCATGAACTAAAGCTAAACATTTTTATGGTTGCATCCTAATATCTTGTAGTACTTTGAAAACCCTATTTATCAATATATAATAGGTCTTGATCTGATTTAAAATGAGGGAGTTGCGAGCATTTTATTGAAATAAATTATTTTTTGACCCAATGAGGGTAAAATGGTCAATTTATTTTATTATGTATAAATCATTTTCGGTCCAAAGTACTTGGTTAGAAAGTAGATTGGACAAGCTTTTTAACGGTTCAAACCATGTGCAAATCGGATTTCTGAAGTGTCTGGGACAAATGCGCAAAGTTGGATCTTTTTAGCAGCTTTTGTGCGCCCAGGCGCAATTTGATGCCACCCAGGCTCCTTCCATTGCGCCCTGGGCGTATCCTTAAAATTTTCCGACAAGCAAACTTTTGCGGCCTTGGCATGGACACACCCGAAATCCGAATTGAGTGTGGTTTGGACCATTGAAAACCTCGTTAAATCTACATTCCAATTGAAGTAGTTTTGATAAAAAAATCATTTGTACATCAAAAGAAATTACCATTTTACACTTAGTGGGTCAAAATTTTGTTTTTTGGAAAAGGCTCGTATCCCCCTCATTTTAAATTGGATCTAAACTAATTGTATATTGACAAATAGGATTTTCAAAGTACTAAAAGACGATGAAAACCAACAACGAAATTAGTGAAGTTTCATTTATGAAAATTTGGTTGAAAGCAAACCGGTTCAAAGATCATTGGAGGCACTAAGGCAATTTTCAGGGTTTCTACACATTCTAAGTTCCATTCGGCAATAACATTCATAATTCTAGGAGGTCATAGGGCTTTTTATATACGCCACCCATTTAATTTTTTGCGGCCAGAAGTAATTCTTCGCAGTTAGGAGTAATTCTCTGCGGCATTACTTTGCCGCAGAGAATTACTCCTGGCCGCAAAGAATTACTCTTAGCCGCAAAGAATCATTCTTGGCCGCGAGGAATTACACTTGGCCGCATGAAATTACTCTTGGCCGTGAATACTTACATTACTTGCGGCCAAGAGTAATTCTTCGCGTTGAAGTGTAATTCTTAGCGGCCAAGAGTAATTTTCCGCGGCCAAATATAATTCCTCGCGGTCAAGAGTAATTCTTTGCGGTCATGAGTAATTCTTTACGTCCAAGTGTAATACCTCGCGGCCAGAAATAATTCTCTACGGCCAAGGGTAATTTCTCGTGGCCAAGGGTAATTCCTTGCATTCTAATATCTTGTACTAGTACTTTGAAAACCCTATTTATCAATACATAATAGGTCTTGATCTGATTTAAAATGAGGGAGTTGCGGGCGTTTTACTGAAATGAACTATTTTTTGACCCACTGAAGGTAAAATGGTCAAATATTTTTATGTATAAATCATTTTTGGTTCAAACTACTTGATTTAGAAAGTAGATTGGACAAGCTTTTTAACGGTTTAAACCACGCCCAAATCGAATTTTTTGAGTGTCCGTGACACACATGCAAAGTTGGACCTTTTCTGCAGCTTCTGTTTGCCCAGGCACATTTTGATGCTCCCTAGGCACACTCTATTGCGCCCCGGGCGCATCCTTAAAATTTTATGACAAAGCGAAATTTTGCGGACTTCCAAAATCTGATTTGCACGGGGTGTGGACCGTTGAAAAGTTTGTAAAATCTACTTTCTAACTGCCCCGTTGAAAAGTTTGTAAAATTTACTTTCTAACTGAAGTAGTTTTTATAAAAAATCATTTGTACATCAAATGAAATTACCATTTTACCCTTAGTGGGTCGGGAAAAGGCTCGTATTCCACTCGTTTAAAATTAGACCAGGACCAATTGTACATTGACAAATAGGATTTTCAAAGTACTAAAAGACGATGAAAACCAACAACGAAATTAGTGAAGTTTCATTTATGAAAAATTTGGTTGAAAACGGACCGGTTCAAAGATCATCGGAACCACTAAGGTCATTTGCGGGGCTTCTACACATTCTAAGTTCCATTCGGCAATAACATTCATAATTCTAGGAGGTCATAGGGCTTTTTATATACGCCACCCATGTAATTTTTGGCGGCCAAAAGTTAGTCTTCGCGCCAGGAGTAATTCATTGCAGCATTACTCTTGGCCGCAGAGAATTACTCTTAGCCGCGAAGAATTACTTTTGGCCGCGAAGAATTACTTTTGGCTGCGAGGAATTACACTTGACCACGAAGAATTACTCTTGGCCGCTAAGAATTACACTTGGCCACAAGGAATTAAACTTGGCCGCGAATAATTTCTCTTGGCCGCGAAGAATTAAGCTTTGCTGTGAAGAAAATTGCGGCCAAGAGTAATTTTTCACGGCTAATTGTAATTATTAGCGGCCAAGATTAATTATTCGCGCCAAGATTAATTATTCGCGGCCAAGTGTAATTCCTCGCGCCCAAGTGTAATTCTTAGCGGCCAAGAGTAATTCTTTGCGGTCAAGTGTAATTCCTCGTGAACAAGAGTAATTCATTGTGGCCATGAGTAATTCTTTGTGGCCAAGAGTAATTCCTCGCGGCTAAGAGTAATTCTTCACAGTCAGGAGTAATTTTCTGCGGCCAAGAGTAATTCCTCGCGGTCTAGAGTATTTCTTCGTGGCCTAGAGTAAATCTCTGCGGCCAAATGTAATTTTTTGCGGCCGGGAGTAATTTTTTACGACTAGGAGTAATTCTTAGTGGCCAGGAGGACTAGAGAAACAATATAATTCATAGCGGTCAGGAGGACTGGAGGAACAAAGTGAGAAATCTGGAACTGAGGTTCTAAACAAACATAAGGCCAACTTCTTGTTGTGCACATTGTGGTAAAAAAAAATCTTATATATAGGTCTTACCGGAGAAAGGAGGAAGAAACTAATAGGTTTAGCGATTTTTCGGCTATAACTGAAGTTTGTGCAAACTTTGCCACGATGATTACTAATGCTAAAATATGACACAAGATTTAGGTAGTCAATGGCATGGTCACAACTTCATTTTCTTGTTTTCAATCGCACACCATTAACTTGCCCCTAACGGAAGATATTTATAATGGTCTCCTTCCTACCCACTATTCATGAACTATTGCTAAACATTTTTATGGTTGCATTCTAATATCTTGTAGTACTTTGAAAACCCTATTTATCAATATATAATAGTCTTGACTTAATTTAAAATAAGTGAGTTGCAAGCGTTTTACTGAAATGAATTATTTTTTGATCCACTGAGAGTTAAATGGTCAAATATTTTTCTGAATAAATCTTCTTCGGTCCAAACTACTTGGGTTGAAAGTAGATTGGATAAACTTTTTAATGGTTCAAACCATGAGCAAATTGGATTTCCAGAGTGTCTGGAACAAACACACAAAGTTGGACCTTTTAAGCAACTTTTGTGCACCCCAAGCGCATTTTGATGCTCCCCAGGCGCACTCCTCCATTGCGCCCCGGGCACATTCTTAAAATTTTACGACAAGCGAACTTTTGTGGGCTTGGCATGAACACACCCGAAATCTAATTTGCGCGTGATTTGGACCGTTGAAAATCTTGTGAATCTACTTTCTAACCGAAGTAGTTTTGATCCAAAATCACTTGTACATCAAATGAAATTACCATTTTACTCTTAGTGGGTCGGGAAAAAAATTATTTTGAGAAAAGGCTCGTATCCCCCTCATATTAAATTGGATCAAGACCAATTGTATATTGACAAATAGAATTTTCAAAGTACTAAAAGTCGATGAAAACCAACAACGAAATTAGTGAAGTTTCATTTATGAAAATTTTGTTGAAGGCAGACCGGATCAAAGATCAGCAGAGCCACTAAAGTCATTTGCGGGGTTTCTACACATTCTATGTTCCATTCGGCAATAACATTCATAGTTCTAGGAGATCATAGGGCTTTTTATATACACCACTCATGTAATTCTTTGCGGTCTGGAGTAATTCTTCGCAGCATTACTCTTGGCCGCAGAGATTTACTCTTGGCCAGGCACAAAGAATTACTCTTGGCCGCGAAGAATTACTCACGGCCGTGAAGAATTATTCATGGCTGCAAAGAATGACCCTTGGCCACGAGAAATTACTCATGGCCGCAGAAAATTACTATTGGCCGTTGAGAATTACTTTTGGCCGTGAGGAATTACGTGGCCAAGCCTAATTCTTCGCGGCCAAGATTACTTCCTTGCGCCCAGGTGTAATTTTTCACAGCTAAGAGTAATTCCTCGCGGCAAAGAGTATTTCTTCGGGGCCCTGAGTAATTTTTCGCGGCCCTGAGTAATTCTTCGCAGCCACGAGTTTTTCTTCGTGGCCAATAATAATTCTTTGCTGCCATGTGTAATTCTTCGTGCCCAGGAGTAATTCTCTGTGGCCAAGTGTAATTCCTCGTGGCCCTAAGTAATTCTTCGCGGCCAGGAGACTGAAGAAACAGAGTGAGAAATCTTGGAACTGGGGTTCTAAACAAACATAAGGACAACTTCTTGTTGTGCACACTGTGGCACTACAAAATCTTATAATCGTATGGTCTTATCCTGATAAGTAGGCGCATTTTGATGCACCGTAGGTGCACTCTATTGCGCCCCAGGCGCCTACTTAAAAATTTTATGACAAGCGAAATTTTGTGGACTTGGCACGGACACACCCGAAATCCGATCTGCCTGTGGTTTGGACCGTTGAAAAACTTGTCCAATCTCCTTTTTAACCGAAGTAGTTTTGATATTCGTACATCAAATGAAATGAGCTTTTTACCGTTAGTGGGTCAAAAAATTTTATTTTGGTAAAAGGCTCGTATCTCGCTCATTTTAGATCAGACCAAGACCACTTGTATATTGACAAATAGGATTTTGAAAGTACTAAAATATGATGAAAACGAACAACGAAATTAGTGAAGTTTTATTTATGAAAATTTGGTTGAAGCAGACCGGTTCGAAGATCATCGGAGCCGCTAAAGTCATTTGCGGGGATTCTACACATTCTAAGTTCCAATCGATAATCACATGCATAGATATAGGAGGTCATAGGGCTTTTTATATACGCCACCCATGAAACATATGGTCATCAATCAAGCAAAATACACATCCATGTGATCATTCACGATTTCCCCTTTTCTGTTTCCTTTTTTCTTTTATGCCGATAAGTTAAGTGACTGGAGAAGCAGAGTAAGAAATCTTGGAATTTGTGTTGTGCACACATTGGCACTTCTAAATCTTATTTATAGGTCTTACCGGAGAAAAAAGGAAGAAACTAATAGGTTTAACGATTTTTCGGGTATAACTAAAGTTCGTGCAAACTTTGCCATGAAGATTACTAATACTAAAATGCGACACAAGATTTAGGTAGTTGATGGCGAGGTCACAACTTCATTTACTTGTTTGCAATCGCACACCATTAACATGCTGCTACCGGAACTCCTAATACGGTGTATACCTTATTGACTCGGAAGATTTTTGTAACGGTCTCTTTTCTACCCACTTTTCATGAACTAAAGCTATACATTTTTACGGTTGCATTCTAATTTCCTGTAGTACTTTAAAAATCCTATTTATCAATATATAATAGGTCTTGACTTGATTTAAAATGAGGGAGTTGTTAGCGTTTTACCGAAATGAATTATTTTTTGATCCATTGAGGGTAAAACGGTCAAATCATTTTATGTATAAATCATTTTGGGTCCATACTACTTGGGTTAGAAAGTAGATTGGACACGCTTTTCAACGGTCCAAACCACGTGCAAATCGGATTTCGGGTGTGACTGTGCCAAGCCCGGCCGCAAAATTTTGCTTGTCATAAAATTTAAAGGATGCACCCAGGGCGCCATCGAGTGCGCCTGGGGAGCATCAAAATGCGCCCGGGGCGTACAAAAGCTGCTTAGAAGGTCCAACTTTGCGTGTTTGTCCTGGATACTCTGGAAATCTGATTTGTGCGTTGTTTGGACCGTTGAAAAGCTTGTTAAATCTTACAGATGTTTCTAACCCAGGCGCAATTGAATTTCCTTGAGTTAAAACATATACCAAATGAATTTCCTTGAGAGTAAAACATTGGTGCCCAAAAAAGGAAGACACGAGGAATTACACTTGGCCGCAGAGAATTGCTTTTGGCCAGTTGCAAAGAATTACTCTTGGCCATGAGGAATTACTCTTGGCTGTGGAGAATTACTATTGGCCGCGAAGAATTACTCATGGCCGCGAAGAATGACTTTTAGCCGCGAGAAATTACTCTTGGCCACTGAGAATAACTATTTGCCGCGAGGAATTAGACGGCCAAGAGTAATTCTTCGCTTCCAAGAGTAATTCTTCGTGGCCAAGAGTAGTTCTCTGCGGCCAAGAGTAATTGTTCGCGGCCAAGAGTAATTGTTCGCGGCCAATAATAATTCTTAGCGGCCATGTGTAATTCTTAGCGGCCATGAGTAATTCTTTGCGGCAATGAGTAATTTTTTGCGGTCAAGAGTATTTCTTCGCGGCCCTGAATAATTTTCTTCCCGGCTAGGAGGATTGAAGAAACAAAGTGAGAAATCTTGGAACTGGGTTTCTAAACAAACACAAGGCCAACTTGTAATGCACACTGTGGCACTACGATTTTTCGGTTATTACTAAAGTTGGTGCAGACTTTGCCACGAAGATTACTAATGTTGAAATACGACGCAAGATTTAGGTAGTCGATGGCGAAGTCACAACTTCATTTTCTTGAATGCAATCGCACACCATTAACATGCCCCTTATGGTACTCCTACTACAACGTATACCTTACAGGCTCGGAAGATTGTTGTCATAGTCTCCTTTCTACCCACTTTTCATAAAATAAAGCTAAACATTTTTACAGTTGCATTCAAGTATCTTGTAGTACTTTGAAACCTCTATTTATCAATATATAATAGGTCTTGACTTGATTTAAAATGAGGGAGTTGCGAGCGTTTTACCGAAATGAATTATTTTTTGACCCACTAAGTGTAAAATGGTCAAGTATTTTTATGTATAATTCTTCTTCAGTCCAAACTACTTGAGTTAGATAGTAGATTGGACAAGCTTTTTAACGGTCCAAACCACGCGCAAATCGGATTTTCGAAGTGTCCGGGACACACATGCAAAGTTGGACCATTTATGTAGCTTTGGTGTGCCCAGGCGCATTTTTATGCTCCCTAGGCGCACTCTATTGCGCCCTGGGTGCATGCTTAAAATTTTATGACAAGCGTAATTTTGTGGACTTGGCATGTTCACACCCGAAATCCGATTTGTGTGTGGTTTGGACTGTTGAAAAGCTTGTCCAATTTACTTTTGAACCGAAGTAGTTTCGATATTCATACATCAAATGAAATGATCATTTTACCTTTGTGGGTCACAAAAAATTATTTTGGTAATAGGCTCGTATCTCCCTCATTTTAATTCAGACCTACACCAATTGTATATTGACAAATAGGATTTCCAAAGTACTAAAATATGATGAAAACGAACAACGAAATTAGTGAAATTTTATTTATGAAAATTTGGTTGAAAGCAGACCGGTTCGAAATCTACTCTAGAACCGAAATGGTTTTGATCCAAAATCAATCGTACATCAAAAGAAATTACCAAGAAAGTCTGGGATACTCTAAAACATCTAATGTGGATATGGGCATGGGCTAGTGTACGGGGAGAATGGTCCTTCGAAATTTAGTCTAGTTGCATGTAAATTGGTCTAGAACTATGAAAAAAAATCTATTTGTGATATGGATTAATTATTTCAAAGAAAAGGAAGACACGAATAATGGTAAATAATTAAGAACATCAATGATTCAGCAAGTTTAGGGACATTCTACCACCGACTAAACTACACAGCATCGGTGGCACCACGGAGAGTGGCCGGTAGGAGTGTACGTAACATTGTGTGTTTTTACTTTTCTTTGGAGTATGTTTTGTCAGCAAAAGTAAAAGCATATCATGGCTCTTACCGAGTACCAACCTCGCTTTGCCCCTCTCCAATTTCTACAATAGCTACAGCAAGCAAAACCATAAAAGCACGACTCCCCGGTATTTCCACCGGCCTACAATAGGCTGCTTCGATAGCTATTCCATTCTTTACTATTTTCACTCGACATCAAAAACTCATGCCTCTCTCTCCAATCGTCTCTCTCAATACCATGAATGCCGATTCTTTACGTCCGATATGATAATAAAAGAAAGCACAAAAAGGGGAACAACATCCCGGTAACATATAAGTGCAAGAGTGTGATTCACTCGGTATCATTCGAAGTCTAGCTAGCTAAATAGAATTGAAAAATACCATTTTCAAACTATAAATAGTTTCAAAACAAAAAATTGAAACATAGTAAGATTTTTGTAACGGTCTTCTTTCTACCAACTTTTCGGGAACTAAAGCTGAACATTTTTTTGGTTGCATTCTAATATCTTGTAGTACTTTAAAAACCCTATTTATCAATATATAATAGGTCTTGATCTGATTTAAAATGGAGGAGTTTTGAGTGTTTTACCGAAATGAATTATATTTTTTGGTCAAATCTTTTTATGTATAAACCATGTTGGATCCATACTACTTGGATTAGAAAGTAGATTGGACAAGCTTTTTAACGGTTCAAACCACGCGCAAAATGGACTTCCGGAGTGTTCGGGACAAACACGCAAAGTTGGACCTTTGAAGCTGCTTTTGTGCGCCCAGGCGCATTTCTATGCTCCTAAGGCGCGCTCCATGGCACCCCAGGCGCATCCTTAAAATTCTACGACAAGCAAAATTTTGCAGGCTTGGCATGGACACGCCCGAAATTCGATTTGCGCGTTGTTTGGACCATTGAAAAGCTTGTTAAATCAACTTTCTGACTGAGCTAGTTTTGATACAAAATCATGTGCAATTTACCATTTAACCGTTGGTGAGTTGAAAAAAATTATTTTGGGAAAAGGCTTGTATCCACATTTTAAATCAAATCGAGTCCAATTGTATACTGAAAAATAGGATTTTCAAAGTACTAAAAGACGATGAAGTTTCATTTATGAAAATTTGGTTGAAAGCAGACCGGTTCAAAGATCATCGGAGCCACTAAGGTCATTTGCGAGGCTTTACACATTCTAAGTTCCATTTGGCAATCACATGCATATATAGTTCTAGGAGCTCAGGGCTTTTTATATACACAACCCATGTAACATATGGTCATCAATCAAGCAAAATACACATCCATGTAATCTTTCAAGAACTCCACCTTTTTCCCTTTTCTATTTCACGAACACCACCATTTGATTTGCTCGTGATTCGGACCGTTGCAAAGCTTCTTAAATTTTTTTTGTAACCGAATTAGTTTTGATCCAAAATCATTCGTACATCATAGGAAATGGCCATTTTACTTTTTGTGGGTCAAATAAATTATTTCGGTAAAAAGCTCGTATCCTCCTCATTTTAAATCGTATCAAGACCAATTGTATATTGACAAATCGGATATCATTTTCATGTGGTAAATTGGATAAAGACCAATTGTATACTGACAAATAGGATTTTAAATGTACTATAAGACGATGAAAACCAACATCAAAATTAGTGAAGTTTCATTTATGAAAATTTGGCTGAAAGGAGGCCGGTTCAAAGATCATCGGAGCCACTAAGGTCATTTGCTGGGCTTCTACGCATTCAAAGTTCCATTCCGCAATAACATTCATAGTTCTAGGAGGTCATAGGGCTTTTTATATACGCCACAGAGAATTACATTCATAGTTCTTTGCAGAATTACTCTTGACCGTAGAGAATTACTAGCTCGAAGAATTATTCATGGCCGCGAAAAATTATTCTCTGCCGCGAGGAATTACTCTTGGCTACAGGGAATTACTCATAGCCATAAAAAATTACTCATGGCCGCGAGGAATTACTCATGGCCGCGAAGAATTACTCGTGACCGCGAAAAATTACTCTTGGCCACAAAGAATTACTTCCGGCCAGGATAGACTTGGAAATTAATGAGAAAATCTCTTCATTGACAAAGTCTCCAAACTGTCACCTCATATTTTGCACACTTGTTCATCTGCTTGTTTCATCTGTTCGGATACGATTTATCTTCTCTGGTGAACATTTTACTTTTGTCCTGTGAGTCAGAGAGGAGGAGAACCATGGTGACCAAATTGTGACTGAATTATCACCAAATTCATTCCATTCTTCAAAAATACAAATTCACTTCAACTGGGAAATGCTGTCCATAAGAAACTCGGCGATCAATCGAGCCAGTAACCAAGCACATGAGGCAGAGTCAGTGGATGGTCAGTGACCCGGATTGGGAAATCTTGTTGGGAGGAGACAGGGATTGTAGTGCGGCACATGAGCTGCCGCGATCCCCTGGTCCGAACTCGTTCAGTCACGAACTCAGAGACAACATCCCCATCACAATTATTAGACAAAACATAGCCGATGACGGTCTTTTTTATGTAAGCCACTCATGGAACATATGGTCATCGATCAAGCAAAGTACACATCTGGGTTATCTTTCACGAACACGTACCACTTTTTCCCCTTTTCTCTTTCCATTTTTTCTTTTATGCCGATAAGTCAAGTGACTGGAGAAACAGAGCAAGAAATCTTGCTGGAGTTTTAAAATGGTCAAATCTTTTGATGTACAAATAATATTGGATCCATGCTTGGGTTAGATAGTAGATTGAACAAACTTTTTAAAGGTTCAAACCACATGTGAATCGGAGTTGCAGAGTGTTCGGGAAAAGCCCGCAAAGTTCGACCTGTTAAGCAGCTGTAGTGCGCCCCAGGCGCATGTTGATGCTCCCCAGGCGCGCTCCATTGCGCCCCGGGCGCATCCTTAAAATTTTACAACAAGCGAAATTCGCTGGCTTGACACGGACACATCCGAAGTCTGATTTGTGTGTGATTTGGACCATTGAAAAGCTTGTTAAATCTATTTTCTAACTGAATTAGTTTTGATCCAAAATCATTCTTACATTAAAAGAAATGACCATTTCACCCTTAGTGGGTCGAAAATAAATTATTTTGATAAAACGCTTGTACCCCTCATTTTAAATCGTATCAAGACCGATTGTATATTGACAAATAAGATTTTTAAATACTAAAATATAATGAAAACGAACAACGAAAGTAGTGAAGTTCTATTTATGAAAAGTTGGTTGAAAGCAGATCGATTCAAAAGATCATCGGTGCCACTAAGGCTAAAACTTATTTGCAGAACTTCTACACATTCTAAGCTCCATTCGGCAATCACATGTGCAGTTCTAGATCATAGGGCTTTTTATATACACAACCCATGTAACATATGGTCATCAATCAAGCAAAATACACATCCATGTAATCTTTCACGAACACCACCAAATTCCCCTTTTCTCTGTCCTTTTTTCTTTTATGCCGATAAGTTAAGTGACTGGAGAAACAGAGTAAGAAATATTGGAACTGGGGTTCTAAACACACTTGGCCAACTTGTGCTGTGCACACAATGGCACTACTAAATCTTATTTATAGGTCTTACCGGAGAAAAAAGGAAGAAACTAATAGGCTTAACGATTTTTCGGATATAACTAAAGTTCGTGCAAACTTTGCCACGAAGATTACTAATGCCAAAATGCGACACCAGATTCAGGTAGTCGATGGCGAGGTCACAACTTCATTTTCTTGTTTGCAATTGGACACCATTAACATGCCGCTACTGGAACTCCTAATATGGTGTATACCTTATTGGCTCGGAAGATTTTTGTAACGGTCTCCTTTCTACCCACTTTTCATGAACTAAAGCTAAACATTTTCTGGTTGCATTCTAATATCTTGTAGTACTTTGAAAACCCTATTTATCAATATATAATAGGTCTTGATCTGATTTAAAATGAGGGAGTTGCGAGCGTTTTATTGAAATGAATTATTTTCTGACTCACTGAGGGTAAATTGGTCAATTTTATTTATGTATAAATCATTTTCTGGCCAAACTTTGTGGGTTAGAAAGTAGATTGGACAAGTTTTTTTAACAGTTCAAACCACTCGCAAATCGGATTTCCGAAGTGTCTGAGACAAGCGCGCAAAGTTGGACCTTTTAAACAGTTTTTGTACGCCCAGGCGCATTTTGATGCTACCCAGGCGCCTTCCATTGCGCCCCGGGCGTATCCTTAAAATTTACTGACAAGCAAACTCTTGCGGGCTTGGCACAGACACACCCGAAATCCGAATTGCGCGTGGTTTGGACTGTAGAAATCCTTGTTAAATCTACTTTCTAATTGAAGTAGTTTTGATAAAAAAACCATATGTACATCAAAAGAAATTACCATTTTAAACTTAGTGGGTCAGAAAAAAAATTTCTGGAAAAGGTTCGTATCCCCCTCATTTTAAATTAGATGAAGACCAATTGTATATTGACAAATAGGATTTTCAAAGTACTAAAATACGATGAAAACCAACAATGAAATTAATGAAGTTTCATTTATGAAAATTTGGTTGAAAGCGAACCGGTTCAAAGATCATCTGAGCCACTAATGTAATTTGCAGGGCTTCTAAACATTCTAAGTTCCATTCGGCAATAACATTCATAGTTCTAGGAGGTCATAGGGCTTTTTATATGTGCCACCCATTTAATTTTTTGTGGCCAGAAGTAATTATTCGCGGTTAGGAGTAATTCTCTACAGCATTACTCTTGGCCGCAGAAAATTACTCCTGGCCGCGAAGAATTACTTTCAGCCGCAAAGAATCATTCGTGGACACGAGGAATTAATTTTGGCTGCGAAGAACTACTTTTGGCCGCTAAGAATTACACATGGCCGCGAAGAATTACATTACTTGCGGCCAGGAGAAATTCTTCGCTGTCATGTGTAATTGCTAGCTGCCAAAAGTAATTCATTGCGGCCATGAGTAATTCTTAGTTGCCAAATGTAATTCTTAGCGGCCAAGAGTAATTCTTCGTGGCCAAGAGTAATTTCTCACGGCCAAGTGTAATTCCTTGTGGCAATAGTAATTTTCGCGGCCATGAGTAACTCCTTGCGGCCAGAAGTAATTCCTTGCATTCTAATGTCTTGTAGTAGTTTGAAAACCCTATTTATCAATACATAATAGGTCATGATCTGATTTAAAATAAGGGAGTTTTGGGCGTTTTACTGAAATGAATTATTTTTTGACCCACTGAAGGTAAAATGGTCAAATATTTTTATGTATAAATCATTTTCGGTTCAAACCACGTGCAAATTGGATTTTCGGAGTGTCCGTGACACACATGCAAAGTTGGACCTTATATGCAGCTTCTGTTTGCCCAGGCACATTTTGATGCTCCCCAGGCGCACTCTATTTAACCCCGGGTGCATCCTTAAAATTTTATGACAAAGCGAAATTTTACAGATTTGGCACGGACACACCCGAAATCTGATTTGCGCGTGGTTTGGATTGTTGAAAAGTTTATTAAATCTACTTTCTAACTGAAGTAGTTTTGATAAAAAAAGCATTTGTACATCAAATAAAATTATCATTTTACCCTTAGTGCGTCGGGAAAAGGCTTGTATCCCACTCATTTTAAGTTAGATCAAGACCAATTGTACATTGACAAATAGGATTTTCAAAGTACTAAAAGAGGATGAAAACCAACAACGAAATTAGTGAAGTTTCATTCATGAAAATTTGGATGAAAGCGGACCGGTTCAAAGATCATCGGAACCACTAAGGTCATTTGCGGGGCTTCTACACATTCTAAGTTACATTCGGCAATAACATTCATAGTTCTAGGAGGTCATAGGGCTTTTTATATACGCCACCCATGTAATTTTGGAATCCAGAAGTAATTCTTCACGCCAGGAGTAATTCTTTGCGGCATTACTCTTGGCCGTAGAAAAATTACTCTTGGCCGCCAAGAAATACACTTTGCCGTGAAGAAACTTGCGGCCAAGGGTAATTCTTTATGGCCAAGTGTAATTCCTCGCGGCCAAGTGTAATTCTTAGCGGCCAAAAGTAATTCTTCACTGCCAAGTGTAATTCCACGCGAACAACAGAAATTCATCGCGGCCATGAGTAATTTTTTGCGGCCAAGAGTAATTCCGAGCGACTAAGAGTAATTCTTCGCGGCCAGAAGTAATTCTCTGCGGCCAAGAGTAATTCCTCGTGGCCTAGAGCATTTCTTCGCAGCCCAGAGTAATTCTTTGTGGCCAGATGTAATTCTTCGTGGCCAAGAGTAAGTTTTTTTGACCAAGAGTAATTCTTAGTGGATAGGAGAACTAGAGAAACAGACTAATTCTTAGCGGCCAGAAGGACTGGACAAACAAAGTGAGAAATCTTTCAACTGGGGTTCTAAACAAACGTAAGGCCAACTTCTTGTTGTACACACTATGGTACTACAAAATCTTATATATAGGTCTTACCGGAGGAGGAAGAAAATAATAGATTTAACGCTTTTTCGGCTATAACTAAAGTTCGTGCAAACTTTGCCATGAAGATTACTAATGCTAAAATACGACACAAGATTTAGGTAGTCGATGGCGAGGTCACAACTTCATTTTCTTGTTTTCAATTGCACACCATTAACATGCCCCTAATGGAAGATTTTTGTAACGGTCTCCTTCCTACCCATTTTTCATGAACTAATGGTAAACATTTTTATGGTTGCATTCTAATATCTTGTAGTACTTTGAAAACCCTATTTATCAATATATAATAGGACTTGACTTGATTTAAAATAAGAGAGTTGCGAGCATTTTACCGAAAGGAATTATTTTTTGATCCATTGATGGTAAAATGGTCAAATATTTTTCTGAATAAATCTTCTTCGGTCCAAACTACTAGGGTTGAAAGTAGATTGTACAAGCTTTTTAATGGTTCAAACCACACGCAAATCGGATTTTCGGAATGTCTGGAACAAACACGCAAAATTGGACCTTTTAAGCAACTTTTGTGCACCCCAGGCGCAATCCATTGCGCCCAGGCGCATTCTTAAAATTTTCCGACAAGCGAACTTTTGTAGGCTTGGCACGGACTCACTTGAAATTGATTTGCGCGTGATGTGGACCGTTAAAAAGCTTGTTCATCTACTTCTAAGCAAAGTAGTTTTGATCCAAAATCACTTGTACATCAAATGAAATTACCATTTTATCCTTAGTAGGTCGGTAAAAAAAATTATTCCGAGAAAAGGCTCGTATCCCCCTCATATTAAACTGGATCAAGACCAATTGTATATTGACATATAGAATTTTCAAAGTACTAAAAGACGATGAAAACCAACAACGAAATTAGTGAAGTTTCATTTATGAAAATTTGGTTGAAAGCGGACCGGTTCAATGATCATCGGAGCCACTAAAGTTATTTGTGGAGCTTCTACACATTCTAAGTTCCATTCGGCAATAACATTCATAGTTATTGGAGGTCATAAGGCTTTTTATATACGCCACCCATGTAATTTTTTGTGGCCAGGAGTAATTCTTCGCAGCATTACTCTTGGCCATAGAGAATTACTCTTGGCCAGGCACAAAGAATTACTCGGCTACTCTTGGCCAGGCACAAATAATTACTTTTGGCCGCGAGGAATTACTTTTGGCCGCGAGGAATTACTCTTGGCCTCGAAAAATTACTCATGGCCGCAAAGAATGATTCTTGGCCGCGAGAAATTACTCATGGCCGCAGAAAATTTCCATTGGCCGATGAGAATTACTCTTGGCTGTGAGGAATTAAGCGGCCAAGTTTAATTCTTTGCGGCCAAGAGTAATTCTCTGCGGCCAAAAGAAATTCTTCGTGGCTAAGAGTATTTCTTCACGGCCATGAGTTTTTCTTCGCGGAGAATAATAATTCTTTGCTGCCAGGTGTAATTCTTCGCGCCCAGGAATAATTCTCTGTGGCCAAGTGTAATTCCTTGCAGCCCTGTGTAATACTTTGCAGCCAGGAGACTGGATAAACGAATGAGAAATCTTGGAACTGGGGTTCTAAACAAACATAAGGCGAACATCTTGTTGTGCACACTGTGGCACTACAAAATCTTATAATCCTATGATCCTATCCTGATAAGTTGACACATTTTGATGCACCCTAGGCGCACTCTATTGCACCCCGGGCGCCTCCTTAAAAATTTAATGACAAGCGAAATTTTGCGGACATGGTACGGACACACCCGAAATCCGATTTGCGTTTGGTTTGGACCGTTGAAAAGCTTGTCCAACCTAATTTCTAACCGAAGCATTTCGATATTTGTACATCAAATGAAATGACCATTTTACCCTTAGTGGGTCAAAAAAAATTATTTTGGTAAAAGGCTCGTATCTCCCTCTTTTTAATCAGACCAACACCAATTGTATATTGACAAATAGGATTTTCAAAGTGCTAAAATATGATGAAAATGAACAACGAAATTAGTGAATTTTTAGTTTTGAAAATTTGGTTGAAAGCAGACCGGTTCGAAATCTACTCTTGAACCGAAGTGGGTTTTTGATCCAAAATCATTCATACAACAAAAGATATTACCATGAAAATCTGGGATACTCTAAAACATCAATGTGGATATGGGCATAGGCTAGTGTACGGAGAGAATGGTCCTTCAAAAATTTGTCGAGTTGCATGTAAATTAGTCTAGAACAATGAAAAAAACTTCTATTTGTGATATGGACTAATTATTAAAAAAAAAGGAAGACACGAATATTGGTAAATAATTAAGAACATCAATCATTCAGCAAGTTTCGGGACATTCTTCCACCGACTAAACTACACAGCGTCGGTGGCAACATGGAGAGTGGCCGGTAGGAGTGTACGTAACATTGTGTGTTTTTCCTTTTCTTTGGAGTCTGTTTTGTCAGCAAAAGTAAGAGCATATCATGGCTCTTACTGAGTACCAACCTCGCTTTGCCGCTCTCCACTTTCTACAATAGCTACAGCAAGCAAAACCATGAAAGCACGATTCCCCGGTATTCCACCGGCCTCATCACTTGCCCCTTCCCAATTTAAAAAAAAAAAACTACAATACGTTGTCAATTGGAACGAGCGGCTGTTTCGATAGCTATTCTATTCTTTACTATTTTCACACGACATCAAATGGGAATGACTTCGGTGTCCCCGGTCATTTTGGGGACACCGTAACTTTTGGCATAACAAAACCATTATGAGTATAACCAAAACTCATTACAAGCGTAACAGAACCATAGCAAGACATAACCAAAACCATAGCAAGGCATAACTTATTTGTTATGCCTTGGTTGGGTTTAGTTACGCCTTGGTTGGTTTTTTGGATATTCCTTGGTTATGCCTTGTTTGGGTTCTGTTATGCGAACGAGCACCACCATTTGATGACCATATGTTACATTACTCTTGGCTAAAAGAAATTACTCTTAGCCGCAAAGAATTACTTTTAGCCGCAAGGAATTACACTTGGCAGCGAATAATTACTCATAGCCCCTAAGAATTACACTTTGCCGCGAAGAATTACACTTTGCAGCTAACAATTACACTTGGCCGCAAAGAATTACTCCAGGCAACAAGTATTAGTCGCGGCCAGAAGTAATTATTAGCGGCCAAGTGTAATTCTTAGCATCCAAGTGTAATTCGTCGCGGCCAAGAATAATTCTCTACGATTAAGAGTAATTCTCTGCGGCCAGGCGTAATTCTCTGTGGCCACGAGTAATTCCTCGTGGCAGAGAGTACTTCTTTGTGTCCCTAAGTAATTTTTTGTGACTAGAGGAGTAATTCTTTGAGGCCTGAAGTAATTCTTTGCGGCCAAGAGGATTGGAGAACAGAGTGAGAAATCTTGGAATTGGGATTCTAAACAAACATAAGGCCAACTTCTTGTTGTGCACACTGCGGCACTAAAAAATCTTATATATAGGTCTTACCGGTGAAAGGAGGAAGAAACTAATAGGTTTAACGATTTTACGAGTACTAGTAACCCTGCTAGTTCGACAAACAATCACCTGCCTCCGAAACTCTCCGTCACATGCCCAAGATTGGACCAACTTGGCACAAACTACAACGTCCAAACTGCCATCAATCTGATATTTTCCGTTTAGTTTGGCGGACAGACGTTATCAATTGGACCAATTTGGTACGAAAACAAACTTGAAGGTCAAAAGAGTTGTAATTTTATTTGGAGGACGAAAATGAGACTATGATAAAATTAGGAGGACCATTTATATAAATTTTCCTTCATATTTTGATCATATTGCGTTAGACATTTGTGCAAGTATTCTCCGAAAGAGCAATACTACTGTTCTCTAGCACCAGCCATTTAAAGCTAGGGAAGGCGATGGCATTTCTTAGCCGATTGGTGGTACCCCTTTTGCGTGAAACAAATGAAGACGAATTGGATGATGGAATTTTTCGTCGCCAAAAGCTTTAGCAACGTATTTTGCATTTTTGATGATAAATTTAATTCGTCGGCAAAGACCGAATTTGTCATAGTTGCAAGTGCGTAAGAAGATTATATTCTCCCCTACCCACAAATATTGATCAAAGTTGATTGTTGGGTTCGATTTGACCTCACTAATCAGTGGTGGTCAGTGGAATCCCGGACTACCCACAAATGATCAAATTAGTAAGTTATTTGGGTTCGATTTGACCTCACTAAAGCACCACTCAAACACTAATCTTTTTTGTCGATCGGACACTAAATGCTGCAGTTGTCTCATTTTCAACTCCAATATTACTGACTTGAATTTGCTTAATTGGAGCTCTCCGCTGGATTCAGGTCCAAAAAAGTCGCTTTCTTTTAAAGGTTTGTATGGTGGTGTTATTTAGCGGCATTGAATGGATCCACTCACTCAACAACAAGAAAAAGCATAAAATGGAAAACTACCCACGAAATACCGATCAGAAGCTTCTCTTTTTCTTTTTTTGGGTAAATTACCTTTCATTGAAAGAAACCCAATCAATACAGAAACAACGGGGCATACCCGTGAAAAACAAACGCAACCAACAGAGACATTCTGGCCTTAGTCAAAAGCAACTACAAGCCCATAGCCAAATACCTGTGATTTCTTCAATTTGAAATCACAACACACCCCAGCCCTTTGTCATTACATATTTTTGTTTTTGTTTGAGAATACGGAGTTATTGAAATAGGGTAGTTAATTAGAATCGGGGAAAGCCTTGAGGCGAATGGCAAGGCAGTTGAAGTCCATGTGCATGAGCCACTGATCAATTTGACCGAGGGGAGATTTGTTTGGGACAGTTGGGTCGTCATCAGTAAAGGCATCATCGCAACTGGAAATCAGTGTGCCAGCCGCAGAAAGATCACTGCCGACCTCAAAACCATTTCCTGCTTTAGTGGACCTGATTGCCTTCTTCCAAGAATCCATTGCCAAATCGTAGGTCTCCAGACAAACTTCATAACTCTGAGCATCGTAATGTGTGGCGGAAGGCAAGGCATGCTTGGCAATCTGGATGGCTTCTTTGGTGGTATGAATCCCGGCATGTATGTGCATGATGAGGATCGATGCAGGGTCGGTGTGTCCATTTAGGTATGGGATGATGGAGGATTGACATAGCGCTGGATAGGGGGTTGAGCATTGTTGGCTGAGGAACAGCCACTGCCAAGTTGAACATCGTCATCATCATCAGACAACAAGAGATGGAGAGTGCCCTATTGACGATCATCATGTTAAAGGAGTTCTCCACTCTCTCTCTCTCTCTCTCTCTCTCTCTCTGTAATGGGGGTGGGGAGAGAATGAGGAGACCCTGTGGGTTTTGGGGGAGATTGCGGGAGTCTTTATAGACAAATTAATAATGAATGGTAAGCATGCATTACCTCTTGAAAGTAAGGCTTGCGGGTTAACTTCCAGTGGTGGTCAGCAGTGCCTATGGGTGGGTAGCTGTAGTGGCCATTAATATCATGGCGCCAGGGATGACTCTAGATTTTTTAAAATTGTTGATGCAATATTTTCAAAGTGGATGTGACAAGAACTACTCCCGAGTCATCCCTGGCGCCATGATATTAATGGCCAGATATCTTTTCCATCAAACATTGATGTGGGCTCTAGAAGCTCTTAATAATCAATTCATTTTTGACACTTTATATTTTTTGACAAAATAAGAGGTATTCCTACACTCAAACAGGATGAGACTAATCATAATCTAACTTACTCACATCAAGCATGGGATCCACACAAATAGTGTGTGCGGGCCCATGCTTGATGTGAGTGAGTTTGTATGATTGTGCGTGTGGTTATATTTTATGCATCAAATCCACTTGAAATTTGAGATTAGGATCCTAGCTCCCTACTCTGAAAGGGTCCTATTGAGGTCATTTTTAGTAGCATTTTTCAATCCATCTCACCATTTCAAACACGATTTTGTGCACCTCATAAGAGTCCTTAATATTAATTCAAACTGTTTATTTGGTAGACGTCTAAAAACATATCACTTCAGTGAAAAATCTGTTTCATCGAACATCGATAGAAAAACGAATTTCTCACATTTTATGGAGAACAAATGGTACAATTTTACATTCAAAATGCTTACTTGATATGGAACACAAGGGCTCGCTGACTTTGTCAGTGTTTCTCTCTAGCTAGGCCACAAGTCGGTCGGCGTTTGGCTCATACTTGAATAAAAATATGAGTAAGGGTTGGAGACGTTGTAAGACGATTATAATAGAGAGATATCATATAGTAGAACATGACCTCCATGCTACATATATAGTAGTTCAAACATAATTAAGAACTCAAACCACACATGAAGATGAGTCTAGTAACCAAATCTCTCTCAATTGATCTTCCAGCCTTATTTCTGCTTCTCATCTCATTGCTTCAAATAAAAGTCCTTGCCCGTGACACAACATCATCCCTTAGTCTTGTTAACACCACTAGTAAATAGCCCGTGCTTTGCACGTGGAGATCTTCTCATTGGAAGGATTTTTACTTTGAGAAAAACTTATGAACGTAATATAGTCAACTACTTTAATTTAGTGTGCAAAGGATTTTTCAATTGGATCAGCAGAAGCAAGTGGTGACTGGTGGTTTCCAATGTACTCCCTCCATCCCATTTTGATAGTTCCCAACGAAAAGATGCATAATTTCGGGTAAAAAAATAAGCTATTTCCATTCTTGATTTTTCGAGTTTTTTCATACCAGATATCTCGTCTTTAATTTTGTGTGAAAAATTCCTAAAACATGCACTTCATTTTTAATCCGAAAATTACACGTCTGTCAACAAGAAACTTCAAAAGAAAGCAACTTCAAATTCCATTGCAAAAGAAAGCCTTTCCATGGCTTATATTTACAGGCACCTAATGCATCTATCAACAAGAATTTTGTTGTGAGCACCATGAACGCCAAAGCTTCTCTCCTACCAAAAATATATCAAGAACCACCAAACCCAATTAGTACAACACTAAGCTTCCAATTTTACATGCATCCCAATTTAGGTTACTCAAAGCATTGTTTTCCTCCAAAAGAGTAAACAAACCTCAATTCTCGAATCTCGAATCTGTGGGGTCAAACTTGCAAGCCTTCAATTCTAAGCATGTTGCATTTGAATAGTGTCCTTAATATAATTGTGAATATAATCATAGTCCTTAAAAAGGTCCGCATAAAATAACTGTTGGAATTACGTCAATTTGGTACCATTGATACACTTAAAATGAAAACAAACTAAAAGTGCACAGCTAAAGCAATTATTCTTCATGCCAGACCAAAAAAAGAAGAAAAGATATTACATTCCATTACCCCGTATATCTCAATGTCTAGCTTCATTCTAAGAATTATTCATCAATGGATGGAGGTTATGACCCAAAAAATGAATTACAGAGAATGAGAAAAAAACAGAAAAGTAAATCACAGAAGACCGATCATGCGCACTAAACAAAGAAAAGAGAAGGATTGAAAAATGAAATTACTGAAATGCAGTCAAGTTAACCAACCAAAAATGTTTTTTTTTTCTTGGTTATATCTATAAACATTCCCACTCTTCTAACCCAACAAACAAGAGGGGTAATTTTTGAGTCTCTAGCTTAATTCTTTCCCTATTATTGCGTTTTTCATTATATTAACCAACACAAATGAAGATGCAACATAGGATAGAAAAGTACAGGAGAGAGAAAAAGGCAAACAAAGAACCAACATTTATGGAGTAATCAAAACTCAATCAATAGTACTTAGTTCAAGATATAACAGGGAAAGAAAAGTAATAATAAGCCATTGCAAAGAAAACTGAATCAAAAGTCTATGTGCTTGTTCAGACCTAAATATCTTCAACCAATTTGATTCTTCTGCAGCGACCAAAAGTTCTGAACCACATTATTATAAACTTTTGAAAATCCTACCAGAGAATCAAGAAAATATAAGGCGAAACTTCCGACGATAAAATATTCTTTGGTTTTGAAATTTGAGTGGCTTGACCGAAGGAAATATCCTAGATTGATAACTTACACAGTAATTTCAAGTACATATTGACGCACCCTCATACAGTGAGCCACGAAATAGCCCATTAAACAAATAACTAAATTATGCCTAGACCTTCAACAAAATATGTGCCTCTTCCAACCAAGAAAAGTCCGATGATACTTTGCCAATAAAACCAATAAAGCTTCAAAAAATTAAACCATGGCCGCATTAGAATTACGTATACAGTGAAAGAGAAATCTAAAGTGGAACCGATGAGTCAATGTGGTTGTTTAGAATCTTAGATCATATAACAATCTTTCTCTAATTTGATTTCTCTGAATCGACAAACAGTTCCACACAATTATAGATCCTACTTGTGAGGCTACAACATTCCTTAATTTTGAACATTTCAGTGCTTTCGCCAAACAAAATAGCCTGGATTGATAACTTACATGATAGTTTGAGATAGATAATGACGCACCCTCATGCCGCAGACTAGAAGCATCGATACACTAAGAGATACAACACATTGAATATGGGTAAACTTGACAGAAGTTTTTGGTTCGCCATTCATTGAGTAGGAAGAAATAGGAGCAAAATCCATTAACATCCTACTCAACAGTTACAACTTATAACCTTACCATGAAGATACCCACAACTTTACGGGAACTTGTGGTCTAATTCCTCATAGAGGCAATACATCAAACACCTAACTTGCAGTAGTACGTGCATGAATCACAGAGTTCCTGTATAGAAGAAGTTTTGTTCGATCATTTAAAGTAATTGATATGGTACTATCATTATCATCTGATATAGTTCGTATCCTACCTGTTTTTTTTGGGCCAGAATTTTTGGGAATTTAAAAATTGGGAACGAGAAAGAGAGCAGTGTTGGTCGTCGATGATGCCAGGAGAGATGTCAGTTAGAGCCACAGTTCCACACCCTCACCAGAACAGGACCGATATATGGAGGCTGGTGTTATTGTAAATTGTCGGCGAATGTTTTGGGAAGAATTTGTTTACGACAAAGTTCCATGGTCTCATAGTCTGGGGCGCAATTGAATTGACGTAGAAGGAGAAATCTTAGGAAATGCGTACCGCGTGGAAGCAGAAGCTATGGCAGAGGAGATTTTGGGCGATCGGCAATGGCGGATGAAGAAATTCTGAGCGTCGCGGGGAGGGAGTCAGTCGAAGTGAGAAACGTACTCACTGCTTCAATTCAAAGGTGTAGCAGTTGGGAGGTTGTCGTTGGTTCACTTTTGGAGACGGCCGTCCTTTGGAAACAACGGCCCACCGAAATGGTGCCCAACAGAAGCAGTGCCGTAGGATTTGAAGGCAAAGTGTTATTTTCCATTTGGGGTGGGTAGTTACTCCAAATCTTCCGAAGGGGTATTATTCAATCGTTTTTGTTGGGGCCGTATTATTGTGTCAGTGGGAGTAGGATGTAGATGGGGCAGAAATTAGTTGCAATTGTTAGGGGCATTTGTGGAAAGTAAAAATGAGGAAATATTTTTGTACATTTAAAAGAAGTAGTATAGATAACTAAAGTTCGTGCAAACTTTGCCACGAAGATTACTTATGCTAAAATACGACACAAGATTTAGGTAGTTGATGGCGAGGTCACAACTTCATTTTCTTGTTTACAATCGCACACCATTAACATGCCTCCAATGGAACTCCTAAAACGGTGTATACCTTATTGGCTGGAAGATTTTTGTAACGGTCTGTTTTCGACCAACTTTTCCTGAACTAAAGGTAAACAATTATATGTTTGCCTCATAATATCTTGGAGTACTTCGAATACCCTATTTATCAATATATAATAGGTCTTGACCTGATTTAAAATGAGGTAGTTGCGAGCATTTTACCGAAAGGAATTATTTTTTGACCCATTGAAGCTAAAATGGTCAATTTTTTTTTATGCATAAATCATTTTTGGTCCAAATTACTTAGGTTTGAAAGTAGATTGGAAAAGCTTTTTACCGGGCCAAAACACGTGCAAATTGGATTCTCGGAGTGTCCGGGACAAACGCGCAGAGTTGGATGCGCCCGGGGCGCACTCCATTGCGCTCCGGGCGCATCCTAAAAATTTTATGACAAGCAAACTTTTGTAGGCTTGGAAAGGACACACCTGAAATCCAATTTGCGCCTGGTTTGGACGGTTTAAAAGCTTGTCCAATCTACTTTCTAACTGAAGTAGTTCTGATAAAAAATCACTTGTACATTAAATGAAATTACCATTTTACCCTTAGTGGTTCAGGAAAAAAATTATTTTAAGAAAAGGCTCGTATCCCCCTCATTTTAAATTGGATCAAGACTAATTGTATATTGACAAATAGAATTTTCGAAGTACTAAAAGATGATGAAAACCAACAACAAAATTAGTGAAGTTTCATTTATGAAAATTTGGTTGAAAGCAAACCGGTTCAAAGATCATTGGAGCCACTAAAGTCATTTGCGGGGCTTCTACACATTCTAAGTTCCATTTGGCAATATATTCAAAGTTCTAGGAGGTTATAGGGCTTTTTATATATGCCACCCATTAAATTTTTTGCAGCCAGAGTAATTCTTCTCAGCATTACTCTTGGCCGTAGAGAATTACTCTTGGCCAGTAGCAAAGAATTACTCTTGGCCGTGAGGAATTACTCTTAGACGCAGAGAATCACTCTTGGCCAGCCGCAAAGAATTACTCTTGGCCGTGAGGAATTACTCTTGACCGTAGAGAATTACTATTGGCCGTGAAGAATTACCCAGGACCGCGAAGAATGACTCTTGGCTGCGAGATATTTCTCTTGGCCATTGAGAATTACTATATGCCACGAGGAACTATGCGGCCAAGCGTAATTCTTTGCGGCCAAGAGTAATTTTCTACGGCCAAGAGTAATTCCTCGTGCCCACGAGTAATTCTTCACGGCCAAGAGTAGTTCTGTGCGGCCAAGAGTAGTTCTCTGCGGTCAAGAGTAGTTCCTCACGGCCAAGAATAATTGTTCGCGGCCCCGAGTAATTGTTCGCAGCCAATAATATACTTCTTTGCGGCCAGGTATATTTTTTTGTGGCCATGAGTAATTCTCTGCGGCCAAGAGTAATTTCTTGCGGTCAAGAGTATTTCTTCGCGGTCCTGAGTAATTCTTCGTGGCCAGGAGGACTGAAGAAACAGAGTGAGAAATCTTGGAACTGGGGTTCTAAACAAACATAAGGCCAACTTGTTGTGCACACTGTGGCACTATGAATTTTCAGGTATAACTAAAGTTGGTGCAGACTTTGCCACGAAGATTACTAATGTTGAAATACGACACAAGATTTAGGTAGTTGATGGCAAGGTCACAACTTCATTTTCTTGCTTGCAATCGGACACCATTAACATGCACGGAACTCCTAATACAGTGTATACCTTACAGGCTCGGAAGATATTTGCAACGGTCTCCTTTCTACCCACTTTTAATGAACTAAAGTTAAACATTTTTATGGTGGCATTCTAATATCTTGTAGTACTTTGAAACCCCTATTTATCAATATATAATAGGTCCTGACTTGATTTAAAATGAAGGAGTTGCGAGCGTTTTACCGAAATGAATTATTTTTTGATCCACTGAGTGTAAAATGGTCAAATATTTTTATGTATAAATCATCTTCGGTCCAAACTACTTGAGTTAGAAAATAGATTGGACAAGCTTTTTAACGGTTCAAACCACGCGCAAATCGGATTTTGGGAGTGTTCGGGACGCACATGCAAAGTTGGACCTTTTATGCAGCTTTTGTGTCCCCAGGCGCATTTTGATGCTCCCTAGGCGCACACTATTGCGCCCTGGGCACATTCTTAAAAATTTTATGACAAGCGTAATTTTGCGGACTTGGCACGGACACACCCGAAATCCGATTTGCGTGTGGTTTGGACCATTGAAAAGCTTGTCCAATCTACTTTCTAACCGAAGTAATTTCGATATTCGTACTTCAAATGAAATGACCATTTTACCCTTAGTGGGTCAAAAAAATTTATTTTGGTAAAAGGCTCGTATCTCCCTCATTTTAAATCAAACCAACACCAGTTGTATATTGACAAATAGGATTTCCGAAGTACTAAAATATGATGAAAACGAACGAGGAAATTAGTGAAGTTTTATTTTTGAAAATTTGGTTGAAAGCAGACCGATTCAAAATCTACTCTAGAACTGAAGTGGTTTTGATCCAAAATCATTCGTACATCAAAAGAAATTACCAAGAAAGTATGGGATACTCTAAAACATTTTATGTGGATATGGGCACTGGCTAGTGTATGGGGAGAATGGTCCTTCGAAAATTAGTCGAGTTGCATGTAAATCGGTCTAGAATTATGAAAAAAACATCTATTTGTGATATGGATTAATTATTTCAAAAAAAGGAAGACACGAATAATGGTAAATAATTAAGAACATCAATCATTCAGCAAGTTTAGGGACATTTTCCCACTGACTAAACTACACATCGTCGGTGGCACCACGAAGAGTGGCCGGTAGGAGTGTACGTAACATTGTGTGTTTTTCCTTTTCTTTGGAGTCAGTTTTGTCAGCAAAAGTAAGGGCATATCATGGCTCTTACCGAGTACCAACCTCGCTCTGCCCCTCTCCAATTTCTACAATAGCTACAGCAAGCAAAACCATAAAAGCATGATTCCCCAGTATTCCACCGGCCTCACTTGCCCCTTGGCATGCTAGGTACAAAGAAAACTTAACTGGAAAGTATCCCAAAAAAAGCCATCACTGATTGAGCTTCACTTTGATGAGTGAACCGCATACATGAAATTGAATCTCAACCACTAGTTACTCTTTTCAGGGTACTTTCTGGATAAGTTTTCTTTGTTCCTAGCATTAATGTTTAAAAAAAAAACTACAATAGGTTGTCAATTGGAACGAGCTGCTGCTCCGATAGCTATTCCATTCTTCACTATTTTCACTCGACATAAAAAACTCATGCATCTCTCTCCAATCGTCTCTCTCAATACCATGAATTCCGATTATTTACGTCCGATACGATAAAAGAAAGCATAAAAGTGCAACAACAACTCAGTAACATGTAAGTGCAAGAGAGTGATTTACTCGGATTCATTAAAAGTCTAACCAGCAAATAGAGTTGAAAAATGCCTATCCAAAAAAAAAAAAAAAAATAGAGTTGAAAAATACCACTTTCAAACTGTAAATTGTTTGAGAAACCTATTCTAGTAAAGTGGGTTGTCTCACCCTCCCTTCACAATGGAGGCAGAGATTTGAGCTCCACAGGAGGCGAATTTGGGGTCCAATTGTATACCCAAAGAAACGATGCTTCATACTTCATATAGAACGACATTTTTATTACAGAATTTGATACAAAAATGATGTGATTTTCATTAGTCTTTCTAATTTCAAGTAAAAAGCACTATTATAAGTCATGGTAAGTTAGGTTCATCGGAACACTCTTCATTGCAAAAAAAAGAAGATTATATCTACTGACCCGCTAGCTTCCTCTGCATTGATCTGGTTTTTGGTGTTTGGTGCAGGAATTTGATAGGTTATACGGGCCGGGGTGGCAGTGTATCGTAGGGACAGATTTCAGCTCGTTCGTGACTCACTGTACGGATGTTTCATTCACTTCTGCATTGGAAACCTTGCTATTTTGCTCTTTTAGGGGCTCAGCAGGCCCAGAGGCTGAGGCAACCCAAAATTCTATCTTGGAGGCTGTGAAAGCATGAACTTTGTGTCCATTTTCCTTCTGTTGGTTTTCTGCTCTAGACTTGGAATTAATGAGAAAATCTCTTCATTGACAAAGTCTCTTAACTGTCACCTCATATTTTGCAAACTTGTTCATTTGCTTGTTTCATCTGCTCGGATACGATTTGTCTTCTCTGGTGAACATTTTACTTTTGTCCTGTGAGTCAGAGAGGAGGAGAACCATGGTGACCAAATTGTGACTGAATTATCACCAAATTCATTCCAATCTTCAAACTTCAAATTCACTTCAACTGGGAGATGCTGTCCATAAGAAACTCGGCGATCAATCGAGCCAGTAACCAAGCACATGAGGCAGATTCAGTGGATGGTCAGTGACCCGGATTGGGAAATCTTGTAGGGAGGAGACAGGGATTTTAGTGCGGCACATGAGCCACCTGGATCCCCGGGTCCGAACCCGTTCAGTCACGAACTCAGAGACAACATCCCCATCACATGGAACATATGGTCATCGATCAAGCAAAGTACACATCTGGGTAATCTTTCACGAACACCACTTTTTCCCCTTTTCTCTTTCCTTTTTTCTTTTATGCCGATAAGTCAAGTGACTAGAGAAACAGAGCAAGAAATCTTGAAACTGGAGTTTTAAAATGGTCAAATCTTTTGATGTATAAATAATATTGAATCCATGCTTGGGTTAGATAACGAAGGAATCAAGGTTGCCACTGAAAGCTACACAAGCCAAATGCCTGGAATTCAGGACCAAGTTTGGGTGGCTTCCTGGACTGCTTGCCTTGCAAAAGCAGAGATTCCTGAATCATCTCACCTTTGGACCAATATGGATTTACCAAGTGCTGCTGCTAGCTGTGAGGAAGATATTGCAGAGGAGAGGGCTGAAGAGCAGGTGGTGAACGTGTCTGAACAACCTGTTACTGAAGTAGAGCCACAGAATGATATGACCAACCCTGGCCAAAAGGAAGTCAGTGGTGGTCCACTTGAAGATGAAAATACCACAGAAGAGCTGGCTGCTCCAGTAGCTCCTACAATTACTCCTGCAGCTGTCCAAGATCTCACAGAAGACGAATAAATTCAATCGTTATGTGTCTTGACAATCTGTTTTGCCACCTGTTTGAATTGTGGTTTTGTGACGTCAGAATACTGTGCTAAAAACTCGTTTAGTATTTCGTACTTGTCTTTGATTTGTAAGTTTCCCGTACTTAATCGTTTGAAGGTTTCACGTACTTATGATGCATGTATTCGTATGCATCACAGGGGTTTTAAGTTTCTCGTACTTTGAATATTTCGTGGCTAACATGTACTTTTAAAGTTTATGCATGTCTGTCCAAGTTTCTCGTACTTAAAGTTTATGCATGTCTGTCCAAGTTTCTCGTACTTCAATTTCATACAAGTGTTTCTCGTATGTGTTTAAGTTTCACGTATTTAGAACAATTCACAAGTATTTCGTACTTGCGTTCTCACAAGTGTTTCGTACTTGCGTTTAAGTATTTCGAACACGTATTTAGAACAATTCACAAGTATTTCATACTTGCGTTCTCACAAGTGTTTCGTACTTGCGTTCTCACAAGTGTTTCGTACTTGTGTTTAAGTATTTCGTACTTAAATGTTTGAAGTTTACACAAGTGTTTCGAACTTGTGCAGCTAAAATAACAAAACTAGAACACGAGAGAGTTTTATTCGTAACTCTCACACAATCACGATGTGCATAAAGAAAATTTTATTCATACAAAAAATTTTCTCAAATTATGGACATTCTAAGGTCTTGGCACTGGGTTCCCATCCAAGTCTGCCAATCGATAAGCCCCAATGCCCGCGATTTCTGTAACTCGATATGGGCCTTCCCAATTCGCCCCTAGCTTTCCCTCATTAGCCACTTTAGTATTGCCGAGCACTTTTCGTAGCACAAGGTCTCCAACACCGAACTCTCGTGGGTGTACGTTCTTGTTATAACTTTTGATGAGCTGCTCTTGGTATGAGGCCAAGTGCACCAGGGCCCGCTCTCGTCGTTCCTCGGCAAAGTCTAACTCAATCTCCAAGGCTCTGTCATTTCCTCCACTTTCAACCAAAGTGGTCCTGTTGGTTGGCAGACCTATTTCCAATGGAATAACAGCCTCTATTCCATATGCTAATGAATAGGGGGTCTCTCCCGTAGACCTCCTTGGCGTTGTTCGGTATGCCCATAGAACCAATGGCAATTCATCGGGCCATTTCCCCTTTGCCTTATCCAAACGTTTCTTAATCCCATCAAGAATTGTTTTGTTTGAAGCCTCTGCTTGTCCGTTGCTTTGAGGGTAGGCTGGAGTTGAGTAATAATTTCTTATCCCATACTGGGCACAGAAAGTTTTGAATTTCTTCTGAAATTGTGACCCATTGTCTGTAATCAACGAATAAGGTACCCCAAAGCGAGTTATGATGCTCTTCCACACGAACCTTTCTATCACAGGTTCAGTGATCTTGGCCAATGGCTCAGCCTCGATCCACTTAGTGAAGTAATCTGTTGCAACTAGTAGGAATTTTCGATTCCCAGTTGCTTTGTGTAGTGGACCTACTATGTCCATTCCCCATTGAGCAAACGGCCAGGGACTTATCAGCGGCACCAGGTCCTCGGCTGGTGTTCGAATCATTGGTGAAAATTTCTGACACTTCTCACAAATTTTTACGTACACCTTAGCATCTTCTTGCATGTACGGCCACCAATACCCTTGGGTGATTGCTCGGTGGGCTATGGATCGACCACTAGCATGGCTTCCACAAGTTCCCTCGTGAATTTCATGGAGGAACTTTTGCACCATCTCAGGATGCACACAAAGCAAGTAGGGTCCTGTAAAAGACTTCCTCAATAGTTTTCCCTCTGGGGATAACCAGAACCGAGCAAATTTGGTCCTGATTTTATGAGCCTCCTTTTTGTCCAAAGGGAGTGTTTCATCTCGTAAAAACTCCACTATTGGGTCCATCCAACTTGGTCCTTGGTTCACATCCAAGACCATCTCCACACTTCTCCCAATGCTCGGCTCAGTCAGATACTCCACGGCTATTTTTCTTTTAAACTCAGATGATACAGCTGCGGCTAACCATGCCAATGAATCTGCATGAGCATTCTTTCCAGAACTTATCTGCTCAATATACACCCTCTCGAAGGTATCGAGCAGATCTCTGGTCACCTGTACATATGCCGCCATCTTCTCGCTCCAGGTTTCACATTGCCCGGACAGTTGATGGACTATGAGTTGTGAATCGGAATACACCCTAACACGTTCAGCTTTTAGGGTTTTTGCACTTCTCAAACCAGCTAAGAGTGCCTCGTACTCTGCCACGTTATTTGATGCACTGAACCCTAGCCGAACAAATAATTCCAACATTGACCCTTCAGGGGGTAAAAGCACAACTCCAATTCCTGAACCGGTGTTGCAAGCTGACCCATCAACAAACAGCTTCCATTCTAAGGGATCTTGTTCGGCTGATTCATGTTTCTTCGTTACAGGTCGCATTGCCTCATGCTCCTTTCTCGTAGGAGGCAAAGGTGCTACTGTGGGTGAGAATTCTGCCACAAAATCAGCCAACAGTTGACCTTTGATTGCTGTGCGCGGCTGATAATCAATGTCGTATTGGCTCAACTCTACGGACCAAGTTGAGATCCTTCCCGAGAAGTTTGCCTTTCGTAGCAGTGATTTTAACGGGAACTCAGTGTAAACCACAACTTTATGACTCTGGAAATAATGTGGCAATTTTCTGGTTGCTATCCTTAATGCCAGGACTAATTTCTCGAGGGGCAGATATCTCGTTTCCGCATCTAACAATGTTTTGCTCACATAGTAAACAGGGATTTGCTCGGATCCCTTGTTTCTTAAGAGGACTGCACTTACAGCATGCTCAGAAACAGCTAAATATAAAACTAGGGACTCACTTGGCTCTGGAGTCGAAAGAAGGGGAGGAGAGGCCAAATATCCCTTCAGATCCTGGAAGGTTTGTTCACATTCTGCTCCCCATTTGAACCCTTCCCTTTTCTTTAACAGCTGAAAGAAAGGTCTGCACTTGTCGCTTGATCGGCTAATAAATCGATTAAGAGCCGCTGCCATCCCAGTCAATCGTTGGACTTCTTTCGTTGTCCGAGGACTTTCCAGATTTTGTAAGGCCTTTATTTGGTCGGAATTCGCCTCTATTCCCCTTAGAGTTACAAGATGGCCCAAAAACTTTCCAGAACCAACTCCAAACGCACACTTCGAGGCGTTGAGTTTCAACTTGTATTTCCTCAAAATCTCAAAAGCTTCTCTCAAATTTGCAATATGGCCTTGCCCAGCTTTACTTTTCACCACCATGTCATCTATGTAAAGCTCCATAGTTTTGCCGAGCAATTTTCTGAACATGATGGTTGCCAGTCTCTGATACGTTGCCCCTGCATTCTTCAATCCAAAAGGCATGACATTATAACAGTACAACCCTCGTGGTGTAATAAAAGACGTTTTCTCCTGATCTGGCCCGAACATTGCAATTTGATGGTATCCTCGATATGCATCGAGAAAACTCATCCGTCCATATCCCGCTGTTGCATCAACCAACTGGTCAATCCTTGGAAGAGGAAAACTATCCTTTGGGCACGCCTTGTTTAAATCTGTGAAGTCAACACACACACGCCATTTTCCGTTCTTTTTCTTGACGACAACAGTATTTGATAGCCATTATGGATAATAAACTTCCCTTATTACCTTGGCTTCCAACAAATGATCCACTTCTTCAATTACAGCGTCAACGTGCTGTACGGCTGCCCTTCGTTTCTTTTGAATGACCGGTTTATGCTGTGGATCTATATTCAAATGATGGCAGATAACATCTGCACTTACCCCAGGCATCTCCTCTGGTGTCCAAGCAAATACATCGACATAAGTTTTCAAAAAACTAATCAGTTCATTCTCTTCCTCTTTTGGCAGTGATTCCCCAATTAGAAAATACCTATCTGGATCAGTCTCGTTGATCAGTGTTTTCTTCAAATCCTCAACTACCCTCTCGGTTGGGTCTTTTCCAATATCCTCAATGGTCGGCAGATCCGAAATTTCCACAGTATTAACATGGTGGGCATTATGGACTCTTTTTATGATGGATACCAAACATTGTTGAGCTATCTTTTGGTTACCTTTGATGTGCTCAATCCCATTAGACCCTGGGAACTTTACCATCTGATGGAAAGTTGAAGAGACTGCCCTCATCTTGTGCAACCATGTTCTCCCTATAATCACGTTATAGGAAGACGGTACATCCACCACTAAGAAGTCGGTTCGTAGCACCACTGTCCCAGCCCGAACAGGCAGAGTTACCTTGCCTAACGGCCAAACTGCTCCTGCTCCAAATCCGACCAATGGAGTTACTGATTGTACCAAATCTTCTTGTGTGAGCCCCAGTTTTTTGAATGCATCATAGTATAGCACTTTGGTGCAACTCCCTGAATCCACCAGGATTCTTTCCATATCATATTCCCCAACTCGTAGGGTTATGACCAAAGCATCATTGTGAGGTACCTGGACTCCTCCCAGATCTTCATCCGTAAAAACTATGCTCTCGTTGCTTGCCCCTTCGTTGCGCCCTCTTTTCTTCCCCAACTGCATTACATGTTGGTCATGTTTCACTTGTCTCTGAAGCAATCTCACCTCATTTCTCGTATAAGGTTCGGCTAATCCATCTATCATATGGATTACCCCTTTTGGATTCTGTTCGTAATCCAACTCCATTGCCTTGTCTTTATCCTTGGAATCTTCTTGGATAAATCTTTGAGATAACCTCGTGAGACCAAATCATCAAGATGCTGTTTAAACATCTCACAGTCCTCAGTCATGTGACCCCAATCCTTATGGTAACTGCAGTGCTGATTCGTAGCACGTTTTGAATCTTTATTCCCACCAAGAGTTGGGGGCCATTTGAAATAAGGTTGATTCTTTATTCAATAAAGAATCCTGTAAATGGGCTCTTTCCAAACCGTGTTTATGGAAAAGAATGACTTGGGATCCGGGGCTTGTTTATCCTTGTACTGCTCTTTCTTCGCCTGCCCATAATCTTTTCTTTCACGATAAGTTTTGGGCTCTAGCTTGTCAGCTTTCTTTATAGGTCCTTTTACTTGCTCGGCGGCCAACTTACCATCCTCTCGTAGGATGTCATCCTCGTTCCTGGCGTGCTACTCAATTCTCTCCATCAATTTTGCCAATGTCTGCACGGGACTCATGTTTAGAGACTTACGCAGTTCCCCCCAAACAGGTAAGCCTATTTTGAACGTGGCTATTGCGTATTCTTCACTACATCCTTCAATCTCGTTGAAGGTTTCCCAGTACTTCTTTGAATAAGTCCTGATCGGCTCGTCCTCTCCTTGTTTCATAAAAGAAAGACTCTCAAAGGTTTTGGGAGCTTTCCTGCTTGTCAAGAACCGTGTAGTGAATTCCTCGGCCAACTGCACCCATGTTCGGATGGAGCGTGAGCCCAATCTGTGGAACCAAGACAAAGCAACCTTCCCTAAACTCGACGGGAACATCTTGCACGTGATTGCATCATCTCCTTCATGCATAAACATCGCTTGCTAGTAATGCTGTATATGGGCCACGGGATCAGCATCTGTCTCGTAGAGGATGAATGTTCCGTGTTTTACCCTGGTCAGCAATCTAGCCTCCTGTAACTTTTTTGCAAAAGGGGAGGATGCTATATTCTGAAGTGCTTTCCGTGCTACTTCCCGTGCAGTCATGGCTTCATCCTCTGGTCCTTTCTTGGATCTAATTCTTTCCCAATCGGAATCAGGTCTCTCGTACCTGTCCCTATGATGTTTCCTACTCCCTTCCTCCTCGGGGGTAGAGCTTCGACCTCTGCTTCTCCTCTTTCTCGGAGATACCCTCCTTCGCTTGGGTGTTCGGATCTTGCTCCTTCCTTTTCGTGGAGAAGCTTTATGTCACCTTGGGGTCAGACTTCTGCTTCTGCTCCTCCTTCCTCGTGAAGGAGCCTTTTGGTACTGTACCAAAGCGTATTCACTGCCTCTAGAATTTCTTCGAGATAGTCCGGAGTCCTCCGGATGTTCTCTGATTCTCTCTAGTTCTCTGATTTCATGTTCTCATTTTTTGATCAAACGAGCATACTCCTCAATCTCTTGTCTCTTCTTATCAAGAACGTCTTCGCTACGGTATACACTTCTAGAGTGTGCAATCGATTCATCCCCTCGATGGGATTTAGTCCTTCTCGTGGACTTCGATGCCGTCTCTCCATCTCTATTTTTGGAGTTGCCGTGGATAGTAAGGGGGTGGCCCTTACTTGTGGTCCTCTTGTGTCCTCCTTCGGGCTTTCTCGGAGCCTCGGGTGGAGACTTATCCCCTCCTCCAACTAACACATCCTTTGGGTCGTGTGGCGTTGCTGGATCTATTTCCACCATGGTCGTATTTCAAAGGGAACTCTTTCGTTTCCCACAGATGGCGCCAATTGTAGGTGGACAAATTCAAGTAGTGCTCTGAATAGCATTGGAATGTAATGGCTTCACGTGCCTCTCGAACGGAACCCTAGTTTGTCAATGAAACCCTCGTCCTGCAAAACAGACAAGGAGTGAGTGCACCTTTGCCTCTCGTGGCAAAGGCCCTCCGATGCCTTTGTTAGTATTTCGTACTAATGGAGCCCTAATTATCAGTAGGTAAATATCGAATAATGCAATGAATTGCGTACCTTTTGCCTCTAGGTTTACCTCATATTTATAGATTTGCATATGCTTACTAGCCAAGCATCCGTGTTGCCCTAGGATTCCTAACTCGAATAGGAAACCCAGGATATCAAAGATTCTCGTTTCCTTTATCAGTTTATTTCCTTAATCCTTGTAGGACTCTTTCCATAACAAGCCAATCATCCCATACTCGTTGGGTATCTTTCTTAGATCCTATATTCTTGGGATCTCACCCTTTAACGGAATACCGGTGATTCTGGACCCTTCTAGAATGTTCCCTTCAATAGGACTTCTCTCTTTGTTCGGCCATCTCATGGCCGAACAAATGGCCTGGACCAGTTACTTCACATGTAACTGGTCCTTAAGAAACAATGGAGACCATATGCTTTTCTCATTGTTCGGCAAAGAGCCGAACAATGTATCTGAACAGTGGCATCACATGTCACTTTCCTTGTATTTGGTCCAATAACATCTCGTGTTATTGCACCGAGAATCGTGCAACCTCTCTGGACCATTGACTTCTCATGTCACTGGTCCATAGCGTGTTGACCTTTTCTTTGACCGTGCTCAGGCCCGTTTTGTACCTGTTCGGGAATACCTCCCTACAGAAACTATGTACCGCGGAGCTCCTGGTCAGCAAACGAGTCAATGATGCAGCTGCTGTCGGGCAGAAATGCGTCAATAACATGACCCGGTGGATCGAGGAAGATTTGTTGGCATCGCGTGCATGTGGAGGATCGGGCGAGGTAGAGTTAACCTATTTTGTCTTCCTCATGAGTTTCAATGTGATAGGCAACCTCATGCTGTAGAGAGATTTGTTGGAACCACACTCGGAGGGAGGGCATGAATTCTTCGATGCCATGAACAAGATAGGGGAGTTGGCTAAGCCCAGAGTAGCAGATTTCTTGCCGTTTCTGAAATGGATGGACTCCATGGGGACCAAAATATGGATCGGCACATGGGACGAGCCATGAAGATCGTAGCCGAGTTTGTGACCGACAGGGTTTCAGCAAAAGAAGCATTCAGGTACTGAGAAGGTGAACAGAGACTTCCTGAACGTTATGCTGGAGTACGGAGGTGATGGCAAAGAAAGGCCAGACAAGATATCAGAGTCAAATGTGACTATTATCATAATGGTGATAACATCCTTCATTCCCATTTGTGTGTTTGTGATTCAATTGGACATTTCTTAAAAATGAAGCTATTCGGTCCGTGTGACTCTTGGTAATTTTTCAATGTAAGTGTTAATGGTGCAGGAAATGTTTTCCGGAAGTTCAGACACTACAAGCAGCACAATCGAATGGGCAATGGCAGAGCTACTATGTAACCCCGATTGAATGAGAAAGGTTAAAGAAGAGATAAATAGCATCGTTGGACTCTACGGGAAGGTTGAAGAGAAGAATATGGATAAGCTCCCTTATTTGCAGGCAGTAGTGAAGGAAAGCCTCCGATTACACCGTATAGTTCCATTACTTCTACCACGGAATGCAATGCACGATTCTAGCTACATGGGGTGTCAAATACCCAAGAATACACAAGTGCTTGTGAATGCATGGGCAATCGGGAGGGACCCAGAGTCCTGGGACGACCCCTTGTCTTTCAAGCCCGAGAGGTTTCTGGGCAAGAACATTGACTACAAAGGGCAACGCTTCGAGTTCATCCCGTTTGGATATGGGAGAAGGATGTGCGTTGGATTTGCGTTAGCTCAACGGGTGGTTCACCTTGCTCTGGTGATGCCAGTGAATCCCAAGATAATTTTACTGCCCTTCTACATAATTTTGGAACTCCCAACTAAGTCATGGAATTATTCTCATAACCAACTTTGACTAAATAAGTGCTGATATTCAAGTGACTTTTGGTATCTTCTACTTGAGAGTTGAAAGGTCCTCTTGGAATTTGTCGTTTTCTTTTATGTTTCAGGAATTTTCTAGTCCTTTTTTTGTGTTTAAAGGCCAGTTATCTACTGATATGAATTAGCTTGATAATTGAAGTGAAATTTCAGCCTTTGGCTAGTTCCTATTACGACTCTTATCCCGTGGGTGAATTCCATAGGGTGGCGAGTGTGATACTTCTAAGTTCTCACTTGTATTACCTTCTCAAATCCATATTTCCGACATCAGTTTTGGTATCAGAGCTTTGGTTTCAATGGCGGGTCGTCGTCGCAAACAAAATGTCGATGAACCTCAAGCTCGTGAGAGAGACCTTCGTGATGTCGAGGTGGATGACTTGAGGAGACAAGTGCAGCAACTCCAGTTGCGTTTACAACGCTATGAGACTCTGGAACGTGTTGATTCGCACCACGGTTCAGAGGATGAAGCTTCAGATGAGGAGGAGGTTAACCCTTTTCACCGTGCTTCTAGCAACGCATTGAGTGGGGGGGCTCCTCGTTATCAACTTCGACGAAACCATTATTTCCAGCAAGAATACGGAGTGAAAGTTGAAATACCAGAGTTTGAAGGAAGAATGCATCCTGATGAATTCTTGGATTGGCTCAACACTGTTGAAAGAATTTTTGAATACAAAGATATTCCGGAAGACCGAAAGGTTAAATTGGTTGCCATCAAGCTAAAGAAACATGCCTCGCTTTGGTGGAAACATCTTAAGAAGCAACGAGATCGAGATGGGAAGAGAAGGATCGAGACATGGGAGAAAATGAAGAAAGAGTTACGGAGGAAATTCCTACCTGATAATTACCTTCAAGACGCTTTCTTGAAATTTCACAATTTTGAGCAAAAGGAGTTGACTGTTGAAGAGTATACAGCAGAATTTGATCAATTACAAATGCGTTGTGATATTTTGGAGCCAGAAGAGCAAACCATCGCCCGATATCTTCGAGGACTTCAGTCAGAAATTCGCCATGTGGTTCAACTGCAGCCCTATTGGACCTACAATGATGTCGTCAATCTGTCATTCAAAGTGGAAAAGCAATTAAAGGAGTCCCGTGGATCAACTTCGCGTACTTGGAACAAGGAAAGCAACTCTAATCGAGCAAATGCATCCTCAACCAACAAGGAGGCTATTTTCAAACCAAATCCAAAAAAAGAAACTGCAGCTGGAAGTTCTAACCCAAGAAGTTCTAATCCTAGTTCCCGTCGCTGTTTCAAGTGTCAAGGATTTGGACACATCGCTGCCGATTGTCCTAATCGCAAGGTGGTGTCTCTTGTTGAAGAAGAGATGGAAGAGGAAAAAGAAACAACTGTATTCAGCAAGCCAGAGGATGATGATGAAATCACCTATGCAGATCAAGGAGAAAGCTTAGTCATTCAAAGGAGTTTAAATGTAGTGCTTGTGGAGGAAGACAGTTGGCTCCGCAATAACATATTTCATACCAAGTGTACCTCTCATGGCAAGGTTTGCAATGTGATTATTGACAGAGGAAGATGTGAAAACGTAGTGGCTACTAAAATGGTACAAAAACTGAAGCTCAAGACGGTGGCGCACCCACAACCTTACAAACTCTCATGGCTTTGCAAGGGGAATGAGGTACGAGTTAATAAAAGATGCTTGGTTCATTTTTCTATTGGCAAAAATTACAAAGATGAAGTTTGGTGTGATGTCGTTCCAATGGATGCTTGTCACCTACTTCTAGGCCGCCCTTGGCAATATGATAGAAAGGTGATTCATGATGGCTTTAAAAATACTTATTTTTTTGAAAAAGAAGGAGTAAAAATCACATTAGGTCCTTCCAAGCCAGAGTGCACTCCTAAACCATCTAACGGGGAAGGAAATAATTTACTCTCTAAATCAAAGTTTGTTGAGGCTTTGGAAGAATCTAATGAGGCTTATGCTCTTGTGGTGATGGAGGAAAATGTAGAAACTTTGGAAGTTCCTTTCGTGGTCCAACCCCTTCTTCAAGAATTTCAGGATGTTGTCCGGAAGACATTCCACATGGTCTCCCACCCATGAGAGATATACAACATTCCATTGATTTTATACCAGGTGCAATGATCCCAAATAAGGCAGCTTATAGAATGAATCCAAAAGAACATGAAGAGCTCAAGAGGCAAGTTGAAGAACTTATGGCAAAGGGCTTAGTGAGAGAAAGTATGAGCCCTTATGCAGTCCCTGCACTTCTTGTTCCAAAAAAGGATGGTTCGTGGCGCATGTGTATTGATAGTAGAGCCGTGAACAAAATTACTATCAAGTACCGTTTCCCTATTCCTCGGCTTGATGATCTTCTCGACCAACTTTATGGTGCTACAGTTTTTTCCAAGATAGATCTTCGAAGTGCTTATCACCAGATTCGATTGAGGCAAGGAGATGAATGGAAGACAACATTCAAAACAAGGGATGGTCTTTTTGAATGGACGGTGATGCCTTTTGGACTTTGTAATGCTCCTAGTACTTTTATGCGTCTTATGAATCATGTTTTTAAACCTTTCATTGGAAAGTTTGTTGTTGTATATTTTGATGACATTTTGGTGTATAGCAAAGATGGAGAGCAGCACTTAAATCATCTCCGTGAGGTTTTCAAGACGCTAAGGGAACAAAAATTATATGCCAACTTGAAGAAGTGTCATTTTTTCACAAATAGCCTGGTCTTCTTAGGCTATATTGTGTCCAGTGGAGGTATAAAGGTGGATTCCAGCAAAGTTGAAGCAATCACCAGCTGGCCCACTCCCAAAACAGTCCGTGACATCCGCAGCTTTCATGGTCTTGCGTCTTTTTATCGACGATTCATCAAGGAGTTCAGCATTATTATTGCCCCCATCACTGAATGCTTGAAGGGAGAAACATTTCGTTGGACAGATGAAGCACAAAAAAGCTTTGAAGTGATTAAGGAAAAGATGACAAAGGCTCCAATTTTGGCCCTTCCAGATTTTGAAAAAGTGTTTGAGGTTGAGTGCGATGCTTCTGGTGTTGGTATTGGAGCTGTCCTAAGTCAAGAAGGTAAACCCATTGCTTTCTTTAGCGAGAAATTAAACAAAGTCGCAGAAAATACTCTACTTACGACAGAGTTTTATGCCATAATTAGAGCACTGGATCATTGGAGCCATTATCTCTTATCCAAAGAGTTTATACTCTTCTCGGATCATGAAGCTTTGAAATATATAAATGGCCAGCATAAACTCAGTAGCAGACATGCTTCTTGGGTTGAGTTTCTGCAAGCTTACACTTTTCATATCAAACATAAGGCAGGCAAGCAAAATCAAGTAGCAGATGCTTTAAGCCGAAGGCATTCCTTGCTTTCCACAATGCAAGTGAAGGTCTTAGGCTTTGAAGTTCTCAAGGAGCAGTACAAAGATGATAAATATTTCAGTAAACTATGGGAAGAGTGCTCTAAGGGACCATTCAATCGGTTTTTGTTGCAAGATGGCTTTCTTTTTAGGGACAACCAGCTATGCATTCCAGAAGGTTCGCTAAGAGAAGCTATTATCAAGGAAGCTCATGATGGTGGACTCGTTGGACACTTTGGTAGGGATAAAACTCTTTCTCTTGTTGCGGAAACCTTCTATTGGCCGAAAATGTTGAAGGATGTTGCACGATATGTGGAGCGATGCCAAATTTGTCACCGTGCCAAAACTCATGCTCAAAATACTGGGTTATACACGCCATTACCAGTCCCTATAGCTCCTTGGGAAGATGTGAGTCTAGACTTTGTTCTTGGGCTGCCAAGAACCCAAAGAAAGAAAGACTCAATTATGGTTGTCGTTGACAGGTTCTCAAAAATGGCACATTTTGTTCCATGTAACAAGACCTTGGATGCATCTCATGTGGTTGATCTTTACTTCTGGGAGATTGTAAAGCTTCATGGAATTCCTAAAACCATGACTTCAGATAGAGATTCTAAGTTCATGAGTCACTTTTGGCGTACACTTTGGAGAAAGCTTGGAACTACCTTACAGTTTAGTTCTTCTCATCACCCGCAAACGGATGGACAAACTGAAGTTGTTAACAGGAGCTTGGGAAATCTGTTAAGAAGTTTAATTCGCAACAACATTCGTCAATGGGATCTTATTCTAGCTCAAGCTGAATTTGCCTACAACCAATCCACAAGCAAATCAACGGGTACTAGTCCTTTTGAAGTTGTTTATGGAAGGAATCCTATCAGTCCACTGGACCTAGTTCCACTTCCTGTAACTCATCATTTCAGTGGAGATGCTGAAGAGCAAGTCAAATATATCAAGAAGTTACATGAGCAGGTGCGAGACCGTATCATAAAGCAAAATGAAAAGTATCGGAAAAGTGCTAATAAGCATAGGAAGGCTACTGCTTTCAAAGAAGGAGATTTGGTTTGGGTTCATCTTCGCAAGGAACGCTTTCCACCAGGGCGTTATGGCAAGCTCAAGCCTCGAGCTGATGGTCCTTTCAAAGTTCTCAAAAGAATTGGAGAAAATGCATACCAAATTGAACTTCCAGAAGAGTACGGTGTTTCAAAAACCTTCAATGTATCTGATCTTTCTCCCTTTCATGAGGACGGAATGGCAGAAGAACTCGAGGGCGAGTTGCACGCAGTGGAAGCGAATGATGCCGGTGAATCCCAAGATAATTTTACTGCCCTTCTACATAATTTTGGAACTCCCAACTAAGTCATGGAATTATTTTCATAACCAACTTTGACCAAATAAGTGCTGATATTCAAGTGACTTTTGGTATCTTCTACTTGAGAGTTGAAAGGTCCTCTTGGAATTTGTCATTTTCTTTTATGTTTCAGGAATTTTCTAGTCCTTTTTTTGTGTTTAAAGGCCAGTTATCTACTTATATGAATTAGCTTGATAATTGAAGTGAAATTTCAGCCTTTGGCTAGTTCCTATTACGACTCTTATCCCGTGGGTGAATTCTATAGGGTGTCAAGTGTGATACTTCTAAGTTCTCACTTGTATTACCTTCTCAAATCCATATTTTTGACATCATCTGGCCTCCCTCATACATTCTTTTGATTGGGAGGTTAGCTCTCCGACTACAGAAATTGACATGGCCGAAAGGGCAAGGATGGGATTGAGGAAGCTAGTACTGTTAAAAGCAATACCCACAAAGCGAAAATTCCATACAAGTGACCATCTAGGTTTCAAGTTCATGGAAAAACTTGATGCATTTTCTATGCTTTGTGTAGCAGGCCGAGCAAAAGGGCTCGAGCCATTTCTGAACTTAATCCGGTATCCTTGTCTTCCCCAAGTCATCTTTCTCTCAACATTCGGAACAACAACCGTAGCCGAGGGTCCCCATTGCCGAGGGTCCCCTTAATTACTACTTCCTCAAATACTCTAGTCCCAGCACCCGTATGAATGGGAAATACATTCGTTTGGACGGCTGCCGAGGTCGCACAACATGCTCGGTGTCGAGCGAAGCGTGGCCGACGATCCAGCCCGTCTGCGTTAGAACAATAACCGTGGCAATGATGATGGTCGTAACGTCATCTAAACGGCTATGAGGATAAAGATGGGGGCACGTGAAGGTGCCAGCTCATCATGAAAACGGTTGCAAAACCCTAAACGTGATGTAAGAGTGACATCAGCCGACGCGTGTTGAGCGTTGGTGCAATCTTGGAGACCAAGCTAAGGGTTCCCTATAAATATCCCATTATGCCTACTTGGAAGAGGTACGCAAAAAGAAAACCCTAGCTCCTAATCCCTAATTCTTCCTCGCAAGCAAATTGACTCTTGCACCGAAGGGCCATCCCGGAAAACCTCCGGCATGGTTTTTTAGTCGTGCTTTGTTTTGCAGGATAGAGCAAGGAGCCAGGAGCTAACCTCGAACCAACATTCAGAAAGTACGAACCATCCGGAACGGAGCCCCTACAATTTGGTGAACCCGACATGAAACAATTTTTCTCAGATCCACGGCAGCTCCTCCACCTCGACCACCTCTTCTGACCCTAAAACCTCACTCTTCCAGATCTTCACCACTCTCCTCCAAAAATGGGCGGAGCACCTCCACCTCCTCTTTTTCAACCCCTAAGTTCCTCTTTGCACATCACCTCCGAAACCGGTATCAACGCTGCCTCCCCATCTCACCCCCCTGGATTTACTCCACCAGGCGTGAGCTCCACCATCCAACGTCCAGTGGGCTTAAGCGAAGACGCTCTAGCATACGTACAAATGCTAGAACAGCAACAAGAACAGACCAACGCCGATGTCGCCATTTTAAAAATGGAGATCGCAAAGATTAAGGCCAAAGAATTTCCGACGGCATCCCATTCTGAATCTCAGGGTCGGCGCCGGAGAGGAAATCTGCCACCCCCTCCTCCTTTGGGTGTTGATGCATGGCCAAAAAGAATCTCAGTCCACGACCGCCTGGACCCACCATTGACAGATCACCGAACTGGGGATAGCGCTCGCTTTAGGCAGCAACTTTCCCCAGTTCATCAACGTCTCGGCAATGGTGCGGGACTTAAAGGAAGAGAAGGGAGCCCACATACTGTTTTCTCAAGTTCATCGGTTGGAGATGAATACTCCCAGGGCTCCCAAAGCTACGATGCCGTGGAATTCCAAGACAACGATCAGGCTCTCGTCCCATACAAATCCGAACGACAAAGAAGCCGAACGCCTCAAAGAAACGGGAAAGGTCCCCAGAGCCAGTGTATGGAACAAGATGAAGTCCCTCGGGAAAAGGCCTACGAAGGACGAGCAACAAACTCAGGAAGCGCTTGGAAACTAAAACCGTGAAAAAAGTGTAAGCGTGGTAGTTCGGCAAGACGATCATCCTAGCCGACGAAGGGTCTATCATACTGAAAATCTTCCAGAAAAGGACTACAGAAGGGTCCTCATAGAGAAGAGAGAGAGGGGATCTCAACGTCAGCAAGATGAGGAAGAAGGAAAACAAAGGGTACAAGAATACCGAGCATCGAAGAAGTCTCGGAACGCTCGAGAAGGTCTTCCCCCTCGGCCAACCCATGAGTATCAATTCAAAAAGCTGACGGAATCACCCTTCTCGGCAAAGATCCAAGCCACATTGCCGAAGCCAGGTCTCCACCTCCCGAAATTCCAGAAGTTTGACCCCAGCACAACCGAAGCATACACCCATCTCATCAGCTATAGGAGCACCATTTCATGCGTCACCGATGATGACGCCATCATGTGCAAAGCGTTTCCCTCGAGTCTTGGGCGCCTCGGCTTGCTTTGGTTCAACCAATTAGAGGCTGGATCGATCCATAGTTTCAAAGAGCTTGAAAGGGCTTTCAACTATCGGTTCATCACTAGCAACAAGCAAGCCAAGGAAGAAGATGCCTTGGCACAGATGAGGAAGAGGCCCGACAAAACGCTTCGCAAGTATGCCGAACGTTACTGGCAATTGTTTAACGAAATACCCGGTGTTGATCAATACTGGGCTGCCAGGAACTTCAAAAATGGGTTGGAAACAGGAAGCAAGATCTTAGATGAGCTGGCAATAAGAGCGCCTGATGGAATGAACGAGCTAATGAGGACGATAGAACAGTTCTGTTCCTACGAAGAGTTCCTCGCCGAGCGAGAACTCCAAGCAGGACAAAACCCAATCGCACCTCAAAGCCTTCATATCCCCACGCCCCAAATCACACCACCAAAGCCTGGGGTCGCGGTCCAGCCGAAGAAGCAGGTCAACACAGTCAAGGTGGCAGACAAAAAGGGACCAAAAGCTCATGACTATATAACAGAAACCACCGTTTTTAAAGAGCCAATTTATTTCCTCCTTCGTACCATAGAGAGGGAACCGTTTTTTGTATGGCCGAACCCTCCCAAGTTGAACACAGAAGAAGTCAATAACAACAGTCGGAAGAGATGCTCATACCACAATGAGCTCGAGCATTACACCACAATCTGCGCCCCCTATAAGGCACTTTTGGAAAATCTAGCGGCACAAGGACTTCTTGATGATCATATTGACTGGACAAAAATGCCGAGGAGACAGCCGAACGCTGGTGGACCAAATCCTATTCCACGTCCGGTCGGAGTGATCAACGTTATTCATGGTTCGACAACAAAGGAGGCAGCACAACAGCTTCGTCTAGAGCTTGTTAAAGCTGAGAAAGTTGCCCAAATTTTTTCCATCGATCGTGCTCCTAAAAGAATCAAAATGCTTGAGCACCCCTGGTCAATCACTTTCACTGAGCAAGATCTTCAACGTGTCCAAACTCCCCATAGCGACGCTCTGGTGGTCACAGTCCAAATCTCAACTCACTCGGTCAAAAGGGTGCTTATTGATCAAGGAAGCTCGGCAGAAGTAATGTACTTATCTCTCTTCAAGGAGCTCAAAATCCCAGAGTTGTGCCTTCTCCCAGCAGAAGTCCCTTTAATTGGATTCAGTGGCACTCCAGTTTGGCCTCTCGGAAGGATTACACTCCCTGTTGTTACGGGCTCGGTTGCTTCTAATCTAGAGTTCGTCGTCGTAGACGCATCGAGCCCATACAACGCAATCATTGGCCGAAATTGGCTCCATTCAATAAAAGCGGTCGCCTCAACCTACCACCAGGTGGTCAGGTACATCGGCGCTAACGACAAACAAGAAGATCTATTTGGAGACCAGTTACAAGCCAGACAATGTTACGTCTCGGCCATCGAAAAGTCATCAAGCACCAAACGAGTTCATTGGGTTGAAGTCCCTGACAAACCAGTCCTCGAAGACGTCGGATCTCTTCCTGAAGAGAAATCAATTGAGGATCTTATCAAATTCCCACTCAACGAGGATGCATCACGATATTTCATGCTCGGCGCCGGTTTGCCCCAAGCTGAGAGTGAAGAGACCTTGTAGTTCCTCAAGAGCAACATTGAAGTTTTTGCTTAGACGCCATACGATATGCCAGGCATTGACCCGAAGCTCATCCAGCACTCACTCAACGTTTCAAAATCAGCAAAGCCTGTGATTTAAAAGCCTCGACGGTTGGCCACTATTCATGCCGAAGCAGTAAACGAAGAAGTGGACAAACTCCTCGAGGCTGGTGCCATCAAAGAAGTGCAGTACCCCACTTGGCTCACGAACCCTGTGGTGGTAAAGAAGAAGAACGGAAAATGGAGAGTCTGCGTGGACTACACCAACTTGAATGATGCATGCCCTAAGGACTGCCTCCCCCTTCCAAAGATTGATCAATTGGTAGATGCAACAGCAGGGCACGCTCGGCTGAGTTTCTTGGATGCTTATAGAGGTTACCACCAGATAGCCATGGACCCCGACAATATGGAAAAGACGGCGTTCATCACCCCCAGGGGCCTCTTCTGCTACCTGGTTATGCCGTTCGGCCTTAAGAATGCGGGGGCCACATTTTTAAAGAATGGTATACCTATTGTTCGGAATTCTCATCGGCGAGATCATGGAAGCTTATATTGACGATATGGTCGTCAAAAGTCTCAATGCCAAGAACCACCTCTCTCATCTTGCCGAGGTTTTTGCAATATTGAAGAAGCACAAGCTACGGCTTAACGCCGACAAATGCGCCTTCGGAGTTAGTTCCGGAAAGTTCCTCGGCTATCTGGTTGCTCGGCGTGGTATCGAAGCAGATTCGAACCAGATTTCAGCTATTCAGCAATTAAAACCACCATCCACTCCTTGGGAATTTCAGAAGCTAACAGGGATGGCTGCGGCTCTCAACAGGTTTATTAGCCGCTCATCAGATAAAATGCTATGTCTTCTTCCAAACTCTTAAGAAGCAAAGCTGACGAAGTTTCAAGTGGACGGAAGATTGCGATGCAGCCCTCACCGAGCTGAAATCTTATCTTTGTTCAGCCCCTCTTCTCGTCAAACCAGTAGCTTTTGAAACTCTCCATCTCTATTTAGCTGTCTCTCCACATGCCGTAAGCTTGGCACTTGTCCGACGGGAAGGCCTTGAAGACCAACCAATCTATTTTACTAGCCGAACCTTACTCCCAGCACAGACTAGATATCTGCCACTGGAGAAGCTTCTTCTAGCATTGGTTACAGCAGCTCGGAAATTGCTCCCTTATTTTCAAGAGCACCCCATCATAGTCCTCACGGAGTTTCCACTTAAAAATCTCTTAAGGAAGGCCGACCTATCAAGCAGAGTATCTCAGTGGGCGGTCGAATTAGCAAATTTTGATATCCACTTTGAGCCTCGAACTGCAATCAAGGGCCAAGTATTGGCAGATTTCATTGCTGAATTCACCCCAGGAAGCCCGGACGAAGAAACATTGGTCAAGCCTAATTATGGGATGCTAGAACAACAAGAGGCTCGGAAAGCTTGGAACTTATTCAGCGGAGACGTTTGGAAGTTACATGTTGACGGGGCATCAAATAGCAACGGCGCGGGTGCAGGGGTTGTCCTTGTAAACCCTTGTGGTGTCCTTCATGAAAGTGCTATCATAACCAACTTCCAAGCCACAAATAACGAAGCCGAATATGAAGCTTTGCTTGCTGGTCTCCGAGCCGCGACAAATTTACAAGTTGAAGACTTACAAGTTTTTTGTGACTCTCAGCTGATCGTCAATCAAGTAACAGGTGATTATGAAGCTCGGGACCCAAGAATGATAAAGTATCAGGCTACGGCTCTTGAGCTAATCCGAGGGTTCAAGGGATTCCAAATCGAACAGATCAACAGAGAGAACAACGCTCATGCCGACGCTCTTGCAAGTTTGGCCTCGGCAAGCAAAGCATCAGAATACAGACACATCAGCCTCGGCGAGATCCACCAGCCAAGCTTCAAGGTCTCGGAAGAAGTGTTCAGCATTTCCCTCGGCCATAGTTGGATGGACGAAATCGTCTCGTTCCTCAAAGATGATACGCTACCCTCCGACAAAAAGGAGGCCCACCGTGTATGCAGCAAAGCAGCCTACTATTGGATCTCTGAGCACAGCCAACTCTACAGGAAAAGCTTCACTGGGCCATATCTTCGAGTTGTTCACCCAGCCGAGGTCCCAATTATTTTGACCGAACTCCACTCTGGAAGCTGCGGTTGTCACTCTGGCGGGCGTTCCCTCTGTCAAAGAGCTCTCAGTCAAGGATACTTCTGGAAAGGAATGAAGAAGGATTGTGAAGAAGTAGTCAAAAAGTGCAAACCTTGCCAACTTTTTTCTCCTATACCAAGGCAGCCCGCTCAATCTCTCAAACCTATCACTAGTCCCTGGCCCTTTACTCAGTGGGGCTTGGATATAGTTGGCAAACTTCCAACTGCCCTTGGGGGCTTCAAGTTTTTGATCACTGCAACGGATTACTTTTCAAAATGGGTGGAAGCCGAGCCATTAGTCACAACGACTGAAGCAGACGTTAGGCGATTCATGTGGAAGAACATCGTCACGAGGTTCGGCGTGCCTTATGCAATTATTTCGGATAATGGCTCCCAATTCATTGGCAAAGAGTTAACTGGACTCTGTGCTGAATTCGGAATTAGATTCTTCAATTCAACCCCATCCTACCCCCGGGGCAACGGCCAGGCCGAAGCCACAAACAAGACTATCTGCGCTGGCATCAAACGTCGGCTAGACTCTAAACGAGGAAAATGGGCCGAAGAACTGCCTAGGGTCCTTTGGGCCTATCGCTCCACTCCCAGATGCTCCACTGGCCAAACTCCCTTTGCAATGGCCTTCGGAATGGAGGCTGTCATTCCACTTGAATCCAGGTTCCCAACCCTCCGCACTGAAACTTTCGATCCAGAAACCAATAATGATGCAGTCGCTACCGAGCTTATTTTGGCCGAAGAAAAGCGAGACGATGCCCAGCTCAAATTGGCTAACTATCAGCAGGAAGTCGCTCGGGGATACAATCGAAGCATAAGGCTTAAAAAGTTCCGAACCGACGACTGGGTCTGGCGAAAGGCTGTCCGAGCCAACCAGAAGACAAAATTCAAACCAAATTGAGAAGGACCCTACAGGGTGATTAAAGAGGTCGGCAATGGCTCATACAAGTTAGAAGACAAAGAAGGAAGGGAAATTGAGAACCCTTGGAACGCTTTAAACCTCAGGAAGGCATACCTTTGAAGCTTCTCAACCTATCACGTCCTCTTCAAAGTTTATTACTTGTCACTTACCAAAATGCTATACCTGTTTTGGTCATCCTATTATTTAATGAAAAGTCTCCCCAATTTCTGAAGTATCAATGTTCTCTATATTTGATTACAAACTTAGATCACTATAGCTCGGCATTCTAACCATTACAACTACGTTCGGATTTCTAAATTGCAAACACATTATGGCTCGGACAACTTGATTTCCAGCCATAACTCGATCAAACATATTGGTTCGGCTATGTTCATACTTTGACTTGAACTAATTGCCACTTAAAACATTTACTTAACATATTACGTTGGCACAAGACTGGCATTTGAAGCCGAGCCTTATACCAACGTAGGGGCTGTTACAAGTAAATAAACCTGGAAACAAGCCAAGGTTGCTTGACCTTCGGCGGCCAAACTCAGAAAATATTTCTAAGGCACAGAGGAATATCCAATAAAGCAACAAAAGTGAGAAATTTCACTAAGTCATTAAAAGATAAACTGGAGATTCAGAAAGCTCTTGCATAAGATGGCTCGGCTCGGTAAACATTTCATTGCCGTACCTCTTCAAACTATTACACCTGGCATGGCAAAAATGTTCGGTGCTATCCAGCCCAAAAAGCAAAGTTCAAAATATTCAAAAACAAACAACAAAACTTAAGGAGAATCCTTGGAAGATCTTCATTCACAGCAGCTGGTCACTTCAATCAACCTAAACCTGTGCATCCTCAGCAACTTCCTCCTGAGCCTTTGAATGACTGCCACCATCGCCAACCTTCCCCTGTTGATCGGCCACATCCGCATCAATCATTTCTTCATCATCATCCTCTGGTGGCAGAGGCTGACATTCCTCCTCGGTGTATGGAAGGTCAAGGTTAGGCACAACAGGCTCGGGAAGTTGCTTCAGAAAACCCGACTCAGGCTGAATCGCCATAACACCAGCCATTGCGTCGGCACCCGCAGCATATCCCAGCTTGAAGAAGTCAGGTAACCGAGCTTCAAGCTCGTCGTTGACCATTTTATGAGCAACCTGGGTATACTCCAGGGCGGCCTTTTGGATCCCGGCCTCATAACCCCGGGCGTCGGCAGCATTAATCTTTTCTTTCTCCTCCCCCTTCAACTTTTTCACTTCGGCCTCAGCAGTCTCGGCAGCAATTTTCGCTTCAGCAAGCTCCTTCTTCAACTTTTCCATCTCAGCCTCCGTGTCCTTGACCTGCTGCTCGGAGATCCTAAACTTGGTTCTCCAGGAATCTCGGTCAAACCTATATCTCTCTCGTTCGGCAAAAACTTTTGAAGCCTTGTCGTACGCCTTCAGCGCGGCTTGCCCAGCCTAATCAAAAGAGCAAAGTAAAAACAGAGAAAAAAAAAAAAACAACAACAAACAGGGGGGAAAAAGAGAGAAAAAAGGGAACAAACCTGAACTAGATGAGAACACATCTCACAAAGACCTGGAAGAGGATCGGTTGGAACCTGATCGTAATCCCTCAGCAGGGCTAGCCCCCTCAAAAGTGTGATAGCAAGGTTCGGCTCCTCTTTGACCGAGTCATTCTGAAGCAGAACCCTGCCATCAGGCATCGCGTATGAAGGGCTGAACTGGCGACGGACGGCGGCCTCGGTGGCTGGATTAGTAAGATCAATATGAGGTTCAACAAGGTTCCCCTGATCCTTTGAAGTAGGGGCTTGAAGAGAGTCAAGAGGCACAGATTGAGAGATGTTCGATAGAACAACGTCCTCTGACGTTTTCTGTCTCTTCTCCTTCTGACTCTGCTGCTCAGAAGAGCTTCGGCTTCGGCCAGGATTAGCCGTCTTTGTTGGAATCACGGGCCTTGGAATGTTCCTTCTTGACATATCTTCAAAAGAAGGCTGGAGAAGTTTGGCAGATTCGAGCGGAGTAAGTCACTCCTCTGCTGTAAATCCAATCCTCGGCAATTTCACTCCCCCTGTTGCCTCTTCTTTCGGATTCCGACGGCGTTGGAGGTTACCTTCTTCTTTTGTACAGCCTCGGCAGGCGGAACACTGGATGTCTTTTTCTTGCTCGGAACGACCTCTTTCCCTTTTTCCTTCCTCCTCAGCACACCTTTGTAGAAGGGTCGATAATCAAGAAGGGTCGGAGCGTGACGGCAAACCTGAGCAAGCAGTGTCTCGCTCGCCTTCCCCCGAGAGTTGGTGTTAAGTACCTTAGAAATTGGGCCGAGCTCTACAAAAACAACAACACAAATAACAACAAATCAAGAAATACCCTCAACAGCAAAGAAGACAAAAGAAGAACGTAATAAAAGAGTTGAGCACATTTGGTCTTATCACCTCTCGTATCAGCCACTTTCGGAACAGTGTATCGACGGAGACCGTCGCCGAACTCGAAGTTTCCATGCACTTCGAGGTAAAAATCAGCCCATTTGTTGGTATCCGAAAGTCCGTCGATCAGGGGCTCCTTTTTGGGACGCGTCGACAAATACCGACGGCCAGATTTGCCATGTCTGGACATGGTGTATGTAAAAAAAAGGTCAGTTGGGGTAAAATCGAGGTTCTGGCTCTCGATCAGAGCTATCACCGACATGAGTATACGGTAACTGTTTATTGTGAGCTGGTGGGGGGCCAGGCTGAACTTCCAGAGAATCTGCCTAAGAAAAGGATGTATGGGAACCGAAGCCCAGCCTCGCAAATGGCCATTAGGGGCACGGTTATATGTTCGGGACGGTGATCCCTATGGTCTTTAATATCAGTGCTCTTGACTCTGTGAATCAGAACATCATCGGGAATATTATACTTCGTGCGGAATGCTGCATATTCTCCAGGATCGCCACTGAAGTAGTGAGCGTAAGGGCATAGCAAGCCTTTATCGAACAGATCGGCATCGCTCGGAGCCGACGTTGAAGCTTCGGCTCCTGACATGAGCCTCGATTTGGCTTCTTGGCCCACAAGTGGCTCGGTCTCGGACTGGGTCTCTGGGGAAAAACTTATCTCAGGATCCGTGAGGAAGTCATCCACGGCATACTCAAAATCTCGCTCGGCGTTAGAGTCGTCAGACACAGGAAAAGTTGCGTACATCCTGGTTGAAGCTGATTCGATCGCTCGGCCGCTCCTCAACCTACGCAGCTCGAGAAGCTCACTAATGAACTGACGATCGGATTCGGTTTCCGAACAATCCGAGTCTGAAGACACGTCGATGACCTCGTGAGCCAGACTTAGGAAAAAGAACAAAGGGGTATTAAGCGGTTGAAATCTGCACTGACAAGAAAGCTGTTTGTTCGGTTCATCTTATCGGCTCACGAGTCATAGGCTAACCTATAATGGGCTCGGTATTCCTGGAAAGACTCCCTAAGCTCGGCCAATCACAAAATTGGGGACCATTCGGTTATTTAATCCCCACCACAAGAAGTCGTTCGGGAAGCCCTAAACATCCTATTGGGGCTCGGAAGAACAAGTTGAGTTCAGGGATGAACGCCAACGTTCTTCCCAGTATTCAACTATTCACACAGAACAAAAACCCCCAAAATCATCCAACCCCCAAAATCATCCCAAAAACCCAGAAAATGTGCATAAAAAGCAGGGGAAGGAGTAAAACGATAAAAATCGATGACATACCTGAAGATTTCTCCTGGAATCAGGCTTGAAAGTGAAGATCTGGATTCGAATCGAGTTCTGAAACGGAATTGTAGAGAGAAAAGCTCCAGGCGCTAGAGAGAGAAAGTGCAGAAGAGCTTTCTCTCTCCTTCTTCACCGTTATTTATAGACGGAGCGGGGCTTTTAGAATTTCCCGCCCATCATTTCACCGCCGAACTCCTTGCCAACCATCACGTGACACATGGCGACTGTAGGCCTTGCCCATGCCAGCCGTCTCCTCATCTGCTAAGACGTCCTTTCAACTGACACACCCGTTCAAATTCTCGACAGCTGTCATCTTATATGGGGCTCGGATTAATCTGTTGCAGGTACAGGCTCGGCCAAGTCTTAAATCAACCCATACCTTTGGGCACGCGCCTCGGAAATTCGGTTTGTAGAAATCTGGCGCGGCCTTTTTTCGGAAGAGCGCGGCGAAACACTTCGATTCAGAGTTGCCACTCGGGTTTTAGCGGTGAAAACACCCAAGGAACCGAACTCGAAAACGTTTGCCACGTTTGTTTGATTTTGAAAAAGGCTTGTAGACTGGTCCGTCGTCACCTTTGATATCTGAGGTTCGAGAGCCAGGTTACGAGAGGGGAAGGGTTTTATGGCACCCCCTCTCGCCCAATCCGGAGATCGGTCTCTACTTAGGCATTTTAGTAAAACATTTGCATTTTTCTCTCCTTTGATCACTTTTTAGCCAGTTAGGGCGGGGGAACAGTTAATGGGGGTTAAAGCTGTAACAAGTTGCAGATTTATGTGGCAAAATGGTTTATGGATGACTTGATTGCAATGCTAAATATAGATTGAGAACAAGCACGGAGCAAACTGGATAATCTTGAAGTACGCTGCCCTGCAGGGGTGTGAGCAGATTCTGTGTCAGCATGCACTGGCCGAGCCACTGCATGTTGATAGAACATGCGCATGCCACACAATAACTGGCGTACTCCACTTGTTTGTTTGCTCAGTATTTGTTTTCAACCCTCTGGGCTCTGGAAAAGGACCAGCGCACACCCAGGACAAACCGTGCAGTTAAATAAAGCAGGATATATATTTACAGACAGATGAGATGGCTTGGAGCCATGAAAATAGACAAGAAACCCCCTAAACAGAGTGGGGACATAAAAGAGGCCAAGATTAAGCTAAGATGCAAGGGCCAGCCACTGGATCCTGGGACAAACTGCCGTACGCCACTTATAGATACCCGTACGCCACTTTGACCTTGATCCAATGCTTGGCTTTGCATCATCTGGGCTCTGGAACATGACCAGAAGGATCCCAGAGGCCCTTTGAATAATATGAAGGAGCAAGCAGTAACTACTACAGCTAAACAGTTCTAGATATACAGAAAGCTGTAAACAGGTTATTTGGCATGCAAGGGTGATTGACGGAAAGATAAAATGACAGAAATGGTGATCCATGATCCCCACGCCAGTTGTGCTCGCACTGCCATGACTGGCGTACGGCATTGGTTAACTGGCGTACGCCAAGTATCATCGCATACGTTCGTTGTATTTTACCAGTTCAAGGCCAAGACTAGTATTGTTTACCAGCCTGTGCCTTGTTGGTTCCCCTCAGGAGTCGAAAATAGAAAAGAACATAAAGGTGGTATACCTTTTTGTCTTGAGGTTTGAAGGGGGTATTGAGCTTAAGGGATGAAGATGGAGGCTTGGAAGGTGGCTGTATGTCAGCAGGGTGTATGGAGGTGGGTTGCTTTCTTTTCTCTTTTAATGGAAGAAGAGAATGAGAGAGTAAGAAGGGATGAGAAGAAAGCCTTGTGCTTCTTAAAGTGTCTAACCCCTTGCAAATGAATGCAAGGGGGGTATTTATAGAGGGGGGAGTGACTGAGATCAGTTTGATCAAGGCCATGTTTGGCTAGTTGGGACAAGGTTGGAGCCTTCCATGCATTAAATGCATGGGACTAGTTGATGGGGGGTGTAGGAGAGAGAGGGAACGCCTCTGCCGAGAGTAATCATCAGGGACACTGTGGCCGACGTCAGGGTGGCACAAAAGTCTCGTCCATGTGGCTGAATAAAATTGATTTGACTGGATTTGACTGGCGTGCGCCATTGATAGCTGGGTCAACGATCGATGACTGACACGTGGCAGTTAACTGGCGTACGCCTCCAAGACACTGGCGTAAGCCAGTTGGGTTTTGCTGGGGCTGTTTGGCTCTGGTTTGAAGGGTTTGGAATGGGTTTGAGAAAGGTTAGGGACACTCAAAGCTCAAACACACCCATCGTCCTCAGACTGTTCTCGACTATAACCATCATTGGGGTAGTAAAAGATCGTTAAATAACGTTATCTGGACAGTCCAGAATGGGGTGTCTACAGAAGCCCCCCTTTGACGGCATTTGAAGCACCATTGACTGGAGACAAGTAACGTCAAAGGTTTTTCTAGACACCCTCTTCGAGGCTATTCAGAATACGTGAATTTTAAAAGACCTGTTTGATTTGGGGCGAACAGACCGCTGCTTTGTTGTCTTTGACGGACAGATCACAGAATGTGGACTCTCCTAGGGAATGATTCTTTTGCAAAAGCATCGACTCTGTTGGGGAAAAAAGACCGTGGGGCGGATAGATCGCTGTTGATTTAGAAAATGAGACGGGTGGACCGTCGTTGATTTGAGACTTGGCGAGTGGATCGCCGTTGATTTGATTGTGGACGAGTGGATCGTCGTTGATTTGAATTTGGACGAGTGGATCGTCGTTGATTTGATTGTGGACGAGTGGATCGTCGTTGATTTGAATTTGGACAAGTGGATCATCGTTGATTTGATTTCTTGGACGAGTGGATCGTCGTTGATTCGAAATTGGACGGATAGATCGTCGTTGATTTGATTTTTGGACGAGTGGATCGTCATTGAAATTGGACGGATAGATCGTCGTTGATTTGATTTCTTGGACGAGTGGATCGTCGTCGATTTGAAATTGGACGGATAGATCGTCGTTGTCTTGAAATTGGATGGACTTCTGCTTGGGGATGGGCCTATGTGGTCCAATGTGAAACCGGGCCACCCTTGGGCCTTGGTTGAGAGATAAATCCGGATTTAGCACGAGAGTTGGGCCCGAGGCCCAAACTACAGTGCGCATACGGATACCATATACGGGCGTACGCCAGAAACGTTGGTCGAACTGGCCCAGATCCAGCCCAGACCCGGCCCAAATGTGTCATACGTCGTATAAGCTGCTGCAGAAGGCAGGGAACCGCCATTCTTCGACTTTCGAACTCCCAACACTTCGAAAACTCTCTCAAACCTTCAATCTCCTCCTCAATCCTTCATCATCCTCACTAACCCACTCACCCACGCACTCCCACGGCGGAATCCGGAGGCAGCAATGGGGGCAATGGCAGTGATAGAGGTGGTGGTGCCGAGGCTCGGCCGAGGGGCGAGCCCGAGAGCTCTCAAATCGACGATCAATCGCTAGGCGAAGCCCCGTCGGCGATTGGGGTAAGTGTTTCTGGTGGTTCAAGTGGCGGCGATGGCCATACAGTTGAGGTGGTTGGTGGCGCTGAGGGGCGTACGCCAGGAGGGCTGCGTCGTATGCCAGGTTCTGTTGTGATAGTGGGTCCACGGGTTCGTCGGTTGGATGCGAGGAGCGGTGTAGAAGGCTTGGTGGTGACAAGCCTGGGCTCGGCTGGGATCAGTGGTGATGGCCGTGGTGGTGGCGATGACGGTGGTGATGATGAAGGCCGGCCGGAGGCACCGGTGAGAGACCCGGCGAGGGGTAAGGGTCCCGTAGTTGAGGAGGGAGCATCCGGAGAAGTTCCAATGGAAAAGGTTGAGTTCAGGCCTGCAGTGGGGTCCTCGGCACACGTACCCATCACACGGGGTGACTTTGCCGAGTTTGAATCGGAGGAGGAACTTGACCGTTTGCTCCGGGAGAACCCGGGGGTGGTGGCTGCAGTGCTGGCAGCGCGGGAGGACCGGCTCCGGCAGGTTGAGAGGGCGCTGGAGGAGGAGCGCTTGAGAGAGGAGGCCGAGAGGGCCAGGGCCGAGAAGGAGGCCTTTGTGAGCAAGACAAAGGCGGCCGAGGAGGCTCAGGGGGAGGCGTGGTCTTTTGAGCTGGCAGTGACGCTTGCAGAGTCCATACGGTTGGCCCCCCGTGCTAGGTTTGACTCGGCCACGTACGCTTTGCCCGAGCCACACTTGTTCATTCCGTCCGGGGTCGATAGCCTTACACCTTTTAGGGAGAGCTATGACGCAGAGCTTATACTGAGAGACCCTCAGAGACACCTGTCCGTGGATTGGGCGCAGGTATTCCTTTGAACTCACTTTGTTATGCATGCCTTGTCTTTTGATTCAATATGTAGTTTTGAACTGTCGTAGCTTGGCCTGTAATGCATGTAGGCTAGAACCTTGAAATGTAGCTCGACTGAGAAAGCAGAATTTGAATAGCATGCCCCGACTTTGAAACTTGACTTAAATGACAGAACACTTGAAGTGGTTGAATCGACTTGCAGAGAATCCGTAATTTTGACCAAGACCGTTAGTGCCAAACTTGAATCAATCATGAGCCGCCTCTACTTAATAAGATGCTCCCCTGAACTTGAACTCGACTAAGTAGACTGCCATGACATGTTGAACGCCCGGAAGGCGTGCCCCACAGTTTGAATCGACCATTTTGATAAACAGAACGCTTGTGAAATCGACTGAGAGATGTGCCTCGAGACAAATAAAGCCCTGTGGCTCGGAACTTGGCTGAGAAACACTTTTGAATTGATTCGACTGGTAACAGAACTGGATAGAGTAAATACGAGTGCCTGGTAGTTTTGTTCGACCTTTATGCTGCCTGTTTCGACCGTAAAATTACTTTTGAAATTTCGAATTCGACCAAACATTTGAATTACAAATGCTGATGAGCTTCTTTTTGTTGTCTTTCTTTGTGTGCAGAGAGGAGCAGCCAGCACTCGGGGCCATGGAGGTCCGGCGAGTTCGCTTGAGTTGTACCGAGGTTTGCCCGAGCGAGTCAGGGCTTTGGTCGACGCTGCAGGGTTCCGGCCGTTTATCCCCACGTTGACAGCCGTGAAGAGCGATCACGCTCTGCTGACGGCGCTGGCCAAGAGGTGGTGGGATTCCTCGAACACCTTCCACTTGCCAATTGGGGAGTTGACGGTGACTCCCTCTGACTTTGCAGCGCTTTCTGGCTTGAGGGTAGGAGGAGAGCCTATCCCGTTCGACTCGGAGATTCACAGGGATCCCAAGGCTCTGGAGTGGTTTTTGGAGCAGGCACCCGCGGGCGAGGCAGAGACTGTCCACTATGACCAGTTCAAGCGGTATTTGCACGGGAGGGAGCCGGACTCGGAGTTGGAGGCGGAGCAGATGGCGAGGGCCTACTTGTTGTACTTGTTCGGGGCTACGCTGTACCCGAACAAGCGATCCACGGTGCACCTGTCCTACTTGTCAGCCCTCTATGACTTGGGCACAGCTTCGAGGTTTGACTGGGGAGGAGCTGCTCTAGGCACGTGCTACGGCTTTATAGGAGAGTTCTCACGTGGGAAGAAAGCGACTGCCGGCTACTGGAGGGTGTGGGAGGTAACGAACATAGCTTGTAATTCATTTCCTGCTTTTCCCTTTCTTGTACTTGTCTTTGATTTGCATATGAACTGTGTTCTGATGCTTTTGGTTGTCTAACCATTTGCAGCTGTGGGCTTACGAGGTGCTGAAGATGTACCCACCGGAGAACAAGTGCCCGAACCTGAGGATGCTTCCTCGCGCCATGATTTGGGGTCCCATGTATAGCGGCAAGAAGAAGTCGAGAGGGAGCCTCCTGGCTTTTCGGACGTACCTCGATGAGCTGTCCGGCACTCAGGTAATCAACATGTCAAATTGGTTATTCTGCCCTTAGAATTGCTTTAATGCTGTCGCTGATGCCTTATAATCTGTGCCATTGTCTTGCAGGTGGAGTGGAACCCATGGAGCAGCGCCGAGCCTGAGCCTGAGTACCTAGCACGGAGCAGGGTGGTGACAGCGAGCCGGGTGCTGTTGGAGTCTGCTTTCGGGTGGCGGTGGTACCTGGGTGACCGGGTGACACGGCAGTCACTGGGTTCCCTTGAGTTCCAGGTTCCTAGGCCACTTCCTCCTCACGCTTCTCACACGGAGAAGTACACTTTGGCCGAGCTGAGGCGCTTCACTGTTCCGGCTGGCCTTACTGCTTTTCTAAGGCCCGAGCGTGACTATGCTGTCTACCGGAGGCAGCGCTTGGCGAGGCCGCTTGGAGTGTTGGAGCATGTTGCCGTGCAGAGCGAGGCACTTGAGGCTGGCGAGGAGAGGCGGAGCAGGGAGAGCAGGGCAGCTCGACCGAGAGAGAGGAGCGACTATGCCACAGCGACCGGGTTGCCTCGGCTTTCGCATCTTGCGAGGTATCTTTTTCAATCCAAAGTTGAACGTTTTTAAGTACACCGAATGGAGCAGATTAATCCGGTCTGGTTACGAATGTTATGAACCTTACTACTGTACCTTCTTTTAATTATTTGAAAAGAACAATTATTTCTTAGTTTTAGTTAATCTCAATTAATTATACTAGGGGTGGCTACTTAAGAGCCCGTTTAAATTATAACAATCCGAGTTTTTAAGTCACCACACATCACCGTCTCTGTGGATTCGACTCCGGTCTTACCGGATATTATGTTACGCTGATCAACAATCCGAGTTTTTAAGTCAGCACACATCACCGTCTTTGTGGATTCGACTCCGGTCTTACCGGATATTATGTTACGCCGATCTTTGCCCTACGCTTGGGGCAATCCATTATTTTAGGACTGGAAAATCGTCAAGCAACGCGTCACAGCTCCTTGTGGGACTTGGGAGCGTCTTTATCTTTTCCTGTTTTTGTGAGTACTATTTTTGTCGGCAATGAGGGTACTGTAGTCCAATAAACGCAACAGAAAAGTCTTTAAATAATATTTTCCACAATTCGTACTCGAAGGAATAAATTTGATGCAATCAGAAAGCCAATATTTTCCACAATTCGTACTCGAAGGAGTAAATTTGACGTAATCTGAAAGCCAATATTTTCCACAATTCGTACTCGAAGGAATAAATTTGATGCAATCAAAAAGCCAATATTTTCCACAATTAATTTGATGCATTCAGAAAGCCATATTTTCCACAATTCTTACTCGAAGGAGTAAATTTGATGTGTAAACCTAACCAAACAACGTCGATCCAGTCCAAGATTTGAACCGACGTTAAAATATCTTGGAGACCAATTTTTCTTCGCTGACAAGAAAATGAATTGTGTAAGCACGTACAATGTCCCTCGCAAGGAAAATATAAATTGTTCTTCTAGATACACATGCAGATTTGGTGATCCGCAAAAATATTTATAATAATACTAGCCCGATAGGGATACATCGAGAAAAAAGAACTTCTAGATATAAATTAGTTAGAACTATATGCAATTTGCAAATTTTTTTAGAATAAAATAGCCGATCATCTCTGTGTTCTCTTTTGATTTGAAATGATATGCCAAAATTTTCATTCTATATGCATTTTCTATTAATATTTTGGTTATATATTCTGAGAACGGTTTATTACAGGAAAAGTTAATTATAGATTAACACTTTGTATTAGTTAGAATTGACCATAGAAAAGTTATGCAATGACACTCACTTTGTTTGGTTCTCCTCTCAAAAATGTTTTTTTCCTTTTTGACTGTCCGTGTAACGCTCCGATTTTCAGGAAGCAATATAAAATAAAATCTTAAGAAAATTTGCTAAATAAATAAAAAATTTCAAAATAAAGTTTAGCTATTACAGTCACAAGATAAATTTACTGATTCAAAATACATTAACTTCAGAGCTGACTCTAGACTTGATACAAATCCGAAGCATACTCGATATTCGTTCTTGATATTCTTTCCGTGTTGAACTGCACCATCTTTGAATCATCTCCATTGAATCCTGTGCCCACTGGCAAATTGATCGCCGAAGCAAATGATTTGCCAGGATACAGACGTATCCATGAGTGATAAATCACCCAGTAGAATAATCCAACCCAACCACCCCTCTTACTTTACAGCTAACAAGCAACAAGATAATAATAATGCGAAAGAACAGAATAAGGATTTACAAACACCAATTTATTACTATTCATTATCCTAATGTGAAATCTAAGATCTTTCCGCGAGATCTTTCCTCTCCAACCGCTAGCCATGCTCGATCCCATGAGATCACTTCCCTTTGCTGTCGCAGGTACACCTAAGTTATATACCGAGTGTGCACCCCAATAACTACAACAAGGGGAAAGCTTATCATGCCTGAATCACAACTAGGGTTCACCTATCTTATATACCACTTCACAAATCACTTCACAATCATCACTGGACTCCCGTCAGTCTATCAATTCATCACTGGACACCCGCCAGTTTCAATCTCATCACATCTCAAAATCACTCCTGCAGGCAATCTAAAAATAAAACTTTCCCATTCATCCATTATTTAGCATCGTCTAGGTGAATTCTACTCGCATACCACCCCATGTCTCTAGGGTCCCATCTAGCATTCCAATCAAGTAATAGTGCAATATACAATTAAAACGAATAATAATTAAAACAAACTACAAGCAAACAATCACACAACCTTTTATGAATGGGCCGTTGCCCTTAATCTCGTATGGCCAAGAAGACAATAAGTAAGAGCTTTTTAAAAGAATTTAAAAAAAATATTTTTCTAGACTCTCATTAATTATTTCTAAGTAATTAGATTAATTAAAAACTAATTTAATGCATTAATTAGGTAAAAATATTAAAATAATTAACGTGACTTGATTAAGAGTCCGAGAAGTCCTATGCAACCAGTTGAGTATCAAAAGTTGGGTTCGGAGGGTCGCAGGATTATTTTAAATGAAGACGTTAAATAAAGTGACCGAAAGTGAAGTAAATAGATAATAAATAATTTACTAATTAAAATATGTTGAGGTTAACAAAGTTTCATCTTCGGAATGTAGGGAGTCTAAATAAAATTACTCGGGCATTAGTAATAAGGTTTATAATGTCGTAAAGTAATTTCGATTGAAAATACTATAAAAATAACAATAAATAACAAATTAAAAAAATTATTAAATTAACAAGTTATCATCTTTGAGATGCAAGGAGTCTAGAAAAAAATAGTTTGGGTGTTAATACGTTGTTTGGAAGGTCGTAATTATTTTTCGTTTGTAAACTTTGAAAGATAACTAATATATAATTTAATAAATAGATAATTAAAAAAAAAATATGACCTTAACAAGTTATGATCTTTGATGTATGAAAAGTCTAGAAAAAATAGTCCGGGCATCAAAAATGATATTCGGAAGGTCGCAAAGTTGTTTCGAAACGTTTAAAACCAACTCAATCTACCAGATAAATTAAACTGATATAATTAATACATTTTATACTAAGTTGATATTATACTGTAAGAAAATAATATCAGTCCGTAGTTTTTCATAATATTAATATTAGAAAGATTGTAAAATAAATATCATAAGGGTCATCTTCTTCGTAAATAATTACAAATAAAGTGTTGGACTCAAAAATAATAACAACCTGGTGAAGACGGCAGAAAACGCGCATTGAACTATATTTTTTTTGTTCGAGATATAGGGTTAAACATATAAACACTTAATATACTTAGAGTAGAGATTGGATAGGATTATAATACCTTTAATCGGATCGAATTGATTTAAAAACGAATCTTGAATTTTGGGGAACAAGACTTCGGGTTTTTTTGATCGGGAGACTTTGGGACCAAATTGGACGATGCTTGGTGATGCTAGGAGTTGTGGGAAGAGTTTGGAACGATCGAATTGGATTTCGGTCGGGTCTTGGTACAAAACTCACTTTTCTCTCTCTTTCTTTCTCTCTCTAAAACTCCATTGATTGGAGCTTGGGTTTCTTCTGTTTTTCTCTTTTTTTCTGGTCGGTGGAGTGTGGGAAATATTGTGGTATTTTCGTGGGTCAATGGGGTGGGATATTTATAGGAGAATTTTGGTGGAAGAGGATAATGGTGAATTTAGTGAGGTTGGGTTCATGAGATTTGGAATGGACGAATTGGGCTTGATTTGAGGGTTAGGGAGGAAGTAGAGACTGAGTAGAAGACGGAGAGACGGAAGGAGTTTGAGGTGAGGGAGGAGAAGGAGTGTGCATACACGCGTGTGTGTGTAGAAAAAATTTAAAAAGAATGCATGTATATATTGCATGCATAATTGTATTAAAAAAAAAGAATTGCATTAAGGAAAATAATTCTAATAATATTATATTTATGAAAAAAAATTGAGTCAAAAATCCGGGTCGTTACAGTCCGTATTTTTCATCTTTAATAATTTTTTATCAAGTCTTTTTTCTTATTTTTTTTTGGATGTATATAGCACTTTTTAAAAATTCACTAAAGACGAAAAATACACAAATTTATAAAAATATTTATCTAAAAAATTTATTTCAAAACTGACAACCAAATAAAACCACTATTTCATATTGTTCTAATGTATTTTTTTATTCTCCCCACAAAAAGTGCTTAACAATCTGACTATGGGTATGTCATTTGGTGTACACTAAATGTAAACCGGATTGTGTGGTAATCATTTCAGAATTTCACACAAATGCTAAGAGCCGCTAAATCTGTTTAAAATATTTTCTTAAGAATCATTGTAAAAAATCAGATCAATAAGAATTGAAAAAAAAAATTGATTAAGTCATTACCGATATCCGAATGAGCTGATATTTGGCCAAACCCCTTTGTCTTTCTCAATTGATCTCTCCTATCGGTTGGGGGTATTTTGAATTTTTCCCCTTTTTTCTACGTATATATAAACTGAGCGCCAAGTCCAATAAAAACGACCAGCCATGCATTGTTAATCTCTTAATTAGTTGCATGCACGAGCTTAGACAAACAAACCTAATATTTAATTTCCACAATTCAAATGAGCACGAGGGAGGAAACTTGAAGTGAAAACGTAAGCAAACAACATTGACCCTTTCATAGATTTGAATACACAAAAATTTACTTTTTCGATTCCTCTCGTCAAGATGAATTAATAACCCACAAAAATTTAGCAAAAAATTAACAAATACGAAAAAAATTCAAATAAGAACAATTTTCAAATTTAAGTTAATAAGAACACAGCCTTAGTTACAACTATATAATTAACATTAGTACTATAATTATAATTATAATTATTGTTATTATTATTATTATTAGGTGGTGTAATGACATAATGAGAAAAGCAATTAAAAGTTTTGCCTCCTAAGAGGCCGGTTGCAAGTTCAGATCCCATGCATGAAAGTCAAACATTACAAATTTTGAAACCACAGGAGGTTTGTTCGGTCACTAACTTTAGGACTCTGGAATAAGTCGAGGTGTGCGCACAAGCTAACCAGCACATCGGGTTATCAAATAAAACTTGACATTATCAGATTAGGTGGTGTAACCCATATTATTCGTGACAATAGCAGGTAGGTAAACTTCAGGATTTTTTAACAGGCCGAGTCGAAGGCAAAACTTGATGAGATGACATGAAAGGAACGTTTTTCTCTAACGAGTCTTTCCTTAACAGGAGGGAGGAAAGACACTGATAGGGTTAGCGTGGATTAATCGAAAAGATTAAGAATCTGTAGAAAGATCGATTAAGTGGTCTAATGAACGAAAAGGTCCAGGTGAAAAGGTTTCATGGGAAAATAATTGGTAAAACTCAAAGTAAAAAATAATAATAATGAGGGTTGAAGAGTCTTCGCAGCCGTTAATAAAAAAAGACGAGGTCAAATATTTAACAAATGAAGGTTCTGTAGTACTCTTGAGCGCTCGGGAGTAATTTTGGATTTCGTTTTACATTTTTTTTTAGTTGAATGTTTTGGGGAAAATGCGAGTTTAATGGATTTGTGGCATTTCTTTCATATTTTCGAAAGTGATTCAGGTTTACAGTTATTTCTAGAAACTCTTTCTTTTTCAATGAACAAAATGAAAGTAATGCACCAAGATCTGTAAGGAAAACTGCATGCCCCCCCCTGAAAATTCTACTTTTATGTTCTTGTTAATTTCAAAAAGTAGTATGGAATATGCAAAGTTAGTTTAGTTTTAATTTCAAGATGCAAGGATGCGGAGTCCGGATGGCCAGGACCAGTTCTTGGCTGTTGGAACTATTTGCTGAGCATTAGTTCACATGACATTAGTTCCATATATTGTTGTATTCTTGCCTAACAGGAATTTGCAGGATGGAGTAATAGTGCTCCTAAGCGCTCAAGAGTGCGTTTCCAAGCGCTCGGGAGTAATCTCAAACAGATTTGCATTTTACATGCATCACTTCATGTCTTGCACTACTTTGATAAATATACATTGTACACCATCACAAGCAAGCACTTCTTTACTTGATGTATTTTTCAGTACGTGCTAACTGATTATTAGATAGACAATGCAACAAAAAGTATTTTTAAAAATCCTTCAAATGTTTAGTAGAGACCGATTTTAAATCGGGCGAGAGGGGTGTCGTAAAACCCTTCCCCTCCCGTAACATGGCTTCCGAATCCTCAAACGAACCTCTGGTTTTCAAATTCAATCAATCATTTTCAATCAAAATGATTTCTCGGGTGGCAAACCATACATCCGGGTGGCGACTTTTCAAATTTTCAAATCAAAAATGCGTTTTTCGGGCCACCCCAATCCACCCGGGGCTGTGGTAGCCCACAGATGCTTGATGGCAATGTGTTTGGTGCGGCTATGGTTGACGGGATTCTTTGTCATTGCAATTGCAGATTTGTTGTCATACAAAATTGGAGTAGCCTCTCATTGCTTTTCACCAACATCCTCCAAAATCCTCCTTAGCCATATTGCTTGAGAGGTTGCCAATGATGCCGACACGTACTCGGCCTCGGTGGTAGATTGCGCCACGGTTTGTTGCTTCTTAGATGCCCATGAGAAGACAGCCAAGCCAAGAGAAAAAGTATATCCGGAAGTGCTCTTCATATCATTAACACATCCGACCCAATCACTATCACAAAATCCTAGCAATTTGGTATCAACATTCTTCTCATATAAAATGCCAAGTATACCTTGTAGGTATCTTAAGATCCTCTTAGCCACTCCAAAATGAGTTTGGCTTGCATTGTGCATGAATCGGGATAACATGCTTGTAGCATACATGATATCCGACCTGGTGATAGTCAAGTACAACAAGCTTCCAAAACCAAGCTTCTATAAAGAGATTCATCCACCTTTTTGCTTCCATCTTCTTTTGACAATTTCTCATTGACAATCAAGGGAGTTGCAACCGGTTTGCATTCTCTCATCTTGAACTTCTCAAGAAGAATTCTTGCATACTTTCTTTGACAAATGAAAATATTCTCTTTGCTTTGATAAATTTCAAGGCCCAAGAAATAATGCAAAAGACCCAAATCACTCATTTCATACTTCTTCATCATGTCTCTTTTAAAATTCTCAATCATTTTCACATTGCTACTGGTAAAAACCAAATCATCAACATAGATAGACACAATGAGAATACCGGTGTTACCTTGCCTCTTGATGTACAAGGTTGGCTCGCTTTTGCATCTTTGAAATCCTCTTTCATTGAAGTAAGAATCAATCTCACTATACCATGCCCGGGGTGTTTACTTTAGCCCATATAAAGCCTTCTTCAACTTATATACTTTTTGTTCCTTTCCTTTGACAATGAAGTCTTGAAGTTGATCAACAAACACTTTTTCCTCCAAGACACCATTCAAGAAGGCCGATTTCACATCAAGTTGATACAAGAACCATCCCTTCGATGCCGCTAAGGCAATAAGAGATGTAATTGTGTCATGACAAGCCACCGGTGCAAATGTCTCTTGAAAATCGATTTCGGGTTGTTGAGAATACCCTTTTCCAATAAGTCTTGCTTTGTGCTTTTGAATGGAATCATCGGGGTTAAGCTTTGTTTTGAAAATCCACTTCACACCAATAGCGTTGTCTTTTGGTCTGTCCACCAACTCCCAAGTTTTGTTTTTCTCAATAACATGAATTTCCTCTTCCATAACTTTCTTCCAAGCTTCTGCTTAGCTCCGGAACCTCGCCTTCAAATAAGGTTGAAAACCCAAAGCGTAGGGCTAGGTCGTCGATAACATAATAACCAGAAAGTCCGGGATCGTACCCATAGAGAATCAAAAATAGCTTAATCGGATTGTAGGTTTTATATGGTGGATTGCAGCGTTTAAGACGGCCAACTTGATTTTGCTTTGAAAGTGGAAACTATGGAAAAGACTAGAAATGTGCTTTATGAACTAAAAGAGGCAAGTCTAGGGATCGTCTTTCCCTTGACAAAGGCCGCTATCGATTCTCGATTATAACTCAAGCGAGAGTCATGACCGCGTGCTCACGCTCAGAAGATTTGGCTTTAAAGACTACGTTTATAAAAAGATGTGATTAATCGGAGGTGAACCATCTTGTTTGGAAAATTAATCGAACACATAGGAGGCCATGAGCCCTCGGTGAGCCGCTTGCCAAGACCGCTTGACTAAGCTCCTTACCAAGAAGTTAACACCCACTACAAGAAATTTAGGATCTCCCAACGGTTTTTTTCGCAACGGTTGAAAAAACCGTCGCTATAGATGGTGTATAGTAACGGTTTACAAAACGTTACTAGAAACAGGACTCTATAGCAACGGTTTTTGTGTGACCGTTAGTAGATTACAACACTATAGCAACGGTTTTCATTAACCGTTAGTAAAAACTGACCTATTGCAACGGTTTTCAATAACCGTTACTATAAGCTGGATTATAGCAACGGTTTTAAATAACCGTTACTATAAACTGGACTATAGCAACGGTTTTCATTAACCGTTAGTAGAATTTTACACCGCCAAAATCAATTTTCTTTCATGCGATCGATTTTCCAAACCCGAACTAACGATCAAGACCGTTGATTTTTTTTTTCATGTTGATTAAATCGTTCTCGTAGAAATTTGGCTCGATCAAATTTAGAAAATTTCTTTATCGATACACAATTTCATTAATAAAATGAGTTTTTCTGTCCGATAAGTGTGTAGCGATACTCGATTAACTTCATTCTTGAACATACTTTAGCCCCTTGACCCTGACACAATCATGATGATCGAGACCATTGCTTTTGTTAGGGCTATTTTTCCTAAATTTTTGTTGTGGTATTTTTTCCAGTATTGTTTATTTAATGTATTTTTTTAGCATTTTGTGGTAATTTTTGAAACTAATCTCATTTTGGGATTAATCATTCATCTTAATAAGAATAAAAAAAGTATAAAATTGTGGACCGAAGTTGAAAAAAATATCATATAAGATGACACTAAAGACAACAAATGTTAGTTGTTTGATATTTGTTTGCCCATATTGATTTTTTATGCTTTTAATTGCATTTTTATTTTATTTTTTAGACTCATCTCATAGAAATGACTTACCAATCAAAAAAAAATTTGTGAATCTAACAAAAATTAAGAAAAGGCAAAATTAATATTGAAAAAAAATTAGGAAAACAGAGAGGTTTTTTTTTTTTATGTACATAGTGCAAGTCAATTTAATTGAAGATGAGTGAATAATGGAACTATTTTTCTAACACAAGATATCATTTTTTATAAATGAATATTACAAAATAAAACACCTCTCAAAATTATTATCCTACTTTGCATCAATCTAAATAATTATAATTTCTATTAAAAAAAACAATTATAATTAAATATAGTATCATATATGATTACATGCATACAGTCTTGTGCATTTATACCAATTTTAAAAGGTAATTATTGAACCTAGTGAAAAAAATGATATTAGTAAGTGTTTGTATAGTATAAACCGGATTTTAAAAAAAAGATTAAAAAATTCCGGTTAGTATAGTATAAATATTAATAGGTGTATCATTTTACACAAGTTATATGCTAGCCCAGTTGGTTCGCGCGCGCGCTCGCACACGCGAGGTCGGCGGTTCGATTCTCAGGAGGAGCAAGATTATTTCGCCTGACACGCAGGTGCCACATCAGCGCCACGCGGGTGCCAGGGTGGCGCCAAGCGGGGTGCCACGTCAGTGCCATGCGGCTGCCACGTCACACAATGGTTGGCTTTTAAAAAAATAAAAGTTGCCTTTAGCAACGGTTATATGAACCGTTAGTAAAAAAAATAATAAAAATGAAAATTGCCTTTAGCAACGGTTATATGAACCGTTAGTAAAAAAAAATCTGTACCAACGCTCGTCAAAACCGTTGCTATACCTTTACAGCAACGGATATATTGCAACGGTTTGGCCAACGGTTCTCGAACTGTTGGTATAGCCTAAACGGGTCTCTACCAACGGTTTTTGGGTTTTTTGGCGACGCTTTCGACCGTTGTTATAGAACGATTTTCTTGTAGTGACCCCTTGTTTAGACCAAAAATGCAAGTTAAGCCCTATTCTGAAAATCATGCTTTTAAGCCCAAAAGTTTGAGAACCAAATAACCACCTAAGTCCTCGGGAAAGATTACCCCGAGACTTAGCCAAACAACTACTCACACATATTGAAAAGACTAGAAATCATGCTAGAACTGTTGAATATGTTTAACCGACGAAAATGAAAATAAATTTGATATTAGTAAGGATGTAGTCCATGCAAGCAACTTTAATAAATGAGAAATTAACAAACAACAAATACCTTAAGGAGTTCTTGACGGAATTAACACAAAAGCTTGGTAGCTTTTAATGGAGTTCTAAAAACTTGAAAGACTTAAAGTTGTATTGAATGAGACAGAGATAAAGAAGAGAGAGGGTGGCCCTATTTATACAAGGTGGCCTCTTCTCTCTCACAAAAATATCCTACAAGTAGCCAAAAGTAGAAAATATCCCAAAAGTGGAAGGTTGAAAAAGTAGCAAAAACATAGATTTTTCTACAGGCTGAACCTGTACTAGGCAACTCCCAGTACTGGTTCAAGGTTGGCAAAACTTTGATTTTGGCCTTGCCTTGGTCTGAAAAGCCCGATGACGACCTGACAACCTCTCGTCACTCAATTAATCACCCAACAGGATTTGGTGGGGAGACGCCACACAGCCTTCGGTGCTCAGATGTTTCTGAAAGCGATCTTTGGCAATAAAAACCGCCCTAGTTCCACGTATTACCTGAAACTATCAAAACGCAACCTTACGTGCAAAATGGAATAAAAATGATATTTTAGGGAATCAAATGCTACAAATTAAAGGACTTTAAGCCCCAAGATTATACAATCTTGGGTTCTTATCAGCTTCCTCCTTAATTGCTTCTTCAAAGGTCTCTGGTTCAAAAACACAAGAATTATAACTTGCATACACATCATTAAGGCTTCTCATTCTTCTTGAAGTTGAACTTCAAGATGAGAAACTTGAGCTTGATGGAGAAGTTGGAGGAGTTTGATTTAGAGCTTCAAGATCACCATATTCTTCATCTTCTTGACTTTCTGGTTCTTCATAATTGAAAGGGACTTGGTTTTACACCACATTCCCCTTCCTATCCCAATACGCCTTCTCATCAAATAGAACATCTCTAGAAATGATCACATTGTTTGTAGTCAAATTGAAGAGTCTATAGCCATTTGATTGGGAGCTATAACCCACAAAGATACACTTTTGACTAGTTTCATCAAGCTTGCTCCTTTTTACTTTTAGAACATGAGCATAACAAATGGACCCAAAAACCTTCAAGTGATTCATGGATGGCTTTCTCCCACTCCAAGCTTCAAATGGAGTTATGTTTTCAACGGCCTTTGTTGGGCATCGATTCATCAAGTAGATCGCCGTATAGACAGCTTCACCCCAAAAAGTCTTGGGCAATCCTTTCTCATGTAACATTGATTTTGACATCTCCCCTATGGTTCTATTCTTCCTCTCGGCCACTCCATTTTGTTGTGGAGTGTACGCAACTGTTAGTTGCCTTTCCATGCCAATGTCTTCACAAAATTAATAGAATTCATTTTGAAGTGTACTCGCCACCCCTATCACTTCTCAAAATTTTTATTAGTGTACGTAGGGGGATGAAAACAATTGGTGCTTAGAATAGCACTAGATTGCAATGGCTACTCGTGCCTCTTCACCGGAACCCTAGTTCGTCGTTGGAACCCTAATCTGCAAAACAGACAAGGGGTGAGCGCGCCTTTGCCTCTCGCGACAAAGGCCCTCTGATGCCTAAGTTAGTTTCACGTACTAGCAGGAAACCCTAACTTTCAGTAGGAAAACGATATGAATGCAATGTATTGCGTACCTTTTACCTCTAGGTTTACCTCTTTATTTATAGATTCATAGATGTTTGCTGCCCAAGCATCCTTGTTACCCTAGGATTCCTAACTCGTATAGAAAATTCTGGATATCTTAGATTCTCGTTCCCTTATCAGTTTATTACTTAAGAGTCCTTTTAGGACCCTTTTCCATAACTGTCCGAACATCCCATTCTCGTTGGGTATCTTTTTCAGATCCTATACTCTCGGGATCTCATCCCTTACGAGATATTATGGTTCTGGAATCTTCCAAAGTACTTCCTCTGCTCCTACTCTTGACTGGAGTTCTTTCCTTGTTTGGCTATCTCGTCGCCGAATAGACCGCCTGGACCGGTCACCTCATGTCCCTTTCTGCCGAACAAACAGCTTGGACCAATGACTTCTCATGCCATTTGTTTATATTGCCGATCACCGCTCATGGTGTTCTGTTTTTATCGTATTTATCCTGTGATCCTTCGTACCACGTGTTCGGCCTTTGTTTTATCTGTTCGGGAATACCTCCTTACAATTGTTCCCCAACTTTGGTTGTTTGCCACTGTTCAGGGGCAATAAGTAAAGCTACCAGTACACTTCAAGCCGAACTTTTTGATCCTGTGCAATCATGGTTTCAATTGTTTCGATGTTTTTGGCAGTTTAGTCATCATTTCCTCGAAGTAGTATTTCCACTGGCACATCTCGTACATTTCTCATTTAATTCTAACTGACGTTTCAGCCAAACGGCGTCTTTCAAAAACCCTCTTTCCGTTACTTTCTTCGTAACGGTGTGTAGAGGAGACGTTTCGTCTCTGTCTCACACCCTTAAACCCGAAAAAGTGATCTTCTGGGTTCTTTTACCAAAAACTGAATTTCCTCATCCTCTCTCTAGAATCTAGGCGAAAAACATCCACTCCTCTGCCATCACAGCCATCTGCAACTCGCTCGTGTCACAGGGATCCCTTTCATTAATCTCGTAAGATTTCTTACTTCCTTGCTTGGGTTACCCACTGAGATTTCTTTCTCTTCTCGTCAGTTTCTAGGGCTTCGTTCGTTCCCATTTTTTGAGTTTTTCTTTCCCTTTGAGTATATCCATGGCGGATGTAAATGGTCCCAAGCCTAGTAAATTTAGGAAACTCTGTGAAACCCTTGCTGCCATGGCAGCATTTAGGACAGAGTACAACATTCCTGATAAGGTAAGACTTAAACTTGCCCCATTGGGAGCGGATAGGGATGCTGGTACTTAGGATAGGATGTGTATGCCAATCGTTGCTATTGTCGAGGGTGGAGTCCATTTTCCCATCCACCCATTACTTCGCCAAGTCCTAAACTGGTACCGACTCACACCCATGCAAGTTTCAACTAATGTTTTTAGACTGGTAATGGGGGTTGTAGCCCTAAATAGGATTCTGGGAACTCAAATAGGCTTATGGGACAACCAATGGTGGTACAGCATCGTACTTAACCCTAAGTATAACATTTTTTACTTCAAAGTTAGAAAGGCAGAAAAACGTCTCGTGCTAAACCTGCCAGACTCTGCTCGGGATCACAAAATCGATTTCCTCTACGTCATTGGAGGCTTCGAACCACTGGGGGAGGATGGTCAAGTAGTGGGCTTTCATTGCCCCCACATAAAGGGCTACCCACGTATGTTCTTGATTTTCTTCATATTTTATTAATTTTTCTGTTGATTGCCTCCACAAGCATCCTCTAACTTCTTGTTTTGACTTATCAATTTGCAGCGGACAATGCTAACAAATGTCGACGCCGAGAACCCAGCTATGTCCGAACAGCAGAGATAAACAGAATCTTAAAGTACACAGAAGAGCTGGGTACTCCATCGGCTGGTAGGGGTCGTGACGCCAACGTCCTGCTAGGCTACAATCCTGCTTACAAGGGGTTCATTGATAGAAGACTTGCCAACCCAAGCACTAGTACTGCCTTAACCTCAACCGCTCCCCAGCCGAGGAACTCGAGATCCATTTCTCGAGTTACTTTTGCCGCACAATTATGTGAGGTTCCCATCTCAGAAGGCGTCCCTTTACCCCGTTTGAGACTCAGAAGATCCTCACAAAGACAAGCCGTTCCTCAGCAACAACCCGAACAGCCAGCTCTCACCTGTGATACTAGCCAATCATCTTCCTCTGGTTACTCTCTGTCTTCCCCACACTTAGGTACTATGACTCGTCAACCCCTGAATCTTAGCACCCTACTCACTGTTTCTTCTTGGGGACGCGGTGCCGCCGGTAGAGAGGCATCAACCGGTCATGCTCCCCCGCCACCTCGTCGCATCAGGGGAGCTTCAACACGATCCTCCTCTTCTCCTCGAGAACGGGACAGTTCCGTTGAGACAATTGATGCTCATAGGCACAAACGCCCTAGGCATCAAGATGCTGAAGTCCCTGATGCACAAGCTTCTGCATCAATGCTAGAAACTCCTTCACCGGGTACCCAAGTAACTCACAAGGCCTGGGCCCCTCAACTCGTAAAGGGTGATCGCCTAGTAAAGACATGTAGAAAGAATCCTCATCTCCTTCTGACCGGCTTGTGTCCACTAGTCTCGTCAATGGAATCAAGGTAACTAAAACTTTCTCATAACCTTTGCTTTTACCTTCCTCGTGGTGGCTGAATTTCTTAGCATTTAAATCATTTTTGGTACTTCGTAGTTTATCCAAAAGATGGTCACGTTGGGCTAGAAGGCTCAAGACGCTGAAGCTGAAAGAATAAGACTTCTGAACGACTACACCAGGCTGCTCCGTACAGTCTCAAGACTAGAAAGAGAGAGAGAGAGAGAGAAAAGGCAAAACAAGAAGTAGACGAGGCAAAGGCCAAACTTGTAACTGCTGAGAGTCTGAACCAAGCACTGTCAGAAATTGACAGTACCAAGAAGACGGCTTACGAGGACGGATACCAAAAGGGTTTTGATGTTGCAACAGCCAGCCATGTTGATCAAATGCCATTAATCCAGGATCAGATCTGGGCTGCATGTTGGGAGACTTGCTTGACAAAGGTTGGAGTTGCTGGAGATTCGCCCCTCTGGGTTGAGAATGATCTACCGAGGAGCCATGCTATAGCCTCTCAAGAGCACGAAGAGACCCTAGAGGAGGATGTTGACCAACAGATTGACGAGTTTGCTGCTGCCAATGAAGACACTCAAAAAGCAAACCACGATGCTTCTGCTATCTGTTCACATGCTCGGGATACAACTGATGAGACTGTTAATCTTGACAAGGATGTTGTTGATGGAGGTGCTGGTACTGAGGTTAATGCAGAGGCCACAAGCAAGCCTCTCCCAGAGATCCAAAATTTTGATTAACTTAGTAAGTATGCTTTTTTAACATTTAAAACTTTTTGGAGGTCCTACGAGACCGTAACGTTTGGCCCTGCGCGGCACTAGTTCATATATACTTTTGATAACACGGGTATTTGACCCTTCAGGGCACGACAGTTGTTTTGGTGGCCAAGTATGGCTTTTTTGCTCGGCAGTGAACTTTTGTCGTAGCCGTTTCAGTGTTTGCTGTTACTGCACACCATTTCATATGAATATCTTGCATTCTTCATTTGCTCTAAATGCATATGTGCGTATGCATTGGTATTATCTTGTTTTAAAAAAGTCAAGTCTCTCGTAATTTAACTAATTTACTTTTTTACTCAAGTTTCTCATACTTGGTCCTGAAATATTGCATGTATTCATATGCAAATAAGTTTATTCGTACTAGTTTATTGCACGTTCTCGTATGCATTCCCAAGTTTGTTCATACTTGGACTTTATTCGTAAGGAACTTGTGTCCTATGAATCAAGTGTTTCGTGCTTTCTCGATAGCCCTAAGTTTCTCGTACTTAGAGAATCCGTGAGTTCCAAGTTTATTCATACTTAGGTAAATAATCAAGTATGTTCGTACTTTTGAGAACTTGAACTTGCTCATAATTCAAACTACACCTATTATCTCACTACTCCCCAATACGTTAGCGAGGAAGGACGATGTAGAGCTTTCTAGCTCCCTATTTAAACAAGTAAAAATTCATACTCCCACCTTGTTCTTGATCCAACAAAGCTCTGATACCACTTATGTTGGCTTTTCCCTAAAACCAATTGTTGATTTTAGTGTAAGAACCAAGAAAAATGGGAAGAAAATGGACTGCCTAAGCAGTCAAGGTTTCTTGGCAAAACAGTGGAGGAGAGAGGTATCACTCTGGAAAATGGGGGCAGCTCTTACTTTTTCATTTCATTACTCCTTTAAATACTAGGGCAAAGCCCTTTACATGGGTAGAGGTAAAAGACTAAAATGGACACAACACTTTAACCAATTACAAAACTAACAGAAGCATTATAACATTGTAATAAAAGACAAAGGCATTAATTTTAACAATAATTAATACTTGGAAGTTGATTATTTTGAAGTATGGAAACATATGTATCTATACGAATGAAACAAAAATAACTAAGGGTTTGAAACCTTCTGGTTTTTTATGGAAAAACAGAGGGAAGACATGTTGCTCTCAAGGAGCAGACACTCGTTTGAGCTTTTCTAGCTTTTCGGGTCTGTTCCATCCAGATATATGGTGGTGCTATTTGCAGCAGAGTGTAAAGATTGCCTGTTGACTCCTTCGACAAATCTCAAGTGCGGTGGAGCTGTGATTTCGAACTCAATTTAAGTAGGATGTTTTTTGTTTTGGTTGGTGGCTGTCATGAGCAGACAGCAGTTGTTATGGCTCATGACCAAGAGAGGCCGGGTTTTTAATTTTCTTTGTATTGAGACATTTGTTTGCTTGTTTTTGGTTGGTACCTTGCAATCGAGGTTTTTATTTTTCTTTGTGGGGTCGAGTGCAGTATATGATTGTCGAGAGAAAAGGTGCGAACATATTTGAAATTTAGTCTCATCATTGTGATGCTTTGTGCGCTTGTTGTTTTAATCGTTGTACCTTTCCTCGATCAATAAAAATTCCATTTGCTAATCAAAAAAATTTGAATTCTTTATTGCTGTTAGAAAAAAAGAGTGCTGATGCCGCTACATACAATTTTATTGAAACGGGCATGTTAGAAATAAAATTCAAATACCAATAATACATATTCGAGTACCCATTTTTTCTGCACAAATAATTGACTTTGGACAAGTGTCCAAAAAGTCTGAGTGGTTTTCTGAATAGATATACTCGCTGGGACAATAACAGCGAAAAACAACTTTATTTCTTGATGGAAATAATACATTACATACGATAAATATAGAGGATTCCTAACCTAGCTTTAAGAAGAAAAAAACATGCATTCCTCTGAATGCATGCATGTTTCATCAAAGGCAAGGCCATAGTTTAGAAGACTCTTTTATTTCTTTAAGCAATGATAAGCATATATAAAATTACTTGATCTTTGGATTCAATTTTTTTTAGAGAGATTTTAAGTTGGCACAGAATCAACAAGTACTAAGGTCACAAATCTCTTGAGCTTGGTTCCAGAATGGGTGTAATTATCTCCACCCTTGTATAAAAGGTAAATAACTCGTGCAAGGTTGAGAGGTCGCTGGAGGATAGGCATCGGGACGGAGGTTGGACGGAGGCACTCTGAGTTCATGTCTTTCCATGCATTTGTAACTCGTTTCTGGAATTCCATGATAGCATCTTCTTCTGTTGCACCATATTGTTTCATGTAGCATTCAATTGTGGAGTCTAGGTGACCTCTTTCTTGCTCGAACTGTATAATTGCACCACCACAAATGTTAGAATGGAAAAGAGGTAGTAGTAATTTGTTTTTGTGTCCTAATTCATTGACAGCAGTTAACATGCATGCATGGTTGGAATCTCGAATCTCGAGACATGATCGGATGTCATCAAAATTCATTAGCTAGGGAAGCGCTTATGTAATTTGAGCACCAAGGATCGAATGTCATAGATTTGCAACCTGTTTCAGAAGGTTACAATGTAATACCCCATGTTTGGGGGAGAGTAGTCTTGAGTAATGTGGAACCACATTCTATAATGGGAAGTCTACATGGGTGATCTTGGACATATAACAAATCATGTAAGATACTAGTTACTAGTGCCTCGGGTTTAAGCATATTGGGCCATGTGGTGTGGTTTATGGATCAAAATCAAGATATTAAGCAAGTGGTCTACATGGAGCATTACATACTAAGAGATTTGACACAGTTCCCAAGAACATGAAGCATATATAAATTTACAGTGTATATCTTACCTTGTGGCCTGCCACATCATCCATGAGCCTGTTAACCACTGATGAAGCATGAACAATCAAAGGAAAACTAGACACCCAATCAAAGGCCTCTTTGGTCGCCAATTCTCCCATTCCAATAAGGGAAAGGGTTGAAATAGTCTTGTAGCCACAACTCAATAGTGCAAGTGCCATATGCTCGTCCATACTTGGAACATAGCCTTCGTGATACCATTTGGCTTCAAGCAAATATGCTCCAACCAAATCTTTCAACTGGAATTTTGAGAACAAATGAGTTAGTATTGGGCGGAATTTCAGTATTATTACAAATAAAAAAGTAAGTTAGTTCGAGGCGAACCGCAAATTTTGCGTATTCGACTCCATATGATCTTCCTTGCTTGGCCATTTCATCATCAATAATGTTGTAAGTATCCAAAATCTTTTGATAAACAATTTTCATATGGTCCGGAAGATGATCCAAGGCACTGATCACTTCCCACCTGAAAATCAAATAAGTCACAGGAAATGACTAAGGGGTATAGCAATAGGGTATGGGAACCAAATTTAGAGATAACTACTATTATTTACTACAAAAGAATGAAATCAACTTTTAAATTGTTTATAATCTAAATTCTAGACCGAAAAGCTCGTCAAATTCAGTAGACCCAAAAGTACCTCAAACTTAGTTTTTCCACAATAAGATTTTATTGTTTTTCAGCTTTTTAAAATCTCTACAATGTAAAGGTCTGTTGATAACATTTTTTGACAAGCTCTTCTGACTTCTATGATCTTCGATATATAAATGTTCCTTCAAAAATCAAACAGTTCCTTACATGTCTTGACCATTTAAGGAAGTTTCTATTTTCCCTTTTGCTTTTGCGACTTAATTTTTGCTCTCCAATTTTTATACAAATATACACAATAAAATTTATAGAGTCGTATTGTGTAATTTGAAGTACTAAAAGATAGTAGTATTTTACTGCATTTATAAGAAAGTGGATCTATTTTTAGCACTTTGGCAATTTCGGGTTTGTGAGGTTCTAGTATTCATACTTGCTAGACTTCTTGATTGATTATTGAATCTTATGTGAAACGATAATCGACTTCTTTGATGTACCGATATACTCCTTTTTATTAATGAAAGTTTCTTACTAATCGAGATTAAATTCACGAGGAATGGGGGGGGGGGAATTTAACCTTTGAATTGCATCATTGAAGAGCACAAGTTCTTCGATGGTAGCATTGCTAGCATCATATATGTCATCAATGAGGGAAATCAAGGAAACCGTTTTGGTTAGAATCCTTATGCCAAGAATATATTGGGGCTCATAGTACACTCCCAACATCCAAAAGTACAACTCTACCACTCTGTCTCTTGCAAAAGGTAGTTTCCCTGGAACGTCCAAATCTTTCCACCACCTAAACCAAAAATTGTACAACGAAAAATATAAGATTCAAAGTATTAATGCCCTGTATTGGATGTCTATGAAACAATTTCTTATCTACTTTACTAGTATTCTTCTTCTTCTTCTCCATTTAGGCAAATTTTCTTTTTTCTTTTTTGATTCATCTCAACTAGATTTGGGGATGTCAACTCTGCTCTGCTCTACAGGAGAATAAAGCTAATCTACATCAGCTCGATTTGGTAGCCGAAGAAAGACCTCTTGATCATGATGAAAAGGCCCTCAGATGCAAAGTAAGAGCAGAATACTGGAGGCTCTATAAGCTTTCAGAATCTTTATGGAGACAGAAATCAAGGGTTAAGTGGCTAAAGTTGGGGGACAAGAATACAAGGTACTTTCAAATCGTGGCGAATAACAGATTTAAGCGGAATATGGTAGGTTCGGTCAGAATTAATGGTAGAGCCGTGGAGGACCCCAATGATATTAAGGAAGCTGCAGTTGTCCACTTCCGAAGTAACTTCACAGAGGAAAGGAAGATTAGACCGACTTTGGGGGGACTTTTTCAGAGATCCTTGTCCGGCGATGTCACCTTGCATTTGGAAAGACAGTTTGAGGAAGGGGAAATTGTGGCTGCTCTAAAAGGGTGCAATAGCTTAAAGGCTCCGGGCCCGGATGGTTTTAACTTTTCGTTTATCAAGAAGGGGTGGGATTTCATGAAGGACGTAATTATCCAATTCTTTTCAGAATTTCACAGGAATGGAAAGTTCACGAGAGGTATTAACTCAACCTTTGTTGCTTTAATTCCTAAGGTTGATTGTCCTACTTCTTTTAAGGATTTTAGACCTATTAGCATGGTGGGGAGTGTTTGTAAAATCCTATCCAAAGTGTTAGCTAATAGGATTAAGGAGCATCTTCCTGTTATCATTGGTGAAGCCCAAGCTGCTTTTGTAGGGGGTAAACAAATATTGGATGTGTTTTGATTGCTAATGAGGCTATTCACTGTTGGAAAAATTCTGCTCAAGGAGGTCTAATTCTTAAATTAGATTTTGAGAAAGCGTATGACTGTGTGAATTGGGGTTTTCTTTTGGATATGCTTAAGAAGGTAGGTTTTGGGGAGCAGTGGTGTGGGTGGATTAAAGAATGTTGTTCCACAGTTTCTATGTCTGTCTTGATTAATGGATCAGCAACAAGGGAGTTCCAAACCCAGAAAGGATTGAGACAAGGGGATCCCTTATCACCCTTTTTGTTCAACATAGTAGCTGAAGCACTCAATATCATGCTGGAAAGAGCTCGTGCGAAAAATATCATTAAAGGCGTAAAGTTGGGGAACAATGGAGTAACTATTTCCCACCTGCAGTTTGCCGATGATACGATTCTTTTTTGCAACAACGATCTGGAGGAAATGGGGAACATTAAACGAATTCTTAGGTGCTTTCAATTAATGTCTGGCCTAAAGATCAACTACTCTAAGAGCTCCATTTGTGGTATAAATGTTCAACAGGAGGATATTGAAGCTCTTGCACATGTGATGGACTGTAGAGTGGAGTCTTTGCCCATTAAATACCTTGGGCTTCCGTTAGGTGCTAATCCAAGGAGGGTCAAAACGTGGGAGCCTGTTCTTGAACGGACTCAAAAGAGGCTAAGCATTTGGAGATCGAGAACCATCTCTACCGGGGGAAGACTTACGCTTATCAACCATAATTCTAGCACTCTGCCGATTTACTACATGTCCCTATTCAAAATGCCAATGACAGTTGCAAAGTCGCTGGGGAAATTACAAAGACAATTTTTTTGGGGCGATACACCGGACAAAAAGAAAATGCACATGGTGAATTGGGAGAAGATAACTTTGAGAAAGGAAAATGGGGGCTTAGGGATCAAGAGATTGATACAACAAAATTTGGCTCTTCTTGCTAAGTGGTGGTGGAGATTTGGCAGTGATAGAAACTCTTTGTGGGTAAAAGTTATTCGTGGGAAATATAATCTGGACCGGAGGAGCTGGCTTCCATATACACAGGGCTCGGGTTCGATTTCTAATGTATGGAGGGACATATGCTCAGTGGGAAATATTGATTCGGCCCTGGGATTTTCTCTCCGGGAGGGCTTCAAGGTGCAAGTAAACTCAGGTCATGATACTCTATTTTGGGAACATAGCTGGCTGGGTTCTACTACGCTTAGAGAGGAATTTCCAAGACTATATCGCCGGTCCATGCAACAAGATGTGGTTCTGAGCAATATTTGTGAAGGAAGGGGCAGTGGAGATTGGAATTTGCAGTTTAGAGGAACGCTTCGTGTCCGGGAGAATCAACAGTACGAGGACTTAAAACAAAGACTGAATGGTGTGACAATGGATCCCTCAAAACCAGACTCGCTTCAGTGGATATGGACAGCAGATAAAACCTTCTCGGTGAAATCGGTTTATAGGCAGTGGGAATCCCTTACACAGTCTCCAAACACTCTTCTGGGTTTGATGTGGAGGAACTTGAGCCCCCCTAAAGTGGAAATTTTTTCATGGATGGCCACTCAAGATAGAGTTGCAACTCGGTCAGTACTTGTCGATAGGAATGTAATTTCTGAGATTCACTTGGCAGTGTGCCCATTCTGTGCTCTTCATGTGGAAACCCCTTAACATCTTCTCCTACACTGTCGATTTGCGTGGGTAGTATGGTCAGGAATTCTGGAATGGTGGAACCTACAGCGGGCATGCCCATCCGCAGTAGCAGAGTTGGCACTTTGGTGGTTTGGGAATAGGTTTCGCAACTTGGAGAAAGCTACATGGGAAGTTTGTTTTTATGCAACTCTTTGGTCCATCTGGTTAACAAGGAATGATTATATCTTCAACGGAGCAACAACCCAGGCTTCGGAAGTGGTGGAGTTAGTCAAAACTAGAGTAGCCATGTGGATGAAGGCTAAGTTTGACATCAAGATTTACACAGTGGAGGATTTTAAAGGTTATTTGGATGGGATACGAAAAGTGAAGGTGTAGAGTAAGTATTTGAGGGTGTTTTATCCAACTTTGGTTGGGTAGATCTTTGTACTTTTGATTTCCTCATCGATGTACCCTTTCGAGTTTAATAAAAAGTTCCGTTTGCCGAGCAAAAAAAAAACTAGAGGACTGAATGAATTTTATGTAAACCACGAGTTTCAGCTATATCATTTGTTCCGAGAAAATCAATCATTTGACAACTTAAATGCATGAGGATTGCCAATGGGTAGCCAAGACTGTAATTGCGTTAGTTCCATACGGGGAATTGAGAGGGGTAGGGGGTGGAATGATTTAGTAAAATAGTTTGTCTTTTTTTTTTTGCTTTCATAAATAATGTCTTTGAAGCAGAGAATTTTCTCTGTTCTTTTCCTTATGAAAGAAGAACCAATAATGTAGCATTTTTTTTTGAAAAGCCAAAAAGAAGAGGTTCTAGAGAGGCTTTAAAGCTTATTAAACAAGTTGTATTATACTACCTTGTGATTTCGCTCAACTCCCTCTGGTGCAATTTCTGCAATAAGTTGAAATCTAATTTTGCAAAATCCAATAGAACTTTGTTGTGGGAATCATCTTGGTCATAGAAAGAAATATAACGCCTTGACTCGAGCCTCGTCAAGCCCTTGTGGATGGGCTGATCTAGAGCATGAACTACTTGTGCTGCAATTGGATTATTGCTCAAGTTTGGTAGTGCAGAATTGAGGCGAGCGGCAGTAAATTCCATTGCTTCATCTAGTATATCTTCTTGACGTACGCTTAGAAACGTAGCTTCGTACAAGCTCAATAATCCTCTCACATCACCAATCAACGATTCCTTAAATTTCCCTTCATTATCCTTGAGTTTGTTGAATACGTCTGCTTAAACCATTTAGGAACATGATCAATTGGAAAACAATATGTTAAAAATATGAAAGTTATTGAAATTTATTTGTTTCTCTTTTTGTTACTTATTACCAAAAACTGAGGCATCATGGTAGGATGAGTTCTAGCAATAACAACACTAAAACAGTATATATGCATTCTCTAATGCTCTCTTGTTTTCTTTTCCTGTCGTTCTCGATTTCATTGTTTATCTTTAGTAAAAATGTAATTTCCCATTGCTAATAAAAAAATATCACTTTCCTTAACTGTACAAGAGACAAAGGTGACTTACCGCAAGAGACACGATATCCGTGTTGTCTCAGTAATCGGAATGAGAGAGCAGTAATGTAAAGATCCTCATCATTATTGACATTTTTGTGACCACTTTGATGATAGGTTTGATATATTTGATGTAATCCTTGGTCAATCTCTGTTTTGAAATGGTAGGCCACGCCTAGGCGCTGGATTGCATCAATAAGGTCTAACTGTTGTGAATATTCACCCTTTGCTTCCACTAGTTGCTTTCTCACCTTTTCTTTAAGCTGTTGATGATTTTGCTTCATGTTGATATCCACTTCCTGCCCAAAAAGAAACCAACCAAAATCAGGTATTAACATTATTACGTGGACTAGAACAATAGAACTGTTGAATTAACCGTTGCGTAATTGCATTTAGGTGCAATGAGATTGTGGGTTCAACTTTTATGAAAACAAATAAAATACATTTGTCGATGGGTTGGAATATTTGTATTGATTCGTCTAACAAAAAAAAGTACTTACTTTTATCATCTAACATGAGAAATGTTTATTTTTATTACTTCTTTTTTTTGTTGGAAATTAAAATTTAGTTTTATTACCTCAAGAAAGTACATTCTTATCTTATCTAGGATTGGTGTGAGAACCGAAATTAAAACAAAAACTACATGACCTAGAATACTTGCTTTTCCAAGCTTGGTTTTAAAAAAATTTTTATCGGCAAAAGAAAATTTTATTAAACTCGAAGAGGGCACATCGAGTAAAAGGGAAGGGAGAACAAGAAAGTTCAACCCAACCCTACAAAGATAAAAAAAAAAGACAAGATAAATAAAAGGAAAAATACGTCCAAATACTCCTAAATAATGAGACATCTAGCACTATCAAGATTTCTTTTAACATCTTTCACCGTATACACCTTGATATCAAATCTGGCTTTGATCCATAAAGCTTGGTTTTAAAATTGAACGCGATCAAAATCGTTTTCATAACCGGGCGAGCCCATCGCAAACGAATTTTAATCTAGTTGAGATTGAACAGCTGTGTCTTTCTTATATACTCCTATTTACTCATCTGCCATATATGTTAGGCTTTCTAGTTTTGTCAATTTCAATAGGGTAGTGCTTTTTTTGTCTTCTTGTAATGTGAATTTACAATGTTGTCATTCCAAAACGTGAAAGAGTACTATACAAATTGGGAAAGACTACAATACACACCCCTTATTTGGGTGTGTATTATATGCATCCCCCAAAATGTTAAGAATTATAGAGTAAATATTACGAATCATAGTGCTAAAAAGTTACGAATCGTATAAAGGTTACGAGATACACCAAAATGTTATAAATCAGAATGAAAATGTTACAAATTGTACTATTGAAAAGTTATGAATTCTAAAACAAAAGTTACAAAACACGCTAAAATGTTATGAATAAACCATAAAATATGTGCATATGGTACACCCTTTTAAGGGGTATGTATTGTAGACTTTCCCATAAAAATTAAAGGTTAATTTTGTCAATTCACATCACAAGAGGACAAAAAAGAAATGTAGTTATAAAAAAAGAGAGTATAAAAATCATCGATAACCCAATTTGCTTTGATTGAAAAACAAAGAAGTCCTAAATTACTGGTCCATTTTCAATACTCAAATAAACAAAACTCTGTTGTATTCCCTTTCCACCGTCCTCTATTTGGCCATTAAAGTAACAGACCAATTTGAATTTGAATTTAAATTTACTGTTCCTTGCAAATGGGAGGCTCTAATTCTCTTTTGCGTTAGAATTCCAAGCTAAGTATCAGATTTCTTGTTTTGAACCTTCTTTTGGAGCGGAAGGGAAATTTTGCGCTCTGTCTCTCTGTCAAAATCTCCAAACCCTAGCCGCTAATAGCCTTTTCCCTCCTTCCCTTCCCCCCTTCTCAGGCAGTGGGAGGGGAGAGATCCTATCCCTCCGATCTCTCTCCCTCTGTTCTCTTTCCCCAACAGTCGAACCGTCTTCTCTCTCAATCCCGCGATTGAAGTTCAGGCGTCTATTGAGAACTTTTTAGCCAGATTATTTTCTGGCGACATTCCGGGGCTTCGATTTCAGTGGTTATAGGTAAGATGTTGTCTACCACCGTTCTGAGCCTCTATCTTCTCAAATCTGGGACCTGGCGCCATCTAGCGCGTTTGCTGGGCGACCACCTCCCAATGACGTGTTCCTATTTTGTGAAGCAAAGGTGGTGGTCACGAGTCTATAAAGGTGGTCTCAGCAGTGCTTCTTTTATTTTGCTATTTTGTTTTAATAATGTCCTCTCTTTAGGGGTTTGTCCTCTCGGGGGGTTTTGTCCACCTTTGGGGGGTCTTCTTTTCATTCTATAAGGCGGCGCATCTATGCGCTTATACGTTCTTTCTGTTGAAGTGTCCGATCTGTAGATTCTCAACCTTCTCCCATGGGGATCTTTTGATGAATACTACCTCTCAACTTTTGACAAAAATAAAAAACTTCTTTTGGAAAAGTAGACTTATTAATTTAGACTATTTAGAAGGCTAGAATGATGTGGAGAGTATATAGTACTGTGTGATTTTCATTTAAAGAATAAATTATATATACTGGCGGTGTAAACATTTGCTTGCTTCAAATTAATTACATTTCCCCATATCGTCAAAATAGTGGTCCCATTTAATAGAATATGGCGACATGGCACAATGTAATTGATTTGGAGGAAACAAATGTCACCGGCGGTATAAATAATTTAATCTCTTTCATTTAAATCTGATTCATTTAAATCTGATCGAAAAAAGATATTTGTTTAAAGAAAAATAATAATACAATTAATTTTACCATGTCAACAGAATAGTAGGCAAGGAAATGATCTCCCCAAACACTAGGATGAAAAACTGATTCTGGACGACGTCGTGTGACTTGAATGGGTGCGGGTGCCTTGCTGGAGGTTAATAAAGCAGTTGGGATAGAAGAGAATTCCATTTTTCTGTGTTGGGTGGCTGTGAAATGAGAAGGAATAAGAGAAAGCGAATGAACCAGAGCTAATGCTTTCCCACCCTCTGACTAATGATGTAGAATAAAAAGCAATCATGCTTGCTATTTATAGACTAGATTCCGTTGGGAATGCAAACACAAAATTGCTGGGAAGAAATAAATTTTAGCCGGGTATCACCAGGAATGCACCGTTAGAGGCATTTATGACCTCTAATAGTCCGGGTAAAGTTTCCTTATACTTAGAGCATCCACAATGTAATAATCAAAATCAAAAGGTTGCTAAAATTAGCAATGTTTGCTCAAAAAAGTGTTCAGATTGTAATAACCAAATTTAATAACCTCTTAGCAACTCATCAAATTTTGGCCTTTGAATAATCAAAACTAGCAATTTTTTTGCCAATAATCAAAATTAATGGTCCTCACATTTTCTCAATCAAGTACAGTCATCATTACATAAAAACCTTCTCTCTCAACAATATTTCCAGAAAATTATTTTTAAAAACTTTTTTTTTTAAGAAACTTTTAAAAAAAAAAACAGTATTTACAAAAACATATATATATGAGTGTTTTTAGACAAAAAAAAAAAAAAAAGGATTCTAACAGTTTTTCAAAAAAAAAAAAACTGTTTTTTAAAAACTGTTTTCTTTTTGAAAAAAACTATTTTCAAATTTTTTTTTCACTAAACTATTTTCTTAAAAAAAACTGTTATTTTTTTTCAAAAAGAGTATTGTCAAAAAATTTAGCTTTTAGAATTTTGTAGATTAAAAATGTGATGTGGCAAGTTTTGGTTATCCAATTTTGATTATTACATTGTGAACCTCTACATTGCTAACCTTAGCAATGTCTTAAATGGATAATCAAAAGATGATGTGGCAACTTTTGGTTATCCAATTTTGATTATTACATTGTGGATGCTCTTAGCATTCCCTATGCAAACAACCTTTAGGAGGTCACAAGAAGTATTACTCCTATGAACAACCTTTGAGAAAGACGAATTGAATGTACGCATTCTTTGAGATGCCGTCATGCCATTTCTCCATTTAATTCAAGTAGTAATTTTGACTTTTTTTCACGATGCTACACTGTTCGCAGTAATTAAATTTTTACAAAAAAAAGAGAGACTTTTGTTGGATATAGAATCTTATTTGGAGTAACTGGGTGGCCCTATGAATATGTATGAAATGAAGGTAAACTAGTAACTATTAGTTTGATGTTTTTTTACAATTTTGGCAATCTTAATTTGATTGACGAAGTTGGTTTGATTTACTTCTTTGATAGATTTGAACGAGTTCAGTCTTTGGAAAAATTGCTAAGCATATTACCATAAATTCTTTTTTTGGATAATCGTAGAAGGGATTCGGAGTTTGGGGTAGGAGATATAGTGTTTCTTTAAGTGTCCCCATGTAAATGAGTTATTCGGTTTGGCAAAAAGGGAAAATTGAGTCATTGCTATATTGGGCCGTTTGAGGTTTTGAAAAGGATTGGTGAGGTGACTTATCGTTTGGCATTGCCACCTAATTTGGCTAAGGTTCATAATATTTTCCATGTGTCGATGTTGAGGAGGTATGTGCATAGTCCGTCCCATGTTATTGATTATGAGCCACTTCATGTTCGGGATGATTTAACCTACGATGAGCAACCCGTTGAGATTCTTGATACGAAGGAGAAGGTGCTTCGCAATAAAATGATTTTATTGGTTAAGGTATTGTGGCACAACCACAAGGTTGAAGAAGCCACTTGGGAGCGTGATGAAGAGATGCATGAGAAGTATCCGCATTTATATGAATGAGGTTAGAATGCAATTTCGAGGTCGAAATTTATTTTAAGGCAGGAAGGATGTTACAGCCTAGCATTTTTGTTTATTTAATTAGTTATATTGCTGTTCTTAGTTGGTGGTATGATTGGATTCCAATTAATTATTTTGTGCGCACTATTGATATTGTTGACTCAATTGTAATCTTTAGAGTATGAGATTGATTTTTACTAAAAGTGTTGTACCGGATGGTAATTTTATAAATTATTTTAGGTTCTATCTAATTCTAATTAACTAATTAACTATAGTCTAGGGTACAACGTTATTAGTGGGTAGTTATAAGAGTCGTAGTTAGATAGATATTGAAAAGGTTAGTAGGGTTTTTGTTTGAGAAAACATTTGAGAAAATGAAAGTTTGAGAGAACTTTGTGTGAGAAAGACAGAAGCTGCAGAGACGTTAGGGTTCGGCTGGTTCGTGATCGGGTAAGCGGCACTTGTGCCCTACATTCTTGTTCCTTTTTTTCCCGTTCTTTCGTTGTACATGGATTAGAGTAAAGTTCTTTTTGGGTAGTATAGAACAAAGGAGTTACTGAGAGGTTAAATGTTTTCCACTCTTTTGGCACCAATTGTTTTCTTTTAACGCTATTGAAATATGGAGTAGTGGAGATGTTGTGTGAGATGTGGGTGTGAGACCAGGTGTCTAAAATTGAGGATGCCGGTGTGCAGTGTGCTGCGTGTGGCTAGCGAAGTGGTGTGTGGCACTGCATGTGTTGATTCAGTACTGCAACGGGTGTTTAGGTTGGAGTTTGTCCGATGATCTTATTTAATATTAGCCGCAGTTATCGACTTGTAGTGGAGTTAATTGGTTTTGAAGTTTAAATTAATTGTCATGGGAAAGTTGGAGGATGGAGTTAGCTAGTGGCCTGGTAGTGTGGTGAGAATTGGGTTTTTGTTTGCTACTGATAGGTTAGCAATTAGGATTAGGTTAGGTTTTTGTTTTATTTTAATAGCAACTGATAGGTTTGCAATTAGGATTAGACTAGGTTTTTGTTTTATTTTAATAGCAAGTGGTATTTTGTATCTACATAGTGTATATTTGCATAGTTAGTCATTTCGTGCTTTGTTCTTTTATTCAGGTTAGCATTTTTTTGCGTACTCGAGAGTTGCATTACATTTGGACCCAGGAGAGTAGTTAAGTATGATACGTATTTTAAAAATTTTCATGTGTCTCTTAAAAGTATTTCCTTCAGAAATTTCTAAGAATGTTATTCAGAGACTCAAAACTATTTATAAGTTTTCTATAAATTTACATGCGATCAATTTTCTGAGATCAATTGTTAATATTCTTTTTGGTGGGAACTTGGTGGATATTAATGGGAACATTTATTTCAGAAGTCCAGGGAAATTACTCCTCTTTGTGTTTGTGATCCTGGCCATTGGAGAAAAGACCGTGTTAAGCAGGAGACCTTAATGCTCAATGGTGTTCTTTCGCCGGATCGTCTTGGAGAAAAGTACCACGGGCTGCCAACTCGGTGACTCTAAGTTCGATATTGGATCCAATTTTGATGAAATTTATTTTGGCCATCATACTGTTTGATTGTGCTTCCTCATTGTTAATGTAGTTAATATTGAGATCACCACCAAGAATATTTATTGGTTAAATGCTTCATTGATTAATTTATTATTCTGCTGGATACCTCGTATGCCAAATTATGTTTAATGGTAAATTATTTTCATTCCCGCTTTCAACTTTATTTAATATATGTTTGACCGATTTCTAGACCTAAAATAATAGGTTGCCCCAGGCGTAGAGTTGAGAACGATGTAACACAATATCCGGTAAGACCGGAGTCAAATCCACAAAGGACGGTGATGTGTGTGCTGTGGAACCTCGGGTTGTAGTATTAGAAATAGCTCTTAGGTAGCCACCCATTGTCTTTTAGTTGATTAATAAACTAATACTATCAAATAACTTGCTCAAATGATTTAAAAGAGAGGCATGGTCGTAGAGAATCCGGCGATCGCTACCCAATCAGAATCCGCTCGCTTTTCAAAGTTCTAAAAACGATTAAATTTAGGGAGAATTGGAAACTCTGAAGGATGCAAATCCTGTGGTTGTCGGTCCCGTACGCAGCAGCAAACAAGTTTTGGTCCCCCGTTCCTACTCACATGAGCCCTGGCAATGCCTCGGATTCGTCCAACGAACGTAGTTTTCATCAACTAAATTATTTAATTAAATTAATGTGCAGAAAATTGCGAGACGAATCCTAATTGGGTCGCGGCACGCCTTTACCTAGCGACCAAACCTCAGAAAAACTACTCACTCATTATTAAAAATAGAAGGAAAGAAACCCTAAAATTAATCATGCTTTCTTTCATGCGAGATGTGAAAAGAAACTAAAGAATTAATCTAAGCAAGCACAAACGAATAACTTTAATTAAGAACAAAAGTTGAAACGAGTTACCAAATACTTGAATACTTGAACAAAACTTCAAAAACTTCAAAGGAAAAGAGCTCTAGAAGAAACAACGTAAGAAAAAGCTGCTATCTAATATTCGAACCCTAAAAACAAAGTTTGGGAAGGTATTTATAGTAATCCCCAAAGTCATAAATTAAAATAAGGCACGAAACAATTTTTCCACGCTAATGCCTTCGGTAGCCCTACAGCCCAACGCTGTAGGGCTACGGGTTGCTCTGTTCCAGGCACTGCGCGATCTGTAGGGCTACGCTTCTGAGCTGTAGCCCTACCGCCTACTTTAGTGAGAATTTTGTGCTTGCATGCACTTTTTGGCACCCGACGCCTCCATCACGTCACCCGACGCCTCACGCCTCCGTCACGACTTCCCATGGCGACGTCCGACACAGCCTCATGGCCTCGCAATCCAAACTTGGCGCAAGAACCGCCTTATTTCCTGCGAAACTAACAAAGACACAAAAACAAAACAAAACACGGCATCAAGTGGAAAATGGAATAAACCGCGCCTCTAACGCTCTAATATGCCCTATTTAGGCGCTTATATCTACGATATCACGTGCCTATCAATATACATACTTGTTATTCACTGAGCTTGTCAGCTAATGCATTTTTATCCAACACTTTGTTTTCCAGGCAAGTTAGGGAGTTAAGGCAATAACTCTAGCGACATCTCAGGGATTCCTTTTATTTTTATTTTTGCTTAGCAGGGATTCCTTTTATTGACCTCCTTAGGATATCTCGTCTTAGTTATTTTAATAATTGCTTCCGCATTCGAAACATTTGTCAGATATTAAGTTCTTTTATTAATGTTGGATCACTGGATATTATTTGATTCATGAGATGTTGTGCCCCATACTTTTGTAGAATTTAATTGGTTGGAGTTGTTTTTAATAGAAAAAAATGGTCGGCTGCTTAGTAGTTCATTACTTTGGAATTTAATTTAATTTCTTTTTAGGCTGTATGTTCTGTGAGTTTGGATCTTGTAGTTCATGGCCGGTCACTACCATTTTGGGGTGCGACAATTTCTCCATTTAATCTTTTGCAATCTCATCTTTCAAAATTAATAAATTTTTTTTGTTTTGCCATTTATAAATTTTACGGGGCTCTAAGAAAATTTCAATTAATATTGAGCCGTTCCTTACATACTTTTGTGCGTAAAAAGATAGAAGATAAATTTTATGGGGCTCTAAGCGAACTTCTATACTGGGACCCGTTTAAGTGCGGGCATTGGCTAATCTCATAGATAAATTAGCTACTCTTTGAGCAGCCATTTCTTCCACTTCTTTGAGCAGTTTGACTACATAGAGTACGGACTCTTTTTCGTTTTTAGGAAGCTATCAATGTCATACGTAAATTAGCCACTTCTTTGAGCAGTTTGACTATACAGAGTAATCTTTTTACTTTTTAGGAAACTATCAATTTCATACATAAATTAGCCACTTCTTCCATGAGCAGTTCTACCCTATAGACTAGTCTTCAAAGGAAACTATCAATATCATACATATACCAAACCGCACTCATCAAACTTAAGCCACATCTTCGAGCAATTTTAACTAGGGGTGCATTTCCGTTTTATTATTAGACTACAAACTAATGGCAATAGTTAAGGTATTTCCACTAAATGGTGCTTTAGTTGAGGTATGTGAGAAGAATGATCTGTCTAGAAATTCATGAAAGCATGAGTTTTAGTCCATTTAGTTTTGCGAAAACACACTGTAAGTCATGTTTGCTAACAACATAGTGTAAAAAGAAGACAATATTATTTTTCGTCGCCAAAGACAACCATTTGGTGACGAAAAATATATTTTGTTGCCAAATGGTCTCCCATGGTTATCTTTAAAAAATAATTGAGCGCGTCTCCTTTTTTACGCTTTCGGAGCGTCGGAAAATGTATTTTATCGCCAAAATTGATACCTCTGGTTACAAAATTTATGAAGGTTGCAATTTGTCACCAAATGTATTTCTGGCATAACTCTTTGCTCAGAATTCCTATTGAGATAAATAAAATTGGGTTTGAACAATAACACAAAGTGCTACAACTCTCATGTTTATCAAAATCGCTAATTTTAATGTTTAAAGGTTCAACATATATTTTTATGTTAAACGTACGTATATATTAAATATTCCAATAATATACCAAAAAGTGTGTTTGGTGTAGATGGACAAAATTTGTGTGCAAATCTTAGTAAACTTGGGTTTGAAACCTCGCTGGAGCAAGAAATTGTATTTTTTTGCCACATCATTGAAAATATCTTTTGTGACGAAAAATTGTCACCGATTTCTTATATTGGCAACAAAAAATTTCGTCACTAATGAATCACCTTTGGCAACAAATTTGTTCGTTGCCAAAAAGAAAAATTGGTGACAAAATTTTTTGTGTCAAAAAGTAGGTGAGGAAAAAAAAATTCACCAATTATTCATTTTTGCCAAGGAAATATTTCGTCGTCATAAAACACTATACGTGATGAAAAATAAATTTCGTCATCAGGTGGGAATCCTTAACAACCTTTGGCCAACAAAAAAAATTCCGTCACTCATACTATTTGTGACAAAAAAACATGCAATCTGTGATGATTTACATTCGTCTCCAAAGAGCAAATTTCTTGTAGTGAATCGAAGCTTGCAAACTGACTTTATCCTAACCCCCATCTACGTAAACAATCCTAATTGGCATATGATTATGATTGTTCTTATTGAAAAGACTACTCCATAGAGTAAAACTGCTCAAAAAAAGTGGCTAATTTATGGATGATATTAATAGTTTCCTAAGGTTGTACTCTATATGCCTAATTTGCAACCATTGGCTAGTACTCTATAGTGTATGATATTGAAAAGACTACTCCATAGAGTAAAACTGCTAAAAAAAAGTGGCTAATTTATGTATGGTATTAATAGTTTTCTAACGTTGTACTCTATAGAATCAAGTTGTTCAAACAATTGCCTAATTTGCAACCATTGGCTAGTACTCCATAAAATAGCAGCTACTAACATTTTGATTAAGATTCATGTTGTAGGGAGTTTCCCCATGAATTTGGTTACACAATTACACTTTTACCTACCTTTCTAAAAATAGGTTCGCGCGTGTGATGTTGAATCCCATAAAATACTTAATTAAAACTCTTTCTAACATCAATTGTTAGTACTTCCTCCGTCCCTTATTTAGAGTCCAGTATTCCATTTTAGACTGTCCCTTAATAAGTGTCAATTTTGTAAAGTTAATGGATAAAAATTGATGCATTGTATATTTTATCCCTAAAAGTATATTCCATTTTGAAAAGTTAGTGAGTAAAAATGTAATGATGATGGGTAAGTAGGGAAAGTGGAGAAAAAAGTTTTTTTTTTTTTTTGCTCGGCAAAAGAAATATTATTATGAAAGGTATAATGACGATGATGTCTTTTTAATAAGTTGGAGTTACGAAGCAGGACACTTAAAAAGGGACGGAGGGAGTATAATTTTTTTTGCATTTATGCTGATCATATTGGAGGACTGTAATGATTTAATTTAAGTATTCTATATATGATTAAGACAATCTGAGAATTTTTTACCGTGACGACAGAAGCGTATGAAAGGAAATAATCTCCCCAAATACTAGGATGAAAATATGCAGAGCGACGTGGAGTGACCTTGAGTAATTTGCTATGGGTAAATGTAAGAGCTGGAGTAGAGAAGAGGGACTAAACAAAAAAGAACACGCTTTAGTGCTTGCTTTCACTCTCTGGCTGGGGCTTGCTATTTATAGAGTTTTGATCAGCTACTATTCTAAAAAATATACACTAATAAATGAAGATAGCTTGCAAATAGAGGTCAAGAATACCATTTAATTTTTGCTTGACGATTTTCTAGATCTAAATTAATGGGTTGTCCCAAGCGTAAGACAAAGACCGACATAGTACAATATCCAGTAAGTTCGGAGTCGAATCCACAGAGACGATGATGTGTGTTGCTTAAAAACTCTGGTTATTATTGTTAAAAACGGGCTCTTAGGTAGCCACCCCTTGTCGGTTGTTTGAGATTAACTAAAACCTAAAAATTGATTGGTATTTTTTTTCAAATAATAAAAAGAAAGGTACGGTCGTAGGGTTCATAACACTCACAACCGGCCTGGACTCATCTGCTCCATTCGGTATTCTTTAAAACGTTTGATTTTAGACTGAAAAAGATACCCCGCAAGATGCGAACCCTAATGGTCGCCGTTTACCCATGCGCAGCGGAGAATGAGTTTTGGACCCCCATTCTCCCGTTCACATGGGCTCCAACAATGCCCAGGTTCATTTACGGGAAGTATTTTACCAATCTAAAATTATTTTTTAACATTCTTTATTTCAAAATAAGAACAGAACGCATTTAATCCGGCCACAGTGTGCTAATCACCCTGCGACCCTACCCCGATGACTACTCACTAATCATTGCATAAAAAATAGAAGAAAACCTAAAATTAATCATACTTTTTAATACGCTAGATGAGAAATAAATAAAAGATCTAAATTAAACAAGAACCAATGAATAATTTTTATAAAGAACAGAAATTAAAACTAGTTACCGGAATGCGAGTAATTAAATAAAACATCAAAAACTTTAAAGAAATAAAACTCTGAAAGAAAGAAAACTAAATTTCGGAACGAAAAGCTTTGCAGCCCCATTCTTTGGTTTTTTCGTCGGAATCGTGCTGCCCAAAGAGAAGCTTCGCAGCCTTCGTTCTTTTTTTTTTCTTTCTTCCGTCTGAATTCCTTTCTTTCAAAAAGCTGTGGGGTTCTTTCAGGCCGGTCCAAATTTGTCACTGTCTACCTGTCTATACCCACTGTGTGTCAAGCCCATCCCACGTAAGCCCTGTTTTAAATAAACTACCAAAAGTACCCCCACTCTCACCCTTACAGACCGTACTCACACACACACACTCTCTCTTTTCCCAGTTTCCACAGTTCTCTTCCGATCTACAAAACAATGGAAGGCGAAGAAGAAGATCCGTCGAATGCAACCCAAACAATGGAAGGCGGTGGAGGTTACGAAGGCAGCGGTGGTGGCGCCAAGTATGGAGGCAGCGGCAATGGAGGATATGGAGCTTGTGACGGTGGAGGTTACGGCGATGGCGGCGGCGGGAGTCATGGTGGTGGCGGCGACAGAGGAGGAGGCGGTGGCGGCGGATATGGCAGTAATTCATAGAATCGAGATGCTTCCAGTTTTGTCCGAGTTAACTCGGCTGAACGGGTTGACGCTCCATTCCGATTTCCCCAATTCTGCTGGTTAGTCGGAAGCCTAGAAGCTTGAAGTTCATCCCGACTCTGTTTTCGGAGGGAGTCTCCTATGAATCGATTGGACTCTATCAACGTCGCCATCTTCCCCATTTTCCAACTTCAAAGCTTCGTTGGCTTCGTTTCTTATTTTACACTAGATCTCGTAATTTTTTCAAAAGTTGCTTTATTTGTTTTTTTTCTTTAAGTTTAATCAGTTGTTTACCAGAATTTAGATTTTTTTTTCCTACAATGAATTTAGAGGTGTGAATTGTGCAGTTAATGTGCAGAATGTAGTTATGATGTGAACTCTGCATTTAGGAGTGTGAATTGTATAATTTGGAGTGTAAATTCTACATTTAGGGGATGTGAACTGTATCGATGGCATATGAATTCTTCGAAAAAGGGTGTGAATTCACATTTTCAAGAATTCATCTAGAATTCACACTGAGAATTTATACTCCAAGAATTCATACAAAAAATTCATCCAAAATTCACCAAAAATTCACACATCCAGAATTCACCTAGAATTCTTTGATTTTTTGGGGATTTACACCAATAATTCACACCTAGAATTTACACCCAAAATTCACCTCAAAAATTCATACCTCAAGAATTCTGAGAGTGTGAATTCTGCATATGGGTGTGAATTCTGAAGGGGGTGTGAATTCTGAAAAGATCTAAAGATGTGAATTCTAGGAGGTGTGAAATCTAGGAGTGTAAAAAGTTTATAAAGGCAAAATAGTAAGAACATCTTTAAAAAGGGTTTGGATGAAATAGCACTATAAAAAAGGGTTTGGATGAAATAGCAAGCAAAAAAAAGTGTGAATTTCTCATTTACGTGTGAATTGTGTCTTTTTAAAAAATTTGAATTCTGATGGTGTGTGAATAGTGAATTCACACCAAAAATTCTCGAAGAATTCACAGGAAGTGTGAATTCTACACAAGAGTGTGAATATCAAAAGAGGTGTGAATTCTGAGAAGATGTGTGAATTTTGGATGGTGTGAATTTTGTAAAAGGGTGTAAATTCTGAAAAGATGTGTGAATTCATCAAAAGAGTGTGGACTCTAAAAAGAGGTGTAAATTCTGTATAATTTTGTAAATTCGTGTTTCCTGTCAGTTTTTTTTTTTTTTTTGTGTTTAATTGGACTCGCGAGGTTCTTGCATTCAATTTCCGGGGGGGGGGGGGGGGAGATGTGGCTTGAGAATGTGAATTGTGCAAATGTTGTGTTAATTTTGTAAAATTGTGTGAATTCTAGAGATTGAATAGTGTAGATGAGGTGTGAGTTCTGCAAAATTGTGTGAATAGTGCAGACATTATGTGAATTCTGTAGGTGTGAATTCTTTATAGATATGAACTCTGCAAAATGATGTAAATTCACACCCTAGTATTTGTGGTCCAAGTATTTTTTTCTAGGTGTGAATTTCTGAAAAGATGTGTGAATTCGGAGGTGGTGTGAATTTTGGGGGTGAGAATAATGCAAATGGAGTGTGAATTTTGCAAAAGGTGTGTAGTATGGTCAAATTCACACCTCCAAAAATTCACACTTTCAAGAATTTACACATCTCTTTTGGGCTAAATTTTTGAGGGTGTGAATTCTTGGGGGGTGTGAATTCTCGGAGGTGTAAATTGTTAGGGGTGTGAATTCTTGGGGGTGTGAATTCTCGGAGGTGTGAATTGTCAGGGGTGTGAATTCTTGGGGATGTGAATTCTTGGGGGGTGTGAATTTTCGGAGGTGTGAATTCTGAGAGATGAATTTTTGGGGTATGAAAAGTGATAGGGGCAAAATAGTAAAAATATCTTTAAAAAGGGTCTAGATGGGATAGCACTTTAAAAAAGGGCTTACATGGAACTCCATCTAAAATTTGGGGCCGGCCAGGAATTTCCCCTTTTTATTTATTTTGCCGAGACAAATGATTGATACAAGAATTTTTTATTAACTAAACAAAGATCGGTAAGAGTAAACAACACCGGTTGTTTTGAAAATAAATTAATTTAGGCCAAACTCCCCCTTAATATAGTCCGAAAAAATTTCGTTTCCTAATATCCTATGATATAACGTACATTAGTTTGATTCAATGTCTGAAGACATCTTGCAGAACAAAAAGAATTACAATATTATCGGATCGAACGATACAAAATACGACCTGTATTTGATCAGAACCCAATTGAGTGCTTCATGTCAAACAACACTACACTTGCTAAATATATCAGTTTGTGAGATTTACTACCACATTGCAAGTTTGCAACCGTAAGGTTTTTTGCTATGGTTTTTTTTTTTTGTTATTTGAATACAAAAAATGCAATACTGGAGTACGTACTTGCAAAAACGGACATTACTCTGTCACCAACGAAATGTTGATAGAAGGAACAAGTGAGTAGGGATCGATGGCAACAAGTAGGGTATATATGGATCGGGGATTCTATTTCATCCCCAATCCCTAATTGGAGCGTCTTTCACTATCCCATCCTAATTTCCATTGGGAATGTAGTATAAGATAAAGAACCAAATCCGCCTCTGAGTGGAGATTGGGGTTTCCCCAAATATACTCATATTCGAACAAAAAAGATTTGAAGTCAAGAATGAAACTTAAGTACAAGCTTAATTACGTACTTAGAGTATTGTTTGAGATTTCTTTTTCTTTTTTTTTTTTTGATAGGCAAGAGATTTCTTTTCCGAAACACAATCTTTATTGCTATTTTTTTTTATAAGAAATTTTTTTTATTAATCTTTATAAAGGATTATAAAGATTAAAATGATGAAGGGCAAACCCACAGAAAGCAACCCAAAACCTAAAAGCAAGCAAGACGCCAAATTAGACCCAAAAACAGGAAACCAGCCAAGAACCCCAAAAACAAAAAACAACCAAAGAACCAAAACAAGTTTAAAGCCCCAAAGCAGCCCAAACAAATAGACGACCACCAAAAAATAATAACAGCGAAAACAAAACACTCCGCAAATCCGAACATAAGGAGCACACCCCAAACCCACCAAAAACTCAAAATTAAAAATCCAGAGAGAGAGAGCTAGAGAGACTCTCCATCCTCCAAGTCGCCTTCTTCCTCCGAGACACATAAGAATGAAATTAAAGTGCAAGCATAATTACTTAGAAAAAAGAGAAATGATAGAGGTACCGATTGGGAGGAGGGATTTCGTACCGACGGCCACCAGCGGGCCGTCTCCGGCCACAGGACGGCCGATCCGAGCCGTCCAAAAATTCTAAAAAAAAAAACCGAGGGGCCCTTCGCGGGAATCAATGGCATCCGAGGTGTGTAGGGTGCTTGATCTGAGCACCCCTTTTCGTGTGTATATGTATATACGTGTATATACACGAAAAAGGGATGCTCGGATCAAGCACCCTACACACCTCGGATGCCATTGATTCTCGCTTAAGGCCCCTCGGTTTTGTTTTTTAGAATTTTTGGACGGCTCGGATCGGCCGTCTAGTGGCCAAAGACAGCCCACCGGCGGCCGTCGGTACGAAATCCCTCCCCCCTTGTCGGTACATATAGCAACACGAAAATGCAAAAATAATACTAATAATAATAATTACTTAGTTTTTTTGAGATTTTTTTTAGAAACACAATCCTTATTGCTATTTTGAATCGATTAAGTAGTTTATAACAGGTAGTAATTGGTAAGATTTGTTAAAACAGGTAATGAAATACATAGTAACTAATACTAATCAAGATTCATATCATGTATACTAATACTATATATATTATATATACCTTTATAATAGGGAATTGATTTTGTCACTACTCTTTGGGTTAATGTCACTCCCCTTCTTTCACAAAACAAATTATCTAATAAAGACACAAAGAGGAGTGGTATTAACAAAAAGAAGAGTGGCAAAATAACTTCTCTTATAATATACGTTGCATAGGTAGTATGTATAACTGATTTTGGGGCGGGACGGGAACGAGCATTTGGGGCGGGGATTATAAAAATCATACCCCAAGCAAGTATTCTTTAAACCCACCATACCCGTCACTATTGGAAAAAATTTGGGGTAAACCCCGCCTCCATATGAATGGGGCGGGGCGGGTATACATCGGATATGGGGCATTGTCATCCCTATAACTAAGGTTCATCGCATCAGTGAAATCTCGGTAGCTAGGAGCTTTAGAGTGCTCGTTGAAAGGTTTTAGAGTCAAAAATTCATTATGACCATTAAAGATAAAATGATAAAAAAAATATTATCTTTGCACTGATTAAACCGGATTGAAATATTGGAACGCTTAAATAATATTAAATAAATATAAGTTATTAAGTAAATAAAAGAGAAATAAGGGGTTGGGGTTTTTTCTGGGGGTATTTTCGGAAAGAGGGAGGTAGGGTCGGGGGGTGGGGATGACAATTTTTGAAACTCGTGTCATTTTTCATCGCTTATATCTTTCAATCTATAATATTTTTCATGAGTTTGAAAAACTTTGTATAATAGAACTAATCAAGAACTATCAAACAAGATCCATATTGCATATATTTTGAGATCCATATTGAAAGATATAAGTAATTGAAATTGGCACAGATATCAAAAATTGACATCCAATTTGGGACGGAGGGAGTATATTAAATGCAGAGTGTAGCAGAGATGTAGAGAGTGTTGGGTCCACCCAGTGGGCCTGTTTTTTGTTATTGGGCAGGTTAGGCCCTGTTGGGCTCTCTTTTGTATTCTCATTTGTATAGCGTGTTCAAGAGAGAGAGAGAGAGAGAGAGAGAGAGATTGAGAGGAGTGTTCATTGTATTGAGAGGAGAGTGTGAGTGATCTTCACGCTAGAGGACCATTCCGAAGTCCTTCCGGTATGATCTGTTAATCGTGCTTCCTTATGCAAGTTAGGCTCGAACCCAGCTGAACCAAAAGCTAGAGAAGTAACCTAACCGGAGATCTAAAGCCCCACACTTATTAATTGCTGTAACATTTGAATGCTATGTTGTTTACCAAACACGACTTAGTTAAAACTGCTCAAAAGAAGCGGCGAATTTATGTATGATATTGATAGTTTCCTAACATTTTATTGATGCTATAACGACTAGGTGTAGATGCTAGTTTGCATGGTTATTTGACTAGCATGTCTAAACGAAACATACTTGCAAATGTGCTAAAGTCAACAAAATGACGGATTTTGGGACAAGTTATTCCTCTTACATACAACTAGGGGTGTTCATGGTCTGGATTGGATCGGACTTCTAGAAATCCAAGGATCGAAGTGCTAGTCACGATTTTTACAAAATGAAATTCGTGTTTGGACCAAAAGTTCTATGATCTGGTTCCAATCCAATCCATGAAGCGCGGATCGGTTACGATTTTATCCCCGGACTACGTTACATAAGCAAGCAAAAATAAACACTTCACAAAAAAAGATCTTCCATCAAAGCACAATAAAGTATTTAGCAAAATGCAATCAGTCCTAAATTTTCGAATTGGGGGATGGTGTCATGCAGTGGTGTGGATTTTAACAAAAAAGTATTTAACAAAACGAGCTCTTGTTCGCCTTAGGGTTTTCTTGTGCTGAATTGTTTGTAATATGAGCTTTGAGGCCCATAGGGTGCAAGCTTTAGCCCAATAGGTGTGGGCGCTATCCCAAGAGTTAGGTTGGACTATGTTGTCTATGGGTTGATCTCCGGCTTGGAAATGCGCAGCACGGTATTGTGAATTTCACTGCACAGCACCAACTCAAAGTCCTAAATTTTCACCTCTGGATTAGGAAGTTCAGGAAGGCTCATAAGTGATGTAATTTGATTACCGGCAACGATAAACCTGGAAGCATTTTAATTAGCAAAAATAAAAAAAGAAGAACAAAGCATCTCAATACCTTCCCACATCACGTGTGAATGAAGATAACGGATACACACCTGTAGGGCTCTGCAGTTCTCAAGTGGTTCAAATCCAGGCCCTTAAGCTCAAATCTACCTTACATCACAATATAGTGTGTGTGTACGTGTGTGTGTTTATTTATTTATTTATTTATTTATTTATTATTTATTTATTTATTTATTTATTATTTATAAAAATAAATATCTTACGGTTCAGTTCGGTTAATCCAAGGTTTCGTAATAAAAATTCATGGACCGAACCGCGAGTCACGGTTCTCTAATTTTTCAATTCGTGCTCAGACCATTAAATGCACAAAAAAATCCAAAAGGAACGGATTGGTTCAGTCTAGACCGGTTTCACGATTCATCGGATTTTTTGCACAGCCCTACATACAATATCTAAAAGTCTTTTAGAGGAAACAATTTGTCTAAAGTCCTCAAGTTATATGTCAACTTTTTAGGGAAAACCTCAAGAGGATCGTCCGAACTCTGCTTTGTTTCTGTTTCTAAAATGTTTTCCGTTTTTGTTTCTCTCTCCGAATGATTGACTCCCTGTTAACTGTAATTCTGTTTTTTGAGTCTTGTTTGACATATGATTGTCAATGGTTTGGGTGTCAACATAGTTAGAATAATTTTAATCTTTGTAACAATTTTAAAGATTAATAAAATTTCCTGCTGCCTTTCAAAAAAAAGTTTTTAGGGACCTAACCTAATAATGAACCAGTACTCCGATAGGCTTTGAATTCGCAAACAAATTGCTGGCCGGCCATCATTAAGAGAGGCCCAAGTTGTGCGCAAGGCTCAAACCACTGGCTAGTACTCGATTTATAAATAGCAAGGAATTAACAAACATTTTAGTTAGGCTACCGTATATTTCTCTCACTTGAAAAACACTTCATAAATTGCGAGCCCAAGAGCTTTTTTCTCTAATCTCATGCATCAGCCAGGGAGTGAAAGGAAAGACTAAAGAGTGTTCTTTAATTTGTTGTTGTTTAGTCCCTCTTCTCTTAACATTCATTGCCACCAAACAGCCCATACCCATCCAAGAAAAATGGAAATGACTACTAGTCCAACTCTGTCATTAACCCAGAGTAGTGTACCCGAGGTCACACAACGTCGCTCTGCAAATTACCATCCTAGCATTTGGGGAGATCGTTTCCTTGCCTACGGTTCTACTATCACGGTAAAATTGCTTCAGGTTTTATTAAATCATGCATATAGCTGTACAAAATACACGAATAGTTATTTCAGCCTTTTAATGTGGTCAACTAAAATGCAGTAAATATATTTTTGCGGATTTTTTTTAAATGTTTCTTATATTTTTGTTTGATGTAGGAAATTAAGAAAAATCTATTTCTCCTTCATTATTCTTTTAACTCATGACAAGTGTAAGATCAAAACGGGCTTCTAACACGGTAGTTTTCTCTTCTGGAGGGCCTGTCCTCTCTTTAGAATTCTGCTCTGCCTTGGTTGGTATCTTGCCAAGTGGGCTTCTTGCTTGGATTTGGAGTGACATATGATTATCTTGATTCTAGAGGTTAGGTGCATGGCAACATAGTTGGGATGTTTGAGTACTATATTCCTGGCACCCTTTGACGTAACGTGTTTGTAATACCCGTCCCGGATATTTAATATTTTAAACTCATATTTTAATTGAATTATGTGTTTACAAGGTTAATTATTATTTGATGGGAATTTAACTAAATGCTATTGGTCGGTTGCATAAGTGGATGGGTGGTGTGGTTACACCACATAATTTTTCAAAATGAGATATTTCTTAAATATCTCATTCCTCCCCCTTTCCCTGATATTTTTCGTGGAGAGAGAGAGAGAGAGAGAGAGAGAGAGAGAGAGAGAGAGAGACGCTGGGAGAAAGAAGAGGAGAAGGAGAAGAAGAGAAGAAAAGAAGAAGAGAAGAGAAGAGGATTTGCTTGTGGATGATCATTCTTTCTTAGAATTGAAGTCCTAACATGGTAATTCATGTTTTTTTGTATTTGATTTCATATTTAATTTGTTGAGTTCATATGTTTGGGGGTTGAAATCGTGCCTAGAATAGATGGGCTTGGGTTAATTTGGATGTGGGTTGGAGTTCTTGGAGAAATTAAGAACCTAGTCTTAAATCCCTTGAATTTGGTGTTTAGAACTTGATTTGATTCGTGGGTTTTGATGTTCTTGAGTAGCTCTTTGTTATGTACGAGTTTGAGCATGATTTTGTGAAGTTTTAGTGGGTTTTAGATGAGATTTGAGTGGAGAAAAGGTTGGGAATCGGAGGATGAACAAACTGAATTTTCGCTGAAAACCCAGTCGGTACCCGTACCACTTTTTGGTGGTACCTGTACCGGCAGATTAGAATTGAAACATTTGGGTCGATTTTGGGTGGGTACCCGTACTGAGTTTTTGTGGTACCTGTACCTCTCGGGTAACTTTTCAGCAACTGTTGTGAAACTTCGGACGATCATATCTTTTTCATCCGAACTCCTTTTTGGGCAAATTATATATCGAAATTGATGTACTCAAAACGTACTTTCTAATGGTGGAGGTTTCATAACCCAATTCTAATCCTAAAAGAAGTTATGGTCAAAATATGGTGAAATGGTTATAAGTTTCCATATAGATTTTGGAGATTAAGTGCTACTCTAACTTTATGTATGCTTTGGTACACATATAGGTCTTTGAGATGGACATGTTTGTATTTGTTGGGTATTGTTTAATACCTAGTTAGCTCTACAACTCGATATTAAACATTCGTTTGAATGCCTTAGGGATGTTTGGTGACTTGGTTAACTTTTTGGCATGTGTTAGCTTGGTAAAATGTTATGAGGTGTTATCATATATTTGTTTGAGCATTTCAATGGAGTCGTATGCTAATATGGTTAGCTTGTGATTAGGTAGCGAGTTGGTCAAGTGGGAGGTGTCGAAACCGTAAGTTTGGCATACTCCAGTCGAAGCGAAGGTGAGTGTGTCTGATATGGTACTTCTCAATAAGATATTGTTGTGGTGATATGTGTATATCATGCTAATGGTATTTTAGCTTTCGATATGATTATCGTTATATAGATAATGCGGTGGAGGTGATTGTATATCAATGATATCATGCTAATCGAGGTTTAGCTATTGATATGGATATATATGGTCGAAATTGTATATCATGCTATATGTTGTTTTAGCTAATGGTATGCATGCTTGTTGTATGTTGATTGTACCCGCGAAAGGATTGTGGAGTGAGTCATGCCATGTCGTATGCCATTCCGTCTAATTAACGGAGGTTGGGAGCATGGTTTGCGGGACACAATGCCTTGGGTACATGGGAATGTGGCAGACGTGTCACTGCATGCTTGTGTGATTTACATTCATGCTGTCGTTAATTCAGTTATTGTTACGTGGCTGTTTATTGGATAATATTGCTATGTTTGGCGGATGTGGTGGTTATAACTAATATACTCATATGGGTATTGCAGTTATGTTGGTGGTGAATATTCTTATTGATATTCTTATGGGTATTGTGATATTTTATTGAGCATTACTATATCTCACACACTCTGGCTTTCCTTTTTGGTCTGCCAGGTAGCAGGTTCCTTAGAGTGGTTCCACTACCGGTCGACGTGTTGAGGTGTACTCGAGTATTAGCCTTGGGAGGTGTTGGTGGTCGAGCGTGCTGTAGGTAGTTATTGAAGGAATTGATTTTTATAAGTTGTAATTTAGTCATTGGTGAATATGTTGAAGTATAGAACTTAATAAGTATTGTAGTAGTGGTTATGGTTTTAGCTATGCAGGCTTGTGATTGGTTGATCGGTACGTTGACTCATTTCTGTTTTATTGTGAGAAGTCTTCCGCTAAGTTGTATTCTGATTGGTTGTAGAGTGTGGTGTGGTCTTTTGTGTGGAATGCCACGTGGCCGCGCCGACTCGGGCCCACTTTGGGTGTCGTTTGCGGGGCGGGGCGTGACAGCTTGGTATCAGAGCTAGTACGTTCTAGTCTCTGCGTTGAGAGTCGATTGGGGATTTTGGTAGTGGACCATAGGTTGTTGTTACTGTCAAGGAGGAGTTAGTGGGTGACTAATGTGAGAGTATTTAATACTTTGCACTATGTTTGTTGTTGGTGGTTTGAGTTGTTAAAGCAGGTTATTGATATGGCTCAGTTCAAGGAGCAACAAATGGTAATTATTCCATGGCAGATTGCGTTGGCACTGGTGGTGTTTTATGTGGGTCATGTTATGTGTGTTAAAAGTAAAGGGACTGATGGCATTATGGAGGGTATATGCTTATGCGTGTCAAGGAACTCAAGCTTTGCCGGATATCGTGATAGGTATTTTCAATATTGAATGTTGTCAGGTGTAGGTAACGGTAGATGTGGTGTTAAACTTATTTACTGTATTATCAATGGTTAGTGTGCACTTAGAGTAATTTTGTGCTTTTGTAAGATAAGGTTTATGTTGTAGTGAGATGGTTGTATTGTCATGTGGTATGACAACCTTGTTATGGTGTAAGTTGGCGGTGGAAATATTCTTGAGAGTTGGAAAGGTACGCGCTAGAGATGGTTCATTTTGAATTTGGAAGGTTAGTGTCAAAGTTGTAGGAATTTTGGTGAATTTTGGGAGATATGGAAAAAAAGGGGTGTGTGTGTGTGTGTTTTTATGGAAGTGGCATGGCTTCATTGGTGTGTGATTGGGTACGTGTATGATTTGTGCATGCTAAGAAGATGATAAGAAAGTTTAAAATGATTGTTATCCGTTCATGGTGTGGAAAGTGTTAAATGTTGTAAAAATTGAAAACTTTGAAATGTGTTAAACGTGTGTAAAGAATGTTAAACTTTCAAAATAAAGTGGATAACTTGAGTATGTACACATCTAGTGTGGTAATATTCTGGGCATAGCGCCTAAAGAAATGTTGTGGGGATGTGAATACTTTCGTTTAGTTGAAAGGTTCAAATACGGTTTGATATTCTTATGGATGATTGTTTTGTGTGGCGTTGAGTTTGGAGTATTCGATAATGTTATAATATTACTTTTGGGGACTCGAATAAGTAGTGAATATGTATCTAACCCTTTTTTCTACGAATGTTTGTGTATGCTTAAATGGCCTGTACAGTATTTGTAGTTATGGTGTGAGATATATTATTTAAAAGTTAAAGGCACGTACGGAAGGGTTTTGTATTCTTTGAAAAATGTTAGAAACTACACTTGATAGTCGTAGAAAATAAATCCATATTTGGTGTTTGAAAGGAGCGAAATGAATATATGTAAATGTGAATAGTAGTTTAGTGTTACGTGAAGATGGTTTTATTGGTTCTATATGAACTAGTATATGATTGTGGATATCTTTGGGGAGATAGGTGTTGGTGAGTATTTTTATGTCTTATTTCATGTACAGATGAGTTGGAAAACTTTAGTGAGTTAGTTGTCAAATGTAGCGTTAATGGATGAGATGAGAAAATTTGGGGTATTAGTTGTTGGAGGTGGAGTAGGTAGGGGCGATAGTGTGTTTAATGGTTGAATTTGTGAGTTGAGAATCGCATGTTGGGCGAATGAGATCAAACAGAAGGGGAAATCAGCTACAAATGGTAACTGTGAATGTTTGGATACCACAAGGGTGAGCTATGGTTGGGATTGTTCAGTTAACGAGTTGAAATGATACAAGTCTGGGGAAATACAAATCAGGTCGGGATTGAATTGTGTTGAGAGAATGGACAATGCCTATAAGCAGTTGCAGTGGTCAGATGGGAAATGGGTTAACTTCCCGAAAGTGAAACTGGGGCAGAGTGTTGGTGTTCTTGAAAACCATTCGGAGAGAATGGAACAGGTATAACTTTATTGTTGTTTAATTTGATAACATGTTCATGCATTATGGCTTCGTGTCAAGGTCAGTCCAGTCGACTGGAGTATCAGTGGTGTTACGATGAAATAGGCAACGTGCCTATCAAATCACGACACGTCTTGCATATTGTCATATTCGCATGCCATCAATGATACATATGTTGTGGACTAACCTTGTTTTGAAGGGACACGTTACAACAGAACTGAGTTTGGATTTCTGGAACAGAATTCGGGGGTGGTACTAAGTTGATAATGAGACGTGGAATGGTGTTGGGATCTGTATTTTGATGGAATGATGGAAAGGGCGTTGGGGTTTATGAGGGAATGCATAGAGGAAGTAGATTAAGGGAAGCACAGGTGATTGTTAAGGTCAGATGTGAAATTTTAAGTGATAATTGAGCTACGATGGTAGTAAGTTTTGTGATGAGTTGAAGGTTAGGAAGATTGGGTGGGTTGTTGATTCATGTTAGTATGCGTTGGGATGGATTGTATACTAGTATATACGAATTTCTTGAGGTGTTGTTTGTGTGAGATGGATGTGCTTGTTTGGTGTACCTAAGTGATAAAATGGTTAGTGAGGAATGATCATATAATATACATATAATATTGTTTCAAAATTGATGTTTGTTGGTGTATCAAGTAGTGTGATTATACTAATTGATAGTGTGAGGTTAAAACTTAGTTCTCTTAAAAAGGTCATACTCTTGTTTTGGGAGTGCGTGGTGGTATGGGGATCATGATAGTTTATTGAGTTGGTACTGATGATGAGATCAAATTTTATAAAGAAAACTGTTGAGATTGCGTTATATTGTTTTTAACGAGAGTTGATATAAAACAAAGGGGGTTTTGATTAGGAGGTGAAGCCAAGGGAGAGTGGGTTACGATGGTGTATTTGAACGAGTAGCTAATTTATGGTTTCGTGTGCTGTATATATCAAGATGTTGTGAGGTTGTGTAGTTCAGCGGTTTATTCATTCCTGGTGGTGTTGTTGCTAGGCTTAGTCATGTGGCAGGGTTGCTTTGAATAATCTAATAGTTGTGGTTGTCGTTGGTGTGGGGTGGGTGGTTCTAATTTCGGGGACGAAATTTTCTAAGGGGGGGAGAGTTGTAATACCCGTCCCGGATATTTAGTATTTTAAACTCATATTTTAATTGAATTATGTGTTTACAAGGTTAATTATTATTTGATGGGAATTTAACTAAATGCTATTGGTCGGTTGCATAAGTGGATGGGTGGTGTGGTTACACCACATAATTTTTCAAAATGAGATATTTCTTAAATATCTCATTCCTCCCCCTTTCCCTGATATTTTTCGTGGAGAGAGAGAGAGAGAGAGAGAGAGAGAGAGAGACGCTGGGAGAAAGAAGAGGAGAAGGAGAAGAAGAGAAGAGAAGAGGATTTGCTTGTGGATGATCATTCTTTCTTAGAATTGAAGTCCTAACATGGTAATTCATGTTTTTTTGTATTTGATTTCATATTTAATTTGTTGAGTTCATATGTTTGGGGGTTGAAATCGTGCCTAGAATAGATGGGCTTGGGTTAATTTGGATGTGGGTTGGAGTTCTTGGAGAAATTAAGAACCTAGTCTTAAATCCCTTGAATTTGGTGTTTAGAACTTGATTTGATTCGTGGGTTTTGATGTTCTTGAGTAGCTCTTTGTTATGTACGAGTTTGAGCATGATTTTGTGAAGTTTTAGTGGGTTTTAGATGAGATTTGAGTGGAGAAAAGGTTGGGAATCGGAGGATGAACAAACTGAATTTTCGCTGAAAACCCAGTCGGTACCCGTACCACTTTTTGGTGGTACCTGTACCGGCAGATTAGAATTGAAACATTTGGGTCGATTTTGGGTGGGTACCCGTACTGAGTTTTTGTGGTACCTGTACCTCTCGGGTAACTTTTCAGCAACTGTTGTGAAACTTCGGACGATCATATCTTTTTCATCCGAACTCCTTTTTGGGCAAATTATATATCGAAATTGATGTACTCAAAACGTACTTTCTAATGGTGGAGGTTTCATAACCCAATTCTAATCCTAAAAGAAGTTATGGTCAAAATATGGTGAAATGGTTATAAGTTTCCATATAGATTTTGGAGATTAAGTGCTACTCTAACTTTATGTATGCTTTGGTACACATATAGGTCTTTGAGATGGACATGTTTGTATTTTTTGGGTATTGTTTAATACCTAGTTAGCTCTACAACTCGATATTAAACATTCGTTTGAATGCCTTAGGGATGTTTGGTGACTTGGTTAACTTTTTGGCATGTGTTAGCTCGGTAAAATGTTTTGAGGTGTTATCATATATTTGTTTGAGCATTTCAATGGAGTCGTATGCTAATATGGTTAGCTTGTGATTAGGTAGCGAGTTGGTCAAGTGGGAGGTGTCGAAACCGTAAGTTTGGCATACTCCAGTCGAAGCGAAGGTGAGTGTGTCTGATATGGTACTTCTCAATAAGATATTGTTGTGGTGATATGTGTATATCATGCTAATGGTATTTTAGCTTTCGATATGATTATCGTTATATAGATAATGCGGTGGAGGTGATTGTATATCAATGATATCATGCTAATCGAGGTTTAGCTATTGATATGGATATATATGGTCGAAATTGTATATCATGCTATATGTTGTTTTAGCTAATGGTATGCATGCTTGTTGTATGTTGATTGTACCCGCGAAAGGATTGTGGAGTGAGTCATGCCATGTCGTATGCCATTCCGTCTAATTAACGGAGGTTGGGAGCATGGTTTGCGGGACACAATGCCTTGGGTACATAGGAATGTGGCAGACGTGTCACTGCATGCTTGTGTGATTTACATTCATGCTGTCGTTAATTCAGTTATTGTTACGTGGCTGTTTATTGGATAATATTGCTATGTTTGGCGGATGTGGTGGTTATAACTAATATACTCATATGGGTATTGCAGTTATGTTGGTGGTGAATATTCTTATTGATATTCTTATGGGTATTGTGATATTTTATTGAGCATTACTATATCTCACACACTCTGGCTTTCCTTTTTGGTCTGCCAGGTAGCAGGTTCCTTAGAGTGGTTCCACTACCGGTCGACGTGTTGAGGTGTACTCGAGTATTAGCCTTGGGAGGTGTTGGTGGTCGAGCGTGCTGTAGGTAGTTATTGAAGGAATTGATTTTTATAAGTTGTAATTTAGTCATTGGTGAATATGTTGAAGTATAGAACTTAATAAGTATTGTAGTAGTGGTTATGGTTTTAGCTATGCAGGCTTGTGATTGGTTGATCGGTACGTTGACTCATTTCTGTTTTATTGTGAGAAGTCTTCCGCTAAGTTGTATTCTGATTGGTTGTAGAGTGTGGTGTGGTCTTTTGTGTGGAATGCCACGTGGCCGCGCCGACTCGGGCCCACTTTGGGTGTCGTTTGCGGGGCGGGGCGTGACAGTGTTACACAGACCAATCACATGAACTACGTGGAAATTATTAAGCTATGTGGTTATTGTCATATTAGACATTATATTCACTAGTACATCAGGTAGTACCAAATGAGCTTATTTTAAGTTGTGTGGCTTTTGCAGGAAATGGAGGTTAAAATGGAGCAAAGAATTGAGAAGCTCAAAGAAAAAGTGAGAGAGATGATCGCGGCGAGAGCTAATAAATCTTCACAAAGCTGAACTTGATTGATGCGATTCAACGCCTAGGTGTGGCCTACCATTTCAAAACCGAGATTGAGACTGTATTACAGGACATCTATGAAACCTATTATGAAATGGCCGATGATGAAGATCTTTACACTGTGGCTCTCTCATTTCGGCTACTTAGACAACATGGACATCCCATTTCCTGTGGTAAAGTCACTTTGTCTTGTGGGTATTGGTTTAAATACTCTAGCAACATCTCTATTAAATTTTCTCGATTACTACCGCAACCTTAGTTTGGATGGCAGAAACATTGGGATAGAATGAGAATGTGATGATATATTCCTAATATTTTTATGTTCACTTGACCACTCACTGGCTTAAGTATTTTTTTATTTTGCCCAAGTTTAGCATTTGACCCTTCCCAATTCGGAAAAAATTTAACTAAAACCCTCTCCCTTATCACTATTTTTGTGTCGCTCATATATACTTTGAAGCGCATATGAATCTATGATCATGTCATTTCTTCTTTTATTTCACACGGTTCATCACGCCTCAAATCATGTAAAATAGATGTGTTCAATAAATACAAGGACAACAAAGGAAAATTTCAAGAATCCGTAGCTGGTGATGTAAGAGGAATGCTATGCCTGTTCGAAGCTACACATCTAAGGGTGCATGGAGAAGATATATTAGACGAAGCACTGACTTTTACCACCACTCACCTCAACTCTGCACTTCCAAACTTAAGCAAGAATCCTCTTGCAGCACAAGTAGTTCATGCTCTGAATCAACCCATCCACAAGGGCTTGACAAGGCTTGAGGCACGATGTTACTTCTTGTTCTACGAACAAGATGATTCCCACAATAAAACTCTACTGGATTTTGCAAAATTGGACTTCAACCTCTTGCAGAAGTTGTACCAGAGGGAGCTACGCGAAATCACAAGGTGCATGATCGACTTCATTAATCGAGTCGAATTGCAGTGGTCTTACAAGTATGACATACTGATTTAGTTTCATGGTACTTTCATCTTTGTTTTTGCTTTTTCAGGTGGTGGAAAGATTTAGACTTTGCAAATAAACTACCTTTTGCAAGGGATAGATTGGTGGAGTGCTACTTTTGGATGATGGGTGTGTGCTTTGAGCCTTAATATTACTTTGCTAGGAAGCTTCTAACTAAAGTGATTATCTTGGCTTCAATTATGGACGATATTTATGATATCTATGGAAACTTGGAAGAACTTGTGCTCTTCACGGATGCAATTGAGAGGTTTCATTCTTTCCCTTCTTGATCTTAATTTAGATTTCATCTAATGCAAGACTAGTCATTCAAAGTGGCAACTTGATTTGCAGGTGGGAAATGAGAGCATTGGACCAACTACCGGCCTACATGAAACTATTTTATCAAGCCCTTTTAGATGTTTACAATGAGATTGACGATGATTTGACCAGACGGAGTTCCAGAGTGTCTGAGACAAACCCGCAAAGTTTGACCTTTTAAGCAACTGTAGTGCGCCCCAGGCGCATTTTGATGCTCCCCAGGCGCACACCATTGCGCCCCGAGCGCATTCTTAAAATTTTATGACAAGCGAAATTTGCTGGCTAGATATGGACAAACCCGAAATCTGATTTGCGCGTGGTTTGGACCATTGAAAAGCTTGTTAAATATATTTTCTAACCAAATTAGTTTTGATCCAAAATCATTCTTACATTAAAAGAAATGACCATTTCACCCTTAGTGGGTCGAAAACAAATTCTTTTGATAAAACGCTCGTATCCCACTCATTTTAAATCGTATCAAGACCAATTGTATATTGACAAATAGGATTTTTAAAATACTAAAATGTAATGAAAACTTAAAACGAAGGTAGTGAAGTTCTATTTATGAAAAGTTGGTTGAAAGCAGATCGATTCAAAAGATCATCGGAGCCACTAAGGCTAAAACTCATTTGCAGGACTTCTACACATTCTAAGTTCCATTTGGCAATCACATGCACAGTTCTAGATCATAGGGCTTTTTATATACACAACCCATGTAACATATGGTCATCAATCAAGCAAAATACACATCCATGTAATCTTTCACGAACACCACCAAATTCCCCTTTTCTCTGTCCTTTTTTCTTTTATGCCGATAAGTTAAGTGACTGGAGAAACAGAGTAAGAAATCTTGAAACTGGGGGTTCTAATCACACTTGGCCAACTTGTGCTATGCACACATTGGCACTACTAAAATCTTATTTATAGGTGTTACTGGAGAAAAAAGGAAGAAACTAATAGGCTTAACGATTTTTCGAGTATAACTAAAGTTCGGGCAAACTCTGACACGAAGATTACTAATGCTAAAATGCTGACAAAAGATTTAGGTAGCCGATGGTGAGGTCACAACTTCATTTTCTTGTTTCGCAATCGCACACCATTAACATGCCGCTACCGGAACTCCTAATATGGTACCTTATTGGTTCAGAAGATTTTTGTAACGGTCTCCTTTCTACCCACTTTTCATGAACTAAAGCTTAACATTTTTATGGTTGCATTCTAATATCTTGTAGTACTTTGAAAACCCTATTTATCAATATATAATAGGTCTTGATCGAATTTAAAATGAGGGAGTTGTGAGCATTTCATTGAAATGAATTATTTTTTGACCCACTGAGGGTAAAATGATCAATTTTTTTTTATGTTCAAATCATTTTCGATCTTAACTACTTGGGTTAGAAAGTAGATTGGACAAGCTTTTTAACAGTTCAAACCACACGCAAATCGGATTTCTAAAGTGTCCGGGACTAAAGCGCAAAGTTGGACCTTTTAACCAGCTTTTGTGCGCCCAGGCGCATTTTGATGCTACCTAGGCGCCTTCCATTGCGCCCCGGGCGTATCCTTAAAATTTTCTGACAAGCAAACTTTTGCAGGCTTGGCACACACACACCCGAAATGCGAATTTCGTGTGGTTTGGACTGTTGAAATCCTTGTTAAATCTACTTTCTAATTGAAGTAGTTTTGATAAAAAAAAAAATCATTTAAATTACCATTTTACACTTAGTGGGTCCGGAAAAAAAATTCTAGTAAAGGCTCGTATCCCCGTCATTTTAAATTGGATCAAGACCAATTGTATATTGACAAATAGAATTTTCAAAGTACTAAAAGATGATGAAAACCAACAACGAAATTAGTGAAATTTCATTTATGAAAATTTGGTTGAAAGCGAACCGGTTCAAAGATCATCGGTGCCACTAAGATAATTTGCAGGGCTTCTACACATTCTAAGTTCCATTCGGCAATAACATTCAAAGTTCTAGGAGGTCATAGGGCTTTTTATAACGCCACCCATTTAATTTTTTGTGGCCAGAAGTAATTTTTCACGGTTAGGAGTAATTCTCTGTGGCATTACTCTTGGCCGCAGAGAATTACTCCTAGCCGCGAAGAATTACTCTTAACTGCAAAGAATCATTCTTGGCCACGAGGAATTACTCTTGGCCTCGAAGAATTTCTCTTGGCCGCTAAGAATTACACTTGGCCGCGAATAATTACATTACTTGTGGCCATGATTAATTCTTCGCTGTCAAGTGTAATTGTTAGCGGCCAATAGTAATTCTTCGCGGCCAGAAGTAATTCTTTAAAGCCAACTGTAATTCTTAGCGGCCAAGAGTAATTCTTCGCGGCCAAGAGTAATTTCTCGCGGCCAAGTGTAATTCCTCGTGGCCAAGTGTAATTCTTTGCGGCCATGAGTAATTCCTCGTGGCCAGAAGTAATTCTCTGCCGCAAAGGGTAATTCCTCGGGGCCAAGGGTAATTCCTTGCATTCTAATACCTTGAAGTACTTTGAAAACCCTATTTATCAATACATAATAGGTCCTGATTTGATTTAAAATGAGGGAGTTGTGGGCGTTTTACGGAAATGAATTATTTTTTGATCCATTGAAGGTAAAATGGTCAAATATTTTTATGTATAAATCATTTTCAGTTGAAACCACGTGCAAATCAAATTTTAGGAGTGTCTATGATAAACATGCAAAGTTGGACCTTTTATGCAGCTTCTGTTTGCCCAGACACATTTCGATGATCCCCAGGCGCATTTTTAAAATTTTATGAGAAAGCGAAATTTTGACGACTTTGCACGGACACACCCGAAATCCGAATTGCTCGTGGTTTGGACCGTGGAAAACCTTGTTACAACTTTCTAATTGAAGTACTTCTGATAAAAAATCATTTGTACATCAAACTAAATTAACATTTTATCTTTAGTGGGTCTGAAAAAAAAATATTTCGGGAAAAGGCTCGTTTCCCCCTCATTTTAAATTGGATCAAGACTAATTGTATATTAACAAATAGAATTTTCAAAATACTAAAATATTATGAAAACAAACAACAAAATTAGTGTAGTTTAATTTATGAAAATTTGGTTGAAAGCGGACCGGTTCAAAGATCATCAGCACCACTAAGGTCATTTGCGGGGTTTCTAAATATTCTTAATTAAGTTCCATTCGGCAATAATATTCATAGTTCTACGAGGTCATAGATTTTTATATACACCACCCATGTAATTTTTTTGCGGCTAAAAGTAATTCTTCGCCGCCAGGAGTAATTATTTGCGGCATTACTCTTGGTTACAAGGAGTTACTCTTAGCCGCAGGAATTATACTTGGCCGCGAATAATTACTCATGGCCGCTAAGAATTACACTTAGCCGAAAAGAATTACACTTGGACGCTAAAAATTACACTTGGCCGCAAAGAATTACTCCTGGCAACAAGTATTAGTCGCGGCCAGAAGTAATTATTAGTGGCCAAGTCTAATTATTAGCGGCCAAGAGTAATTCTTAGCGGCCAATAGTAATTTTTCCCAGCCAAGTATAATTCTTCGCGGCCAAGTGTAATTATTAGCGTCCAAGAGTAATTCCTCGCGGCCAAGAGTAATTCTCTACGGCTAAGAGTAATTATCTGAAGCCAGGAGTAATTCTCTGTGGCCAAGAGTATTTCTTTGTGGCCTTGAGTAATGCTTTGCGGCCAGAGGAATAATTTTTTGAGGCCAGAAGTAATTCTTAGCGGCCAGGAGGACTGGAGAAACAGGGTGAGAAATCTTGGAACTGGGGTTCTAAACAAACATAAGGCCAACTTCTTGTTGTCCACACTGTGGCACTAAAAAATCTTATTCATAGGTCTTACCGGTTAAAGGAGGAAGAAACTAACAGGTTTAACGATTTTTCGGGTATAACTAAAGTTCGTGCAAACATTGCCACGAAGATTACTAATGTTAAATACGACACAAGATTTAGGTAGTCGATGGCGAGGTCACAACTTCATTTTCTTGTTTGCAATCACACACCATTAACACGCCCCTAACGGAACTCCTAATACGGCGTATACCTTATTGGCTCGGAAGATTTTTGTAACGGTCTATTTTTTCACCCACTTTTCACGAACTAAAGCTAAACATGTATATGTTTGCCTTATAATATCTTGGAGTACTTTGAATATTATTTTTTGACCCAGTGAAGGTAAAATGGTCAAATTTTTTTTATGCATAAATCACTTTCTGTCCAAATTACGAAGGATAGAAAGTAGATTGGACAAGCTTTTTAATGGCCCAAACCACGTGCAAATCGGATTTTCAGAGTATCCGGGACAAACGCGCAAAGTTGGACTTTTTAGCAGCTTTTGTGCGCCAAGGCGCATTTGGATGCTCCCCCGGCGCACTCCATTGCGCTCCGGGCGCATCCTTCAAATTTTACGACAAGCAAACTTTTGCAGGCTTGGCAAGGACACACCTGAAATCTGATTTGTGCGTGGTTTGGACCGTTTAAAAACTTGTCCAATCTACTTTCTAACTGAAGTAGTTTTGATAAAAAAATCACTTGAACATCAAATGAAATTACCATTTTACCCTTAGTGGGTCGGGAAAAAAATTTATTTTCAGAAAAGGCTCGTATCCCCCTCATATTAAATTGGATCAAGACTAATGGTATATTGACAAATAGAATTTTCAAAGTACTAAAAGAAGATGAAAACCAACAAAAAAATTAGAGTAGTTTCATTTATGAAAAATTGGTTGAAAGCAAATCATTGGAGCCACTAAATTCATTTGCGGGGCTTCTACATATTCTAAGTTCCATTTGGCAATAATATTCATAGTTCTAGGAGGTCATAGGGCTTTTTATATATGCTACCCATGTAATTTTTTTGTAGCCAAGAGTAATTCTTCGCAACATTACTCTTGGCCAGCCACAAAGAATTACCCTTCGCCGCGAGTAATTACTCTTGGCCGTAGAGGATTACTATTGGCCGCAAAGAAATACTCATGGCCGCGAAGAATGACTCTTAGCCGCGAAGAATTACTCTTGGCCGCAAGAAATTACTCTTGGCCACTGAGAATTACTATTGGCCGGGAGGAACTATGCGGCCAAGTGTAATTCTCTGCGGCCAAGAGTAATTCCAGGCCAAGCATAATTCTTCGCGGCCAAGAGTAATTCCTCGCACCCAATAGTAATTCTTCGTGGCCAAGAGTAGTTCTCTGCGGCCAAGAGTAATTTCTTGCGGCCAAGTGTAATTGTTCGTGGCCCTCAATATCGCGGCTAATAATAATTCTTTGCATCCAGGTGTAATTCATTGTGGCCATGAGTAATTTTCTGCGGCCAAGAGTAATTTCTCGTGGTCAAGAGTATTTTATCGCGGCCCCGAGTAATTCTTCACGGCCAGGAGGACTGAAGAAACAGAGTGAGAAATCTTGGAACTGGGGTTCTCAACAAACATAAGGCCAACTTGTTGTGCACACTGTGGCACTACAATTTTTCGGGTATAACTATAGTTGGTGTAGACTTTGCCACGAAGATTACTAATGTGGTCCCGAGTAATTCTTCAAGGCCAGGAGAACTGAAGAAACAGAGTGAGAAATCTTGGAACTGGGGTTCTAAACAAACATAAGGCCAACTTGTTGTGCACACTGTGGCACTACAATTTTTCGGGTATAACTAAAGTTGGTGCAGACTTTGCCACGAAGATTACTAATGTTGAAATATGACAAGATTTAGGTGGTCGATGGCGAGGTCACAACTTCATTTTCTTGACTGCAATCGCACATCACTAACATGCCCCTTAAAGAACTCCTAATACAGTATACCTTACAGGCTCGGGAATTTTTTGTAACGGTCTTGTTTCTACCCACTTTTCATGAACTAAAGCAAAACATTTTTATGGTGGCATTTTAATATCTGTAGTACTTTGAAACCCCTATTTATTAATATATAATAAGTCTTGACTTGATTTAAAATGAGGGAGTTGCGAGCGTTTACCGAAATGAAATATTTTTTGATCCACTGAGTGTAAAATGGTCAAATATTTTTATGTATAAATCATCTTCGGTCCAAACTACTTGATTTAGAAAGTAGATTGGACAAGCTTTTTAACGGTCCAAACCACTTTCAAATCGGATTTTCGGAGTGTCCGGGACACACATGCAAAGTTGGACCATTTATGCAGCTTTTGTGTGCCTAGGCGCATTCTTATACTCCCTAGGCGCACTCTATTGAGCCTGCTTATAATTTTATGACAAGCACAACTTTGCAGACTTGGCACTAGCACACCCGAAATCCGATTTACGTGTGGTTTGGACTGTTAAAAAGCTTGTCCAATCAACTTTTGAACCGTAGTAGTTTCGATATTCGTACATCAAATGAAATGACCATTTTACCCTTAGAGGTTCAAAAAAAATTATTTTGGTAAAAGGCTCGTATCTCGCTCATTTTAAATCAAACCAACACCAATTGTATATTGACAAATAGGATTTCCGAAGTACTAAAATATGTTGAAAAAGAACAACGAAATTAGTGAAGTTTTATTTATGAAAGTTTGGTTGAAAGCAAACCGATTCGAAATCTACTCTAGAACCGAAGTGGTTTTGATCCAAAATCATTCGTACATCAAAAGAAATTACCAAGAAAGTTTGGGATACTCTAAAACATCTAATGTGGATATCGGCACAGGCTAGTGTACGGGGAGAATGGTCCTTCAAAAATTAGTTGAGTATCATGTAAATCGGTCTAGAACTATGAAAAAAACATCTATTTGTGATATCGATTAATAATTTCAAAAAAAAGGAATACACAAATAATGGTAAATAATTAAGAACATCAATCATTCATTAAGTTTAGGGACATTCTCCCACTAACTAAACTACACAGCGTCGATGGCACCACGGAGAGTGGCCGGTAGGAGTGAACGTAACGTTGTATGTTTTTCCTTTTCTTTGGAGTCTGTTTTGTCAGCAAAACTAAGAGCATATCATGGCTCTTACCGAGTACCAACCTCGCTTTGCCCCTCTCCAATTTCTACAATAGCTACAGCAAGCAAAACCATAAAAGCACGATTGCCCGTTATTTCATCGGCAAGATAGTGGTTTCTCACATAAATACTCATGATTGATTATATGTGTGGCCTCAGAGCGGCTGGAGAGATAAGTCCGGTTTATCGGAACACTCTTCATTGCAAAAAAAGAAGATTATATCTGTAATATGTTCTGTAATATATATTGACCAGCTAACTTCCTCTGCATTGATCTGGTTTTGGGTGTTTGGTGCAGGAATTCTATGGGATATACGGGCCGGGGTGGCAGTGTATCGCAGGGACAGATTTCAGCTCGTTCGTGACTCACTGTACGGATGTTTCATTCACTTCTGCATTGGAAACCTTGCTATTTTGCTCTTTTAGGGGCTCAGCAGGCCCAGAGGCTGAGGCAACCCAAAATTCTATCTTGGAGGCTGTGAAAGCATGAACTTTGTGTCCATTTTCCTTCTGTTGGTTTTCTGCTCTAGACTTGGAATTAATGAGAAAATCTCTTCATTGACAAAGTCTCTTAACTGTCACCTCATATTTTGCACACTTGTTCATTTGCTTGTTTCATCTGCTCGGATACGATTTGTCTTCTCTGGTGAACATTTTACTTTTGTCCTGTGAGTTAGAGAGGAGGAGAACCATGGTGACCAAATTGTGACTGAATTATCACCAAATTCATTTCAATCTTCAAACTTCAAATTCACTTCAACTGGGAAATGCTGTCCAAGCACACGAGGCAGATTCAGTGGATGGTCAGTGACCCGGGTTGGGAAATCTTGTAGGGAGGAGACAGGGATTGTAGTGCGGCACATGAGCCGTCGGGATCCTCGGGTCCGAACCCATTCAGTCACGAACTCAGAGACAACATTCCCATCACAATTATTAGACAAAACATAGCCGATGACGGTCTTTTTTATGTACGCCACCCATGGAACATATGGTCATCGATCAAGCAAAATACACATCTGGGTAATCTTTCACGAACACCACTTTTTCCCCTTTTCTCTTTCCTTTTTTTCTTTTAAGCCGATAAGTCAAGTGATTGGAGAAACAGAGCAAGAAATCTTGGAACTGGAGTTTTAAAATGGTCAAATCTTTTGATGTATAAATAATATTGGATCCATGCTTGGGTTACAAAGTAGATTGGACAAGCTTTTTAAAGGTTCAAAACACGCGCGAATCGGAGTTCCAAAGTGTCCGGGACAAATCCGCAAAGTTGGACCTGTTAAGCAACTGTAGTGCGCCCCAGGCGCATGTTGATGCTCCACAGGCGCACTCCATTGCGCCCCAGGCGCATCCTTAAAATTTTATCACAAACGAAATTCGCTGGCTTGACACGGACACACCCGAAATCTGATTTGCGAGTGGTTTGGACCATTGAAAAGCTTGTTAAATCTATTTTCTAACTGAATTAGTTTTGATCCAAAATCATTCGCGCAGCAAAGGAAATGACCATTTCACCCTTAGTGGGCCAAAAACAAATTATTTTGGTAAAACACTTGTATCCCCTCATTTTAAATCGCATCAAAACCAATTGTATATTGACAAATAGAATTTTCAAAATACTAAAATATAATTAAAACCAACAACAAAAGTAGTGAAGTTCTATTTATGCAAGATGGTTGAAAGCAAATCAATTCAAAAGATCATCAGAGCCACTAAGGCTAAAACTCATTTGTGGAACTTCTACACATTCTAAGTTTCATTCGGCAAACACACAGTTCTAGCTCATAGGACTTTTTATATACACTACCCATGTAACATGTGGTCATCAATCAAGCAAAATACACATCCATTTAATCTTTCACGAACACCACCAAATTCCCCTTTTCTCTGTCCTTTTTTTCTTTTGTACCGATAAGTCAAGTGACTGGAGAAATGGAGCAAGAAATCTTGGAACTGGAGTTTTAAAATGGTCTAATCTTTTGATGTATAAATAATATTGGATCCATGCTTGGGTTAGAAAGTAGATTGGACAAGCTTTTTAAAGGTTCAAACCACACGCGAATCGGAGTTTCAGAGCTTCCGGGACAAACCCGCAAAGTTTGACGTGTTAAGTAGCTGTAGTACGCACCAGGCGCATGTTGATGCTCCCCAGGCGCACTCCATTGCGCCCTGGGCGCGTCCTTAAAATTTTTTGACAAGCGAAATTTGCTGGCTTGACACAAACCCGAAATGTGATTTGCGCGTGGTTTGGACCGTTGAAAAACCTATTAAATCTATTTTCTAACCGAATTAGTTTTGATCCAAAATCATTCGTACAGCAAAAGAAATGACCATTTCACCCTTAGTGGGTAAAAACAAATTATTTTGGTAAAACACTCGTATCCCCCTCATTTTAAATCGTATCAAAATCAATTGTATATTGACAAATAGGATTTTCAAAATACTAAAATATAATAAAAACCAACAACGAAAGTAGTGAAGTTCTATTTATGCAAGATGGTTGAAAGCAAATCAATTCAAAAGATCATCGGAGCCACTAAGGCTAAAACTCATTTGCGGGACTTCTACACATTCTAAGTTCCATTCGGCAATCACATGCACAGTTCTAGCTCATATGGCTTTTTATATACACAACCCATGTAACATGTGGTCATCAATCAAGCAAAATACACATCCATATAATCTTTCACGAACACCACCTAATTCCCCTTTTCTCTGTCCTTTTTTTCTTTTATACCGATAAGTCAAGTGACTGGAGAAACGGAGCAAGAAATCTTGTGACTGGAGTTTTAAAATGGTCAAATCTTTTGATGTATAAGTAATATTGGATCCATGCTTGGGTTAGAAAATAGATTGGACACGCTTTTTAAAGGTTCAAACCACGCGCGAATCGGAGTTCCAGAGCGTCCGGGACAAACCAGCAAAGTTTGACGAGTTAAGCAGCTGTAGTGCGCCCCAGGCGCATGTTGATGCTCCCCAGGCGCACTCCATTGCAGCCCGGACGCATCCTTAAAATTTTTTGACAAGCGAAATTCGCTGGCTTGACACGGACACACCCGAAATGTGATGCTCCCCAGGCGCACTCAATTACCCACTTTTCATGAACTAAAGCTAAACAATTTTATTGTTGCATTCTAATATCTTGTAGTACTTTGAAAACCGTATTTATCAATATATAATAGGTCTTGATCTGATTTAAATGAAGGAGTTGCGAGCGGCTTATCGAAATGAATTATTTTTTGACCCACTGAGGGTAAAATGGTCAATTTTTTATGTGTAAATAATTTTCGGTCCAAACTACTTGGGTGAGAAAGTAGATTGGACATGTTTTTTAATAGTTCAAACCAAGCGCAAATTGGATTTCTCATGTTTTCAGGACAAACGCGCAAAGTTGAACCTTTTTAGCCGCTTTTGTGCGCCCGGCGCATTTTGATGCTACCTAGGCTCCTTCCATTGCGCCCTGGGCGTATCCTTAAAATTTTCCGACAAGCAAACTTTTGTGGGCTTGGCACGGACACACGCGAAATAATTCTTCATATATGCCACCCATTTAATTTTTCTAACCGAAGTAGTTTTGATCCAAAATAACTTGTACATCAAATGAAATTACCATTTTACCGTTAGTGGATTGGAAAAAAAAATTATTTTGAGAAAAGACTCGTATCCCCCTCATATTAAATTGGATCAAGACCAATTGTATATTGACAAATAGAATTTTCAAAGTACTAAAAGAGGATGAAAACCAACAACGAAATTGGTGAAGTTTCATTTATGAAAATTTGGTTGAAAGCGGACCGGTTCAAAGATCATCGGAGCCACTAAAGCCATTTGCGGGGCTTCTACACATTCTAAGTTCTATTCGGCAATAGCATTTATAGTTCTAGGAGGTCATAGGGCTTTTTATATACGCCGCCCAGGTAATTTTTAGCGGTCAGGAGTAATTCTTCGCAACATTACTCTTGGCCGCAGAAAATTACTCTTGGCCAGTCACAAAGAATTACTCTTGGCCGCAAAGAATTACTCTCGGTCGCGAAAAATTACTCATGGCCGCAAAGAAAGTTTTTTGGCCGCGAGAAATTACTCATGGCCACAGAAAATTACTATTGGCCGTTGAGAATTACTCTTGGCCGTAAGGAACTACGCAGCCAAGCGTAATTCTTCATGGCCAAGAGTAATTTTCCACGGCCAAGAGTAATTCCTCGCGCCCAGGAGTAATTCTTCGTGGCCAAGAGTAATTCTCTGCTGCCAAGAGTAATTTCTCGCGGCCAAGAGTATTTCTTCGCAGCCCTAAGTAATTCTTCGCGGCCATTTGTACATCAAAACAAATTACCATTTTACCCTTAGTGGGTCAGGAAAAGGCTCCTATCCCACTCATTTTAAATTAGATCAAGACCAATTGTATATTGACAAATAGTATTTTCAAAGTACTAAAAGACGATGAAAACCAACAACGAAATTAGTGAAGTTTCATTTATGAAAATTTGGTTGAAAGCGGACCGGTTCAAAGATCATCAGCGCCACTAAGGTCATTTGCGGGGCTTTTACACATTCTTTAACTTCCATTCGGGAATAACATTCATAGTTCTAGGAGGTCATAGATTTTTTTATATGCCACCCATGTAATTTTACGTGGCCAAAAGTAATTCTTCGCGGCTAGGAGTAATTCTTTGCGACATTACTCTTGGCCGTAGAGAATTACTCTTAGCGGGAAAGAATTACTCTTGGCTGCAAAAAATTACACTTGGCCCGAAGAATTACTCATGGCGGCGACGAATTACACTTGGCCGTTAAGAATTACACTTGGCCGCGACGAAGTGAAATTCTTAACGGCGAAGTGTAAATCCTTGCAGCTAAGAGTAATTCTTCGCAGCCATGAGTAATTTTGTGCGGCCAAGAGTAATTTCTCGTGGCCAAAAGTAATTATCTGCGGCGAAGAGTAATTCCTCGCGGCCAAGAGTATTTATTTGTGGCCCTGAGTGATTCTTTGCGGCCAAATGTAATTCTTCGCTGCCATAAGTAAGTTTTTGCAGCCAAGAGTAATTCTAAGCGGCCAGGAGGACTGCAGAAACAGAGTGAGAAATCTGTGAACTGGGGTTCTAAACAAACATAAGGCCAACTTCTTGTTGTGCACACGGTGGCACTATAAAATCTTATATATAGGTGTTAACGGAGAAGGGAGGAAGAAACTAATATGTTTAATGATTTTTTCAGCTATAACTAAAGTTCGTGCAAACTTTGCCACGAAGATTACTAATGCTAAAATACGACACAAGATTTAGGTAGTCGAGGGCGAGGTAACAACTTCATTTACTTGTTTGCAATCGCACACCATTAACATGCCGCTACTGGAACTCCTAATACGGTGTATACCTTATTGGCTCGGAAGATTTTTGTAACGGTCTCCTTTCTACCCGCTTTTCATGAACTAAAGCTAAACATTTTTACGGTTGCATTTTAATTTCTTGAAGTACTTTGAAAACCCTATTTATCAATATATAATAGGTCTTGACTTGATTTAAAATGAGGGAGTTGCGAGTGATTTACCGAAATGAATTATTTTTTGACCCATTGAGAATAAAATGGTCAAATCCTTTTACGTATAAATCATTTTGGGTCCACCCTACTTGGGTTAGAAAGTAGATTGGACAAGCTTTTCAACGGTCTCAACCACATGCAAATCGGATTTCGGTGTGACCGTGCCAAGCCTGCAAAATTTTGATTGTATATAAAATTTAAAGGATGCGCCCAGGTTGCCATGGAGTGCGCCTGGGGAGCATCAAAATGCGCCTGAGGCATACATAAGCTGCTTAAAAGGTCCAATTTTGCGTGTTTGTCCCAGACACTCCGGAAATCCGATTTGCGTTTTATTTGAACCGTTGAAAAGCTTGTTAAATCTTACAGATGCTTCTAACCCAAGCGCAATTGAATTTCCTTGAGTTAAAACATATACCAATTGAATTTTCTTGAGAGTAAAACATTGGTACCCATCTCCACAAGCAGATGCATCAAGAAAGTGGAAGTGATGCGTCAATGAAGTATTGCAGGAATTCCATTCATATTTAACATACTCAAAAAGGCTTCTGCCTCTATTTCAAGAAAGTCTGAGATACTACAAAACATTGGACGATGAGATTGATCCTTCGGAGGTTAGTCAAGTTATATGTAAATTTATCAAGAACTATGGAAAAAAAAATCTATTTGTGATATGGATTAATTATTCAATGAAAAAAAGGAAGACACGAATAATGGATTTGTTCGTTTCTTTTCTTTCTTGGAGTCTGCTTTGTCAGCAAAAGTAAGAGCATTAACATTGTTAGGAATGCCTTGTATTCTTTAGTCCCACATTGGTTAATTATGTTGTTCCCGTTTTTGTAGCCTATTATAAATAAGGCTTTTGGGGTACTTCTAGAAATTATCTTTTGGGCTTTCATATTGTGGCCTTTCTAGAGTTACGGATTATAGCCGGCTCTTTGTATCTCTTCTTCACGTTGGTTAGTGAATCCTCTCTCTCCTCGCCCGTGGATGTACCCATCTTGGGGAACCACGTATATCTTGTGTCTTTGTGATTTCTTGTTTAGTTTTCAATTTCTCGTTCTTAGCTTGCATTCATAGCGTTCGTTACAACAAACTGGTATCAAAGCCTTAGGTTGCAAAAACTAGGGTTTCGTTTCCGATTGTGGCTATGGCGGCTAAATTTGAGATTGCGAAGTTTGATGGGCAGAGCAGCAGTTTCAGTCTTTGGAGAGTAAAGATGAAGGCTCTGCTAACCCAACAAGGATTGCACAAGGTTTTGTTAAGCAAGACTAGTTCTGGAATTAAAGAGGAAGATTGGGATGATACGGATGCCAAAGCTCTGAGTTCTATTCAGTTGAGTCTGGCAGATGACGTTCTTCGCGAGGTGGAAGAAGAAACTTCAGCAGCAGGAATTTGGCTGAAGTTGGAAGGCATATATATGACGAAGTCGCTCACCAACAGGTTATATCTCAAACAACGTCTTTATACGTTTCGTATGCGAGAAGGTATACCTGTTAAAGATCATTTAGACGAGTTCAACCGTATTATTATGGATCTGAAAAATATTGATAGTAAAATTGAGGATGAGGACCAAGCCCTAATTTTGCTATGTTCTTTACCACTTTCGTATGAGCACTTTGTTACAACCCTATTGTATGGCAAAGACACGATATCCATGGAGGATGTTAAGGCCAGCCTATATTCGAAAGAATTGAGGAAAAAAGTGTCAGGTGAGGGTGATGCACATGCGGAGGGTTTGTTTGTTAGGGGAAGAACAACAGAAAGGGTGGAGTTGAGTAATAGGGGAAGATCCAGATCATCAGGTAAGAAGAAGGGAAAGTGCAATTATTGCAAGAAACCCGGGCACTGGAAAAGTGACTGTTTAAAACTCAAGGAGAAGGAAAAAGAAGACCAGAAAGGGGGTAAAGTAATTGCTGGAATTGCTGAAAGTTCAGATGAGTCAGATAATGTGTTATCAGTTACAGAGGGCGATTCTCGCTCTAATACCGAGTGGGTTCTAGATTCTGGATGTTCATACCATATGTGTCCGCATAGAGAGTGGTTTTCTACTTATGAGGCGGTCAATGGTGGTACAGTTTTGATGGGCAACAACATGGCCTGTAAGACTGTTGGTTCAGGAACGATTCAGCTTAGGATGCATGACGGTATTGTTAGGACTTTATCTGAGGTTCGACATGTTCCGGATTTGAAGAAAAATCTTATATCCCTGGGTGCTCTTGATTCTCATGGTTGCAAATTCCTCGGTGAAGGTGGAGTTTTGAAAGTCTCAAGGGGTGCATTAGTACTGATGAAGGGTCAAAAGCGTGGTAACCTTTATACACTCCAAGGCAGTACAGTTTTAGGTGCTGCAGCAACGGTTGCTTCATCCAAGGTTTCAGATTCAGACTTGACTCGTTTGTGGCATATGCGCCTTGGGCATATGAGCGAGAGGGGGATGACAGTTTTGAGCAAACAGGGTTTGCTATGTGGCCAGAAAATTGAGAAACTGGATTTCTGTGAGCATTGTGTCTACGGCAAGCAGTGCAGGGTAAAATTCAGTACAGCTGTTCATCGCACCAAAGGCACGGTGGATTATTTTCACTCGGATCTTTGGGGTCCCGCAGAGGTAACTTCTAAAGGTGGTTTTCGATATTTTATGAGTATTATCGATGATTTCTCTCGTAAAGTTTGGGTGTATATGTTGAAACATAAGAGTGACGCCTTTAATACATTCAAACAGTTTAAAACTTTGATTGAGAATCAGACTGGTAAGAAAATAAAACGTTTGAGAACTGATAATGGTATGGAGTTTTGTCTTGGCGAGTTTGATAGATTTTGCAGTGATGAGGGCATTGTGAGGCATCACACAGTGAGAAAAACCCCTCAGCAAAATGGTGTGGCTGAACGAATGAACAGGACTCTTTTGGAGAAGGCACGTTGTATGTTGTCCAATTCCGGATTGGGCAAAGAATTTTGGGCTGAAGCCGTTTCCACAACATGCTATTTGGTGAACAGGTCTCCGTCGACTGCTATTGAGTGTAAGACTCCGTTTGAGGTATGGTCAGGTCATCCGGCTGATTATTCTGTGTTGCGTGTTTTTGGGTGTCCAGCTTACGCTCATGTGAATGAAGGTAAACTGGAGCCACGGGCCAAGAAGTGTATTTTCTTGGGTTATGCAGCAGGTGTCAAAGGGTACAGGTTATGGTGCTCTGATGATTTGAAGTTTTTGATCAGTAGGGATGTGACTTTTGATGAAAATTATCTGATTAAGGGGTCTAAGCAGGTTGATGATACAGTTCAAGAACATAGTGTTCCAAAGCAGGTGGAGTTTTTGGGTGAATCTTCCGACTCAGGGAAGAAGCACATTGAGAAGCCAATTGAAGAGGAGTTCAAGAGTTCAGACACAGAGGTTGATGCATTAGTTGAGCAACCACGCACTATTGCTAAAGATAGGCCAAGGAGGGAGATTCGGCCTCCTGAAAGGTATTCGGCTTATTCTGAGATGGTGGCCTATGCTTTATCAGTTGCTGAAACAGTTGAGTATGAGGAGCCTTCAAGCTATACGGAAGCTGTTTTGAGCGCTGAGTCTGCACAGTGGTTTGTTGCTATGAATGAGGAGATTGAGTCTCTTCAGAAGAATCAGACATGGGAGTTAGTAGAACCGCTGAAAGGGAAGAGGATTGTTGGATACAAGTGGATCTTCAAGCGCAAACCAGGTATTCCAGGGGTAGAAGACGCTCGGTTTAAAGCTCGGCTAGTGGCGAAAGGATACAGCCAGAAGGAAGGTGTTGACTACAATGAGGTATTTTCACCAGTTGTAAAACATAGTTCCATTCGCACTTTACTTGCTATTGTTGCATGTTATGATCTTGAGTTAGAGCAACTTGATGTCAAAACTGCGTTTTTGCATGGCGAGCTTGAGGAACAGATTTATATGCGTCAGCCTGAGGGATTTGTTGTTTCTGGTAAGGAGGATCACGTTTGTTTACTTCGTAAGTCTTTGTATGGCCTCAAACAATCCCCTAGGCAGTGGTATAAGCGGTTTGATACTTTTATGATAAGCCAGTCATATTCTAGGAGTGAGTATGACAGTTGTGTGTATTTTCGAAAACTTCCAGATGGTTCATTTGTTTATCTACTGTTGTATGTTGATGATATGCTTATTGCTGCCAAGAGTGTATCAGAAATCAACAGGTTGAAACAACAGTTAGGTGGTGAATTTGAGATGAAAGATTTGGGTGCAGCAAAACGTATTTTGGGTATGGAGATTTGCAGAGATCGAGTAGCTGGCAAACTATTTTTGAATCAGAAGTCTTATGTTCTTAAAGTGCTTGAGCGCTTTGCCATGCAGAACTCGAAGCCAGTCAGTACCCCTTTGGCAGCACACTTTCGACTTTCAGCTGAGTTGTCACCACAGTCGGAGGATGAGGAGAAGTATATGTCTCAGGTTCCATATTCGTGCGCAGTTGGGAGCCTTATGTACGCCATGGTATGTACTCGTCCTGATATTTCACATGCAGTTAGTGTCGTTAGTCGTTATATGGGGCGTCCAGGAAAGGCACATTGGGAGGCTGTGAAATGGATACTACGGTATTTGTGCGGAACTGCAGGTGTTGGTCTATTGTTTGGGATTGTCAATTCTGGTGATCATGCTGTTGGTTATGTTGATTCGGATTTTGCCGGTGACCACGATAAGAGGAGGTCTCTGACAGGTTATGTCTTTACTCTGTCCGGAAGTGCCATTAGTTGGAAAGCTACTTTACAGGCTACAGTTGCGCTGTCTACAACAGAAGCGGAGTATATGGCCATTGCTGAAGCTGTGAAGGAGGCATTGTGGATGAGAGGTTTGCTTTGTGAGCTTGGTCTTGCACAGGGTGTGAGTTCAGTATTTTGTGATTCGCAGAGTGCTATACATTTGACTAAAAATCTGATGTATCATGAGAGGACTAAGCATATCGATGTCAGGTATCACTTCGTTCGGGATATCATCTCACAGAAGCAAGTTGAGGTGAAGAAAGTGGGTACGGCAGATAACCCAGCAGATATGTTGACTAAACCGGTTCCGGTTGCCAAGTTCAAGCATTGCTTGGGCTTGCTTGGTATTTGCAGTTGATCGCCCCTCGGGGGCATTTGGCGAGTGAGAGGTTAGAAGGGGATAGCTATATTTGGTAATTTGGTTCAGTGGAATTCAAGTCAAGGTGGAGAATTGTTAGGAATGCCTTGTATTCTTTAGTCCCACATTGGTTAATTATGTTGTTCCCGTTTTTGTAGCCTATTATAAATAAGGCTTTTGGGGTACTTCTAGAAATTATCTTTTGGGCTTTCATATTGTGGCCTTTCTAGAGTTACGGATTATAGCCGGCTCTTTGTATCTCTTCTTCACGTTGGTTAGTGAATCCTCTCTCTCCTCGCCCGTGGATGTACCCATCTTGGGGAACCACGTATATCTTGTGTCTTTGTGATTTCTTGTTTAGTTTTCAATTTCTCGTTCTTAGCTTGCATTCATAGCGTTCGTTACAACAAACATCCTGCTCGGTAAACTATCATTTCGACTTAGGGCTGTACACGAGTCGAGCTGAGTTTTGTCGAGCTCGGTTCGTTTACTAAATGAGCCAAAAATTTCCTCAACAAGTCAAACTTAGTCATTTACTAAATGAACCTATTTAATTGAGCCGAGCCTCCCTAAACAAGCGGCTGAATTTTTGTCGAATGAGCCGAACTCCTTTACTAAATTAGCCAAAAACTCGAATTCGAGCTTGACTCGTTTACTAAACGAGCAGAGCCGAGCATTAACAAGCCGAGTCGATCCAAGCTCGCGAGTTGTTCGGTTCGTTTAAAGCCCATTAATAAGGTAACATGGCAAGCAAGAGACGATAAAAATCATGGCTCTTTACCAACCTCGCTTTGCCCCTCTCCAATTTCTACAATAGCTACAGCAAGCAAAACCATAAAAACACGATTCCCCGGTATTCCACTGGCCTCATCACTTGCCCCTTCACAATTTTTTTTAAAAAAACTACAATACGTTGTCAATTGGGACGAGCGGCTGTTTCGATAGCTATTCCATTCTTTACTATTTTCACACGACATCAAAAACTAATGCCTCTTTCTCCAATCGTCTCTCAATACCATGAATGCCGATTCTTTACGTCTGATACGATAAAAGAAAGCACAAAAAGGGGAACAACATCCCAGTAACATATAAGTGCAAGAGTGTGATCTACTCGGTATCACTGGAATTCTAGCTAGCTAAATAGAGTTGAAAAATACCATTTTCAAACTATAAATTGTTTCAAAAAAAAAAATTGAAACAGAGTAAGATATTTGTAACGGTCTCCTTTCTACCCACTTTTCAGGAACTAAAGCTAAACATTTTTTTGGTTGCATTCTAATATCTAGTAGTACTTTAAAAACCCTATTTATAAATATATAATAGGTCTTGATCTGATTTAAAATAAAGGAGTCGCGAACTTGGGATAGAAAGTAGATTGGACAAGCTTTTTAACGGTTCAAACCACGCGCAAAATGGATTTCTGGAGTGTTCGGGACAAACACGCAAAGTTGGACCTTCTAAACTGCTTTTGTGCGCCCCAGGCGCATTTATATGCTCCTAAGGCGCGCCCCAGGCGCATCCTTAAAATTTTACGACAAGCAAAATTTTGTGGGCTTGGCACGGACACACCCGAGATCCGATTTGCGCGTGGTTTGGACCATTGAAAAGCTTGTTAAATCTATTTTCTAACCGAACTAGTTTTGATCCAAAATCATGTACAATTTTCCATTTTACCCTTAGGGAGTACAAAAAAATTATTTCAGAAAAAGGCTTATATCCACCCCATTTTAAATCGGATAAAGACCAATTGTATATTGAAAAATAGTATTTTCAAAGTACTAAAAGATGATGAAAACCAACAACAAAGTTAGTGAAGTTTCATTTATGAAAATTTGTTTGAAAGCAGACCGGTTCAAAGATCATCGAAACCACTAAGGTCATTTGCGGGGCTTTACACATTCTAAGTTCCATTCGGCAATCACATGGATAGTTCTAGGAGCTCAGGGCTTTTTATATACACAACCCATGTAACATATGGTCATCAATCAAGCAAAATACACATCCATGTAATCTTTCACAAACACCACCATTTGAGTTGCGCGTGATTCAAACCGTTGAAAAGCTTGTTAAATCTATTTTCTAACCGAATTAGTTTTGATTAAAAAAAATCATTCGTACATCGAAGGAAATGGCCTTTGTACCTTTAGTGGGTCGAAAATAAATTATTTCGGTAAAAAGATCGTATCCCCCTCATTTTAAATCGTATCAAGACCAATTGTGTATTGACAAATCGGATATCATTTTCATAGGTGGTAAATTGGATAAAGACCAATTGTATATAGACAAATAGGATTTTTAATGTACTATAAGACGATGAAAACCAATAACGAAATTAGTGAAGTTTCATTTATGAAAATTTAGCTAAAAGCTAACCAGTTCAAAGATCATCAGAGCCACTAAGGTCCTTTGCGGGGTTTCTACCCATTCTAAGTTCCATTCCGCAATAACATTCATAGTTCTACAGGGCTTTTTTTATACGCCACATAGAATTGCATTCATAGTTCTTTGCAGAATTACTCCTGACCGTAGAGAATTACTCTTGACCGCGAAGAATTACTCATGGCCGCGAAAAAAAAGTTTTGGCCGCGAGGAATTACTCTTGGCCGGAAAAAATTACTCGCGGCCAGGAGTAATTAGAGTAATTAATGGCGGCCAAGAGTAATTCCTCGCAGACATAAGTAATTTTTTGCGACCAAGAGTAATTCCTCATGGCCAAGAGGACCTGAGTTCGGAATGAGAAATCTTGGAACTGGGGCACTTCAAAATCTTTTATATAGGTCTTAACGGAGAAAGGAGGAAGAAACTACTAATGCTAAAATATGACACAAGATTTAGGAAGTCGATGGCGAGGTCACAACTTCATTTTCTTGTTTGCAATCGCACACCATTAACATGCCCCTTTTGGAATTCCTAATACATTGTATACCTTACAAGCTCGTAGATTTTTGTAACAGTCTCCTTTCTACACACTTTTCATGAACTAAAGCAAAACATTTTTATGGTTGTATTCTAATATCTCGTAGTACTTTGTAACCCCTATTTATCAACATATAATTGTTCTTGATCTGATTTAAAATGAGTGAGTTGCGAGTGACAAACGTGCAAAGTTGGACCTTTTTAGCAACTTTTGTGCGCCCAGGCGCATTTCGAGGCTCCGAGGTGCACTCCATTGCACTCCGGGCGCATCCTTAAAATTCTACGACAAGCAAACTTTTGCGGGCTTGGCACAGACACACCCGAAATCCGAATTGCGCGTGGTTTGGACCGTTGAAAACCTTGTTAAATCTACTTTCTAATTGAAGTAGTTCTGATAAAAAGTCATTTGTATCAAATGAAATTAACATTTTACCCTCAGTGGGTCGGAAAGAAAAAATATTTCGGGAAAAGGCTTGTAACCCTCTCATTTTAAATTGGATCAAGACCAATTGTATATTGACAAATAGAATTTTCAAAGTACTAAAAGATGATGAAAACTAACAATGAAATTGGTGAAGTTTCATTTATGAAATTTTGGTTGAAAGCGGACCGATTCAAGGATCATCAACGCCACTAAATTCTTAATTAAGTTCCATTCGGCAATAATATTCATAGTTCTAGGAGGTCATAGATTTTTATATACGCCACCAATGTAATTTTTTTGCTCCCAAAATTAATTCTTCACGGCCTGGAATAATTCTTTGCGGCAATACACTTGGCCGCAGGGAATTACTCTAAGCCGCAAATAATTACCCTTGGCTACAAAGAATTACTCTTGGTTGCGAATAATTACTCATGGCCGCTAAGAATTATACTTGGCCGCAAAGAATTACTCCTGACGACAAGTATTAGTCTTGGCTAGGAGTAATTATTAGTGGCCAAGTGTAATTATTAGCGGCCAAGAGTAATTCTTCCCGGTCAAGTGTAATTTTTAGCGTCAAAGAGTAATTCTCTACGGCTAATAATAAATCTCTACGGCCAGGAGTAATTCTCTGTGGCCATGAGTAATTCTTGGCAGCCAAGAGTATTTCTTTGTGGCCCTGAGTAGTTCTTTGTAGCCAGAAAAGTAATTTTTTGAGGCCCGAAGTAATTCTTAGCGGCTAGAAGGACCGGAGAAACAGAGTGAGAAATCTTGAAACTAGGGTTCTAAACAAACATAAGGCCAACTTCTTGTTGTGCACACTGTGGCACTACAAAATCTTATATATAGGTTTCACCGGTGAAAGGCGGGAGAAACTAACAGGTTTAACATGCCCCTAACAGAACTCCTAATACGGTGTTACTTTATTGGCTCGGAAGATTTTTGTAACGGTCTCCTTTCTACCCACTTTTCGTGAACTAAAGCTAAACATTTTTATGGTTGCATTCTAATATCTTGTAGTACTTTGAAAACTCTATTTATCAACATATAATAGGTCTTGAATTGATTTAAAATGAGGGAGTTGCGAGCGTTTTGCCGAAACAAATTATTTTTTTACCCACTGAGGGTAAAATGGTCAGATATTTTTACGTATAAATCATCTTCGGTCCGAACTACTTAGTTAGAAAGTAGATTGGACAAGCTTTTTAACGGACCAAACCACGCTAAAATCGGATCTTCGGAGTGTCCGGGACACACATTCAAAGTTGGACCTTTTATGCAACTTTTGTGTGCCCAGGCGCATTTTGATGCTCCCTAGGCGCACTCTATTGCGCCCGGAAGCATTCTTAAAATTTTATGACCACGTAATTTTGCGGACTTGGCACGGACACACCCGAAAGCCGATTTGCATTTGCATGTGGTTTGGACCATTTGAAAATCTTGTCCAATCTACTTTCGAACCGAAGTAGTTTCGATATTCGTACATCAAATGAAATAACCATTTTACCTTCGTGGGTCACAAAAAATTATTTTGGTAGAAGGCTCGTATCTCCCTCATTTTAAATCAGACCAACACTAATTGTATATTGACAAATAGGATTTCCAAAGTACTAAAATATGATGAAATCAAACAACGAAATTAGTGAAGTTTTATTTATGAAAATTTGGTTGAAAGCAGACCGGTTCGAAATCTACTCTAGAACCGAAGTGATTTTGATCCAAAATCATTCGTACATCAAAAGAAATTACCAAGAAAGTCTGGGATACTCTAAAACATCTAATGTGGATATGGGCATGGGCAAGACACGAATAATGGTAAATAATTAAGAACACCAATCATTCAGCAAGTTTAGGGACATTCTCCCACCGACTAAACTACACAGCGTCGGTGGCACCACGGAGAGTGGCCGATAGGAGTTTACTTAACATTGTGTGTTTTTGCTCTTCTATGGGGTCTGTTTTGTCAGCAAAAGTAAGAGCATATCTTGGCTCTTACCGAGTACCAACCTCGCTCTGCCCCTCTCCAATTTCCACAATAGCTACAGCAAGCAAGACCATAAAAGCACGATTCCCCGGTATTTCCACCGGCCTCACTTGCCCCTTGCCAATTTTAAAAAAAAACTACAATACGTTGTCAATTGGAACGAGCGGCTGCTTCGATAGCTATTCCATTCTTTACTATTTTCATTCGACATCAAAAACTCATGCCTCTTTCTCCAGTCGGCTCTCTCAATACCATGAATGCCGATTCTTTATGTCCGATAGGATAAAAGAAAGCACAAAAAGTGGAACAACATCTCAGTAACATATAAGTGCAAGAGTGTGATATACTCGGTATCATTGGAAGTCTAGCTAGCTAAATAGCGTTGAAAAATAGTACCACTATCAAACTATAAATTGTTGGGAAAATTAGCTATAAGGTCATCCACAATGGTATAATCAAAAATGAATAATCAAAAGTTAACACATCAGTTTTTTATTATTCATTTAAGAGGTTGCTAAACTTAATAATGTTGAGGTTTCAATGGTCACTTCTAGTCCATAACCAAAATAAGGAATTCACTACAATTTCACTCACTCCCCCCTCTATTTTCCGCCATTCATTTCCCTCAATTACATTTTTTGGGGCAAAATATATTGATTTCCTCTCTTAATTTTGGAGAAAAAATCGGTGACTTCCAATTTCCTCCTATTATGATTTTTTATTAGTATGCTAATAGTTTTATTAGTATGCATATTAATAAAAATCGATTATTCATTTTCCTCAAAACATAACTAAAATGCCCAGATTGAGGGACCATTAAAATCGAAACCAGTGCAATTTTATAGGGAAATTTTCAAAACAACACCTGAACTTTGGACCTGATGTCGCATAAACATCTGAACTTCATTTTATTTCAATTAAGCACATGTACTTTATAAATCCCCAAATTCAGGCACCTACCTCATTTTCCATCCATTTTGTTACGGCATTTGCTGATGTGGCGACCTTCTCCCGTTAGGAAGCCCATGGGCACATGACCTGGGTTAATTAGGGAAAAGCACATCTGGTTCAGCATCTCTTCTGGACAGTAACAGAGAGAGAGAGAGAGAGAGAGAGAGAAGGGACGAAGACCACACCCCCACCACCAACGGAAGCGACTCAACCTCCACCTCCAGCAACCACCGAGAATGATAACTCGCCGTACACGCGCCAGGATCGAACGGCCCGTGATAACCCTGTGCTACTCCGATCAAGATGGGTCTTGCACCAATCTCTTTGCTCCTCCGAGCCGCACAAGACTTAAGGATCCGATTGATTTTACGGAACAAAACCTCAAAAGAATCAAAACCCACCTCTCAATTTCTCACAATTGTACGTATGTATGTATGTGTATGTGATTCTCTCTTTTGATCTCTAAATCACATATTTTGCTACGTACTGATTCTCTCTTTATCCCGTAATTTCTCACAATTTTGGTGTGATTTGGTGGTTTTGGATTGGGTTTGCTGGGGTTTTGTTGTTAAACCCCAAACCATTTTCGAGTACATCGTCTCCGTTTAGAAAAAGGGAGGGCAAGGGGTGGGGGAAAATGATTATGTGCAACACACATGCTGAGTCATGTGCCTATGGGCCACTTAAGGGGAGAAGGTTGCCACGTCAACGCATTCCGTTACAAAATTGACGGAATATGAGGCCAGGTGCCTCAATTTGGAGGTTTTGTAAAACACAGGTGTCTAATTGAAATAAAGTGAAGTTCAGGTGTTTATGAGACATTGGGTTCAAAGTTCAGGTGTTATTTTGAAAATTTTCCTTTCAAGTATGAGCACTGTTGGCTGATTTTAAAGCACAGTTCGAAGTGGAACAATTAAGTTTTTATTTGAAACACAGCCAAGGCATCCAAAAAATCATCAAACCCACAAAGTCAAGCCATTGGTTTGGATAACGTGGGCAGTCCACCATTATCTACTCCATCACCATGCACCAAGTTCAACACCCCTTGGCGAGATTATTTTCCAGGATGATGCACACAACCAAATCTGACAGGAAGGAAGACAAAAAACCAAAGCAAAAAAAAAAAAAAAAAGAGAATGAAGGGAAGGATGATGAGTCAACATTGTACTTGAAAAGTAATGAACACTTAAAGATACTGCATTGATCGAGAGGAAAAAGTGGAAGGCCGAGAAGAGGTTTGATTATTAAAAAAGATTGCTAATTTTGGTTATTCAAAACCAAAAATTTGATTATTTCTAAAGATATTGCTAAGTTTGATTATACCATTGTGAGCACTTTTTTGTATCAACATTGTTAACTTTAACAACAATTGGCTTTTGATTATACCATTGTGAATGGCCTAAAGACGATAAAATAGTTTTCATTTAGGGGAAGGACGTCAGCAAAATAGTTTTCAGTGAAGGTTCTTCAACTTTTTGAGTTTTTTAGCCACAAGGCCAAAATATGTTTAAGCACTTTCATAGAGTTTTAGGGTGCACTTTTTTATTATATGGTTTTAGTGGTTTAGGCATTTTCATAAGATACCCTAAGATTTTAAGCATTTTCATATATAGGATACCCTAGGGTTGTAGACGTTTTCATAGGCACATTTGTCCTTATGTTTGATTGTAAAAGATGTTTGTCATTGAGCTCAAAAAATATAAAAATAAGGGATTTTTGGCTAAAGTCTCCCAAAATTGTTTCCATAAAAATAAAAATAAAAAAAAATTGTAGACCGATGTGGATGTTCTGAGGGTGAGCAGTGACATTTTAATAATATCAGGGCTAGTCCTTGCATTTATCGTAAACTTCAGGGAAGTTTTTTGAAATTAACCTCCCTCTTTTCTTCTTCTTTCTCGGACTCAATCCGCTTTCCTTTTAAAATTCCGCGCCACCGTATCGGTCCGTCTGAACACCGTTTGTCGCAACTCCGTCAGCTGACGACGGTGTTGCCGTCCCCACTGGATCCTGCCTACAAGGTATAGCCGATTCTCTCTCTCTCTACATTCTCTACACCCCTTTGAACTGCACTGTGTTTGATTCTAGGGCTTTTCTGAGTTCAGTTTTTAATTCCTATTAGTTGCTCACGGTTTGTGGCTGACAAACGAACCAAACCACTTGAGTTTGAGCTCGTGTTCGCTCGTTTTCCGATCAGTTTGTTACACTAACAAGCCAAGCTTGAACATTTTTTTAAGCTTGTTAAGCTTTCAAACCAAACTCGAACAGGCTACTGCTGGGTTTGTTCGACTTATGATGCTTACTCTCTAGCTACACAAGATCTTTGATTAAAGCTCGTTGGAGATGGGCTAGTGTCATAAACAATCCAAGCTTGAATACTTTAAAGCTCTTTAGGTTTTCGAACCAAGCTTGAACAATCAACTGTTCAGCTCATTTATCATTATCACCCCTAGTTAGGTCTCTTTGCTTCGAACGTTTCAGATAATCCGAGGCAGCTCAAGCCTGTTTGAGGCGCTGAGGCAAAAATTCTGAACGAGGTCTGGTGGAATAATTTGATGATGATAAGTAATGATTTGTTTTGTCTTTTGACTTTTGAGATGCAAACTATTAATTCAGTGTTTTATGGTAGTTTTTTTTTAACAGCATTTTATGCTAGTTTTTGCTAACATATCCCTTATAACTGATGTTAGGCTAGTTCATTTTAATTTTCTTGTGATAAAGGCTACTATTTTCAACTTGTCCAAATCTTTTGATTGTTGGTTTTTGTTGAGATTCAATGCTTTATTTGTTTTTTCCACTTTCTAGTTGGCGCGCACACTTGCACGCGTGTGTGTTAACTGTACAACAAAGGTCTAAAAAATGGTGCCACTCTCGGCACAGCTCTGAAGGCGAGCACCTAAGTTTCTAGTGGTTTTGAAACACTATAGGACTGTTAACTCAATCTTCGAGGCTCGAAAAAGGGCTTCTGACTTTCTGAGCTATATCTGGGCCTGGGAAACTCTAGCTGAATTTGCTAACTTAAATTTGTTGATGTGTTATTGTAGGTGTCTTGAAGTGGAACTTTGTTGGCATGGGTGACTCATCAAGGTAAAACATGTTTCATGCATATGTACACAGACCATGTTCTGTACTTGTTAGCTGGCTAAGGCAGAAGAACAAGTTCTATATTACAGTGTAGTGTATGTTATATGGACTCTTCGGGATGGTTGAACTCCGTTGAAGTACCTGTGCTGCACACTTGACATTTTGGGAAGTGTATGGAACGTGACCCTTCAATTTTGGTTGGACATTCACCTAAAAAACATTTCAGTTTTCATGTTTACGGCTGAATTATGCATAGAACTCTGATATTATGCATGAAATAGTCCGTGACAGTTTTGACCTCTTACGTGAGGAAATAAGATAATCACAGTAATAAATGTGTATTTCTCACATAGTCCCTGTGTCGTTGATATTTTTTTTGAACGGCCCCTAGGTCGTTGGTATGATAAGTAGATCAAGATGAATTCAATACTTAGATACATACCCTTTCCTGACGCTACTTGTGTGTTAATTTCAACTGCGTTGGAAGTACAATAGTTGGTGTTCAAATATTCTCTTGGCACATTAAATCCCGTAAATTACCTAGGAGGGGCTTTTTAGTGATACGTGTCTACTGTCTTTTATGCATTCCTGTCTGTGATAGGCTACTAGATCTTTCCTCTTTTCAGTGGAATGCCAATTTGTGGATTTTCTTCGATCTTTCGATACCCTGACCCTCACTTCGAAGAAAATAAAGCTGCTACTCTCTCCCTTCTGAGTCGAATAGCTGAGCGCCTCCTGCCTCTAAAGAAGGAGATCTGGCTCTTGCCATCTCGTTATTCTCCGGCTTAGTACCTATGAACTTCCTTTGCCCGTATCCTAATGAGTCAAGCATCTCCCCTCAACCCATATTTCTCTCGAACGTTGTGTACTTGTGTATTAACCTCTTTTTAGCTTAGCTGTGTACAAATAGAGGAATGATGACGTACCATTAAATACTTTTATAATTTTTACCTGTCAACCATATTAAATCTGTTCATGTGGTTCTGAGGCAGGGGCTTTAACATAGTATGGTATGTTTCATGCGTTGCACATAAATTCGTTGTCTTTGCGTAATTAAGAAAGAATTTCAGGGAGGATGTCAAAAGTACACTACGGATACTTGTTGCCACGGATTGTCATCTGGGCTATATGGAAAAGGATGAAATACGTCGGCATGATTCATTCCAGGCATTTGAAGAGATATGCTCAATAGCAGAGCAAAAGCAGGTGATGTGTTTTCCTTTTCAATTTTGTTTTGAAATGTCAGTACTGTCATTATAAGTTTTGTCATACACCATGTTATTACCCTAACGTTGCTCATATTACACGTTGTTGTACAATGACTGATACTTAACTTGGCATCAGGTTGATTTCTTGCTCCTTGGTGGCGACCTTTTCCACGAAAACAAGCCCTCAAGGTCAACATTGGTGAAAGCCATTGAAATTCTGCGTCGCCATTGTCTCAATGATCAACCGGTGCAGTTCCAAGTTGTCAGCGACCAGACTGTCAACTTTGCAAACTCGTAATGGCTTATTTTTGTGCTGGATTTGTTATAGTTAGAAAGGAATATCTTTTACGTTGAAGAATTGATGTACTGATGTGGGGTTGCTAAATAATTTTTAACTGTTTGTTCTTTACTTGAGAATGTATTAGAAAAGTGTGTTTTTTTTTTACAGTTTCGTATCTGTTTAACCCTCTTAATGCCTTAACAGAACTTAGTTATCCTCCCTAGATGCCTGTTATTGTTGTTTCCATTTTATTTGAGTATGTTCCATTGTGCCTTTTTTCAACTGCTGCATTGGAAATTTGGAGAAAGTTACAAGGTTATCGCTCTCCTTGCCTCCCTGGATTCTATTTCTATTTAAACACAAGCATGTCTTTTGTTATTTTGTTAGGGATTTCATTGCTTTCTAAGAAGAACACACTAGAAGAATCCAAAGTGGCAATCATATGTGTGTGCGCTCATTCTTACGAACATCATACAGATGTATTTGTGCAAAAGCGGTGTTTTTTAGCTTTAGATAAATATGTGTTCGTGTGTTATGCATGTTTGAGTTTGCAATCTTATTAGTCTCTGCGTTTGGAAGACAGTTTTCATGTTGTAATGACTTTTTGATGTTAACAGGTTTGGTCATGTAAATTACGAGGATCCTCACTTCAATGTTGGCATGCCAGTGTTCAGCATTCATGGGAATCATGATGATCCAGCTGGAGTGGTATTGAGTGTATTCAGTTAAATGTTCTATAGCTCCGTTTGTATGGTCGAGCCTATCCTGTTGATCTCGGGGATTTACTTTTGGCTTTAATGCTACTTTGAAATCCCCACGCAGTTTTTAACTGGAATTTTTAGCCAATTCTTGAAATTGCTAACCATTCTTTTTCTTCCCACTATCAAACTGGAATTACAACTGATTTCCGCTATATTAGTTGGTGGTGGAGGTCATGCATACTTGGAGTGGTGTTGAGTGTGTTCAGTTTAATGTTCTATAGCTCCATTTGTATGGTTGGGCCTATCAATTTGTATGGTTGGGCCTATCATGTTTATCATGGGGATTTACTTTTGGCTTTAATGCTACTTTGAATCCCCTCGCAGTTTTTTAACCGGACATTTTATCCGATTCTTGAACTTGCTAACTATTCTTCTTTCTGCCCATTATCAAACTAGAATTACAACTGATTTCTGCTATATTAGTTTGTGGTTGTGGTCATGCAGTTCATCTCAGAAGTCATATTTAAGATTTAATGCTCTGAAAATAATAACACCCATGTGACTTCAGTTTTTGAATATTAGTTGGTTGTTTTCTGTTGTGACAGGACAACCTCTCGGCAGTTGATATCCTTTCTGCTTGTAATCTGGTGAACTATTTTGGGAAAATGGTTCTTGGAGGTTCTGGTGTAGGGCAGATCGCTCTATACCCAATTCTCATTAGGAAGGTCTGTCAGTAAATTCAATTAACCAGTTACCAGAGGCTATGGACATGGATAATTAACTAACTTCAGTAACTTGCAACTTGAATCACAGGGTTCAACGTCTGTGGCTCTATATGGCCTTGGAAACATTAGAGATGAACGGCTTAATAGGATGTTTCAGGTGCGCATTCTAGATAGTTGGTTTTCAGACTGTTATTGGCTTTAATGCACCTCACATGTTATTTTTATTTTTGAAATATCAGACGCCGCATGCTGTACAGTGGATGCGACCTGAACCTCAAGAAGGATGCCAAGTATCAGACTGGTTCAACATTCTAGTACTTCATCAGAACAGGTTCTAGTTGTTCTTAGAGATGGAATTTATCATGCATGAACGGAGAAGTGTTTTATTTTTATCAGATGCATACGAAGGTGCTCAATGAAGGGACTTCAATTCTTTTTCCTATTTAGTTCAGATCTTTCTCTTATGTCCTTTGCAGGGTGAAAACAAATCCTAAAAATGCTATCAACGAGCACTTTTTGCCACGTTTTCTGGACTTCATCGTGTGGGGGCATGAACACGAATGTCTTGTTGACCCTCAGGTGTCAGTGATATGGTGATTTCCTCATCATTGAATCCGCTATGGTATCTCATTCATGGTCTTTTATGACACAGGAAGTTCCAGGTATGGGTTTCCACATTACTCAGCCAGGCTCTTCTGTTGCAACATCACTAATTGATGGAGAATCAAAACCGAAACATGTACTTCTTTTGGAGATTAAGGTTGTCTTTGGACAGTTAAACCATTCTGAATAGTATTTATGTCTTATTTCTTTATCAGGCAATAGTTGTTGCTTCTTGTTCTTCTTCAACTACTTTGCTGAGCTACCTCACTCTGCATTTTGATGAATTTGCACAGGGAAATCAATATCGCCCAACCAAGATACCTTTAAACACAGTTAGGCCTTTTGAATATGCCGAGGTAAGTCAAATGGTGTTGATTTTCAAGTCAGAAGTAATGGTTGTTAAGCTTTCGAATGTTCATGAGCAGGTAGTATTGAAGGACGAAACTGACATTGATCCTAATGATCAAAATTCAATGCTCGAACATTTGGACAAAGTGGTAAACTTTCTTCTTCTAATGTCTCATCTTTTCATTGACAAGAAATGTTATGGTATTTCTACCATTCTTTACCTGCTTGTGGAAGTTGTTCTGCTGTCTGTGTACTAATTTTTTCCCGATAATTTTTGAATTAAGTACTTTACATTTTTTAGGTCAGAAATATGATAGACAAGGCTAGCCAAAATCATAGTAACAAATCAGATTTCAAGCTTCCATTGGTCCGAGTAAAGGTAATATTTCTTTTATTGTGTCAAGGGAATGCTTTGGTAAGAGGGATTTTGCAATTGGCATATCTGAGCTCCCTTCTTGTTTGTTGCCATCCCTATGTTCTGCATTACCTAGTTATCTGTCTTGTTTGATTTGACAGGTTGATTACTCTGGATTTATGACAATAAATCCTCAAAGGTTTGGGCAAAAATATGTGGGGAAGGTACTTCTATCTTTTAGTAAACTTATAAGGATGATAATGTGTTGTTTCCTTTTTGTCGTTGTCCTGTGATCTCAAGGATGCTTTTTCCCCTTTTCATTTTTCGTTTCCTTACACTTGAATCAAAATCTTAATCTATTTCTTGATCTTGTAGGTTGCAAATCCCCAGGATATTCTCATATTCTCAAAGGCTTCAAAAAAAGGTCGCAGTGAAGGTATTTTTGATGCTCTTACAGGCTCCCAATCTTTTCACTTATTAGTGTGTTGGTTTAGTTCTTCGATGGTGATCGAATACCATGTGTTTCTTCCTGTGACGTAGCCAAAATTGATGGTTCTGAACGGCTTCGACCTGAAGAACTAAATCAACAAAATATAGAGGCTTTGGTTGCTGAGAACAACCTGGTACTGATCAAGTTTCATTCTTTTGTTTCTCTTTACATAAGCTATTGACATGTTAATTCATTTGGTTCTTTTCATTCTGAAACATGAACATCACTTTCCGTTACGGTGGAGCTCTGGTACATGAACATCATTAATTGAATACATGCCTTTAGATCTGTGGATACCGTAAATTATTATAACTAGTCAAGCCTATTTTCTTATTTCCCAGAACTGAAAGAGGGGAAAGCCTTCTCTGTGTATGTTTTCACAACTTACATTAGGTCCCCAATTAGGCATTGTCTCTACTCTTTATTGCCATTATGCCATATACAGGCTTCTGGTTTGTACATGCAGTGTTAGTTGTTTTGTTCTTCTTTTCAAGTGGAAATGACAGTAAAAATTCATTATATAAGACTCTTCAGCTAAGATGGCATTTATATGCTTGCCTATACAATTTCCGTTTGCATTATGTTGTTCTAACTGATGACCAATTTTACAGAAAATGGAGATCCTTCCGGTTAATGATTTGGATGTTGCACTGCACAATTTTGTTAACAAGGACGATAAAATGGCTTTCTATTCATGTGTGAAGTACAACCTTGAAGAAACACGCGTGAGTATTCCGTTTCCATCTTGCTTCTTAAGTTGCTGTGGAAAACTTGCAGGGAGCCTTGGGATGACATTAAAAATAACATGAGCATCTGGCTCTTGGATACCAATGTTAATTTTTTTATAATTTATTTTGCTTGTGCCTGTGTCACATGTCTATAGATTTAGAGTTGGGTTTCTAATGCTTACATTACTTTACTTTCTTTGCAGAATAAAATTGCTAAAGATGCAGATACTGTAAAGTTCGAAGAGGAAGATCTACTTCTCAAAGTTGGAGAATGCTTAGAGGCAAGTAGCTGAAATTTGTACTATTCTGTACTGGTTAGTATTTAATGATAGGTATTGCAACTGCTGTAAAGGTATGTTATGGTTTGGGGAAGATCAAGTTTGCCTCTTGCTTCCTGTGAGACATAATATCTTTGACACGATGACCTGACACTGGAAATCAAAATTTTATGGAGAGTTCCTAAGATAAAATAAGAGTTCATTGTTTCTTAGCCTTGGAAGAACCGAAGAAAGTATATTTGCATGTAGTACCATACTACCATGTTGTTTTGAATAAGAAAAGGATTCGTTGGATATGTACACCCCTCTACCTTCCCTTTTGACCCCAGCCTTTTTATTATATCTACTTTTGTCTGAATTCATGTGCATTATTTTTTACGGATAAAGCTACAAGAGAGAAGTTGGTACAATTTTTTCATGCTGATCCGAGGTCACTCTGGCATCACATGGGCATTTTGGGAGTAAGGGGTGACTAGACTCCCCAACCATGCAACAATTAACTGCAGGGGTGACACTTGATATTTGCAGGAACGTGTGAAGGAAAGGTCAGTACATTCTAAGGAACCACCGTTCACTTCTACTTCACAGTCCTTAGAGGTAATTATTCCACATTGTCCATTTGTTTCGTTGTCCTACAAGTTCTCTGAATATCTGTTGAGGCGTTTATTTTCGGTTATACCCAGGACACTAGAAGTGCTGGAGGAGTTGGAAGTGCAGTTTCCTTCAGTGATGATGAGGATACCACTCAATTTACAGGTTCAATGTCTGCCAGCAGAGGTAGGAAAGGATCATCTGTACCTTTCAGGGCCTCTCATGATTCTGAAGAAGTTGGTAAGACTTCAAGAGGCAGGGGCAGGGGCAGAGGAAGGGGAAGAGGCAGGGGCTCTACTAACTTAAAGCAAACAACTCTTGATGCATCAGTTGGATTCCGCAATACACAGAGGTTACTATGTTTCTAATCACTGGTGATTTTTTCTACGCGAAGTGTGAACTTTTTGTTTTGATAAACTGTTTCAGTGTTTTGGCCCTCTGCCACAATGTGATGGACAATGGAGATTATTCTTCCAGCTATTGCTGGCTAAATATTTGGTGTGGTGCTAGATTTGAATTAGTCATGCTTAACGAGGGATGGTGCAAAAATATCACTTGGGCAGAAGACGCGTATTGATGTAGAAAATTAGAATTCAGAAATAATTGCTCACTGGAGTAATATTTTGTTGTTCATATGGTATGGGCTTCTGGACTGCAAGTGGGATGTTATCTCTAGATCTAACTAAAGAAGAAGAATTTATTTGAAGAGGGCAATGGCTGGTTTGTCCTGATTGGCAGTTCAACAGCATTTGTTTTGCTATTGACAAGTGAGCTGTCACAAGATATGTATCAGAATACAGGGCTATTTTGATTGATCAACATTCACTCTTGCCACTTTTTTGAGAAACATCATTTAATTGGTCGCATTCATGCTTGCCAGTAAGTTTCATGAGGAACTGTGTTACTGCAGATCTGCATCAGTTGCAGCAGCAGCATCAGTCCGAAGCATCGCTGATGATGAGGATAACGTGGATTCTGGTTCAAGTGATGAAGCGTGGAAAAAGGGTGTAAATGAAGTTGATGAAAGCTCTGTATGGCTGATCTTCTTCGTCTTCCCTGTATTGCATTTTTATATTTGTACTCAGTGTGGATGCTTTTTCTAGTTAAACGAGTTTCATGCGCTCAAGGTGGCTGTGGGCTTTCTTTTCTGGATCTTTCTCTGAACCTTGAGGAAAAATACTAATTGACCATACCCGATGCTCAAAAGTGCATTTTCCAGATTTATTTCCCTACATCCGTGCATCAGTTCATGACAACCATAGTTGAGCCACTGCTTGAAATTAGTTCCCTTGTTCAGAAATTTAGGCACTTTTTTTGGCACAGTAGCTCTTGTATTGCAGTTGCTTTGCTTCGAGTTTCTCAGGTTGATTCTATTAACTACTTGCTTCACTTGCTGAATCAAATCTGGTATTTACACTCTTAAGGACGATGGTGAAACCCTTCGAGGCAAGGGAACCAAAAGAGCTGCTCCCAGAGGTAGACGTCCTGCAGGACCTGCACCATCTAAACGAGGAAGAAAATCAGACAACTCCAACACTTCATCTTCGATCCATAAAATGCTCATGAGTAATGACGACGACGATGACGATGATGATGACATGTCAAGGAGAGTAAATAAGTCTCAACCGCGGGTAGGTGATGTTTTTCATGAATTTTAGCCTGTGGATTATGTTGTTTCTGCTTTATACTCAAAGAATTAAAGCTCTCGCATATACCGCATAATGGCATTCTTTCTCTCTTTATTTTTTCTGCCATTCTAAACTTTCCTTGAGATTTGAGAAGAATACTGCTTTTATCACTTTTTCTATTGCTAAGAAACTGTCAATGGTAGTAACCTTTGTTTAGATATTTCTATGATTACACCTTTCTTAAGAAGTTGTCTTGATGCAGAGCCCTCTCTAAGTAGGACCACCATACCTCAAAGGGAATACCCAGAACACAAGAAAGATACTGGAAAGAGAGAGATAGTACACGGAGAGAGAAATTGATACTGCAGATCAACCAGTAGCTAGAGATTTAGCTGTGATTGATGTGCTAGTTAGTGACAAATGTTCGGAGAAGAGGATGTGCTACTTGCAACTTGCCCTCTATTGTTCAATGAGAATTCAATAGATAGAGTATTATCGTGTGCCGAAATGAAAAAGTTATTCAGAAAGTGTGCACATAATCTTTGCCCAGTTATTCTATAAAAGTCTTGCCCCAGTTGTGTCTTATACTACCATCCATCAAGAATACCTATTCCGTGATTGTCGTTGCCTTCTGTTTGTTTTTCTGTATCAGGGAATTTTATGATTGCAATTCCTCTCTCTTTTTTCTGTTTGGAGCATGTTCTAGTTAAGCGGGATGGTTTTGACCCTTGCTAAAGTCCTTTGAAGTTCGACTGGTAATTAGTCTTTTCTTTTGCAGGTAACAAGAAATTATGGTGCCCTGAGAAGACAAGTGCCCTAGAGATTACATGGTCCTTTTCAACCAATACTGGCCTGCATCATGTCATGTATGAATTATCCCTTCTGCAAAGCATTCTGTTGTGACCTTACGACAAGAATAGAATGGTATGGTGAGCTTTGGAAAGTATATTATGCAGATTAGGACTAGGAACAGAAGGTTTTCAACACCTTTTATAATCTGTACATTTCTCACCTATGAGTTCATAATGGAATGATAATGGTTGATTGGCCATTGAGCCTTGTTATGTGTGCAATTTGCAGAGGTTGATGCCGTAGAATGGTTTTATATAGATGATTAGTAGAGTTGTTACCGTGCATGCGCTAGTATCAGCCATTAGGGTACATGCAAGAGTCATTTGCGAGATGGGGGATCTTTGAGTCGCAGGATGGGCTTGGAGCAATTCAATTTCTTGTTTGCAGCATTCACTTCCACCCGATTGGTAAACGGCAAAAGTAGTCAAAAAGTGTGGAGATGCTGTTAGATTTTGGTTATAAATAACTGGATGAATTTTTGGGGTTTGTCTAAAAGGCATGGGCAAGCTTTCCTCTGGGCAGCTTTCCTCTATTTCTTTCGTTGATCAAGAAGTTCCTATTTTTGTCGAGTGAAAATGGTGATGAAAATGCTCAATGTCAAATAATGTGCAAGTGAACCTAGCTTGTTCTTTTTTCTCCCTACTATGACAAAGTAGGGCATTTTCGAATTTCCCTTTATGAAAAGATTCCTACCTAATTCCCTCGTTCAGTGAAATTTTAGTTCCATTCACTATATTTAACTGCGAAAGAGTCATTACCAAGCATAGCGATAATAAAGTGAAACAAGTGAGGAAGAATCTTAAGTTTCAACAAAAAATTGAGATCTTGATGTTTTTGCTCTAACTTCGGTCGGGCTCGAATAAACCGAAAAACAAAAAATGAAGTGAAGCGTGAACTGTACAAAACCGGCTACTTTTGCTCCCTTTACCGAAAGTACACCTTCTGAATTACATTTGTCAAACTTTTCCCTTCGTTGCGCCCACTGATTTTCCCCTGCTCGCAACAGAATAAAACATGAAAATGAGTACAAATGAACAATGATGCCAAACCTTGTAGAAGAATTAAAAAGTCAGTGCCTGATTTGTAATAAACAATGATCATTGTTTCGCAAATAAATAAGAAGGGGCTATGTATTCTGTATTCCTTTATCTTTATCTTCTCAAGGAAAGTTAATTCTTGTCTATTTCAGCAAGAAGTATATGAGGTGTATGCCAAAACATATTATGATGGTATCTAGACAGCATAACTGGTAGCCTATGATCCTGATGCCAACAAAACAAATTATTATGTTTCTCCTTTTCTTATTGGTTGGTTGGTGGGTAGTTAACATGTTCAAAACCTCTTTGCCCATTCTCGTTCTAATGGACAGGAAACCGGGGGGAATCTGGATAAATATGCAAACGTTCACAACCCAACCAAAACCACAAAACTTGGATAACTCTGCGGTTCACTTAGTTAAAGATTTTTGGCTAAGGAAAGAGATGGAGATTTGTCTTTCACTAGTCACTCTCCCAAATGAATTCCAAGTTCCCGTTCTTTAGTGCGTCTTCGAACCAAATCACAAGGAGCTAAAGTAAAGTGTTAGTGAAACTGAAACACCATCATATATGAATCTCCACCGTGTAACAAAGATGTAAAAGAGAAAAGACAGGACTATTTGGTTTGGTTGGATGACTATTGAAAAGATATTTATGGTTAATCATTTCCCCATGTTTGTATTCTGTTGTGAATATATTTCCGATGCTTTTGCTTAAGTGTATTGTGTAGTAGATCAATGTTTTATCAGGACATTGTTCAAAAGCAAGCATTTGCAAGTTTGGTTTAGTAAGCAGTTGAAGCTACATTATTTTCTTCAAATTATTAGTGGCTATAATATGCTAGGAGTAAGCATTTATTTCATAGATTTTACTCCTGATTTTGAATCAAATAGCTTCAAGATGATTAGCTAGTTTTCATGAAGAAACTAAATTATGCTGAAAACAAGATACAAGAGCTCAAGTAACTGGTTGATATACCTTTGGAACAATCAATCCTGCTCTGTCACTCTTTGGAGGTGCAATTTGCCTCGTCACTTTCTGAACCTGAACGATGCCTCCAGCTCTGGTATTGGATCTTTGACTCGTAGCATTCTCTTTACCATCACCCAGTCTATTATACTTCTCGACTCCCACTTTGCCAACCGCTTTTGCAGCCGTAGTCGCAGAATCTTGTTTATTGACTCTATCTTGTCTCATTACTTTAGAATGTCCACCCTGGTTGACATGAAAAGTTGGAACATGATTCAACTAAATACTTAAAGTTCTAGGGACAGGTTCTAAATTCAAGAGCCGTTGCTGTTATAGATCAGAATGAGAAATACTTCAAATTTGATATTGGCTCTATGTTGATATGAAAAGTTGGAACACTTAAAGTTCTAGGGACAAGTTCTAAAATAAAAAGTCATTGCTGTTATAGATCAGAATGAGAATTATTACAAATTTGATATTGGAATTAACTTTATGAAAAACAGTAATGGATATCTGCGAACCGTGGTGACTCCCAAACAATCCAATGAATATTCTCAATATTCATCATACTTTCCACTAATCCACAAGTCTGGATTGCATATAGCTAATCACAGCATCATAACTAGATAAGTAACAGTAATACTAGATTTCAACGAAAACTTGTTGAAGTTTGTGAGATGATTACATCAATAAAATCACTGTAAATTCTCACCTTAGATTTTGCATTTTCCAGGTGGGTTGACTTTGCAAGAGCCACTGTTTTGCATCCGCCTCCTGGTTTAGAAATCAAATCCTGATTTTTTGCAATAGAGTCCTTGGACATACTTGGCATTTTTACTTTGTCCGTAGTAGCTTGAGGCGCTCTCATGACATTTCTACTATCAGGAGTTATGTCTTTATTCTGCGATGCAGGAAGTGTTTTGTTCTTAACATAATACCCGGGGAGGGAAGAGGATCCCACACTCGATTTTCCCGAAGAAGATTTACATCCCTCTGATTGCCTCCCACCATCTCTGTCCACCCTTGATGCTTGTCTAGTAGCACAACTTTTTCTAAGAGTAATCTTTAGAGCTGATAGAAGCCCGTTTGTGTGACAAACAGCTTGACTAGACACCTCCAATAACTTCTGTTGTTTGTTCTCACTATTCTCTGATGTAATGGTGCTCACTGATTGGTAGTCTTCCTTAATTGCTCCAGAGCTTGAACTGGTTTTTGAATCCCGAACAATAGATGATGGGTTTGGGTATTTCGGTCCAGACATTCCAGTTAAGCTGCTTTTGCAAACTGAATTTGGTTTTGTTTTAGCGTTTCCTCTTGGTCCATTGCTTGGTTTGGTCTTCATTGTCTGACCAGATCCTAAATTTACCCGTGAAGATTTACTGCTTAAATTCTGGACTGGGTGTCTCTTATTTGCCACAACCCCAGAATTGATTTGTCCCCACTCCCTGCTTCTGTAAGTTTTGCCTCTTGATTGTGAGACTGAGGGTGGAAGCTTTGGAGAAGATGGTTCCTGCATGGCAAACTCTACATTTGCAATCCCCTCACCATGAGGAAACACCGAAATTAATCGAAGGGAAGAACATTGATGGATCCTGAAAACGTTATAGCACATTTTGTCATACATTAGCCCTTAGCTATTCTTATTAATCTTGAAAGACACTAATCTTGAAGCTACTTACGGATGGCTTTTCTCAAACCAATCATCGTCACTGCAATAGAGCAGAAGCAGAAGAAGATTATAGTTGGATGCAAGAAGTTGAACCATATTAGTGAATTACTAGAAAACATGGAGCAACTATTTTAGAACTAGTTGTGGAGAAACTTACATGTCTTTATAACTGGAGCTAGCTTCGTGATCAAGATCTACCCACATAGGAGCTTCAATTTCTTCCTGCATATGTGAATCAGCAATGACAATACCAATGTTTTCAAATTGGGTTACGTATCGTGTACCATTTTTTTTCATTTTATGAATCGAATTGGAATACATATCGCGTACTGTAAAATATGTTAACAAAAATTAATATATAATTAAAAGTTGTCATACCCAATAACACATTAAAATCCTATTGCATATATGAAAAAAGAAGTTTTTAGGATGAAAATTTCTAAGTTTCCCAGGTGAGGTCTATCACATTGAGGTGTTCTAGCGTCTTGGCTACAGGAAGAGAGGAAGAGTCCTAATTTGGTTAATGCAAAACATCATCTGACATATATTCTTTTTTTCTATTTGAGCCCTAATGGATTGAATTTGGGTTTTCTTCAGATGGTTTGAACATGGTCATAATTAGATTAAATGATTTAGAACGTATTTGGGTTTTTCTTTCTAAAATAAGGTCTAATTCTTAGTCAAAAAAGGAATGGTAAGATACGTATCATTTCGGGATATGCAATTATAGTATCATAAGATTTCTACACAAAAAGGATACGAGGTGGGATACATATAGTTTTTCTAAGGAGATGATACAGATTGTAGGATACATATCCCATATCGTAGGTTTGTAACAACCATGGGCAATACAAGTATGTTGGTTAACAAGATGACTTCGGAAATTTGTGCAAAACAAAAGGAAGGCAAGTTTTTAGGGGGTAACGGTCCATAGGTTCTTTTCACTTTGGACTTGTATTTTCTTCACTATTCCTTTTTGCTTTAGGAAAGGTATGTCACATTGAATCACTAGTTTTTCAAGGAGACCCACCATGACCAAGATCAAGAATCCCAAAATTTAAAAAATACTGAAGCCGAAAAGAACAACGAAAGCTAGAATTTAAGTGATGATATTGATTGGATTGCACCCTTCCCAGATAAAAAATAATAAACAGAATGCAAGCTACATGCTAAGCTGACACAATTATGTTAGTAAGCAAGATGACCACTGAAACTAATACAAAACCCAAAAAGAGACGTTTTTAAGGGTACAAATGCAAGAAAAGAACTACAAGCCATAGATTCCCTCCCATAAGGATTGGGTACACAACCTGATAAAGTGCGAAGCAGACGTAAAGCTACTAAAGCAAAAAAAGGAAGAGAGAAAGAAAGTATAGCCAAAAATTGAAAAAGAACAGAAAGGTCAAGATTAAGAATCCCAAAAGTATTTGATCGATGAGGATATTCAAGACCAAGAATCAAACAAGAAAAAATTCCTGATGATAAAGGATATTCAAGACTCAGAATTAAACACGAAAATTCAAGAATCAGGGACACAGATTCATAGAAATAATCTTATGAGCATATATATACAAGACACAATCGTATAAGGATATTCAAGACTCAGAATCAAACAAGCAAGTTTCTCAGGGACGCATATTCAAAGCAATAATCAATCCCGGAAGACCGAACCCAGCATTAAGCCTGAAAGAAAAAGGTCAAGATCAATAAATCCTGAAAATTTTCTGATCGATAAACCCTAGGATTTGCCCAAGCCAAGCTACTGAAGTGCATACAATACAGAATGCCCCATTCCCATATCGATTTTTTTGCTTGAAAAACAACAAGGATCACCTCTGAATTCAATCATATACCCTTTTGAACCAAAATCCCCAATCTTGTATTTCTTCTAGGGAAACCACAAGAACACCAAAGCCGAGTTCAATAATTTCCAAGATTTGAACGAACTATCATGCAATTACCCATATAATCACATACAGATGTAAGTCGATAATCGGAAATTACCAGAAAAGCCCAGTGGTCTGATGCTGGCTCGACGCTCTTCCTCGTAGCAACTCCATCTCTGTCTTTGGCTATTTCAGCGTCTTTCACCATTGAGACATGGGGTTTGGGTTTCATTTTTCCCTGACGCATTTCTCTTTCAAAAACCTTCCTCTTCTCTCTCTCTCTCTCTCTCTCTCTCTCTCTACAACATCAGCGAACAGTCAACATAGATTGAATGTGGGGTTTTCTTCATCGCCATTAAACACAGAAAATGCACACGCCCGACTCCGTTGAACGACAATAAAATGATCGTGTGGACTTGATTTGATTAATGGACTTTTCGGATAATATCTGTCATGGATTTTGATAGAGGGTGGTCTGTAATCTCGACGATCTCTAAAAGTTGAACGATTCCGACTGTGGCCCTTGGGGTTCTCCCCCTCCCATCAGTTCATTTGACCGTTGGTTAGAATTCAAAAATTGTTAGAAGCGAGCAACGGATCTTGTTGTCGAGCAGACCAGGGGCCAGGCCCATACACTTTTGATAGGGCTTGGTTTTGAACCTAAGCCCGAAATCTTTTGGGCTTCGGTTAGCTTAGCCCTCAAAACCAGCCCTTGAGAATCATGACCTGTATTTTGGATCAAACTACTTGTAGTGGTGATAAACGAACCGAACAACTGATTGCTCAAAGCTTGGCTTGACAATTTAACAAGTTTTGAAAGGTGTTCAAGCTCCATCTATTCTACTAATATATAAAGGGAGAGCATAAGTTGGTGCCTCTCTTAATTGACGTCCCGTCATAAAAGTAATTTCCAGTATTGTCCTAATCAAAACTCAAATTTTACATCTGATTCTAAACTATAACATGAATTAATTTAAGGGCAAAATAGTAAAATTATTCAAACTCAACCACCCACCCCACGCCCCAAAAAATTACCCACCCTCACTCCCACTCCCCCCATATTTTCACTTGCACATGCACACACGGGAGGGTATGCCCCCAGCCGCTAGTTGGTTTAATTAGACAAAGCACTTTAATCAAGCTGATTACAAGCCGAACTTGAACAGTTTGAAGTTTTTAAGTATTGTAAGTCGAATGAGCCCAGCAGTGGTTTGTTGACTTTGGTCGACCTTGGTTCAAAAGCTTAACGAGTATTTCAAGCTCGATTTTTTAATGCAGCAACTCGATCTCAAACGAGCATTTAACAAGCGAACGCAAGCTTGAACCTGAGAAGTGAGAAATATGGCTTGTTTATTATTAGCGTGAAGTGCTTGCTTCTCTCTAAGAGTTTTTTCTTAATATAAATTAAAGATACCACAAATAGCAAACACGGCGGGGATAGCTCAGTTGGGAGAGCGTCAGACTGAAGATCTGAAGGTCGCGTGTTCGATCCACGCTCACCGCATTTTCATTTTTGTTCCTTTTGAATCTCTCTCTCTCTCTCTCATTTTCATTTTTGTTTCTCTCTCTCTCTCTTTGGAAAGGCGGTGGGAGAAAGTATTCAGAGGTCTTCTGGTGGATCAACGACGGTGATTCAGGTTTGATATTTTGGTTTTGTGTTGATATAAGAAGATGTGCTATGAAAACTTCGAGAAACAAAATCCTAATGGGCTCATAATATATGAGGAGCCTTAAGTCATAATCAATTACGGTCAGATAATATTCATAATCAGATTTATGTCATAAATATCAATCTAGATTTTTGCTTGGCTGTCAGCTACCTAATACACAATCCCTTTTATTTGAGGCATGAAAGCGACGGTAGAAGATAAGGCTCTAAGCATGAACACGTAGAGTTTATAATAAAGCGTTCATAAAAATTGGCAGGCTAAAGCCGAATTTTGGATAGGAACTACCAACTCTACAAGAGAGAGATACAAATAGAATTTAGCTTGAGCCAAATCATAGGCCAAAAATGGAGCACAGTATCGGCAAGTTTATGGATTGGACTTAGGGTTGAAGATGATTTTTTGTGAGATTTTGCCAAACTAGGACTTTTGTCGAGGAAATGGGCGTTGAAGGTGCTCTTTATGCAGTGGTATGTATTAGATTTTCTGTTTTTCTTTTCCTAAAAATCCAAATGGACCGATTATATGTGGTTCCTACCATTCATTGAAACAAGAAGATTTCAATATCAAAATTCGTGCCAAATTAAGAAGTACAATATTAAACAGCGAAAAAATTCGGAAACTCTCATAAGTAGCAAGAGTTAGTTCTTGGGTTCATGTCAACTTCTAGCTATAACAGCATTTCAACTACCCCTTGGAGTATACAGGTTGGTAGTATTTCATACTAAGTAGTATTTTTTTTTCCCCCCCTATTTCTTATTCTCAGGCACCAGATTTGTTATGATAAGGTTATGCACAGGTTTACAGAAAAATTACCAAGGAAATGGGAAATCAAAAAAGTTGGAATTTACCCAAAAACATTTATCCTGCTTCTATTTGCTAGATTGAGTTGTTTTGCATTCCCAGCTCAATGAATCACTAGAACCACATAATATTGGAAGTAACTAGTAAGACATACTTCCAGCTGTAGATCCTAATTGAGCACAACTCCTGTGATCAGAGCCACAGAAAATGCCCACAGACACAACAGACAGTGTGTGAGTGAAAACAGCTGATGTTTTTTCACCCCTCAAGTGAATTGTGGATAGAAGGATATGAGTTGGAGATTTTTATAATCTTTTGAAGCCTTCTGATTGGCTGATGAGAAAGAGCTGCAGAGTCAGTCTGTCACCCACCACATCTTTCAATCATTCAATCTCAACCACCCATCTCTTGATTCTCATTTCCTTCACTTATATATAAATTCACTCACAGCTTCCCTTCTACACACTTCAAGTTTGCAATTCTTAAATTATTTCAGAACCAGTTCTGTCAAAAAACCTAAATTCTAAGCTTTGGGGAAAAGCATGGCATCAACGTTCATGGCAGCTACTTCTAGTACTAGCACTGCACTCAGACCTACCCCTTTTCTGGGTCAAACAAGGGGAGCAAATGCTAACCCTCCCAGGTTCATTGTCATGGCCTCGGTACGCATCTCTCCCTCTCTTTTCTTGGTTTAGTTAGGACTTACGCGATTAAATGAGAGTAGAGTGCTATGATGAATGCGCGGTAATAGAAGAGAGAAATAAAAAAACGACGTAAGTCGAGAGGGTAGCACCAATCGAAGATAAGGTAGTTGAAGATGTATCAGGCTGATTGTTAGTTGACATGGAAATGCTGTAGTACAAAAAGGTAAAATAAACAAGGTGGTCTACTTTACTTGGGTGATTAAATGACTTATGTTCTGGGTTAATGCTTGTGTTTTTTTAACAGAAAAATGATTTGTGGTACGGCCCAGACCGAGTGAAGTACTTGGGACCCTTTTCAGCTCAGACTCCGTCTTACCTGACCGGAGAATTTCCCGGTGATTACGGATGGGACACTGCTGGGTTATCTGCTGATCCTGAGGCTTTTGCCAAGAACAGGGCTCTTGAGGTAATCTCACTGTCTTTGCATCTTAACAACACTTTGGTTGTGACTCTCAATTCCTCCTGGCAACAAAAGGTTCTGTTACTCTATAGTTGTTCAAGTATGCTTGGTAAACTAGGTGAGAAAAGAAAAGAAAAGAAAAGTATTACTGAGGAGAAAATACTGTATTTTCCTACTGTGCATAGCATGTGAGAGGGTTATGATTTCCTTGTTTTTCCCTGGTATTTTAATGGGCAACCGATGTATAGAAAATACACAAACAATCAGTTTTGTTTCTCGGCAAATCTCACCATCGTTTTGTGGAGAAAAGTAATGCAATTGCCTTAAATATAAAACAAACGTTAAAGGAAGTTTCTTTCTCTTCATTTCTCACCGACCACTTGAACTAAATGGCTATGACGAACGATTTTCAGGTCATCCATGGGCGATGGGCCATGCTTGGAGCACTAGGCTGCATCACCCCAGAAGTCCTTGAGAAATGGGTCAAAGTGGACTTCAAAGAGCCAGTTTGGTTCAAAGCCGGAGCCCAAATCTTCTCAGAAGGCGGCCTAGACTACTTGGGCAATCCCAATCTTGTCCACGCCCAAAGCATTCTGGCCGTGTTGGGCTTCCAAGTCGTCCTAATGGGCCTTGTTGAGGGATTCCGCATCAATGGACTTCCCGGAGTGGGAGAGGGGAACGACCTCTATCCGGGTGGTCAATACTTCGACCCATTGGGTCTTGCTGACGACCCCGCCACCTTTGCCGAGCTCAAGGTGAAGGAGATCAAGAATGGAAGGCTAGCCATGTTCTCCATGTTTGGGTTCTTTGTCCAAGCCATCGTCACCGGGAAAGGCCCACTTGAGAACCTCTTGGACCACCTTGACAACCCGGTGGCTAACAATGCATGGGTTTATGCCACCAAGTTTGCGCCTGGATCATAAACTCTTATTGTAACATGAAAATTGATCATTTGTGGTAATTGGAAATGAGAATGCGTAGATTTGTGTAAATTGTCGTAGTTTCCACTTTGTTGGATCTGAAGGTTTGAAACGGCTTATGTTGGGCGATTATGAAATGTGATTTGCACCATTTGTTACTGCTGCTGATTTCGATATAGAGGAAATAGGGGCATTTCGAAACGGCTTGGTTTGTGTTCAGCTCCATTCATCCCGTTCAAAATCAACCTGTGTTACAAGGTTGTAAACATCTTATTCTGTGTCATTTTTGGGAACTCGGATCAAACTTGGTTAGCTGAATTTGTACAAGACTAAATGTCATGCTATTTCAAGTTTGGTTGGTAATCGGCTTACCTGTTTTTTCTTTATGCAAATTACGCTTGAGCAGCCAAACAATCGACCCGACTCATTTACGACTGTTAACCCCATCTTGCACAGAAAAATGCTCACAGTTCATGATTTACTCTCTTGTTACAAAATGACAGGTTCATCTGCAAAGGGGAGAGCTATTTTTCCAGTAGCGTTGCAGGTTTCAATCCACAGAACTCTAGATTACTGCTAGCTAAATGTATATATTTGTCAATACTACTGCCGGAGAAAGTTCCGAAATACCTCCTACAATTCAGATACAATGGCGCATTTTCCATTGAAAATGAGAGGGAATGTAACCAATCAATTACTTCTAATATGTACAATGTTGCTGGAGCAAAGTTTGTAAACTACATCCCATAAATCAGACACAATATAAACACCTCTCCCACATTCAGCGTACAAAGTACACCTCCATACTACACATGCTGAAATTACGACACTGGTAGCAGCATATTCACAAATACACTCTGAACTACTCTGAAGCAAATGAGGAGGAAGAATCACGCACCCTTACGTTATACACAAGCTCCTTGGTCATTTCTTGAAGTACCGAATATTGGCTGACATGGAAAACCAACCACTCTCCCTTTCTATACTCATTCTACACCAACACCGACCAAGGATACCACAAGGGAAGAGAAAGTTCCTGAAAACGATCACCGTAGTCTTTCTACAACATTTTGTCTACGAGAATACTACTCTCGTTAGCCATGTCCACACCCCAAACACATATATGATGTATAACCTACAACTAAAACACTATATCCATCCTTTGGTCTTCTTTCCCCACCACTTGCGGCGACTCTTTTCAACTTCTGAATGCCCCAGTTTGTGGATTTTTGCTTTCATCTCTCGTAACCGAGACTTGTACTCTTTCTTCCAAGTCTCAAACCTGAGTTTCAGTTTCCGAAACTCTTCATCTGGACGCCCCGATTTAGATTCCACAATTGCTTTCGCCTCATCATCGAAATCCTGCTTCCGTTGCTCAAACTCCTTTGCTAAATGACTCACAGCATTCAAACCACCATTAGTCTCTCGTCCTGCTCTAACAGTGTTAGAAATCTTGATAGGTGTGGTTCCACCAGGAGTTTGTGGTCCCATGGATGTGGTATCCTCTGAATCATAATAGTGGGGTGAGGGGGAAACATCTTGCCTTTCGGGTTGACCGGTAGTGTCGTCAGCAGCGAAACTCTTTTTCGTTGCATCAAGACTCACCTAAAGAAGATATAGATGTAATCATGCACATCAGAATTTGAGTTGGAGAAGAGGATCCTCAGACAAAAGCACAACTATTTTTGTGCAAAGATAAGACCACCAACTTTTATAAAACCTGGAGTTGATGAAACTTTGTGTTCGTGCTGTCATTCTAAGCAATATTACAAGTTAGAAGTGACGAAAAAACTACAAGTTTGTAAAGGCATTATGAGCTATGTTCCATGGACTCTTCTCTACACTATGAAATACAAGTGTAGGACTCTCAATACTTGGATAAGGGTATATGAGATACCAGATATAAGTGTCCGACAAACATATGATGTGATGGACATTCACCCAACATGCATATTTAGCAAGACGAGTCCACTATATTGCTCTGTATAAGACTCCCATATTATGGTACTTTGTAAACACAATGTTACCAAGGAAACAAAAGACATATTAAAGATGTGAATACTTTTACCATGACCCAATGGGTGTTGGAGGATTTCATAAACACGCCCACACCAGCACCCATACCTGAGTCCATGTAACATAGATCCGTAGTTTATAAACATGCAATATTCTTCTGTCTTCTAAAAATTTCAAATTTAATCATCCCATTTGTTACTTTTTCCATTTTGGGATCAGCAAGGCATAAAATTAGTAATTTTTTATTCCATCTTTAGTTTCAAGAAGTTCGCGAATAGCTATTAGTTCTTTCATTGTATCCTTAAAGATCCTGACAAAAATGGTTTCAGGTGTCACATGGCTCAGGGTAATGTCCACATCCTTTTGAACATGCTATGAGAACCTCCAACAATAATCAAGGTCCAGCAACAACATTTCCTGCTAAATGGCTCAAGTAATTGAATGAGCTACAGCCATCCAATATCCTTTTTATTCTCTGAATTTCTCTATCTCCCTCCCACCAGCATTGTTATACGTTCAAATGTACACAATTTTAACAGAATGTATATAGACATGCAAACTTACTTGCAAAGATACCATCTGCTTCTGCCACATCTCCTCCATCGATTTCATCTTTGCCTCGTACTCTGACCATTTAATCTCATATTGCTGTAGTTGCTCCCGCAATGCAGCATTTTCCTGTTCCTTTTGCCCTAGAGTAGATTCTGCCTTTGAAACACGACTTCGAAGCTCTTCTAGAGCTTTAGGCAGAACCATGCCATTCTCTTGCAACACGTCCTGCTACAATTCAAAAGCATTTAGAAAGGCAAACATTACTTGATTTCCTAGGTGAATGTCCAAGAAAAAACGTAGGACACTGGACACGTATCACTTCACTCTTATAGTCTTGTGGAAGAGTACATGTAAGAAAGCTAAAATAGAAAAGAGAAGGACCAAAAAAGAACTTCTCCTCTAGTTGGTCCATCATAAAGAGTACCTTAAGTTCCAAGGCTTTCATCCCTGGCTTTTGTTTCATATTTTCAGGATTTGACTTTTTCAATTTCTGGAGGTAAATGAAACTCCTTCTGGCCAACCAGCCACGGATTGCTGCAGAAAAGAAACTGTGAGGATGGTACAGTGCAAAACAGCAAAACAGCCAGATGATAGTCAAAATGATAACCATATAGTCTACCAGATTGTAAATGGATGATGGCCCTCATCTGTTCTTCAATAGTCTTGCGAACAGCCTGCTCTCTCAGCTTTAGCAATAAATCATGCTCCCTTCTAGCATTTTCACCACGGATAACTGCAAGATTAATAACTTTATTACGTAAGTGAAACCGGCATGATTGCTAAAGAAATGGAAGGCAGGCTCCTTTGAAACAATAAAACAATATATAACCGACAGATATGAACCCCAATACAAGATAAGAAGTTCTATCTGGGACTTGAAGACAGTTTAGTAAGTGATGCAGTTGCCATGGAAGAGGAGTACCACTTAAGGCATTTTAAGCCTAGGGTGGCAAAACCGTAAATATGCGATGATGGAATTACGAGTCAGGCCCACCTTGGTTCAATCCGAAAAGGTCCAACAGTCAAGACACACCGTGTGTTTTTTAGCCGTCTGAGGCCATTTAGGACTCCAAAAGGACAATTTTGCTGTTTTAGGAAATATTTGTTTTGCTTATAACTTTTAGTAGGAAATTCTGTTTCAGTCCATTCTTTTTGGAGAAGTCTTAGATTTTTCTCTATTTTCTGAATTTGTCATAATTTCAGTTTTTTTCCGAAATTGGTAATTTTTCGTTTTCCAACTAGGGTTAGGGTTTGCTACCTATATAATTAGTTGTGAGCCTTAGGGCTACGCATTTTTTGCATAATATTGAATTAGAAAGAGTTTCTCAAAATCTATCCCATTTTTTATTGTCCTTGTTGCACGTCTGTTCTTTGATTCGTAGTTTCGCCCTGCATCAGTAAGGTCCTGAAGAGAAATTTTATTGCCACCTCTCTCTTCAACTAGAATGAAGCACAGATGCATGAAGAGAATGAAATATAGGGCAACAAAACCAGCAAAATACCCCATCTATATGAAACAACAAAAGACAATATATATAGGTCTTACATGATTGCAGTGATATTACTCCTTTCTTGAGCTCATGGAAATGATGACGTGCACGCTGACCACGGAATCGTTTCTGCACCTCAAGTGTGCCTTGCAGAACTTGTTTTCTTGTATCTTCTAACACCGCAATCTATTTAATAACAGAGAAAATCAATTTCCAAGAAGTGTTTCAATCAAATAGTTATGTTTTACTGCTCCACAGCTAAGCAGGTTGATATACAATATCATTTGGTGTGAGAGCTTGTGTCGCTAACACTGGAGTAGATCAATTCTTATTCAAGCTTTGTGTAGGATTTCTTTTTCATTCATGTTTTTTTTTTTTTTTTTTGTTGAAAATAAATGTTTTAACTTCATGAAAACGAAACAAAACTTCCAGGGTATTCCATGGATTTTCCAGCCAATATTATTGCGCCACCCTTCTAATAAAATCTACCAATTTTATGACAAAATGATGATCCCCTTCAAGCAACTTTTTCGCTTCAGTGAATAAATTTTAAAAATGGTGAAAGATCCTTGACTGCCCAACACCTCTTACCCTCTTATATGAAGCCTACAGTTCTAGATTAATAACCAGAAAATTATGATGCAGTAACAGCGCAGACAAGGAAAACGTACAAAACCTTCAAAAGATGTACAAACTCACCTGTCCTGTTCTAAAATATAATTTTGTATAACCAACTTGGTACATATCAGGCAGGACGTCAAATTGCTGCAGAACAGAAACTGATGTGCTCAGTGGATCTTTACTTCCATTGTCCTCCGAAAGTAGGAAACCATACCTAGTATTCATTCAAAAACATTATTCCCCAGCACTCAAAAAGTTAATTTTTTCCAATAACTATACCAGAGTATCATACTCCACCTTCTTGCAAATTCTTGATGGGTCACTCGAGTAGGATAGCCAGATCTTGAGATTCGGACAATCTCCAGAACTCCACAGCATCTGAGTTGCTCTAAAACAAGATCCTTTTCATACAAACCAGGAATCTTCTTACTGTTTGGTTTGATGCAACGAATGAAGTGTGGCGTGGAGCTCTCCAACTGCTTCATTAGTTTGAACAACTGACCCTACAAACATACCCGGAAGTTAAAGAAACGAAAAATGACTTCGACATGAAGAAAAAAGCCCATGTCAACTTTGACGAAAAATATCTCTCAAAAAAAATTGACCAAAAATCCATGCAACATGGTTTAAAATAACCACATCAACAAGACATAGGCTACTACTGGTTCTTATAATCTTCAGACAGTTTCAGAAGAAAGTTGGTTAAAAACATCTATTGAAGACGTGTTGTCATAATTTCATTATCTTAAGCAACTATAACAGCTGCATATCTATCAAATTCAGACAGAGCTTCCAAAAACATCACTACCTTGAACTTTGTGCCAACACTTTGCTTCTGGGGATCAAGAACACCAATCTGGTGCAAAGGACTGGCTGGTTTCTGAAATTGGTGAAGCAAATTAGTGGCAAACAACTGAGGTAGCCGGCAACTGCATGATGAAAGGAGTTCGATGGTATCAGATTGCAGTGGATCTCTGTTCTTTTCCAAGAAGCCAGTTGTGTCATAGAGAACCTAAATTGAAATTGTGGAGAAAAAAACTCAAACATTAGTATTGATGAATGTAACTGTCCAAATCCAGACTTATCTAACTAGACTCAGCAAACAAAGAAGTAATTTTAGAGCACTGTTGTTTTTTGTTATCATAGCTACCTATAATAGCTCTAGCAAGATAAATTTCTAAGAGCTCAAATTTCTAATTTATTCCAGCAAATGCATCTAACAGATTACCTCTCCAGCATAATGCCGTATACTAAAAGCTCCACTTCTTTCTCCTTTAAAGCAAGAATTACAATTCAAGTGTTGCTTAAGCTTATTGGCAAAGGTCAAATCCGTGGCCTTCGGGAAATTTGATTCCTCGTCCAACAAAGATATAAGCCCAATAGGTTTCTGTAAAAAGCATTCCAGAGAAGCCATGAATACACAACCCATAATACATGAAAGATTGACTAGATATAAAAGCCTTAGCTCTGATATGATAAGATACTACCAAAGAAACAAGAACTAAGAGAATAACAAAGGTTCAACTGGGAACCAGAATTTTCAATCTTTCAGTTCTTTGCAACTTCAGTGTATAAGAATCAAACATGAAAATAAGAACATGGATTGAAATACGTATGAAAGGTGTACCGAAAGATTCAGGAAGACTATACTCTACAAAATCGCACGCATGTAGATGTAGTCCAATGTTCCACAATAGAAAGGACCAAGGGAAACTCATGCTGTACTGAATAAGGAAAAGAGGGCTTAGAAACAGAACTACCTTCTCAAAGAGATCCAAACACTCCTTGTTGTCTTCAAAATCTACTTTCGTCCAATCAATTCCATCCATTTCATACTCCTAAAAGAGAAACACAGAAAAGTTGGATCAAAAAAATGCGATTGCAGTTCCGTTTACTAAAAGATGTTCGAGGAGCTTCAAACAAGATGTTGTCCTCATCAATTGATTGCATGAGCAAGAAGAACTCGGCAGTCGTCACAAAACCCTTGTTACATAATTCTCCAAAAAAGGAACAAAAGAGATCTGCTAAGCTCACCTCCTGCTCAAGTTTCAATAGATGGCGGTTGAAATGTTGCTGCAGTCTCTCATTGGCATAGTTTATGCAAAATTGTTCAAAGCTATTCTTCTGAAAATTAGAAGAACTCAGCACATGTTCGATAACTGTATTCTCTCAAAACTATATGAAACAAAAAGATAAATACAAACCTGAAATGACTCAAAACCATAGATATCTAGGATACTTATGGACCTTCCTGAACTTAGTTTTCCCATTGCAAGCAATTTATTAATTTCTTCAATCAGCCAGCCAAACAAGCTTGAGTAGATGAATTTCGCCAAAGCATCTCTTCTGTCAATTGCCTAAGCAGAAGATAATAGTAATAACAATGGTTCTGTTAGAAATACCTGGACCATATAGTCTGTGCACATACATGGGTATATTATCCGTGAATATGCTTGTGTGTACATTCAGACAAACAACATAGTTGTACTAAAGAGAGAAAGACAGTTGTAAGATAAATGCATAAAACAGACCTGCTGCAACATCAACTTCTTGGCAACACTATCCTTCCCAGCTTGGATTCTATGGGTAGATAAAGCTGACATCAGGCGCTGGATAGTGCAACCCATCAATCTGGCAGCACTGGAAACAGCTGCCAAAAGAAACAGGAAATAAGCTTTGAATTTTGATAGCTTTATACAAAGTCCACATATGCTTTACTTTACTTGTTTTAAAGTACTTAATGATGTAGGCCATCGACAGGCACACATGGACACGGAAAATGTAACATAAGAGAAGTTTTGAGTCAGTTATTCACTCGTGCATGTGCATTCATTTGTTATTCTGTTATTCCCATAGTCATCTCCAAGGTTCGGCCAATTCAAAATTCACAAACAAAAATTGCAATTGGTTTGCACATACATCCCTAGTTTAGTCAGAAACAAGGTTTGGTCAATGTAAGAGTCTGACAAAGAGGCACTTTGAGAAATCCAGAGAACAGTACTGGTAGAAATCCTTGAAATTTCTGTAAATTAATTAGGTTCCAAGTGATATCCAAGGTTCTCACTGTATGACATCTTTTTCCGCAGATTCTCATTCAGAGCATCACAAATGACAAGGGAATCAGACCTTCCCTTTAGGTGAGTGTTTTGCACTACTATTGATTCTCAAAGGAGACCTGCGTCTGCAGGTAAGTCTGAATTTCCAACATACCTTAGCTAAGTAATTGGTCAGATGCAGCAATTTGTTTCCCTCCTAGGCAAAGTAACCACGTGTCTGTTATCTATATGGCCAATTGTCCCAAAACCTTAAGCTGTTCATAAACGGGGGTTAACAATATATACCAAGCTCTCCGAGACCGTCCCTCATGTGCAACCTCATCTTTCACATGGGGCTGCAAACAGATATAAGTAGACAGATGCAGAACGTAAACAGGGAGCAAGAGACCTGGACCCAATAACTCCCCCAACCTGATACCTTATTACATCACAAGTTGTCCCAAATCTCAATGGTTCGGAAATGGGTCACCTACATTTATCAAGCTATCCAACAGTGTTGGCTTGCTATAAACCTCGTGTATGTTATGTTAATATCAGAGTTTTAATACTAAAAGCATTAGCCTCAAGATGAGCTTAAAGTCATGCCTAGGACGTATGTTAAACTTGGTTTATCCGTGGCTTTTCAACAATTTGATTTCTAATAGCCATTAAAAACTTTGAATCAGGTATAGCCCATGAAAGGAGCATGTGACATTGACAACTTGTTGGAAAGGGGGAAGGTTAACAATCAGAAAAGTATATGGTTGACAACTTGATGAAAGGAGCATGAACGGGAAAGATTGACAATCAGAAAGTGTATATTTATGGAAACCAAGATTCAGTCTTTACCTTCATCTGCCACTACCTCTACATGATTTTCGTTGTCAATTATGTGAAATGATATGTTTCCCAGCCATAACACTGCGGCAAGCATTTCAAAGGCTTGCTCTTGGTCTTCTTTGCAAATTCGAACAGTATCTAAAGCTTCCTGTAAAAAAAGAGGCATAAAGTATTTACAACCAAAAAAATATTGACTGGGGGAAACAATGAACCCAGAGAAACTTCTGCTCTTTACTAGAGTCTCATCTTTGAGTTACCATGAGCATTTGAAATTTCTGAGCATCATCAACGTCATCAATGGCCAAGCAGTCACTCTGATTTAGATAACTGTACTCGCTAGACATTTTTAGGTTCAGTCTATCTGCAAGGAAGTATCCATGACACCAAGTAAGAGGGCATAAATCCTCTAAGGTTGAACTTAGATAATTAATATCTAGAAACACGTCATATATCTAATTAGAAATCCGCAGTTGAGAGCTAGCTTTTTAGCAAAAAAAGATATTTGTCAACAGAATTCTCAAGGCTTATCTACTTATTTAGTCCTTATAAATTAGTCTCAGTTTCATTTTCGTCCTTGTAAAATTTTTTGTTTCAATTTTACCCTTGCAGTTTATGACGGGTTCCAATGTTACCCTTTCCGTCAATAAGTGGATGGAAATTGCTTAGGTGGCTAATTGATGATGATAAATGACTCTAATACCCCTGTCCTTTTTTTTTTAAGCGTGTACCCCCCTCTCTACAACAAAAATTCTACTAATATTTTTTTTCTCTAATTACATTTACCTTTTACACCAACATTTCGGACATTTCCAAATCACAAAAATCTATATATTAGTACTCTCCACTCTTCACTCCCTCAACCACCACACTTCCATCAACAGCAACCATGGCTACCTTGTTTCCCCTATCAATTGCAGCAAATTACAATTCAAATCAAATGGGCTTATCTTTTTCCCCATCAATCACAATTTTAACCAAATGATCTACCTTTTTTCCCATTCAATTGCAATTTTAACCAAATGGGTCTACCTTGTTTTCCAATCAACGACAATTTTAACCAAATGGGTCTATCATTTTCCCTATCTCAATTGTAATTTTAAGCAAATGGGTCTTACCTTTATCTCCTGTCAATTGCATTTTTATCCGATGATAAAAAAGAGGGTTAACAATTTTCACAAATTAGACTCAAAATCACTAATGCTCAAAAACTGGGTTCCTCATTCCTGGCAACGGAGTCCGACTGGCGGCCATAACCTTGGCTCAATAGCAGAGAGGGGATGAGAGAGAGAGAAAGAAAGGGAGAAAGAGATTCAATTGAGACAGTACGGGATAGAGAGAGAAAATAGGTATTGTGCATGTGTGCGTGATATATATGGGTATACTCTATATATATGTGTGTGGGTTGTATTCGTTATATGTCGTATAAATAGCGGCCATAACCTTGGCTCAATAGCAGAGAGGGGATGAGAGAGAGAGAAAGAAAGGGAGAAAGAGATTCAATTGAGACAGTACGGGATAGAGAGAGAAAATAGGTATTGTGCATGTGTGCGTGATATATATGGGTATACTCTATATATATGTGTGTGGGTTGTATTCGTTATATGTTGTATAAATACACAATGGAAAGAGAGAGGGAGAGAATACGAGAAGGGAAAGAGAGAACAGTAGAGGGAAGACCCCAACTGGGTTTCCTTTTCCTCTTTTACAAATTTTTAGTAGAATTTTTGTTGTAGAGAGGGGGTAGACTGTACACGTTCCAAAAAAAAAAAAAAGGACAGGGTTATTAGAGTTCATTTATCAGCCTCCGTTAGCCACCTAAGCTATTTCCATCCACTTATTGACAGAAAGGGTAACATTGAAACCCGTCATAAACTGCAAGGGTAAAATTGAAACACAAAAATTTACGAGGACGAAAATGAAACTGAGACTAATTTATAAGGACCAAATAAGTAAATAAGCCAACTCTCAATGCATAATAATACAAAACGGACAGAACCACAAATTCAATAATCTGGACAACCTTTGAGGTCAGGTGGAGCACCAGCACAAAGTTGGTAAAAAATATGGTACGACCTTTCTCCATGGTTGAGCTGAACCACTCTTGACTGATCAAAGAAGACATGATACAATATCAAACTCGCATGGGTAAAGATAGAACCCAGGGAAAAGTGGGAGAGAGAATAAGGAAGAGTTTGATATGGAAGCAACTTACCTTTTCAAGCAGAACTATTCGCAATCATCATTGGAATTGATTTTTTCAGCAATAGGAGGTCACAAAATAATGTCAGTAAATTGAACCGTAATAGTGTGACAAGACAATGTTTTCCAGCAACTTTGTAATCTAAACATGCTTACAGGTCTGGATTTGAGCACCACATATATTCCCCGTTGCACTAAAATGAATCTCAATCAACTTCCCCTGAGAAAAAAGGAATGTGTGTGTATTGATCAGATGTCTTTTCAAGAGGATGTTTAAGTAACAAACTTACAAGACAGCATAAACGTAGGATTGCATTCTGCTTGGAAGGAAAAAAGGCAGACATAAATAGAGAGAGACTCACAAATCGGCTAGAGTTATCATTCCTGGATGTTTTTGCATTCCCAAACGCTTCCAGTATACAACTTGTCTGTAGAATTTCAGTTTCGACCCCACCACTGCCACCACCAAGACCAGCCAAGTATTGCATCGCAATTTTCGCTGTCTCTGTTTTCCCAGCTCCACTTTCCCCACTGTAAAATAGGTTTACAAAATTTCTCAGGGCAATCCTAATGTGGAACAGTAAAACTCAAAACTCATGGCGTATGAAAACTAAGCCAACAGAACTACCACAAAAGGAAGACAAGGGGAACAACAGTTAGCATCAAATGGAACGTTCAACACGCGTCTGAAAGACAAATGAACTAACCTTATGATGATGGATTGGTTTACTTCATCTGCACGGTCCATGATAATACTATAGTGAGAAATGAGTTGTAATAAAAGTATGAATAGCCAAATAGGAATGCTTTCCCCTTTCTAAAATTCCTTCAAGTATGGTCTAACGCACCTCTCATCATCTCATTGTAGGCGACATCTGCTATCGCATATACGTGAGGGTTGTCGAAAAGCTTCTCCCTATAAGCTGTGACAAAATCGGTTCCATAGCACTGAACATCTTTGAAGGGATTAATTGCTATTAGAACAGGTCCTGCTTTACTCTACGAGACACAAGCACAAGCATGGGTCAGCAAAAAGGAAAAGGGAATTCGACTATTTGGGATGGTAATAAAATGTCAAAAGCATTCATACATAGATCATATCATGAGAATATCTATACTGAAGGTTATGAAGAACGGATGGCTCGTTCAAATAACTGAGTTGTATCAGATCATCAACACCCTCAAGGATGTCTGGGTTTGCAGGTAAGAGCTCTCCCGTTGACACTTTCACAGCCTATAGTGATAACAGAATAAAAGTGCATGAAAAACCAATGTACTTCAGTGGTTTACAACAGTTATGAGTTTTAAGAAGGCATCAGAAGTTAAGAACTCACAGCTCCATCCAATAGCAAAACAGTTGAATTCTCCCCTAAAGTTGATTGTATCTGTCCCAATTCCCACTGCCCATTCGGGAGTCTACACCAAACACGAAGTCTCTGAAACATATTACTCAGAATGTAAGCAATTGTCAATAAATGAATCATCTTCAGGAAAGACGCATGCATTTCTAAGCCGAATAATATACCAAATACTAACAACAAAACCTAACTGAAATATGAACCGAGTTTCTATCACAAGGCCAATCAAAATCAAGCATGCATTTAAACTGTCCATCATGAAATTAAGATTTGAGACATTTATTACTCGCACTGTGAAACAAGTGCAGTCCATGATACAAACAAGGTCATGATATCAGAAAGCAGAAACCCAAAAATATTTATAAAAAAGTCAACCACCCTATATTATGAGCTTCATGAACCACAGAAAACAATTCCCACTGAGAAAGATATTTCTGTAGTATTTAAGCTGGATAAAGATAGAATTCAGGTATATTATTCCAGCATCAAAAAAAGTTACCCAAGTCAAATAAAGATTGAAGAAACGAAGATGAAATTTTAAAATAGGATTTCTAGACTAGAAAACACAATGATAAAGGTTAGGAAACAAACACATCATCTTGGAAGGCAAAGAAGCTCGTACAGCTTGATATAACATGATATAGCCAAGCTAGTACAGATTGATCAAAAGAAAGATCCACCAAAAGAACTAGTCAAAATACATGATATAGCCAATGCAACAACTAAGTGAGGCTTGAATTCAAACTATTAGTATCGTAGAAACCTGCATAAGACCCAAAATGGATGTCATTACTACACTAATCAATCTATCAAGCTTGATTTCAAAACTTAACAAGGCTTTAAAAATCAGTTCAAGATTGATTTCTTCATCAGTTCAATCGATCTCAAACAAGCTCTAATTGACTAATCACAAACCGAGTGCGACTATAATTGTGGAGGATGTCTTTACTATATTAACTAATCTATCAAGCTTGATTGGAAAACTTAACCAGCTTTACAAAATACGTTCAATAATCTACTGATCAGTTAAACCGACCGATCTCAAACAAGTCCTAATCGACCAATCACGAGCCTAGTGCGCGAGTATGACTGTAACAGATAATCCAAGTTTGGTTCGAAAACTTAACGAGCTGAAAACAATGAGAACCCAATTTGATCAAAGGCTTTACCTTTTTTATAAAGTAACCAATGTTGTCATCCCACTCAGACTCCCGAAACCTCGGCAGCGAAGCCGAGGGCTCCGCAGCTATATCAGCAGGGTCTGTCTCCTCCATCCTCATTTCACAATCCTCTTCTTCCACATACGGCGAATCGCCTGGCAAATCTCTATCCTTTTTGCCCCCAAAACTACCAATTCTTGCCCCCTTAACCTCCTCCTTCTTGCTAGGTTGGCTCACTAACGTCGCCGGAGCAGCGTCGAGTTCAAAATTCTTCGGCAACGACCTCCGGGCGGGCAGGAGGCGGGCCCGGGAGACCGGCCTGGACGGCAATGCCGGCGGCAAGTCCTTCGGCTTGTCGTCGTCGTCCCTGCGCCGGAGCGAATCCAGCATTTCCTCTAGGGAGCTACGAACTGTTGACGTCGGCGACGCCGACATCATCATTGTGTCTAAAAACCCTAACTCGAACGAAATTCAGAAAGGGAAAAGGAAGGGGGGGAAAAGAAAAGAAAAAAAGCAGTTTTTTTTGTTATTGGTTTCTGAATTGGAGCAATGTCGACGTGGACATTGCCGGAAACACGAATTCAAAACCCTAATTGGGTTGGGAGCGAATTTGGAGGTGGCAAATTTGTCTGGTAAAAACCTAATTTCTTGGGTTTGGGGGTTACCCAAGAGTTGTTCCGAAAGGGCGAATGACAGAAATTTCTGGAAGCAAGAAAAACTGTCAAAAATCCTAGAAAGCAAACTGGATAAAATTTGCAATTTCCGAAAACAGAAGGAGAGAGAGAGAGAGAGAGAGAGAGAGAGAGAGAGAGAGAGAGAGAGAGAGAGAGATGGGTTGGCTTGGCTTCGTTACTGTCACAGCCAAAGAGGAAGAAAGGAAAGTTTTTGAGGGGAGAGAGAGAGAGAGAGAGAGAGAGAGAGAGAGAGATTAATGGCAGAAACAGAAATTTACAACATTAAAACGAAGCTTAAAAAGCTGTTATGGCTGTTTTCTTGAAAACTTTCCGTTTTGAATAACCAAAATACTCCTATTTCTATTTTCTGGAGTATTTCTATATTGAAAAAAATAAAACTCCATTTGAGAACAGGACATTTCACCTGTCTTTGTTTTGGATGAAGACAATCTGAGTTCCAAGTGGGGCCTTTTCCGTTTGAAATCTGAGATAGGGAATAAAATCCAAGGAATCAGCCATGAATAAATACTAGTACTAGTACTACTAGTATATACTCGTATGTGCAATCTGACAGGGAGGTTCAAGTTTGGGCTTTTGTGAACTCATTCCAAGTTTACAATAATGATCGGAATCGTTCGTTTTGGTAAAAATTATCTAGTTTTTCATCGCAACAGTATAAAATTGGCTTCATCAAACATTCGTGGATATCTGATCGAAACAGATTTGTACAAGAATCTTTTTTTCAACCCATTTCTCTGGTCCAAATATGTTTCGATCGTGCACTAATCGTTATTGAATCAAGCTAATGTTTTGAATGGATCGTATACTCAACGAGCTCTACAAAATGAACAATTTCGATTATTATTGTGGTTCCGGAGGCTCAAAATTGAACCCAAACTGGACATTGGAAAACTGGACGGAGCCTCCCCGAAATTGGGGACCTGAATCTGAGAGTTCTAAGGACAGGAGAAAGACACAGTTACAGGGGAAGAGGCTAAATTGGGGAATGAATGTTCTGGAGCAGGTGCAGACTACCGGATACCTTTTCTGAATTTAAATTTTAAAAACTTTGGAATTACCATTTCTAACCCTATATGCTAAAAATATCCATTGCCAGCTTATTAGCTGGGGCTTTTTGTTTTTCTAATGACAACATGGAGGTGCTTTGAATGGCAGTTTTTCGGGGTTGAAACTGTCATTAAAAAGATGAATGACAGTTTCAACCTTGCAAAAGACTAACTGTTGAAATAGCAAAACGACTCGTAGACGTAACAAATGAAAACGAAAATATATTCATGGTACTTGCAAAATAGTACGAGAAAATAAATTTTGCACTCCATTTCTAAATGCACTTCGGAATTGTGTTCTGGTATTTAAAATTTCATACAACAGAATTTTAAAGGACGCTATAATACAAATTTTATGATGCATATATAACAAAGTGGAGTGCAAAAATTATTTTACGACAATGTTTCGCAAGAGAATCAAACAAGAGGTGGGATGCATTTCTACTTGAGATTTTAACGTTACCATAATTGCAAGTCTTTTATCGTTGTGATTTAATCTAGTAATATTTTGTGGGTGAGTTGGACTAACTTCTCCAATGACTTTCTAGGCTTTTTGATTGAGTTAAAAAAAAAAGTGTTTAGACTAAGTGCGAAGAGATTTTATGGTTGTCTCCGAGAAAGGTTTCTTTACCATAATACAATAATGAATTTTAGCCTCAACACGAAGACAACAAATTTAGCCCAAACAAGTTGTCTTCAACTCAATCACATTTTCTTTGAAATAATCAAAAAGACTCTAAAAGGTTTGTCCAAACTTAGCCTAACCAGATTTCACTGTAAAATTTTCTACATGTTAGTTTCTCTTCACCTTATGGAGCAAATAAATTATGGTTGAACCATTTCCTTATAATTTTTTGAAGGGAAATGATATTGGCACTCCAAAATCAGTGTAATTTCAAAGCCACTTTCCTTTATTTTTTGGAGTGCCAATATCATTTCCCTTTTTTGAACCATGCTGAGATTAATTATTAAAATTCAAACTAGGAAAGTATCTAAAAGTCAAAGTTTGTTGAATGCGGCCTCACAAGCCAGGAGGGAATTAGTTTGAACTTTAGAGATAAATTGGCCATATTGACCCTCAACCAATGGAGTTTTAAATTTTATTAATTTCTATATTTTCCACCAAGTGTTTACTGAAATTAAATCCTTAATTTTGTACCCCATGCACTCAAATTTATCATAGTTTCTGACATTCAAGTTATCTTGCTTCTGTATCCTCCCAAGAAGAGAATGCCACGAGCATTGCTAACAAGGCTGATGTCAAGATTGTACTACGTTGTAAGCATTGTTAACAAGGTTGATGTCAAGATTATACTACATTGTCACAACAAACTAGCATATTTCCCACTATATTATTTAGCAAATTACTTCAAGAAATTGTTTCGGCTGCCTGTACGTTTTGGTACATGCATCTTCATACGGGAATAATACGTGTAATCATTATTGAGGACATGTAATAGGATTTCTGGGTTTAATTTTCACAATTTTTTGCTCCTTTGAGTCGGGAATAAGGCCGACACAAAAAAGTGGCTTTAGTCGTCGCAAATAGTTAGCGACGGGTGCTTGCCGTTGAAAAAAAAACTTTAAACATTGTCTTAATTATTTATAAGGGGAAGGTAGTAGATGATAAGGGAAACGTGGCCCCCTATAATCAAGGGGAAAAGGGCCAAAAAGTATTGGGCCAAGTCTCACCAAAACTACTCTATTTAAAAAAAGATGGGCAAAAAAGCCTCCTAATCCCTATATTCTCCTTTTTGGTTTTGGAACTTTTTAATGCTTGTCATTTTCTTCTTTTCCTTTGGTTGATAATATGGGTAACCTTTTTGTGCTCAGCATGTTGTGCACCAATTCTATGCACTTCTGTTTCACCTATGGATGGCAATGGCATGTGCTTGGTGGATTCACAAAAGAGGTGGCCCATCAGCCATCATGCTGCTTTTTCAGTAGTGCTACGCTCACCGCTCTATTCCCACCTTTCTTTTTCATCTCTTCATACAAAAATGCAAAAAAATATTTATAAATTTTAAAATATTCTTTTTATGTGGTTCTGTAAAAAACCAGCTTTATGGCATATCGGTAGGTATGTTTTCTGAATTCGCAGAGGCAAAACTGAGCAGTTGAGCAGTTTTACCTCTACGAATTCAGAAAATATACCTATCGATTTGCGATTGAGTTGATTATTTACAGGCCCTATAAAAAAGTATTTTCAAATTTATGAATATTTTCTGTATTCTGTGGGGTCCGGAGTGGACCCACATGCAGCGGTGGAAAAGATGGGTGGAAATGGGGTGATCCTGGACTTTTTGCATCTTTTTGGTTCTTTTGAGTATGGTCGTAGATACATATGCTTGTATGGATACAGTTTTTTTCCTTTTCAAGGACAAGAACTTCATTTTAGATAAATAAATACTATAATTTACAGGACTACAAAACAAAAATACAAAGGAATATTCAGATCGATCTGCAGTAGCTCTACTCAAAAGGTGATGCCCGTCTGTAATGGAAACATGTATGAACGAATGAATCCCTCTTATGCTAGACGATCATGAGTTTAATGGATATCTTTGCGCTGAACTTTTATAATCTTTTATAAGGGGTTGGAGCTGGAGCATGACAACGAGCGGTCGCAAGGGGGGACATGGGCCCCTTTACTACTCCAAATGATCTCGCGTATTATTCTAATTTTTAAGTTAATTAAAAAAAAATCTATAAGATTAGCTCTTACAAGTCGTTTGAGTGAAAAAATTTCTTAGAACTTCTATATGTGTGGGGGTTAAAATCCCCTAAAATTAACCTTAAAGGGTTGGCTTAGTGGTCAAGACTTGAGACTTAGGGGTTTGCTTCCTTCAAAGGTCTCACGTTCGAAATGTTTCAGGTGCTATCAACAGCTTTGGGGCCAGTGTATATGAAACTTTGCTCCGACTTTAATTGGTTTTTACGCAAGTGGGTGGGCGGCAAGATTGGGCCCCTAGGATTAGTCGATGTGTGCATAAGCTGGCTCGAACACCTGTGTTATAAAAAAAAATCCAAAATTTTAAGTTATTAATCATTTTTTAGGTTGCATGTAACCGATGGCCGCATACATATATATAATATCGTCTCTTCTTCAAATCTCACGAGTAATATATATTATGTACTTATAAAATATATTTTCTATTATCAATATAGAAATACTGTAATTTGGGTCCCTAGTAGACATAAATTTTGTGTCTACCACTGGCATCAAAGAGTAGTTTGCCGTAAAATCCAGACCACTCTAATAATTTCCTCCTTCCAGGCGCCATCCACGTGAACATTGACCACCCTATGTTGGTTATTAAGAGAGTAAGGATAGAGAAAATCTTTTTAACGGCGGAGTCATGAATAGTTGTTTACAGAGTCAATTTCGATCGTTCAAAAGTGTTTTGAATGATCCAAATGCTAATAAAAAAATTTCGGAAAAAAGTTCAACTCTTCCCCAGAAATTTTTTATTTAAATCCGAACCATTCAAAACCGAAATAGATGGCCAAGATCGCGTGAAACCGTGAATAATTTTTTCAAAGTTTCTCTCGTCAGGATATGACTTTGATATTTTGTGAGATCTGGATCCCTGGTTTCCCATATTCTTTATATATTATTTGCTGTCACTGACAAAAGTCACAATATATAATGTCTCAAATTACGTACTAGTGAAGGGAATCAAAATTTTCTCTCACCAGTCAACCGATCGAGAAGTCCCCCACCTAGTACGCTGAGATAGATAGTATAGCATGACAATACCATATACACGAGTCACCATTGCACCAGCCACCAAGGATGTACTAGTAATTAGCTTTTAGGTTAACAAATTCCGCCGTATATTTTGGTAATAGACGGTTCGAATTTTAATCCAAACAATAAACGGTTCGGATCAATCGACGTTCAAATTAAATTCGAACCGTCAGCGTCAAAATAGACGGCCGGATCAACCGTCCTACAGCCCCTACAGTGCGGGTTGCACTTCAAGATTCCCCATTTCATATTTAGAATCACCGTTGCATACAGTATCCAAATTAACCAAATCTCGCTTAAAATTTTACGCTTCCATAGTCGGCATAAATAGCAATGCGATGTGTGTTGATTCATGAAACAAAATGAAAAGAGATCTACGAAAGTATATATGGCAAATACAAATGGAGAGTTTTTAAGTAAAGCGAAATGTTATGTAAAATTCAGCAGCAATGTCGAACTTCATGTAACTATGTTAGCAATTCTTGAAATGTGCATGGCAACTGGCAAGAACAAAATTGCTAGGTTCAATTGATACATCAAAACTCTAACTTTAACAAGCTTATAAACATAGGTTGAAACTTGTTTATAATAACAAAGTTATTAAGTACGAAGGGTGGAGGAGGGGATGACCAGGCGTAGCAGCCCTTCTTTTGACATGAGCATAGACTTTGGATCCGCAGTGGGCTTCGAGAGCTATAACAACTACTGCCCCAAGAAGGGCTAGTGGAATTACACAGCCAAACACCGTAGGATGGCAAAATTTGAAAGGACATCATTAGCACAAGGACTCGAACTTTGAACCTGTTGACCACTCAAATCACTTGGGAGTAACCACTAGGCTACCGAAAGAAAGAGTGTGTCTTGTATTCAACTCACATGAGTGTGAAACTAATTTTATTCAAAAAAGTATGAATCTTATAGAGGAGAGACCATATGAAATCCTCCATCTTTTTGAAGATTAAACTAGTTCTTTTCAAATACCGTGTATTTAGTGGCCAACTATTGGGTACTTCCGGATAAGCATGTGGCATATATTGCCATGTAGTATTCCCGGCCAAAGATCTCTACTATAGTTTTTGAGGCACTCATTGTCTACCGAATATCTCATTTTGTGTCCCCATGTGCCTCCATGATTTCTAATCATTGCTCATACTTGAGAGGAAGTTGGAAAGAAATTGTGATAAATCATTTTGTTTGGAAGTAGAATGCCCTTTTATGGAATGCATTTATATATTATGGTGGTTATTAATAAGAACACAACTGCATGGTCCACAATCCATATATATGAGTTTATGGTACAATTAGTAGTTGGCACGGGACCCAGTTAAAAGGACCCAATCCCAACTAAGGAGAAACTCGACCAAATCAATCCACAAATCCCTTCATATTCCTATTTGGTTGGTCTGTCGAATTCACAATTATAATTCAAGCCGTTCACGCAAAGAACTATTGGAAATTTTCCAAAAAATTGGGATGAATAAAATCGAGGCTTACAGAGGATCTTCCGAGACAATCGAAAGGCCTCCGGTTGGTTCAACAAATCTGGATGCGTCGCTAAAGAGTCTGGAGTTACACTTGGCTTATAACTCCCCATGATGAGGTTTATGCCCGAATTGAATTCCCTAATTCATTGTGGGAGTTAGGCATCTCTACGTCTTGTTCTTCCTATATAATGATGTATCCCGTTTTGTACAAGAGACCAGAAATAGAGGCGGGCAATAGTCAGTTCCGGTTGGTTCTCTTATTTTTGAAAAACTTAACTATTGCTCCTCTTATTCAAATCCATGGCAACTTATATGGATCTAAGTTGCTCCTTGTTTTTCCAAAGTTGCACCTGAATGAAATCAACTGAGTTTGCTTATTTGTAATCTTCTCAAATTTTCTCTATTGAAAAACAAACTATTGCTCCTTTTATTAAACTACGATGCACCCTATATCAATATACATTTCTCCCTGTTTCAGAAATTGTACAACAAATAGGGATTCCTTGTTAATTTCTATAATTACTCTACCTTTTACCATGACCTTAGAGCATCCACAGTGGAATAATCAAAAGTGGATAGTCAAAAGTTGTCACATCATCTTTTAGTTATTCATTTAAGAGGTTGTTAAAGTTAACAATGTAGATGCCCACAATGGTATAATCAAAATTGAATAACTAAAACTTGCCACATCGCTTTTTCAACTTATAAAAATCTAGAAATTGTGACATAGAAAACAATTTTTTTAAAATAGTTTTCAAACTAATAAAAAAGGGTTATTAGAAGAGGAGAAAATCGTTTTTTGAAAATTTTTGATTTAAAAAAAAAAGGGAAAAAGTTAATAAAAAAACTGTTTTGAAATAAACTATTTTTGCATAAAAATAAAGACTATTTTTAAAAGTATTTTTCTTAGAAATATGTTGAAAATGAAAGAGAGATAAGGTTTTTGTGTAATGATGGTGTACTTGATTGAGAAAATATGGGGAGAACTAAATTTGATTATTAGCAAAAAGTTATTAGTTTTGATTATCCAATGGCCAAAATTTGATGAGTTGCTAAGAGGTTATTAAATTTGGTTATTCCAATATGAGCTCTTTTTTGAGTAAATATTCCTAACCTTAACAACCTTTTAATTTTGATTATACCACTGTAGATGCTCTTATGATTTCCAAAAACTGTCTCATGAGTTTGGCATTACTTGCCCTCTATCCACTGAACCATAACACCCCAACAGAATAATAAATTGCAGTTATTGCCTATGGAGCAGGTTATTGGATCCAAATAAGACCATTAAAGATTATAAACAAACAATAGATAAGTTCATTAATGTGTTGGTTGTGTTCATTAAGTCAGTCAATTGAGTTCTCCAACTACAACTAAGTGTAGGCTCAAGGTTTGTTGTGTGAGAGTGGGTGAAAAGTGGAGACCCACTTGCACTATGCTAAATCGGTATCCGACTCAAAAATCGACTAATGCAAAAAGTTCATTCATCGTTCTCTAGTTGGACAGTTGGACTAATTAAAGTCGGGACATGGTTCCGTATAAATTGGTCCGAGATAGAAATTGACAGCACGGGACGGGAGTCGAATCCCATACCAATAATTTTCTGGAATCCCTAATTGTCACGTAACTATAATTGTCACGTAACCATCATTGTTTTTATCCAGTATATACAAACCAAATAAAAGCAAGGTTTAGTGTAACATCTCAGTACCCACATCTATGATCTAATTTACTACCATTCCATTTAGACCCACCCTCAGTCACGTACTGACAGTTTTGGACCTAAAATAAGGAACATAATCTTAATATATAGCTGCCACAAGTTCAACTACTGCAAACATTGACGTTGAAATAGAAACGTAAAAGCCAGTAATTCTTGGGGCCACCACACTCTTGTGCGTAAGCGTGTGAAAAAATTGTGAGGGGGCTGTAAAAATTAGTTCAAGGTGTGCACAAATTGGCTCTGAAACCTTGGCATGCAGCATTACCCAAAAAAAGGGGTAAAACTTTCTGTCACGAAGTAAAGAATTTAGGATAGTGTGGGATAACGTACGTATGTATAAACTTTCATCCCAAGGTCGTGAACGATTGTTGCAGTGACATTTTGAGCGTGCTTAATCACTTTGTTTGTACGGTTTTGATAGGATCGATTAATTGTGATCGATATAATATACTCGTATAATTATGTGTCATGTAATTCAGTTATCTAGCATTTTTGATGAAGGAATTAGTATGTATGACAAAGAATTATAGATCGATGGAGCACGGCAGAAGGATGATCGCTTATGGGAGCTTTTGCTTGGGTAGCGGTTGAGGATCGAGAAGTTGAGCGATGTCACAGAGGGGGGAAAGGATGCTATGCTGTCTGCAACCATGACGGCGGAGGTGGAGGTGGAGGCCTGACTGGACTGTTTTGAAGCGCTATTCGATGGTGCTCTAAACAGGGAATTTCCATTTCCAATGTCATGGTGCTTACAAGACAGCTTGCTCCTAGTGAAGTTTTTGCGCAAGGATATCGCTCTAGACATCTGGCTTGCCTGTATAATTTCACGAATAGTGTGTGTTTCTAGTAGGGTTTCTTCTTTGTCACTTGTAAAAGTTAAAACGGTCTGTGTTTCAAGTTGTTCGTAAGTTGGCAAGAGCCACCCTTACGGGGAATGATTAATTTTGTACTTGGTATTGTTATGAATGGAGTTTTAATGTATTGAGAGGGTGAGCTTGACGGGAGAGTCGCTTTAGTTAGTGTTAACTAAAATACGGACAAAACAAAAAGTATCATTGTACGTCGTTCTTCCTTGAAATGGAACTTTCATGTTTCTTAAAATAAAATAAAAACTTTATTATTTTGAATAATTTTTCTGGAGGATCAAAATAATAGGACTGCATATGCATATATGTTTGCACGAGCCCAAGTGAGCCTAGCCTAGCCTAGCCCACTCTGTTTGTAGCCCAACTATACGTTGTGGACCGGCCGACAGATTATGATTGGCCCGACCAGGCGGTGTGTTGGTCAGCTCAGGAGACCAGGTGGCGGCAGATTCAGCCTTGGAGGAATCATGTATGGATTCCTTTGGAATAATGCTGCCAAGGACCACCCTGCGCAGCGGATGCAGACCGGCTGATTCGGTTGTTCATTTTAGCAATCAACGGATTCGGATCTTAACCGAGCAAAGGACAATTCAGATTCGAATCTTATCCGAGCAAAAATGACATTTTTTTCGCTTAAAAGTGGTTATTTCTCAAAATACTTTGGTAAAAGTAAAAAAATATTTACTTTTCCGATTCCTCTCGTTGAGACGAATCAATAACCCGTAAAAGTTCGACACAAAACTAACAAATAAAAAAAATTCAAATAAGGATAAAATTTTCAAATTTAAATTAAGTTTAAGTGAAGTCCAAAAGAACAAAGTCTCCAAACTGTCTATACCGAGATGAATAGCCGAATCAATCATTGAGCACTGCTTTGAATGCTACTCCACTTGGCAGCATCCCCTGTCCGGATTTCTTTGATATTCAAAGAGTCAACTGACTCAGCTAATAGCTATCAACTTGTTCTCTGTTTCACTTTCACAATCTCTTTCTAAATATTATCTTCTAATTTTGGGAATAACAATGGCAGTGTAGCACAATCTACCTACCACAAGCTCTTAAAAAATACACTTTCGAAATTAACATCTTAAGTTTAAGGTTGCATTGTTTTTAACAAAAAATTTCAATTTTTTTTTAGTATTTTTTACTTTTCGTAATTTTTTGTTGAAATTTTCGTCATAATTTTTGAGATTAATCATTTATCTCGACGAGAGGAATCAGGAAAATATAAAAACATGGACCAATATTTAAAAAATTCGTATAATACATTACTTTAAACAAAAAAGACAATATTTGGTGTTTTTTCGTCTTTAAAAAACTTTTTTTTTTTGGCTTTAAACTTCTCTCGTCGAGATGAAGCCTAATCTACTGCCACTTGCCTCAATAAATTTTACTAAATACCAATAAAAATTTATGCAAATAATATTTCTACTAAAATGGGGTGGGGCCGAAGTCTCTTAAGCCCCACTATAGCTCATAAGATGCTAGTATTAAAGAGAAGAATTTTATCAATGTCTATTATAATAAATCATTGATCAAACCGCAGAATCTAAAGACCTTTTTGTCTCTCAAAATCTTGCCAACTTAATATTCAAATTTTTAAAAAAATATATAGAGGATTTTGCCTAATTTTAAGTTCGGCAGGTGTTTTTTCTCTTAATCCAAATGTTTTGACAACTCGAATAATTTTTTGATAAAACTAAAATTAGCCGTATTTACAATAATCAGAGGGAATTAATTTTTACACTCCCTTTTTCAATAATCATACCTTCTTCTTTTTTTATAGATTTTAGTGTTTAAAGTGTATTTTTTTTTTTTTGCTAAAAGACAAAAAAAATGTAATAAATATCAAAAAAGAAAATATAGAAATCAATTCCATTAAGTCTGAAAATATCTATCCACAGTCCACACTGGAATCCTCTTCAAGTCTATAAAAAGAGCCATTGACTCGTGTCATAATTACACAGCCCCACTGTCTTCCATTCCCTCCGTCTTTATCCCTCAAAAACACCAATTTCCATTCATTTCAAGACTCTCTCTCTCTCTGCACTGTCTGTTCTTGGCTTCAATGGCTTCCTCATCCTCTACAAAAGCCTGCTTCCAGTGCCGCGACTCCAACTCCACCCACTTCCGCAACGGCTGGCGGCTCCGGAGCGGACAGTTCGCTCAGCTCTGCAATCGATGCGCGTAACCCCTCCCCCCCCCCTCTCTCTCTCTCTTTCTATGTGTGTGGGTATGCATATGTTCTGGTTCATGTCTAGCCATCTATCATCTATGTTGACTGAGAAAATTATTCAGCCCCCGAGCCTCCACCACCACACACTTGTTGTGGGCTCAAGACTAAGTGTGTTGTCCCACATTGTTGTGGGGTGGTGAGGGGTCTGGGCAACACGTGGCGGTGCCTTGGGGCCCAAAATAATCTCTTACGTTGATGGGTTTTGGTATTCCTGCTAGCCTTATGTTTGCGGATTTGTTTGAATGAACAGGTTAGTTGACTAGTCGTAGTGTTTCTGATCACCTTATGTAACTCTTTAAGATGTTGTATTAGTCATTTCATTCCTCTGATTTTTGAACTTGATGGGTTTTGTTCTCTTTGTGAATAAGTTTTTTTGTTTTGTTTTGTTTTCTTGCTTGTCAAGCAATCTTGAAATCAGTCTTCGTTGGTCGAATGTGGACTGTTTTTTGTTGCAATTGGTGCTACATATTGTGTCTAGCTGCGGACATAGTTGTATAGTTGTGTTCCTTGAGCTTTTCTTGAAGGCATTGGAGTTGGGACTTAGGATTACACAAGGAAAAATTGGGGTTATGACTTATGCATAGTTCTAATGTTGCTGAAGTGGTGAATTGGAATTGTAGTTGGTGATGCATATGAGATTTAACTTCGATGTCTTTTGAGATTTGGATATCCTAATTAACATGGTGATATAGGAGTATAACTATGATTTTTCATTGCCATACTGTTACGGTTGGGAGAGTCATAGTTTAATTATGGATGCTAGCTGTTGTGCAACATGACAAATATGATCTTCAGTTGTGTGTTGGTGTAGATGAGGTGGCTGTGCTAGGAGACCATTATGGGAAGTTGGTGGGCACCTGGTGCTGGTGATGCCTGGAAACTGTCGGACGTGAGAGCTGAGCACCCTTACGAGAGACTAGAGAGAAGTGTGGCAGTTGTCGAAGAGGAAAAGACTAGATGGAGAAGGCATTGTTGGTAGGGTGGTGGAGATTTCCCTTGTACAGTGGTCGAACATGGGTGGGGGACAACTTGCATTGGATGCTTGTGATGTACTCCTTTGTTTGACCTTTTCAAGGAATACCTTCCATCTCATGTTCAGGCCTAGACAGTTGTATCATTGGGTGGGAGTGGTAGTTACGAAGCAACACAATTAGCCTGTGATACTACCTAGTACCTACAAGGTGTCATGCTCTGCTGAGTGATGCGGTGATGTGGAAACATCCAACGTATATCTTTCATGGAGAAGTGGTGGGCAAGCAGCTTGCGTGCTGGTGTTGTTATACTCGTTGGTGGCTCTGTGCCCCGGTGGTCCTTACAAGCACAGCTGCCTTTCCACTTGGGTGCAGTTATTTGAATGGGACTGTATTTGAAAACAGTCCTTTTTACTGTTCGCGGAAGCTTCTTTAAGGAGCTAGTGGCCCCTCTTCCTTCGGAGCAAGATGGTGCCCAGGTGTGGCTGGGCACGAGGTCTCCACATTTCATCTATGTAGGACTTGTGGCATCTAGAGGGTTGTACTTACAACAGGTCTACCTCTACACTGTGCGGGATCTCATAAGATCTTATCAGAAAACAAAGATTATACATCGGTCTACTGAAAAGTAGTTGAATGAGAGTGCATTACACAATAGATAGTTCGCTATAAAAGGATTTACCTTATGTGATGAAGTAGTGTTAGTCTATCACTAACATCCAAAAAACCAGCACCCAGAACATTAGATGCGAGTATTGAGTAACTTTCTTTTGTGTGCATGTACTGTATTCAAATTGATCAAAGATTGAGAAGTATGATGTGATACTGTATTACTCCAAGTTTAACATTGCAAAACTATGACCACCCAAAAGAGCAAGAGTGGCCTTCTGTATGCTTGTGTACCTATTTTACACTAGCACAAACTGAAACAAAGTAGTGTAGATGATATTTCATTTGAAGAAAAAAAAAATTGATTGCTTAGCACAGGAACATAGATGTCTGAACGTTTGGTTTATGTATGGTGCTATATCATGAACTTGTTAGTCGTCTGAATTGTTAAAGATCTTTCTTTTGGTTTAAATTGCATTGGGTGTGTTAGCGTATGGTCCTAACTGGACAGTCTTCATTTATCTTTACTTGTTCTTCTTACTTACCCTATGGTGAAGTTTGGAAGGATGAAATTGACAACTATTATGCGCTGACATACCATTTCATCATCTTACTCTTTCCATTGTGCATTTAGTTCCTTGTATGAAGAGGGAAGATTCTGTGAAACATTTCATTCAAATGATGAGGGTTGGAGGGACTGCGAATCTTGTGGAAAGGTTAGTTGAGAAGTTGTTAATTCTGCAGATTTTTCTTCCTAAGAATAGGTGGTGGATCTCTAGAGAATCCATCAGAGATACTTGGTTTCAGCACGCCAATAACTTGCTAATCCAAACTTCCGTAGCAGATGGTTCACTGTGGGTGCATTGTGTCATTCCTAGCATTTACGCTGTTGGATTTCGGTGGAGTGGTCTGCATGCAATGTTCGAGGATGAATTTCATTCTGGTAATAGGATACTACTTTCTTTCTCATCTCATTCTTTTTGACTTTCTGCCTCTTACGCAAATAACTTTCCAAGTTGTCATGATATCAATGGTTCATGGTTTCCCTAATCAGATTAATTGTCCTCACTTTTTCCATTAATGTCTATACACACACACAAACACAACACCCACCCACCCACACTCTGGTTTTATGGTACGAGAGCATTTTCCCACTGGAACCAGTATTTATGACAGCCCAACCATGGATTCTGCAGCAATATCAGGATTTGCCCACTATTATTGGTGTCGGGGTACAAAATGAATTTCCTTTTAACAGTCGTAATTTCAGGCTCGAAAACGATGTCTCCATTCCGAAACTCAAATAGGAAATGGAGAAACTCAAGGGGATGCTGCTAAGCGAATCCAGATAGATCCTCAATATTGGCCTCGGGTGACTGATCTAGAGTTACAACAGATCGGCAGAAAGTATCCTCTAATTTTTATGCATCTCGTTGGTTTCGAATTCGTTAATAGACTCTTTAGCTGCATATCAATCTATGATGAAAGTCATCTGAGATTCTGAAGCCAGTTTTTCTTACCAAATACACTTCGATTTTAAACAGTCGCCATCCATAGCTCTAATGTGGCATTTCATACCTTTAATGGGATTTCTAGTTTGTCTTACTTTCAAGTCAATAATCCTTGACTATATGTGAGAACAAAATCTGTTGTCATTCCTTTGTTCGAGAAATTATTGTCTGCTAGTGACGCTGATCACAAGCTGGCACGTCTCGTGATACCCAAAAGATGTGCAGAAGTGAGTCTGTAAACTTCTTAAATTGGTTGCTATCAGTTCTTCATTCTGCTTACTTTGCTTTGAGGACTGTATTGGCTTACTGTATTACCTGTGGCCTAGATTTCTTGGTGGTAATTTTTTTTCCATGTGTGACGCTGTAGTTCATATATCTTAAGAATCTTCATTTCTTGTATGGAAGAACTTATTGCTAAATGGTTCAAAAAGCAGTATTCCACCTTTCTAATGTACTTTTTTTGTCAGTGGTTGAAACCTTAAAATATTGAACAAACACCATGGACCAATGAAACTTCCCATTTGAACCTATCTAAGGTGATTCTATGGGCGCAGGCTGCCATTATGCTGGTGGGGTTGTACTTGTCTTTCTAGTCTGTTCACAGTGCACTTTGCGCACCACTCTGTTATCGGCATGCTTAACACACATATGATCAGCTCTGCTTGCTGATGCTGTAGGTGCCCATTGTAATACATTTGTACAATATGTATTATCAGATAATAGTCGATGTTAAATGCTCTAAGAGCTTTGATTGTGCTCATAACCCTAACCATCAAACAGGCATTTTTCCCCCAAATTACTTCCCCGCATGGGTGTCCTGTCAAAATCCAGGACACAGAAGGCAAGGAATGGGGATTCCACTTCTGCTATTGGCTCAATAATGGCAGCAAGATGTATGTTCTTGAAGGGCTTAAAGATTATATCGGTTCAATGCAATGGCAAGCAGGTGACATAGGTAAGTTGAGAATCACTTGCGGAAAAGAACTTGAGTGGACTTTTGTCATTGACATTTTTTATTAGTTTTTGTATATGTTGTTTGGGATACTAGAGAGTTGCCTTGCAATGACTGCAGGTCATAACATACCCTGTCATGGTCGCAATACCGAGTTCAAGTTGAATTGTCCATCTCTCCATATTTATGCTATTTTATTACTTCAGTTCAAATACTCAGTATTTGGGTTTTTATATTTATGTGCTTCACTTACGGCTCTGCATGGACCTTCTTCTCCAATCATATTGGATACTTTCTAGGTTATGCAATGACACAAAGTCTCCTAAATTTATCTATTGTCTGCATATTTTGTAATGTGTGCTCATGCCTTGTGATTTTTCGTGCATGCACACTTATTAGTGATCGGAAACTAGAACTAATAGTTATACTTCCTTGCAGTGACATTTTACAGGATTGAACCCGAAAAAAAGTTGGTCATGGGATTGAGAAAGACTTGCGCCGGTGTAACACCTTATGAGGTATTGAAAAGTTACTTCAAGTCTGTCACTGTCAATATCTCTTCATCATATGCACGTTGATGCCAATCGACCATATTCTATTATCATCCTTCTCTTATTCTGTCAAGGTTTTGCAACGATCAACACATAAATTACTGCAGATTATTGAATCGACGCAAGCCTCGCTTCTTTAGCTTTACTTCTGACATATGTTTTCTGTAGACAGTTATAGTTTGAATCAATAGATTAACTTGTTTTATTCCGCTCTCTTTTGCAGGTTAAGGGTAATGTTCATTAACAAGATTATTTTCCAAATTTTATGGCTTCTTGGGGATGCTGTTGATGGTTTCTATAAAAATGCTTTCAGCCAAGGACTAGTTTGTTAGTTGTAAAGCAACTATTCATGTGTTGTTGCTGTGATTATCCTGTTTGTCAACACTAAGTTGGAGGGATTAGAACAGAACACAGCAATTCACAGCTTTCAGTACTACTTAAATATATCATCTCCAGCACAATCGGTTTTCTTGAACGGCAAAGAAAGATTTCATAAAGAACAATTGTGCTAGAGTTGATGTATTTAAGTAGTACTGGAGTTGAAATATTCAACTCCAGTACAATCGGTAGATCGATCTGTTGTGGGTTTTTTTCCCCCCCCCCCCCTGTTTCAAGAAAAGATCTGCTTTGTTTTCTTGTTGGAATTTTGTTGTAGTCTCTGTTTTTTATGGGGGTCATTGACCTGAAACATGGCACTTGGTAGATGAAGTTTTAAGGTTGTGGATTTGAATATGAAAGCAGCCAAATTATGTGGTGCTCATTTTACCTTCTGATACTTTATTTGATGGGTCTTGTTTCTATTGCGCCAAAAAAAAAAACTTAATGGGAAAGAAAGGAAATGAAGGAAAACTAAAAAATTTAACCACCAAGGGTTAGTACTCTAGTACTCTCCCATCTGCCTAAACTGTCCAACATTTGAATAATAGGCGTAAAAGAAGGCGGAGACGGAAGTCTAAAATCATATACCAAACATAATAGGAGTTCTATATAAATTTGGTCAGAAAATAATTTGGTTAGAAAATTAGAATTTTTCTTGCGAACAATATCTTTAATCTGACATTAATGCTTATTACTTTATCAATTATTTGAGAGTCCGTAATAATTAAACTATGTTTAATAGATTATATCCTAGAAATATGTGGAAGCGTTTCCTTTTGATATGAATGTGTTATTTGTTAATAGGTCTCTTTATTCCTATCGTAGCAGCTTGTCGTAATAGCTGCACACAGTGAGTTGTAATCCTTGTTATCAATGGAATTCTTAGGGACTGTTTGAAACCTATGGAAAAGAAAGGAAATGAAGGAAAACTAAAAAAATTTCCTCCCCACTTATTTGGTAAAGAAATAAAGTGATAGGAAAATAAGAAAATCAAATTTTGAGAACAATACATTTTCCTCTATATTTTGCTCACACTTCTTTCTTAACCATTTTCCTTTACTTTCCACAAGTTCCAAATCAACCCTTACTCTTCTTAAGGGAAAAAAAAACCCATAATGAAGTAGTTAAAGTAAAAGAGAAGAACTAATCAATTTTCATCTTCGACAAGACTTGGCTCATTAACCAAAGTTGAGAGTTGAGAAAGAATGAATCGCAACATGATTCCAAAATCTTTTTCCTTCCAATTTTTGTTTTCCCGCCACGCATATAATGTGGCAGTCACACATTTTCTGGTAAAGCCCACGTAAATATGTGGTGGAGAAAGATCCCGTAGAACCGTCCTTCTGAAGTTTTCCTTGAGAGGGCTATTCTAGAATATGGTCAAAAAACAAGGATCAAAGTACAAATAGTTGCAAACAAAAGGAGCAAATGGTAATTTTTCCAAAGACGATCTTTTTTTTTTTGGGCGCTGCTATTCGCAGCCCTCTATTTTCTCCCATAGCCCGTTAAAAATTTTCAATTATACTCGACAGTTAGTTACCGAAATTGAGATATATTTTCAGCATCCAATTACCGAAATATAATATTTTTTTCAACAGATATTTACCGAAAATGTATGTTCGACAGTTGTTTACCGAAAGTTAAACATATTTTCGACATATAGTTACCGAAATATAATCTTGTTTTTAACAGAAATTTACTGAAATGTTATTTATGATTTTCAACAACCATATTTACCGAAATACAGTGGGCTATGGAAGAAAATAAAGGGCTGCGAATAGCGGCGCCTTTTTTTTTTTTAGCCGCCAAAGACGATCTTTAACTGCACAAATAAAGCACAAAAACTGCTGATTTGGTTGGTTAGGGTTCATCAGTTGGTTAAGCTTCTGTTGCTCATCTCTCTCTCTTTCTCTCCAAAATCCGAAACAGAGATGAATTCGGTTTTGAACAACAGCAGCTGCGTCCATTGCAGTATTCAATCTTGCTTAACTTCAAGCTCCAAGCGTTACAAGATTCGCAGTCACGGTATTATGTGTATATATATGTATACATGTGTACACTATATGTAGCAGAAGCTCAGTAAAGATTTAGTTATACTCTCTGATTAGTTCCTCAATTCGATCGCTGTAATTGGAGTATTTGTTGGTATTCAAGTTACTAACTAAGTTATTGAATTTTGAATTGGAAGGGAAATGCAAAATGCCTAAAAGAGCGCTCAACACAGTTTCCGTGACATCATCCAGCACTCGCCGGAGTGACAGTTTTGAAGTTATGACGATGATAACTAGCGTGACAGGTAATGAATGTCTCTGTCTGTTATTCGCGATTGTTTGATTGATGGTGTGTTCCATTACCTGAAATAATAAGTACTTATTTTTTGAATTAAAGGTGATGTCTTGTGAGAGAATGACCTTTCTTGTAAAGCGAAAAATAAGTACTTAAAAAATAAGAACATTGGCGGAACAGAGCCTGATTGATTGACTTCTTTGTATTTGAACTAGCCACATTGCTCTTATATGTCATCATATTCTGAATAAAGCCACAATCTTTTGGATAATTCTGTTGTTTATGAATTATTTTCCTTCTCAGCGTGCTTTCAGGTTTGGATTTCCAAATTCCCATAGTTTAAAATGTCTAATGTAAGTTTTGAGCGGGGGCTGATATCTAAATTCCTTAGGATGGAACAGCATAGAGACTAATTCTTAGTTTCTTACTTCTTACCCGAGTTAACAGGAAAGTAGTGTTTTTTAGCTTTTGATGCTTTCGTATCTTTCTAATTTTGCTCAGACATAAAATAAATTGGATTGTGTTGTTCCCAGCTTGTTTTCTTTGCTTATATTAACCTATGTTAACTACTTGAAGTTTTGGTGCAAGAATACAACTCCGTATAATTGTATCCATTTATGATGTTTCAGCTGCAAATTTGGCAGTGACGCATGCAGCATTTGCTGCAAGTATTGAGAATGTTATGGTGAGATGTTGTTAGCTTCATTATAGTCAGAGTTAATTTTTATCCTAATCTTTCATGCAAGTTTTTCTGTATATTAATAACAGTATGGAATAGTTATTTACTGATTTTCCTTCAAGCCAGGAAGGAGCAGCATCTTTCTATACTTTGGCAGATGGAGGTGTTGGAGATTGGTTTGGAAGCTTCCTTTATTCAGCCGGACAGCAGGCTAATGTAGCTGTTCAGGACCAGCTGTCGGCTCTAAGTTTTACTAGGTTCATCTTCCACATGCTGTTTCAAAGTTTTGATTTGGTGATTAGGGATTTGATGCTAATTGTTTGTTTTTCATTTGTATTTCTCTTTGCAGCTTAGCAGTTATATTTGGTGCGGGGCTTGTAACTAGCCTTTCTCCTTGTACGCTGAGTGTTTTACCCCTGACCCTTGGTTATATTGGTAAAAGATTGTTGGTGTTAAAAGTTATGGTAAACTATGTTGATACAGAGTAGTTACTGCTCAACTTTTAAAAATACGTCTAATGCTAGTTTTTGGACTTCTCGAAATAAACCAGGAGCATTTGGCTCAGGGAAAAGCAGAGCAGAGGTATATAACTCGCCAAACAACTTCTTTTAAATTTTAACTGCTTATAGCACTCAATACACTTTTTCAAGTATTAGGTAGTTGGTCAGGTATGCTCTGTGATAATTGTAAGCTCTATGTTTTTGTCGCTCAGGTCATTGGGAACTCGGTTGCATTTTCATTGGGATTGGCTACTACACTGGCAATCCTGGGTATATCAGCCTCCTTTGCTGGAAAGGCATATGGACAGATAGGGCAGGGCCTACCTGTGGCTGCTTCTGGTTTGGCTGTCATAATGGGTCTTAACCTCCTAGAGGTGATAATCATATCATGCTATGATTGCTTGACGATGTAGCTTTAGTGTTTGAATGATGGCATTGTCGATAGTACTTTTTTCTTAGCTTTCTTCTGCAAAGCCTTTGGTGATCTTTGCTTAGGTGTCTACTTGACGAAACAGATTTCTCTAACATACACTGGAATAGATCTCGTCATTATTTGTAGTGGTAGTATACCAATTTTTCTTAGGCAATACTTGTCAACTGCTTTCACTCTATAAGATTTTAAGTAGGCAATACTTGTCAATTGCTTTCACTCTATAAGATTTTAAGGCGGTTTGGCTGTTTTGGCTCTTCCTTCATTCTTTCATGTCATAACAGTTTGGGAATTAGCCTACACGTATGAAAATTGAAAATGGCCTAAATATTGCTATAACGATGGCGACTTAAGTTTTTGCTCCAACTGAAGCCACCAATCTTGAAACTCTAGTAGCTATGTTAGTAATCCACCCTTTTTATTAAAGTAACATAGGATTCGGTTTGCCCGTTCAGGAGACATGGCCCCAACCCTAAAAACCTTGAGTTGTATGTCCATGCTTCAATTTACAGCTGACATAAAACTTGAGCCATGTCAACCATTTGATCAAGTTGGTCTTGGGTATTATGACATGCAGTGCTTAAGTATGATCAAACAGAACCCCTTCCATTGCAGAAAGATCTATATTGATCTGCTTATCTCTTGCTAATCTCCATCTTTGTTTCATTATCTTGCTGACCGGTACTCCAGATAATTGAGATACAGCTTCCTTCATTTTTTGACAACTTTGATCCTCGTGCTGCTGCTGCTAATTTCCCTTCAAGTAACGACTTCATATTCTTACCTTCAGCCTCTTAAGAATTCATTAATTCCTGTCGAAGTAGCTCTCTGAGTCCTTTCACGGCTTGAAAGTATTAACTTCTCCATAAATTGATATCAGGCGTGCAAGCATATTTGGCTGGGCTTACATTTGCATTAGCTGCTTCACCTTGCAGCACTCCTGTGCTGGCAACCTTGCTTGGATATGTAGCTGCATCCAAGGTAATTTGAATTTAATTTTATCACTTTGGAATAGCACTCTACCTCTTTTATGTTTAGAAGCTTCACATTACAAATTTTGGATGAGAAAGTTTGGCTACCTCTCACTCGGTAGTGTTAGATAACAATGCACAGTTGATAGCAACCACCGTTGCTCTTCCCCATCAATGCCAGAGTCCAAAACAAAGTTCGAACACATTGATAACTACACAGGAACGACAACACCTCAGTGATGGCCGTCGTCAAGTGGCCGACTAATAATGCCTCGTGGTTTTAGCTGATCAAACTCCAAAACCATGAAGTTCTTATCTTCTTATTAGAGCATCCTCATTGTAATCATCAAAATCAAAGAGTTGCTAAAGTTAGCAATGCGTGCTCAAAAAATTGCTTACATTGTAATAATCAAACTTAGCAACCTCCTAACCAATAATCAAATTTGGGCATTTGCATAATCAAAACTAATAATATTTTTTCCAATAACCAAATTTATTGCCAGTAACCTCCTCTTTCCTCTTCTTCACCTCTTTCCTATTCATTCTCATCTCACTGTTGCTTTCCCGTCTCCTCGTCGTTTCACCGGAGTCTGTTTCGGTTGCCGGCTGCATCCCTTGTCAAAATTTCTCTTTCTCAACTTCTCTGTTATCTCTCTTCTCTCTCCCACATCTGACAAGAGCAGGTAGATCTCTCTCCTTTCCAAGCAATAATTAGATTAGTTTTCAATTTCGATTAACAATATGCAGTCATTATTATCCGAGTTGAGCATAAATTTTCCTTCTTGATCCTTCTGCCAATTTATGTTTGAAATTTTCTTGATTCCAAAAAGTTAGCGCATCCAAGTACTAAATCACTTGGAAGAACAGTTGGTATTCCCCAAGTATTGATGTTAAATATGTCACTCATACCAGACTGACCAAAAATTAACGGAACGGTGGGAAAATTGTTGGGCAGATAATTTTGGAGGGATGAAATAAGTGTGAAATGGAGGTGAAAATTTTGGAGGGAATGAATAGGTGGCAGTAGGCCCATTGATTTTGATTATGGGCAAAAAACAATGTGGGACTTGACATTGCTAACTTTATCAACCTCTAAATGGATAATCAAAATCAGTTTTGATTATTCCGTTTTGCTTATTACAATGAGGATGCTCTTAAGATTTTCTCTTTCTTTTGATTTTGCTATATTTTGTCAACTGGAAGATCTCAGATTGTTAATGAGATGATATTATATAAATGGGTATAACAGACAATCCATTTAAGCTTTCATGTCTAGTATTTGCCATTTGGGACTATTTAGATGGAGTATCAAGCAAGTCATCTTAGCATGAGAGTTGGTTTACTGGAAATGTATAGGAAAACCAGTATGAAAGAAATCACCTGAGAGATACTTAAAAGAGAAGGGACCACGGCCCCCTTCGCAGTTCACCCGACGTATGTCCATCCTGCGATCCATCATTTAAGAATTCGTCTTTTGAGTTGATAGTTTGTTGTTTCCTATATTCAATCCCGAGTTCCTATGTTTGCATGAAAACATAGTCTTGAGCAAATTTCTAATGTGAAACTCTTGACAGGATCCAGTAATAGGAGGCAGCTTACTGTTGACATATACAACTGGCTATATTGCTCCTCTACTTCTTGCTGCTTCTTTTGCAGGAGCTTTGCAGGTACACACTTCTTAGCACCCAGTAAAACTTTGTTTTATTAACTCTTGATGGGAATTAGTTAAACTTTGTTTATTTCTTAAGCAAAATGGTTCAGCAGAGTGTACTAATGTGACACTGGCACTGGGCCCAGATTGTCCTCCCATTAGTAGGTGGAAAAGCCCAAATCCATGTCATCAGTTTGGCACTTTGTTTTCTTCTTCCGTGTACTCTTTTGGTTTGTCGAATTCTCAGTGCTCTCATTCAGTCAGTTGTATTCTTAGCGATTTCTGACATAATAGATGTATGCAGAGCCTGCTTTCATTCCGCAAGTTCTCAGCATGGATCAACCCAATGAGGTACTTTCCTGATATTTTAGAGCACGTGATCTTATTTTGCATCGAAAAATGCACTTTCGCTAGCAGTTATTGTGGTGTACTTGTAGAAGACTCATTTAACTACTCTGTATGTATCATTCACGTAATCATAATGTCACTCAAACACTTCATTCTGTACAGCATCTTGTAATTGATTTGTAGTCTATCACTCATGTTGGAAAGTGATGTTTCTGCAGCGGTGCTCTCCTTTTAGGTGGTGGCATCTATACTCTGTTGGACAGGCTTTTCCCGGTGACTATGTCTATGTCTATGTAGATACACACAATGACAATACACGAAGAACCATATGAACCCTTCAGTGTCTGCAATCATTACTTCGAATCTGCTCTCGTTCAGCTACTTGAAAAGCGGGGAAAGTGTGATAACGCCAAAACAAAAAGGGGAGGTAAAACAGATACGCTGAAGATATTAGTGTCTGTATTCTCAATATTACAGTGGTTCCTAAAATTGAAATGTAAAGAAAGCAGAGGTTTGTTATTTTTTTATTATGTCAATGTGTAAGAGAAGTTGATGAAGAAGTTTAACCTTTTTTCCTGGAAGTATGGATTTGCACACTGCACCGTTTCTGCAGAAACTCTGGCGGTCTGGCCTAATTTCTATTCCCATCTACTTCAGCGTTCAAATACGCACACTTTTCAGACATTTCCAAATATCTCAACATAGATCAAGCAGCGCCTTAATTATCTCTGCAAGCTCTTTATGTTCAGCCAAGAAAAGCCATTAAAATTAGATTGAAAAGCAAGGGAGTAAGAATTGTACTTTTGGATAATACAATAAGAGTCAGAGGGAAACATGGATAATACATTCAGATGGAATCATGCCAAGCCGATATGGAAATAAACTGTATATTTGCAGTGGGAGGCGAAATGCATAGACAAATGGTAAAATGTGAAACATACATCAGTCTTGTCAGTTTTTCTAAAATTTGCCCCGAAAATGCCTCAGTACAACTAACAGTAACGGCTTAAAGTACCAATACTAGCCAGCGAAGAAAATAGCAGTTATCTAAAAAATAGAGACATCTTCTATGTTGAACACCGATGAATTCTGGCATAGATATTTTCTATAAATGGCAATCTTGGACCACCAAGGGAACTCTCAGTATGATATATCTCAACTCAAGGAATAAGAATGTAACTCTACAACAAACTTTGACAAACTAGAGCCGATGCACAGAGCCAGTAAACACATGAAGTAATTATTCAGTTTCAAATCCAAAATGCTGGTCTAAAATGTCTTTGGAAGTCTTGCCAAATCCCTTGGCTACTACTTCCATGTCCCTCAGTTTCACAATCTCCCTTTTTATCTGATCCACCCTCTTTAGGACAGCTTCCAGCAAGGCATCTTGGTCATCTGATGATGTAGCCATTGACAGTTCGGACCTCTCCTCGTCGAGTTGTTGATACAGATTTAAAAGACAGTTCTTTTGACCCAACAGCCTTTCCTCCGCAATTTTATATTCAGTCTGTTGTGCCTTCCTCAGAGCCCGAAGGACCTGATCAATCTCTTCCTCGAGTTTCAGGGAATCAATCTCAAGGTTGAAGTTTCCAGATAAAATTTGAGGTGAGCCAGTTCCAGACCCCGGAGTTTCATGGTAGTTTTTTACATCCGATACATCATTTCCATGATTGGACAGCCCTCCTATCGTCAAAAGGAGAGAGGCCAGGTGAGGGACGTTGTAAATTTTGTGTATACAAACAAATAGAAAAGAAGAGATACAAAAGATGTTTTGGCACCATATAGTAAGTGTTGAAACTACCCTGTTGTTCCCTTTCGGAAAAAAAGAAAAAGAAACTACCTGTTGTTCCACCATTTTTACCAGTACTTCTCGTTGCTAAGGAGTGCCCAAGCACTTGGTAGGCAATTGGTTAACATTTCATTAAACCCAAGAACACATAAGAAAATGGCAGAAGGAAAATTTCAGGGAAACTGTACTAGACGCACCGCGAATGAAAAGGAATTAAAAACAAGAGACAGGCAAAACAAATCAGCATCCTCGAGTGTCCAATAAATCCTCGGAACATCGGAGGCAGGTTTCGGCTCCATATGGAAGTGTTGAAACTACAAGCAATTTTAGGTTGCTAAGGAGCCCAAGCACTTTGTAAAAATTGATTTGACATTGCATTTAACCCCATAACAGAGGTTGGAGAGAAAGTGTACCTGCAGTAACCGCTGAAACGTCTTCTGTTTTCCATATATCACCGAGTTGAGTAACACTCTTAAGCTGGTGCAAGTATCAGAATGGTAATACTGCCAGTTTTAGAGCCCAAATATAACACAGATAAACATATTCAAGACAAGACTAGTTCTAGACCAGCCATTCAGCCATACCTTTGACATAGCAAATTCAATACGACGCAGCAAGCCCTTCGCACTTGTTTTCTGTGAGCCACGCAAGACACAAGCACCAACACTTAGAATCTTCTCAACAGCATCACGAGAATCAATAGATTCACAGCTCCGAAAAAGTTTTGTAACATGCGAAACCAATTCTGTCCTCTTATCACAGCGCCGGCAGTAATACTGGGCATCAAGTCCAATGCTACCTCCAACTGTCCCAGCCATGTATGAACGAAGAGCACATTCTATGTGGGCCATATGCCCACAAATGATGCCATTGCTTATTATTGCTTCGCACCTAATGAAGCTGAAGCCTCCATAGGCCGAATTAGTAGTCTTGCAGCAAAGAATACAACAACAATCTCGACAGAAACCAGGTTCACTGCAGCAAACATCGCAAGCCATGGCTTCTGAAGGGAAATTGCTTGCTTCTACTAAACTTCTGCATTTCTTGTTACCAGCCTTACAAGCTAAAGATCCAATTGGTGAATCAGACCCCAAATCTTCCACTATCTCCTCCTCGGAAGGCATCTCGACAATGGTAAGCTCCTCTACAGTGCATACACCATGGTTCAGCAAATTTGATATCTTAATGACAAGGACAGCCCCAATGCCATAAGATTTATGCGAGCAGAGTTTTAATGGTATAAAAACATTAGAAAGAAAAGAAAAGAATTGCCTGACAAAAAGAGAAAGGATGGCACACAGAGAATGCATATCGTAAAACCACATAATTAAGGGTTGCAATTGCAACTTACAACACATTAAGCCAGATCAAATTCAGTCTAGGAAATGTTAAATTGCGGAACCGCGTTAAATAAAAGCTGACCTTCTGTTCCAGAAAACTTTTTTGCGGGAACCTTCCAACTGAATGAGGAAAAAAATGCCTCAACGTCAGCACCAGGAAATGTCGCACGGACATACTGTTCAACTGAGAGCTTACTCTTAAAACTAAAAGAGGCCCTCTTGGCCTTCTGAAAACGGAGAGGAGGATACAAGTATCTGTCCAAGAAGTGACCATGATTTGCAATTCTCTGCCCAACCTTCCAACTCCACGTATCACCAGGGAATGGCCAGTCTACAGGAGCATATGGCAAGCCTTCACCTGAATCCCCCGCAGCAACTGGATAAAGATGAAACTGGTTTTTCTTTACTCCACCTGTGTTTCCATTACTTTCACCATGATTGTCAATCTCCATAGATTCTTATCCTTTTCTGAGAAGTTATTAGGATTGAGGAACTGCACCCATGGCCATTTGCAAATGGTTAGTTGTAAACAGAGTGCCATGACTAGCAAATATAACAATTTTTGAAGAATACCATGCTGCTTCTTTGTTCTACATTTTGAGAAGTTGTTTCCAAACACAAAATATCTACATAATAAGGGATAAGGGTTTTTGAATCTTATCTCTCTATAAATCCTAACCATTAATTTGCTCCATAAATCCTACGGCTCTCCCTCTCTCTCTCAAACAATAGTAATTGCACAATTGCCACTTCAAAATTCATCTCTCTCTCTCTCTCTCTCTCTCTCTCTCTCTCTACGTTCCCTTTCTGTCTCTCCGCTCCCACAATTGTTTAACTTTGGGTTAAGGTTTGATTTTGCAATTTTGTTTTGATTTCAGATTTATTTACATTGTAATCCTCTGTGATTTCCTCCCCCGAAAAAAAAAAATAACAATAATAAATAAATAAAGACCAACCTTCCACATTCTCTGTGCTATTTTTAAATTTTGAACGTTACAAAGATATAAACCAAATCAAAGTTTTTCAAGTTTCTACCTTGGCTTCTATCCTATGGGTACATTTTCAATTTACGGTTATTTGTAACATCCTCTCATATGGAGCGTGACATACACATATACGGAATTCACCCCATATGAGATGAAGTTAAAAGCAACCGTTATATCCAAAAAAAATCGAAAAAGTGATTTTTTTAATCCAAAAATAACCGGTGTTTAATACTTTATTTAGATTGTGTTTAGAAAATGTTGCGTCGTCCCTTCAGACACGGGCATACGTTGTGCCGTGCCTTCAGACACGGCGTTGCGCCATGCCTTCTGGCACGGGTATGCACTAGTAGATCTATGTACGACGACGTTAATTCCTTTAAGTAGGGCAGTAAATGAGCTGAGCTGAGAAAAGCAGTGGGTTGTTAAAGTTTGGCTGAAAAACTTAATGAGCCTAGAAAAATGTGGTGATAAAAAAAAGAAGCTTTAATTAAGCTAATGACAAGCGGAACTCGAGTAGCTTGATTCTTCAGTGTTGTAACAAATTTAAATACCCAAAGTCTTAGAGGGATTGTTTGATAAAGGTTTTAGAAGGAGATTTTATGAGCAACAAATGGAGGGAGAGAAATACAGAGATGAGATTAATAAGGGGAGAGAAAATTTGTGGCAAAGAGTGGTTGGTTTTGGAGCCAAACTGAACAACCCCCCCATAATAGTGTCCAAAACTTAATAAGCTTCAAAAATAAATTCTAGTTTGACTTGTTTATCATTTGATTCGATGTCATAAAAGTCTTTAAAGTTAGCTGTAATAGCTTGATTCATTTAACAGCCATTGACAGAAAACCCCGATAGACCTCCGAAGTCCCACAGATCCTCACAGTCCCTTTAGAGATTGAGAAAGGAAAATCCTTTCATTTATATGAATGAATTTAAGAAAATAAAAAATCATGAGAAAGCATGATAACGAAAGAAAAATGAATCTTTTTTTTTTTTTGGGGGGGGGGGGGTCCATTTTCTTTTTTCCGCCTAATCCAATCACTTTATTTTAGAAAATTTTGGCCAGAAATCACGACCATTCTTTTCTCTCTTCCTCGCAATCCACTGTCAACACTTTCTTTCTTTTTTCATCTGCTAACACTTTTATTTCTTTTGTGTATCCCGGAGATGCACAAAAAAGTTTCTCTTATTTCGAAGCCAACATCACCAAGATGAGCAAATGAATTAGGATAAAAAAAATAAAAAAATCATCTGAAGTGCATACGATTATGACGTGCACTAAATTGAAATTAAATGACTCAGGTTTCCCAGACTAGCCAAACAAAGCCTAAAAGGGACATGACTGGTGACGTCCTCTCCAAACAGTCCGAGCAATGCATGACAATAGGAGAGAGAGAGAGAGAGAGAGAGAGAGAGAGAGAGAGAGAAGTCAAAGTATTTACCTGACAAAACTAATTCCTTCTGACTGAGATTTTTCGGAGAGAAAATCCAGGGATAAGAGCGAAAAATTAGGGCTTGAAGCTCCGCGTGAATCGCTCGCTCTACCTGAGAAATTGCAGGGACAACGAGAAATAACGTCAGATTAACCGATGCGTTAGGAAATCTCTATTCACCGAGAAAGAATCGCACTCAGGTCTCCTAAACAGGAAAGGAAAGGAAATCAATTGTTTGTAAAGGCGGAGATGTCGTCATGGCAGCAGCAGAAGTGCACGCAGCGTCCGCTACGGCTATGTCTATTGTACTGGACTGAAAAGACATGCATGCCCTTCATCCCAAATACTCCTAGTACTGTATTTTATTGACGTTTCAAATTTAGGGCCGCAAACGATCCGAGCCGAGCTTCGTCGAGCTCGAGCTCGGCTCGTTTACTGAATAAGTTAAAAACTTGAGCTCGGGCTCCGCTCGAGTCTTAACGAGCCGAGCTTAGTCTTTTACTAAACGAAACTCTTTAATCGAGTCGAGTATCCCTTAACGAAGCAAACTTTTTTTTGAAAAAGACGAGCTCCAACTAAACGAGCTGAAAACTTAAGCTCGAGCTTGCGAGCTGTTCGGTTTGTTTACAACACTAATAGACAACAATGTAAGGATGACAATCTCGTCATCCCGAACCGACGGTTGACTGAACCGAAGACGAATTTTAACTGAATTGTTTTATGGTTCTGATGAAGTATTAAATTTGAAAATACCCTTACATATAAACTAATACTATTAATTTACAATTGACAATTTTATGTTATTTTATTGTTGGATATTTTAGTGCCTTTGAGCTCTATAGATTCACTATCTTCTAGTCTTTGTGTTGAGAATATAAACTTCTATGTTGATCTCTATGGTGATTTGGCTTTTATGTTGATTTCGTTTTGAACTCTATAGTGATTTGGTCTTTGTATTATGAAGATGGATTCACTTTGTATTAATTGCACTTATTACTATTTACACTTTTCCTTCTTCTTTTTTTTGCATTTTTTTTTGGTTGATTAAAATTGAGTGATTAAAAATGTTGAGTACCGGTTTTGATGAAAAACCAAACCGAAATAGAAACCAACGACTTTGGTTTTCATTATAAAATTCGGTTTTGATTTTGATTTTACAAACGAAGCTGGTTTCGATAAAAAACCAAACCGAAATAGAAATCGATTGACTTTGATTTTCATTATAAAATTCGGTTTTGATTTTACCAACGAAGCTACCAATTTAACTCAACGAGGAGAGCAAATCGAATTTATAAAAACAAAACTAGGAGAGCAAATCGTCATCTACTAAATTGCAAAACCCCTTTCTAACATAGAAACAGAAGAATTGCAGCCAGACCTGGGCACCTTGGCTCTTCTCCAACCTATAAAAAGGACAAAAGGGTAAATTTCAGCGACCTCACATGGGGTTTTCGACAAAATAGCAGCCACCTCCCTCACTGTTTCTATGTAATATCTCTGCACTCCCCCACTTTTGATGACAACCTCAAATCGGCCCCTTCTTACCCAAACGTTAAAAAATGGACAAAGAGTGGCATAATGTAATATTCCCACCGTCCCTATTTAATTGTCCACTACGGTTTTGCATGCATTTTTAATGACTTTATATCTTTCGACGTATATTGCTAAAAATATACATATGGATCTTGTTTGATAGATCTCCATTTTTTCTATAAGACAATGATTTTAAAAACATAAAACATAATATACATTGAGAGATATAAGCCATTGAAAATGCACGAAAACCGTAGTGGATAATTAATAGGGACGGAGGGAGTAGGAAGTATGTATGTAGCTGGACCATCTCCAACCCATGGTTTCAATCAGGCGTGGCGAAAGAGACGATAATCCTTGATATTTTCTTTGGATCCAACCTTGATGTCAAATGGAGTGTCAAATCCCAGCGTTGATTTTCCTCCAACCCATTTGCTTCGAATTTGACTCCCCATGCCAAATCTATTTTTGGCGTTTCGAAATTCAAAGAGTATTAACTACAAAACTTAGGATTTGACATCAGTGTTGGAGTTAAAGTTTTGTTGATAGTATCAAATTTGAAAATGCCAAAATGTCACATAAACCTTAAAAGAAATTGACGTCTCCAATTTGAAACCATGGGTTGGAGATGCTCACGAGCTATGTAATGGCAAGTAAAAAGAAGAAGAAGAAGAAGAATTTTTCAGCTACAGGTTGCATCTCTTGGACAAATTTTAACTTAGACCATCCAAATAGCATCCATAGTCATTAGTCAGTTTCGTCCACATTACATCATTCTAATTATATATGGACAATAGGGCTTTGCAAAAAGGGGGCAATAGTTACACAAATCACTCAAATATACCCCAAACCAAAAGCATACCAAAATATAAGCCCTTCCCATATGCACTACATATATATATTAGAAGGTCAGCCATACACAGGTACTTGCATTTTCCAAAGTCTCCACCTTCATATAGCTATCCAAAAAAGTTCAACATCCACCTGCATGGTCTCAATTTCAAATATTTAGTGTGAAATACAAAAATGACACTTGCAATTTTACACATAACACATACAATTACAAACAACAATTAAACGCGCAAAACATACTGCACTGTCACTTGAAAAAATTTCAGAGCGCAAAATCGAGTTATATATCTAACTAGAATTAATCAAGCATATGCATATTTTGATATTTTTCTAAAGGCTCACAAAATCTCAATTTTTTTTCACTACAAAGACGGTAATCGATCGCACAACACACTCAAATTTCTTCCAATTTCACAACAGAAACAAAAAGTAACAATTGTTTCCTGTTCACCCAAAACATACACCTTCCAACTACAATAGCATAAAAAGAAGGCATACATTAATTAAGTAGTACATAAAAGAAAAACCTAACAACTAACTCAAATCAGTAGTAGCAGTACCCTAACATTCGCGATTGCTTTGTTCGAAAGGACTCAAACATCCGACTCTTTCTTGCGTTGGATTCTAGATCTTCATATTTCCGTTTTCAACTCACCATTTTAATTTTAATCTTCATCTTCATCTCAAGCGTTCTCATGCACTTCTATGTGTGTGTGTGAGTCTCTCTCTGACTCTCTCCCTCTCTCTCTCTCTCCGAACTCTCAACGAAGGTTGTGCGTAAACTGAAGTGTAAGAACTTAGGAGTGATCAAGACAGCTGAAGTGATGGAATTTTGAAACCCTTCGGGCATCAATGGGAACTAGGAAGAATTACGCTTTCAGTCCTAACAAAATCTATAGTATTTTTTTTTTTTTTGTCAGATTTAAAAGTTCAGGGGTTTTCCTCAACCTATCTTATCTTTCCTTCTTTCTTTTCTTATTTTCTACATTATACCAGCCCTTTACAGTTTATCTAGAACTGTTCACAGCCCAGAGAAGCCCCTGTGTGTTACGCTTTCAGTCCTATCGGCGTTCTTGTAAACTTACAAGTTTGAAACTTATTTTGATATTTTTTATTTTTCGTAACTTTTTGTTTAACTTTTCATTGTAATTTTTGGAATTAATCGTTTGTATCGACAACACGAATCTGAAAAGTATAAAAATATGGACTCATGTTAAAAAAATTCAAATACGATGGCACTTTAGACAAATAAGGCAGTCGTTTGATACCTTTTTTTCGTCTTTAGTGAACTTTTTTTTCTTTCCGTCATAATTTTGTACTTTTTAAACTCCTCTCGTAGAGACCGATCGATGATTGATCCAAAAAATATAACGCGAATCTAGCGAAAACTCAGAAAAGACGAAAAAAAAAACACATAAAACGAAAGAAGAAAATAAGTTTAGAGGCATTCATTCGCAACCAAAACTCTAAAATCACTCACTTTTCCCACATCCCTCAGCATTGGCTGGATTGCAGGTAGAGGATATTGAAAAAAACTTACCCGCAAAGGACTAAAAGCATCCTGCCACGGCAAACTGAAGCAACCGCTGCTGCCGCTGAAAAAAAAAAAGGCGCAAATTTTGATTGATTTAGAAAAAATACATGATGACTAAAAAGTCCTCAGTACCAAAAACAATTTGTACAAACCATGGCCTTGATTTCCTCCACAAGGGACCGAATAGTTCGCTCTATTTTCGCTTGATCGTCAGCAATCGTTTGGATGTTTTTGTGGAATTTCTCAAAACTATCCGATGCCTTCTCCATGGCTGCAGAAATATCTCTCACAAGAGAATTCCTTTCCTCAGCCTGTAATGTGTGGAAAAAAAAAAATACTGCATTATTGAGTAATGAAATACTTGAGTGCTGTTTGAAGCCTAGTACGGCCAGAGGGTACACACATGGCCCCAAAACAATGCTCGGGATACTTAGACTCCGTTTTTTATTTAAACCCCGTTTGTTTGGACGTAAAATGTTTTTGACGAAATATATTTTCCACCAAAAGCCTGAAAATGAGTTACGCGGTCATCTTTCGTAAGTGAATTTCCGATGAATTGGTCAGTAGGCATGGGGGCAAAATGCATGGGCCTTGAGTTCATCGGTGATTGGTGTAATTTTTCTCTGTAAAATCTTTAACGTAAAAAAATTTCACCAAAAACGGACAGAGCCTTAGTAGCCAGACATTTTTGGGAAGGGAAGAGGGCAGTATCAGAAGGTTTGGGGGAGCGAACAGTGGTTGAATTTAAGGAAAGACGGACCTACAATTTTATGGAACCATAGCGATTGGGACGTAAGACTCGGTTTGGTTTGGTTTGGTTATAATTACCTTCTTGAGTTTATCGTTCGCATTGAGCACAGCGGCCAGAACTAGAAAGGAAAACACCAAGAGAAACTTGAGCAACATTTTGTCCTGCTGGTGGTTGCCAAGGTGTTGAATGGCAAAAAGCACTGCACAGTAATAGGAACCCTATCTCAGTGAAAAAAGAGAAGACAGGCTACAAAAGCGAAAAAAATTTCAGTAACACCTTTGAGTATAGCAAAACACGAAATCCATCATATTTCCGTTTGACCAAAAAAAAACACGAATTCCATCAACGATAGGAGTTCTGGTGTCCAATTGATTGAAAAGATCATACAGAAACAGATCACAAGCATGCACATCCCAACAGGACATAGTGGTAGGTTCATTGCATAAACAGATCATACTCAAAATCCTCCCAAAGGAACTCCGGAGCTCCACTTTAGATTCAGCTTTCAATTCAAAGAAATAAAACTGCGAAAAATTAATATGACAATCTCGAAATAACATTACCCTGTGTTTGAAACTTGAGGAAAGAGAGAGAAATGAAAGGGAAAGAAACGGGAGGAAAATCGACAAAACATCTTACTGTGGAACTCTAGATCTAAGATGCAACAAAACAAAGAGAGGAGATAGACAGTTGCTCTGCTCTATTTCGCATTATACAAATTTGATTAGTTTTCCCGCAACATGTTAAGTTAGCTGTGATTAGGCTAAGTTCCGCTAAGATTTTTGGGGTTTTTTTTCTTGTTTTGTCCTTATTCAATTTTTTTTTGCGTTCGACAGTTTTGCGCCTAAATTCCGTGGATTATTGATTCGTCCGCACCTAACTTCTTCTGTGGATTATTAACTCGTCTTGAATGGAGGAATCGAAAAAGAAAAAGAAAAATTATGACTTTTACCCAAATATTTTTGAAAACATCCAAGAAAAAGCTCCAAAAGCAAGGCATTACAAACACAGGATACATGAACGAACCAAAAACTAGCAGGCCAACAAAAATGTTGTGCATAGGGCCAGCCAAAGATGCAGACCCAGCTCAAAGCATAAGAATAAGCGCACAGATGAAATCATCAACTACCAACCCACACGTGGGTGAGAAAGTCCCACAAAGGGTATGCCATTTGCAAACGAAAGGCCACCATAGAAGGCATTTTCTGGCACCAACCCCGCAGTTTCAAAAACAAAAAAGAGAGAGTTATGAATGAAAACAGAGAGAGAGAGAGAGAGAGAGAGAGAGAGAGAGAGAGAGAGATGTGAACTCACTGAACTATGAAGGTGAAGGTGAAACTTAATGCAGAAGTCATTGACAGGAGTTGGTACCTTCGATCGAGGATACTGTCATTGCGTAGCTGGAGGAAATGAAGTCACGTACGTACTGAATACTGATGAGAGGAAAATTTCTCTCCACTAGGCACCAAGACCATTTACAGTGAAATAAGTAAAATAAAAAATTATTAAAATTACAAATATTGAATTAAAAAAGTGTTCATATAGGAATAATCAAACCTAACAACCTCTTAATAATTCATCAAATTTTGACTCTTCAATAATCAAAATTAGCAATATTTTGTCAATAACCAAATTTTGTCTCTCAATCAAGTACCCCAACATTACACAAAAACCTTCTCTCTCTTCTATTCTCTCTCTCTCTCTCAACAATGTTTTCAAAAAATAATTTTAAAAAACTGTTGTAACTTTCAAATTTTTTTAGAAACTTTTTTTTAACAAAAAAATAATTTTTTCAAAAATTTTGAAAACTATAAGTAAATAAAGTGTGTTTTTCAAAAAACTGTTTTTGAAATTTCTCAACTCTTTTATAGAAAACTGTTTTTTACACAAAATCTATTTTTAAAAAACTATATTTATTGTTTTTAAAATTTCAAAATTATTTGTGTAAATACAATTCTTTCAAAATTGTATTTACAGTTTTTAAGTGAACAAAGTGTGTATTTTTTGAAAAACTGTTTTTTGCTTCGAAAAACTATTTTTTTAAACTGTTTCTAACATAAACTGTTTTTTTTTTCCTTCAAAAACCGTTTTTTCAAAAAATATGCGTGAAATGAAAGGACAAAGTTTGGAGGGCCCATTGGTTTTGATTATGAGCAAAAAATAACTAATGTGGGATTTGACATTGCTAACTTTAACAACTTTTAAATGGATAATCAAAATCTGATGTGGCATGTTTTGATTATTCACATTTATTTATTCCACTGCTGATGCTCTAAACCTCTCTAACCCTCGAGAATTTTCTCCAAATTGGAACCGTCAAAAAACATAATGGAAGGCTTGAATGCACTGAGAGTATACCGCGCGACGCTCACTCGGTACTAAAAATTTCTCCCAAGAGATTGATAAGAAAACTTTCCATGAAATTAAAATGAATGACTGAGATTTACAGGACTGTGACATCAATCACTTTAAAAGGTTTTTGCGAAATCTTGTTTTGCTAAACGTTTTTAAGAAATAAGTATTTATTTATAATTTTTAAACTTAAAAAATAATGTATTTGCATAAATAATTTTTTGATTTAAGGACGAAATAGAAATAATGTGAATATTTCAAGAAAAAAAATGAAATTAACTCGTCTATAAAACACGAATTTCGAAATATGTTATTCACTTCCAAACCATCAATTAAAAGTCCAAATAGTGGAAACTATTTAAAGGTCATAAGCTATAAATGAGTTTTTTTTACGGAAAACTCACCTTAATAAGTGGAGAAAAATTTATAGAAAACTGTGATAAGCGAGAAAGGCTATGGGAATCTCAAGTGAACAAAACCCCATTCCTCCCCAGATTTTTTTATGCAGTCCGACTATGTGTGTGTATTGTGCACAAATAGCTTTGGGAGATCCGCTTCTGAATCTCACTTGATTAATTTGAGTTGTCCATTAATTTTAAAATATTTTTTCTTATTATTCGTTAAAAATTAGCTCTATCGGATATCGGATAATGGTAAATGTTGGATCCAACCTTTCAATTTTCCATTCATTATTCATGACCTAAATACTGAATGAAATTGGACCAAAATAAAGTTCTGGGTGGAGTAATTGACGAAATTCAAACTAATAGGGTGCGATCGAAACCTTCCTACATACGTATAATATATGAATCGATAGCGTAGTTTACTGGTTCTCTCTCTCTCTCTCTCTCTCTAAACTCTTGCTTATTACTCGCGAGCAGGCCACATCACTGATCAGAAGATTTTTGGGTTTCCCTCTAAAATTGTAAGGTTAGGGTTTTGATATTGTTGTTTCTGTTTAACGCCTTATTGATGAAATAGTACAGTGGATTGAGATAAACACTTGCTTGAATTTTGGGATTAGGTTATCATATCAGGAGTCAATCTTCAATATGTAACTTTGAAGTAAATATTTTTCGTGATATATATAACTATGTGGTTTTCAAGTTGAGCTTTGTGGCTTGAGTAGATAGTTTGTTTCCAAAGTTTATGTGGGAAAACCTCATATCTTTGTTCTCAAATTTTGGATCATATAGGTCCCGCAAATGAGAATGTTTAAACTGCATGCAGCATATGGTGTTGTCGTATTTATTTATTTATAACTCAGGTGTGTGGCCCAGCAAGCGCACTTTGACTATGAACCAATCTCACTATCCGCTGACGAGGGGCCCAATTAAAGTCAGAGCGAAGCTTCGTATGGACTGGCCCCCTAGAGTTCAATAGCACCTAGGAGGTTTTGAACGACCTATGGTGCTACCTTTGTTTATAGGAACTCACCACTCCTTTGCTGTCCTTTGTCGTTGTTTCTTCAGGAATCGAATGCATAGTTCCAACTTCCAAATACCATTTGCCCTCCTTATCCTGTCAATATCATTATGTCTTTGACTAGAATCCCCCATAATGTTTGATCAGAAATTCGTTTTGTTTGTTTCCATGACATGGTCACGTTACTGGGATTCACAAGTACTTGATTCAGTTGCATTCCTCTAAGACCTGAACTAAGGCGGCCTTTTGAATCCCTTTGCTAATGAGAGCCTTGGCTATGGTGCTTTGACCAATAGGTGCTTTAGTCATAGACTCTTCTACTTTAAAATAAAATAAATAAATCCAATTGAAAATTGGATTTCGGGTTGGGAGAATTAGCGAAATCCTAAATTGCATACGCACGAATGCCTTTATTGAGCGAAATCCTAAATTGCATACGCACGAATGCCTTTATTGAGCATGCCATCTCATCAAAGTTGAGAATTTTAGTAGTGACTAGTGCGGAGTTCATATTTTTTACGTCTTACCATCTTATATTTTTTGGTTATTGTTTCATATTATATTTTCATATCTTTTAGTTATCTTATGTCTTTTGGTGTCCTATATCAGGTATGGATCCATTTGGTAGTAAGACCCTGAATCAGCCTAAAGCAAGTCTCACTAGCCCTCAGGCTAAAGACGGAGGGAAGAAAAGTGTAGATAAGAAGGCAGCAGTGGATGAAGAAATGAAGAGAATGAATAAACTTCCTGCAAATAGTGTGTATGCTACTCATCGGTTGAGGGTTCTCAATAAAGTCCTCCAACTTTTGTCCATTCAGGTAGAAAAACATATCGCCTCCATTTTTGTTTTTTTGTTTTTTGGTTATAAATTCCGAGTTCATCTTGCGAGCATGCATTTGCAAAGTCACTAGGCATATTTAAATATGTCCACTTGTGCCTCTTATTCAGCCATAGTGTTTTTGGGATGCTGCAACATTTGTTCAAAATTCATCCCATCTTCTGGTTTCCTGAATATAGTAAGTTTATAGATTGTGCCACTTAGCTATCTCGTCAATTGATTCTGTTGTTCTGGTGACCATTCTGCTTCATGGTGCCCATTGGCTCTTATAGGCTGATGGATTACTAGAATCCTTGAATCAATTGGTTAACTTCATCGTATGAAGCCATTTCCAATTTTCCAGTGTCTCATGTATCGGTGATGGGAATTCAGATGCTCTTACATTCTAGGTTCTATTGAATAATGGGTGATATCCCACTTATGAAGAAGTAGCTTTAATTGTTGGATATATTTTCCTCCATATGGGGAATAGACTTTGAATGGAATACAATACGCTAATTAGGAGTAGGTTGAATCGTTGGATGCATTTCCCCCCTATTGGATCTCTAATTTTGGATGACATGTTTACAGTTTATTAAGTCTGTCTACCTATGTACATCGGTTGCTCTTATGTTTTCCTCTTATTAATTTTCAGAAGTATGATGTCTTCTATTTCCATGCTTTCTTTGATTCCAGAGATCCACATCGCAGGAGGAGGAATTGGAGTTGCTTTTTGCAAGTCTTTCTATATGAAAACGAAATCCAGATTGTCCAAGCAGTGGTCAGTTTGGTATCAAGTATTACTCCCTCTTTCAATATTCTGATGGTATTATACTCCAAATCCAATCATTCTTCAGTGTGTGCATTTTTGCATTTACATAATAGAGTTTGTTATGTTGTCCCATCTTTGGTTACTATAGTCATATTTAATTACAGGGCATTCGGTTCCAACTCTGTCTGAGATATTTTACTGAATCTTGTTTGCAATGTTCTAATCAGTGAATGCAATTACTTATTTTTGTAACTACGTTAAAGTCAACCCATGTGAACAGGAGTGTGATGCCATCTTTTGTTGTCTCACTGGTTATCTAGCTGTTTCTCTGCCCTTGCTATCTCAACGGCGTTAGTTTTCATTTTGCCTTGTCATCTATATCGCCTACTGTATAGCTCCTTTGTGGAGTAGGTGCCAAAGTATCTTTGACACTGACGAGTTTCTTCCTCCATTTAAGACTCAAAAGGTGTGTTGATGCATGAGCACATTTGGATTTGTCATGTACTAGAGGGCCGACACTCATTGTCTGTGCAGATCTTACGCGTCTGGTTTGTTCTCCTTCTGCACTTGCCACTTTATATCGAAACTCAGAAAGATGCCGACTGGCCTAGTTATTTCCTCAACAACCGAACTTTTACCGTGGCAAAACTTCTGTGACCAGAAAATATTTAACCGAATAGAACTGCTAAAAATTTAATTAGTAGGCAAGTTCAAGCAACACAGTTGTGATGTACGAGTTATTTTATTTTCCGCTATGAACTATGCGGTTCTGCTAAAACTCAGCTCACCAAATTTGCTGAAAACTCTTAACCCTGTATATTCTTACAATGTTGCTCTTGCAAAATTATGTGATTCTTATACTTATTTTGTCCGTCTAATGAATGGCAGGAACCAGTCAACGACTCAATGGATAGGTTCATCCCCTGTGAAGCTTGCCTGTAAAGCTTGCGTACGCTATTATTAAAACTGCTTACATGTAATGCTTGTGAATACCTTGTCTTGCGAAGGTTGCCCTGAGATAAAATCTGTAAGTGTCATTTGAGAAGGCATTTCAGTGCCTCCAGTATTCAAGCGAGCAACCCTTAGAATGTTCAAGAACTCTGCAAACTTAACATTTTGTTTCTACTTTGTAATTTCAGTTCCTGGTGTCTATGGCTTAATCTGGTGCTTAGTCACTACTATATTTTTATGGTTGCGTTGCAGCGATTCGTACCATGGTTGATTTGATTTCCCATTTCTTGTTTGTGGTTGCGTCGTCACAGTGCTGCTCAATTTAGGACTTGTTAGGTTGGCGTAGATGCACGATTCTTTCGCTGTGGAATTGCCTTGACCGTGGTTGGTGGTTTGGTTCAAATTGTAGAGTGGAATTGCCTCGACGCTTGCTCTCGCGGTTTCAACAGGAATAGTGTTTTGTTTCGTAAATTCCAGTCTTCAAAGACAGAAAAAGGAGTGTTTGCATCGGTCAAAGGGAGTGTAGAAATCAATGAGTGGTTTTCCAACAAGTCCTTTTAACTAGGGCAAATTTCATTTCGAACCCGTTAAGGACATTTTCAGTATTAACAAATGTTCTTAGCATGTTCTTAGCGGGTATTAATTATCATAACACGTCTTGGGCCGTCATTTTTCCTTTTCGTACTTTTGGGGTTTGGGCTTGGCCCATTTTTGTTGGTCTCTTGCCAACTTTTGGGTCTCGGGTAATCTTAGGTTAGTAATGTCTCCTACGAGTGTCCTTGTCCTTTTAATCTTTGTATCTTTTTAGAAATTAATAAAATTCTTTTGCCGAGAAAAAAATTTTTGTACTTCATTTTATTTCAATTAAACGCTTATAGTTCACAATACCCCTTAAATTCGATACCTCCCGTCTTAGATTTCGTCCAATTTATAATGGATTTTATTGAGTTGGCATATTTTCACATGAATTGGTATTTTTGACCCTGACATTGCTCCATTTTGTTCCTTAATTTTAAATAGAGAGCCAATATACATGAAATTGGGTCCATGAAATTTTCCAGAAAAAAAAATGAATGGTCTAGATTCGTAATACTGTAAATCTTCATTCATTTCCTTTCCCGGACAATTTCATGGACCCACCAGTTTCATATATCCGAACATTTTCGTTTCAAATACAAAAGTTACGGGTTCCACAGTGTCCAATTCCAACTCATGTAGAGTACCCAAGGTATTGTTCCAAGAGCAAATACTAATTTCTTCTTGTATGGTGATTTTAACACTTTCTTTTTCGTCTCAATTAAATTTTTTGTTTTTTTTTATGTGAATTTACAATGTTTTCTTTTAAGTGTGAAAATGTATACAAATGAAAAGTTAATGTTAAAAAGTTCACATCACAAGAAGACACAAAAATACTCCATTCATCCTAATTTACTTGTCTCAATTCTATTCTAATTAGATTAAAAAAATTAGTTATATCTTTAAATTGGTAATGAATTTTATATTCAATATGGATCTTATTTGATAGATCTCGATTTGTTCTATAATATAATGTTTTTAAAATCACATAAGACATTAGAAATTACAATATATAATAAAAATGTCACGAACTCCCAAAAATGACAATTAAATTAGGACTGAAGGAGTAGTGTGGTTATAAAAAAAAAACAAGTCTAGGAATATTCTTACTGACCACTCCCCCAACTACTACTTTTTTACATACGTGTGGGTCTCAACCATAATTAAATATGTAAGGCGAGGCCGATGCATATGCAAGAGATGTATGGTCGGAAAGTAATCGGTAAAAGCGTGTATGTGACATTGTTGTAAGAATATACTCCATGAGCGTGCAAATGACGAAAAAGAATTATACCTTTCTCCTTTTGGTTCTTTTTTCTAATATATATGGGCATCTCCTTTGGTTCCTACTTTTACTCTTCAGAGGGTTTGCTTCCATAAACCAACTTCTTCACCACCCCCAGTCCCCACAACGTAGAGAGAGAGAGAGATGATGATGATGAACGTCGTGGTGGCTCTGTTTCTAGTTCTGAGCTCACTCGTAGTAACAGCAGAGCCAGAGGCAAGGTGGACAGAGCATAGTAGGCGCCATAGCAGAGCAAACCCACCACCACCCGAAGACGCCATGGGAGAGAATTCGGCAGACAAGGTCAAGCAGGTCTTGGAGAGAACCAGAGACGTCAGAGAACACGCCAAGGAGGCCGTTTCCAAGGCTTTCGGCAAAGCGAAAGATTTCGTCCCGCGTACTGGAACCGGCGAGGTTTCGAACAAGGCGAAAGATGCCGTAAGGGCCGCGTGCCGGAGCTCCTATGACTTCGGCCAGACTGCGGCCGCCGTTGGCAGCGCTGTTGCGGAGAAAGTCGGAACGACTATGAACCAGTACGTGCCCGACGAGCGAGGCCGAGCAAAGATCGGCCAGTTCGCGACTAGCTTCGTCAGAAACGCTGCCGTCTATGGCTTACCCGAGGTCCTCAGATATTGGGTCCCTGGTCTGATCCATTTCTCTCTCTCTCTCTCTCTCTCTCTCTCTCTCTCTCTCTCGTATCTTCTTTCTTGATCAATTACTCTTTCTATATTATACAGCTATGCATGCATCCATGAAAAGATTAAATTACTTCCGCCGGGCCACCGGTGATCTGAACAGTTTATCTTGTTAAAGTTCACAAAATAGTATGTTTATTCCAAAAATTAGTTTAATCGGACATTTGGTTTATAAAATGAATGGTTGTGGACGAGTAATTATTCCACGCGGTGCCTTAAGTTATTTTCTTTAACACATTTGTATGAATTTTACACATTTTATGGTGTAGAAGAGGTTTGAGGCACCATGTGCCGGTGCCCCACGGGCATTGAATAATTTTCAACTGTAGACTGTAGTGGACAATTTAAGTTGATAGGGACCATCCATTTTAGAAACTAAAATTCAACTTTTGATATACTTATTGATATTCGGTCAAACTTATTTTTTGCGTGGACATATTATTTTGAGCCTTAGAGGATGAACGATTCAGATTATAAGAATAAACATATTATAAGAATAAACGCACGCTAGGGCTCACAACGCTGAATGGTAAAAAATCCACCATTTCTACTGTCGGTAGAAAGAATTTAATCTCATCTTAAAAGAGCAAACTAGTTACCAAAAGAAATAGATATCGATAAATTCTTTCAATTTGTGAATAGAATTTTGAAATCTTTTGACAAAAATGTATTTGTTTTGCCGACAGACTGTCTTTTGGGAACTAAAATGTACATTGCCTTTACTTGTGTAGCAAATAGCACGATTACGTGGTTCTGGGAGACTGGGATCAGGTGAAAGTGTACCACAATTTGCATCCCGAACGAGGGAGGCGACACTGGTTTTACCAGAAACTTGAGACTCCGTTTGGATGAATGGATGTGAATCCTAATGGATGGGCGCCTAATTACTGTTTGGTTTCCAGAAAAAGATTACAAATAACCCACATTATCAGTCATTTTGAAAAAATCTCCCAATCCAAACTTATTTTCGAGATCTATATGTAGACTATCAAAATCTATATCTAAGCTATTCTCATTGAGTATTGATGTCAAATCTATATCTTTGGTCTAGACTAAAAGGGGGTCATTTTTTCTGTTCCTTTAGAGCATCTCCAATGGGAGATGTCGAAGCTGAGGTGGACAATCAAACGGTTAGTTTTGGCATTAAGTTGTCATCCAACCATAATGTCTTTTATCATGCCAAAAGTGACATGGCTTTGAAATGAGGTGACGTGGCTTTGAAGGGAAGTCTCAACTTGTCAACTTTGACATCAACCTCTAGACTATCAATTTTCAAAAATTGACCATAAGCTTTCAATAATTTAACATAAAAGTTGGAGAGGAGGAGCATGATGTCAAATTACCACATCAGCCTTCAAAATAATTTGACATCTCCGCTTTTGACCACTCCTGTTGGAGATGCTCACTTCATGCATATATTGTCATAGTTTAAGTCTATTTTCAATTCTCTCCAACCCATATCCTTATTGATTGGAGATTACATAAGTACTGTTAAGTTTGTAATTTTGGTCTTGGCTAGTGCTAATTGCGATGGAGTATTTTTTTTTTTTTTTATGCATTCTTTCTTGGTGTTTGAATGTTAAGAGTATGGAATCCAACTGAAGGCATGGAACGTGCCATCGATGTGTTCTTTGTTACTCGTTGCGGACTTGTGAGCGGATTTACATCGAAGTTTGCAACTGTGTATGCAGGTGGAGTTCCTGTTTACTACATTGCTTCACGATCCCTTCGCGATGTGAAAACCGAGGATTATGAAGAAGCGAAGACGAAAACCGAGCATTATAAAGAAGAATTGAACAGATTGCGAGCAGAGGTCGACAAACTAGAGAGAAAATTGAGCGGTGGTCAGAATATCCGAGACGATGTTAAATTCGAGAGAGAATCCAGTGTCGGTGAGAATAACCAGGCCGATGCTAAATTCGAATCTGGAGCTGCGTCATGCTTGAATTCAAATGCGCACCTGAAGGCAGACGATACAATCAGAACGTGTATGATGAAGGAATTTAGCGGAATGTGTTATGACGAAGGAATTTAGTGGAAGATAATATGTTTGACGATCCGGTGGCCGGTCCCGGGGGTTAAGAAATCAAGAAAAGAACTGTCAACATCGGTATGGAAGTATCATATTCGACTTGGATTATTAGTACGAACTCTCTGTTACATATCAAGATCCTCCTCTTACGTGAAGGTTTTTATGCCGCAAAGTGAGATTGTATCGAATGGTGATAGTTGATGGATTGATAATATCACATCTCTATCACACTGCGTAATAGCAGATGTTCGTATCGAAAAACATGCCAGAACGTAATATAAACCATCCGCCCTACGGGTGGGGAGTAAATGTAATATACACAGAGCGTCATATTTATATTTTGGGGAAATTACAGTAAGCCCCCTCCAACTATACTTCGGTAACGAGTTACCCCCTTCATCGTTTAACTCGGACACTTAACTCCCTTCATCTTTTATCGTGTGACACTTAACCACCATCCGTTAGTCAAGAATACATACAACGGTACACTCTCTCTCTCTCTCTCTCTCTCTCTCTCTCTCTCTCTGCCCCTCCCAATGGTACTCTCTCTCTCTCTTTTCTATGAAATCTCTCTCTCTCTGCCCCTTCCAACGGTACTCTCTCCCTCTCTCTTTTTCTTTGAAATCTCTGTCTGTCTGTCTGTCTCTCTCTCTCTCTCTCTCTGTGATGGAAGGTAGCACTTGGTCTCATTGTATTTATGGTTGCAGACAAAATTTGGTTGTGAACTTTTCATCTAGGTCGACCCACCAAAATCTGAGAGCACTCAGTCCAACACAAAGAGCACCCAGAATTTACAGATCCGCAAGTCAGAGTTGCAGAGAAAGGTTGATGAATTGGAAAGTAGAGTGGAAGTATTGGAAGTAATGAAAGAACAAATGCATAAAGAAGTTCAACAAATGCAGAAAAAAAATTTGGGCAAATGCAGAAGGAAGTCCTATGTTTGAAGAAGGAATCGTGGTGGAAGAAAATAGGTTTCCTTTTGATTGTTCTCTTTTTTTTTATCCCACATGTACAAGAAAATGGAGATTGAAAAGTACCCAGCTTTGGCTTCGGTACAATATGAATGAGTATTGGTTGATTAATGTAGTGCATTTCAATAAAGATTACAACCCAGAAACAAAGTACTAAAAATGGTAGTTGTTACCCAAAAAGACAACCTACTTTTTTTAATTGTTTCGTGCATCGAACGGACACAACGCTAGAATGGATTAGTTTTGCACGTATATAGAATGGGTTGAACGCTAGTATGGAATTTGCTGGTAGGAACTACAGTGGGAACTAGTCGTTGGAGGTCATTTTACATTGGCCGGATTGACAGAGTGGACGACCGGGTGGTCGACTGGTTTTATCATCAGGGCATCATCTTATTTAGGGTTGAAAGAGGGTAAATTGGTAATTTTAGCAATTCCGTTAATGGCATCTTCCATTTTGCGCGAGATAAAAGATGAAGGGGGTTGAGTGTCCGAGTTAAACGATGAAGGGGGCAACTCGTTACCGAGGTATAGTTGGAGGGGGCTTAATGTAATTTCCCCTTATATTTTTTGAGACGTTTTCCTATTTGAGCTATTTAGGGCGCCGCTATTCGCAGCCCTTTATTTTCTCTCATAGCTCACTACATTTCGGTAAATGGTTGTTGAAAATTATAAATAACATTTCGGTAAATTGCTGTTGAAAACAAGATTATATTTCGGTAACTACATGTCGAAAATATGTTCAATTTTCGGTAAACAACTGCCGAACATACATTTTCGGTAAATATCTGTTGAAAAAAATATTATATTTCGGTAATTGGATGCTGAAAATATATCTCAATTTCGGTAACTAATTGTCAAGTATAATTGAAATTTTTTAACGAATTATAAAAAAAAATAGAGAGCTGCGAATAGCGGCACCCGCTATTTAAACCCAGAACAATTCTTTCTAGCAGCAGTTTCTCTTTACATTCGTTTGAACAAATTAATGTAAAACCTAAACAACCTCATCTTCAACCTTGTTATTCTTTTTGTACCACTAACTCATCAGCGATGTGACAAATCTTGGCAAAATCTTGAGAGAATCATGAGTATAAATGACAAATCTTGAGAGTATAAATAACAAAGCAACAAATACCGTCTGAAAATCTAAAAACTTCAAAAAGCTCTATCAGTATTTCAAGTTTTATTTATATATATATATTTTTCACGTTATGTGCTAATTTTCACAGTTGGTTTTGTGCTTGCAGTGAAGCAATCAATTCAAAAAGTCTAAGTCGCATTTTTACCCCAACGCATTCAGAAAACATACCTATTGATATCCGTTGAAGCTGATTTTTTACAAAGTCTCATACACAATTATTTTAAAATTTATTGGTATTTTTTTTGTAGAGCCTAGTATAGACCCCACACGGCGTGCAGTGAACCATGCGGTGGTCCTAGCTTGCCAACTGTTCTAGATACAAAAAGTCTAGGGGGAATTGCATTTCAGCGGAGAGAGGGGCAAAAAATGCCCAACTCATGGACCACTTTTTTGGAATTGTTCAGTCATGGGACGGAAAACAATAATTCCCAAGACATGAAATTGAAAGCCAAAAATACCCCTCCCTCCTGTCATGAATCAGGAGCAATTTAGGATTATACACGGGGCAATTTAGATTCATACATGGGACAACTTAGAGGGCAACTTGGGTTCATACACGGGGCAACTTAGATAGCAACTTAGGTTCATACATGGGGTAATTTAGATTCATACACGGGGCAACTTAGGCTCATACACGGGACAACTTAGAGGGCAATTTAGGCTCATATACGGGGCAACTTAGGCTTATACACGGGGCAACTTAGAGGACAATTTAGATTCATACACGAGGTAACTTAGAGGGCAACTTAGGTTCATACATGAGGCAATTTAGATTCATACACAAAGTAACTTAGAGGGCAACTTAGGTTCATACACAGGGCAACTTAGATTCATACATGGGGCAACTTAAATTAACACAGCTTGATAATTTCTTTCTTTATTTAATTACTTTTATTTTAGTTATTTAATTTCTATAAATACACCACATCTATATTAAAAAATATAATTCAAGAATTAAGTGTTTCAATTTTCAATTCAGTTGAACCGGGGCGAAAATCGTATTTTTTTGATCATTTTATTCTAAATGGTCATAATGAATTTTTTGTTGTAAGACCTTTCAACAAACACCCTAAGACTCATTATTTAGTTTCAAGGCTCTCTTAGGATGTCCATTGAAAGGCATTGGAGCCAAAAAAAATTATTACGACTGTTACCCAAATTATGCAACCTAGAGGGGGGGTGAATAGGATTGCTAGTAATAATTACCAATAAAAATTTATCTCTAACAATATATGCAAACAATAAGTATGCAATCAAAATAGAGAGATAGAGAGATAGAACCCGTTTATAGTGGTTCGGTCCGGATTTGTCCACGGTCCGGCCCTACTCCACTTCTCCTCAAGCAATTACTTGAAGGTTAGACTAATCTTTAAAAGATTACAACTTGTAAGTCTTGCGGGTGCTTACAAGAACCGAATGCCTCTAGCTTTCCCGAGGAGCTAGCACAACCGCAAGAATTTTCTCCGAAAACTTCTCAAAAACAATAACACCCAAATTCCAACCCGAATTTGGTCTTCTAAGCTTTCAAGTGTTTGACTCAAACACTCACTTAGGAAATACAAGTATGTGAAGAAGGTATGAAAATTATCGCTCACAACTTGTACAAATTTTCTCTCAAGAATAATATGAAAGTGGAAGAACAATGAGAATTTTTGGCTTTGATCTTTTGAGAATTTGCTCTTGCAATAATATGGAATGTTGTAGCTTGTGTATATCCTCATTAATGAGTTCTTGATGCCTTATATAGCCATCCATATGCTTCCTAGCCGTTGGAACTAGCCGTTGGAAACTAGCCGTTGGAAACTAGCCGTTTGAAACTAGCCGTTGGAAACTAGCCGTTGGAAACTAGCCGTTTGATAGAGTGGTCATCCGGGTGATCGTCCGATTGTCACAGCTTTCTGTTCAGACAGCCGGCTTGTCAGCCGGTTCGTCAACCTGTGGCTCACAATTTCATCTAAATAAACCGTTAAAGCATGTATTGAGCTCAATAAAGTCTTTGTAAATATAAATCATGAATCCAAGAGACTTTATGCTATATTTCAAGGTCACGAAAATATTTAATTCGGGAATCGACTTTTCGATAATTTTGTATTTGCCGAATAAAAATATCATTGAATTAATCATCAAAATAATTAATAGAGATGCATATAAATTTTCACAAATTATAATGCATACATTTTTCAACAATCTCCCCCTTTTTGATGATGACACAAAATGATAGTTTTTATTCAAGTAGGAGTTATGCCAATCTCCCCCTTAATACATGCACCAAAGCAGTTATCTATGATCAACGAGTAATAGCAATAATCATCAGATCATAGCAAGCAATTTTTTAAATTTGCCCAAAATAGCAAGATAGATCAATTAAAACTTGGCTTTTTCTCCCCCTGTGACATCATAAAAAAAACTAAAAAGAGAAAAACAATAGGGCCATGGTTCCAGCACCATGCCGCTCTTGCCCTGTAGCACTCTATCTTCGTTCATTGAGAGCTTGGCGTCCTTGATTTTCGTATTCTCGAATAATGGCTGCTACAACGGCAGCTATAATGCCAATCCAATACCACAGAGTATCCACATTTACATTCCATCCGAACCATGGTGGTATTCTCATGGTAAGTAACGCACACAGCAGAATGAAGATAAAGAGTTGCATCCAAATGGTTTGGATAAACAACCTGAACTCTGCTCGTTCGGCATCTCTTTCGTAAAACTCAAACGGTAACCCTTGCGGTATGTTTGCCATTGCTTGATGAGAGATTTAGGCCGAGAGAGAAGGAAAGATAGATAGATGAAGAGATAGAGAGAGTGTTGTTGAATTTATAGAGTATGAGAGAAGTGTTTGAGGATAAGGGATAGAGATACGGCGCCGAATAGAGATAGGATAGGGGCGGTGCCGAATAGAGATAGGATAGGGGAAGAAAATTGTGTTCGGGTGTTTATTGTTGTGTCCCCTTAATACATGCTCCCCCTAAAAGAGAGCTTTTTAAAGAATGCGAGGGGTATTACCGAGAATGATTATCCCTGCAAGCTTAGAGACAAGAAATTCATATCGGCGAAGTATATAAGAGACAATTTAAGCACTAAGCCATGAAGTTCATACAAACTAAGTGTAACAGACTTAATAAATCAGAGTTAGCAACGCAAAAGCTTGAATAAGTCTCAACCTCACGGTCGTCCGGTTGGACATCCGCTTGGACATCCGACTGACAAATGCAGGTTAAGTCCAGAAAACGTTTAAGAGGAGTAGCATTAAAGACCATAAAACTGATTTTCTTCATACCAAACACAGGAAAATGAAACATATGATAAAATGTTTGGAGGGTGATTTCTTTATCAAGATCATTTGTACTCTTCATCAAGTATGATATTTACGAATTCAATCAACTCAACATTGAATCCAAAAAAAAAACTTTTGACATCAAGAACACAAAACTTTTTCATAAATGATTAGACATGCCGAGTTCTCGTCGAATGAAACAAAATTGTTCTTCACCAAGGGGTTTTGTGAAAATGTCCGCCAATTGCTTGTCGGTACTAATAAAGTTAAGTTCAATATCCCCTTTTTGAACATGATCTCTTATAAAATGATGTCTAATCTCAATATGTTTTGTTCGAGAATGTTGAATCGGATTCTTGGTTAAGCTAATTGCACTAGTATTATCACATTTAATAGGAATATGATCATATTGCAAATTGAAATCCTCCATTTGTTGTTTGATCCACAATATTTGGGCACAACAACTTCCGGCCGCTACATATTCCGCCTCGGCGGTAGATAGAGCTACGGAATTTTGTTTCTTGCTATGCCAAGACACTAGAGAGTGCCCTAGAAATTGGCAAGTCCCACTTGTACTTTTACGATCAACTTTGAAACCTCCAAAATCCGCATCCGAATAACCAATTAAATCAAATGCAACTCCACGTGGATAAAACAATCCTAAGTCATGAGAACCGGCAACATATTTAAAAATACGTTTAATAGCTTTTAAATGCGATTCTTTAGGACATGATTGAAATCTAGCACACATGCAGACACTAAACATTATATCAGGTCTACTTGCCGTGAGATAAAGTAATGAGCCGATCATACCTCGATACATCTTTTCATTGACGGCCTTACCATTCTCATCTTTGTCTAGCTTAGTTGATATGCTCATTGGTGTGCTCATTGGCTTTGATCCTTCCATGCCAAACTTCTTAATAAGTTCTTTCGCATACTTGGCTTGGTTGATTATGATCCCCTCATTAGTTTGCTTGATTTGAAGTCCGAGGAAGAAGTTAAGCTCCCCCATCATACTCATTTCAAACTCACCTTGCATACACTTAGCAAACTCTTTGCACATATTATCATTAGTGGCACCAAAGACAATATCATCAACATATATTTGAATAATGAGCATATCTTTACCTTTGGCTTTAATGAAAAGAGTAGTATCAATTTTTCCACGAGTAAAGCCATTGTCAAGCAAGAATGAGCTAAGTCTATCATACCATGCACGTGGTGCTTGCTTCAAACCATATAGAGCTTTTGAGAGTTTAAAAACATGATCGGGGTATACATGATCTTCAAAGCCGGGAGGTTGTTTGACATAAACTTCCTCATTTATGAACCCATTCAAAAATGCACTTTTCACATCCATTTGATAAAGCTTGAAATTTTTGAAAGATGCAAAGGCAAGTAATATGCGAATAGCCTCTAATCTAGCTACCGGTGCAAAAGTTTCTTCAAAATCAATACCTTCTTCTTGATTATAACCTTGAGCAACAAGTCTAGCTTTATTCCTAACAATATTTCCGGATTCATCTAGCTTGTTACGAAAAACCCATTTAGTACCTATAATAGTGTGATCAAGAGGCTTAGGTACTAATGCCCAAACTTTATTCCTTTCAAATTGATTTAACTCATCTTGCATGGCCAAAATCCAATTTTCATCATCTTGAGCTTCCGGAAAGTTTTTAGGCTCAATTTGAGAAACAAAAGCTTGATTTTCACAAAAATTTCTATGAGACGAGCGAGTGGTTACCCCTTTCGAAACTTCTCCAAGAATCAAGTCCTTTGGATGGTTTTGCACGAATCTCCAATCCTTGGAAAGATCTTGGTTGTCTCCCATGGCATCTTGAGGTTGATTAATAACTTCATCTTCTTTGATTTGAGAGCTTTCTACTTGAGTATCACCATCAACTTTTTCTTGAATTGTCAAGTCATGAATCTTATGTGTAATCTCTAAGTCATCATTATTAACAACATCCTTAGTAGCACAAGGATTAGATTCATCAAAGGAAACGTGAATAGATTCTTCAACAAGATTAGTGCGCTTATTATAAATTCTATATGCTTTGCTAGTAAGAGAGTAACCAATAAAGATGCCTTCATCCGATTTTGAATCAAATTTACCCAAGTTATCTTTTCCATTGTTTAATACATAACATTTACAACCGAAGGCATGAAAGTAATTAATGTTGGGTATTCTACCATTCCAAAGCTCATAAGGAGTTTTCTTGAGGATAGGCCTAATTAAAACTCGATTCAAAATATAGCATGAGGTATTAACGGCTTCCGCCCAAAAATATTTTGGCAAAGAGTTTTCACAAAGCATAGTGCGGGCCATTTCTTCCAGAGTACGATTTTTTCTCTCTACTACTCCATTTTGTTGAGGAGTACGAGGTACGGAAAAGTTATGACCAATACCATGTTCATCACAAAACTTTTCATATAAAGAATTGTCAAGTTCTTTTCCATGATCCGTACGAATGTTAGAAATAACAAAGCCTTTTTCATTTTGAACTCTTCTACAAAGTTTAGTGAAATTAGGATAAGCCTCATTCTTATGAGCTAGGAACATCACCCATGTATATCTAGAGAAATCATCAACAACAAGAAGACAATAATAGTTTCCACAAAGACTTGGAGAGCGAGTTGGTCCAAACAAATCCATATGAAGTAATTGCAAAGGTCTAGTAGTTGAAACAACATTTTTGGACTTAAAAGAAACCTTGGTTTGTTTTCCTTGTTGGCAAGGACCACAAAGTCTATCTTTTTCAAATTTGATTTTAGGAAGACCTTTTACCAAATTTTTTCTAGAGAGTTTTGAAATAGCATCCATACTTGCATGTCCTAGGCGCCTATGCCAAAGCCAACTATTTTCACTCAAAGCGGAAAAACATTTTATATCACAATTACTTAAATCATTGAGATTAAAAACATATACATTTTCAAGTCTTTGTCCAACGAAGAGTGTCTTGTTGCTTTTGACATTTTCAATGATACATTTGAATTTTTCAAAGATAACACGATTTCCTCTATCACATAATTGACTTATGCTAAGAAGATTGTGTTTTAAACCACTAACAAGTAAAACATCTTCAATAATAGAAGAATTACCTATATCACCGATTCCTATGATTTTGCCTTTGTTGTTGTCTCCAAATGTGACATGTCCACCATCTTTAGACGAAAGAGAATTGAAAGCCCTCTTGTCACCGGTCATGTGTCTTGAACATCCACTATCAAGGTACCAACTTCCTTCCTTGAGAGAACTTTTGAAGCATACCTACAATAGCACATCAATTCTTGACTTTTGGTACCCAAATCATCTTGGGTCCTTGAAGGTTAGCATTGATACGGTTCTTAGGAACCCAAACCTTTTTTGCATTAGAAGATGAGTATCCTTTCATAGGACATGTAGGAGAAATATGACCAATTTTACCACAATAATGACATGTCAATTTAGAATGGCTAGAAGGAGGAACATCTTTTTCAAAAAGATTTTTGTGTTGAGTGGGATTATAACCAATTCCGGCCTTGTGAAAAGAAACCATTTGTTTTCCAAGAAGAATGTCTAAACTTTCTTTTCCATTAGTGAGTTTTGAAAGAGAATTAGTTAAATCATCAATTTGTTTTTCTAAAGATTCGTTTTTGGAAGTATCCTTCAAATACTCTTTTTCTTTTTCCAAAGAGGTTCTTAAACTTTCATTTTCTTCCTCCAAAATATCTTTCTCTTCAATTAAATCATCTATTTCTAGTGAAAGATCTTTAGCAACCTTTTTAAGAAATTTGTTTTTAGAAACAACCTTTTCAAATTCTACTTTCAACTCTTTATAGGCAATAAATAATTCATCAAAGGAATAGGATGAGTCGAGATCTACCTCGTTTTCTTCGATGGCCATGAAACACAAGTTAGCGACCTCTTGTTGCTCATCGTCCTCATCAGAGCTACTATCGTCACTATTGTCCCATGCGGCCATCATAGCTCTCTTTTTGTCCTTCTTTGAATATTTTTTTGCATATGGACATTCACTTTTGATGTGGCCGGGCTTCTTGCACTCGTAGCAAATGATTGGATCCTTTTTACTATTTTCTTCTTTGCCTCCATCTTTTCTTGAAAATCCTCTGCCTTTGTGAGATGCTCTATTTTTGAGGAGTTTCTTGAACGTTTTTGTGATGAGCGCCATTTCATCATCCTCACTTTCGTTGCTTGAATCCTCCTTGCTTTTTGATTTGCTTGTTGTACTTTTGAAGGCAAGATCCTTAACTTTCTTCTCTTTTTCACCCTTGAGGTTGTGATGCATTTCCTCCGTCATGAGAGATCCCATGAGCTTGTCCATCGTGTATGTTGAGAAATTTTTGGATTGTAGGATGATGGAGGTGGTAGTGTCCCAATTGGTTGGCATGGAACGGAGCACCTTCCTTGTCATTTCGGATTGACTGTAAATCTTTCCAAGAGCTTTTAAACCGTTAGTAATACTAGCAAATCTAGCAAACATTTGAGATATAGATTCATCCGGTTTCATTTTGAAGAGCTCATAGCTATGCACAAGAATATCAATTTTGGACTCCTTAACTTGACTATCTCCTTCATGTGACATTTCTAACTTATCCCATATTTCTTTAGCCGATTCACATGCGGAAACACAATCATATTCATTGGGAGTAATAGCACAAAAAAGAAGGTTCATAGCTCTATAGTTCTTTTCTATTGAAGCCTTTTCCAAATGACTCCACTCATAATCTGGTTTAGGCATAGTCTCTTCTCCAACTTTCTTAGTAGGAATAATGGGACCATTTTTGATAATTTTCCATAGATCATAATCCGTGGATTGAATAAAGATCATCATTCTATTTTTCCAATGAGAGTAATTTTCTCCGGTGAACAAGGGAGGTCTATTGGACGATTGACCTTCGATACAAGAAACATTACTAGTGGTTGCCATGGATCTTAACTCTTAGATGGTTAAATCTACAAACAAGAGCCGAGGCTCTGATACCAATTGTTACCCAAATTATGCAACCTAGAGGGGGGGTGAATAGGATTGCTAGTAATAATTACCAATAAAAATTTATCTCTAACAATATATGCAAACAATAAGTATGCAATCAAAATAGAGAGATAGAGAGATAGAACTCGTTTATAGTGGTTCGGTCCGGATTTGTCCACGGTCCGGCCCTACTCCACTTCTCCTCAAGCAATTACTTGAAGGTTAGACTAATCTTTAAAAGATTACAACTTGTAAGTCTTGCGGGTGCTTACAAGAACCGAATGCCTCTAGCTTTCCCGAGGAGCTAGCACAACCGCAAGAATTTTCTCCGAAAACTTCTCAAAAACAATAACACCCAAATTCCAACCCGAATTTGGTCTTCTAAGCTTTCAAGTGTTTGACTCAAACACTCACTTAGGAAATACAAGTATGTGAAGAAGGTATGAAAATTATCGCTCACAACTTGTACAAATTTTCTCTCAAGAATAATATGAAAGTGGAAGAACAATGAGAATTTTTGGCTTTGATCTTTTGAGAATTTGCTCTTGCAATAATATGGAATGTTGTAGCTTGTGTATATCCTCATTAATGAGTTCTTGATGCCTTATATAGCCATCCATATGCTTCCTAGCCGTTGGAACTAGCCGTTGGAAACTAGCCGTTGGAAACTAGCCGTTTGAAACTAGCCGTTTGAAACTAGCCGTTTGATAGAGTGGTCATCCGGGTGATCGTCCGATTGTCACAGCTTTCTGTTCAGACAGCCGGCTTGTCAGCCGGTTCGTCAACCTGTGGCTCACAATTTCATCTAAATAAACCGTTAAAGCATGTATTGAGCTCAATAAAGTCTTTGTAAATATAAATCATGAATCCAAGAGACTTTATGCTATATTTCAAGGTCACGAAAATATTTAATTCGGGAATCGACTTTTCGATAATTTTGTATTTGCCGAATAAAAATATCATTGAATTAATCATCAAAATAATTAATAGAGATGCATATAAATTTTCACAAATTATAATGCATACATTTTTCAACAACGACCATTTAGAATGAAATGATCAGAAAAATAACATCTTTGCACTGGTTCAAATGGATTGAAAATTGAAACACTTATTTTTTTAACTATATTTTTTAATATGTATATAGGAAAAAAAAAACAGTCGGATTCAGTAGAGACAATACTTACACCCCATGCTTAGAGTGTTGATTCGTGTGCCAAAAATGTTATTTCTGAAGGCTATAAAAAGAGGATTTTGTATTTCAACTATATTCTTTAACTACAAAATTGAAATACATAATTTTTAACTGTATTTTTTAATATATAAATAATGTAAAAAAATAAGTGTTTCAAATTTTAATCCGTTTGAACCGGTACAAAGATATTATTTTTCTGATCATTTCATCCTAAATGGTTGTAGTAAATTTTTGGCTCTAAGGTTTCAACGAGTACCCTAAAATTTTTTATTTAGTTTTATAGTTCTCTTGGATGTACATTGAAAGGCCTTAGAGCGAAAAATTTATTACGATAATTTATGATGAAATGATCAAAAAGTAATATCTTTGCACATGTTCAAACGGATTGAAAATTGAAACACTTATTTTTGTAACTATATTTTTTAATTTATAAAGGACAAAAAAAAAGGAAAAAAAAACAGTCGGATAGAAAGAGAGAAAATGAAATAAAGAGAAAAAAAACGAAAAGAAGAAGAAGATTCAAACTGGAAAGAAAGAAAATGAAATAAAGAGAAAAAAAAAAAAAAGGTAAACTAGAAAGAAACGGGTATAAGCCTAAGTTGCCTCATATATGAGCCTAAGTTGTCCCATGTAGGAGCTTAAGTTGTCCTTTAAGTTGCCCCGTGTATGAATCTAAATTGCCACATGTATAAATCTAAGTTGCCCCGTGTATGAACCTAAGTTGCCCTCTAAGTTGTCCAGTGTATGAATCTAAGTTGCCCCTGATTCATGACAGGAGGGAGGGGTATTTTTGGCTTTCAATTTCATGTCTTGGGAATTATTATTTTCCTTCCCATGACTGAGCAATTCCAAAAAAGTGGTTCATGAGTTGGGCATTTTTTGCCCCTTCCTCCACTGAAATGCAATTCCCCCAAAAGTCTATACGTGGGCTTTACATGTATGTAAGATGTTATGTTTAATATTCCTATTATATTTGGAATGTTGTGTATGTAGCATAATTGGATATATGATGCCGAATCCTCTCTATTTGCTTCGGATAAGTTTGGTTCATTTGATACATTCGGGTTTAAAACGCCCCAAAATTTAAAGGGATAAAAAAATACATTTTTAAATTTGAATCGTCCAAAACACTTTTAGACAGCCTGAATGCACTAAGGGCTTGTTTGGATGCCACACTATGAAGGGGTATTGTCCAATCCCTCTTCTAATCCATGGGGCCGGTTCTAAGGCGTGGTTTGGGAAGACAAAAATCGGGAGATTTGATAATACCCTCTCCTCCATAACCCCCCTAATACCCCCTGAGGGGGCCTTACATATGGTTATATTTTGAATTAGCATTGTGGAATCCCCCCTCCTAATACCCTCCTCTTTTCCATTTCAACTACAAAACAATTTATCCCTCATTCAAATCAAATATTATTTAATCTCCGTCACATTAATATGGGCCCATATTTCTTACATAATACCCCCTACTATTCAATCTCCCTTCTTACAAAATACCTCCAAATCTAATCCCACATCCAATCGAGCCTTAAATAAACTGTACCAGTCTGAAGCCAAATTTACTGGATCCAATCCTGAATTTATGGTAGACTGGTGGTAGCATAGTTGTGAATACTGTTTCGTACCGGTTGATACCGGCCGATACGTACCGATTTGGAGAGAAAACAGTACTCCAACCATACAATACCGTTCCAGCCTCAATACCGGTCGGTACCGGAAATTCCGGACAATACCGGGCGAGATGGTGGTACCGAAAATTTCGAGCAGTATTTTGCTAATCTTTTCTCAGTGAGAAATTCTCACACATCACACGCAATGATAGAGAGAGAGATTGAGAGAGAATCAAGAGATACAGAGAGAGAGAGAGAGAGAGAGAGAGAGAGAGAGAGAGAGAGAGAGAGAGAGAGACCAGAATGATCGGAGCAAGAGGCGGCTGGAAGAAGAAGAAGAAGAAGGCGGTGGCAGTAGACGGAGTCGGAGAAGACAAGGGGTTGCAGAGGATTTGCTAGGCGGCACGGGTAATGACAGAAAAGTGGATTTTGGTGTTGTGAATGAAAGAAGAGAGTGGGTTTTGTTGTTGTATGTGTAATCATTTTTTTAAATTCCAATTACGTATACTATATATATACTTATGTCAGTATATTTTATAATTTCCAATTACATGTATATATACGCTCACTTTTCCATCACTTCTTCATTACGTTTTTTTTTTAAATTTCGGGGAATAACAGTTCTTATAACAAATAATATGGATAACTTTAAATGTTTTACAAAAAAAAAAAGGTTAAAACATTTGTATTCTAAAATGAAATTATTATCTAAAAATTAATGGTAAATATCAACTTATTCTAATTAATACTATGAATTAAACCAATTTTGAGCGTTAAAAAATCAATTTATAATTATACATTGGTAATTGCACTAAATTTGAAAAAGTACCGATATTTGACTTGTACCGGTACGTATCATATCTGTAAGAAAATCGATACTCTTGCTTGTACGGTACGCAGAACTTTGGGCGGTAGTGGAGAACCTTTTGCTTCTCCACATCGATGCTCCTTCAGTGCGTTGGTTACTTTACTCTTTAGAGAGAGAAGCCCGGTAGAAAACCCGAAAAGGAGGGAGAGAGAGAGGGGAGGGAGAGGGAGAGGGAGGGAGAGAGAGAGAGATATGGGAATACGGGATTTCATCAGCTCAACCACCGACAAACTGAGCTCGCCGGTGACGGCCGCTTGCCGGAGCTCTTACAATATCAGTCGGGGCGCCGTCACCACAGTTAATAGCGTCGTTATGGAAAACGTCGTTCCGACTGTGAATTATTACGTGTCCGATGAAGAAGGCCGGGCAGTGATCGGCCGATTCGCTACTAGCTTCGTCAAAAACACCGCCGTCTATGGCGCACAAGAGTGTCTCAAGTGGGCTACTGGTCTGATACATTTCCTTTCCTCTCCCTTTATGTTCTTTCTTGAAAATTCCTCTCCCTATATCTATGCGTGTAAAATATGCTTGTTTAACAATATAGCATGATCAGTTACTTACCCAAAAATAAAAAAATAAAAAATTACAGCATGATCAATTACGTGGTTCTGGGATCAGTTGCGTTTCCTAATGAACGCGCTTACTTGTTTGGTTTTCAAAAAAAAGATTGCAAATCGAGAGCTGCTATTCCCCCCTCCCCTGACACATACCCCTCCCGGCCCCACCACCCCTTTTCCGGAATTACCCCGCCCCTTTCTCTCTCTCTCTCTTTCTTCCTTTTCTTCTTTCTTTCTTTACAGTTTCTTTCTTTCTTTTCCTTTTCTTTCCAGTTTTTTTTTTTTTTCATTTTATTTCTTTTTCTTTCTTTCTAGTTTGAATTTTTTTTTCTCTTTAATAATAGGTTCAAGTCTAATTCTAGGCTTTGTAAAGTAATTAAGAAAAAAAAAGTGTTTCAATTGATCATGTTTATACGACTGTTTTTTTTTTCTTTTTTTGTCCTTTATAGATTAAAAAATATAGTTACGAAAATAAGTATTTCAATTTTCAATCCGTTTGAATCAGTGCAAAGATGCTATTTTTTCTGATCATTTCATCCTAAATGGTCGTAATAAATTTTTGGTTCCAAAGCCTTTCAATGGACATCCTAAGAGAGTCTTAGAACTAAAAAATAAGTCTTAGGGTGTTTTGTTGAAAGGCCTTAAAAAGATATGAGTAATTAAATAAAGAAATAAATTAAAATAATATGATCAGAATAAAAAAATCTTCACACCCGTTCAAACGCATTAAAAATTGAAGCACTTAATTTTTTAACCATATTTTTTAATATATATAAACGGTCTAAAAAAATTAAGTGCTTAAATTTTCGCTTAATTTTTTAACCATATTTTTTAATATATATAAACGGTCTAAAAAAATTAAGTGCTTAAATTTTCGCTCCGTTTGAATGGGTGCAAAGATCTTGTCAATATAATCAGAATAACAAGATCTTTGCACCGATTCAAACGGAGGGAAATTTGAGCATTTAATTTTTTGACCGTTTATATATTAAAAAATTAAGTACTTTAATTTTTAATGCGTTTGAATAGGTGTGAAGATCTTTTTATTTTGATCATATTATTCTAAAGAGACATAATCAAATTTTGTCTCTAAGGCTCTCATAATTACGTTTCTGCTCCATAGGATTGTAAATTGATGGTGAGAATTTCTTTTTAACCCAAACGAAAAACCCAAACGTCGCCGTTTGGGGCTAGCAGAGCCCAGACCAATTAAAATGGCGGAGAGAGGTAATTAAAAGGGCTAAGGGAGGGTAAAAGAGGAAAAAGGATGTGGGACCGGGAGGGGTGTGTGTCAGGGGGGGTGGGAAAAGCAATTTACTTGCAAATCACCTACATTATTCTTTTAGTGATCAATTCAAATCCGGCGTGAAAAGCTTTCGAATCCAAATTCGTTGTTGAGATCTATATGTAGGGTGTAGTCACAATAGGTGTGCGTAAGCAAGCTGGTCCTGATGCGAGAGTTATAAAAAAAGTTCGGAAAAGACAGTCTTTCAGTGCCTTCAGCGTTGTCTTACATAAAGGGAATTGATTTTCGCGCTCCAAAATTTACTGCAGGCGCTCCACCTTTTTGTTTTTATACTGTGATATTGCAACATCAGTGTATATTTTGTTTTTACACTGTGCATGGCAACATCATAGTATAAAAACAAAAAGGTGGAGCGCCTGCAGTAAATCTTGGAGCGCGAATATCAATTTCCTACATAAACTTTCTCCAATTTTTGTCTCCATTTTCATACTTTCAACTATTCTCGTTGTTGAGATGAACATGTGATATAAAAATTTTATGAAGAAAATTTGAAAACAGTAACTAAAAGTTACATAATACCGAATGTCGGCTCCCTTCCGGAAAGGTAAATAAGTACTTATTTTTTAAGAAGGCAATTTCAAGCTCAAAAATTATGTGCTTACGCAAATAATTTTTCTATCAATATAGATCTTATTTGATAGATCTCATTGAGATCTTTAATACGGTGTAAGAAAATTTGAAAAATTATTTTTCATTTACATTATTTTTGAGTTTGAAAATATAAAATAAGTACTTATTTTTTAAGAAGGTGTTCTGGAACGGGGCCTAACAAAAATTAATTTTGTCCAAAGTCTATATCTGATACTATTCTCATTGAGTATTTATGCCAATTCACTTTGTTTGAAATCCATTTCTATCCAAACGGAGCCTGATTGACCGATGTCCCTCTTCGATTTCAATGAGTAGAGGACATTAGCTACAAGTGAATTGCCTCTAAGAAGTGGCACGAGGTAGCATTTTTGTAGGGTATGGAAGGAATCTATTCATTGCGATGTTACTCTTGATGTGGATGGCTGGTTAGAAATTCTGTTTTTGTAATGTTACTTCAGTTAAAAGGACCTTAGGATTTAAATTTCAGAGTTTCTTTTCATTTAGGTCGGATAACTTTGGTCTAGACTAGATAGTAGGGGCTGCTATTTCAGCGGTAAAAGTTTTTTAGAGCCGCCACTTTGTGCATCTCGATCTCCGGTCCTCTTCCACCCATATCCTTATTGAATGGAGATTACATAGGTACTGTTATTGTTGCAACTCTGGCATATACTGGTGCTGATTTGCGATCAACTTTTTTTATGCATTCTCTCCCCTTTCCTGGTGTTCAAGTGTTGACTATGGAATCCAATTGAAGGCATGAACGTGCCTTTAAGTTTCTTGGTTTCCATTGAGACTCCAAATTTTCTCTTCACTTCTTGCCCTCTGCTTTATGGCTACCGCAGTTGAAGTTTAGATGCAGAAGTGGAATTACTTCTCTTACAGCAAATGGGCGGTAACTGGTAACTATTTTGATGTTTTTTCCCTTTAGATGCACATTTTCTGTTTGTGATTTATTCGACTGTATCATCGCTAACTATACCCACTGTTGTGCAATTTCGCAACTCGGGCACTGACTTCATATTTTACCTGGAGTGTGAATTTTCTAAATCGATGTTTCCTTAGTTACTTGTTGCGGACTTGTGAGCTGATTTGTGTTTTCATGCATCGGCGGATTGTTTGAAATTGTGGACTTCTCTTTCACATTAGTTTGTTACCTCCACTTATTGATTGTCCAGACTTCGGAGCTCCAAAATTGTTAGGTTCACATATGAATCATTTTCTGGTGCTGAGCTGGAATTTATCTGGGAAGCCAAAGTTTACCTCTTTAACTGTATATGTAGGTCCTGTTTACAATATTGCTTCACGATCCCTTTGTGATGTGAAAGCTGAGGATTATAAAGAACTGAAGATGAAAACTGACCATTATAAAGATGAAGTGCAGAAATTGCAAGATCTGGTCAATAGACTAGAGAGAAAATTGAGTGGTGGTGAGAATGTCCAAGACGATGTTAAATTCAAGAGAGAATCCAGTGTTGGTAAGAATTACCATGCCGATCTCAAATTCGAATCTCGAGTTGTGCCGTGCTTGAATTCAAATGCACACCTGGAACCAGAAGATGTGATCAGAATCTTTACGATGAAGGAATTTATTAGCGGTAGATTTATGTTTGATAATCTGGTGGTCCCTGGGGTGAAGAAATCAAGTAAAGACCCATAAATATTTGAAAGTGGTACGGAAGTATCAGGTGTGAGCAACTGATAAAGTTGTATGATGATGATTGATGGAAGTATTGTTTGGTTGTTGTTTGTGGTATGTGCGAGATTAATTGTGTTTCGGTCCGATTAATCTTGTAGGACATCGTGTATTTTGTTGTCATTCAACTACGGTTCCATCTTATCAATTGGGAATGCAGTGCTATAGTTCCTGTTCTCAGAAATAATTTGTGCTTTCAGTTTCCAAATACCTCTCGTCACAGGATAGGACAATGTTTGGTGGTTGTATGGTTGCTGACAAGAAATTGAACTTTGTCAATGAGATATGTGGTATTCTGGTGGATAGGGTGAGCATTGAAAGTTAAGTAAATACTACTATATTTTTTTTGCCTAGATTGTTATAGCGTGTTGTCTCAAATTCAACTCGGATTATGAGTACGAACTCTTTGTAACGTATCGAGGTCCTCTCAAGTTTCAACGCAGGAAGGGAGTTTCCATATCTCAATCGAACCCCAAGAATCAGCCTTGAAAGAGTTTGATTCAGTTTAAGCAGAGAATTTCAAGCTACAGCTACTCTTTCATTTGGATGGATGAGAGATTTACAGTTTCTGCAGCTATGCTTCAATGTTCAAACACTTCAAACAGTTCCTGAGGAACTAAAAGGTGATAGCTATTATTCTATTAACATTAGCTAAAAACACCTCCCAACTTCTGAATAACCAGTTTTTTTCAGTTCATATAAGCCCATTATCGGGTCACGCAGAAGCTACAACGAACATTTGGGAGCAAACTCGCCAAAAGTAACAATTATAAGGACTCGCCTTTACTTGTCCCTTTACTTGTACTCTCTAAACATGACCTAGTCCACAAACAGTTTACTTGTTGGGTGTTGCAATACCATCTGACATCCACTTTTAGTGTACCGTTTGCTAAACTGAATGCTCTAACGCCAAGTCTTAAGCAACTGCAACCAGGGATGGATGGAGAGGCGGATGAGCAAGAGCAATTGCCTGCTTCAAGTTTAAAAACAAAAGCCTATTCAAGGATTTGGTCAGAATATTGAGAATTATGTGGGTTTGCCTCCCAAGTTTAATACATTCGTAGCACATTATCCTATCGTCGGTGCAAGTTGCCCACTTAATAGTATAGAATCTTGCGTCCATCGTTACTGCAAGAGCCTTTTGATTTTCCATTTTCCACCTTTCTTTCAAAAATCATTCTCACCCAGTGACTTGAAATTTTTTACAAATTAAACAAACACAACTTTGTGTTGTGACCATATATGAAAAAGTATCAGATAATCATACAGAGGATCAGTACAGGAGTACCATCAAAATGTTTGAAACTGTTCTTGCCAGAGAATGGAGTGTCTTTAATGCTCTTCTCTTGGCCAGAAACTCCTCAATTTCTCTTGTACTGCTTTGGGCACATTCTGCAGAAACTGAGAGTGCAAAGGACACACAAGCCACAATAGCTGCAAGAAGACGGCTCAAGAGAACATGGCTGCTAGGTAAAAGTGAGAAGAAAGAACGAATATAAAGAGAATGACAACAGGATCACTCAAATTGTAAACATCGGTATGGAAGTAATTTAGCAGAATGTGTTATGACGAAGGAATTTAGCAGAAGATAATATGTTTGACGATCCGGTGGCCGGTCCCGGGGGTTACGAAATCAAGAAAAGAACTGTAAACATCGGTATGGAAGTATCATATTCGACTTGGATGATTAGTACGAACTCTCTGTTACATATCAAGATCCTCCTCTTACGTGAAGGTTTTTATGCCGCAAAGTGAGATTGTATCGAATGGTGATAGTTGATGGATTGATAATATCACATCTCTATCACACTGCGTAATAGCAGATGTTCGTATCGAAAAACATGCCAGAACGTAATATAAACCATCCGCCCTACGGGTGGGGAGTAAATGTAATATACACAGAGCGTCATATTTATATTTTGGGGAAATTACAGTAAGCCCCCTCCAACTATACTTCGGTAACGAGTTACCCCCTTCATCGTTTAACTCGGACACTTAACTCCCTTCATCTTTTATCGTGTGACACTTAACCACCATCCGTTAGTCAAGAATACATACAACGGTACACTCTCTCTCTCTCTCTCTCTCTCTCTCTCTCTCTCTCTGCCCCTCCCAATGGTACTCTCTCTCTCTCTTTTCTATGAAATCTCTCTCTCTCTGCCCCTTCCAACGGTACTCTCTCCCTCTCTCTTTTTCTTTGAAATCTCTGTCTGTCTGTCTGTCTCTCTCTCTCTCTCTCTCTGTGATGGAAGGTAGCACTTGGTCTCATTGTATTTATGGTTGCAGACAAAATTTGGTTGTGAACTTTTCATCTAGGTCGACCCACCAAAATCTGAGAGCACTCAGTCCAACACAAAGAGCACCCAGAATTTACAGATCCGCAAGTCAGAGTTGCAGAGAAAGGTTGATGAATTGGAAAGTAGAGTGGAAGTATTGGAAGTAATGAAAGAACAAATGCATAAAGAAGTTCAACAAATGCAGAAAAAAAATTTGGGCAAATGCAGAAGGAAGTCCTATGTTTGAAGAAGGAATCGTGGTGGAAGAAAATAGGTTTCCTTTTGATTGTTCTCTTTTTTTTTATCCCACATGTACAAGAAAATGGAGATTGAAAAGTACCCAGCTTTGGCTTCGGTACAATATGAATGAGTATTGGTTGATTAATGTAGTGCATTTCAATAAAGATTACAACCCAGAAACAAAGTACTAAAAATGGTAGTTGTTACCCAAAAAGACAACCTACTTTTTTTAATTGTTTCGTGCATCGAACGGACACAACGCTAGAATGGATTAGTTTTGCACGTATATAGAATGGGTTGAACGCTAGTATGGAATTTGCTGGTAGGAACTACAGTGGGAACTAGTCGTTGGAGGTCATTTTACATTGGCCGGATTGACAGAGTGGACGACCGGGTGGTCGACTGGTTTTATCATCAGGGCATCATCTTATTTAGGGTTGAAAGAGGGTAAATTGGTAATTTTAGCAATTCCGTTAATGGCATCTTCCATTTTGCGCGAGATAAAAGATGAAGGGGGTTGAGTGTCCGAGTTAAACGATGAAGGGGGCAACTCGTTACCGAGGTATAGTTGGAGGGGGCTTAATGTAATTTCCCCTTATATTTTTTGAGACGTTTTCCTATTTGAGCTATTTAGGGCGCCGCTATTCGCAGCCCTTTATTTTCTCTCATAGCTCACTACATTTCGGTAAATGGTTGTTGAAAATTATAAATAACATTTCGGTAAATTGCTGTTGAAAACAAGATTATATTTCGGTAACTACATGTCGAAAATATGTTCAATTTTCGGTAAACAACTGCCGAACATACATTTTCGGTAAATATCTGTTGAAAAAAATATTATATTTCGGTAATTGGATGCTGAAAATATATCTCAATTTCGGTAACTAATTGTCAAGTATAATTGAAATTTTTTAACGAATTATAAAAAAAAATAGAGAGCTGCGAATAGCGGCACCCGCTATTTAAACCCAGAACAATTCTTTCTAGCAGCAGTTTCTCTTTACATTCGTTTGAACAAATTAATGTAAAACCTAAACAACCTCATCTTCAACCTTGTTATTCTTTTTGTACCACTAACTCATCAGCGATGTGACAAATCTTGGCAAAATCTTGAGAGAATCATGAGTATAAATGACAAATCTTGAGAGTATAAATAACAAAGCAACAAATACCGTCTGAAAATCTAAAAACTTCAAAAAGCTCTATCAGTATTTCAAGTTTTATTTATATATATATATTTTTCACGTTATGTGCTAATTTTCACAGTTGGTTTTGTGTCACGTTATGTGCTAATTTTCACAGTTGGTTTTGTGCTTGCAGTGAAGCAATCAATTCAAAAAGTCTAAGTCGCATTTTTACCCCAACGCATTCAGAAAACATACCTATTGATATCCGTTGAAGCTGATTTTTTACAAAGTCTCATACACAATTATTTTAAAATTTATTGGTATTTTTTTTGTAGAGCCTAGTATAGACCCCACACGGCGTGCAGTGAACCATGCGGTGGTCCTAGCTTGCCAACTGTTCTAGATACAAAAAGTCTAGGGGGAATTGCATTTCAGCGGAGAGAGGGGCAAAAAATGCCCAACTCATGGACCACTTTTTTGGAATTGTTCAGTCATGGGACGGAAAACAATAATTCCCAAGACATGAAATTGAAAGCCAAAAATACCCCTCCCTCCTGTCATGAATCAGGAGCAATTTAGGATTATACACGGGGCAATTTAGATTCATACATGGGACAACTTAGAGGGCAACTTGGGTTCATACACGGGGCAACTTAGATAGCAACTTAGGTTCATACATGGGGTAATTTAGATTCATACACGGGGCAACTTAGGCTCATACACGGGACAACTTAGAGGGCAATTTAGGCTCATATACGGGGCAACTTAGGCTTATACACGGGGCAACTTAGAGGACAATTTAGATTCATACACGAGGTAACTTAGAGGGCAACTTAGGTTCATACATGAGGCAATTTAGATTCATACACAAAGTAACTTAGAGGGCAACTTAGGTTCATACACAGGGCAACTTAGATTCATACATGGGGCAACTTAAATTAACACAGCTTGATAATTTCTTTCTTTATTTAATTACTTTTATTTTAGTTATTTAATTTCTATAAATACACCACATCTATATTAAAAAATATAATTCAAGAATTAAGTGTTTCAATTTTCAATTCAGTTGAACCGGGGCGAAAATCGTATTTTTTTGATCATTTTATTCTAAATGGTCATAATGAATTTTTTGTTGTAAGACCTTTCAACAAACACCCTAAGACTCATTATTTAGTTTCAAGGCTCTCTTAGGATGTCCATTGAAAGGCATTGGAGCCAAAAAAAATTATTACGACTGTTACCCAAATTATGCAACCTAGAGGGGGGGTGAATAGGATTGCTAGTAATAATTACCAATAAAAATTTATCTCTAACAATATATGCAAACAATAAGTATGCAATCAAAATAGAGAGATAGAGAGATAGAACCCGTTTATAGTGGTTCGGTCCGGATTTGTCCACGGTCCGGCCCTACTCCACTTCTCCTCAAGCAATTACTTGAAGGTTAGACTAATCTTTAAAAGATTACAACTTGTAAGTCTTGCGGGTGCTTACAAGAACCGAATGCCTCTAGCTTTCCCGAGGAGCTAGCACAACCGCAAGAATTTTCTCCGAAAACTTCTCAAAAACAATAACACCCAAATTCCAACCCGAATTTGGTCTTCTAAGCTTTCAAGTGTTTGACTCAAACACTCACTTAGGAAATACAAGTATGTGAAGAAGGTATGAAAATTATCGCTCACAACTTGTACAAATTTTCTCTCAAGAATAATATGAAAGTGGAAGAACAATGAGAATTTTTGGCTTTGATCTTTTGAGAATTTGCTCTTGCAATAATATGGAATGTTGTAGCTTGTGTATATCCTCATTAATGAGTTCTTGATGCCTTATATAGCCATCCATATGCTTCCTAGCCGTTGGAACTAGCCGTTGGAAACTAGCCGTTGGAAACTAGCCGTTTGAAACTAGCCGTTGGAAACTAGCCGTTGGAAACTAGCCGTTTGATAGAGTGGTCATCCGGGTGATCGTCCGATTGTCACAGCTTTCTGTTCAGACAGCCGGCTTGTCAGCCGGTTCGTCAACCTGTGGCTCACAATTTCATCTAAATAAACCGTTAAAGCATGTATTGAGCTCAATAAAGTCTTTGTAAATATAAATCATGAATCCAAGAGACTTTATGCTATATTTCAAGGTCACGAAAATATTTAATTCGGGAATCGACTTTTCGATAATTTTGTATTTGCCGAATAAAAATATCATTGAATTAATCATCAAAATAATTAATAGAGATGCATATAAATTTTCACAAATTATAATGCATACATTTTTCAACAATCTCCCCCTTTTTGATGATGACACAAAATGATAGTTTTTATTCAAGTAGGAGTTATGCCAATCTCCCCCTTAATACATGCACCAAAGCAGTTATCTATGATCAACGAGTAATAGCAATAATCATCAGATCATAGCAAGCAATTTTTTAAATTTGCCCAAAATAGCAAGATAGATCAATTAAAACTTGGCTTTTTCTCCCCCTGTGACATCATAAAAAAAACTAAAAAGAGAAAAACAATAGGGCCATGGTTCCAGCACCATGCCGCTCTTGCCCTGTAGCACTCTATCTTCGTTCATTGAGAGCTTGGCGTCCTTGATTTTCGTATTCTCGAATAATGGCTGCTACAACGGCAGCTATAATGCCAATCCAATACCACAGAGTATCCACATTTACATTCCATCCGAACCATGGTGGTATTCTCATGGTAAGTAACGCACACAGCAGAATGAAGATAAAGAGTTGCATCCAAATGGTTTGGATAAACAACCTGAACTCTGCTCGTTCGGCATCTCTTTCGTAAAACTCAAACGGTAACCCTTGCGGTATGTTTGCCATTGCTTGATGAGAGATTTAGGCCGAGAGAGAAGGAAAGATAGATAGATGAAGAGATAGAGAGAGTGTTGTTGAATTTATAGAGTATGAGAGAAGTGTTTGAGGATAAGGGATAGAGATACGGCGCCGAATAGAGATAGGATAGGGGCGGTGCCGAATAGAGATAGGATAGGGGAAGAAAATTGTGTTCGGGTGTTTATTGTTGTGTCCCCTTAATACATGCTCCCCCTAAAAGAGAGCTTTTTAAAGAATGCGAGGGGTATTACCGAGAATGATTATCCCTGCAAGCTTAGAGACAAGAAATTCATATCGGCGAAGTATATAAGAGACAATTTAAGCACTAAGCCATGAAGTTCATACAAACTAAGTGTAACAGACTTAATAAATCAGAGTTAGCAACGCAAAAGCTTGAATAAGTCTCAACCTCACGGTCGTCCGGTTGGACATCCGCTTGGACATCCGACTGACAAATGCAGGTTAAGTCCAGAAAACGTTTAAGAGGAGTAGCATTAAAGACCATAAAACTGATTTTCTTCATACCAAACACAGGAAAATGAAACATATGATAAAATGTTTGGAGGGTGATTTCTTTATCAAGATCATTTGTACTCTTCATCAAGTATGATATTTACGAATTCAATCAACTCAACATTGAATCCAAAAAAAAAACTTTTGACATCAAGAACACAAAACTTTTTCATAAATGATTAGACATGCCGAGTTCTCGTCGAATGAAACAAAATTGTTCTTCACCAAGGGGTTTTGTGAAAATGTCCGCCAATTGCTTGTCGGTACTAATAAAGTTAAGTTCAATATCCCCTTTTTGAACATGATCTCTTATAAAATGATGTCTAATCTCAATATGTTTTGTTCGAGAATGTTGAATCGGATTCTTGGTTAAGCTAATTGCACTAGTATTATCACATTTAATAGGAATATGATCATATTGCAAATTGAAATCCTCCATTTGTTGTTTGATCCACAATATTTGGGCACAACAACTTCCGGCCGCTACATATTCCGCCTCGGCGGTAGATAGAGCTACGGAATTTTGTTTCTTGCTATGCCAAGACACTAGAGAGTGCCCTAGAAATTGGCAAGTCCCACTTGTACTTTTACGATCAACTTTGAAACCTCCAAAATCCGCATCCGAATAACCAATTAAATCAAATGCAACTCCACGTGGATAAAACAATCCTAAGTCATGAGAACCGGCAACATATTTAAAAATACGTTTAATAGCTTTTAAATGCGATTCTTTAGGACATGATTGAAATCTAGCACACATGCAGACACTAAACATTATATCAGGTCTACTTGCCGTGAGATAAAGTAATGAGCCGATCATACCTCGATACATCTTTTCATTGACGGCCTTACCATTCTCATCTTTGTCTAGCTTAGTTGATATGCTCATTGGTGTGCTCATTGGCTTTGATCCTTCCATGCCAAACTTCTTAATAAGTTCTTTCGCATACTTGGCTTGGTTGATTATGATCCCCTCATTAGTTTGCTTGATTTGAAGTCCGAGGAAGAAGTTAAGCTCCCCCATCATACTCATTTCAAACTCACCTTGCATACACTTAGCAAACTCTTTGCACATATTATCATTAGTGGCACCAAAGACAATATCATCAACATATATTTGAATAATGAGCATATCTTTACCTTTGGCTTTAATGAAAAGAGTAGTATCAATTTTTCCACGAGTAAAGCCATTGTCAAGCAAGAATGAGCTAAGTCTATCATACCATGCACGTGGTGCTTGCTTCAAACCATATAGAGCTTTTGAGAGTTTAAAAACATGATCGGGGTATACATGATCTTCAAAGCCGGGAGGTTGTTTGACATAAACTTCCTCATTTATGAACCCATTCAAAAATGCACTTTTCACATCCATTTGATAAAGCTTGAAATTTTTGAAAGATGCAAAGGCAAGTAATATGCGAATAGCCTCTAATCTAGCTACCGGTGCAAAAGTTTCTTCAAAATCAATACCTTCTTCTTGATTATAACCTTGAGCAACAAGTCTAGCTTTATTCCTAACAATATTTCCGGATTCATCTAGCTTGTTACGAAAAACCCATTTAGTACCTATAATAGTGTGATCAAGAGGCTTAGGTACTAATGCCCAAACTTTATTCCTTTCAAATTGATTTAACTCATCTTGCATGGCCAAAATCCAATTTTCATCATCTTGAGCTTCCGGAAAGTTTTTAGGCTCAATTTGAGAAACAAAAGCTTGATTTTCACAAAAATTTCTATGAGACGAGCGAGTGGTTACCCCTTTCGAAACTTCTCCAAGAATCAAGTCCTTTGGATGGTTTTGCACGAATCTCCAATCCTTGGAAAGATCTTGGTTGTCTCCCATGGCATCTTGAGGTTGATTAATAACTTCATCTTCTTTGATTTGAGAGCTTTCTACTTGAGTATCACCATCAACTTTTTCTTGAATTGTCAAGTCATGAATCTTATGTGTAATCTCTAAGTCATCATTATTAACAACATCCTTAGTAGCACAAGGATTAGATTCATCAAAGGAAACGTGAATAGATTCTTCAACAAGATTAGTGCGCTTATTATAAATTCTATATGCTTTGCTAGTAAGAGAGTAACCAATAAAGATGCCTTCATCCGATTTTGAATCAAATTTACCCAAGTTATCTTTTCCATTGTTTAATACATAACATTTACAACCGAAGGCATGAAAGTAATTAATGTTGGGTATTCTACCATTCCAAAGCTCATAAGGAGTTTTCTTGAGGATAGGCCTAATTAAAACTCGATTCAAAATATAGCATGAGGTATTAACGGCTTCCGCCCAAAAATATTTTGGCAAAGAGTTTTCACAAAGCATAGTGCGGGCCATTTCTTCCAGAGTACGATTTTTTCTCTCTACTACTCCATTTTGTTGAGGAGTACGAGGTACGGAAAAGTTATGACCAATACCATGTTCATCACAAAACTTTTCATATAAAGAATTGTCAAGTTCTTTTCCATGATCCGTACGAATGTTAGAAATAACAAAGCCTTTTTCATTTTGAACTCTTCTACAAAGTTTAGTGAAATTAGGATAAGCCTCATTCTTATGAGCTAGGAACATCACCCATGTATATCTAGAGAAATCATCAACAACAAGAAGACAATAATAGTTTCCACAAAGACTTGGAGAGCGAGTTGGTCCAAACAAATCCATATGAAGTAATTGCAAAGGTCTAGTAGTTGAAACAACATTTTTGGACTTAAAAGAAACCTTGGTTTGTTTTCCTTGTTGGCAAGGACCACAAAGTCTATCTTTTTCAAATTTGATTTTAGGAAGACCTTTTACCAAATTTTTTCTAGAGAGTTTTGAAATAGCATCCATACTTGCATGTCCTAGGCGCCTATGCCAAAGCCAACTATTTTCACTCAAAGCGGAAAAACATTTTATATCACAATTACTTAAATCATTGAGATTAAAAACATATACATTTTCAAGTCTTTGTCCAACGAAGAGTGTCTTGTTGCTTTTGACATTTTCAATGATACATTTGAATTTTTCAAAGATAACACGATTTCCTCTATCACATAATTGACTTATGCTAAGAAGATTGTGTTTTAAACCACTAACAAGTAAAACATCTTCAATAATAGAAGAATTACCTATATCACCGATTCCTATGATTTTGCCTTTGTTGTTGTCTCCAAATGTGACATGTCCACCATCTTTAGACGAAAGAGAATTGAAAGCCCTCTTGTCACCGGTCATGTGTCTTGAACATCCACTATCAAGGTACCAACTTCCTTCCTTGAGAGAACTTTTGAAGCATACCTACAATAGCACATCAATTCTTGACTTTTGGTACCCAAATCATCTTGGGTCCTTGAAGGTTAGCATTGATACGGTTCTTAGGAACCCAAACCTTTTTTGCATTAGAAGATGAGTATCCTTTCATAGGACATGTAGGAGAAATATGACCAATTTTACCACAATAATGACATGTCAATTTAGAATGGCTAGAAGGAGGAACATCTTTTTCAAAAAGATTTTTGTGTTGAGTGGGATTATAACCAATTCCGGCCTTGTGAAAAGAAACCATTTGTTTTCCAAGAAGAATGTCTAAACTTTCTTTTCCATTAGTGAGTTTTGAAAGAGAATTAGTTAAATCATCAATTTGTTTTTCTAAAGATTCGTTTTTGGAAGTATCCTTCAAATACTCTTTTTCTTTTTCCAAAGAGGTTCTTAAACTTTCATTTTCTTCCTCCAAAATATCTTTCTCTTCAATTAAATCATCTATTTCTAGTGAAAGATCTTTAGCAACCTTTTTAAGAAATTTGTTTTTAGAAACAACCTTTTCAAATTCTACTTTCAACTCTTTATAGGCAATAAATAATTCATCAAAGGAATAGGATGAGTCGAGATCTACCTCGTTTTCTTCGATGGCCATGAAACACAAGTTAGCGACCTCTTGTTGCTCATCGTCCTCATCAGAGCTACTATCGTCACTATTGTCCCATGCGGCCATCATAGCTCTCTTTTTGTCCTTCTTTGAATATTTTTTTGCATATGGACATTCACTTTTGATGTGGCCGGGCTTCTTGCACTCGTAGCAAATGATTGGATCCTTTTTACTATTTTCTTCTTTGCCTCCATCTTTTCTTGAAAATCCTCTGCCTTTGTGAGATGCTCTATTTTTGAGGAGTTTCTTGAACGTTTTTGTGATGAGCGCCATTTCATCATCCTCACTTTCGTTGCTTGAATCCTCCTTGCTTTTTGATTTGCTTGTTGTACTTTTGAAGGCAAGATCCTTAACTTTCTTCTCTTTTTCACCCTTGAGGTTGTGATGCATTTCCTCCGTCATGAGAGATCCCATGAGCTTGTCCATCGTGTATGTTGAGAAATTTTTGGATTGTAGGATGATGGAGGTGGTAGTGTCCCAATTGGTTGGCATGGAACGGAGCACCTTCCTTGTCATTTCGGATTGACTGTAAATCTTTCCAAGAGCTTTTAAACCGTTAGTAATACTAGCAAATCTAGCAAACATTTGAGATATAGATTCATCCGGTTTCATTTTGAAGAGCTCATAGCTATGCACAAGAATATCAATTTTGGACTCCTTAACTTGACTATCTCCTTCATGTGACATTTCTAACTTATCCCATATTTCTTTAGCCGATTCACATGCGGAAACACAATCATATTCATTGGGAGTAATAGCACAAAAAAGAAGGTTCATAGCTCTATAGTTCTTTTCTATTGAAGCCTTTTCCAAATGACTCCACTCATAATCTGGTTTAGGCATAGTCTCTTCTCCAACTTTCTTAGTAGGAATAATGGGACCATTTTTGATAATTTTCCATAGATCATAATCCGTGGATTGAATAAAGATCATCATTCTATTTTTCCAATGAGAGTAATTTTCTCCGGTGAACAAGGGAGGTCTATTGGACGATTGACCTTCGATACAAGAAACATTACTAGTGGTTGCCATGGATCTTAACTCTTAGATGGTTAAATCTACAAACAAGAGCCGAGGCTCTGATACCAATTGTTACCCAAATTATGCAACCTAGAGGGGGGGTGAATAGGATTGCTAGTAATAATTACCAATAAAAATTTATCTCTAACAATATATGCAAACAATAAGTATGCAATCAAAATAGAGAGATAGAGAGATAGAACTCGTTTATAGTGGTTCGGTCCGGATTTGTCCACGGTCCGGCCCTACTCCACTTCTCCTCAAGCAATTACTTGAAGGTTAGACTAATCTTTAAAAGATTACAACTTGTAAGTCTTGCGGGTGCTTACAAGAACCGAATGCCTCTAGCTTTCCCGAGGAGCTAGCACAACCGCAAGAATTTTCTCCGAAAACTTCTCAAAAACAATAACACCCAAATTCCAACCCGAATTTGGTCTTCTAAGCTTTCAAGTGTTTGACTCAAACACTCACTTAGGAAATACAAGTATGTGAAGAAGGTATGAAAATTATCGCTCACAACTTGTACAAATTTTCTCTCAAGAATAATATGAAAGTGGAAGAACAATGAGAATTTTTGGCTTTGATCTTTTGAGAATTTGCTCTTGCAATAATATGGAATGTTGTAGCTTGTGTATATCCTCATTAATGAGTTCTTGATGCCTTATATAGCCATCCATATGCTTCCTAGCCGTTGGAACTAGCCGTTGGAAACTAGCCGTTGGAAACTAGCCGTTGGAAACTAGCCGTTTGAAACTAGCCGTTTGATAGAGTGGTCATCCGGGTGATCGTCCGATTGTCACAGCTTTCTGTTCAGACAGCCGGCTTGTCAGCCGGTTCGTCAACCTGTGGCTCACAATTTCATCTAAATAAACCGTTAAAGCATGTATTGAGCTCAATAAAGTCTTTGTAAATATAAATCATGAATCCAAGAGACTTTATGCTATATTTCAAGGTCACGAAAATATTTAATTCGGGAATCGACTTTTCGATAATTTTGTATTTGCCGAATAAAAATATCATTGAATTAATCATCAAAATAATTAATAGAGATGCATATAAATTTTCACAAATTATAATGCATACATTTTTCAACAACGACCATTTAGAATGAAATGATCAGAAAAATAACATCTTTGCACTGGTTCAAATGGATTGAAAATTGAAACACTTATTTTTTTAACTATATTTTTTAATATGTATATAGGAAAAAAAAAACAGTCGGATTCAGTAGAGACAATACTTACACCCCATGCTTAGAGTGTTGATTCGTGTGCCAAAAATGTTATTTCTGAAGGCTATAAAAAGAGGATTTTGTATTTCAACTATATTCTTTAACTACAAAATTGAAATACATAATTTTTAACTGTATTTTTTAATATATAAATAATGTAAAAAAATAAGTGTTTCAAATTTTAATCCGTTTGAACCGGTACAAAGATATTATTTTTCTGATCATTTCATCCTAAATGGTTGTAGTAAATTTTTGGCTCTAAGGTTTCAACGAGTACCCTAAAATTTTTTATTTAGTTTTATAGTTCTCTTGGATGTACATTGAAAGGCCTTAGAGCGAAAAATTTATTACGATAATTTATGATGAAATGATCAAAAAGTAATATCTTTGCACATGTTCAAACGGATTGAAAATTGAAACACTTATTTTTGTAACTATATTTTTTAATTTATAAAGGACAAAAAAAAAGGAAAAAAAAACAGTCGGATAGAAAGAGAGAAAATGAAATAAAGAGAAAAAAAACGAAAAGAAGAAGAAGATTCAAACTGGAAAGAAAGAAAATGAAATAAAGAGAAAAAAAAAAAAAAGGTAAACTAGAAAGAAACGGGTATAAGCCTAAGTTGCCTCATATATGAGCCTAAGTTGTCCCATGTAGGAGCTTAAGTTGTCCTTTAAGTTGCCCCGTGTATGAATCTAAATTGCCACATGTATAAATCTAAGTTGCCCCGTGTATGAACCTAAGTTGCCCTCTAAGTTGTCCAGTGTATGAATCTAAGTTGCCCCTGATTCATGACAGGAGGGAGGGGTATTTTTGGCTTTCAATTTCATGTCTTGGGAATTATTATTTTCCTTCCCATGACTGAGCAATTCCAAAAAAGTGGTTCATGAGTTGGGCATTTTTTGCCCCTTCCTCCACTGAAATGCAATTCCCCCAAAAGTCTATACGTGGGCTTTACATGTATGTAAGATGTTATGTTTAATATTCCTATTATATTTGGAATGTTGTGTATGTAGCATAATTGGATATATGATGCCGAATCCTCTCTATTTGCTTCGGATAAGTTTGGTTCATTTGATACATTCGGGTTTAAAACGCCCCAAAATTTAAAGGGATAAAAAAATACATTTTTAAATTTGAATCGTCCAAAACACTTTTAGACAGCCTGAATGCACTAAGGGCTTGTTTGGATGCCACACTATGAAGGGGTATTGTCCAATCCCTCTTCTAATCCATGGGGCCGGTTCTAAGGCGTGGTTTGGGAAGACAAAAATCGGGAGATTTGATAATACCCTCTCCTCCATAACCCCCCTAATACCCCCTGAGGGGGCCTTACATATGGTTATATTTTGAATTAGCATTGTGGAATCCCCCCTCCTAATACCCTCCTCTTTTCCATTTCAACTACAAAACAATTTATCCCTCATTCAAATCAAATATTATTTAATCTCCGTCACATTAATATGGGCCCATATTTCTTACATAATACCCCCTACTATTCAATCTCCCTTCTTACAAAATACCTCCAAATCTAATCCCACATCCAATCGAGCCTTAAATAAACTGTACCAGTCTGAAGCCAAATTTACTGGATCCAATCCTGAATTTATGGTAGACTGGTGGTAGCATAGTTGTGAATACTGTTTCGTACCGGTTGATACCGGCCGATACGTACCGATTTGGAGAGAAAACAGTACTCCAACCATACAATACCGTTCCAGCCTCAATACCGGTCGGTACCGGAAATTCCGGACAATACCGGGCGAGATGGTGGTACCGAAAATTTCGAGCAGTATTTTGCTAATCTTTTCTCAGTGAGAAATTCTCACACATCACACGCAATGATAGAGAGAGAGATTGAGAGAGAATCAAGAGATACAGAGAGAGAGAGAGAGAGAGAGAGAGAGAGAGAGAGAGAGACCAGAATGATCGGAGCAAGAGGCGGCTGGAAGAAGAAGAAGAAGAAGGCGGTGGCAGTAGACGGAGTCGGAGAAGACAAGGGGTTGCAGAGGATTTGCTAGGCGGCACGGGTAATGACAGAAAAGTGGATTTTGGTGTTGTGAATGAAAGAAGAGAGTGGGTTTTGTTGTTGTATGTGTAATCATTTTTTTAAATTCCAATTACGTATACTATATATATACTTATGTCAGTATATTTTATAATTTCCAATTACATGTATATATACGCTCACTTTTCCATCACTTCTTCATTACGTTTTTTTTTTAAATTTCGGGGAATAACAGTTCTTATAACAAATAATATGGATAACTTTAAATGTTTTACAAAAAAAAAAAGGTTAAAACATTTGTATTCTAAAATGAAATTATTATCTAAAAATTAATGGTAAATATCAACTTATTCTAATTAATACTATGAATTAAACCAATTTTGAGCGTTAAAAAATCAATTTATAATTATACATTGGTAATTGCACTAAATTTGAAAAAGTACCGATATTTGACTTGTACCGGTACGTATCATATCTGTAAGAAAATCGATACTCTTGCTTGTACGGTACGCAGAACTTTGGGCGGTAGTGGAGAACCTTTTGCTTCTCCACATCGATGCTCCTTCAGTGCGTTGGTTACTTTACTCTTTAGAGAGAGAAGCCCGGTAGAAAACCCGAAAAGGAGGGAGAGAGAGAGGGGAGGGAGAGGGAGAGGGAGGGAGAGAGAGAGAGATATGGGAATACGGGATTTCATCAGCTCAACCACCGACAAACTGAGCTCGCCGGTGACGGCCGCTTGCCGGAGCTCTTACAATATCAGTCGGGGCGCCGTCACCACAGTTAATAGCGTCGTTATGGAAAACGTCGTTCCGACTGTGAATTATTACGTGTCCGATGAAGAAGGCCGGGCAGTGATCGGCCGATTCGCTACTAGCTTCGTCAAAAACACCGCCGTCTATGGCGCACAAGAGTGTCTCAAGTGGGCTACTGGTCTGATACATTTCCTTTCCTCTCCCTTTATGTTCTTTCTTGAAAATTCCTCTCCCTATATCTATGCGTGTAAAATATGCTTGTTTAACAATATAGCATGATCAGTTACTTACCCAAAAATAAAAAAATAAAAAATTACAGCATGATCAATTACGTGGTTCTGGGATCAGTTGCGTTTCCTAATGAACGCGCTTACTTGTTTGGTTTTCAAAAAAAAGATTGCAAATCGAGAGCTGCTATTCCCCCCTCCCCTGACACATACCCCTCCCGGCCCCACCACCCCTTTTCCGGAATTACCCCGCCCCTTTCTCTCTCTCTCTCTTTCTTCCTTTTCTTCTTTCTTTCTTTACAGTTTCTTTCTTTCTTTTCCTTTTCTTTCCAGTTTTTTTTTTTTTTCATTTTATTTCTTTTTCTTTCTTTCTAGTTTGAATTTTTTTTTCTCTTTAATAATAGGTTCAAGTCTAATTCTAGGCTTTGTAAAGTAATTAAGAAAAAAAAAGTGTTTCAATTGATCATGTTTATACGACTGTTTTTTTTTTCTTTTTTTGTCCTTTATAGATTAAAAAATATAGTTACGAAAATAAGTATTTCAATTTTCAATCCGTTTGAATCAGTGCAAAGATGCTATTTTTTCTGATCATTTCATCCTAAATGGTCGTAATAAATTTTTGGTTCCAAAGCCTTTCAATGGACATCCTAAGAGAGTCTTAGAACTAAAAAATAAGTCTTAGGGTGTTTTGTTGAAAGGCCTTAAAAAGATATGAGTAATTAAATAAAGAAATAAATTAAAATAATATGATCAGAATAAAAAAATCTTCACACCCGTTCAAACGCATTAAAAATTGAAGCACTTAATTTTTTAACCATATTTTTTAATATATATAAACGGTCTAAAAAAATTAAGTGCTTAAATTTTCGCTTAATTTTTTAACCATATTTTTTAATATATATAAACGGTCTAAAAAAATTAAGTGCTTAAATTTTCGCTCCGTTTGAATGGGTGCAAAGATCTTGTCAATATAATCAGAATAACAAGATCTTTGCACCGATTCAAACGGAGGGAAATTTGAGCATTTAATTTTTTGACCGTTTATATATTAAAAAATTAAGTACTTTAATTTTTAATGCGTTTGAATAGGTGTGAAGATCTTTTTATTTTGATCATATTATTCTAAAGAGACATAATCAAATTTTGTCTCTAAGGCTCTCATAATTACGTTTCTGCTCCATAGGATTGTAAATTGATGGTGAGAATTTCTTTTTAACCCAAACGAAAAACCCAAACGTCGCCGTTTGGGGCTAGCAGAGCCCAGACCAATTAAAATGGCGGAGAGAGGTAATTAAAAGGGCTAAGGGAGGGTAAAAGAGGAAAAAGGATGTGGGACCGGGAGGGGTGTGTGTCAGGGGGGGTGGGAAAAGCAATTTACTTGCAAATCACCTACATTATTCTTTTAGTGATCAATTCAAATCCGGCGTGAAAAGCTTTCGAATCCAAATTCGTTGTTGAGATCTATATGTAGGGTGTAGTCACAATAGGTGTGCGTAAGCAAGCTGGTCCTGATGCGAGAGTTATAAAAAAAGTTCGGAAAAGACAGTCTTTCAGTGCCTTCAGCGTTGTCTTACATAAAGGGAATTGATTTTCGCGCTCCAAAATTTACTGCAGGCGCTCCACCTTTTTGTTTTTATACTGTGATATTGCAACATCAGTGTATATTTTGTTTTTACACTGTGCATGGCAACATCATAGTATAAAAACAAAAAGGTGGAGCGCCTGCAGTAAATCTTGGAGCGCGAATATCAATTTCCTACATAAACTTTCTCCAATTTTTGTCTCCATTTTCATACTTTCAACTATTCTCGTTGTTGAGATGAACATGTGATATAAAAATTTTATGAAGAAAATTTGAAAACAGTAACTAAAAGTTACATAATACCGAATGTCGGCTCCCTTCCGGAAAGGTAAATAAGTACTTATTTTTTAAGAAGGCAATTTCAAGCTCAAAAATTATGTGCTTACGCAAATAATTTTTCTATCAATATAGATCTTATTTGATAGATCTCATTGAGATCTTTAATACGGTGTAAGAAAATTTGAAAAATTATTTTTCATTTACATTATTTTTGAGTTTGAAAATATAAAATAAGTACTTATTTTTTAAGAAGGTGTTCTGGAACGGGGCCTAACAAAAATTAATTTTGTCCAAAGTCTATATCTGATACTATTCTCATTGAGTATTTATGCCAATTCACTTTGTTTGAAATCCATTTCTATCCAAACGGAGCCTGATTGACCGATGTCCCTCTTCGATTTCAATGAGTAGAGGACATTAGCTACAAGTGAATTGCCTCTAAGAAGTGGCACGAGGTAGCATTTTTGTAGGGTATGGAAGGAATCTATTCATTGCGATGTTACTCTTGATGTGGATGGCTGGTTAGAAATTCTGTTTTTGTAATGTTACTTCAGTTAAAAGGACCTTAGGATTTAAATTTCAGAGTTTCTTTTCATTTAGGTCGGATAACTTTGGTCTAGACTAGATAGTAGGGGCTGCTATTTCAGCGGTAAAAGTTTTTTAGAGCCGCCACTTTGTGCATCTCGATCTCCGGTCCTCTTCCACCCATATCCTTATTGAATGGAGATTACATAGGTACTGTTATTGTTGCAACTCTGGCATATACTGGTGCTGATTTGCGATCAACTTTTTTTATGCATTCTCTCCCCTTTCCTGGTGTTCAAGTGTTGACTATGGAATCCAATTGAAGGCATGAACGTGCCTTTAAGTTTCTTGGTTTCCATTGAGACTCCAAATTTTCTCTTCACTTCTTGCCCTCTGCTTTATGGCTACCGCAGTTGAAGTTTAGATGCAGAAGTGGAATTACTTCTCTTACAGCAAATGGGCGGTAACTGGTAACTATTTTGATGTTTTTTCCCTTTAGATGCACATTTTCTGTTTGTGATTTATTCGACTGTATCATCGCTAACTATACCCACTGTTGTGCAATTTCGCAACTCGGGCACTGACTTCATATTTTACCTGGAGTGTGAATTTTCTAAATCGATGTTTCCTTAGTTACTTGTTGCGGACTTGTGAGCTGATTTGTGTTTTCATGCATCGGCGGATTGTTTGAAATTGTGGACTTCTCTTTCACATTAGTTTGTTACCTCCACTTATTGATTGTCCAGACTTCGGAGCTCCAAAATTGTTAGGTTCACATATGAATCATTTTCTGGTGCTGAGCTGGAATTTATCTGGGAAGCCAAAGTTTACCTCTTTAACTGTATATGTAGGTCCTGTTTACAATATTGCTTCACGATCCCTTTGTGATGTGAAAGCTGAGGATTATAAAGAACTGAAGATGAAAACTGACCATTATAAAGATGAAGTGCAGAAATTGCAAGATCTGGTCAATAGACTAGAGAGAAAATTGAGTGGTGGTGAGAATGTCCAAGACGATGTTAAATTCAAGAGAGAATCCAGTGTTGGTAAGAATTACCATGCCGATCTCAAATTCGAATCTCGAGTTGTGCCGTGCTTGAATTCAAATGCACACCTGGAACCAGAAGATGTGATCAGAATCTTTACGATGAAGGAATTTATTAGCGGTAGATTTATGTTTGATAATCTGGTGGTCCCTGGGGTGAAGAAATCAAGTAAAGACCCATAAATATTTGAAAGTGGTACGGAAGTATCAGGTGTGAGCAACTGATAAAGTTGTATGATGATGATTGATGGAAGTATTGTTTGGTTGTTGTTTGTGGTATGTGCGAGATTAATTGTGTTTCGGTCCGATTAATCTTGTAGGACATCGTGTATTTTGTTGTCATTCAACTACGGTTCCATCTTATCAATTGGGAATGCAGTGCTATAGTTCCTGTTCTCAGAAATAATTTGTGCTTTCAGTTTCCAAATACCTCTCGTCACAGGATAGGACAATGTTTGGTGGTTGTATGGTTGCTGACAAGAAATTGAACTTTGTCAATGAGATATGTGGTATTCTGGTGGATAGGGTGAGCATTGAAAGTTAAGTAAATACTACTATATTTTTTTTGCCTAGATTGTTATAGCGTGTTGTCTCAAATTCAACTCGGATTATGAGTACGAACTCTTTGTAACGTATCGAGGTCCTCTCAAGTTTCAACGCAGGAAGGGAGTTTCCATATCTCAATCGAACCCCAAGAATCAGCCTTGAAAGAGTTTGATTCAGTTTAAGCAGAGAATTTCAAGCTACAGCTACTCTTTCATTTGGATGGATGAGAGATTTACAGTTTCTGCAGCTATGCTTCAATGTTCAAACACTTCAAACAGTTCCTGAGGAACTAAAAGGTGATAGCTATTATTCTATTAACATTAGCTAAAAACACCTCCCAACTTCTGAATAACCAGTTTTTTTCAGTTCATATAAGCCCATTATCGGGTCACGCAGAAGCTACAACGAACATTTGGGAGCAAACTCGCCAAAAGTAACAATTATAAGGACTCGCCTTTACTTGTCCCTTTACTTGTACTCTCTAAACATGACCTAGTCCACAAACAGTTTACTTGTTGGGTGTTGCAATACCATCTGACATCCACTTTTAGTGTACCGTTTGCTAAACTGAATGCTCTAACGCCAAGTCTTAAGCAACTGCAACCAGGGATGGATGGAGAGGCGGATGAGCAAGAGCAATTGCCTGCTTCAAGTTTAAAAACAAAAGCCTATTCAAGGATTTGGTCAGAATATTGAGAATTATGTGGGTTTGCCTCCCAAGTTTAATACATTCGTAGCACATTATCCTATCGTCGGTGCAAGTTGCCCACTTAATAGTATAGAATCTTGCGTCCATCGTTACTGCAAGAGCCTTTTGATTTTCCATTTTCCACCTTTCTTTCAAAAATCATTCTCACCCAGTGACTTGAAATTTTTTACAAATTAAACAAACACAACTTTGTGTTGTGACCATATATGAAAAAGTATCAGATAATCATACAGAGGATCAGTACAGGAGTACCATCAAAATGTTTGAAACTGTTCTTGCCAGAGAATGGAGTGTCTTTAATGCTCTTCTCTTGGCCAGAAACTCCTCAATTTCTCTTGTACTGCTTTGGGCACATTCTGCAGAAACTGAGAGTGCAAAGGACACACAAGCCACAATAGCTGCAAGAAGACGGCTCAAGAGAACATGGCTGCTAGGTAAAAGTGAGAAGAAAGAACGAATATAAAGAGAATGACAACAGGATCACTCAAATTGTAAACATCGGTATGGAAGTAATTTAGCAGAATGTGTTATGACGAAGGAATTTAGCAGAAGATAATATGTTTGACGATCCGGTGGCCGGTCCCGGGGGTTACGAAATCAAGAAAAGAACTGTAAACATCGGTATGGAAGTATCATATTCGACTTGGATGATTAGTACGAACTCTCTGTTACATATCAAGATCCTCCTCTTACGTGAAGGTTTTTATGCCGCAAAGTGAGATTGTATCGAATGGTGATAGTTGATGGATTGATAATATCACATCTCTATCACACTGCGTAATAGCAGATGTTCGTATCGAAAAACATGCCAGAACGTAATATAAACCATCCGCCCTACGGGTGGGGAGTAAATGTAATATACACAGAGCGTCATATTTATATTTTGGGGAAATTACAGTAAGCCCCCTCCAACTATACTTCGGTAACGAGTTACCCCCTTCATCGTTTAACTCGGACACTTAACTCCCTTCATCTTTTATCGTGTGACACTTAACCACCATCCGTTAGTCAAGAATACATACAACGGTACACTCTCTCTCTCTCTCTCTCTCTCTCTCTCTGCCCCTCCCAATGGTACTCTCTCTCTCTCTTTTCTATGAAATCTCTCTCTCTCTGCCCCTTCCAACGGTACTCTCTCCCTCTCTCTTTTTCTTTGAAATCTCTGTCTGTCTGTCTGTCTCTCTCTCTCTCTCTCTCTGTGATGGAAGGTAGCACTTGGTCTCATTGTATTTATGGTTGCAGACAAAATTTGGTTGTGAACTTTTCATCTAGGTCGACCCACCAAAATCTGAGAGCACTCAGTCCAACACAAAGAGCACCCAGAATTTACAGATCCGCAAGTCAGAGTTGCAGAGAAAGGTTGATGAATTGGAAAGTAGAGTGGAAGTATTGGAAGTAATGAAAGAACAAATGCATAAAGAAGTTCAACAAATGCAGAAAAAAAATTTGGGCAAATGCAGAAGGAAGTCCTATGTTTGAAGAAGGAATCGTGGTGGAAGAAAATAGGTTTCCTTTTGATTGTTCTCTTTTTTTTTATCCCACATGTACAAGAAAATGGAGATTGAAAAGTACCCAGCTTTGGCTTCGGTACAATATGAATGAGTATTGGTTGATTAATGTAGTGCATTTCAATAAAGATTACAACCCAGAAACAAAGTACTAAAAATGGTAGTTGTTACCCAAAAAGACAACCTACTTTTTTTAATTGTTTCGTGCATCGAACGGACACAACGCTAGAATGGATTAGTTTTGCACGTATATAGAATGGGTTGAACGCTAGTATGGAATTTGCTGGTAGGAACTACAGTGGGAACTAGTCGTTGGAGGTCATTTTACATTGGCCGGATTGACAGAGTGGACGACCGGGTGGTCGACTGGTTTTATCATCAGGGCATCATCTTATTTAGGGTTGAAAGAGGGTAAATTGGTAATTTTAGCAATTCCGTTAATGGCATCTTCCATTTTGCGCGAGATAAAAGATGAAGGGGGTTGAGTGTCCGAGTTAAACGATGAAGGGGGCAACTCGTTACCGAGGTATAGTTGGAGGGGGCTTAATGTAATTTCCCCTTATATTTTTTGAGACGTTTTCCTATTTGAGCTATTTAGGGCGCCGCTATTCGCAGCCCTTTATTTTCTCTCATAGCTCACTACATTTCGGTAAATGGTTGTTGAAAATTATAAATAACATTTCGGTAAATTGCTGTTGAAAACAAGATTATATTTCGGTAACTACATGTCGAAAATATGTTCAATTTTCGGTAAACAACTGCCGAACATACATTTTCGGTAAATATCTGTTGAAAAAAATATTATATTTCGGTAATTGGATGCTGAAAATATATCTCAATTTCGGTAACTAATTGTCAAGTATAATTGAAATTTTTTAACGAATTATAAAAAAAAATAGAGAGCTGCGAATAGCGGCACCCGCTATTTAAACCCAGAACAATTCTTTCTAGCAGCAGTTTCTCTTTACATTCGTTTGAACAAATTAATGTAAAACCTAAACAACCTCATCTTCAACCTTGTTATTCTTTTTGTACCACTAACTCATCAGCGATGTGACAAATCTTGGCAAAATCTTGAGAGAATCATGAGTATAAATGACAAATCTTGAGAGTATAAATAACAAAGCAACAAATACCGTCTGAAAATCTAAAAACTTCAAAAAGCTCTATCAGTATTTCAAGTTTTATTTATATATATATATTTTTCACGTTATGTGCTAATTTTCACAGTTGGTTTTGTGTCACGTTATGTGCTAATTTTCACAGTTGGTTTTGTGCTTGCAGTGAAGCAATCAATTCAAAAAGTCTAAGTCGCATTTTTACCCCAACGCATTCAGAAAACATACCTATTGATATCCGTTGAAGCTGATTTTTTACAAAGTCTCATACACAATTATTTTAAAATTTATTGGTATTTTTTTTGTAGAGCCTAGTATAGACCCCACACGGCGTGCAGTGAACCATGCGGTGGTCCTAGCTTGCCAACTGTTCTAGATACAAAAAGTCTAGGGGGAATTGCATTTCAGCGGAGAGAGGGGCAAAAAATGCCCAACTCATGGACCACTTTTTTGGAATTGTTCAGTCATGGGACGGAAAACAATAATTCCCAAGACATGAAATTGAAAGCCAAAAATACCCCTCCCTCCTGTCATGAATCAGGAGCAATTTAGGATTATACACGGGGCAATTTAGATTCATACATGGGACAACTTAGAGGGCAACTTGGGTTCATACACGGGGCAACTTAGATAGCAACTTAGGTTCATACATGGGGTAATTTAGATTCATACACGGGGCAACTTAGGCTCATACACGGGACAACTTAGAGGGCAATTTAGGCTCATATACGGGGCAACTTAGGCTTATACACGGGGCAACTTAGAGGACAATTTAGATTCATACACGAGGTAACTTAGAGGGCAACTTAGGTTCATACATGAGGCAATTTAGATTCATACACAAAGTAACTTAGAGGGCAACTTAGGTTCATACACAGGGCAACTTAGATTCATACATGGGGCAACTTAAATTAACACAGCTTGATAATTTCTTTCTTTATTTAATTACTTTTATTTTAGTTATTTAATTTCTATAAATACACCACATCTATATTAAAAAATATAATTCAAGAATTAAGTGTTTCAATTTTCAATTCAGTTGAACCGGGGCGAAAATCGTATTTTTTTGATCATTTTATTCTAAATGGTCATAATGAATTTTTTGTTGTAAGACCTTTCAACAAACACCCTAAGACTCATTATTTAGTTTCAAGGCTCTCTTAGGATGTCCATTGAAAGGCATTGGAGCCAAAAAAATTTATTACGACTGTTACCCAAATTATGCAACCTAGAGGGGGGGTGAATAGGATTGCTAGTAATAATTACCAATAAAAATTTATCTCTAACAATATATGCAAACAATAAGTATGCAATCAAAATAGAGAGATAGAGAGATAGAACCCGTTTATAGTGGTTCGGTCCGGATTTGTCCACGGTCCGGCCCTACTCCACTTCTCCTCAAGCAATTACTTGAAGGTTAGACTAATCTTTAAAAGATTACAACTTGTAAGTCTTGCGGGTGCTTACAAGAACCGAATGCCTCTAGCTTTCCCGAGGAGCTAGCACAACCGCAAGAATTTTCTCCGAAAACTTCTCAAAAACAATAACACCCAAATTCCAACCCGAATTTGGTCTTCTAAGCTTTCAAGTGTTTGACTCAAACACTCACTTAGGAAATACAAGTATGTGAAGAAGGTATGAAAATTATCGCTCACAACTTGTACAAATTTTCTCTCAAGAATAATATGAAAGTGGAAGAACAATGAGAATTTTTGGCTTTGATCTTTTGAGAATTTGCTCTTGCAATAATATGGAATGTTGTAGCTTGTGTATATCCTCATTAATGAGTTCTTGATGCCTTATATAGCCATCCATATGCTTCCTAGCCGTTGGAACTAGCCGTTGGAAACTAGCCGTTGGAAACTAGCCGTTTGAAACTAGCCGTTGGAAACTAGCCGTTGGAAACTAGCCGTTTGATAGAGTGGTCATCCGGGTGATCGTCCGATTGTCACAGCTTTCTGTTCAGACAGCCGGCTTGTCAGCCGGTTCGTCAACCTGTGGCTCACAATTTCATCTAAATAAACCGTTAAAGCATGTATTGAGCTCAATAAAGTCTTTGTAAATATAAATCATGAATCCAAGAGACTTTATGCTATATTTCAAGGTCACGAAAATATTTAATTCGGGAATCGACTTTTCGATAATTTTGTATTTGCCGAATAAAAATATCATTGAATTAATCATCAAAATAATTAATAGAGATGCATATAAATTTTCACAAATTATAATGCATACATTTTTCAACAATCTCCCCCTTTTTGATGATGACACAAAATGATAGTTTTTATTCAAGTAGGAGTTATGCCAATCTCCCCCTTAATACATGCACCAAAGCAGTTATCTATGATCAACGAGTAATAGCAATAATCATCAGATCATAGCAAGCAATTTTTTAAATTTGCCCAAAATAGCAAGATAGATCAATTAAAACTTGGCTTTTTCTCCCCCTGTGACATCATAAAAAAAACTAAAAAGAGAAAAACAATAGGGCCATGGTTCCAGCACCATGCCGCTCTTGCCCTGTAGCACTCTATCTTCGTTCATTGAGAGCTTGGCGTCCTTGATTTTCGTATTCTCGAATAATGGCTGCTACAACGGCAGCTATAATGCCAATCCAATACCACAGAGTATCCACATTTACATTCCATCCGAACCATGGTGGTATTCTCATGGTAAGTAACGCACACAGCAGAATGAAGATAAAGAGTTGCATCCAAATGGTTTGGATAAACAACCTGAACTCTGCTCGTTCGGCATCTCTTTCGTAAAACTCAAACGGTAACCCTTGCGGTATGTTTGCCATTGCTTGATGAGAGATTTAGGCCGAGAGAGAAGGAAAGATAGATAGATGAAGAGATAGAGAGAGTGTTGTTGAATTTATAGAGTATGAGAGAAGTGTTTGAGGATAAGGGATAGAGATACGGCGCCGAATAGAGATAGGATAGGGGCGGTGCCGAATAGAGATAGGATAGGGGAAGAAAATTGTGTTCGGGTGTTTATTGTTGTGTCCCCTTAATACATGCTCCCCCTAAAAGAGAGCTTTTTAAAGAATGCGAGGGGTATTACCGAGAATGATTATCCCTGCAAGCTTAGAGACAAGAAATTCATATCGGCGAAGTATATAAGAGACAATTTAAGCACTAAGCCATGAAGTTCATACAAACTAAGTGTAACAGACTTAATAAATCAGAGTTAGCAACGCAAAAGCTTGAATAAGTCTCAACCTCACGGTCGTCCGGTTGGACATCCGCTTGGACATCCGACTGACAAATGCAGGTTAAGTCCAGAAAACGTTTAAGAGGAGTAGCATTAAAGACCATAAAACTGATTTTCTTCATACCAAACACAGGAAAATGAAACATATGATAAAATGTTTGGAGGGTGATTTCTTTATCAAGATCATTTGTACTCTTCATCAAGTATGATATTTACGAATTCAATCAACTCAACATTGAATCCAAAAAAAAAACTTTTGACATCAAGAACACAAAACTTTTTCATAAATGATTAGACATGCCGAGTTCTCGTCGAATGAAACAAAATTGTTCTTCACCAAGGGGTTTTGTGAAAATGTCCGCCAATTGCTTGTCGGTACTAATAAAGTTAAGTTCAATATCCCCTTTTTGAACATGATCTCTTATAAAATGATGTCTAATCTCAATATGTTTTGTTCGAGAATGTTGAATCGGATTCTTGGTTAAGCTAATTGCACTAGTATTATCACATTTAATAGGAATATGATCATATTGCAAATTGAAATCCTCCATTTGTTGTTTGATCCACAATATTTGGGCACAACAACTTCCGGCCGCTACATATTCCGCCTCGGCGGTAGATAGAGCTACGGAATTTTGTTTCTTGCTATGCCAAGACACTAGAGAGTGCCCTAGAAATTGGCAAGTCCCACTTGTACTTTTACGATCAACTTTGAAACCTCCAAAATCCGCATCCGAATAACCAATTAAATCAAATGCAACTCCACGTGGATAAAACAATCCTAAGTCATGAGAACCGGCAACATATTTAAAAATACGTTTAATAGCTTTTAAATGCGATTCTTTAGGACATGATTGAAATCTAGCACACATGCAGACACTAAACATTATATCAGGTCTACTTGCCGTGAGATAAAGTAATGAGCCGATCATACCTCGATACATCTTTTCATTGACGGCCTTACCATTCTCATCTTTGTCTAGCTTAGTTGATATGCTCATTGGTGTGCTCATTGGCTTTGATCCTTCCATGCCAAACTTCTTAATAAGTTCTTTCGCATACTTGGCTTGGTTGATTATGATCCCCTCATTAGTTTGCTTGATTTGAAGTCCGAGGAAGAAGTTAAGCTCCCCCATCATACTCATTTCAAACTCACCTTGCATACACTTAGCAAACTCTTTGCACATATTATCATTAGTGGCACCAAAGACAATATCATCAACATATATTTGAATAATGAGCATATCTTTACCTTTGGCTTTAATGAAAAGAGTAGTATCAATTTTTCCACGAGTAAAGCCATTGTCAAGCAAGAATGAGCTAAGTCTATCATACCATGCACGTGGTGCTTGCTTCAAACCATATAGAGCTTTTGAGAGTTTAAAAACATGATCGGGGTATACATGATCTTCAAAGCCGGGAGGTTGTTTGACATAAACTTCCTCATTTATGAACCCATTCAAAAATGCACTTTTCACATCCATTTGATAAAGCTTGAAATTTTTGAAAGATGCAAAGGCAAGTAATATGCGAATAGCCTCTAATCTAGCTACCGGTGCAAAAGTTTCTTCAAAATCAATACCTTCTTCTTGATTATAACCTTGAGCAACAAGTCTAGCTTTATTCCTAACAATATTTCCGGATTCATCTAGCTTGTTACGAAAAACCCATTTAGTACCTATAATAGTGTGATCAAGAGGCTTAGGTACTAATGCCCAAACTTTATTCCTTTCAAATTGATTTAACTCATCTTGCATGGCCAAAATCCAATTTTCATCATCTTGAGCTTCCGGAAAGTTTTTAGGCTCAATTTGAGAAACAAAAGCTTGATTTTCACAAAAATTTCTATGAGACGAGCGAGTGGTTACCCCTTTCGAAACTTCTCCAAGAATCAAGTCCTTTGGATGGTTTTGCACGAATCTCCAATCCTTGGAAAGATCTTGGTTGTCTCCCATGGCATCTTGAGGTTGATTAATAACTTCATCTTCTTTGATTTGAGAGCTTTCTACTTGAGTATCACCATCAACTTTTTCTTGAATTGTCAAGTCATGAATCTTATGTGTAATCTCTAAGTCATCATTATTAACAACATCCTTAGTAGCACAAGGATTAGATTCATCAAAGGAAACGTGAATAGATTCTTCAACAAGATTAGTGCGCTTATTATAAATTCTATATGCTTTGCTAGTAAGAGAGTAACCAATAAAGATGCCTTCATCCGATTTTGAATCAAATTTACCCAAGTTATCTTTTCCATTGTTTAATACATAACATTTACAACCGAAGGCATGAAAGTAATTAATGTTGGGTATTCTACCATTCCAAAGCTCATAAGGAGTTTTCTTGAGGATAGGCCTAATTAAAACTCGATTCAAAATATAGCATGAGGTATTAACGGCTTCCGCCCAAAAATATTTTGGCAAAGAGTTTTCACAAAGCATAGTGCGGGCCATTTCTTCCAGAGTACGATTTTTTCTCTCTACTACTCCATTTTGTTGAGGAGTACGAGGTACGGAAAAGTTATGACCAATACCATGTTCATCACAAAACTTTTCATATAAAGAATTGTCAAGTTCTTTTCCATGATCCGTACGAATGTTAGAAATAACAAAGCCTTTTTCATTTTGAACTCTTCTACAAAGTTTAGTGAAATTAGGATAAGCCTCATTCTTATGAGCTAGGAACATCACCCATGTATATCTAGAGAAATCATCAACAACAAGAAGACAATAATAGTTTCCACAAAGACTTGGAGAGCGAGTTGGTCCAAACAAATCCATATGAAGTAATTGCAAAGGTCTAGTAGTTGAAACAACATTTTTGGACTTAAAAGAAACCTTGGTTTGTTTTCCTTGTTGGCAAGGACCACAAAGTCTATCTTTTTCAAATTTGATTTTAGGAAGACCTTTTACCAAATTTTTTCTAGAGAGTTTTGAAATAGCATCCATACTTGCATGTCCTAGGCGCCTATGCCAAAGCCAACTATTTTCACTCAAAGCGGAAAAACATTTTATATCACAATTACTTAAATCATTGAGATTAAAAACATATACATTTTCAAGTCTTTGTCCAACGAAGAGTGTCTTGTTGCTTTTGACATTTTCAATGATACATTTGAATTTTTCAAAGATAACACGATTTCCTCTATCACATAATTGACTTATGCTAAGAAGATTGTGTTTTAAACCACTAACAAGTAAAACATCTTCAATAATAGAAGAATTACCTATATCACCGATTCCTATGATTTTGCCTTTGTTGTTGTCTCCAAATGTGACATGTCCACCATCTTTAGACGAAAGAGAATTGAAAGCCCTCTTGTCACCGGTCATGTGTCTTGAACATCCACTATCAAGGTACCAACTTCCTTCCTTGAGAGAACTTTTGAAGCATACCTACAATAGCACATCAATTCTTGACTTTTGGTACCCAAATCATCTTGGGTCCTTGAAGGTTAGCATTGATACGGTTCTTAGGAACCCAAACCTTTTTTGCATTAGAAGATGAGTATCCTTTCATAGGACATGTAGGAGAAATATGACCAATTTTACCACAATAATGACATGTCAATTTAGAATGGCTAGAAGGAGGAACATCTTTTTCAAAAAGATTTTTGTGTTGAGTGGGATTATAACCAATTCCGGCCTTGTGAAAAGAAACCATTTGTTTTCCAAGAAGAATGTCTAAACTTTCTTTTCCATTAGTGAGTTTTGAAAGAGAATTAGTTAAATCATCAATTTGTTTTTCTAAAGATTCGTTTTTGGAAGTATCCTTCAAATACTCTTTTTCTTTTTCCAAAGAGGTTCTTAAACTTTCATTTTCTTCCTCCAAAATATCTTTCTCTTCAATTAAATCATCTATTTCTAGTGAAAGATCTTTAGCAACCTTTTTAAGAAATTTGTTTTTAGAAACAACCTTTTCAAATTCTACTTTCAACTCTTTATAGGCAATAAATAATTCATCAAAGGAATAGGATGAGTCGAGATCTACCTCGTTTTCTTCGATGGCCATGAAACACAAGTTAGCGACCTCTTGTTGCTCATCGTCCTCATCAGAGCTACTATCGTCACTATTGTCCCATGCGGCCATCATAGCTCTCTTTTTGTCCTTCTTTGAATATTTTTTTGCATATGGACATTCACTTTTGATGTGGCCGGGCTTCTTGCACTCGTAGCAAATGATTGGATCCTTTTTACTATTTTCTTCTTTGCCTCCATCTTTTCTTGAAAATCCTCTGCCTTTGTGAGATGCTCTATTTTTGAGGAGTTTCTTGAACGTTTTTGTGATGAGCGCCATTTCATCATCCTCACTTTCGTTGCTTGAATCCTCCTTGCTTTTTGATTTGCTTGTTGTACTTTTGAAGGCAAGATCCTTAACTTTCTTCTCTTTTTCACCCTTGAGGTTGTGATGCATTTCCTCCGTCATGAGAGATCCCATGAGCTTGTCCATCGTGTATGTTGAGAAATTTTTGGATTGTAGGATGATGGAGGTGGTAGTGTCCCAATTGGTTGGCATGGAACGGAGCACCTTCCTTGTCATTTCGGATTGACTGTAAATCTTTCCAAGAGCTTTTAAACCGTTAGTAATACTAGCAAATCTAGCAAACATTTGAGATATAGATTCATCCGGTTTCATTTTGAAGAGCTCATAGCTATGCACAAGAATATCAATTTTGGACTCCTTAACTTGACTATCTCCTTCATGTGACATTTCTAACTTATCCCATATTTCTTTAGCCGATTCACATGCGGAAACACAATCATATTCATTGGGAGTAATAGCACAAAAAAGAAGGTTCATAGCTCTATAGTTCTTTTCTATTGAAGCCTTTTCCAAATGACTCCACTCATAATCTGGTTTAGGCATAGTCTCTTCTCCAACTTTCTTAGTAGGAATAATGGGACCATTTTTGATAATTTTCCATAGATCATAATCCGTGGATTGAATAAAGATCATCATTCTATTTTTCCAATGAGAGTAATTTTCTCCGGTGAACAAGGGAGGTCTATTGGACGATTGACCTTCGATACAAGAAACATTACTAGTGGTTGCCATGGATCTTAACTCTTAGATGGTTAAATCTACAAACAAGAGCCGAGGCTCTGATACCAATTGTTACCCAAATTATGCAACCTAGAGGGGGGGTGAATAGGATTGCTAGTAATAATTACCAATAAAAATTTATCTCTAACAATATATGCAAACAATAAGTATGCAATCAAAATAGAGAGATAAGGAGATAGAACTCGTTTATAGTGGTTCGGTCCGGATTTGTCCACGGTCCGGCCCTACTCCACTTCTCCTCAAGCAATTACTTGAAGGTTAGACTAATCTTTAAAAGATTACAACTTGTAAGTCTTGCGGGTGCTTACAAGAACCGAATGCCTCTAGCTTTCCCGAGGAGCTAGCACAACCGCAAGAATTTTCTCCGAAAACTTCTCAAAAACAATAACACCCAAATTCCAACCCGAATTTGGTCTTCTAAGCTTTCAAGTGTTTGACTCAAACACTCACTTAGGAAATACAAGTATGTGAAGAAGGTATGAAAATTATCGCTCACAACTTGTACAAATTTTCTCTCAAGAATAATATGAAAGTGGAAGAACAATGAGAATTTTTGGCTTTGATCTTTTGAGAATTTGCTCTTGCAATAATATGGAATGTTGTAGCTTGTGTATATCCTCATTAATGAGTTCTTGATGCCTTATATAGCCATCCATATGCTTCCTAGCCGTTGGAACTAGCCGTTGGAAACTAGCCGTTGGAAACTAGCCGTTTGAAACTAGCCGTTGGAAACTAGCCGTTTGAAACTAGCCGTTTGATAGAGTGGTCATCCGGGTGATCGTCCGATTGTCACAGCTTTCTGTTCAGACAGCCGGCTTGTCAGCCGGTTCGTCAACCTGTGGCTCACAATTTCATCTAAATAAACCGTTAAAGCATGTATTGAGCTCAATAAAGTCTTTGTAAATATAAATCATGAATCCAAGAGACTTTATGCTATATTTCAAGGTCACGAAAATATTTAATTCGGGAATCGACTTTTCGATAATTTTGTATTTGCCGAATAAAAATATCATTGAATTAATCATCAAAATAATTAATAGAGATGCATATAAATTTTCACAAATTATAATGCATACATTTTTCAACAACGACCATTTAGAATGAAATGATCAGAAAAATAACATCTTTGCACTGGTTCAAATGGATTGAAAATTGAAACACTTATTTTTTTAACTATATTTTTTAATATGTATATAGGAAAAAAAAAACAGTCGGATTCAGTAGAGACAATACTTACACCCCATGCTTAGAGTGTTGATTCGTGTGCCAAAAATGTTATTTCTGAAGGCTATAAAAAGAGGATTTTGTATTTCAACTATATTCTTTAACTACAAAATTGAAATACATAATTTTTAACTGTATTTTTTAATATATAAATAATGTAAAAAAATAAGTGTTTCAAATTTTAATCCGTTTGAACCGGTACAAAGATATTATTTTTCTGATCATTTCATCCTAAATGGTTGTAGTAAATTTTTGGCTCTAAGGTTTCAACGAGTACCCTAAAATTTTTTATTTAGTTTTATAGTTCTCTTGGATGTACATTGAAAGGCCTTAGAGCGAAAAATTTATTACGATAATTTATGATGAAATGATCAAAAAGTAATATCTTTGCACATGTTCAAACGGATTGAAAATTGAAACACTTATTTTTGTAACTATATTTTTTAATTTATAAAGGACAAAAAAAAAGGAAAAAAAAACAGTCGGATAGAAAGAGAGAAAATGAAATAAAGAGAAAAAAAACGAAAAGAAGAAGAAGATTCAAACTGGAAAGAAAGAAAATGAAATAAAGAGAAAAAAAAAAAAAAGGTAAACTAGAAAGAAACGGGTATAAGCCTAAGTTGCCTCATATATGAGCCTAAGTTGTCCCATGTAGGAGCTTAAGTTGTCCTTTAAGTTGCCCCGTGTATGAATCTAAATTGCCACATGTATAAATCTAAGTTGCCCCGTGTATGAACCTAAGTTGCCCTCTAAGTTGTCCAGTGTATGAATCTAAGTTGCCCCTGATTCATGACAGGAGGGAGGGGTATTTTTGGCTTTCAATTTCATGTCTTGGGAATTATTATTTTCCTTCCCATGACTGAGCAATTCCAAAAAAGTGGTTCATGAGTTGGGCATTTTTTGCCCCTTCCTCCACTGAAATGCAATTCCCCCAAAAGTCTATACGTGGGCTTTACATGTATGTAAGATGTTATGTTTAATATTCCTATTATATTTGGAATGTTGTGTATGTAGCATAATTGGATATATGATGCCGAATCCTCTCTATTTGCTTCGGATAAGTTTGGTTCATTTGATACATTCGGGTTTAAAACGCCCCAAAATTTAAAGGGATAAAAAAATACATTTTTAAATTTGAATCGTCCAAAACACTTTTAGACAGCCTGAATGCACTAAGGGCTTGTTTGGATGCCACACTATGAAGGGGTATTGTCCAATCCCTCTTCTAATCCATGGGGCCGGTTCTAAGGCGTGGTTTGGGAAGACAAAAATCGGGAGATTTGATAATACCCTCTCCTCCATAACCCCCCTAATACCCCCTGAGGGGGCCTTACATATGGTTATATTTTGAATTAGCATTGTGGAATCCCCCCTCCTAATACCCTCCTCTTTTCCATTTCAACTACAAAACAATTTATCCCTCATTCAAATCAAATATTATTTAATCTCCGTCACATTAATATGGGCCCATATTTCTTACATAATACCCCCTACTATTCAATCTCCCTTCTTACAAAATACCTCCAAATCTAATCCCACATCCAATCGAGCCTTAAATAAACTGTACCAGTCTGAAGCCAAATTTACTGGATCCAATCCTGAATTTATGGTAGACTGGTGGTAGCATAGTTGTGAATACTGTTTCGTACCGGTTGATACCGGCCGATACGTACCGATTTGGAGAGAAAACAGTACTCCAACCATACAATACCGTTCCAGCCTCAATACCGGTCGGTACCGGAAATTCCGGACAATACCGGGCGAGATGGTGGTACCGAAAATTTCGAGCAGTATTTTGCTAATCTTTTCTCAGTGAGAAATTCTCACACATCACACGCAATGATAGAGAGAGAGATTGAGAGAGAATCAAGAGATACAGAGAGAGAGAGAGAGAGAGAGAGAGAGAGAGAGAGAGAGAGAGAGAGACCAGAATGATCGGAGCAAGAGGCGGCTGGAAGAAGAAGAAGAAGAAGGCGGTGGCAGTAGACGGAGTCGGAGAAGACAAGGGGTTGCAGAGGATTTGCTAGGCGGCACGGGTAATGACAGAAAAGTGGATTTTGGTGTTGTGAATGAAAGAAGAGAGTGGGTTTTGTTGTTGTATGTGTAATCATTTTTTTAAATTCCAATTACGTATACTATATATATACTTATGTCAGTATATTTTATAATTTCCAATTACATGTATATATACGCTCACTTTTCCATCACTTCTTCATTACGTTTTTTTTTTAAATTTCGGGGAATAACAGTTCTTATAACAAATAATATGGATAACTTTAAATGTTTTACAAAAAAAAAAAGGTTAAAACATTTGTATTCTAAAATGAAATTATTATCTAAAAATTAATGGTAAATATCAACTTATTCTAATTAATACTATGAATTAAACCAATTTTGAGCGTTAAAAAATCAATTTATAATTATACATTGGTAATTGCACTAAATTTGAAAAAGTACCGATATTTGACTTGTACCGGTACGTATCATATCTGTAAGAAAATCGATACTCTTGCTTGTACGGTACGCAGAACTTTGGGCGGTAGTGGAGAACCTTTTGCTTCTCCACATCGATGCTCCTTCAGTGCGTTGGTTACTTTACTCTTTAGAGAGAGAAGCCCGGTAGAAAACCCGAAAAGGAGGGAGAGAGAGAGGGGAGGGAGAGGGAGAGGGAGGGAGAGAGAGAGAGATATGGGAATACGGGATTTCATCAGCTCAACCACCGACAAACTGAGCTCGCCGGTGACGGCCGCTTGCCGGAGCTCTTACAATATCAGTCGGGGCGCCGTCACCACAGTTAATAGCGTCGTTATGGAAAACGTCGTTCCGACTGTGAATTATTACGTGTCCGATGAAGAAGGCCGGGCAGTGATCGGCCGATTCGCTACTAGCTTCGTCAAAAACACCGCCGTCTATGGCGCACAAGAGTGTCTCAAGTGGGCTACTGGTCTGATACATTTCCTTTCCTCTCCCTTTATGTTCTTTCTTGAAAATTCCTCTCCCTATATCTATGCGTGTAAAATATGCTTGTTTAACAATATAGCATGATCAGTTACTTACCCAAAAATAAAAAAATAAAAAATTACAGCATGATCAATTACGTGGTTCTGGGATCAGTTGCGTTTCCTAATGAACGCGCTTACTTGTTTGGTTTTCAAAAAAAAGATTGCAAATCGAGAGCTGCTATTCCCCCCTCCCCTGACACATACCCCTCCCGGCCCCACCACCCCTTTTCCGGAATTACCCCGCCCCTTTCTCTCTCTCTCTCTTTCTTCCTTTTCTTCTTTCTTTCTTTACAGTTTCTTTCTTTCTTTTCCTTTTCTTTCCAGTTTTTTTTTTTTTTCATTTTATTTCTTTTTCTTTCTTTCTAGTTTGAATTTTTTTTTCTCTTTAATAATAGGTTCAAGTCTAATTCTAGGCTTTGTAAAGTAATTAAGAAAAAAAAAGTGTTTCAATTGATCATGTTTATACGACTGTTTTTTTTTTCTTTTTTTGTCCTTTATAGATTAAAAAATATAGTTACGAAAATAAGTATTTCAATTTTCAATCCGTTTGAATCAGTGCAAAGATGCTATTTTTTCTGATCATTTCATCCTAAATGGTCGTAATAAATTTTTGGTTCCAAAGCCTTTCAATGGACATCCTAAGAGAGTCTTAGAACTAAAAAATAAGTCTTAGGGTGTTTTGTTGAAAGGCCTTAAAAAGATATGAGTAATTAAATAAAGAAATAAATTAAAATAATATGATCAGAATAAAAAAATCTTCACACCCGTTCAAACGCATTAAAAATTGAAGCACTTAATTTTTTAACCATATTTTTTAATATATATAAACGGTCTAAAAAAATTAAGTGCTTAAATTTTCGCTTAATTTTTTAACCATATTTTTTAATATATATAAACGGTCTAAAAAAATTAAGTGCTTAAATTTTCGCTTAATTTTTTAACCATATTTTTTAATATATATAAACGGTCTAAAAAAATTAAGTGCTTAAATTTTCGCTCCGTTTGAATGGGTGCAAAGATCTTGTCAATATAATCAGAATAACAAGATCTTTGCACCGATTCAAACGGAGGGAAATTTGAGCATTTAATTTTTTGACCGTTTATATATTAAAAAATTAAGTACTTTAATTTTTAATGCGTTTGAATAGGTGTGAAGATCTTTTTATTTTGATCATATTATTCTAAAGAGACATAATCAAATTTTGTCTCTAAGGCTCTCATAATTACGTTTCTGCTCCATAGGATTGTAAATTGATGGTGAGAATTTCTTTTTAACCCAAACGAAAAACCCAAACGTCGCCGTTTGGGGCTAGCAGAGCCCAGACCAATTAAAATGGCGGAGAGAGGTAATTAAAAGGGCTAAGGGAGGGTAAAAGAGGAAAAAGGATGTGGGACCGGGAGGGGTGTGTGTCAGGGGGGGTGGGAAAAGCAATTTACTTGCAAATCACCTACATTATTCTTTTAGTGATCAATTCAAATCCGGCGTGAAAAGCTTTCGAATCCAAATTCGTTGTTGAGATCTATATGTAGGGTGTAGTCACAATAGGTGTGCGTAAGCAAGCTGGTCCTGATGCGAGAGTTATAAAAAAAGTTCGGAAAAGACAGTCTTTCAGTGCCTTCAGCGTTGTCTTACATAAAGGGAATTGATTTTCGCGCTCCAAAATTTACTGCAGGCGCTCCACCTTTTTGTTTTTATACTGTGATATTGCAACATCAGTGTATATTTTGTTTTTACACTGTGCATGGCAACATCATAGTATAAAAACAAAAAGGTGGAGCGCCTGCAGTAAATCTTGGAGCGCGAATATCAATTTCCTACATAAACTTTCTCCAATTTTTGTCTCCATTTTCATACTTTCAACTATTCTCGTTGTTGAGATGAACATGTGATATAAAAATTTTATGAAGAAAATTTGAAAACAGTAACTAAAAGTTACATAATACCGAATGTCGGCTCCCTTCCGGAAAGGTAAATAAGTACTTATTTTTTAAGAAGGCAATTTCAAGCTCAAAAATTATGTGCTTACGCAAATAATTTTTCTATCAATATAGATCTTATTTGATAGATCTCATTGAGATCTTTAATACGGTGTAAGAAAATTTGAAAAATTATTTTTCATTTACATTATTTTTGAGTTTGAAAATATAAAATAAGTACTTATTTTTTAAGAAGGTGTTCTGGAACGGGGCCTAACAAAAATTAATTTTGTCCAAAGTCTATATCTGATACTATTCTCATTGAGTATTTATGCCAATTCACTTTGTTTGAAATCCATTTCTATCCAAACGGAGCCTGATTGACCGATGTCCCTCTTCGATTTCAATGAGTAGAGGACATTAGCTACAAGTGAATTGCCTCTAAGAAGTGGCACGAGGTAGCATTTTTGTAGGGTATGGAAGGAATCTATTCATTGCGATGTTACTCTTGATGTGGATGGCTGGTTAGAAATTCTGTTTTTGTAATGTTACTTCAGTTAAAAGGACCTTAGGATTTAAATTTCAGAGTTTCTTTTCATTTAGGTCGGATAACTTTGGTCTAGACTAGATAGTAGGGGCTGCTATTTCAGCGGTAAAAGTTTTTTAGAGCCGCCACTTTGTGCATCTCGATCTCCGGTCCTCTTCCACCCATATCCTTATTGAATGGAGATTACATAGGTACTGTTATTGTTGCAACTCTGGCATATACTGGTGCTGATTTGCGATCAACTTTTTTTATGCATTCTCTCCCCTTTCCTGGTGTTCAAGTGTTGACTATGGAATCCAATTGAAGGCATGAACGTGCCTTTAAGTTTCTTGGTTTCCATTGAGACTCCAAATTTTCTCTTCACTTCTTGCCCTCTGCTTTATGGCTACCGCAGTTGAAGTTTAGATGCAGAAGTGGAATTACTTCTCTTACAGCAAATGGGCGGTAACTGGTAACTATTTTGATGTTTTTTCCCTTTAGATGCACTTTTTCTGTTTGTGATTTATTCGACTGTATCATCGCTAACTATACCCACTGTTGTGCAATTTCGCAACTCGGGCACTGACTTCATATTTTACCTGGAGTGTGAATTTTCTAAATCGATGTTTCCTTAGTTACTTGTTGCGGACTTGTGAGCTGATTTGTGTTTTCATGCATCGGCGGATTGTTTGAAATTGTGGACTTCTCTTTCACATTAGTTTGTTACCTCCACTTATTGATTGTCCAGACTTCGGAGCTCCAAAATTGTTAGGTTCACATATGAATCATTTTCTGGTGCTGAGCTGGAATTTATCTGGGAAGCCAAAGTTTACCTCTTTAACTGTATATGTAGGTCCTGTTTACAATATTGCTTCACGATCCCTTTGTGATGTGAAAGCTGAGGATTATAAAGAACTGAAGATGAAAACTGACCATTATAAAGATGAAGTGCAGAAATTGCAAGATCTGGTCAATAGACTAGAGAGAAAATTGAGTGGTGGTGAGAATGTCCAAGACGATGTTAAATTCAAGAGAGAATCCAGTGTTGGTAAGAATTACCATGCCGATCTCAAATTCGAATCTCGAGTTGTGCCGTGCTTGAATTCAAATGCACACCTGGAACCAGAAGATGTGATCAGAATCTTTACGATGAAGGAATTTATTAGCGGTAGATTTATGTTTGATAATCTGGTGGTCCCTGGGGTGAAGAAATCAAGTAAAGACCCATAAATATTTGAAAGTGGTACGGAAGTATCAGGTGTGAGCAACTGATAAAGTTGTATGATGATGATTGATGGAAGTATTGTTTGGTTGTTGTTTGTGGTATGTGCGAGATTAATTGTGTTTCGGTCCGATTAATCTTGTAGGACATCGTGTATTTTGTTGTCATTCAACTACGGTTCCATCTTATCAATTGGGAATGCAGTGCTATAGTTCCTGTTCTCAGAAATAATTTGTGCTTTCAGTTTCCAAATACCTCTCGTCACAGGATAGGACAATGTTTGGTGGTTGTATGGTTGCTGACAAGAAATTGAACTTTGTCAATGAGATATGTGGTATTCTGGTGGATAGGGTGAGCATTGAAAGTTAAGTAAATACTACTATATTTTTTTTGCCTAGATTGTTATAGCGTGTTGTCTCAAATTCAACTCGGATTATGAGTACGAACTCTTTGTAACGTATCGAGGTCCTCTCAAGTTTCAACGCAGGAAGGGAGTTTCCATATCTCAATCGAACCCCAAGAATCAGCCTTGAAAGAGTTTGATTCAGTTTAAGCAGAGAATTTCAAGCTACAGCTACTCTTTCATTTGGATGGATGAGAGATTTACAGTTTCTGCAGCTATGCTTCAATGTTCAAACACTTCAAACAGTTCCTGAGGAACTAAAAGGTGATAGCTATTATTCTATTAACATTAGCTAAAAACACCTCCCAACTTCTGAATAACCAGTTTTTTTCAGTTCATATAAGCCCATTATCGGGTCACGCAGAAGCTACAACGAACATTTGGGAGCAAACTCGCCAAAAGTAACAATTATAAGGACTCGCCTTTACTTGTCCCTTTACTTGTACTCTCTAAACATGACCTAGTCCACAAACAGTTTACTTGTTGGGTGTTGCAATACCATCTGACATCCACTTTTAGTGTACCGTTTGCTAAACTGAATGCTCTAACGCCAAGTCTTAAGCAACTGCAACCAGGGATGGATGGAGAGGCGGATGAGCAAGAGCAATTGCCTGCTTCAAGTTTAAAAACAAAAGCCTATTCAAGGATTTGGTCAGAATATTGAGAATTATGTGGGTTTGCCTCCCAAGTTTAATACATTCGTAGCACATTATCCTATCGTCGGTGCAAGTTGCCCACTTAATAGTATAGAATCTTGCGTCCATCGTTACTGCAAGAGCCTTTTGATTTTCCATTTTCCACCTTTCTTTCAAAAATCATTCTCACCCAGTGACTTGAAATTTTTTACAAATTAAACAAACACAACTTTGTGTTGTGACCATATATGAAAAAGTATCAGATAATCATACAGAGGATCAGTACAGGAGTACCATCAAAATGTTTGAAACTGTTCTTGCCAGAGAATGGAGTGTCTTTAATGCTCTTCTCTTGGCCAGAAACTCCTCAATTTCTCTTGTACTGCTTTGGGCACATTCTGCAGAAACTGAGAGTGCAAAGGACACACAAGCCACAATAGCTGCAAGAAGACGGCTCAAGAGAACATGGCTGCTAGGTAAAAGTGAGAAGAAAGAACGAATATAAAGAGAATGACAACAGGATCACTCAAATTGTAAACATCGGTATGGAAGTAATTTAGCAGAATGTGTTATGACGAAGGAATTTAGCAGAAGATAATATGTTTGACGATCCGGTGGCCGGTCCCGGGGGTTACGAAATCAAGAAAAGAACTGTAAACATCGGTATGGAAGTATCATATTCGACTTGGATGATTAGTACGAACTCTCTGTTACATATCAAGATCCTCCTCTTTTGTGAAGGTTTTTATGCCGCAAAGTGAGATTGTATCGAATGGTGATAGTTGATGGATTGATAATATCACATCTCTATCACACTGCGTAATAGCGGATGTTCGTATCAAAAAACATGCCAGAACGTAATATAAATCACCCGCCCTACGGGTGGGGCGTAAATGTAATATACACAGTGCGTCATTTATATTTTTTGAGATGTTTTCCTATTGAGCTATTAAACCCAGAACAATTCTTTCTAGCCGCAGTTTCTCTTTGCATTCGTTTGAACAAATTAATGTAAAACCCAAGTCTTCAACGGACCTGGGGGCTGCTGTCCCGGCCGGAGGGATCTCGCTCCGGTCTCGCTCCAACGATCGGAAACGTTCACTTTGTAGAGCTCGTCAAGTTGAACAAGTATTTCAAAAATCAGTTTGATCGGATATCTTTAAGTGCCTGATCGAAACACATATAACTTTTCAATAATGGGTTCTAGTAGATTTGATTCAGTGTTTCGGATCTATTCTTTTCAAGACGAAAAGGTTTCGATGAGGCACTTAATGATATCCGATCGAGCTGTTTTTTTACATACTTGTTCAACTCGACGAGTTCTACGAAATGAACATTTTCGATCGTTGGAGCGAGACCGGAGCGGGGCCCCCTTGACCGGGACAGCACGTTGCTGTCCCTTCAAGGGACAGTAGCCACCTTGTTAGGCCCTGTTCCAGAAAGGAAATAAATACTTATTTTTTAAAAAGACAATTTTAAACTCAAAAATTATATTCTTACACAAATAATTTTCTATCAATATAGATCTTGTTTGATAGATCTCATTGAAATCTTTATACTGTACTAAAAAAATTAAAAAAATATTTTCATTTACGTTATTTTAAATTTAAAAACTAAAATAAAATAAGTATTTATTTTTTAAAAAGATGTTCTTGAACGGGCCCGAGGCTCTGTTCCGAAACAAAAAATAAGTCTTTATTTTTTAAGAAGTCAATTTCAAGCTCAAAAATTATGGGTTTATTAAAATCTAAAAATATGCAATATGGATCTTGTTTGGAAGATCTTGATGAGATCTTTTATACGATGCAAAAAAAATTGAAAATTTATTTTTTATTTACTTTATTTTTGAATTTGAAAATATGAAATAAGCTGTTTATTTTTTAAGAAGATTTCTGGAACGGAGCTTCTTTTTGTACCACTAACTCATCAGCGATGTGACAAATCTTGGCAAAATCTTGAGAGAATCATGAGCATAAATAACAAATCTTGAGAGTAAATAACAAAGCAACAAATACCGCCTGAAAATCTAAAAACTTCAAAAAGCTGTCATTATTTCAAGTTTTATTTATATTTCTTTTTTTCACGTTATGTGCGTAATTTTCACTGTTGGTTTGTGCTTGCAGTGAAGCAATCAATTCAAAAAGTAAGTCGCGTTTTTACAGCTATGCATTCAGAAAACATACCTATTGATATCCGTTGGAATTGATTTTTTATAAAGTCTCATAAATAATTATTTTAAAGTACATTGGTATTTATCTGTATTTTTTGTAGAGCCCAGTATAGGCCCCACACGGCATGCAGTGACCTATGCGGTGGTCCTAGCACAGTTGGAGCCAATTGCCAACTGTTCTAAATACAAAAAGCCTATGCGTGGACTTCACATGTATGTCAGAGGTTATGTTTAATACTCATATTATATTTGGAATGTTATGTAGGTAGCATAATTGCATATATGGGACCGAATCCTCTCTATTTGCTTCGGGCCAATTCGATTTATTTGATACATTCGGGTTCAAAATGTCCCAAAATTTAAAGGATAAAAAATACCTCTTTAAATTTGAACCATCCAAAATACTTTTAAACGGCTTAAATGAACTAAATGAGCTGTATTGGTCCGAAGCCAAATTTACAGGATGCAATCCGGATTTTATGGTGGACTGATAATAGTAGAGAACTTTTTGCTTCTCCACATCGATGCTTCGGCAGTGCGTTGTTTACTTTTTACTCTTTAGAGAGAGAAGCCCGGTAGAAAACCCGAAAAGGAGAGGGAGAGGGAGAGGGAGAGAGAGAGATATGGGAATACGGGATTTCATCGGCTCAACCACCGACAAACTGAGCTCGCCGGTGACGTCCGCTTGCCGGAGCTCTTACAATATCAGTCGGAGCGCCGTCACCACAGTCAATAGCGTCGTTGTGGAAAACGTCGTTCCGACTGTGAATCATTACGTGTCCGATGAAGAAGGCCGGGCAGAGATCGGCCGATTCGCGACTAGCTTCGTCAAAAACACCGCCGTCTATGGCGCACAAGAGTGTCTCAAGTGGGCTGCTGGTCTGATACATTTCCTTTCCTCTCCCTTTATCTTCTTTATTGAAAATTCCTCTCCCTATATCTATGCGTGTAAAATATACATACTTGTTTAACAATATAGCATGATCAGTTACTTACCCAAAAAAAAAATAATAATAATAATAAATTACAGCATGATCAATTACGTGGTTCTGGGATCAGTTGCGTTTCCTAATGAATGCGCTAACTTGTTTGGTTTTCAACAAAAAGATTGCACATCACCTACATTATTCTTTTAGTGATCAATTCAAATCCGCCGTGAAAAGCTTTCGAATCCAAATTCGTTGTTGAGATCTATATGTAGTGTATGTAGTCACAAGAGCCCGTTCCAGAAACTTCTTAAAAAATAAGCAACTTATTTTATATTTTCAAACTTAAAAATAATATAAAGGAAAAATAATTTTTCAATTATTTTTTGCATCGTATAAAAGATTTCGATGAGATCTTTCAAACAAAATTTATATTGCATATTTTTAGATTTTAATAAATTTATAATTTTTGAGCTTGAAATTGCTTTCTTAAAAAATAAAGGCTTTTTCTGATTGAATCCGGATCAACCCATTCCACCTCATTTCTGATACTATAGTTTATGGCATTAACTAAGACAATAAAATGATCTTCTTTCAAAGATCTCTCATCGAGATCTTTTAAACGATGAAAAAAATTAATTTTTTATTTTTGTAAACTCATTATTTTTAAGCTTGAAAATTTCAAAAAAAATAAGAAAGTTTAGTTTTTAAGAAAGTTTAGTGGAACGGAACTTGGAAAACGGAAAAGTAAACGAAAAAGTAAGCTCCATGCTTTCGTAATTTTTTATACTCCACTGAATTGCCCTTGTCAGCTCATATCATGACCCTTTAAATGGAATCACGATAGGGATGGCAATCTCGGCCGACCTGTTCGAACCTGCCCCGAAAATCTCCGAACTTCGGAGATTCGTTTGGGGATAGGGTAGGGTATGGAGAATTTTTTTAAAAAAATTCGATCCTCTCGGCCAACCCGTTCGAACCCGCCCCATTCCCCGCCCCGAAAATCCCTGAACTTCGGGGATTCGTTTGGGGATTGGGTAGGATATGGGGAATTTTTTTTTAAAAATTTGGGGATTGGATAGGAGACGGGGATAGGTCTATCCCCGCCCCAAACCCTACCCGTCCCCGTTCGTTACCCGTCCCGCCCTGTCCCCGAATCCCCGAAATATATATATATATATATATATATATATATATATATATATATATATATATTTATATATAAAAATAAATAAATATATACTATATTATATATACCCCTTCAGTAGTATTTTATTTTGTTGGCTTTTTTAATTTTGTTTGTGGAGTTTTGTTGGTTCCTAACTTCCTGGCCAACCGACAACCGTTACTAGTACAGTTTCCTCAGCCCTTTTCCCCGGAAAAAAAATACAAAACAATCCAAGTTCTTTCGGCTTTCACATGCTAGTATATGCTGTTAGGTGCTGAAATTGTGAAATACAGGTGTCCGAATTCCGAATTCCGAATTCCCGAATCCCCGTTTTGGATCCCCGTTTGGGTCGGGGATGGAGGAAAAAAACAAATCCTCATTGGGGATCAGGTCGGGGATGGGGTAGGGGTGGAGGTAGTACCCCCGTCCCCGACCCGTCCCCATTGCCATCCCTAAATCACGACCTTGGTATATCCATTTGTTTGTTACACGTGGCTTGTGGATAGTGGTGGAAGATGGGAGCAGTGTGGGACCGAATGGGGTTGGATGGGTTTTGGGCCATTGATTGGTTACTTTGATAAGACGAAGAGTGATGGAAGAGTTTTTGGGCTGTAGGTGATAATTTGCCAGCGACGGAAAAGGCATTGGAGTTTACAGGTTCGTTGAGATAGGCCGGCACTCACGAGTGATTATTGGCAGATGCGTCTTTTAATTCCAACCTATATTGAACCCATTTTCAGCCCGTTTAAACCCATGTAAGTATGGGTTTATATGGGTTCAATCCATATCAACCCATTATGTAATATGGGCGGATTGGACGGGTTTAAAAAATATGGGTTGTGATTGCCACCTCTAGGTGTGCGTAAGCTGGTCCTGACACGTGAGTTATAAAAAAAAGTTCGGAAAAGACAGTCTTTTAGTGCCTTCTGCATCGTCTTATATAAACTTTCTCCAATTTTTGTCTCCATTTTCGTACTTTCAACTATTCTCGTTGTTGAGATGAACGTGTGAGAAAAAAAATTTATGAAGAAAATTTGAAAAAGTAACTAAAAGTTACATAATACCGAACATCGTCTTTAATAAAAAATAATTTTGTCCAAAGTCTATATCTGATACTATTCTCATTGAGTATTTATGCCAATTCACTTTGTTTGAAATCCATTTCTATCCAAACAGAGCCTGATTGACCGATGTTACTCTTGATGTGGATGGCTGGTTGGAATTATGTTTTTGTAATGTTACATCAGTTAGAGAGAGACCTTAGGATTTAAATTTCAGAGTTTCTTTTCATTTAGGTCGGGTAACTTTGGTCTATACTAGATTGTAGGGGCTGCTATTTCAGCTCTAAAAGTTTTTTAGAGCCGCCACTTTGTGCATCATGATCTCCGGTCCTCTTCCGCCCATATCCTTATTGAATTGAGATTACATAGATACTGTTATTGTTGTAACTCTGGCATATACTGGTGCTGATTTGCGATCAACTTTTTTGATGCATTCTCTCCCCTTTCCTGGTGTTCAAGTGTTGACTATGGTATCCAATTGAAGGCATGAACGTGCCATTAAGTTTCTTGGTTTCCATTGAGACTCCAAATTTTCTCTTCCTGCCCTCTGCTTTATGGCTACCATAGTTAAAGTTTAGATGCAGAAGAGGAATTACTTCTCTTGCAGCAAATGGGTGGTAACTGGTAACTATTTTGATGTTTTTTTTCCCTTTAGATGCACATTTTCTGTTTGTGATTTATTCGACTGTATCATCGCTAACTATACCCACTGTTGTGCAATTTTGCAACTCGGGCGCTGACTTCATATTTTACCTGGATTGTGAATTTTCTAAATCAATGTTTCCTTAGTTACTTGTTGCGGACTTGTGAGCTGATTTGTGTTTTCATGCATCGGCGGATTGTTTGAAATTATGGACTTCTCTTTCACATTAGTTTGTTACCTCCACTTATTGATTGTCCAGACTTCGGGGCTCCAAAATTGTTAGGTTCACACATGAATCATTTTCTAGTGCTGAGCTGGAATTTATCTGGGAAACCACAGTTTACCTCTTTAACTGTATATGCAGGTCCTGTTTACAATATCGCTTCACGATCCCTTCGTGATGTGAAAACTGAGGATTATAAAGAAGTGAAGATGAAAACTGACCATTATAAAGATGAAGTGCAGAAATTGCAAGCTAAGGTCGATAGACTAGAGAGAAAATTGAGTGGTGCTGAGAATGTCCATGACGATGTTAAATTCGAGAGAGAATCCAGTGTTGGTAAGAATTACCATGCCGATCTCAAATTTGAATCTCGAGTTGTGCCAGGCTTGAATTCAAATGCACACCTGGAACCAGACGATATGATCAGAAACTTTATGTTGAAGGAATTAATTAGTGGTAGATTTATGTTTGATAATCCGATGGTCCCTGGGGTGAAGAAATCAAGGAAAGACCCATAAATATTCGAAAGTGGTACTGAAGTATCAGGTGTGAGCAGCTGATAAAGTTGTGTGATGATGATTGATGGAAGTATTGTTTGGTTGTTGTTTGTGGTATGTGTGAGATTAATCGTGTTTCGGTCCAATTAATCTTGTAGGACATCGTGTATTGTGTTGTCATTCAACTACGGTTCCATCTTATCAAGTGGGAATGCAGTGCTATAGTTCCTATTCTCAGAAATAATTTGTGCTTTCAGTTTCCAATTACCTCTCGTCACAGGATCGGAAAATGTTTGGTGGTTGTATGGTTGCTGACAAGAAATTGAACTTTGTCAATGAGATGTGGTATTCTTGTGGATAGGGTGAGCATTGAAAGTTAAGTAAATACTATACTATATTTTTTTGCCTAGATTGTTATAGCGTGTTGTCTCAAATTCAACTCGGATTATGAGTACGAACTCTTTGTAACATATCAAGGTCCTCTCAAGTTTCAACACAGGAAGGGAGTTTCCATATCTCAGTATCTAAATCGAACCCCAAGAATCAGCCTTGAAAGAGTTTGATTCAGTTTAAGCAGAGAATTTCAAGCTACAGCTACTCTTTCATTTGGATGGATGAGAGATTTACAGTTGCTGCAGCTATGCTTCAATGTTCAAACACTTCGAACAGTTCCTGAGGAACTAAAAGGTGATAGCTATTATTCTATTAACATTAGCTAAAAACACCTCCCAACTTCTGAATAACCAGTTTTTTTCAGTTCATATAAGCCCATTATCGGGTCACGCAGAAGCTACAACGAACATTTGGGAGCAAACTCGCCAAAAGTAACAATTATAAGGACTCGCCTTTACACTTGTACTCCCTTTACTTGTACTCTCTAAACATGACCTAGTCCACAAGCAGTTTACTTGTTGGGTGTTGCAATACCATCTGACATCCACTTTTAGTGTACCGTTTGCTAAACTGAATACTCTAACGCCAAGTCTTAAGCAACTGCAACCAGGGATGGATGGAGAGGCGGATGAGCAAGAGCAATTGCCTGCTTCAAGTTTAAAAACAAAAGCCTATTCAAGGATTTGGTCAGAATATTGAGAATTATGTGGGTTTGCCTCCCAAGTTTAATACATTCGTAGCACATTATCCAATCGTCGGTGCAAGTTGCCCACTTAATAGTATAGAATCTTGCGTCCATCATTACTGCAAGAGCCTTTTGATTTTCCATTTTCCACCTTTCTTTCAAAAATCATTCTCACCCAGTGACTTGAAATTTTTTACAAATTAAACAAACACAACTTTGTGTTGTGACCATATATGAAAAAGTATCAGATAATCATACAGAGGATCAGTACAGGAGTACCATCAAAATGTTTGAAACTGTTCTTGCCAGAGAATGGAGTGTCTTTAATGCTCTTCTCTTGGCCAGAAACTCCTCAATTTCTCTTGTACTGCTTTGGGCACATTCTGCAGAAACTGAGAGTGCAAAGGACACACAAGCCACAATAGCTGCAAGAAGACGGCTCAAGAGAACATGGCTGCTAGGTAAAAGTGAGAAGAAAGAACGAATATAAGGAGAATGACAACAGGATCACTCAAATTGTTACTATAAACCACAGTCTAAAAGTGTGTATTGAGTTTTTTAACCATTGCAGTAAACTTTAAGGTAGTGTTTAGTTCCAGAGAAGCCTGGAACTACTTTAAGAAGGAATGGAAGAGTCACCTACATTGGTGTATCACGAATCAACTTGTCTAGCACATTCTGTCGTTTTTTAACAAACCAAACTACAGAAATAGATTTCAAGGGAATGATCATTCCATTCCAGGCTTAATTCAAAATGAACCAAATGCTGATGAAAGAAAAAGCTTGGAAGGGGTTGTCGAAACAAGAAAACAGGAAACATTATTGGGTAATGATTCTTGTAGAAGGAAGATTTTTACATTGCCTATGCAAATCTCTGGAAAGATTGTCTGACTAAAAATAAAAGCGAACAAAGGGCTGAAGGAAATTTTTCTGGCTGGGAGAGTTCCACTCCAGAGATTCCCACCATTGTTTGTCATCGATCACAATTTCTTCAAGTGGACAGGTAGGGGATTGTTGTTCATCGCAAGGGTGCAGGGAGAGAGGGACTCTCTTTAACTTTGGACATCTAATAACTTCAATACTCTGAATCGAATCACAAGCCATCTCCCCTTTACATATGCTTCTTAACTCTGGCAGCTTCTGCATTGACAAACGCTTCAACCTGGGAAATGAAATAACAGTACCATCAAAACCATGGGAATTAGAAGAAGACAGATTGCTGCTGCTGCTACATTCATACATTGCTGCCTTTTCATTCCCTTCTTCTTCTTCGTCTAGTGATATGATCTCCTCCATCAGCTTACATTCCCATACATAAAGAAGTTCCAGGTTGAGGAGATGCTGCAGCAAGCGAGGCGTGAACAACTTCTTGATATTTGGACAGCCAATGATATCGAATTGTTTCAGATTTGAAAAGGTTCCATTCAGGGGCACTGCATCACCTCCTCTAAGTCCCCACTTAAAGAGAGCGCTTAGATTCTGCAACCCATGAAGATCCAATTTTTCAAGGCTTTGAAAAGGAGCATTGGAGGAGGAACATGACGATGGAGATGAAAGGATGCACTCTATCCCATCACAGTGAACAACTGCACATGCCTTCAACTCTCTAGCTTGATTCAATGAGGAAACAACATCCATTAAGCCGCCAACCGCAGTCTGGCATTCAATTATCTCAAGGTACTGAATATCATGAGGCAGAAAAAGGGGAACTCCTCCTCCTCCTCTTTCGCCTGTTAAACAACAGTTGACCAATCTCACTTCCTTGTCATATTTATCATTGTTTTCGATATACGCACTGCTGTTATGACAGTCATCTGGACTTACTTGAAGACTATAGGAGCTCAACCTCCTGTAATGCTGAGATTGGACATACCAGTTAAAACCATCAAGATCGTACAACTGGCCTTCGAATTCTTCCAGGTTCCTCAAGCTCATCAGCTCTTCTGCTTGTACACTTACATGCTCGGACGAATAGTCAAGTACGAGTTGTTGGAGACTTGTTAATCTGGAAAGTATACCCGTTGGTATTGTCTCCAGATTCCATGTGTGATGCATATTCAGCCGTTTGAGGTTTACCAGATTTTCCAAACCTTGAGGTACTCTCTTGATCTTAGTATAACTAAGGTCCAATACTCGCATTCCCTTGAGCTTTGCCAATGAAGGCACATAAATGAGTTGCTCACAGTGACCGAGAAATAACACAGTGAGACATTCCATGTCGGATATAGAAGTTGGCAAAGACTGAATCTCGGTATGAGATAGATCAAGAAGAGATAGGGATTGAAGGTGCAGAAGGAATCTGTATGGAAGTCTCTCCAGGGGGTTCTCCCGCAATATCAAGGTTGAAAGGTTAGGACACATTGGTGATGTGGCTGATGGAATTGTTGATATCTCATTCTTCATCAAGGACACCTTCTCCAGATCTGCTGTCCATTCTTCCTCATCTGGTAATTCTCTCAGTTGCATACCCGCTTTTACCATGTAACGAGGACTAGCTCCGGTAATCTTCAGTGCCATTTCTCTTATCAAATCATGCATCCTCAGGCACCTATCATGTCGAATCCCTTTTACACTTTCCAACAAGCAGACATTTTCTAGCTTATTCAGTATACTGTGGCCCAAATCAAACTCTGCTTGCCTACTTTTCCTTCCATCCATCAGTCCCTCGGCAATGAAGTATTCTATCAGTTCCTTTCTTTCTATGTAAGAGTCTTCAGGATAGAGCACACAGTATAAGAAGCAGAGCTGCAACTTCAAATCTCTCAGGCGATTGTAGCTGAACTTCAAAATAGGGAATACGTCACTTTCCATGTCTCCTTGCCTTGTAGATTCTTTCAATTCCTCCAGGACGTTCCTCCATTCCCTGATGTCATCAACGCCTCTCATGTTTCCACCCATTGTAATAATCCCAAGTGGCAAACCAGCACATTTATCAACAATAGCCTCTGAAATCTCGTTTATCTCCGGCTTAAGTGCTTTGTTGTGCCCAAGTATCTCTGTGAATAGCATCTGAGCTTCTTCCTTTGGAAGAGGCTCCACTTTTATAATTGCTTGGCAACCCATCCTGTGACAAACATCCAGGGACCGAGACGTGATAATTAACTTACACCCATTCACTCCGATAGGAATTCCAACCTTCTCCAAAGGAAAATGATCCCACATATCATCCAAAATGAGTACACTGTTCTTTCTTTTCATCAACCCTTTGAACAGTAGTGCAGCCGTTCTCTTTTCATCTCCCTCATCAGAAAAATCAAGCCCCATTGCTTTGGCAATATCATTCTGCAATCGCTGAATACTAAACTCTTGCGAAACAGTGACCCAAGAAACATAGTCGAAAGGTTCTATATACTCTAGAATCCGGTTATAAATATGCATAGTTATGGTTGTTTTGCCTACTCCCCCCATTCCGTAAATGCCAATGCTTAAGACCTCATCATTCATTAAGCACACCCAAACTTTTTCCAAATTTCTTTGAGATGTCTTACCTACCAACCTTGTTGTTGGTAATAAATCTACCCTGGTCTCACATGCATCAATCGTAATCCCTTCAGGAAATCTACCTTGCTGAACAAGATCGTCCACTTCTTCAATCATAGTTTTTACTCGTTTTCCGTACTTCACATGTGAGTAAAATCTCCTTTCTCCTAGTCCTTGTTCTATGGTCTGAACTTCTCTTTTCTTCTGTTCCACATTTTTCAACCAATTTTCAACTTCTCTCTTTCGCTTCTTCCCTTTAATTAGCAGCTCTGCATTTTTCAATTCTGAATTTATGTCAGTTTCTTGGCAACTCAGTTCTTCCAATTTTCTCTTGAGAGTCTGCATGTTTTCATCAAGCTTAAAGATACTGCTTAGCTGTTCCAAGACGAGGCGGCATGTTTCTTCGGCCATATGACTGTCTGGTACAAAAAGGAGAACGTGATATATGAGGGGATTTCCACAAACTTTTACATGTTACAGTCCCGAAGTGGTGCGTTCAGAAGAAACAAGATTATGCCATTGAGCCATTGACAAGGTGGCTACACGAAAATTATTTCATCACCAATTATTTTTGGGCACTCAAACCAAATCCATTCTTACCCCAAGCTTTTACCAATCATGCCCGTTTTATGCGCAGACAAGATGGAAGATTTGATTCATGGAAGCGGAAATAAATAAGTACTCAGGTGTAGACAAAAAAGTATATTTAGCTGAGAATCATGGAGGAGAAACTATCGAAGTTGTATTCACGACAAAGATGGTTCAATTACGGCAAAGATGGATTTGTAGTTTGAACTAAAAACCGGGATCTTGCTGTAGGTACCTGGTTCCATGACTTCTCTCAGAAAGTCGACACACACATACAATCTGTGCACAGATTGTGCACAGATTTCATTATGGAGCCCACCACGGATCTCATACAAATCATCCGAGCCGTTCATTAAATGTAAAATATTTTTTCAAGGGTCCCCGTAAAAAATAATCTCAATCCGATACTTATAAGTGCTCGATTCAATCATACAACTTTTCATTATCCGAAAATCTGAAAGAAAAGTTAGATGGTTGGATGAAGCACTTATAGGTATTGGATTGAGCTTATTTTTTACGGAGACCTTTGAAAAAATGTTTTACATTTAATGAACGGCTCGGATGATTTATGTGGAATCCGTGATGGACCCCACAACAAAATCTGTGCACAATCTGTGCACAAATTGCTGTGTGTAGCATCTCACCTAAAAGATTAGTAGGCCCGTTGTAAGGTGCAACCAACACGAATTTCATTGAGAAAACGAAAAGAAACTTTGTTTTTCATCGAAGACCCAACTTGTAATACCCGCTCCAGATATTTCAGTATTTCAATTACTTTTAATTGAACTATGTGTTTTAGGGGTTTAAATCGTAAACAATAGAACTTGCGAGGGTCCTGTGTGTGATTTGTGATTGGAGCATAAGTTAGGACGTGGTTCCCCTTGCATGTGATAAATTCCCTTGTGCCTATGGCAAAATATCCTGGAGATATTTATCTTTCTCCATACGTATCTTGTTTGTTTCTACGTAGGGAGAGAGGGAGAGGCGGCAAAAGAGAAGGGGAGAGAGAGAGAGAGACGGTAGAAGAGAAGGAAGAGGAGGCCAGAGACTCCAGTCTGTTCTTTATGAAATTATTTAAGGTACTTAGAAAGCTTTTAAATTTTTGATATTTTTATTGAAAGTTCATTAGTGTGTCTATTGTATCGTGTTAAATTTTCATTCTGAGAATTGTAGAAAAAGATAAAAATCATAAATATAACTGTGGTCAGGATCCTTTTTTTAATAGACAGTTTACAGAACTGAGTCTTTTATCAATTTTTTTTATAGTTAAAAGATCCTCCTGATTATGGGTTCTTAGAGCAACTTTATTAGCATAGCAAAACAACAAAACAAGCTACTTTACCTAGGGAAAGGGGCAAAACCATCTTGTAGCAGATGAGGCAAAAGGAAGTGTAAAATACATCCATAAACAAACAGTTGTTAGTCATCTTTACCGTTTTACTATTCACCCGGTAACATTTTTTTATTCTTTTTCCTCCCTCTCTCCAACAGTACATAGTTATCCGTGAACAATAATAATATTTTATTAAAAAATAGTTTAAATAAATAGTGTTGGTGTAGTATTAAAAGAAAAATGGATAGATAAAATGAAAAATGTGTACTGTTCACTAGTTTTTTTACCTAATAACTGGTGTACTTGCTTTTATGAGTTTGAAAGATTGATAAGTTGGTGATGTTTTAGAGTTGAAATTAATAAAAAATATTAAGTATTCAATTTTTAATGAATTTTCGAACACAGACTGCTCTGTTGAAAATTGTGCTTCGCTGCACAGAATTTCTGAGGTTGGAGGTGATTTTGACTAGGTTTTTTTATTGTGAAAAATCTAAAAAAAATCAGGGATGAATGTTGGTATGTGGTAATAGTATGTACCAAATTTAGGGTTTATTAGATGCATATTCTAAATTTGGCGAATTTTACAAGCTGGTGTGTCCCTGCTGAGTTTTGTATTTGCTGCACTGACACGTTTTGAAAAAATGATCATATCTTTTAGCTCGGGTATCGGGTTAGCGCACGGGTTGTTGATTCTGAAATTAAACTCGTATGTCTTTTGAAATATGTGAAGGTTGTGGCTTAGTTTGTACCAGATTAAATCAGTTTTTGATTTGAAGTGGATAGAGGTGCAGAATCTGTGATTTTGGACAAATTTTTGTGTAAATTTGGACGAGCATAACTTTGTCGTTTGGACTCCGTTTTTAACAAATTTTATATCAAAATTTATGTACCGGAGGTGTACTTTCTAATGGTGGTGGTTTCATGATTTGATTTTAACCCTATAAGAAATTATAGGCAGAATACGATATACTGATTGTAGATTTCAGACCAAATGTAGAGGTGATGTGGTGTTTGAGTGTTACGCTTGTTTAGGGATACTTATAAACCTTTAAGATGGACATGCTTGTATGCGTTAAGCATCATTAATTTATTATTAGTGTTATAAATTATTTTAAGGAGTTGGTGGTAACGTTTAAGCGTTTAATAAACTGATATGGTTAGCTTGTGACTAGATAACAAGCCAATCAATTGGGGAGGTTCCGAAATCGTAAGTTTGGCGTACCTCGGTCGATACAAAGATGAGTGTGTTTGATATGGTTTTTCTCCATATAATACTGTTGTGGTGGTGGGTGTATATCTTGCTAATCGTAGTTAGCTTTTGATATGGTTATCCTTACTGAGATATTGCTGTAGTGGTGAGTGTATATCATGCTACTGTTGTTTAGCTTTAATTTGTTATGAATGTGTGCGTGTGAGGCGTGCGTGTGAGGCACACCATGTCGTAAGTCATATCGTTCAATGGACGAGGGTTGGGAGCATGGTGTGTAGGACACGAGATTTGGTTGTGCTATGCGTGTTTGATGAAAATACATGTTGATGGGTATTGATTGAACCGCCGAAAGTTAACGTGTGAGACATACCATGTCGTATGCTATGTCGGCTGATTGTCGGTGGATGGGAGCATGGTATGTGAGACACCTTATCTTGTGTTCATGGGATATGGCAGACGTGCCACTGCATGTGATGTGATTATATTCATATTGTTGTGTATTGATTATTATTGCTCAGTTGGGTGGTTATATTGGTTATAACTGTTATATACATTCTAGTATTTCAGTTACATTGGTGATGTGTATTCATGTTGATATTCCTTCGGGTATTGTGGTATTACGTTGAGCATTTCTATATCTCACATACTTTGGCTTTCCTTTTTGGTTTGTCAGGTAGCAGGTTGCTTAGAGTTGGTCCACTACCGGTCGTTGTGTTGACGCGTTTTGCTAGCATCAGGTGGGATTTTGGTTACGTTGTTGTGGAGTGCCTTAGTTGACGCAGAACTTAATTTGTAAGGAGTTGTAGCTAAGAATAGTTAAAGCTTTTAAATTGTATAGGTCATAATTAAGTTTGGTCGATAGCTAGTATTCTATTTGAAGTTAGCCTTGGACGTTGTGAATAGTCGAGTTTGTTATAGGTGGTTAATGAAAAAGTTGGTTTATTCAAGTTGTAAGTAAGTTGTCGGCGGATGTGTTGAAGTATAGAAATTTTAAAGTATTATAATGCAGATGTTGTTTCTTGGTTGTGCGATATCATGGTTAGTTGGTCAATACGTTGACTCATTTTTTTATGTTATGTTAAGGTGTTAAGTCTTCCGTTAGGTGTTTATTTCTGACAGGTTATGAGGTGTGGTTTGGTCTTTTGTGTGGAATGTCACGTGCTCGCGCCGACTCAGGTCAACTTTGGGTATCGTTTGCGAGGCGGGGCGTGACACAACTCATTTACAACCTGCCGAAATTCAGCCAGACTCATTCATATGATACCCTTAAAAGTAAGGTTAGCACTTAGCAGGAGATTCTAGCAACTAGAGCTAAGCAGTGTGTCATAATCCTACCATACACGTTAGTCTTTACGTATCCTGCGATTCGATGAATTTAGATGTAAAATCAAAAAATAAATTTTCAACGCTTTTCGTGTTTAAAAAACTCAACGATATGCATACGAGTGATACACACCTTACCATTTTGTTTGTCTAGAGGTAAAACCGATACGTCTCTCCAACCTAAGAAGCACAAATACAGATACGGTACACGAACACGACACGACACAGCTACGGGTACGTGACTTTTTGTTAATTTTTCTCTATATCTCAAAAAATAAAGAAACTCGAGGGACATTACACCATGAAACTATGGCCCCATATCAATACTAGTAGGCTTAGAGGGTAAGCCTAGAGATCTGATTCAATTTCTATGTTCATTGCCTTGCTTTTTCATTCAAAATACACAACATATAGAACATCTAATACACAATGAATTTTTGTTTCTAAAATATGGCAAATTGAGTAGGAGGACATACTATAAGGGCTTTTGCTATAATAAGGATATAACTATTTTTTCGTAAAGTATAAAGGATATTCTGCCCAGAATTTACAAAAAACCTCTCCCAGAGTTGACCAGCGTTGACAAGCATTGACCAAGGTTGACTGGTGTTAAAAGTGCTTAAAATCCTAGGGTACCTTATGAAAGTGTCTAAAACCTTAGGGTACCCTATATATGAAAGTACCTAAAATCCTAGGATACTCTATGAAAGTACCTAAACCGTTAAAATCTTATAATAGGAAAGTACACCCTAAAACCCTATGAAAGTGCTTAAAATCCTAGGTTCCTTATGAAAGTGCCCAAAACCCTAAGGTTCCCTATGAAAGTGCAACAAGATCGAAAAACACGAAAAATACATATTTGTATTAACCAAATAAGACCCTTGATATTTTTTGTGTTAGTCAAACAAAGCCCTTATCTCATTAATGGTAATTTTGTATTTTCACGGACTCTAGATTCTAAAATATTTTTATTAATAAACTCTACGCATCACGGAAACTTAAGCTAGACTAAAGCTCCTGTGAGGTTGTTTCATTTGGACTTTAGACTAATATATTGTCCAAAATACTATGAGCACAAATGATCTGTGCACAATATGTGCACAAAAGATGGGTGTGATCCATCTTGGGGTCTCAGATAAATGATCCGAGCCATTAATTTTTTCAAAAATAATTTTTTCTAAAAAAATTAGCTCAATTCAATACAACAAGGGCATCACATCGTTTTTGTCTCTAAATTCAAGGGGAAAAAAATTGAATGAATGGATCAAACTCTTACAAATACTTGATTGAGCTGATTTTTGGCATCGACACTTCAAAAATATTTTAAATAAAATGAATGAATCGTATTATTTGTGTGAGACCCTAAGATGGTCTGTCTCTTTTTTTTGTATCATGTAACAAAATGAACCAAAAAAAAAAAACATTTGGTTGGTAGGAGGAGAACGTACCGGATTCCGCCAAAGGCCAGCGGGCAGCAGGCAAAGTAAGCTCGGGTGTGTTCGTAGCCAACAAAGAAACAAACACGCACCTCTTAAACTGAATGATGAAATGCCTCAGAGAAAATAGTGTGATCCTCGAGAGGTTCTCAGAATACAGGAGGGAGTAGAAAATGGATAGACCTGCTACTGGAGTGCTAGCTCTCGAGTCATTTTCTTCTTCCTCACGGGTTTTATAACGAAACCAATGTCGTCAACTCTGGTTTTCAAATGCTGGAACAACCGGGCCCTATCTGTGATTTACTGGAAGAGGTGGTTCTATGAGAACCGTTGGAACTCGGGTCTAGCTAGAGTCTGCTGCTAGTACGAACAAGAGTTGAACTCTTTCTCTGTTATAGCCATTTATGTACATTCAACGCACCTTTGGAAAAAATGCCGAAAATTGGAATATTAAGGCTAAAGTTTCGATGAATGACCCGCCGGGGGTTTTGTTCCTCGAAGGTGTGCTCTGACAAAGACTGCTCTTTTGATCTAGTCATTTTTCTCTTTACATTTCGAGATAAAGATTAAAAGAAAGACTTACCCACCACAATTCCTTCTCTCCTCTCCGGAATCTGTACGTTCATGAATGTGGAAATTTACATTGTTGACCATAAATTGATTCATACGTATTTTCTCCTGTGGTTTATTATCATGTGGTCCAACCACAAACCAATCATATGCATACGTGCAATAACAAAGTGATTAACATGGTGACTCATCGTGTTACGTCTTTGACAATATTTCTTCATCCTTATCCAAAGTGCAATCAACTTGACTTGGCAGCCAAGTCTCCCTAGCTAGTACTCCGTATAACAAAAACAGCGGTGCTACGCCCACCGCTCTCCTACCGCAGCGCTCAATCTCAACGTCTGTCACAGTAATCGATAGTCCGAATTTTAAAAGAACTTTCAATGGAATAGTCTTTTAAAATCAGGACCTTCCAAAATGTTTTAGACGGAACGATGAGATTGAGAGTGGTGGCAGAGCGGTGAGAGTGACTTTCTGTAACAAAAAGCAAGTGCTGTAATATGCAAATGTAAAATGCTTAAACAGCTCACTCGGTTGTTGTGAAGATTAAAAAAGTATATAGTGTAAAAATGTATTGGAAGTGTGAAATATACTATATATTGAAGGGGAAAAAAGGCAATGAATCAAATTTTCTGATTGACAAGTCAAAGTTGATGCAGAAGCCAAGGAGGAAGAATATTTTAGGCATTTTAAGCCTAGAGTGGAAAGATTGTAATTAAATTACGAAATTTCATACTGGCTCTCGATCCGAAACAGCTCAATGGTCAAGACCCATCGCTTTTGTCATGGCCTAAGTCGTGTTTTTGGGCGTTCGTCGGTATTTGACCCCGAATGACCAAATTTGTCATTTAAGGAAAGATTTGACTTGCTAATTACTTGAGCAAGGTAAATCCAGATTAAGCCATGCTTTTGGGAGAAGTCGAGCTTTCCGGTTACCTTCTCAATCGAAGCAATTAGGGTTAGAATTTTCTGCATATTTAATTAAATTGTTAGTCTTTGGACTAAAGCAGTTATTGATTATTATTGAATGAAATACAGAGTTTCTCTAAACCTATCCAGTTTGTGATTGTCTTTGTTACACGTCTTTTTTTTGTAGTTCATAAGCCGCCCTGCATCAAAAGTGGATAAAAGTTATAAGACATCAAAAAAAGAAAAGATGGACCAAAATTATGGATCGAAAGGAGTATTTGTAAAGAAAAATCTGCAGGGAGGTTTGGAAATCTTTCAGTAAATTTATTTTTCGGATTTGGAGACCTGAAAATGGAAAGAGAAAAAGAAAAAAAATCAAAGAGAGCCTTTACTGCTGCCCAAGAAAGAATCTCTAACCAAAAAAAAAAACATTTACACAAACACACTCACAAGACATGTGCTGGAAAATTGGCAATGGAGATTTCGTGCGGTATATCACCCTCAAGCCTGATCTGAATCAATATAAGCGAGCTTTCCCTCTGACTGTATTCTCAACATTTTCTATATATCCTTTTTTCTCCGTCAAAAGCGCCCGTTCAAGGAAGTTTTTTGTTCTAGTCTTGGTAGTTGCTTGCTTGTACTTTGATTTTTTTTCGTTCAAACCGCATGCCTTGTGAGTTTGTGTTTGTTACTTATTGTAGACCTGTTGACGGGTCGACTTGCGCGTTCGTGTTGTATTCCACGACTTTATTTGCAATTTTCAAGCTTAAAAATGATAAATCTATTAAAATAATTTTTTGTGCATAACGGCACAAAAAATTAAAAAAAATATTTTCATAAATACATTTTTAAAATTTAAAATTGTAAATAAATATTTATTTTTTAAGAAAGTTTAGTGGAATAGTGGAACCGTGAGTTTTTATTGGGTAAAAAATAAGTATTTATTTTGTTAGCGGAATGGAAACTAGTATTTTGCTCTGGCAGAAGCCATTTCTTTCCTGGCAATAGTAGTTTCCATGTATTGAAATGAATATCGTGGTACGGAATAGACGTCGGTTGTGCATTACCCCTTACCAGTGAACGCAAATGGGCATTCTGGACGAACTCCGATTAACCGCCGTTAAACTGCTCAACCGAAACGTTTCCAATACGCCTCCTGATACCAATGGAAACCGGTATTCCTGCGACATGGGATTCGCCAAGGCCGTTACCCAAACCGGCGACGCCGTTAGGTCTAGCGGAGCTGAGAAGCTGAAAGAGTACGTTCCTGATCCCGACCGCCGAGAGAAGATCGGCCGGATTATTTCGGGCATCGGTAAATTCGCCGTTGAGTCCGCCGTCAACGAGTCTCTTAAAGGCGTCACTGGTCAGTCTTCTCTCTCTCTCTCTCTCTCTCTCTCTCTCTCTCTCTCTCTGTGTGTGTGTGTGTGTGAGTGTGTGTGTCTCTGCGTGCGCGCAGATACATATTGGTCTGTAACTCTGTGTGCGTGTGTGTGTGTGAATGTATATATATTCTGCGGACTTGGATTGTTGGATTCAGTTGTTAGAACTCGTTGGCTATCTTTCTCTAGGAAGCCAAACAGAGCAAGAACACTTATCGATATCTTATTACAGTTTGCTGTGTAACGAATCTTTGTGTGAACAATACTTGAGTTTCTGATGAAGCATCTCAAGCTACTAAAATTTAGTAAAAGCTTCATTTGGTAGTGACTACTCTAAATGGAAAAACCCTAATGTAAGCACTAATTTGAGTAAAAGCTTTATTAATGACAGTTGTAAATTGTGAAGAGCAAAACATTAAATATCCTTAATAAATTCAAGTCTCCCTTGATTTGGTGAAAATTTTGAGTAAAACTGAATTTGGTACGATTTTTAGTCAAGGACTAGAGTGAGTTTAGAGGTGTTCTACTCAGAATTGGTTTTGAGTCGATTAAAAGAGTAAAGGCTGGAGATGCTCTTAGTGGAGTGTATTTGGGTCCAATCTATGGGTTGTGAACTCTTAAGTAATAGAGAGCAGTGTTCTTCTCAGCAAGGATGAGCCACTTTTTCGCCAGGACTCAGCTTTGTGCAATAAATGCAGGAAATGAGAAATGGGAGTCACCCAGTAGCTGGTCGGCTGGAGAGCACTTACGTGTGCGTTATTGTGCACCTTTCCTTTGGGGATGTGGTTCCGCTCTATAAATTGGAGAGTTTGTCTTGAGGAGCAAGGATTTAGGACTCCTGTCACCATGGGAAACTCCTCCAGTATCTAGGACTCTGCCTCCTTACCTATCCCTTGATACATGGGATTGGGTCTTTTGTCACTCTTTTCCCTGATAGAACTGGTTTCCCCATTCACTTGGAATGCTCCAACTGCCTCTTCTAGTTCTAAACCACCCATGGCTTATTCAGCTACTAGCCATAGTTCCTAAATCTAGGAACTGCCCCTGTCAAGGCGTAAATTTGTGTTCATGTGGCTCATCATTCATTGTTGAAAACTTGAAATATTCAAATTTTGGTTTGTTGTAGTATTTAAAGGTATGGGCATTCCAGTGACTGGGAGTTAGCTGGGTTATTAGGGGATTTGACCATGGTTTGGAAGAGTTTTATATCAAGGAAGATAACACAAGATAGAGGCACTTTCTAAGTCTAAATTCTTTTACCTAGACAATAGCATCTCCCTCGTAAGGAACCTTTGCCCAAGAACTGGGCAACAATGATGCAGTTTTACTGTCACTGAGCCTATATCTAAAGCTGAAGCAGGACTGAGAGGCCGGGACTGTTTGGTTACTGCCATGTTGCTACTTGCATACTCTGCATGTTGTCCATCCAATTACTTTGATTTCACTGTCACTGTCGCTGTGTTTAAAGCTGAAGCAGGAGGACTGAGCTCTTTTGTTACTAAACTATTCTGCTACTTTTGTACTCTGCTTATTTTCCATCCACTTCCTTTGATTTCACTTGATAATTCAGCTCTTTCGAGTATAACATTCATATTTTGGTTCCCTGCAGAGTGTAGAACGCTTGCAATCATTTTCCCTTGAGGCCTTTTGCTTCTTTAATCTTGGTGAATTAATAAACTGTCCAACATTGTTGAGTGAACTGTCTGTTGTTCACATCATGTATTTGTGGTTTGGATGTAAGGACTTCAAAGCCCATCTCGCCAGTGTATTAGGAACCCAAGGTGGTCATTCAATTGGGGGTAATCTTCGTGAGACTGTTGTGTCATGAATCGGAGTTCTTGTTTCTTAAATATTTCCATAAAGAAATTCATATGGTATCCTTTAGGAAAGCTCGTTGTGGCAATTGTGTTTGTGGTGTTCCCTAGTCAGGTATTTCACAGGGAAAAGTTCCTTGTAGAGTTGCTTGTCTTTGCGTTAATCAACAGTTCTGAGGAGAATGTTGAGAATTCATAATTGGGACTGTAAGGGAGTTTTCCCAAATGAGTATTACATGCAATCCCCTTTGTGTCGGTATAGCATATATGGAGGTGCTTTTAATGAGTTCTGGTCCTTAAGAGGTGGAGTTGCCTTTGCATGGTGTACTTCTCTCTCTCTCTCTCTCTCTCTCTTTGTGTGTGTGTGTGTGTGTGTGATAGCATTTCCTGTGCTGCTGTATTTTCTTTGAGAGATGACTAATTTATGAATAGCTTGTTCAGCTTTGGTACGCTTCTCACAAGTTTATTTAAGTTTCCCTGGGGAAAGCGGATAAACGAAAACTTGAAAGAGTCAGTCTATGGCTTTACTGACTTGGGTTTATTTTTAGGTTCAATGCATCCCGCCTCGGGCTTTATCTTCTCACATTGTGTGGATATAATGCAAAAAGAATATCTAAGATGTAGTAGTTTTTACAAACTGATAGAGTCTTGGTTCATGTCGCTCAAGCTCAGTTCAGCCAACCAAAACGATTCAATACTCACAGTTGGTCTGCAACACAGTTCTTTGGTTGAATGCAGTTTTGGGACTGTTTCCGATAAACTGCTTGAAGGCGCAACCAGTTTTCCTGACAGTTTTCTTAAGCTTTTCCGTTTCACATTGCTGCAACTGTTATTTCATCGCCGACGGTGCATTTATATTGGTCTTCTCACTGTGCATATTCGGATATTCCCACATTTTTGCTATCTGCAGGTGGGATCCAGGTATACAAGATTGTGAAGGAAGGATTGAAGGATCAATTCCTACCGCCCAATCCAAATGAGAGTAAGAAACCAGAACTGACAGCTGTGATGGAGGAGATGCAAGCAAGGATGGAGAAAATGCAGGAAGAAATGAACACTTTAAAGCAACAAAGTAAGATATCGATGGACAGTGCCAAGGGATCGGAGCCTTTGAAGGAGTTCCCAGATGAGCCCATTAAAGGATCAGCTCCTCTAAAAACTGACCCAAAAAGGGTTTTCATTCGTTCCCGCCTATAACCAAGTCAGAGTATGGTTTGTGATTGGTGAATGCTTTCACCTAACGGCTTTTTCATGTCTTCAACACGAATGGAATCTACATGATGCAGACAGCCTGGTTATGTTGCTTGTAATTTCATCTCCAGCACTTTTATGTATAGAGTAGAAAATTTGTCTGAAATCTTGAATTGTCTTGTAAAAGCTCCTTGTTCATGTTTTTGCTCTCAATTCGGCTTTTGGTCTCCTTTGGTGAAACCGTAAATCAATGCCTTGTAAAGGTTGCTCAGAAGAATTTGATTTTCAGTATGTATGGGGAAATTCCATCCTGTGTGGTGTGGAAAGATTTTTAGTATTGTAGGGCTTAACTTGGAGAGTGGTGGATTGCAAAAGAAGGGATTTTGCATCACTAGTTAATGAAATACTCAAACTCGAAAATTTGCAGTCTACATTAGGGTTTTTGAATGTACGTTTGAGAACTCTTCGTGGTGGATTACTATTTAATAGGAGTGATTCAAAATCCTTAAATTCAACGAATGTGTTTATACAAGGACAGTAGAAGATACCAATAAAATGTAGATGTGAGTCTTAGCACAACTTGTAGTACCTCTTGATGGACTTTCAAGGGGAGGTTTGGGATTCCAGTTATGGACAGACTTGATCCCCTCCCCCAGCAAAAAACCTAATCGGCTAAAAGTTTAGGAGAGAGTCGTACAGTGAGAGAGAGAAAGAGAGAGAGAGAGGGGTTCAACAAACTTGAATGGCTCTTTTGCCAATTGATTACTACTCTCTTCATTCCTAAATAAATGTTCGGCGCGCAAAATTAGACTTTACAAAACATACATATTTTTTATTAAAAAATTTAATTTTTTTTTACAATCTAATAGAATTCATTGCTATCTATCGATTTGTGAAAAAAAAATTAATTTTTTTACCGAAACAAATGCATTTTTTTGAAAGCCTAATTTTGTGTCTCGGACACTTATTTAGGGACGGAGTGATTATTATTTTTTCAGTTGCCAATTGATTAATCAAATAGAGTGGCTTCCAACAATATTTTTAACTGTTTGAAGTTCTGCAGTGGTTTTTTACTTTACTCTTCACAGAGAGAGAGAGAGAGAGAGATGGGAATCTGGGATTTGATCAACAAACTGAGGAGCGCATGCCGGACTGCCGTAGAGGAAAACGTTGTTCCGGCTGTGAACGAGTACGTGCACGACGAGGAAGGCCGGGCAAGGATCGCCCGACGCGCGACTAGCTTCGCCAGAAACGCTGCCGGCCCCGTCTTCCGCGTGGGCCTCGGATGGGTCCCTGGTCTGTTCCATTCCCTTTCCTCTCCCTATATATCTTTTCTTGATCAATTCCTCTCACTATATCTATGCATTGTATTTATGTAGTCATTTCAAATCCACAACGCAAAGCTTCCGAATCCAACCTCATGGTGGAACTCTAGTTGTAAACTTCAAATATTTTTTACTGTCACTGAGCTTTGGTTTGGTAGCAGCTCAAAGCTTCCGAATCCATGTCAGTCATAAGGCATGATTGCCTTCAAAAACCTCGCTCCCGAGCATGAAAAAATGCTTTGTACAGGCTGGTAAGAATCTTGGTTGAATGCAGCTATGTAGCCCGGACACAGAATTTCTAAAAAAAATAATAACACGGATACCGAAAGGAACACGACAAACTTAAATAAATAATATTTATTTTATACCAGTGAAAACATAGTTATATGTATAAGTATGAAGCATCAACATATACAAACAAGCATCACATAAACATCATATTACACTTTTAAATAAAAAATATTTGAAGTATAATACACATTTATCCTACGTATTTTCTTTGTCTCCCGTGTGTCCCGGAACACGCTGGCCTCTAGAAGTGTCGGTGCTTCATAGGAATGCAGTTTTTGGGCTGTTTCTGTTTTTCTGCTTGAATGCAGTTTTTGGGCTGTTTCTGTTTTTCTGCTTGAATGCAGTTTTTGGGCTGTTTCTGTTTTACTGCTTGAAGGTGCACCCAGTTTCTTTCTGAAAATTTTCTTAGGCGTTTCCATTTCGCATTTGCCTGCATCTTTCATTTGAAAAGCAATGCCCTTTTAGAAATAGTTCGTCTTCTCACTTTGCATTTTTCGCCATTTTTGATATCTTTAGGTGGGACCCTGATGTACAATATTGTGAAGGAAGGATTGAAGGATGAACCTCCACTGCCCAATTCAAATGAGAACAAGATATCAAAACCGACAGTCACGGTTGAGGAGATGCAAGCAAAGATGGAGAAAGTGCAGGAAGAGACGAACACTATAATGCAACAAAGCAAGATACTAATGGAGAAAATGCAGCAAGAGATGAGCACTGTAAAGCAAGCGATGAGCACTATGAAGCAAGAGATGAACACTATTCGTTCCCGCCTATAAACGAGTTATATGCTTGCCTTCTTCATGGGAGTGGATGAAAGTGTCGTTGCGCGCCATATGGCTCTGTTTTATGTCTTCAACAAGAATGGAATTGACATGATGTAGGCAGCCTTGTAATCTTGCTTGTCGTCTCATCTCTCTACGACGCGTATAGGGAATTATTTAGTCTGAAATCTCGAATTGTCTTGTACAAAGGCTCCGCGATCGTTTGTGTTTTTGCTTGCTCAATCCAGTTTGCGGGGGAACTATTGTCGAATGAGATTTGCTCGATCGAGCGTTTTTATGCGTGAAGTATAATAGCAGTGAAGTCGGAATTGTCTTGTAAAAGCTCCTCGTTCGTGTTTTTGCTTGCTTGCTCAATCCAAAGTTGCGAGGGAACTATTGTCGGATGACCTTTGCTGTAGGTCCAATTCTTTGGTAGCAGGATTGCTAGTTTATATGTCTTACAAGTTATCGCGTGCCGTCTAATTTCATTCGATTAAAAGTATACACCTTCAATCGGAATGGATGATTAACTCCAAAAAAATTAAATTAAAAAAACATAAATACAGAAATAAAAATAGAACCAAAATATTGGAACAAAAATTTAGGAATGACGGGGATCATACCCCTAATAGTTTTTTTTCCTGCCAATATCGTATATATTAACGGGATGTTAGTATGTTAGTCTATAGGAAGTTCTGAGATTATCTATAGCCTTAAATCTCAAACCGCTTTTCGTGAGACTCAAACCATGCCTCCACTGAGGGAGGCGTACCAACTGAGCTAAGAGCTCATTGGTATACTCCTAGGGCTTGTTTGGATGGGGTATTGTGAATGAGGATTGTGATATCCCCTTTTAGTCCGTGGGCCCAGCCTTAAGACCTCATTTGAGAAGTAAAATGGAGGGGGTATTAGCTAAGTCTCGGATTATATTGTACTCCCTAATACCCCGGGGGGATTATTTATGGGAAGGTTCTAGAGTGTTATTACATAATACCCACTCTCTCTTCCATTTCAACTACAAAATAACATTATCCTCTCATTTTATCCCTCATCCAAATCAAGTACTATTTAATTCCTCTGTCACATCAATGTGGATCTACCATTCTTACATAATACCCCTTACTATCTTATCCCTCGTTCATAACTAATACCTCCAATTCTTATCTCACATCCAAACGGGTCCTAATAGTTCTCCAAGTGGTCTTGTGGAAGTTTTTAAGCTTTTCCTATATGACATCGTTTGCTCCGTGTCAGTTACTTTTTGAGGGCCGGATTATTTGCAACCACAAATTTCCTGAACGTAGCCTGTTTATACTATGGTACGTATAAACAGGCTACGTTCAGGAAATTTGTGGTATAAATGTTTATCATAGTATAAACAGGCTACGTTCAGGAAATTTGTGATTACAAATAGTCGGTCCCTTTTTTAGGGTAGCTCTGGTCACTTTAGTGTGTGCTAATGTGTGAAGAGCATTTTTTAGCGTGCACTTAGCAACCTGTCTCTCGTAGTTTCTTATACGAGTAACTTCACCGCTCACCGCTCTCTCTCTCTCTCTCTCTCTCTCTCTCTGTGGAAGAACCACAAAATACTGTGAACGCAACGATGGCGGCATGGACAGCTGCGGCTCGTCAAGCTTCGAACCTTTCTCGACTGTCCTCTCCCAAATCGCTGGTGTCAGGTAGTCAAGCGGCCAACCTAATCCAGCGGCGCGGCCTCGCCGGTGGCGGTGGTAATCCTCCCCTTCTTTCCTTGATGAAAATTCGAGTCTTTAATCCATGTCGGTGGAGTTCATTCGTCAGGGCTTATACATGCATGTTTGTTTCTACTTGTGCTAGTAGTCTAATGCACAACGAGGAACGACCTCGTTTTCGACTTTTTGAGGGGTTCCTTGTTCTTTTGACTTCATTTCTGTATTTGGTGGCCGAACCAGAATTTTGGTCTGGGGTGCCAAAGCTTGAAAATTTAGAATTTATGTAATTTTTAAAATTTAGTACTTATTTCTCACTGCACACGACTTAACCATCTATTTATAATGTAAAACTCTTCATTTTTTGTATACAATAAAGTGACCTATTACTGATATTCAACCGATTATGGTCCTCATGGAGAGAAAATTTTGGGAGGGGTGCCAGTAGAACACATCTTGCCACTTAAATATGTAATCATATGCGACATCTATAAGGGTGGTAATAGCAGGTTTGGCAACCCGACCCTAATATATGTGTCTGCCACTGTCTGTATCATGATTCTTAGTTGAAGGTTTGCAATTGGGGCCCGAAAGGTAATCAATTTGGCTCCATGATTTTGCTGTCGTTTGGCAAAACCATAAACTAATGCCTTGTAAAGGGTGCTCACAAGAATTTGATTTTCAGTTTGTACAGGAAAATTCCATCTGGTGTGGTGTCGAAAGATTTCTAGTTCTGTAGGGCTCAACTTTGATGGTGGTGAATTTCAAATGAAGGGATTTGAAATCATTAGTTAATGAAATACTCAATAAAAATTTTGTAGTCTACATAGGGATTTGGAATGTAAGTTTGAGAACTCTGTCATGGTGGATTACTATTTCATAGGAGTGATTCGAAATCCTTCATTCCACGGAATGTAGTTATACAAGGATATGCCAATAAGATACATCTCTTTTAGTTTAAATCCATCTTCCACTTACAGTTGGACATCGAATCCTTCATTTGAAGTCTACATCTAGAGGTTTTTTGCTACTCGATGTGGTGTTAAAGCCCTTTAGTTGTGGTTGATCTCCTTAATTGGAAGCAGTCTAATTTTAGAATTTTTCTCAAGTAACATGTAAACTAAGCAGGTGAAGGATGAGTTTTATGCATAATCATCAGAGTTGTGTAATATTGGGACATCTGAATTAGGTGTTGAAGGTGGGATATATTTGTGATTGTATGCTTTGGTGATCATTCCTCTGGCAGAAAAAAAAAAACAAGGCTTCTTTATCAAACCTGTTATTGTGTTCATATTTTTGTTTACAATTTTTGAGTTACTTTATTGCAGATCATCACGGACCTCCAAAGGTGAATTTTTGGGAGGACCCATTGAGCCCATCTAAATGGAAAGAAGAGCATGTGAGTGTGGCTTGTCTTTGTTTTCATTGTATGATGCTTTTAAATTGTAATGTTGATTGATGTCAAAACTTTGTTTGAACCTGTGTGGTCAAGTTTTGTCATTGTTCAAGACTATATCCAACTTTAGTAGTCGAAATTCAGTGAAAATCGACAACGTGAAAGCTTTAGGGCATTTAATAGTCTTAACTTTAAGATTGCTTCTGGTGGGTTTCAAGCAATCTCTTCCCATGTAAAATGTGATTCCAATACCCATGCATTTCAAGTTATTTAGGATATAGGAATCCGACTGTTACTTTTTAATTCTCCTTACTAAAAGCTTCCACGTAGCAAGACAATATTTTGTATGTTTCTAACCATTGCAGTCTATTCTTGCAATGGTTTGATGCCACAGTGCTGCTATCATTATCTAGAGCATTTCCAACATTCTTTTCTTCGTCATCTTCCCTATGCTATTGGTTTATTAATTTCTTTTCTCTTGCCCCTTGAGTAATAGACTTATTTATTAGACTTCGTGTATTCAGACTTCTAAAAATGGCAGAAAATAATTTTCATATCCAAAATGACAAGTTTTTCTGCAACCCTTTTATCTTTTGCAGTTTGTCATAGTCTCTCTAGCTGGCTGGGGCACTCTTTTCTATGGGGGTTACAAGTTCTTCACAAAGGGAAAGAAAGAAGATAAGGAAGAGGTAATTATTTCGAGGATTCGTTGCTAAAACAAACATTGATCTTGTCTATCAAACTGGCTAGTCACCTATAGGGTGACGACCATCTTATTCAGGTGGCTGAAACCTTCAAAACAGATTGTTCATCGATGATATCTTGTTCCTATCTACTGTGGGTTCACTTGAACATTCTCTTCTTCTACGGATTTGGCCGTTGCTGTTTGGGTTCTAATCTTGCCAAAGTTACAGGGGGAATCCTTCTTTTGACTTTATCTCTTGCCTTGGTCTTTTTTGCAGAAAGTTGGAGAAGGATCAAAGTAGGTTCGAAGTCGTCTCATAGACTAACTTCAAATAAAGTGATTCACTTGGGCTTGAGTCTCTGCAATGAGTTTGTTCTTATTAGTCGTTAGACACTCCTGTTTCGAAGGTCTTGTACATGAAACTCTTCGAGAGTAACAGTTGATGTTAAAGACTTTTTTGCTTCGACTTACCCTCGTGTTCATTTTGACCTTTTATGGCGTCAAATAGATTTCGTGGGTGTCCTTCAGGAGTCTGCTAACTTTTTATGACACCATTGGCTGATTTAATCATCACAGCTTGCAAAGAATATCAGGGTTTCAGTTTCATCAGAAGAATCCGAATTGCCTCCTCTTTCTGGACTAGAGTTATTTCATTCCTTCTCTTTCTGGTTTTGAAGGGATTTGTGTTTCTGCCATTTGAAGTTTAAACGTGACCTGGAGTTAAACTTCCTGCTTGAAAGCAAATGTTCTCCAAGGTGTTGGCCCATGTTGGCTATTAGCTAAGAAAGGGATAAAAATTTTAGTGTTGGGTGGGTACCACGTGGTGCCCGCTTGGCGCATCCGAGTTGTCCATTGCGTTTTTGGCGGCTCGGATTTGGAGAGAGAAAAAGGAGAGGGTAAAACTCAATCTAATTATGAATTTTCTGATCTTTCTCTCTCATACGCGCGTACACATGAAAACACTCTTTTTACTAAAAGCTATAAGTAAACGATTAACTAATTCAACTGTTCACGGAGAAAAACAAACTGCAGTCGTAATGGAGCACTTGGAGAGCATAAAGGACCAATTTTTATTTTCATATATATGTTTTGCAAACTAGTTATGCAACATCGCATCATGAAGATCAAAACCTTGTTACGACCGAAAATTGTCTTAATCTTGCCTACAACGAAAAAGAAAGAAAGATAAAAGAGCTATTTGATGCCGATACGGTAAAAAAAGATCAGACCTATTTGCGATCGCGCACACACACAAACAAAAACCAAAATCAGTAATATCATTGTAGAAATGCTGTGCTCCGTGCTCCTCTCGCCGTTGTGTCTTGTTGTTCCCAGAGATATCTCCACTTTGAGGAAACAGCAATGCATCTATCTGCATCAAAGACTTGTTTGACTGGGACATTGGACATTGTTCTATATGATACATCTGGGGCAAAATTAAACCAGAACAAGGAGTGAAGAAGTAATACGAACACCAGAAAAGTAGGGGAATGAGAAGACAGAAAGCTGATAGCAGTGACGTAACCAGGAGCCATCAACACAGGTTGAGATGATTTTTTTGAGATTTAGGACTTTAAAGACCATGGGACAGTTCAATTCTGAGGGGATGTGGAAGCATGTCAAGTCTTAAAACATAGTTACAGCAAGTACCGTGGCGGGAATTCTCGCTGAAACCCAGGTTAACTTTTGATGGCTTTAAACTAGAACTCTAAGGTGTCACACCTTTTCCCGTTAGAAATTTATAACTCTGCTAAAAGACAATATTTAATAATTTGGATATAGGTAAGTTCTTTTTCACAACTTTGCTTGGAAAGATATGGTAACAAACTTCTGGGATACTTAATCCCAATTTTGACCACTTAAAACTGTCGAAAGATTTTCTGAGCATTTCAAGTGTACACTTCTGTCCTGTCTAGCTACTTCTTTCGATGTCAAGTACCATATAGTTACTGGTTTTCGGAATGCTATTCTTCTTCTCATCTTGTGCGTCCATTGAGTAAGTTGTATGTTCCATATTCAGTCATATATAATAATCATGGAAAAATGGAGTTTTCATGAACTTCCTGCAATTTTTCCGGTTAAACAAAAGGAGCATGAAGTATTAAGTACTCTGATAAAAAAAACAGCAAAATTTCTTAATTGCATTCAAGTGGATATAGTTATTCGTCACTTTTCTTTCACTTGGCTCTTGCTCACGGGGTATCAAGTACCCTGATGTTCTTACCATATGAGGGCCGTTTAACAAGAAAAATCTTCAGTCTAAATCTGTTACTTCAGCTTCAACATCAACAACTGCTGATGAAAAATCCTTCCCTGCACAACCAATGTGACAGATTCACAAGTGCACAATTCCCTTTAACTACTGCTATTTGAACTTTGAAAAGAGAATGATTTGCGTGGGGAGCATAGCTCATGGATAAATAACCAATCAGCAGATTTGCCAATCCTTTAGTGTTAAGATGTTGCCAATCCTTTAATGTTAAGATGTATGTAAATCCAAGAGAAGAGTACCTTTACTAGAGCGAGAAGAGAAATTGTTGAAGGCTTCCCCAAAGGTCGTAGATTTGTTGGAGAAATTCACAGGATCGCTCACAAACTTATTGCCTACCACTGAATGAAAGCAAAATATTTGAGATATGAATGGAGATGTGGAAACTGCCTGTACTGCATAAATATGGATAAGTATGTCTGATATCCAAACGACTGCCCTACGGATAGCCACATACTGCCCTAGTGTGGAGAAAATGTCTAATTAAAGCTCTTCATTATCCAGTAAGATCTTTCAGAAGCCGATCAACATCGAAATACTACCACCGACAGATCCACTCATTCATTAAGACAATAGAGAGAAATAAGTAATTAGTTGCTAAATGTGCCAAAACAAAGATGAAACTATCAAACGGTCAACTGTTGTTCAACCTATGCGCCAATATTTTCTGATCAGGTCCAACTTTGAAAACTATTACAACATTATTGGTAAAGAATTAACCTATACCAAACCGAGCCTTATGTTCCAATCACTTGGGGTCGGCTAAAGAATTAACCTATGCACTTACTTTTTTTTAACCTATGCACTTACGGGCATGTTTCCTACTTTTGAAGCTTTTCGACATTGCAATATTAGAAATGAGAATGATCTTTGAAAATTCAACTTTCACTCCAAGTTGGATCAGATAATAATCAATGACTAGACACCAAAGCAGGTTGCTCCAACAACAAAACAGAGAGAGGGTGGAGGGTAGATTCTAACTGTCAACATTGTAAATCCACACAGCCACCCATGTGCCCCATGAAACACCTAACACTGACCAGCCAAATATATTCAATCCTACTGAAGTTCTGGCAGATGACCAAATCATAAATTTTGTTAGGTAGATAGATTTGGAGGACAAATTTTCTTTTAGGAAAGCAGATGTTTAATTTCCAAAACGAGGATACAGGTGGTTGATTTGTTTTTTTCACTACATGTAAGAACATCACATAGTATATGAAACTATATCCAGGATCATGCCATGGTAAAGGGGAAACCTTACCACTCGGCTATCCCTGTCTTGTCAGGTGGTTGATTTGATTTGGTGCTTATTGTGTTCAATAGAAAGTAGAACCAGATTTCCTTCAAGGGTTTACAGTAATGTTGGAACCGGATGAGATAGATCGGTAAGAGAATATAGAGTACACCGACCCAGATGATATAATGTTGAGATTCATAGTAACAAGGGAATTTAAAGCAGTATACTGAGCCAGACTCGTTACCTGAGAAAGGTTGAGCACAAAAGGGACACAGTTGCAAATCATTATTCACAGCTGATCTGCAGAAAATTGAATCAGAGATGAAGTTAAGTAGCTTATAAGGCGGAACAATTACGCATAACAGCTCATAGATTCAACTTCACGTCATAATAGACTTCAACAGAATTTACCTGAAAATCTTAAAATCATTCCCACAGTTTGGGCACTGCACAAAGAAAAGAGAGTCAAAAACTGGATCAGTATTTTGGATGAGAATGAAAACAAATTCAAAGTGGCCTCACACTGTCTTGAATTATATCTCGTCCTGCCCACCAGAGTAAAGCTCCCAAACCGGCGATTGGTAGAATCACTGCAAAGAGCTGGATGTGAAAAGCAACCAAAAATCAGATATCCAAGCAAAAAAGATTAAGTTCAATTGAGTTATATCAGAAATTGACTCACAACACAAGGTGTAACAGACAGATATATACTGAATAGCATGGAACACAGGTGGCCCATAATAAAATTTGGGCAAGAGAGTGAATGGACCAGCAAGCAAAGTAACATGTTGAATGCAAAACCATCAAGTCATCAACGAAGATATCATTTAGGTGGCATCCGATATTTAGCTAGTACCGACTTCAATTCCAAACTACAAAGAACACATTGGCAGGAGAAAGAAAGAAAACCACTAGAGGTTAACTGTAAATATTAGGCAAAGGCATATATTCAGGCAAGTACTCCTAGTAAATTCTGCACAAAGGCCCTTGTAGAGATAGTAATTTAGTAAGTGGTTGGACTTCTTCGGCTGATGTGGTCGTCTGTGTTATATTTGAATAAGCCAAGAGACACCATTTTCACACCACAAGGAGGTGTGAAACTCTTAGAATTGTTGGTTATTCTTCTCCTGCTGCCATTGTCGAGAGTATAGAGGCTGAAAATAATTAATTATGTATCTACAATAGCTTAAGTTTTGGACGAGTTGGTGGTCAATAATTTCACACTGTAGGAGAAGTGGAGAACATAGGAGTTATTGTATTCAAATCTCACCGCGTACCACCAGATAACAAAAATGATTGCAAGTGTTCTATCCTCTTATAGAGGAGTGTTTGGCCACACGTAAGGAAACAAGTTGATTCAATAAATGATGAAATTCTCTCTCTAAACAGTTTAACCTTCTAGATGAGGTGGTCATTAACCATTTAACAACAGTATGTATGTTGAATAGCTTAAGTTTCTTCAGAAGATGGAACCGGCTATAAGGGATAGTAACAAAGCTTACTGGCTTTTAACAAAGTATCTGATTAGGAAGCTTAAAACCTAAACGGAAAACCGATTAAGAAATGGTGGCACATATGACTGCATCAAAAAGATCCCAAGTATTCTTTCACTACGCAATTGGCAACATCCTAAAAACAAACTAGGAAAGGAAAAATACTACTATCTTAAAACACACCATGAGCTCCTCTATGCAAATTGCCAGTCTCTTTGAATGACAAATTAGTCCTCATATTAAACGTCATATGAGACATACACATACATGACATGGTGATGAAGATGATGTTAGAAAGAGAGTCAGAGAGAGCAATACCCAAAGGGAAACAACTACATCAAAAACCCAACCAATTGCATCAAAAAGCAAACCAATCTGCCCAGTCACAGAAAGGTAAGTCAAGCCAATAGCCAAGGCAAGATTACCCAAAAGCCTAGCAGTGCCGCCATTATCCCTCCCACCGCCGCCGCCAAACCCAAACCCTTGATTGGATTTCACCAAAACCACCCTCTTCCTCCTCCTCCACCCCTCCTCCCTCGCTAGAATCCCATCTTTACCCTCCCTAACTTCCAAGAACGACCATCTCTCTCTACAAACCCCCAATTTGAACCTCTTTTGATGTGAAAAACCAATCTTTGTTCTCAAAAGAGAGGGACAGCAAAAAGGTTGGGGCAATCTCAACCCACAACATCTTTGTCTTTCAGTTCTGGCCTCATGCAAGTGTAAGGCACAAAGTGGTGAGAGACTGATAGAAATGTGAAGGAGTGTGGTCATGGCAAAGATTGGAAGTGGATAAGTTGAAAATAGTGATTATTGGGTTTGTCTACGGATGATTCATGGCTTTTCAAGTGGCAAATGGAGATAGACACAAACGGATTTTTCTTCGCTAGAATGGTCTAATTCCTTCTGCTAAACCAGACAGCAACCTCACAGCTTCTCACTCTAGATTCCTCATCCATACGTAGTCCAAGGAGGTGGGTCTCTTTTCTTGTTCGGGTCCCATGTGGTTTAATTTGTTTCAATAATGTGTTTTCTGTAAGCAATAATAAATTGAGGATTACAATTTTTTGGTTTTAATTTTTTAATTTTTTTTTGGATATTTTTCAAAATATTCGTGTAAAAGTCATAATTTTTTATTTTGTCGATTTCTCTCGTCGAGACGAACCCATAATATAAGTTTGGTGCGCAAAACTAACATAAGGGAATTGAGAGATTTTTGAGAATAGAGAAAGATAGGTACAGAAATTTTGTAGAAGACCGTGCCCAGAAATTTTGATATCCCAAAACGAACATTGCCAACCTTAACCATGTAGGATAAAGGAGTCCTTTCCACTATTACATGTACTGTTTGCATGTGAAACTCGGACTTGATTTTGTCAAGATTTCAACTCAAAAATTTTTTTCAGCCCATTACTTCTCATAATCCAGATTCATGCTCATAAAAGAGAACACATAATAAATTCAGGGTCCTGAAATTAGTCGAGCTAACTCGGACAAAAGAAGAAAGAGAACATGTAGTGGGTTATACATGCTTGTACACTCAGATGGGAAATCTCACCATTACAGAGACCACCAAATTGCTGTAACTACAGTTGTAGAAAACAGAAATGACATCGCTAGTTTGCACCCGTGAAATGGCTACAACGACCGAAAAAGAAATCCACCATAATAACATTCCCACAGACAGATTTGGGTGTTATAAACTATTCTCTTTTCTTGTCTTTGACGGTTGATGAAGCATCATCGTCTCTGTAAGGTTCAACACTGTATGCATATTGCATAGCGGCAGAGAAGAAAACCATTTCAACACACACCAAAGTATTTCTAAGAGATTCTTCAATCTGATCTACTTGGAGCCAGAAATGGTGTGATTTGATGACGCCCAATTTTGCAAGAATATCAAGTAAAATACCCTGCAAAATAAGCAAGAAGCCATTTTCAAGATATGAAATAGGAATACTAGTAGCGCGAGACAAAGGAGCAGATTTATTCCCAATCAATTCATGCTCCGTGCAGTAGATGGGCATTCTTATTTTCTCTTGGTTTGCCTTTCTTATTCTTTCTGGAATTGAAGGAGAATGGGAGACCACTAAGAAAAATCTACCTATGGACTTCGAAAGGTGCCATCTTGTTCTGGATGGTTTTGCTCTACGATCATCTAGCTCACTTGCCCCTCATGCCTGTACCCAGCCTAATTGCTATATCTATAATTCTTGATTAGTATACGCTTAAATTACCCAAAAATATTCTACCTTATAAACTATGAATTCCAGTTGGTTGAGACAATGGGAAGTAGCTTTGCATATCTAAATTGTAGTGACCAACCTAACCAAGTCAAATGGTCCAACTATTTTTTGAATTTTTTTTTACCCAGCACTGAAAATACTCATTTTCAACTTTTGAAGAAAGGGGCCGGGAGAGAAGGTTTACCTGCCAAAAACAAAAGAAGACAATCCCTTTGATGCACAAGAACTTGGCAAGGGGTTTGTGCGGTTCCAACTCCTTAGCAAACACATGGTAGAAGAGCACAAGAGAGTACAATGCAAGTGAAACCGAGATGTTTAAAATGATGGTGAATGTCCAGCTGACCCAACTAGGGTATATTCCAAGAAGTTGGAGAGCTATCATCAAGATTGAACACACAGGGCGAATCACGACAAACTGCCATGTCCAGCTTTTCAGAAGCTTTAACGTCTGATGGTTCAAACGGACAGTTTTAGGCTGCAATTGATATGAAGATTGTGTCAGCTATAGAGATTCTGCAATGAGTTAAAAAAAAAAATTGGCTAAAAAGCACTGGTTATTTGGTGGAGATCCACCAAATACAAATGAGCAGAAGCACACATGTACATTGGTACCATAAAATGGAAAACATTGGAATTTAATTTTTAAATTGCTTGGATGATCCGAGTTGTCGAGCTAAAGAGTAGAGACATTATTCATGCTCCAGTCAAGCCGAATAACAGAACCAATTGTCTTATTGATGTCCTAGTCATTTCTGGTATGTTTCTTTAATTTCTGTATTAGATCCATATGGACTCCCTAGCCATATTAGATGAGTTTTTAATAGCATCAGCAAGAGGGTCATCAACCGGTAACTGCTTGCCAAAATTAGACCAGTCACAGGACGTATCATTGCTAGAAAAATTAATAATTACAGGAATCCAACAAATAAATAGAATCCACAAGGAGATGGGTAATATTTTCCTTTTCAAAATAGAACCTAAATAAGGTTCCATTTGTTATAAATAGTTACTGAGTTACATGATACAGTCCAACAAATACATAACAAACACAATTCTACATCTGTGGGCCAGTCACGTGGCTTATTATCACCAGAAAAATCATTAGTATTAGCAATCCGAAGTATAAATAGAAACTTTTTCGAGACGGGTGATGTCCTTTCTAACATAGCACTAAAGAATGTCCCAATGCACAATTTTTTTAAGAAGGTACCACTTCCATCTGTAGACCCATCCCTTCAGCTAGAAATCTACAAGTACAATGCTCTTTAACAACATAGGATCAACGTCATGAGTCCTTACATTTCCCTACCACTAAAATGTGCAATTATTATTGAAAAATAAGAAGTTAATAACTTGACCTGGAACAGAGTGAATGGGAATGAGTGGTGAATTTCTCTTCCTTTAATTTCATCAGGTACTATGTTCTTGCTTATGGATATGTTCAAATAACTGTATAACAAAGCCAAGAACTTAGCTATCACCTGCATGTAATGAAATGAAAGACTTAAAATTAGAGAAATGCAAAGCTTGCTTACGAACTGCTTCAACTAGAAAAATGTGTTCCAAGTTCCAACAAGAAGTATCACTGATTAAAAACCATCAAAAGTGAATCTAGAACATATGTAAAATACTGACCAGAGCTTCATAGCATTCCTTGATTGAGTCCAAGAACATAAAAAATGGTTTGCTCCCCTGAAAATCTAACAGACCAACAAAAGAGTCAATAGCATATATAGGAGCCATGAGAATGATAACCATTATAGCTTTTTGCTCCTTCGGCTTAGTCCAGTGCATGATATGCTCTGAAGCAAGCTGAACTGAAAAATGCATCGTAAGCATCACGCAAACAGAGGTTCCCATCAGAGTTAGTTGTTCGGGATTCATTTTTGGATGTATGTGCAGCTCCCCAATGAGGAGAAAATCAGAGTCGAAACCTGCAGGGTCGAAGCTCATTTAGGGTCAAAATCCAAGTTCGAACCAAAAACATTACATAGCAACTCCCTAGTGGAGAATAAGATTTTACTGACGAAACCCTTAATCGTGAAAAGGTATAAGCTAAACAAAAAGATCAGCACAAAAGTACATAGTGTTGAAATTCGGCCAAACCAACAAACACATGCGCGTGAAGAACAATCAAGAACAGAATTTTACGTGGTTCCCCAACTGTGTAGTTGAGTACATCCACGGCTCTCACCATTTTCCACTACACATAGGATGAAAAGAGATTACAAGTTATTTCGGCTGCGCGTATGACAAGTATTTATAAGCTAGGATTTACATCACCAATTACTTTCGGGGGCAGCCCTTTCAGGCAGGTCAAACCCCGAACCGTCAACAAAACGCGACCCAAATCGAACCAGACTTCACAAGCCAACACATATAGATTAGGAAGTCAGCTTTTGCAATTGAAGAACTTCTCAAAATCCAAGTTTCTAATAAGTTTTGTTAAAGTTTCATCTCCACACCTCCTCTGAAAACTGAACAAAATATTTCCACCCTAGCAGAAACAGAAAACTGCAAGTAATCACAATTTAAGCAAATATGTCCCAATAATTACTTTAGCAGAGACAAAAAAGAGCATTTCCAATAGTAATTCCCCATACACCCTTTTCTGCTCTCTTCGTCTGAGGGAAAAAGGACGAAACTTTGATCATCTAATCGATTACAATCACAGAATCCCGTACTTCAAGCGCTAAAACATTTCATGTGTTAGGATGCCTTGACTTGCCCTATCCATTTATTGACCTTGATGACAGTTTACTCATGACTCATGAGTTTTTTTCCTTTTTCCCAGATTCTGACTCCAGACACCTATTGAACTAAGTAATTCGAATCGCCAGATTACTTCGAAGTGCGCGATAGGATAGTTGAATTATCAAAAAAGTAGATCGAGAACTGATTTGGAAAAAAATCAAAGCTCGAAATACTCATCAGGAGTCCATTTTAACAAAGACTTGATTGAAACTGGAGAGAGAGAGAGAGAGAGAGCACTTACAGAGTTAAAGCTGAGGAAGGAGTCTATGATCCGATGGCGCGTGGAATGGAAAGAAGATAAACAGTGAGGAAAGGAAAGCTATGGTAATTGTTATTACTCCCATTTTTTACTACTACTGCTACTACAACTAGTAATATTTTTGGATCATCTGGGAGTGGTACTGTGTAAAAGTGGAGGCAGATCTTTGTGCCGAAAATGCGTGCCTCAGTGCTGGCTCTACCGATGAGTTTTTCGACCATTCGACTTAGAGCAAGTACACCAATGTTGGGTAAAATAATTAGTGAATAATGTAACTTTTATATTTTACATAGTCCATTTTTTTTGCACCAACGCTCTAGCGTAGCTATCCGTTTCTCTATCACATAAAAATATTGCTTTTTAAATGCATGCCACATTTCAAAAGCAAAAATGCTAGAAACATAACGTACGGACGCACAACAACTCACACAACCGCTGACGTCATCATCAAAACGACGTCGTTTTGATTATATAAAAAAAAAAAACCCAGGTCCCGCGGCTTTCTCCTTCCTCCCCTTCTCACGATCAAAAACCCAGCGTTGAAAAAACCCAGAGAGGGGCTCCCACCACCGACAACCACCACAACCCAACCCAGCGCTCCACCACCGCCGGCTACAGCCACCATCGGCTTCTGAGCTCTTTGACGTTGTTACCTCTATCACGAAGGTCTCTCTCTCTCTCTCTCTCTCTCTCTCTCTCCTTGTTTCAGATAGATAGATTAGCCCCTCTATTTCCTCCTCATCCTCATCAATTAGAGGGTTTCAATTTGAGAAACCCTAAGCTGATGTGCTGCAAAAAAAAAAAAAAAACTATTTCGAAAATTTGAGAAACCCCTGATTTGAAAATGTGAGAAACCCTAAATTGGAGTGCTTGTGGTGCTTTGATAATCTGATTTGTTAACCCCAGAATAGTCGTTTAATGTGTTGGTAATCTTTGTAAATTGATACCATTTTGTGCGTCTATATGAATGGTTTGCAAGAACTTGTACATTTAGTTAATCAACCACCAAACCACAGTTAGTGGCTTTTGGTATTGGTTCTCTTTAGGATTTTGGTTGTTCTAAGGAAGAATTTTTGTTGTTTGTGGCATGTTTTTGAACTGGATCTTTAAGGAGAGATAAATCTGAATTGGGTTTCATTACTGATTCCCTAAATAGTCAAGTTCAAGACCTTAAGGGTAACATTACTGATTCCCCAAAGTTCACAATCACACTTGCTTTTGACTTTTCTATTAACTCCTTTGCTCCTTTAATTTGCAAAGGCACTAAAATCTTTAACTGACTGGTAGACTAATTGGTGGTGGAGTTTCAATAAAGAGAAGATTGCATTGTGGGTGATTGTGGTTTCTAGTAAGTATGATCTGTGTGATGGAGCTTGGCTACCCCATCTTCCAAGTAGGAAATCATCCAACTTATGGAAAGGAATTTGTTCAGTTGGTAATTTGGGTGCTGATATGGGTGATTGTATTATTCAAGATTTCATTTTCAAGGTTTATTCTGGTACTTCTATCAAATTTTTGGAACAGATGTGGCTGGGAAAGGATTCTTTGCAAGCTGTATTCCCAAGATTATAGAAGCTCTCCACCCAAAAAGATGCAATGAAAGCAGATATGGTGGATAACCAAAACCAAAGACAGTGGAAGTTTCAGTTCAAGAGAAAGTTTGGAAGGGCTAAGAGGGTTTCGAATGAATGAAAATGCTGAAGTTGTGCTAAAAGTGAAATCTTCTCTGCTGTGTTTGCTGGGCATACATCCTGCAATTTTGATGTATCTTCTTTGATACCTCTTTCTAACTCCCAAACTTGGAGGGCTAAGAGGCTAGAAGTTCCTGTTTTGGCTACAGTTATTGCATTCTGCTAGTTCTAAGGCTCTGCAATGATAATGTCCATTCTCTGTCATATGCTGTGAATGGAGTTACTCAAGTGCTGCCAAGACTTAGTTCAATTGCTGCTGATATGTATCCTGAGGAGTGGCTAATTGTGTCCGTTTATGTAGAAAGTTGTAATGGTTATGGGCTCATTCAATTTTCCCATTGGATGTAATTTTCTTTTCTTTTGTTTCCTTCTTTTACTATGCCTTATCCTCTGTGGCTAGTATTTGGTCTCGTCTCGATGTACCCTTTGTCGAGTTTTTAATAAAATCTTGTTGCCGATCAAGCAACTTATATTGCCATTGCTTGGTTCATTTACTTGATATTGTGCTTCTGTTCCACTATATATGCACATGTGAAAGATGCCAAACTCTGAGCATGCAGTTTATGACATGCCAAACTATGAGCATGTAGAATGAGAAATGCCCGGCGTGGGCTTGTGCGTAAGCTGATGTTGTTCTTGTTGTTATTGTTGTTACTAATTGAGACGCGAGACCTCGGGCTAGGACCAAAAACAAGGCAGACTCTGTCAAATTTTTTCCAAAACCTACCTTTGTGATTAGTTTTGACATTATACCATGTCTATGTTCATCTCCAACTTTATGCCCAACCGGAACAAGTTTGAATCAATTTATGGAAATGGACTTAGACAAGTACGTTCTGGAAAAAATTTGGTAGAGTCTCCCCTATTTTTTGGTCTTAACCCGATGTCTCGCGTCTCAGTCAGTACAGCAATAACAACAACAGGTTACCCACAAGCCCACATCGAACATTTCTTATTCTAAATCACCATTCACAAGTCACGTTCATAGCCAAAAAACAATTGCCGAATTATCCATTCACAACAAAAACCATAAAGTAATATAGTCACACAATTAGGCTACAATCGAAGTTAGGATTCAAAAAACTCAAACTTGTTACTACAACTTGATATTTCAACAAATTACAACTTCATATTCCAAATTACAACAAATATTTGATCATAGCTTCAATCTCTTTCATCCAATTTTCCAACCAAAAACCCTTCTTTTGTTGCTCCAAGTATCTGTATATGGGGAAAATGGGTCCCAGTTTTTATGTTGAGCTGCATTTTAAGTCATTGCCAATGGAAGCGGCAAAGGAAGAGAGAGTGGAGGCTCTCCCTCTGCATGAGAAGCCGGCATTGGAACTGGTGATGTTTCAGCTAGGGCGATCTCTTCTTGGGTAGGACGATCTCTTTGAAGCAACAGGTGATGTTTTAGCCAGCATTCGAGATCCCTTCACAGCTTCAGCTCCACCCTCGAACTTCAAATCATAATACCTGAATGGTAGGCCATCAGAAATTTGCTTCTTGGTAAACAAATGAAGAATGCACAAATGACAAGTAGGTATTTCAGAACTTGTTTTCGTATCCATTTCTCAGCTGCCAATGGTATAGCCAGTGGGATTCGAATGCACATCAACATTTGAATTATGGTCATTGTAGAATATCAGGAAAATGGTTCATTGAAAACTTTTAGAGAAAAATAGATTAGCCATTGCCTCCACTGATAAAGCTCATCAGCTTTTGGCCAATAAAGTTATTCTTTGCAAGGGAGTGAAAGAATTACAGTTCTACTATGAAATTTGTGTAACACATAAATGTGCTCATTGTAGAATTACAGTTTGGTCGCTGCAGCTTTTTCCCAACAAAAACTCTTTCTGCTTACAATTTGGTGATAGTATTGCTTCACACTTAGATCACAAAAAAATTACTTCTCTTTTATGCATAAAAATTGGCTGTGTAGACTTTACTTCTTGAAGAAAGAGAGCATTACGAGTCTACCAGCAAATTTTTCATCACATAATGCATATAAAGCTGAACTATATGATGACCGCACAAGAAATTAGAAAAAAAACGGGATTATCTCTTGACAGCCAATCTATAGCACTTGAAATGCTAAAGCAAAACAGCTAGTGAAGGTCAACTTGGTCGATAATAGCACGGTGATTGTTTCTCCCTTACAAACATTACTACTTAAGAAGGGGACGAATTTCCTTCCTCTTGGGTGCGAGATTGGTCTCGTTGCAAGTCGAATTCCATTACTTCTATGGAACAAATTTATGGTAAGACTTGTAAATGCATGTTAGACAGCTGAGTCATAATTTCATTACTTCTATGGAACTACCTTTGATCCGTTAACTGAACCATAGTACATACTTATTGCAGCTTATTTCTCTCCTGGGTACAAAGTTCGTGGGTTCATAATTACAGGTGAGATCTATTCCTTTTTACTGCGCAAAAACTTGAGAAATACCCAAGCACAGTCTTCAACCATATCTCGATATTTAACAGCCATCCAAAGTATAAACTCTTTCACTGCCAGAAAAAATGAAACTTTAATTTTCAAATTGAAGCCCTAATTTTCGAATTGGGGTTTTTTTTTTCAGTAACTCAATTTTTTTCAGCAACTCAATTAAGGATACTAATTGAAACAAGGAGAGAGAGAGACCTTCGTGGTGGGGCAAAGTCGGACTGCCTAGAAGTCGGTAGTGGTGGCGTTCGCCGGCGGTGGGGAGCGCTGGGGTTGGGTTCTATTGGTGGAGGTGGGAAGCGTCGTCGCCGGTGGTGGGAGCCCCCCTCTCTCTGATCGGTGGTGGTGGCAGTCGCCCCTTTCTCTCTTCTCTGGAATTTTTGAGCGTCGAAGTGGGGTGGGGAGGGAAGGGAAGGGAAGGGAAAGGGGAAACCAGGAAAGAACGAGGTGTGTTTTTTTTTTTTAAATAATCAAAACGACGTCGTTTTGATGATGACGTCAACGGTTGTGTGAGTTGTTGTGTGTCCGTACGTTGTGTGTCTAGCATTTTCCTTTGAAAAGTCAAGGGAGAAAAAGAATAACGTGGAGAGAGATGAGTGATAAGGTGGGTCCAAGAATTAAAAGTATTTGTTTACTCTTTGGCTTGTGAACAGAGGTTCACCACAAGTACCGAAGGAGGGAAGCGAAATGTATAATAGATACCCGAGTACCTAATCTGGTGTAGGAGATTTTCTACGATTTGCTTAGTTACTTTACCGAAATTCTCATTTTAACTATGCTGATGTTGTTGCTCTTAGAAATACACAATCTAACAGCAGCTAGAAAATCTTTCGGCACAGAAGCACAGAAGTTTTCGGAATAGAAAAGATCAGACACCTTAAAAGTGTTGGTATTTGTTTTGGAATTGGAGAATGAATAAATAACTTTAGTGAATCATACCCCAAAATTAGACGTAACATGTGATAACTATACAGAAGAGACAAACGGTTCAAGAACTACCGATAAATGATTTGATTTTCATGACCAAATCAAATGTTACAGTAAAAGATTCCCTATTTCGTAGAAAATTCTAATTGCCCGACTTGCTGTTTGTGGGGGCGTGATTTCTTCGTGATTCTTCTGGTACGGCTATCTTCGAAGATGAGATCGTGAAGGCTAACGCCGGTCTTGATGTACCTGCAGAACCGGAGGAGGCTGTTCCTCCGGGAAGAAGCTCCGATGAGTAAGTCAGTAGGTGGAGAGAAGAAGTATAGTCAGAACAATATGTTGGAAAGAAAGAAGTGTTCTTTTAGACCAGATTTTGGGATCCCCACTCTCAGTGGTCATGCTTCTCTATTTATAGGCAAAGAGGTGAAGTGCTGAGCAAGTTGGTCACTTTCCACGTGTCACGTTCTGCTCGGTTGGCGCCTTCTAGCAGGGCCATTTAATGAGCACCACTTCCCTAGTCTATCAGAGTCACATGGGTTGATGTCAGTAAGGTCACATCGTTCAGAGATGTCACTTCGAATGTTAGAGAAGACAGCTTGCTTATCAGTAGATATTTATGGAAGGTTCCACAATCGTCCAGGTAAGGCGGGACCCACGTCCGGCATGCGAATTATCCGAGCGTAGGATATCCCGACCGAAGCAAACCCTAGCCGAACAAACGAAAGTTCGTATCCGTGCGCTTGACAAGACCCCGAGCGAACTCATGTGTCGTACGTTCGGATATAGCTTATAATTGTTCGGTGAAGTACTCGTGGTTCCGTCTATCCTTCGGTCCGGCCGATGTCCAAACTTATTTACAGGTGAACTGTGATAGCTTTGATGATGGGTCAAACAGCGTGTGAACCCTCATCCCCCCTTTTTGGACCTTGTGAACCTTCGGATATTTCGACCTCCTACACTGTTAATAAGGTAGAAAATGACCCCAAAAAACACAACTTTTTTATTTGTTAAAGTGCTTTGTCTGCTCTAGAGTTGGTACCGCTCAACAACCCAGAGATAGAAGATGGTCGCCCCCCCCCCCGGTCTGCTCTAAAGTTTAACACAGATGGAGCTTATAAATCCTCTTGCAGCGCTGCTACCTTTGGTTTTATCGCGAGAGATCATGGTGGATTAGCTCAAATTTGGCGTTAAAGAAAAGCAATGGCATCCTCTGCAATTACCATAGAGGCTTGGGCCCTTAAAATTGCTTGCAGAACTGCTATGGATCTAAATATCTATGAGATGGTCTTCGAATCTGATTGTTTAGATCTCATTAACTGCTTGAAAGAGTCCAATTCTACTACTCCATGGGAAATCCGAGCTGTGATAGAAGATATTAAAAGCTGGGCATCCAATAAGAAATGGTCTTTTGTTTGGTGCCCGAGGGAAATGAACAAAGTGGCACATTGGTTGGCCACGAATTGTCTTAATAGGAATTTTGTTTTTTTCATTAGGTTGTATTTCTTCTGAGCTTCAATGTCTTCTTAACTATGATGTAATCCGTTGATCTCGTTCTATATATCAGTGACCTTTTCAAAAAAAAAAAAAGTGCTTTGAAAAGCATTAAGAGTACATAAAAAAAACGAAAATCCTATTGGTACCGATGGTTCCGTAGGGAAAATGCACCGACGGCCACTGGACGGCCGATCCGAGCCGTCCAAAAATTTTAAAAAATAAAACCGAGTGGGCCTACGCAAGAATCAATGGCATCCGAGGTGTGTAGGGTACTTGATCCGAGCACCCTTTTTTCGTGTATATACACGTATATACATATATAGACGAAAAAAGGGTGCTCGGATCAAGTACCCTACACACCTCGGATGCCATTGATTTTTGCGAAGGCCCACTCGGTTTTGTTTTTTAAAATTTTTGGACGGCTCGGATCGGCCGTCCGGTGGCCGGAGACGGCCTTCCAGTAGCCGTCGGTGCATTTTCTCTACGGTACCATCGGTACCAATAGCAGTATTGTGTATTTTTTTGTGTTCTTACTTTATTGACAACTCATCAGTGGAGTCTCATCAAGCCATCAATAGCATTTCTGCTCTATTTTCTCAACAAATAAAACCACGAGCTGAAATCTCTTTGGATTGTGATTTTTGCACTTCAAAAATTGATAAAAGGGACTTTAAAATTAAACTGTGTTGATACACAAAATGACGTCGTTTTGGAGCCCCTCCATCAATTTTTAGAGTGCTAAAATCAATTTCCAATCTCTATATAGAAAGTCTCAGCCCTCAGGACTAATTCTATAATAATGTACAGAAGCAAGAGGATTGCAAATTGAACAAAATCAACTTGTATTTTCTTGAGGCATATGATTAGTATATGCTCCATCCTACAAGTTTTATTGGAGTAAATACTCTTGCTCCCATAGCATTTGGTATTTTCACTGTTCTATCCATTTCCCCTCACCTGGGGTCACCAGCTTATGCCTTAAAAGGAGTGCACCTACGTTTGTCGAGAATAACTACTACTCCAGTATTACTTTGAAGATTATCGAAACAAATTGATGTGGAAGACAAATTTTTCACTTTTTTCCCGTTTTCGCATTTAAAAAATTCAAGATCTGAACATAACATCGTCTAATTTCAAGAAAAAACAAGACACATGACACAGTCTTAGCACGCAATAATTTGATGGACAAAGCAAAACAACAAGACCACCTTACGACGAGAACGAACACTTCTCCCTTGTCATCAATCCAATTTATAACTCTTTCCATCTCCCCTCCTTCCAAATTTGAATCATTCAATGCGTACTAACATTAAAACAACAACCAAAAAAAAATTACCTGCTGGGTGCCAAAACCATAACACCAAAGATCGAAATCAAAATTGGAAAACCTTGCAGCTTCAGAGAGCTTCTGCATTACTGAGAAATGGAGCCACAAACATGGTATTGCAAACAGTAAAGTGTTTTTGAATACCTCGGTATCCGACCCAATGAACCAACTAATTCATGGGATCAATCCCACAGTTTACATTGGCAATTCATATGGTTGCATTGCTATGAATTGCGAGCCCATTCACCGTGTAGAACTGGAGTTGGGCTTGATGCCCCCTTCTTCCCTTAACATGCACATAAGCAATCTCATTGAGGACTACTGCAATTCTTGCCGTAAGTGAATGGCTCAACTGGAAGTCTGGTGAGCGCAGTCCAGTAATAAAATCGTTGCCCAAAATCATGTCGATTGGTCGGTTATATAGATTTCAGTACATCTCCGAGAACTAGCGCCCACTGGGTCCAATGGGTGCCACCCTGCAAAAATTACAAAATATATGCATTTTTCAGGAGCAAATAGAATTTTCTTGAATTGGCAAAAGACCAAATAATTTCGGTAAATCGGTAAATGTTTTTTGAAACGAAAATCGGTCATTGTTGACTAATATGTCCTTGGCAATTCAAGGTTTCGACTTTCAAGATATCTGAAAAGAACAACCTCCAGTGCTTAGTCTCCATCAATGTGACTCACCTGACAATACACAGCATATGGCTCCCGTAGTGGTCCGTCGCATGAGAGTTCACTCGTACTACCATCAATGAAGGTTCCATCAGCGAAGATCACCTGAAACACAATTAGTTAATCACAAATATCAGGATGAGCCTTGGAAAAGCACACGATTAACTGATTACAACTAGCAATCCGTTTCCTACATATTAGGCGTGTTTTAGTGCTCCAATCACAATCCCTCAATGTCAAAACCAGATGCATTACTTGAACACATAAGCAGCATAAGTGAAATAAACCAGCAAGGGAGAATTTAAAATCTTTTGCAGCTCTGCCCCCCTCCTAGTAAAAAAGCCAACCGACTTCCATGTATTTTTTAATTCCATACTTCCTCAAAATATCACTTCGTTGTCAAAAGAATGAGAGAAAAAACAAGTAGTAAAAGGAAGAACTAACTGAGGACTATACGGCTCTGCCCCATACCAAAACAAAAGTGGAGGCAGCGGCATTGCAAGGAAGAGATACTGATACTAAAGCTGATAATGATAATGATAATGGAAGGAAGAGACGGGAATTGCTATCACATGGTGGTAGGTTTGTCCTACATGGATGTCACCGGCTAAACTAATGCTTGATAATCATGGGTTCATGGAGCAGTCAAAGGTAATCTCCAGTTGCCTCAACTTTATCAAGGATTCAGGGAATGCCCTTTGCACTGAGGATATACATTCAACATCTATTTCACAGGCATGCGGGTGGTTGGGGGTGAATTCCACCTACATTTCTTGTATTAATAATAATAGCAACAAGGAAAAAGAAACAAAAGAAAGAGATTGTGTAGGAAAAAAATCCAATGAAGAAAACTGAGATGATATTGAAGTCAAATGTAGCCAAACCTCGGATGCGTAGCCAGGAGTCGAACCAGCAATGGGCTTGGTAAAAGAACCAACTGGGGAGCTTCTCTGTACAGCTTCACAGAAAGCAAGGAGACACTCACGGCTTCCCAGCTCTACCGCCTGCAATGTACCATGCAGTAATTTGGTTTCTTTTGCTAAAATTCTTACTGACTAAATCGTAACAGATATTGAAAAGAGAGTTTGGACCAATAGTCAGTACCTAGTAAATTGGTACCCCTTACCATTTCATGAACGCATACAAAGAAAACCAGAAGGTCCAGAACAAAATGAATTGTTATTGGCTGATAGGTCCATTAGCAAACCAAAATCTAAAAAACAGCACTCAGCTAATTTTAATTCCTGAAGATGATGCTGAATATACAAACCTGCACTGTATCATGACGGGGTACCCGAGGAAGTGGTTGTACTTTATACCCTCTACTAGCCATGACTTCAGCAATCAGAAAGCCTCCCTTGTAACAGATAATAATACGAAAATCAACATAGTATGCTAGAGTAACAAAAGCCATCATAAGCTTAGAAGATGCAAAACTAATACCTTCATTGCTTCCCCAACCATTTGAGGTGAAAGGAACAAACCCTGAAAATATGCACGCATTACGTCACCAGGGGTCGAGCCACAGTCAATCCCAAGCCCTGGAGCAGATAGACGAGCAGCAGCTGCTTTGACCCATTTTTCCTTCCCTGCAACATATCCACCACATGGTGCAATGGTTCCACCAGGATTTTTTATTAAGCTACCAGCAATTAGATCTGCACCCTGCGCACCATTAACAGAAAGATTATCTCTTTTTACCAAACGGGAGAAACAAGAATGACGTCACATACCACCATAGGAGGTTCAATGGTCTCCACAAATTCGCCATAGCAGTTATCAACCATGACCACGCAGTTTGGGTTCTGCATCTATATAGAAACATTTTTGAGGACATTTAACAAGGTTGAAGTTCCAAGTATCTATGCTAAAGCAAAAACAAATGACAATAAAAGCATGTATGACTCCAGTAAGAGACTTTCAAAACTACAGAAAAGAAAAGAAAAACTGAGTTGATACCAGTAGATGAGTATGATGCATCCAATCATTAAGCAATTTTCAAATTATCCTCGTCGCAACGGGACCACTTATGGCTCTCAACCTAGACAACACTACAGCTTTAAGAGTTATAAGGGATACCTTGATCATCTTGATTGCCCTCGCTATCTCATCTACACTTAAGCTACGACGCCATGAATAACCGCATGACCTCTGTATGAGTGCACATCTTGTTTGAGCTGTCACCGCACCCTCAAGTGCATTCCAATCAAGCCCGCCATCCTCTGCAAGCTGAGAAAAAGATTCGAAACAGAAATTCAGAAAAGTAAAAAAAAATGCTGTTAGCACCAAAAGTAGTGACTTACAGGCACTTCGCGGTACTTCACTCCAAAATCTGTCAAGGAACCCAATCCATAAGAGTCCCTAATTCCAATAACTTCCTCTAAGGTATCATATGGAGCACCAGCAACTGCCAAAAGCTGATAACAAATTTAGCACAACCCATAATCTAGCAAGAAATATGGAACCATTACATACAACGGGATTGGAATGATAGCCCACCTCATGCCCCGGCCTAAGAAATGCAAACAAAGCACAAGTGATGGCATGGGTACCTGAGAAAAACTGATTGTGATGGCGAAGAGCTTATTAAGAAAGCTTTATGAGGGCCCAAATAGGTAAGGAAACAGACAGTAACACTGGGCAAACCTGCGAACGGACTATTGCAGATTCAGCACCGAAAATTTCTGCAAAAGCTTGGTCAAGCGCTTCACGTCCTCCAGCATCTTCATGTCCATAGCCTGTGGAACCACCAAAATGCTGATGCCCACATGATTGTGAAGATTAGCATTTTGACAATAAATAATGAGAGAGTTTTTTTATAGTATGTCATAGAACAGTTGACGGCACTACATGACATACATGATTCTTGAGCTCATGATCAGTGTGTAACTCCTGTCATCTAATCTGACTCCATAGAATTTTCCCCCTCCGTTGTTGGAGGCGGTGGTGAGTGGTGGTGCACATGCTCACAAGATGATGATGGAAAAGTGACTATTGTTGTCAAATGAGCCAGCTCCTTGTGAATGATTCAAGGTTAACCACAAACAAACAAGGTTTTTCCACAAACCAATCTCAACCTAACTGTTAAACAGGCTAAACAGGCTCGCTTGACAAGCCGATCATTCACTACTAGCTTCACTGAGATTCCTTTAGAGTTCAGTTAGCTCATGTGTCTCACTGCAACACAATAACTTATTCAAGTTTATGAGGGGTGGAAATTTAACAAACTATATCAATGAAGGGAATGTAAGTTTTTAAATGTTATGCTAAATGGATCTTTGCCGAATATGTGCGCACATGCATATGGGAATCCAAGTAGTGCATTGACTGATACAACACACTATGGATTATAACATGGGCCTTATTGAGGTATCAGCATATGCTTCAATGACTGAGTTATTTATACCCATCAACCAAGTTTTCAAATCATAAGGGTAGACCTGGCTTAGCTAATCAAAATATCACCTACACACCACACCGCATCCAAATTAATTCTCCTTACATGTGATCCAACCCGTGCATTCTGGAAAGCTCTAAGAACACGGGCAGTGTTTCTTGCAACCAGATTATCCACAGCCCGAAACTCCGAGTACAAGGAGTCCACTGCCTTTTCAACCTGCATCAAGAACCAGTAAACAGAATGTTAAAGTATTAGCACCTCAAGAACAATGTTAAAGTATTAGCAGCTCAAGAACACCAATCTCTATCATTCCTTTTAACAAGAAAAACTAGTTTCCCTTATACCACCTTTGAAAAATGGCAATAATTTTAAACTATCCCTGCAGCTAATTATAAGGTCCGTTTATAGATTGGTGATGTAGAAACAGATTAGGGAAAACATTGGGGCTTGTTTCACTCAGTTGTCCTTATTCAAAAAATCTTCACATTTGTTAGTTTTGTTTAGGGCTTTATCTTGGATATTTTCCAAAATATTTGGGTAAAGGTCATACTTTTAACTTTTCCAATTCCTCTCATCGAGACAAACCGATAATCCATAAAAACTTGAAGCAAAATTAACAAATGCGAAAAAAAATTGAATAAGGACAAAAACCAAAAATCCCACGAAAAAGCTGAGTGAAACAATGGTTCACTTGAGAAACCAGAGAGAAATAGAAGAAAAGAGGATAAATGGTGAATCTTGAAAAGGGTTTCACTGCCACTTCAATTCTCTCGGTTTCTCGACAACCAAACACAGAACTACAGTGTGCTGTAATTCAGGAGAGAATTCTTTTCAATAATTCAGTGTCAGTGTCCGGGCCAGCTTACCAGCACCTCGACAGTAATCCCAGGACCAATCCCGCCATCCTCGACGGTAATCCCAGGACCAATCCCACCATCCTCGACAGTAATCCCAGGACCAATCCCACCATCCACTTGCAGGACCCAATTAAAGCCGGAGCAAAGCTCCTCATGGAATAAAAATTAGTTGAACATAACCAGTGTTCTTCCTTTATCATATTTAAGAGTATCAAGAATCTACTTCTCCAAAACAAGAAAATACTACTAGCTGATTAGAAAATGCTACAGAGTACCTCTGGTACAAAGGGATGGTCATGGTGATGATGGGTCACGGAAACGGAGACCGGAGATATCGACCGCAGTGGATTAATGCCTCTACGAGCTCTGAGAGCGAGAGTGTGCGCAGGACAAGCAGAGTGTGCGCAGGACATAACCACCATTTTCGCAGCAGCGTCATAGAAGAGAAGCGATTAGTTACAGCTTTAAAGACCGATGATGGGCCCACAAATTATCTTGCAAAGCCTATATCTTTTAAGTTGTGCAGAGCCCAATAAGAATGGGCCGTTTACACAGATCAAATGAGAAGTTTTTGGGTGCAAATTGGATACCACGTGACAGTACCCAACAAGCATCCGAGCCGTCAACGGCTCAGATACGAACACTCTCTCTCTCCCCTCAGCCGAACACTCTCCCTCTCCCCCCTCAGCCAAACACTCTCTTGTCTTTCTCTGTCTTTCAAATTTTGGCCGTCCAAAACACGTTTGGACGGCTCGTATGCGCGCTGGTACCATGTCACATACCCTACTTCCACCGAAAAACTTCTCAAGATGAAATAAATAAGAGGTGCTTACGAGGGGTTAAATTCGTTAAGAACCCGGGCCACCTTGGAATTAGTCATTTAACAGTTTTTCAATCAGAAATCCTTGCAAAGTATTTGGTTTTAATTTGTTATTACCAATATACGTTCTTTTTTGGTTGGGTAATTTGTTTGCAGGAGAGATTCCAGTAGAATATTTACATTTTGCCATTTTGGGTATATTTCTCTTCGGAATATGAATTCCGTCAAGGTACATAGGCAATGCTATGATCCACTTTTACATTCTTTGTACTGCTTTTCTCGCATATCTATGGGCTCGGGATGGTCACATCATCACTCGTGGGAGAAATTGTGACAATAAAAGTCAAAATTGATGTGTTCGATAGTTTTTGTCCTATTTTTATATGCACGTATGAAAACTATTCATTTAGATTCTATGGCATGATCAACCAGTTTAATTAGCTACGATGTACGCGAATTCCATTAGTTTAATATGGTACCCTTGAGGTAAATTAGGACTGTAAACACGGCAACATTGTGTGTTCAATCAATAGTGAGTAGTCCTGTACAAATCTTGTCTCTTTTTCTCTTGACAAGAAATACACATGGCTGACCGATATTGGTTAGGCACACTACGTGAACTTCACTGCAGTAAGAAGACATCCCCAAGAGCTGGGCGTCTCTTATTGAATCCCAGTCTCAAAATTCTCCATAACACAAGCTAGCGCACCACAATTCCGCCTCCAGTTTCTTCACACCTTCACGGTTACCTTGATACAAATTGATGATGTTGGAACAAACTTTAAAGAACTAGCAGAGAGAGAGAGAGAGAGAGAGAGAGAGAGAGAGGCAGGGCGGCATGACATTCCATTCCTCCAGGCATCATTTCAAACACTATAGAGATATCGAGAAAACAAAATTTCCTTTCAAAACTAACAAGATGCTTTTACAAAGCAAGAAAAACCAAAATTTCTAGTGTACAAATACAAGCTGCAGGAAAAGGAAAGGCCCAAAAATACGAGAATTTTTTCTAATGTAAACCCATAATGATAGAGCTGGAATACAAGAAATTACCAAGATCCCATCCAAAACTGCTCCTTGGGTTATTTTGCGAAGTTTCGTCCCAACTAAGGTGATCTAGTTTGATAGTAGGATCCAAGCTAATCAACAGTTGCTGCTGCATGATCAGACTCTACAAATCCTGGTTCATGTGCTAAGCTACCAAAAAATAAGGGGACACCTCCGCCCAAAACGAATTGATTTCTTGTGTCAGTGAATAACCCTCTGGCAAGGTTATGTACAAAATGAGGGTAACAGTACTGTAGAATTTCTATGGGGCACATTGCTGTCCAGAAAACATGCGATTCCTGCCCCTGCCTCGTCTTGCAGCTGAAATGTTAGTGATCAATGAGTTACCAAAGAGTCCTACCGCGCTAGCTCCCATCAATTTCAAGCCAAGATACTTTAGCAGATACGACAATCTGTTCTGATCCCCATTCAACAGTTGCATATCATGTGCCTGTCCACGAGATAATACTGTATATAGCTGAAGTGGTTGGTTGGACTGGTGGCAAGTGTTCGCTGTTGCCCCTTCGCAAAGATCACCGTTGCTTAATTCACAAATATTAGAACTTCCAAGGGTGACACTCATAACACCCATCGCTCTTGCATCTTCTGTCAAAGGGTCAAATACGAATAAAAAGTTTCCAAATGCTAAATCAGGCTTCTTGAACAGGTCACCCAAAACATCATTGCTTGGTGCAACAGGCTTTTGTATATACTTCCTGGGAATACTTTGACCACCCCTTGAGGAACGGAAAATGCATGAAGCTTCTCTTAATCCACTCAAGAAAGCACCGTGCATGGTTGCTGGATATTGCCGATTTGTGGCCTCACCAGCGAAAAACAGCCTGCTCCCAACACTTTCTGCAAGTACATCATAATCATTGCCGGATGATCGTACTCTAACATGAGAATATGAACCATATGAAAGGGGATCACTGCCCCATTTTGTACATATTGTTTGAATTGGATTAGGCACATCAATACCCTTTGGACCATATATACCTGTGAAATCAGTCGTATGATAAACACATAAATAAACTTCTCTAAAGGGAGAACCGAAACAAAATGAGTAATTCTAATAACAAATGGAAACTAGACTGCGCTGATCAAAAAGAGGATGAAACTATTTGTAAAGAGTGAATCTATACTATAAAGTAATGGACGGCTACTTATCGTGAACAACAATTGGCATGAGTTTGATGGGTTCATTATCCAAATTTTTGAGAGACGGGCTGTTGGCCTAGAAGTTGTGTAGCAACGGTAAGTGTTGTAAGGTTGCAAGTTCAAATAATTGGAGAGGAGTTTGATATCTATTGTGATTGGTTGGGATGGGGTTAGAGTAAAAGAAGGTTCTTCTATCGTATGGCAACAACAATAATAAAATGCAATCTCTTCGATAAGGAAACACAAAAGTCGATCGTCAACTAATCCCCATATTGGTGAGGTTATTTTTACAAATTAAAGAGGAAGCATAAATCTTCTTTCCCTCCTATTCCATATCCCATAAATTACAGATGTTTTTTATAGGGCTTAGCCGATCTACATCTCAAATTCAAATCTATCTACCACGTATAGGATTGCAAACGAACTTTTAAATTTACAGATGTTTTTTATTTTCTAAATATTTAAAAAATTCTATTTATTGATTCATTAAACATGGTAGGTTCACTTTTATTAGAGTAGTGCTATACATACCGACCACCACCATCCCGAAATCGTACTGACGGCCTCAACGGGCCCACTCCGGCCACCAGACGGCCGATCCAAGCCGTCCAAAAATTCTATAAAAAAAAAACCGAGGGGGCCCTAGCGGAAATCAACGGCATCCGATGCGTGTCGGGTGCTCGATCTAAACACCCCATTTTTGCATATATATGTTTGGATCGAGCACCCTACGCGCATCGGATGCCGTTGATTCCCCCGAGGGCCCCCTCGATTTTTTTTTTATAGAATTTTTGGACGTCTCGGATCAGCCGTCCGGTGGCCGGAGTGGGTCTAGCGAGGCCGTCGGTACGATTTTGGAATGGTGGTGGTCGGTACCAATATCTTTACTGCTTTTATTAGACCATCATTTATTACCTTTCTAGTATAGAGGGGATAAGAAAACATACTATAAAAAGAATTTCTCCGTTGGATGTCAAATCTCCCTATATGACTATTATTTCTAGCACCATTTATCTCAACTCCCTATTCTTTCACCCTCAATTCAAAATTACATATTTCTTGATTCGTAGAGGATCGAGAGTTTTAGACTATGCCTAGTTAGCCATTCAATTGATGGTCTTAGTCACCGAAACATATAACTATTATCATGTGATTTATGGATTGCGAAGGAGAAGCTATTAAACCAATAATCAATGCTATATATGGTGCATAAGTTAAAAAGTCCCATTTGATTTTCCTTGTTTTTCTAATATTTTTTATATGTTACAAATATACATGCTACAGTCTCATTGGCTCATTTTATATTTATTATTTAATGTCAAAGTTTGTTCAAAATTCAGCACATTATGCGTCTTCCAAACGACACATATGACAACTTTTTGAAATGAAATCCTAAGGTCAAAATTACAAAGGAAAATGCACCACCCTTACGGTGGCGGATAATACTTACAAAATGCATTGATATCTGGAAAAAAAAATTGTATTGCTATCTGTGAAATTTGTGTTTTAATTCTAACTTCTTTGGTAATATATGCATATTATCCATCGCCTAATGGGTGGTAGTTAACAAGACCCAATTACTAATGGCCTCTTTCTCGCTTATACAAAACTATCCCACTAAATTTTCTATTCTAGTCACTTTTGCAAGTCATCCCTTTATTTTTGGGATTATATAGTTTAGAAAGGGATAATAAGGTTTCCCACTTATTGTCTTCATTTGAAATTCAAAAACCTTAATAGTTCATAAAACATATATATGTACACACAGTCTTGTTTGTATTACATACAATATACTCCATCTTTTAGTTTGTTGTGTCAATAGAAGGCCAGTGTTTGCTCAATAAACCTATGGGTACATCATTTGGTGTACACCAAATGCACACCGCGTTTTGTGGGATTCATCTTGGAGTCCCACATAAATAATCAAAGCCGCTCAATTTGTTTGAAATGTATTTTTAAGGAATCCTCTAAAAGATAAGCTCAGTCGGATATCGGTAAGGGCTTGATCAGTTCTTTACTCAATTGTGTGACAAGAAATTGAGCAAAGAATCGACCAAGCCCTCTACATCCGACTGAGCTGATTTTTTACAGAGGTTCTTAAAAAATATTTAAACAAATTGAGTGGCTCCAATTATTTGTGTGGAACCCTGAGATGGGTCCCACACAACACTGTTTGCAAATGGTTTAGCCCAAATGGTGTACCATAGAAGGACTTGTGTTTGCTCGACTCCACACTTCAGGAGCGGTACTATTAAATTTTTATTCGTTTTTTTTTTTGCAATTGCTTATTTTATCTATTTCCAGGTTTGAATACTACTACAAAGACTTTTTTCATTTTTGACTCTTTTTGCAAGCGTGATCTTATATAACTAGTCTATCAACGGGCTTCTTCTTGGAGCCTTCTACGATTTCACTCGCTCAGTGCTGTATACTCACTTCGATGGAGGATTACGATAAGTGCTTTACACTTTTCTTTTTGTATGCTTCTTTTAGTTCTCCATTTGTACACACAATTATTTAATTCCCCGAAAATGATATGACTGGCTTTGTATCATAACTCATTTTGTTTTTATCATAAAAATCATTTTTGCTCCACAATGGATTGGCTTCACTTTAAGCCTCTACTAATCAAACGTTTTCACTAAATTATTACCTATGTGTTACTATTAGGATTAATTGTTTGTACGAGTTGTTTGTTATAGCAGTTAATTCTTCTTCATAGTAGATTGGAATCAACAGGTTATATGTAAATTTATGACAAAAATGTACTATTGATTTCATCTAGTTAAAAGTACATTTAAGCTTCCCATGTTTTAAGTTTTCCTTGCAAACTTCCATCTTTGGTTTTAGATTGCAATTACATGTTAATTTGTTATTGACATTTATTTAATGCGAAGGATTAGCAGAAGGTGGTTTACTATGTTCAATTGATGTAAGAATGAGTTAACTCACCCTCTAATTATGACAAATAATTGAATAGTTTTGCTTTGGTACTTGATTCATGTTGAGGTTGTGTTTAAATTATAAAATTCTTTGTGGGAGGTACTTGCTTCTAGGAATTGAAGCTGATAGAGAAAGTGCACATAGAAAATGGATATATTTGAGTACCTTTTTTGGTTTCTTTTTTTTTTTTTTGAATTCTCTAGAAATCCTCTCCAAGTCATGATCATACACCACCTTATTTTAGACTTTGACGATATAATTATTGGAAGTTCATGAACTAGATTGTTTTATTTTAGATCAGATTGTAAAAGTTTTACTTTGTTTTCTTGAATAGTTATGAGACCTCAACAACATACCAGAGTTCTAAAAGTCGGCTACCTAGTCCAACTAGTCCCTACCTAGGCACTAGACGGTGGTCCAATGCCTAGATTACGCAGCCAACTAGTCGGCGCCTAGTCCCTGCCTAGGCTCTTGGCGGCCGACTAGTTGGCGCTAGGCGCCCCTTTTCCGCACGACTAGCACCTAGCTTTTAGAACATTGTAACATACACTAATGAAAAAATTAAGGGCACAATCTATACACTACAAAATACCTTAGAATATGCAATACAAGACAAGCTATTTTCAACTCCTTTAAATCCTGTGTGTAAACTTACCTCTCATACGATACTTGATGTGAGGAGGGCTACAAAGATCAATGCATCTAATTACACTGTAGTTCAAATCATTAAATAATTTCAATTTTTGTCGTGCCGTGCATAGCAGTATAGCATGAGTTCTCTGCTATCTTTATCTTTAATTATGCTCAGCGGTTATGTTGGGATATGGAAAATCTACAATTTTATTCAGGAACATTAACTTCTTTAGGAAGTCCAGATTTGCTAGGATTCTACCCCTTAATCCCTTATTGTTTGTTTCAGATGAAGTTTGTTTTGCCTGTAGGTCGGCCATAAATAATGGAGTTCCTTGGACTTGATTAAATTGTGACATATAGAGTTGATATTGTTTCCCGGTTGCCTTTATTCTCTCCTTCTCCTTTATTCTCTCTTATTCTTCTATTCAGATTTCCCATATCCAACCATAATCGCCATGCTTAATTCAAAATTATATCTTTAAGTTCCATATTAGGAAACCAGACTACAAAAATACAGCATCCACTGATATTGACAACTTATTAAAAACCGAGGTTTTGTCACCTGCAGTCTAAACATGTGTAGTACCTCTGAGGATGCTTAGAACATGATGAAGCAAAGCGGATGGATTGGTGCATTCAAAAGATTGTGCAGCATCCCCTGCTACGAGTGCAACAAGCACTGGACCCCCTGAAACAGTATGGTAACTGTAAAACAAAAAGAATTCTCCTCGTCTATGGCTATACTCGTTAAGACAGCCAAATGTGTCCAGGTCTTCGCCCCAAAATACATGAGGAAATACCATGGCAACCTTATTAAGCAACCCGAACCCTAACCTATCAATTGCTGCAAGCTTCCTTTCTGGTAACTCGGGCTCAAATCTGATGCTCCTTTTCTTCAAAACCCCAAGAGGAACCGTGCACAAGACCATATCTGCTTGAAACACTTGATCCCCAGAAACCACCTCAACCCCATCATTTCCATATTTTATAGAATGAACGGTCTTTCCATAAAAAATGGGAACCCCTTCACTTAATGCCTTAATTAATCTCCAATTTCCACCTGCAAGAAAGCAATGATCACCACCCATTTCATAAGGATCATCTTGATCCCAATAGGCAGCAGAAAGATTCGAGAGGCATCCAGCATTTGCATATTCCAAGTTTGCAAAATGCCAATTAAGAAGTTGTCTTTCCTCGGCACTTTTGGCCACGGAGTACAATCGCTGAAGTGTATCCAAAACCGAACCCAATGAAATATCATTTGCAAACCCACCCATTTTTCTCAATTCCGTTACTTTATCAAGTAACTTGTTGAAAACGAGTTCAATCTTGGAATCAACTTCCTTATCAACAAGGTCTCCATTAGGTTTGTGCAAAGGGCAATTGTCTCGAACCTTGTGAAGAGGAATAGAAAGTTGTCTAGCCAAAACACCCAAAGGATTGGCATGGATACCAGTAATTACGCTCCCACCAAGTTCTACAGCAGCATATTGGCCATTTTGCCCCATCTTTTGAGTATAAACTCTACCCCCAGGCCTGTTCCTACCTTCAAGCACAACCACCTTAAAACCAAATGACAAGAGCTGCCTTGCTGCTGCCAACCCAGAAAGTCCCGCACCAACAATAATCACAGACCCTTCATTTGCCTCTTCTGGAATATGAGATGTGAATGACGGAGAAACCCCAAAATTTATGTACCCATTGTACAAAAGAAAGTCATAAGCTGAACAAATCAAGTGTTCATATTCGTTGCTTACGGTTTCCTTAATTTGTCCTTTTGAAAGCCATATCCGTACGTTGTCTCTCCACTTAGCGAGGATATGGTTCCTTACAACAATGTAATCGTTCTGCTCCTTCCCACCTAATGTACCCACTACCCCAGCTTTGATTTCCTCCTCAAGCAACGCATCAATCGGGAAGCCTAAAGAGAGGGCTATCATGGCCTCGGTTTCGGTTTCTTTCTCCATATCTTCCCTTGTTCGATTCCTCTTCCTCAAAGAACCACCCAAATGCTTCTCCATGAGGTCATCCATCAAATTCTCATCATAATTACGTACGCCCACTTTCTTTCTCAATGACCTCTTTAAAACAGACCCTTCTGAACCCGAGGTACCCATCAATCTCTCCCGAGTCATTCCCCCTTGCTGGACAGCTCAATTCAAGAAGACTACATTCACAACTCCATTAACAACCGTAACCACACCCATAGAAAAATTTAAACTACCAATAATCAAAAGGGTATATAGTTCTTTATCAACTTCACCAAAAACCCATTAAGAATTACCCTTCGTTGCAACTTCTACAACCACCTTCTTAAAAAAGACACAAACCTCAACTACAAAAGAATTCCAATGAGGCCTTCAAAAAACACGCGAATCAATGTTCTAACCACAAACCCATCTGCTATTTAGAGAAACTCACTGATCCAAACCCACGAAAAACTAACCGAGATACCCACCACAATTATGCATAAAGGTACGGACAAATTTTCAACCCCAATTTTATTTCAAGAAAAAAAAGACAAAATTGTTCATGTAAGAATGATGGAAGAGGGCGAGAGAAGTAAGGACGTACCGATGGGATCGGAGAGGATTCGCTGAGTCGGAATTTTGAAGGACAATAGTTATGAGTTGGAAGTTAGGGTTTTTTTTCCTCCCTGGTAATTGTCTGGGAAGGCGTGTCGACGAGTTGACTCAGTGGAGGGAAATTATTGGAGGGAATTGCAAACGGGGCTCAAATTAAATGGGCCTGGCTTGTAGACGGGTCGAGGCTTGAAAATTGTAGCCCAAGAATCATAGGCCCTTTCTTGGAGACCAACTGTGTGTCTGTATCGATCCCACTAAATTTGTGAGCCCAACTGTGCATAAAACTGGTTACATGGGTCTTAGGCGGTAAACGAGCCAAGCTTTGTCAAGCGCGAGCTCAGCTCTTTTAGTGAACAAGTCAAAAACTTGATCTTGAGCTCAACTTGAGCCTTAACGAACCGAACCCTTAACAAGCCGAGCTCAGTCATTTACTAAACAAGCCTTTAATCGAGCCGAACCTCACTTAACGAGCCGAGTGAAAGTCATTTACTAAACAAGCCTTTAATCGACCCAAGCCTCACTTAACGAGCCGAGTGGACGTTTACTAACCATGTCGATAACTCAAGCTTGAGCTCGAGTCACCGAGCGTTAACGAGTCGAGCCGAGCAGAGCTCGCGAGCTGCTCAGTTCATTTGCAACCCTACATGGGTCATAACCTTGCTAATTAGGTTATGACAAGTCCCATAATTAGCGTGTGGGTGCGCAAGCGCGAAAAGTGTATTTGAAATACATCTCAAACTATTAAAATCCGCGAGAGAGAGGATTGAGAGAGTAAGTCCTTTTGTTTTTGTTTTTGAAATCCTAGCCAGTCCTTTTTCCTTTTCTTTTTTTTGAAGGGATCGTCCTTGCCAGTCCATTTACTTCAAACTGTGGTAAAGTGTAAGGTTAACACTCTTCTTTGGTTGACATTAAGGCACATTGTCAACGTCAACTACCACTCTTGTTTTTATAACTCGAGTGCCCGGATTAACTTACATGCACCCCTTCTAATTATGGAGCTCAATCCCATTATCCACTTGAGAGAGCCCTATTAAAACTAGGCCAAAGCTCGGAATGAGTTGACTCCAAAGAAGTTAATAGCACATGTGAAGTTTCAAACTTGCTACTCCTACTTAGGAGAAAGCACACCCACAGGACACAAGCCTTGACCACAACTCTAACACGCTTTCGGTATCGCCAAGTAAAGTAAGCGTTCTGCCTTAACAAAATAAGTACTACCCCCATTGCATTTGTCTCCCAAAGCATTGACAAAGAAGATTGCGTAACGGAGCTTTAACATCCAACTGTAAAATGCAGTTAAATTTTACTTTACAAAACAAGAAAAACTACCAATAAAGATATGAAAACTACTGTCAATTTTCTGAAACTTATAAACAAGAGCAGAAAGAGTTCAAGCTATGTAAGCCCGCACAAGTTCTGCTATTCAGGGCCACCTTACAATTCTTCTGCCATTGGAATCAAGGGGAGCTATGGAGGAGGTAGTACTAGGCAGAAATTCGTCATTGATCATTCTGCTGTTCTTTGTGTGTGGTTCGACATGTATACATGCGGGAAAAACTCAGACGGCTGTCTGCATCAGACCAGGGTCGCGGTGTTTTCTCCAGTTGTTGACGTGCCCACCTGAATGCCCAATGTTGAAGCCAACCGATCCAACAGCTAAAGCTTGCTTCGCCGACTGCAACTCTCGCCCCTGCAGTACTCGGTGTGAAAGTAAGGAATCTTAACAAGTCTATGGACAAATCGAATGAACTACGAAATACTACATTTGTTTGCAGCACTACGTTTATTTTGATCGATTATTTTCTAGTTCATTGATAGGAGCACATCTGTGTTTGTGCTTTACGCGTGTGATATTTTGGGACAGTTTTCTAAATGGTGCGCTTTTAACTGCAAATGGTGCACTTTTAACTGCAGGCCGAGTAGCAAACTGCAATGGCTATGGAGCTTTATGCTATGACCCTCGTTTCGTCGGTGGAGATGGAGTTATCTTCTACTTCAGGGGCAAGAGCAACGAGCACTTCTGCTTAGTATCCGACACTAACCTCCAAATCAACGCCCGCTTCATTGGATTCCGACCAAAAGGCCGAGCCAAGGACTACACATGGATTCAAGCCTTGGGTATAATTTTTGGTTCACACACTTTCACACTTGAGGCCACCAAGGCAACAACTTGGGACAACACCACAGACCATCTCAAATTCTCCTACGACGGCAGTGAGGTTTTCCTACGTGAAAACCATCTCTCCTCATGGAACTCCCCGGGCAATAACTTTCAACTAGAAAGAATATCAAGCAAGAACAATGCGATTTTCTCTATACCAGATGTAATGGAGATTGCAGTTAAAGTGGTGCCGGTAACCAAAGAGGACGACAAGATGCATAAATACCAAATACCTTCTAATGACTGTTTTGCTCACTTGGAAGTGCAGTTTAAGTTCTTTAGCCTTTCTCCACATGTTGAAGGCGTGCTCGGTGTAACTTACCAGCCTGATTTTAAGAACCCGGCTAAAAAAGGTGTGTCAATGCCTGTTGTAGGTGGCGAGGACAAGTACAGAACCACTTCGCTTCTCTCTGCAGATTGCAAGTCTTGCTTATCTTTGCCAGGCAGTCTGGTGGAACAACGGGACATGGATAACGGCAAGTTGGACTGCACCGGTGGTTCGTCTCGTGGAAATGGAATTGTTTGCAAGAAATGATACCTTACATTTTCTCGAATACGTACTTTCTCCGTAAGTTGGAAGTACCTAGGAGATTATACATGGAACGTAGAATAAATGTATGGTTGACCTGTATGGTCGTCGAACTAATGAACAGAATATAAATATAATCTTGCACAAATGTCAAACGTTTCTTGTGAGACACAAAAATGCGTAGATACTGCACACCACTCTTCAATTTTGAGTTCATAATGATCAATAGAAAGTTAAACAGGAAATTAATTGACACCCTCAGATAAATACAGTATATGATTGGTATCAAGGTATGTCTATAATAGTTTTTCCTTCCTAGCCTGTTCTGCGGAGTATTTTTCATTTCCAGTAAATAAACCACCTTGGCATCATTACTGAAGAGTCACTTCATTCCCTTCATGTCAGTGTGTGTAGTAACATTTACAACGATAACAACGCAACTGCAAGGAATCTTCATTAGACTATAGGACGTTATAAAAAGGCTGATTGATTAGTTTCAGCTTCTTTTGTTCAGAAACAAGAAGGCCTGCGGGTGGTGTGAGGGTGGGGTTAGCTAAGACCCTTGGAGGGGAATGAATCTTCATTCGACAATAGGACATTATACACAAAGCTGATAGATTAGTTTCTGCATCTTTTTGTTCAGAAACAACAAGGATTGCGAGGAATCTTCATTCGACTATAGGACTTTATACAAAGCTGATTGATTAGTTTCAGCATCTTTTGTTCAGAAACAACAAGGCCTACTGGTGATGTGAGGGCGGTTAGATAAGACCCTCGGAGGGGGATGAATCTTCAATTGACAATAGGACATTATACGCAAAGCTGATAGATTAGTTTCTGCGTCTTTGTTCAGAAACAACAAGGCCTACGGGTTGTGTGAGGGCGGGGTTAGCTAAGACCCCCAAAACATCGAAACCCTTCTTTCCATCTCTTCCTTCTCCCACTACCTCCCTTTTAACGGGATAGAAACCAACTCAACTCGACCTTCCCAAAATCTGCTAAAGAAAATTATTCAATGTCCTCTTCCTCCTGAACACATTGGTGTGGAGTCCATTACTAAATTTTTAAACTTCTTATTAATCTGCGGGAAAGAGAGTATGAAAGATCACGTGCCGATGCTCCAAGGATACTGAATAGTTGTCCTAAAACACAGTCATAAACTCTGACTAGCCTACTATATATGCTGCCGGGACTACTGTGTTCCCTCAAACGTTAGGTAAAGAAAATTAGCGACATGCATCCAAATTTGAACAGGGATATCAGGACACGTGACATAATTAGCCTTTTAACCTTTTGTGTGTGTAAACAAATTGAGGAAGATGATGTTTAAACCAAAGCCTATTGATCCAATGAAACTTGTGTGTGCGAGCGTGACGAGAGCAAGCATGAGAGCGTCTTTCAACCACATCATAAACCACTAAAATCCGTCAAAGAAAAGATTGAGAGCGCGAGCACAGTACGAGAATTGAAAGCGCAAGGGTAGGGCATTTTGAAGGATTATATGTAACTAAGGGTATTGCCTAAACCACCAATACCTAAGTCACATAATTCCCAAGCGCAAGCGTGATCGGGAGCGTGAAAGCGTCTCAAAGTCACATCTCGAATTACTTGAGAGAGCGAGAATGAACATGAGCGCATAGCATTTTGAACAGTTACACTACTAAGCTTTATCATTCAAAGAAACTAGGATCTTCATAAAAACAACAGCCATCTCAGGTTGGGTTTTACTTGCACAAAAACCAAGAATAAAAAATCTGTAGGCAGATACCTTCCCCCCAATTCATCATGGATTCCATGTCAACAAAGATTCTTCCAAAATCCCCAAAACCTGAATATACTGTATGTATTATGTGACATAATATACACGATGTATACAAATATGGATGCAGAGAAATTTTGAGAAAGAGAAACGGAAATGGAGATTATAGCAAAAAGTGCCTGGGCCTGGCCTAACTTTCTATCTGTAAGACTTAAGAACGGCTCCACAGAAAGTACACACAATAGCTTTCCAAGACTTCCAATAAATCGGGACGAAGCAAAACCTCGTCGCCGTCCTCATGTCGGCCACGCTCGCGCCGCAGCGGCACCGCGAACAGGTCCCCGCCACCGGTTTGCTCCGCCTCATCGTCCTCTTCTGATCCACTAAAAAGCAGAAACAAACCATAGCCCGCCCTCAACCGAATGAAGTTTTCCTTGTAAGTAACGGTCTAGTATCTCACTATATATATATATATACAAGGCATGCCGTCAAAGGCCCTATGGGTGTGCTATTCCGTTTTGAAAAGTCTGCACCGACTCCTCCCCGTTGCCCCACCGCACTCAATCTCATCGTCCAAATGTGAACGGAGTTTGTTTAAAATCCAGACCATTGATTGCCGGAACGACAGTGAGATTGAGAGAGCGATGAAATCGTACAGTGGGTGTAGCACCGCTGATTCCATTTAGCTAGACACCCTAAATAGATTGTTGTGCATTTTTCACTTTAATGATCAAAACCGTTAAATTATAATGACAGTTCTATTGAGCCAGATACACTCTAAAAGATAGTAGTCGTACATTCTCATTTTAATGATCAAAACCGTTAGATTATAATAACGATTCTATTGAGGCAAATATTTGGCTTAAAGTTATAGACCATAAATTGAATAGTTCGAAAAATTACGTCACGCACCGTTAAGTGTCTGGAGATGTGTTTTAAAACTGTGTGTAAACTTTATGCGCGGGGAATAAACTAGCTAGCAACAATTCTACGACCACACCCGAATTACTTGAGTATTTGTGTATTTGGGTGCGTGTTTCGGGTGTGGTTATAGAACTTTTGAGCTTAACTAGATTTTAGGAGATTAAATATGTGTTCATGTATATGTAGAGGGGTGCCTACTAGCCTTGCAAGATAATCATGTGGGTGAACGCCGCGTGTTGGTTACAGTTGGCTGTTGAGTAATTTTGTGATTGAGATTTGAGAGAGGTTTGTGAAAGTGAGCAGCTGTTGGGTGTTGAGTAATTTTGTGGTTGAGAGAGGTTTTTGAGTAATTTTGTGATTGAGAGAGGTTTGTGAAAGTGAGCAGCTGTTGGCTTTCGGACGGTGCCACTACCGTAGCCAGTAAGGTAACTACTTGTTTTCAATAGTACAGTACATATTTGGCCGCACAAGTTTAGCTACCTTTCAATTTTTTTTTCTACAAATTATAGTAGTTCCCGTTTCAGAACGGGTTTAAGTACTTATTTTTTTATTCAATGATGAGGAATGTTTCACAAAAGGGAAATAAGTATTTATTTTTTAAGAAAATAATTTGAAGCTTAAAAATCATGTGCTTACGCAAATAAATTTTCTATCAATATGGATCTCGTTTGATAGATTTCATTGAGATCTTTAATATGGTGCAAAAAAAATTGAAAATTTATTTTTCATTTACATTATTTTTGAGTTTGAAAATGTGAAATAAGTATTTATTTATTTTTGTTTAAGAAGTTCCAAAATAAATACTTATAAAATAAGAAGATTTCTGGAACGGGCTCAAAAACCTTTCATGAGGTGCTCATGTATTTGAGAATTACTTTAAAAACTCCACTTCTTCGGTAGGGGTCTGAATAAACTAACTAGAGTTAACTTAGTTGGTCTCAAGACTCTTGCATCTCACTAGGAGTTTAGGAGATTATGAGTTCGAGTCTTTTCACCTGTGTACATGTGTTCTTTCCTTAGGAGCTTTTCCTATCTTATAATGGGCTTATTTATTGTATTGGTTGAGTTATTGGGTTTAGTTTTCTCGTGAACTTTCACAATTGATATAGCGTGTTCCAAGTTTGTACTTTGTACTTCATATAGAGTATGATGTAATAATCTCTTCTATTGATTGACAAAAAATATATGGGTGTGAATAACAAAATTTAGGTATAGACTAGAGACGATAGGCGATCAAAATGATATTGCAAAAGGGACACACAGGAATTGCCCTAATTATAAGGGCGAGTGCTAGACTTAGAAAGTAAAATCCCCTTGGTCTGGGATTAATTCCTTTCCCCACTGGGTGAGTACTAGTACCCATAGTATTTACAGAAACCACAAGCAGAACCAAACATGAAACTATAATTATCCCCTAAAATGATTCGAAAATTTGAAGGAGCTAGTAGAAGTCAATGAATATAGTTTAGGGCTGCCCAAAAAAATGGACCACCAATTGGGTACAGCACCCTGGGTCATCATGGCATGGCAAAGGGCAATAAATAGAAGGTTGAATGTTGAGGAGTTCAATTGGAACTCTCTTCATGAGAAAAAGCTTAGATGACGGCTATGCACACAAGTTTTTACTTCCCTACGTATTAATTCGATGAGTGATTTTCATGTTCTTTTTTTTTTATATCCACACTTTTTTTTTAGTGTTAAAAGTGTATGTAATTTTTTTTTTGTTTAAAAGACAGAACAAGAATATGGAAGATCTTGATCGTTCCTATGATTCACTTGGCAGAAAAACCAACCAATAAGTAATGACTAGATCCTCCATTTTAAATCTTTCTGCCTTGCTCTTTTTGCTTTTCAGAAAGCATTTTTCAAAAAATACTTCCTACTTTTAATATTTCTTTCTCTATTTCTCTCTACTTATTACCCCTACTATTTTTTAAAAAAAATTTCAAATCCAAATTCAAACACAGCATGAATTAGCATCATTTTCTCCATATATTCATGGGGTCTAAATTTACTTTATACAAACGCAATTGAGTTTGAATTTTGAGCACACTATACCTCGTTAGTCAGCCTGGTCACCATCATGCATTAAATGCCTGCCCGACAACTAGGTAGGTAACCAGATGGAACTCAGAGTGGAATAATTGAGTTGGGGCTGAGTGATGGCAAGTAATCCTGTGACAAAGGAATTAATGTTAGAGAAATGCTACATGCAAAGAAAATGGGCAAAGAATTGACCTTTAAAGTGTACTTGAACGGCTTAGATTTACTGTAAATCTAAGCCGTTCAAGTACACTTTAAGGGTCAATTCTTTGCCCATTTTCTTTGTCCCTAACACTCCTCTTAATGTTAAGCATGTAACTTATATAGAGTAGTGCAGTAAATCTAAGCCGTTTAAGTACACTTTAAGGGTCAATTCTTTGCCCATTTTCTTTGTCCCTAACACTCCTCTTAATGTTAAGCATGTAACTTATATAGAGTAGGTAATAACAAGGGCAAATAGTTTGGTGATAAACAAAAATCATCTCGTCGTCGGTGGTAGCCCCTCTGAACCTGTCCAGCTCCTCTCTCTCTCTCCCCGTTTGCATGAGACTTATGGGTGTTTGGGAACCTACTTTTTGGCTTTTCATTTTCAGTTTTTTGGATTATGACCAGAATGTATTTTTAGTATGGTAGGAATGTTTGAAAGATCTGTGCAGAATGTATTTTGAAATGTAGTAGTGTTTGGTAGATGATTGTCGAAAATGAATTATGGGTTAGATTTTTACCATATTGCCCTTTGTCTTTATTACTTTGTCGAAAATAAAGAGAGGAAAGTGGGTATTTTGGTAATTGACCACAGAATCCGAAAATGCAAAAATGTGAAAAACACCTCTAGACCTACTTTTGGGTTTTTGCCTCTAAATCCAAAAATCGAAAATCCATTCTCCCACAATCCATTCTCAAAATGGGATGCCAAACACTCAAAATGAAAAAATGAGAATCCGAAAATGCAAAAATAAGTTTCCAAACACCCTCTTAGGATTTGGGGTGTTTGAGGGCACGTTTTTTTTTTTTGCCAGTAAAAGAGTGGTCCCCCACCACGTCAGCAGTCGGGTTTCGTGGTACCTAGACTTTCTATTTCAAAATTGGGAATTAATATTCGCGCTCCAAAATTTACTGCAGGCGCTCCACTTTTTTGTTTTTACACTGTGATGTTGCCGGCAACATCACAGTGTAAAAACAAAATATACACTGATGTTGCCAGCAACATCACAATATAAAAACAAAAAAGTGGAGCGCCTGCAGTAAATCTTGAAGCGCGAAAATCAGTTCCCTTCAAAATTTTCTCCAAAAGTCTGGAAGAAAAAATCAATCCAATTTTATTTTTGTTCTCGAGGTGGAATCAAGGTAATGAGAGAGTACTTCATGTTAAGAGGAGACGTAATCCCAAAGTTTGCCTGGCTCAACTCCCGCCACCGACAAGAGGGACCACTGGAGAGGGTGTCTGACTTCATACCTTTTTTGTTTTGAAAGCCTCTTCTCGCACCTCCCGACACACCCCCTCCCCCCGGCCCCACCACCTTTCCCCCCTTTGCCCCTCCTTCCCTCCTTTTTCGATTTTTTTTTCTTTTTACTTTGATTAGTTTTTTTTTTGTTTTTTAAAAGTAAATAATTACTGTTTTTTTATACTTTTACTAATTTTTTAATACTTTCAAAATACTTTAATTACCGTTTTAGTTTTTTTTTAACTTTTACTAGTTTTTTTTCTTTTAAAAGATTTAATTATTGTTTTTGTTTTTTTTTAACTTTTAACTTTTACTATTTTTTTGTTTTACTTTTAATAGTTTTTTGTTTTACTGGATGTGTTGTTGTAATTGAAGATAAAAATAAAATTTAAATGAGTGGTTATAGTTGAAGATAAAAAGATAAAAAGAAATCTAAACAAGTGGTTAGAAATAAAATAGATAAAAGAAATAAATAAAAACAAAATTAATGAATTCAATAACATAAAAGAATTATAAAATTTTAATAAGAGTAAAAAAATAAGAGTAAAATTTCAATAACATAAAAAAATTTATTCACACATATAATATTAAATAATTTAAAAATACATATAAAGAGTAAAAAAAATAAGTGTTTCGATTTTTAATTCGTTTGAACCGGTGCAAAGATCTTATTTTTTTTATCATTTCATCCTAAATAGTCGTAATTAATTTTTTGCTCTAAGGCCTTTTAATGAGCACCCTAAGAGAGACTTGAAACTAAATAATAAGTCTTAGGGTACTTGTTGAAAGGCCTTTGAGCCAAAATTTCATTATGATCATTGAAGACAAAATGATAAAAAAAACAAGATCTTTGCATCGATTCAACCAGATTGAAAATTGGAACACTTAAATAATATTAAATAAATAAAAATGCAAAAAGATATAAAAGTTATTATTGCTAGGGTATAATATTAAATAATTTAAAAATACATATAAAGAGTAAAAAAATAAGTGTTCCGATTTTTAATTCGTTTGAACCGGTGCGAAAATCTTATTTTTCTTATCATTTCATCCTAAATGGTCGTAATTAATTTTTGGCTCTAAGGCCTTTCAATGAGCACCCTAAGAGAGACCTGAAACTAAATAATAAGTCTTAGGGTACTTGTTGAAAGGCCTTCGAGCCAAAATTTCATTATGATCATTGAAGACAAAATGTTAAAAAAAACAAGATCTTTGCATCGATTTAACCGGATTGAAAATTGGAACACTTAAATAATATTAAATAAATAAAAATGAAAAAAGATATAAAAGTTACTGTATTAAGTAAATAAAAAAAAATGCCGTGGGTTGAGTGGTTGAATTTTTGCGGGGGCATTTTAGTTCAGGGGGGTGGGGTCGGCCGGTGGTGGTGTGGGGGGGGGGGGCGCGCAAAGAGATTTGCTTTTGTTTTGATCGGCTCTGACTTCATCCCTTGTTATCAAAAACAAAACAAGAGAAGTACTACTAGTAACACCATGTGGCACAACACCTAAACTCTTTTTTCATTTTTTGTAATACAGGGTGTCTCGAGCCAGCTTGCGTGTACCTCGGACTAATCCTTACAGTACTTTCCACAGCCGTTTTTTCACACGCTTATGTGTAGAGGTGAGGTGACTCTAAGAATTGTTAGCATGAAAAATCGAATCTAAAAGCTTAGGATGGAGCAGCTAAACTCTCTCTTTTTAAAAACAAAATGTGAGAAAGAAATGTGGCAGAACTTTTTAATACTTCATCGACCGATATGTTGTTTGGTGGGCGGGGGAGAGTGGAGGAGGTCATAGAGAATCTCTAATCTTTGGGGCCGTTTGGATGCGGGATAAGGGTTAAGGGAATTAGTTATGAAGGGGGATGAGATAGTAAGGGGTATTATATAAGAAAGGCGGACCCACATTGATGTGATAAAAGGATTAAATAGTACTTGATTTGGATAGAGGGATGAGATAGTAAAGGGTATTATATAAGAAAGGCGGACCCACATTGATGTGATAAAAGGATTAAATAGTACTTGATTTGGATAAGGGATAAAATGAAAGGATAAGATTGTTTTATAGTTGAAATGGAAGAGAGAGGGGATATTATCCGGTGATATTATGTAATACAGTAACATCTTAGAACCTCCTCATAAATAATTCCCCCGCCAGGGGTATTATGGGATACAAGAGAATCCGATGCTTAGCTAATATCCCGGCAAAATGTGTTCTCAAACCATGGGCTCACGATCTTAGGAGGGGTATTACTAATACTCCTTCGGTAGCCCCCATTCAAATAGGCCCTTAGCGACAACAGAAGAATGAGTGTAACGGTGGCAACATCTCATCACCCACATAAGGAATCACTAACTAATACTCTCCGTCCCAATTTTATAATCCCTCGTTCTATTATAACCGGATAAAAATTTAGTTATATTTTTAAATTGGTGATGGATTTTATATCTAATATGGATTCCATTTGATAGATCTTGATTAGTTATGTAATACAATGTTTTTAAAATTACTTACGGTAAAATATTAGTAGAAATTACAAAATATAATCAATTAAAAAGTGGCACGAACTCTCAAAAATAATTATTAAATTGGGACGGAGGTGGTAATAAATGACGAATAGTGTTCAATTTTAAAAATGTTCAAGGGCAAATGTTAAAAGTTGCATCTTTTTGTGTAATATTATTGAGTTCTCTTAAAAAGTTAAATTTTTAAAAGGAAAATTTTAAAATCAGCCTAATAGGCTGACAATAGTGAATGTATGAATGTATATTAAATGGTGTAAAAAGTGCACAGAAATACGTGTTTTCCTTGTCTTCTAGCTTGTTTATCGTCAGCCCGGTGGGCTGACAATAGCAAGACCATTTTTAAAATTGAACAATCATATTGGGACGGAAAGAGTAACATGTTTATGAGTGTGTGCAAATATCTATGCATCGTGACTTTCATTAAATAAATTTTTTGTTAAAGTATTTTAAAAAAGTTGAATTTTTAAAATTGAACAATCAAATTGGAATGGAAAGAGCAACATGTTTATGAGTGTGTGTGCAAGTATGTGTGTGTCGTGACTTTCATTAAATAAACTTTTTGTTAAAGTATTTTAGCTTTGGAAAAAGGCCAATTAAAAAATAAATGAATAAATAAAAATCCCTGGACCCTCCACTCTTATGGATGTGAACGTATGTATTAACATTTTCAAAAAAACGTATGTATTAAATGCTTGTGTCGTATCTTTAATATTCGGGCAAATTTCACTGGCATGAGGTTTCTGATACGAACAGAAACCTCCCTTGAAGTTTTTGTAATGATACTGTCCTTCCTTTCTTTACCTGACAATACCAAGGGACCCCCCGCTGTTACCTGTCCGTTAGAAAATGGATGGAGAAGGTGATGTCATTGTACTATACTTTTTACAATACCTATACTACCCTTAACAGACTCTTTACCACTCTCATTTATAAAATATAAAATACAAACATCTCTACACTTTATGCTCGTTTCATTTTGAGATTTTATCCTTATTTAAAAGGATTCATATTTGTTAATTTTTTGTCAAACTGTTGTGAATTATTGGTTCGTCTCAATTAGAGGAATTGAAAAAAAGTAAAAAATTAACTTTTACCAAATATTTTGAGAAATTCAATATTTTGAATAAAAGTAATAATTTTATACTCTTTTGATTCCTCTCGTTGAGACAAACTAAAAAACCATAAAAATTTAATGCAAAACTAGCAAATACGAAAAAAATTCAAACATGAACAAAAATAAAAAAGCTTAAAAATCCCATAAACAAGCCTGCATGAAAAAATTGAATATGAACAAAAACTAAAAAGCCTAAAAATCCCACAAACAAACCCACCAATTTTTTTTTGTGCGGGCTTGTTTATGGGATTTTTTAGGCTTTTTGGTTTTTGTTCATATTTGAATTTTTTTCGTATTTGCTAGTTTTGCGTTAAATTTTTGTGGATTTTTGATTTGTCTCGACGAAAGGAATCAAAAGAGTATAAAATTATTATTTTTACCAAAAATATTGAATTTCTCAAAATATTTGGTAAAAGTCTTAATTTTTTACTTTTTTCAATTCATCTTATCGAGATGAACCAATAATTCACAAAAACTTGACAGAAAATTAACAAATATGAATCCTTTTAAATAAGGGCAAAATTTCAAAGTGAAACGAGCACAAAATGTAGAGATGTTTGTATTTTATATTTTATAAATGAGAGAGGTAAAGAGTCTGGTGAGGATAGTATATGTATTGTAAAAAGTATAATACAATGACATCACCTTCTCCATCCATTTTCTAACGGGCAGGTAACAGTGGGAGGGTCCCTTCGTATTGTCAGGTAAAGAAGGGGAGGACAATGTCATTTCAGAAACCTCAGGGGAGGTCAGTGAAATTTGCCCTTAATATTCTTTATACTCTTCAAGTCTCATGTCTGCGGACTGGAGACTGTTCTCTGCAGCTTCATGCTACCCAGTATGCTGCGTAGCTTCCGGCGAGGCTTTCCGGCATCGGTTCGGCTATCGGTGGCGTTCACCGCGTAGAGCTCGTCGAGTTCTACAAGTGCACCCAAAAATCAGCTCGATCAAATATCGTTAAGTGTCTCATTGGAACATATATAACTTGAAAAAAAATAGATTTAGTGGTTTTGATCCAGTGTTTCATATCAATTAGAATTCATTTTTTTCAAGTTATATATGTTCCGATGATGTACTTAACGATATTTGATCGAGCTTATTTTTGGTGCACATGTATAACTCAACGAGCTCTACGCGGTGAACGTCTCTGATCGTTAGAACGATGCAGGAAAGCCTCACCAAAAGTTACGCAGCACGCTGTGCAACATGAAACTGCACAACACAATCCCTCGGTCCTAGGACAGTGTCTAGTTGTCTTTTTAAGACTTTTCGACGGAGTGCTTTACCTTTCGGGCACAATGTAATGCGTCATCAATATTGCGGAGTACAATACGTCTCATCATGTCTCATCATGGAGTATACACCCTACCAAAACCAAATGCCAAAAAAATAGGCAATCAAAAATAAATACACAAATGATAGATTGCTTTTCTTTCTTTTTTTCGTTTTGAAAGTAGATAGAATGCTTATTGTATTTGATTTCTCGTTCCACCTAGTACTTTGCGGGCCATTGTCGAGGAAGCGGAATCGTTTGTGCCACCCCGCGAAAGGAAGCGACTTTCATGACCTAACCATGTAGATACAAGTCTCAGTCACCAAATCCAGAAAAGGGTCTCCCTGATAACGCGGATTGCCCATCTGGGTCAGGCGGATTTGATCTCATGGAGGCCGAGAACTACTCGGAAGAGTTGGATGTGGCCGTGAGAGTTGTTCACTTGGCCTGTTCTCTGTGTCAGAGAGTGCAAGAGGGTTTGGTTTCTGCGACCAGTGATAATGTTAAGTCCAAGGACGATGATTCGCCTGTCACTGTTGCAGGTATTTGAAAAAAAAATGAGGTTTATTTGTTTCTGTTTTTCCTTTTCCTGAATTGGGCTCTTGATTTTAGTGCTAGAGAGTATGATTTGATTTGGATGTTTGAGATTGATTTGGTTTTGGTTTTTGAGGTTTGAATGATGATATTTTTACTTGTTTCCAATTGGGTATGGTTGGAAATGTCAAATGTGGCAAACGTAAGTATATGTTTCACTCAGTTAAAAATCTTTAACATTATTTTGCTATAAATATAACAACCTCTAGCTTGGATTTCCTTTGCAACATAGAAGCTCAAGTGAAGTTTTAGCTTGTATTGATGATAATGTTCGTCTTAGAGTTTGCACGTGGAAGCAGTACCCCAACTCTTTTGAGAACCAAAGGCTATGTAGCCATTGGAACATCTCAAACAGAGCTTGTGGGGGCGTGATCTCTTCGTGCTCCTTCTGGTGCGGCCACCCCCGAATGTGGGACCGTGAATGCTAACGCCGGTCTTGATGTACCTGCAGAACCGGAGGGGGCTGTTCCTCCGGGAAGAAGCTCCGATGATTAAGTCAGTAGGTGGAGAGAAGAAGTTTAGTAAGAACAATATGTTGGAGAGAAAGAAGTGTTCTTTTAGATTAGATTTTTTGGATCCCCCTCTCAATGGTCATGCTTCTCTATTTATAGGCAAAGAGGTGAAGTGCTGAGCAAGTTGGCCATGCTTTCCACGTGTCACGTTCTGCTCGGTTGGCGCCTTCTAGCAGGGCCAGTTAATGAACACCACTTCCCTAGTCTTTCAGAACCACATGGGTTGATGTCAGAATAGTCACATCGTTCAGAGATGTCACTTCGAATGTCTGAGAGGACAGCTTTCTTATCAGTAGATATTTATGGAAGGTTCCACAATCGTTTAGGTTCGGCGGGACCCTCGTCCGGCATGGGAATTATCCGAGCGCAGGATATCCCGTCCGAAGCACATCCTGGCCGAACAAACGGAAGTTCGTATCTGTGCGCCCGATAAGACCCCGAGCGAACTTATGTGTCGTACGTTCGGATATAGCCTTTATTTGTTCGGTGAAGTACTCGTGGTCCTGTCTATCCTTCGGTCCTGCCGATGTCCAAACTTATTTATAGGTGTACTGTGATAGCTTTTATGATGGGTTAAACAGCGTGTGAACCCTCATCCCCCCTTTTGAACCTTCGGATATTTCGGCCCCCTATAATAGCCCCTCAACTCCCTCTTTCCTTGCTCGGAAATGAAAGAGGAGTTGAATAAGAACCTGGCCGAACGAAGACATAAATCCGAAGAACCATAAGTCCGAAGAGCGATCGACCAGACGAACCGTCAAAGTTGAACGGACAGAAACTATTTGAAACGCTTCGAGATGTGCGCGCAGCCTTTCATTAAATGCTTCTGTAACCGTCGATTTGAAATGATGCCAGGTGTCGAGATTTCACTGGGTAGTGATACTGCACGCTTCAGACCCGCCACGCGTCGTTCATCGAGCGGGACATCAGTCTCCCGCCCAAATCCAACGGTCAGGGTGAGAAACCGCTTCGAATCCTGTACTCAGTATAAAAAGGGCAAGGGGAGGAGAGAGAAAATCACTCTCTCTCTCCATCTCGATCGTATCTCTGTTCAAGCGCCGTTTCAGACCAAAATCGCCAGAAATCTGCAGATTTGAAGGTTTCGATCACAGATTTCTCTTGATTTCTCAGGTATTTCTCGAGTTCTTTCATCCCGTGATATGATTCGTGTGTTTTTTGAGTGTTTTTACCCCCTTTTATTGGCTTTTTCATTTCGTTTGGACTGAAACGATCGCCTGATAACCCAGGTGTTCATGTGTTCTTCCGAACACGTGAACACCTTCAAATCGTGTTCTTCCGAACACGTGAACACCTTCAAACGTGAGGTTTTTCCAAAGGGGCAGTCTTTAAGAAGCTTCACAAGCCCTGTTAAGTTTCTCAATCTCTGTTTCCCAATTGTTTCCCTGAGCGGTATAAGTTCTTCCTTCGGAATTTCTTCCGAGGGGATATCGCTCGGGAAATAACTGAGCAGAGGTGGGATCTCTCCTAACGACACAGAACAACGAACGTAGGCACTTAGATTCCTGGCCGTGCAAATCGCTAACGGTTTTATCCCATGCACTTATCTGTTTCTAGGTATGGAGTCTGCAAAGTCACCTTCTTCGGGCGAATCTTATCGGTCGGTGGATTCCGAAGATTCGGATTTTGGTAGATCCGATCCAGGGTTAGCCGAAGCTATAAGAGATTTCGCCCGAAACTACCGAACGGGATCAAGTGGAAGGATCCCCGAGGGCGTGGAAGGAGTCGACTACCCCGCCATGGTGGCTCCTCTCCGAACGGTGGGGCCGGACCCCGATATTATAGATATAGGTGAGTCGTCATCCGAGAATCCTCATGACGAAGCAGAAGAGGAAGAAGAGGCCGAAAGAGATGACGAAATCGAGTCGAGACCAGGAACTCCACTTGTTTCGTCAGGCCGAGCGGATGAAGGGGCCGGATTTGCTGGGGAATCCTCGTCGCATCCGCCGAAGGTGAAGAGGAAGATCGTCCCGATGGACCCGGATGTGATCCCTGACCGAACGGGGAAGGACCCCTGCCCTTATTTGGAATGCTTCCAAGATAAGACGAGCCTGGACGCCTTCCGAGCCGTTTACGACATCCCCGACGACGTTATCATTTCACTAGTTCGAGGGAACCGAATAAGATATAGTGACGAACATGTCACCGTCCCCTTGATGGCAATCTCAAAAGGGGGCCTTCGGTTCCCGATGCACAGAGTTCTGAGAGAGATACTTCATCGTTTCAATCTCACTCCGTGCCAGCTGAGCGTCAATTCCTACCGCATCATTCACTCGGTAATCGCCCTTGCTGAGGTGAAGATGTTCCGCCTAGAAGCCTTTCATTTTTTTGAAAATTATATGATGTCGAGAAACGTTCGGTACTCTCGATACTACCTCTGCTCCCGGAGGAAGATGCAAAAGATCATTCCCGAGGGCATGTACGACTCGGAGAAATGGGCCTCTGACTACGTCGAGGTTCGAGGAAATTTCCAATTCCCCGAACACGAATACGGTCAGTTTGAAATAGCCACACGCAGAGGAACGCCGAGTAAGAACACTTGTCTGTTATTTCAAATGTTTATTTCTGTTGCTCTGATTTCAGTTGTCAAAATTTAACTAACGATTTCATGCTTTTCTTCGGCAGATACCACCAAGATCAACAAGGTACTGTTAAGGGCGGCCAAAGGTTGCGGTCTTGCCGACTCCCTGCTCACTATCCCAGCGGAGGAAAGAGACGCCTCAACCATCCTCAAATATACAGCTACCTACGGCGGTCGGATCCGACGAAAGGTAACTGACGAGCCTGAGCAGTCCGAGGACATCCCACAAGAGCTCCAACCGAGCTTCGACAAACCCCTCCGAGGGTCAATCCGACTTCCGACTGAAGAAGAGCCTTTCCTTGAACAACAAGAAGTTATGCCTCCGAGAAATATCAAGGAAGTTCTCCAGAAGAAGCTGGAGGAAAAAGAGAGGGAGAAGGCCCGACTGCAGAAGGCTGGAGGTGCAGCCGCTTCGGGCTCGGTCCCGAGCAAGAAAGTCCCACCTCCCCCACCCTCTAAAAAGCGACCACTGAGTGCTCCTCCTTCCCCGAAGGAACCACCTGCGAGCAAGAGGGTGAGGGCGGCCACTAAGGGAAAGGGCCAAGAAGTGGAGCACCCGAAGGAAGCCGCCGCAGAAGGAGAAGGGAGGGTGACTGCCGTCGACCTTGACACCCCATGGGTGCCAAGCTTCATCACACCCGGCAAGAAGCAGGTTCTCAAATCGGATAGCCTGAGGGAGGATCCCTCCCTGGCTTTCACTCTCCACTCGGGGCTAGCTTTGCCGAGGGATGTACAGAATCCCCCCTCTCTGAAAGCAGCCCTGAGTGAATACTACTATCACGTAGGAAGGGTAAGTAAATGCTTTTACACTTGCAAATTTGTTTTGTTTTTGCACAAATGCCTTATTTCGTCGGAATGACTTTCGTTTTGCTTTGTTTACAGGCCACCCAGTCCATAATGAGTGCCCAGCTTCATCTCACCGAATATGACAAGAAGTCAAAACTGCAAAAGCAGTCGGTGGAATACAACAAGGCCCTGGCCGAGGAGTACAAGAAGGGCTTGGAGCAATCCGAGCTCGTGAGGCAAAGCCTCGAGGTCCAGGTCGCCAATCAAAACGACCTCATCAAGGGGCTGCAGGAGTCTACCGAGCAGACCAGAGCCGAGGGAAAAGATGAGGGGCTGGCCGAGGGGAGAGCCTTGGGGAGGGAAGAAATGAAGAAGGAGATGGAGAAAGAGGTGCAGGGGCAGTACGAGAAAGGATACGCCCAGGCCGAAGAAGACGTAACCGATCAAATCCTTGAAGTGCAGGATGAGATGAAGGAGGCCCAGCACAAAGAGAGCTTTATGCTCGACTACAACATGGGTCTCGACGATGCAGGCGTTGAAGCTGGCGACGAAAGGAGGAGTCTGGTGGAAATACCACCCTTCGCCCCTGCCGAAGTTACAGCAGAGGAGACAACAGCTGATGCTGTCGACTCGACCACTCTACCAGCCCCAGCCGACGCTCCAATCCCACCGGCCCAAACCGACGCTCCAACCCCATCAGCCCCAGCCGACGCTGCAGCGGATTAGATTTGTTCTTGTTTAGTTCTGTGTTTTTTTTTGTTTGTTTTTTTTTTTTGTTGCATATTTTTGAATATGGTTGGCTCCGAACAATGGGAACCCTGCCGAACATTGAATGTAACTAAAACATGGAGAATTTCTTTTTGAATGACAGTCGTCTATTCGTTCGGTATGGATGTTGTTTCTAAGTATATAAATATTTGCCAAGTCTTTTTATTCGGTATATACATCATATACATCATAACTCAGAAATTTTCGAAGTATTTCCATTCGGAAGGACTGTTTATGTGACTGAAGTTAATAAGAGATGAAGTTAATAAGAGATGAACTCAGGTTTACCCATATAGTAGCCCCCTGCCCTATTGTATTACTAGAGGAATAGAATAAGGCAGTAGGATGGGAAAACTGAACCGAAAGAGTGATCATGGTTGCGAGAGTGTCACCCGAACGAACAAATGGCGTCGAGAACAAACAAATTATCATGGGCTTCGAGAATTTCACCCGAATAAACAAATGGCTTCGAGAACGTAAACCAAACAATCAAACTAGCATGGGCTTCGAGAATTTCACCCGAACAAAAGATGTTACCGGGGCTAGATGAAATACCCCATATACAAGAAAAAATAAAGCAGAATACTGGACGAATTTATATTAAGTGCATAACGCTCAAAGGCGTATGGGCCGAGCAAAAAGTTGTACAAAAGATGCCAACACTAGCCATGGAATTTCCTAAGCTTTTGGGCATTCCATGGATTAGCGATTGGCGTGCCATCCATTTCAGCAAGCTTGTAGACTCCATGCCCGATCTTCTCAACCACTCGGTAAGGTCCTTCATAGGGGTCTTTCAGCTTGGTCAACTTGGTCGCTTCGGTAACCATCCGAAGGACTAAGTCCCCGACGTTGAATGGTCGAGCACGAACATTGCGGTTGTAGCCCCTTGCAACTTCTTGCTGGTACGCGGCGTGCCGAAGGTTAGCATTGTCACGTAGTTCTTCGGCTAAATCTAACTCGGTACCCACAAAAGCACTGTTGTCGATAGGGTTAAAATTCTCCGTCCGAACTGTAGGGATCATAGTAGATAAAGGGAGGACAGCCTCCATACCGTAGGCCATAGCGAACGGAGTACGGCCGGTGGACCGCCGAGGTGTTGTTCGATAGGCCCACAAGACGTGTGGAAGCTCTTCCACCCACTTACCGAGCTTTCGATCCAGACGGCGCTTCAGCCCCCGAGTGATTGTCTTGTTCGATGCTTCGGCTTGTCCATTACCTTGAGGATATGCCACCGAGGAATTTTGGATGGTAATGTGGCGCTTCGCATAAAAAGCTTTGAGAGCGGAGGCAACAAATTGGGAGCCATTATCAGAAAGGATGGCGTACGGTACGCCGAACCTGGAGATAATGTGCTTCCAAATAAAGCGTTCCACGTCCCCGGCGGTGGTCTTGATCATGGGGGAAGCTTCTACCCACTTGGTGAACAAATCTGTGGCAGTGAGCATGTACTCAAATCCTCCAGGCGCCTTCGGCATCTTGCCAACTATGTCAAAAGCCCAAACCGCAAACGGCCACGGACTGGTGATCATTTTAAGGGGGAATGCAGGTTGGTGGATGAGAGATGCTTGCTTTTGACACCGAACACAGAGCTTTACGTATTCTTCGGATTGTTTGACCATCTTCGGCCACCAATAGCCTTGTGTCAGGGCACGCTGTGCAAGGGACCGTCCTCCTGAGTGAGCCCCACAGCTACCCGAATGAAGTTCCTCCAGAACGGCTGGCACAAGGTCGTCGTGGACGACACGCAGATCGGGGCCAGTGAAAGTCCGTCGGTAGAGATTGTCATTCGGTCCCAAGAAAAAATTGGCGGCTCGGCAACGGATTTTGTACGCTTCGCGCTTGTTCGTCGGTAGGACTTGATTCTTCAGGTAAGCAACCACAGAATCCAGCTGGCTTGGGCCGAGGGCGATGGCCATAACCCATTCAGACGGCTTTTCGAAGCTCGGTTTGGGGACCTCGTCAAAGGTGATGGTGCGACTACCCGAGGTCTTGTAGACTGAAGCAAGACCTGCAAGGGCGTCAGCATGGGCGTTATGCTCCCGAGCGATCCACTCCACTTCTACGCGTCCAAATCTTCCGAACAAAGCTAAGACGTGGCTCACGTAAGCATTCATACGTTGATCTTTGGCTTGATAATCGTCGTTTAAATGCCCCACGATGAGCTGAGAGTCACAAAAGACATGAACCGAATCCGCATCCAGCCGAAGAGCAAGTTGGAGGCCTGCAATTAGAGCTTCATATTCCGCCTCGTTGTTCGTCGCCGTGTACCCAATTGAAACCACGCTTTCATGAACAGTCCCGCTGGGTGAGACAAGGACGATGCCTGCACCAGCTCCATGAACATTAGAAGCTCCATCGACGGTCAATCGCCAAGCGTCGCCGGAGAAGAGCTTCCATTGTCGTTTGGGTTTCTTGCGTCCGAAGGAATACCGAGCACGGAGTGGTTCGGTTTGACAGACGGACGTCCCTTCCAAAACCTCTTCTTCTTGAATCCGAGCTTCATCAGTAGCGGTTGCCAGGGCATTGGCCTCGTCTAGTAAGCCGGGAGTGAGTTCGGCAAAGAAGTCGGCCAAGACTTGCCCTTTGATAGCTGTCTGAGGCTCGAATTGGATGTCGAAGTTGGCCAAGTCTTGAGAGAATTTCAGGATTCGGCTCGACGTGTCCGTTTTCCGAAGAACAGCTTTGAGAGGAAACTCAGTGAGGACCACAATCCTATGGGATTGAAAGTAGGGCAGGAGGCTCGTTTTAGCAGAAACGAGAGCCAATGCTAACTTTTCCATAGGCAGATACCTCGTCTGAGAATCCGTCATCGTTTTACTGGAATAGAAGATCGGTTGATGGTCCATCCCCTCTCTCCGAACAAGAACCGCGCTCGTTGCATGGTCGGAAACGGCAAGGTAAAGATAGAGATCTTCATCGGGCAGGGGCTTGACGAGCAAAGGAGCGTGAGATAGGTATTGCTTTAAAGATTGCAGAGCCTGCTCGCACTCCTCTGTCCATACAAATCTACGTCGGCTTGTTGTGATTGCTCGGAAGAATGGGCGGCAGAGATCGCTCGAACGTCGAATGAAACGGTTCAAGGCAGCAACTATCCCCGTGAGCCGCTGTACCTCTTTAATTGTAGTTGGAGCTCGTAGCCTCTGCACAGCCAAAATTTGGGTAGGATCAGCTTCGATTCCTCGGCGACTCACCATGTACCCCAAGAATTTCCCCGAGCTAACGCCGAACGCACACTTCTCGGCATTGAGACGTAGCTTCCTATGTTTTAGAACAGCAAAGACCTCTCCCAGATCCCGAAGGTGATCCCGAGCGAATATGCTTCTGCAAACTAAATCGTCGATATAAGCTTCTACTTTTACGCCGAGCATGCCAGGAAACATCTTCGTTATGGAGCGTTGGAAGGTGGCGCCTGCATTCTTCAGGCCGAACGGGACAACTTTGTAGCAGAAGGTTCCCCGAGGCGAGATGAAAGCCGTTTTTTCCTGATCTTCCGGATCCAAAGCTATTTGATGGTAGCCCCGATACGCGTCCATGAAGCTTAAGCGCTCGCATCCTGCCGTTGCGTCTACCATCTGCTCGATCCGAGGAAGTGGAAATCGATCCATGGGGCAGGCGTCATTGAGGTTCGTGTAATCGACACAGACCCTTAGTTTCCCATTTTTCTTCGGGACTACCACTGGGTTGGCAAGCCAGGTGGGGTATAGCACTTCCCGAATGACGCCAGCTTCCAACAGTTGATTCACCTCTGCTATCACAGCTTCGGTGTGTGCGGCCGACGAGCGTCGAACTTTTTGCACAACCGGTCGCCTATTCGGATCTACATTCAATGAGTGCATGGCGAACGAAGGATCCACGCCCGGCATGTCTTGTGGTGTCCAAGCAATGACCTCTATGTTTCAAATCAGGAATTGATAGATCTCCTCACGTTCGTCCGTGCTCAATGAACTCCCGATCAGAAAATATCTTCCTTCTTCCCCAGGAATGGAAAAACGTATTAGCTCCTCGGCTGACCGTTGTTCGGCAAGTACACCAACATCCTCAATCACTGGGATAGGAGCGGCAGCCACGCATTGTACCTCCATGCAGCTCTGTTTGTTCGTTACAGTGCTGATGTAGCATTTCTTGGATTGGATTTGATCGCCTCGCAGGCTTTCCTGTCGTCCGTTCCATCCGACGAATTTTACCACCTGGTGATATGTTGAAGCAACCGCTTGCATTTTGTGTAGCCAGGTTCGGCCAAGAATGACGTTGTACGGACTTGGCGAAGCGACCACCACAAATTCGATCTCCAGGATACGTGATCCAGCTCGCACAGGGAGGGTAATCAGGCCGAGTGGCCAAACCGGGGCTCCCGTAAAACTGACAAGGGGAGCTGACGTTGTCCGAAGTTGAGCGGGAGATAATCCGAGGCTCTGATAAGTAGAGAAAAACATGACATCGGCCGAGCTTCCCTGATCTATCAATACCCGTTGTACGGTTGATTTTTCAATGGCAATAGTGACGACGAGGGCATCTGCATGTGGAAGTTGTACTCCTTTTAAGTTGTCGGAAGAAAAAGTTATGATACCGCCGAAGCTCGGATCTTCCCATTTTCGCTTTCCCGAAGCTCCCACGTTGCAAACTGACGCAGAGGCGACAGCCCTGTCAATTTCTGAACGAAGTTCGGCCGCCCTTCCTTCGGATACAAGTCCTTGTATTACGCTTACGAGATTGCCAACAAGAGGGGGAGGTGGAGGAAGTGGATTTTGCTGAACGTCGATCCACTGATTGAGGTGACCGGCAGCTGCTAACTCTTCTAGATACCTTTTGAAAGGTGGGCATTGCGTGGTGTAATGGCCAAGTTCCTTATGATACGTGCACATCCCCGGTCCGCTCCCGACGGTGCCTAAGAGTACCGTTGGCCAAACAAAGAACGGCAATTTGCCAATGATGTTAAGAAGTTTATAAATAGGTTCAGTGAATACCGTACGTTCGGCGACGTATTCGTCCGGTCGGGGTTCTCTTTTCGTTTGTGTCCAGGATTGTGGCTGAGGGTGCTGCGGGGGTCGGCCCTTGTTGTTCGATTTGTTCGAGGCCTGGCCCGAGCTACCCTGGCTCCCTTGCCCTTGGCGAACGTTCGATACCTGCTTCTTCGGCCCTATCGTCTTGGCAGGTTCAGCCTTTGATGTATGTCGCTCGGCCATTGCTTCTTCGTGAACGCAATCTTTCTCGATTATTGTCATGAGCTCCCCCATTGTCTTAGGTGGATTTCGTGAGAGGTCACGAAACATTGCTGAGGTTGGGTCCAATCCATTCATGAAAGACTCGGCTGCTACCCCTTGATCACAGTCGGGAATAAGGTTATAGACTTCCCAGTAACGCTCGGTATAGAGTCGCAGTGTTTCTCCCGCCGTTCTTCGTATGTTCACCAGCATCGATAATGTCTTCGGTTGAATGTTGCTGGTGACGAAGCGTTTGCTAAACTCCAATTCTAGCTCGTTAAAGCAAGAAATGGATTTGGGCTTCAACTGGTTGTACCATAACATGATCGGTTCACTGAGAGTGAGCGGGAAGATTTTACACATAAGAGCGTCAGAAAAGTTATGGAGGCTCATGGTTTGCCTGAAGCGACAAACGAACGCGACTGCGTCTTCTTTTGCCTCATAGCACTTCAGCTTCGGCATGACGAATCTGTCTGGCGGCCGCTCTTGTTGAATAGCATCCACGAAGGGGGAAGCCTTTGCCTTCCCGAGCTTCGAATTGTCTTCGGCCTGCCCTTCGGCTGCGATCTGTGTGGCGACAGGGGGAAGAACATCAGTATGCCGCTCCGGAGTCTTTCTTCTTTCCCGCCGACGGTGCCCCTCTTTTTCCCTCGGTCGTGGAGCAGCTAGCATTAAGGGCGCCTGTGCCTCCCTCAAGCTCGTCAATGGGGCGTGCCGAGGTTGAAGAGCCGGGTCGATGGGTTGGTACACGGTTGGCAGGCCCGTGAATTGATCATAGAGGACAATCGTATTATCGTGCTCCGAACGGTTTCCTCTGCTTTCTGTTCGGTGTCGACTGCCAGAGTTGGCGGAGTGTCGCCCATCGTGACGTTCGGAATCATGTCGCGATTGAAATGAATATTCCCGGTTGCTACTGGTATGGGGTCGCCGAGGTGGATCATTTAAGTCCACGGGCCTCTTTCCACTTTTCTGACTCATCCTTCGTTCGGAACGGTGTTTTGTTCGGACAGACTCGCCTCCCCTGTTGGTTCCCGCTGTGGAGCCCGTTGCCGAGGATCTAGTACTCTCGGCTCGAATGATGCTTGTCAGCCGAGGTCGTGAAACCCCCTGATCGAGGCGCTCAAAGACAGTTCGTCGTTCGGTAACAGCGAGTTCGGCCGTTTGGGGTGGGCGAGACGGTCGATTTCGTTTGTGGGATCTCTTTGGTTGACTGGGCTCGGCATGATGTTCGTTTGCAGGGGTTACGGTCAACCCCCCGTCCCGCTCCTCTAGCCGTTGTTGCAGCATAGTAATAACCGCTGCCTGACGTTTTTGTTCGGCCAAGGCGATATCCAACTCGGTCGGTGGGAAAGAAAGTTGGCGGGCTACATGTGGAACCGCCCTAGCCGTTTGACGGGGCTCAAGGTTGATAGATCCGTAGCCTTCCAACCCAAGGGTTAAGTTCTCTGGGCCCGGAGGTGGGAGATGTTGAGCCATTTGTTCCGTGCAAATATGAAGAACAAACAGGATCTGAGATGAACAAAGGCCCTCAACGGATTATGAACGCGAAGAACACAAAGAACACCCCGAAAGTTGTTTTCTATTCATCCCCAGCAGAGTCGCCAATTGTGGGGGCGTGATCTCTTCGTGCTCCTTCTGGTGCGGCCACCCCCGAATGTGGGACCGTGAATGCTAACGCCGGTCTTGATGTATCTGCAGAACCGGAGGGGGCTGTTCCTCCGGGAAGAAGCTCCGATGATTAAGTCAGTAGGTGGAGAGAAGAAGTTTAGTAAGAACAATATGTTGGAGAGAAAGAAGTGTTCTTTTAGATTAGATTTTTTGGATCCCCCTCTCAATGGTCATGCTTCTCTATTTATAGGCAAAGAGGTGAAGTGCTGAGCAAGTTGGCCATGCTTTCCACGTGTCACGTTCTGCTCGGTTGGCGCCTTCTAGCAGGGCCAGTTAATGAACACCACTTCCCTAGTCTTTCAGAACCACATGGGTTGATGTCAGAATGGTCACATCGTTCAGAGATGTCACTTCGAATGTCTGAGAGGACAGCTTTCTTATCAGTAGATATTTATGGAAGGTTCCACAATCGTTTAGGTTCGGCGGGACCCTCGTCCGGCATGGGAATTATCCGAGCGCAGGATATCCCGTCCGAAGCACATCCTGGCCGAACAAACGGAAGTTTGTATCTGTGCGCCCGATAAGACCCCGAGCGAACTTATGTGTCGTACGTTCGGATATAGCCTTTATTTGTTCGGTGAAGTACTCGTGGTCCTGTCTATCCTTCGGTCCTGCCGATGTCCAAACTTATTTATAGGTGTACTGTGATAGCTTTTATGATGGGTTAAACAGCGTGTGAACCCTCATCCCCCCTTTTGAACCTTCGGATATTTCGGCCCCCTATAGAGCTCTTGGGTCTTAGTTTTATTTGAGGCATCTGTTGTTAGGCATTTTCTACCTTGTATAGGTTCTTGTATTGTGGGTTTAATCCCAACGTTGTTTGAGTTGGTTGGTTATAAAATTGGACATTTACCAAAAAAAAAAAAAAAAATTGTAAATGCCATTGCTCGTCATATCCTCTCAGTATTGGATTATAATCAAGAGGGTTTGGTTTGTAGTAGCGGTCATCACCTTAAATCCAAGGACGATGATTTGCCCGTTGGTACAGTTTGTTCCTCTTTTCTAAATGGTTACCTGTTGTTCAGAGGATATGCTTTGATTTGAATGTTTGGTGTTTGTATTGCTTCGGGTTTTAGCCTTTAGGTATGAGATGATGTGTTTCACTGGTGTATATGATCTTGTTCTTCTCCCTTTGAAATTGGATATGCTTGGGCAATGTAACAAGCAAAGTCAACTACATTTTGAAACAAGGAATATATTTAATGTAACTAGAAATACATTGACATTATCCATTAATATCGAAGTATTGCAAAGCTCTTGCTTCTATTTCTTTAGCTACTTCATGTGGCCACGAAGGACAGGCTTAACGTTAGTCCTGTTTCTCTTGTCTTTGCCATAGCGTATTTCAATTTTATTTGGCCATTCTTGGGAATTTATGGGTTATTAATTGATTGTGAATTGTTGTAGCCTGTGCAGAATGGCTTAGTTTGATATATTTGGCGAATGAGGTGAGTGGAGTACTGTATTTTGGAGGGTCTCTACTGACTTCGAATTAGTTAGTAGGTATAATGACTCCAAAAGTTCCTATGTTGTATCAGAGGTCTTGTGTGGTCTTGACTCCCCTGGGGCAAGTATATTTCTCTCGCATCATCTGTATCCCTATACATCTCCACATGCTGTAGGGCTGCGCATAGCGGAGCTTATTCAACTTGTTCAAACTGCTTCTGTAACTCACCCAAGCTTGACTTGAGTAGTTTAGGGGATACTTCAGCTACTGCCACATTGGTGTTTGGTTGGATGTCTCCCAAATCCAGTGAACCACCAAGGTAATAGGATTGTGAAAGTGAAATTAGAGACCATTCTTCTAAATCCGTGACTTATTTTAGCTTGTGAATTGGAATTAACTCTGCTTTAAGCGAGACTTAGTATGGTTTCGTTTCTTTTAGATTGAATATTCTCAATCACAGCTTAATATCTAGTTTTCTATCTATTTCAATTATATTTTCCATCAGTGATTAATGTTGGATTAGGTGTACGATAAGGTTTCCTTTGGGTTCATATTGCTTGTTTATGCAAGGTTTTTGGGAGGTCGGTGGGTACGTTCATTATCCAATTCAATAGCTGATACCCACGCATAGAACTTATAGTTAACTTGAATTGGGAAAGATCTGTTTTTCAATACTTCTAGACCGGTAACCATGGTATCTGTTCTGAGCACAAGTTACTGGTTTACTTTCTACAAACTGAGAGCTTCTTCTCTCTTGGTCGGTATCTACTTGGTCTTGTTTAATACTAATGTGAATGTGTATAGGCTTCTGGGCTACTTCGGTTAATCATTTAATGCTTCTTTCTTCATAAACAGATTGGAGTGTGCAAGCAATGGTTAGCTGGATACTATCCGAGCACTTTGGTAGCCAAAACGTGTCCATTGTTGCCGAAGAAGATGTCGAAACTCTTTCCAATCCTGATTCAGCCGGTCTGTTAGACGTGGTAGTAACCACTGTCAACAAATGCTTAGCTGAAGCTCCAAAGTTTGGTCTTAAAAAGCCAGCCAAGACTCTGGGGAATTCCCAAGTTCTTAATGCCATCAGCCGATGCAACTCAAGTGGAGGCCCTAAAGGAAGGCACTGGGTCCTTGACCCTGTTGATGGGACATTAGGGTTTGTCCGTGGGGACCAGTATGCCATTGCTTTAGCCTTGATTGAGGATGGAAAAGTTGTTATTGGAGTTCTTGGGTGCCCTAATTACCCAATGAGGAAGGAATGGCTAAATTACCATCACGAACACTATCGAGCTATGACAGAGTCATTGCTGCCCTCTCCTCATTCTTGGGATGTAGGATGTGTGATGTATACGAGGAGAGGTTGTGGCAAAGCATGGATGCAGCCATTAATCCACGGCGATGAGACGCTTGAGTGGCCAAACTTTGCAAAAAGTATTCAGGTTTCTTCCATTGATGATCCAGCACTGGCGACTTTTTGTGAACCAATGGAGAGAGCGAATTCAAACCACTCCTTCACCGCTGGACTTGCTCACAGCGTTGGGCTTAGGTGTGTTGACATTTCGTCTCACTTTTTACATTTTAGAGGTTTTAACTGTCTACTTGGACAAAAATATGGTAGAATTTTCGATTTAGATTCTACAACTGTTTACTTGGATAATTGAAAGTTTTGGTTTGAATTTTATCGACTTAGATAGAGACTGGACCCGGGACTGGATTGTCATTGGCTGAGAGAGATTAGGTGATTGGATGTGCAAAACAGATCTGCCAAATGAAGAATCAATTTTAACCTATATTCTTAACAGAAGTTTTTTTTTTTTTTTTTAAAAAAAAGCTCTCATTTCCTCAAATTCAAAACAGCATTTCATTCCTTCAGTTCCCTAATTAAGCTGTGTAGATGTTTTGGTTTCAGTTTAACGTCAGTAGAAGTTTAGATATTGCGAGCTGGGATTTATTTGTAAATAGTCTTGCTCCACGCCTTGCTTTTGAATTTACTTGGTGAGGTTGAGAAGCCTTTCCAAAGATGCAGCAACCTTATTGTTGTCTAATGTCATTTTACTGCTTTCACTTGTTAACTGTAGAATATGGTTAGGGAAGTGATATGCACACTCCGTTTTAAGCCTCTCATTGTCACTCATTTCCTTGTCTTTTAGCCATTCAAATTCTATGTTTTCCTTTTGGCCTCTCATTAGGTGCTAAAAGTTTAAGTGCTATTTCCCATTGTCCATTCAAAAGTTGTTTCTTATCGCCCGTGACTGTCTATACCTTCAGGCCCTTTCATAGTTCATAGTCAGACACATTAACAATGATATATTTCTGCTTGGGCTGGTGATGGCAGAAAGAAGCCCTTGCGTGTTTATAGCATGGTGAAATACGCAGCCATAGCTCGGGGAGATGCTGAAATTTTCATGAAGTTTGCAACAGCTGGATACAAAGAGAAGATATGGGACCACGCTGCTGGTGTTCTCATTGTTGAAGAGGCTGGGGGTGTGGTGACCGATGCAGGGGGACGCCCTCTGGACTTCTCAAAGGGAATGTACCTTGAAGGCCTCGATCGTGGCATCATTGCTTGTTGCGGGGTACCATTACATGATAAAATCGTCGGTGCAATTTTTGCGAGTTGGGATTCTTCTAACCTCTAAGGGCCTGATAAGTATGAAGACATTTTGATATGCGTCCATACCGCACTGAGTTGTGACATCTTAATGGCGACTGACTGAGGATTATGAGAGCCCTAACCCACCATCTGCTCATTTTTCTGGCAGCAGGCGTAGTCTGAGTAATGGTATAGCTTCAGTTTTTGCCGTTTAGTTGTTTCGCATGTCTAGATGTGACTTGCGGAACAGTGGTGGATCCTCGATTTCTTCATTGTTATGTTGGTTATGTGACCATAAGCTGATATCTTGTAAGGACATGGTGCAGCATTTTGATGCACACCATTCTGCAACTAATTCGTGTATTGAAATAGAAATCTCGAAATCAGAGAAAGCGGTTTGTGCTCAAGCATACGTTTTTTAGATTGAGCTGATTAGGTACCATATATGGTTCCGAAGGTTTTTGAATGCAGAACGCAAACGTAGTGGGCAGAGATATTTATCCCCTCTTTTTATGAAGCGGTTGATTTTCGTGACTCAAAATCAACCCCCTTGTCAACTAGGGGTACATGGGACTTTTCATAACCAGTGATTCACACTAGATTTTCCTTTCGTTGTGCTTCTTTCTGGAACTAAATGTAGAGGTTGCGAAGATGGAAGACATGAGAGATAAGTATCAGCATATGGAGGTAAGATTATTCAGTGCTCCTGGGTCCAACACTTTCTCTTAGCCACATTTCTGCCACGCTCTTTGTGTCTTGATGGAACTGTGTATGGATCTCACACAGAACACTAGCGAGTGCTGGTGTATGATGACTAAAAGTTAACTTCTCGTATCGAATGAGTCGTGCAATCCCGGGATTGTGTAGGTTAGCAATACATGTGAATATCACACTAACTTGTGACTTGGAAGGGGGAGGTAGAAGAACCAAGGGATGGTGTTGTGCGGGTGGTGCACAGGATCGTGTTGTGTACCATCCGAGCTGTCCATTCAACAATTCCAATCCATTTGTTTTGGAAACGCTTTTCAGGTTTTTTTTTTTGGGTGTTTGGTGAGATGGAAAATGAATTTTGACAAAAGAAAGTTTTCATGCTCAACCAAGTTGGCATTGACAAAAAACGCTTTCCAAAACATTACTCAGTAGTACTGTTGCTTCACGGCTATCACTAACCACAACCGTCAACCCAATACCCATCACCGTGGTCAAAGGCCAAGGGGGCGTAAATGACCCGAATTTTAGAATGTCCAGAGTAGTCGGTTAAGTTTTTGGCGAACTCAAGGCTCGAGCTCAAACTCATTGAAAATTTGACAAACCGAGCTCTAGCCAAGCTTACCTAGGTTTGAGTCGAATTCGAGCTCATTCACGAGCTTAACAATCCAAAAACTTTGAGGTACCGTTACTGCACGACTGTACCTAAACCACACCCATCAATCTAACAAGCCACGAACAAAACCTTCCCAGCCTAAATTGTTCAGGTTAAGCATATCCCCATTACTAACCCCACTAATGAGATTTACAGTGTGAACACAAGAATCAAACAACTTCACTGTGCGATTCCCATTTCGAAACTGAAGTTCTCTCTCCAAGAAAATTGAAGACTTCTAAACGTACTTATAGTACTAAAAATAATATAATACTATAGTCCTTTGTGTACTCCAGAATTTCATGTCAAATACTAACTCTGTGTGCGCGCGCGCGGAATCGAGTGTGGCTCACTGGTTTCCGTGTTGATTATTCAAAGACACTGCGTAAAAATTCTCCTACGATGCCGGTGTTATTTGACTAGTTAATCTTATACTCACTACTCAATAACGTCATGTTATTCATAGTCCCAAAATGGGTTTGGTCATGTGGGTACGAGAAAGCAATTGAAGGGTTTGTCCCCAACAAGTCGCAAGTTCGAATTCCATGAAGGCTAAACATTCGAAACCTTGGGGCTACTGAAAATTTGTCCGGTCGTTAACTTCAAGACCTCGAAATTAGTCGAGGCGCGTGCAAATTATCGAAGATGCGGCTATCAAACGAAAACCCCTTCTTGCTATTCAGTGGTTTGCATTTCAAAAACAGGAAGCTTCCCCTAGATATCGAGAGAGGGTCAACGAAAGGGTCCCTGTTCTGAATTATTAAAAGGGTTAGGCCGTTCCTTTTTGGGCCCTTGCACTCCGTTTGAGAGCCTCACATCCTGTCTCCTCTGGTCCACATTTAGAATTATTGTTCAATAAAACTTTTTTTTTTTTGCATTTATTTTTTGTTTTTTGTTTTCGCAAGTAAAAGAAGCATTTTTTTTGTCACAACGATAACAGGTAATATTATAGATTCAAGAGAAAACTCTATTTCTAAACAAGGGATCAAGAAACCAAATAGTAGAGAACTCAGTTGAAAGACTACACCAAACTCTAACTAAACCCATCGCTCCAAACAAACGGAGCACTGCAGAAAATAACCAAAAACACCCACATAGGGGTGATAGAAGCCCTACAAATAGGAGAAATCTCACATAGCCACAGGGGATACCAAAGAAAAGAACCAGAAAAAAGAAAAAAACCGGTAACGAAACCGGACAGAGTCTATCGTACCGGAGCAGACTTCAGCCACCCACCTAGATCTCCCACTTTGGTGGGAGGAGGATGCCTCCGGCAATCACGATCTGCAAGCCATTACATCCAAAAGACATCGGACTGCACGCGCGGAAGAGGCAGAGGAGGGGCGGCGGATGGTGGTTTGGAGAGGTGGATCAATTCTGGATCGGCAAACTCTGGATCAATTCTTCCACATTAGATGCATGATGAAGTGGCTTAGCTGTGACAACTGATCATAGGACTGTAGAGTAGTAGTGATATTTACTATATCTTTTCTTGATTGAAATACCTTAATATTGTCCTTTAACAACTATTTTCCTACTGAAACATCGTGTCTTGCTACCCAATTATAAGACTTTAGACCCAGTTTGGGGAATGTTCTTATTTTTTAATTACTTACTTTTAGTTATACGAGACTGGTCATTCTCTCATAATAATACAATAGACTTCACCTTTAATTCAAAAAATAAATTTTCAAATAAGTCTTATTTTTAGTTATTCGGGTTCTTTTTCCGTACCTATAATAAAACCGAGGAAGCAATTTTCATTCGTCATTTGCAGAATGGAAATCGGTCTTAAATCTAGTTTTACTTGAACACTCAGGTAAAGTTAAATGCAGTTAACGACGTTAATTACAATTACACTAATCTCCCATATAGGCAAGTGGGAGATTGGGCTACTGTTTTAGCCTATTTCTAGATTTTCATCAAAATCTTCCGTCTGGGACTCGCATGAACAAATTTATAATTTAAAATCAATTGAGTATAATAATACTGGGATCTACCGTATATAGTTAGCATATAAATATTTAAGTTTTATGGAATATCCTGCATTCTTGTAGAATATTAAATCCTGCATAATAATATTGGAATCAAAGAAATATAGAATAACCTAATGGTCACATTAGAGTAACTGATGGAATCAATCAAGATTGATAACCAAGGAGATCGAATACATTATATAAAGCGTCCGGACATGTGAGATTTATAACATTAAAACATCGGGGCGGTTCCGGGGATACTTAAAAAATCCCTTAAAAAAACCTTTCAAATCTTAATTTCATAGTTCCCGATCAAATTTTAATGATCCGAGCCGCTCAATGTGTTCAGAACGTGATTTTAAGGGTGCTCGAGAGAAACTAGCAAAAAAACTAACCGGGAAGAGCTTGATTTGAGCAGTTTTTTATTGAACCGTTCAATAAAGTTTAATAAAAAACTGTTCGGATGAAGCCCTTCCCGGTCATTTTTTTTGCTGATTTTCCACGGCCACCCTTAAAATCACGTTCTGATTACATTGAGCGGCTCGGATCATCAAAATTCAATCAGGAACTTGGGGGGGGGGGTTTAAGAGTTTTTTTAAGTGTCCCCGAAACCGCCCCGTTAAAACATACGTAGATATGAAGTAAAGTTTATATAAAAGTATTTGAGGCGACGTCCGACATTATTGATGGAGATAATAGAAAATCTACAATATTTGTCACGTTTATGAGTAAAAAAAAGTATGATGAAGACCACCGATGCTTATTAAGAAAATTGAACTTATTAACCAACAGGAAAATAGTGAATTTTCTTTAACAAAATCTTAAAATATTGCAATTACAAAGAGTTGTTCTTAATAATATATGGTGAGGAGTATCGAGCAAGTGCCACGCGTCAAGTGATTATGAATACAAAGATTGAAGATCTCCATTTCATAAGCATGCATTTTTTTTTCCCTCCAATAATAAAAACGATCGAGATGTTTTAGAGCTCACAATGACATGGACAGAATCAAGAGGCACCGGCGGTACCCAAGACCTCCAAATAAATTTTATTGATTATTCAATACGCCAAGGCTATGCTTCTTTTTCACCACACATTCGTAGTGGAGAAAGAGTCTTGGCGATGTCCCGCCTTAAGATAATTTTTGGTAATATTGGTCATTTTATTTTGATTTGTGGTGATGTGGATATTTACCTAATTTTAAAGAGGATGAAAATTAGACACTACTAATACAGCGGATCTGGAGATTAATTACTATTTGGTGGGCTGGGCCACGTGCCCCAACACCCTTATTCACCATATCATATACTGAACCCTGCAGAAAAGTGTGGTGAGGTAGTATTGAACCAGATAAAATAACACGCAACGAACCCACAACTAAATAAAGTAGCTAAATTACAAGACAAATAAACCTCTTCAGACCATACAAGCGCACTTCAAGCTCATGCAAAGAGTTTGGTTACCAGATTTCACCAAGTATAAGGGCGTATGGTGCCCCAAGACCACCAAATAAATTTTCGCGGATCCGAGACGGCCCCATTTCTCAGCACAAGTTGAGCCCGGCCTAGTCCTGCCGTCCTCAGCCGGTCCATTTCGGCCATTTCAGCGTTGTCTCCTTTGTGGGACCCGCTCACTACACTTCTTTTGAACAACGCGGACCGACATGAATTAAATCCTTGATTAGGATATTAATTGACCGTCATTTGACAAAAGTACCCAGAGGAGTTTTGCCGTATCGACATTCTATAGAATGCATTAAACTAATCAAATTCGAGGGTAGTTATGTCTTATTTTTCTTTAAGTATTAGAGAAGTGCACTTAGGCCGCGTTTGATAACAGTGATAGATTGATGGGATTCAGAAGGAGATGAGATTAGGATTGAGATTGATAATAAGAAGGATTGTTAATGAGAAGTGATTGATAATGAGTATGTTTGTTTGTGATGGAATTAGATGATGAGATTATTAATATCATGTTTGTTTGAGATGAGATTAGATAATGTGATTGGATTGATAAAAGAAATTAGTAATAAAAAGGAATTGGTAGTGAGAAGGAGTTGGAATTGAATTATGAATACCAAGTCCCACGGGATATTGCTAATACGCCCTATGGAGCTCACTGCTCATGCCAATAGAGTAATAATCCGGTTATCAAATAAGGGTTTGGAAAACCCTTAAATCGATAGTCCAATCCTAAAGCATAGTCCGGCTATCAAATGGGGCCTTAAATTAGGGAACCAGAGAACCGCTAAAAATCCGGTGATGGGGAATGGTGCATTGAAGTGCTTTACTCAACTACCCATATTAAAATGGGAGAAAAGGAATATATACATTATTTATGATTATGTTCCAAAAAGAGAAAACCAATTTTTTGTCTATAGCTAAGTCACATGATGTGTGTGTGCGCGTAAGCGGGAGCAAAAATATGAAAATGTCTTCTAAAATTATCTCAAAGTACTACAATTCGCGAGAGCGATAATCGAGAGCGCAAGCAAACCTCGGCTCTATACTATAACTTTCCTATTAATGTTCTTTGACAGAAATAACTCTATGGTTATTACCAATTAACATCCCTACGGTTTTACATAAAAATACTAATGACACAAAATAATGGGTTCACATTGACAACCAAATGAACTAGAGCATACGGTAACTCCTCCTTGAACATTTTTTTCCCCCACTCGTTAGATGTCTAGCCTACTCCTAAGAGGGTGGAGAAGGATATCGCTAAAAGGCAAGCGGACGGACCAAGTCCAAAGGACATTAACCGCTATATCAAACACTCGCACTCTTGAGGAGAATCGAACTCTCACACCTTTCATGCGGGAGGAATGAGGAGTACTTCGGATGTTGATCACCACACCAGTCATGCAATTCTGATGCTTCAATCCGAAAATGAAGCTCCCCTGATTTTGCGGAGCCATGCCTATCACACTTTGGTAACTTGCACAAAAGTAAATGGGCTTTCTTTTTCTTGTTTGACCCAAGTTTTATTTGGGTCTCTTTCAAGTAAACTGTTTATCTTTACCATTTTAACCTCATGCGCAAGTGGATACAGGCCTACTTATAAGATAATATAAATACAGATGCATTTAATCAAGCTTAAGCCGAAGTGCTGTTAACATTTACAAAGTTTACTACTACGTTTATCGGGGACCCTGCAGTGCGAATTGGGGTATGGTGACGTGCAGTGGTGTGAGCTCCGAGTCGTCGGATCGTGCATCCGACGGCTCGGAGGTGAGCAACACGGTGTTGTGCACCTCAGTGCGCGATTCAAAATGTACATTACCGATTACACCCTTGCACTACACAGACTATGGTTCCCTACGTTTATATACTTTTTGTCGAATTCATCCGTTTAGGTACAGTATAAGAATATTTTGTCGGTTGGTATATTTGTGCCGAGTTTTCAAATCGCGCACCCCATCCTTTGTTCTGTCCACTTCTCAATCTTCATGTTTGCAACAAAATGTGAAGTTCGCATATGACTTTGGGAAAATGACGGCTAAGGACGTATTTGATAATTAATACCCGTCAATGACATTTTTAGCAGTAATAAATGTTCTTGGCTTGTCCTTGGCGGGCATTATTCAAATCCTAAATCAACTTGCAAAGATATGGTCAATGAGAAAAGAATTTAACTATGGCCTTATCGGGGATGATTCAGTCGAATATGCAATTTAGGATATTACATCGAGCTATTTTAAATAATGTTCATGTTTGTTCGTTAAACCAACGTAATCGACAAATGGACCAAGTTAGATACAGCACGAAAAAAAAGGTTCATGTTTGTCCCTTTCGTATCTATGTCATAATGTTAATGTATATACCCCTAGTATTATTAGAATTTGGCATTTGATCTCTTTTGTAATACTCGTTTTTTCTAGAGTAACGATGGGCACTCAATTTTGAAATACAACTCCATACGAAATCGCGTTCAAAATATCTCGATGCTGATGAATAGACATACAACAAAAACACGATTCCGTCTGAAATTACTCTTTTGTCCACTAGGCCGTTCAAAAATAGAATGTAACTAGTTGAGCAGGGTCATCAGATGCGAATTCACCGTACATAGATGGATATTTTCTTCTTGCACCACCATTCCCGCACTACCGATTCAAATTGTTCAACGCAATCGCTAAACGCCAAGTAATGAAGAACATGGGTTTTTGGCGATTTCACGGAGATCTAATCAAATAATCGGTTCTATTCATATTGTAAATCACGTAACACATACTTTTGATACAAAATCATGTTAACTATATACGTGGGCGGAATTTTAAAAACAAATTGAAGCTGAATTTTGAAGGTTCTGATTTAGTGTGCGTAGAACATTATTGATTTTTTTTTAAAAACTCCGGTGACATACTAATTGGTCTCCAATTGACATAATTTAAATCACTTTTTTTTTTCGTTTCAATGAGATCTACATTATTGGCGGAGCAGTTAATAAAATGGGTCCGACAAATATTGGAGAAGATTCAACCGCCGTTAAAATATTGATGGAGTTGTTTTTTTCCTCGTTTACATACTAGTAATTGGTCTTCAAAATATCATACGCTCCCACTCTCAATTCTCGCACTGCACTCATACTTTTAATTCTCGCTCTCATAGATTTTAGTTATTTGAGATGTGATTTACGCTCGCGTTTCCACTTGTGCAGTATGTGACTTGGGCCCCAACTGCACCCAAACTAACACCATTGCAGAGCCATTTCCAAAAATAAAATAAAATTATATCGCTAAACGCCAACGACCGAGCCGAGCGGCACCCCTGCCGAGCGGGTGCCGAGCGGCCAATCCGGCCGTTCATCTTGGAATCAACGGCCCGAATCGAAACATCTTTTTCCTTTTCTTTTTATTTTTTTTTAAATCCGTTCGGTACCTTTACATCCGGGCCATCCAAAACACTTTTGGACGGCCGAGATGCGCTCGGCACCGCTGCCAAGCACCTCTGCTTGGCAGCATCTCCCAATCCCGACCGACTCCTCTCTCTCTCTCTCTCTCTCTCTCCCCTCTCTCTTTCTCTCGTATCCCATTTAAACCGTCGTCGCCTCTCTCTCCAGAATGGGGGTAAAAACAGAAAGAAAACAGGGAGGAAGAGCACTCGCAAAAGGCCAGTGCAGTAACAGACAACTCCGTTGGAATTCCACTTTCCCTGCTTTTCTTTTCTTTTCCTTTTCCGTTTCCTTTTCCCCATTCAGAAACGACGTCCTCTCCTTCCAAAATCCCCCTTAGATCACCTTCCCCATTTTTCGAAAACCAGAAAAACGACGAAACCAAAAAACGCGTAAAACACGTACAAAGAACCATAGCCCGCAGGGACATTTTGCAGAGGGACTGTCCCTCCTGTAGACTGTAGAGGACACGGTTGTTATCTCTTTCGGTTACGTCTCTCAGATTCTTCTTCGATAATTGGTTCCTGCTTTCTTTCACCTACTTGGCAAAAAAAAAAGCCTGGCAGTGTTTGAGTTTCGTCGTAGTCGTCGTCATCATCAACATGGGCTTCCGTTCTCATCGATAGCAGTTACCTCTCTCTCTCTCTCTCTCTCTCTCTCTCTCCCCTGGTACGAGTAGTCTGGTTTTCTGAGGTTCTGTTTCGTGTCAGGATCGCCAAAATATCCTCTGCATTCTGTGGATCTGACATTTCGTAACCCTGAGTACTGAGGCTTCTGATAATCTGTAAGTAGAGTTTCAGACTTTTTTGCACCCCTCCTTTTTCATTATTGTTTTTCACCCTTTTTTTTTCACATGAAACTTTTTCAATTGGATCTCTTCCGGTAGTGTTTGGTTTCCGAGAAATAGGAAGAAATTGAGAGTTCATGGCGTATTTGTCCCTAATTGTCAGTTAAATTGTCAACCAAATAGGGTTGTGATCATGCTTTCTTCGTACTCCAATTTACTTGTTCCGAAATTGCTGAAATTTCAAACCGAGTCAATTTTAATTACTTTGACTCTCTTAATTAACATCGACTGTATTCTTCTACGTTTCGCAATAACTGTTGAGAATGGACGCAACGAAATACCAGGAATAAATACATCGTTCAGATCTGTTGAGACTTGAGAGTGATGGTTTTTCACTGGATTGTCTACCCCGTTTGTGATTTCACTCATTTTGTTGCTTTGAATTTGCAGGTATTTGAAACCGATCCAGAGAGTTCCTTCGATTTCGAGTCCTTTAGCATTTCGATCGGTTCAGAGATCAGTTGTTTTAGAGGCGAGAACATGGGGAAAACAGGGAGAGACTGGACACAGATCTACGCAATCTACGGCATGGACGACTGGCAAACCCCAGTGTTCCTCCTCCTCCACGCCATCGTCTTCTCCTTCCTCTCCCTCCTCTTCCTCCTCTACTTCACCCCGATCTGCGCCTCCCTCTCCCTCCTCCTCCCGCCCTCCGCCGCCAGATTCGCCGCCGGCTTCACCGGCTCCGTCACCGCCCTCTCCGCCGTCTGCCTCTTCTTCGCCGCCGCCAACATCTTCTACTCCGCCGTCTCACTCCACTGGGAGATGTCCCAGCGCATGGTCACCGCCGTCGCCGACTGGTCCGCCGTCAGGCACGCACTCGACGTCGGCTGCGGCCGCGGCATCCTCCTAAACGCCGTCGCACTGCAACTGAAAAAAGAGGGCAGTTCTGGCCGGGTCGTCGGGCTGGACCGGAAGAAAAAGACAACCGTTTCCACGCTCAGGACGGCCGGCATTGAAGGGGTGCAGGAGTACGTCACGTGCAGAGAGGGCGACGCGAGGAGGCTTCCCTTCACCGACAACTACTTCGACGTGGTGGTGTCGGCGGTGTTCTTGCACACGGTGGGGAAGGAGTTCGGGGGGAAGACGGCGGCGGCGGCGGCGGAGAGGATGAGGGGGCTGGGGGAGGTGGTCAGGGTTTTGAAGCCGGGCGGGGTTGGGGTGGTGTGGGACCTGGTGCACGTGCCGGAGTACGTGCAGAGGCTGAGGGAGTTGAAGATGGAGGAGATCAGGGTGTCGGAGCGGGTAACGGCGTTCATGGTGAGCAGCCACATCGTGTCGTTTAGGAAGCCGAGTCAGCATCTTGTGGGCCATGGCGAAGTCAGGCTCGATTGGAGATTCAACAGTATCTGCTGATCTTCATCATATAGGAAAAAAATAAAAATAAAAATAAAAATAAATAGGAGTACTTTAGAAAGTAATACGGATTCTCTCCGGTCCATGTTTTGGACATGACGAGACAATTCAGATCGAGACCGTTCATTTGTTGAAATCAATGGTTTGGAGGAAACCAAATCGTGGAATCTATCATTGAACGGTCCAGATGAGGACTGCCCCTCTCGAAAGGAAAATACTCTTCTTCTTTTTTGTGAACTTTTTAATTTTATTTTGATGATATAGAATCTGGGGAGACGAAGCCGAACCAGATGCTTTGAGTGGGAATGAAATGTATTGTGTTAATTTAGAAATACTTAAGAGAAGATGGATATTTACGTATATTTGGATATGTATACAGTATTCAAGGTTATGATTTTTGACATGGTTATTCAAGGTTATGATGTGAGTATACTATTTGTGTCGTTGAGTTTAATTTCGATCGTCTTTGAACTTACATCATCAATTTTATTTGCTATCGTCATCGATAGATCTTTTCTTTTGAGTGTTGCTATATGTACCGACCACGGGGAGGGAAAACGTACCGACGGCCGCCGGCGGGCCGTCTCCGGCCACCGGACGGTCGATCCGAGCCGTTCAAAAATTCTAAAAAATAAAACCGAGGGGGTCAACGCGGGAATCAAGGGCATCCGAGGTGTTTAGGGTGCTTGATCAAAGCACCCTTTTTTCGTGTATATATGTGTGTGTACATATATACACGAAAAAAGGGTGCTTTGATCAAGCACCCTAAACACCTCGGATGCCCTTGATTCCCGCGTTGACCCCCTCGGTTTTATTTTTTAGAATTTTTGAACGGCTCGGATCGGCCGTCCGGTGGCCGGAGACGGCCCGCCGGCGGCCGTCGGTACGTTTTCTCTCCCCCAATGGTCGGTACTCATAGATTTTTCGTTTTCTTTTTTTGTTGGTAACATATTTTACTTTTATTATTCAACTTGATAAGAAAAACCTAATATAGGAATGAATTCTTTCTAGAAAAAGTTTTGGTGTATTTCATCTTTAGCGTGCTTTAAAGTACTACGTTTCACAATCGATTTAGAATTGGAAAATATCAGTGAATCTGAGCCATTAATTTTCCTTTCACATATCCTTTCACGTACCCTTTTCATGTATCTTATCAATCCTTTAGAATTTCGTCGGTCTCGACCAAATAACCAATTGAGAAAACTCAAAAAAAATTATACAAAACCAAAAGGAAAAATTCCAAAATTTAGTGAGGTGGAAGTAGCCCATCGTGGAGTGTTAAGGATTGTGACTTATGAGAGATGGGTCTTAATTGATTTTGTACGATGAGTTGTTGTGAAGTCCACATCCCCTGCATCTTTTGATAGGGAAAATGGGCACACAGTGGGGCCTGGGGACCGGCCGGCCGGGGAATGGAACAGTTTTATGTACAGTAGCTTTTGGAATGGAAATAGAAATGGAAATGGAAATTCCTTTTGAGTTCGTTTGGGTCTCACAACTCGCAAGTCGCATCGCACCCACTTCCGTCCATCAATTATCGGGACAGGGCTGTAGCTATCGGGACATTTGATTTTGAGCTGAGCATTTTTCCATTGCCCATTTTTTGGGGGTCAGTCATCTAATCTAATGGTAGCCAAACCAAACCAAACCCAACGGCAAGGGCAAGGGCATTAGGTGCTGTTTGAAAGGGTTGCTTTTGGCATTTTTTTATCTTCTTCTTTTTGGTTTTTTTTGCTCGGCTTCTTCTTTTTGGTTTTAACGGTCAGAAATGTCCGGCTCAGCTCATGCGTACTTTAATTAATCGCCTCTCAAATTTGGCCAAACGCATATCATCCACGCTGATATTATGGAATTAATTAACAAAAGATTACGTGATGTTTCATCATCTTTCTCCACCACAAAGCATGTGGAGCGCAACAGACTAGGAACCTTCCCTCTCCCATTTGTCTCATGCGTCAAGATGTGGAACCAAATGGTCAGTACTTGAGGAGGCTTCCTGTTTAATTTGCATTTTTAATTTGGTGGGGTCGCGGTGACGGGTCTTGCAACGTGATGGGAAAATATTTCCTTTGACTCAACTATGACTGAAATCCAAACATTCAAAGTGGGTGGAGGTTCTCCCGTGCTCACGGTCAGGGAATAAACTACGTTGGTCGCTCAGCCCATTCTTCATCGAGTAAAAATAGAAAATACGGTCTTTTTCCGGGTGCAACACATCAAATGGTACTAATAGTAAATTACTAGATGATAAATTTAGCACTGTCTTCCATTGAATCGTTCTATACAGTATGATAAATAAAAAGAAAAATGGAATGGTGTGATTATGATGGTCAACAGTATACTATATATGGGTCTCATTTCAAAGGGTTTGGTGGATCCACATGGATTTGTTGAATTTTTTTCCCAACCATTTTGACGGTGTGGAGATTAATATTAATTGAATTGAAAATGATAAATATGGTATGATGCGACTTTTGCATGAAAGGGTTAGGGACCTAGGGCATGACTAATCAAGGTGGTAGATAGTCTCTTACCAAAAAGCAACTAGGTTAGGTTGTTGTTAGGTCTAATCCTATATAGTTTTTGATAGCGACACACTCTTTAGGAAAATTTGATTGCTTCTCTGAGCTTAAAAGTCAAAATCTTTTCTGCCATTCTTTGCTTAATGATTTTTCATAAGTTTTTATTTAATTTTTTTTTGAAAAAATGTATTTGGATCTACAATTTGCAAAAGAAAATGAAAATATCAAGGAGGTGCCGAAGTGACGAACCCAAATATATTCACCAATTGTTTAAGAATGTTTTAAAAAAATCATTTCACAACCACTGCAGTTGGTCAGTTATTGTCTCCCCTTTATGGAAAGTCTTGGGTTCGAGCTCCACAGAGGGCAGGCCCTTTAGAGAACCAGAGCTATGGATAGCTTTTGATCTCCCCGTGCTAACTCTAACACTCCCACTAACCCCCGCTGATGTATATCACCGTGGCAAAAAAAAAAAAAAAGTTCCTTATTTAAACACAATCTTTAGGTTGGGCCCATCTATAATTGGGCTCTCCACTAGGTGGTCGTGGATAAACCTAAGTAACAGGTCGTGTCGGGTCATGTTCGTGTCGTGTTAGTTGGATTCGTGTCACAAACCACCCAACCTGAACCCGACCCATTTAAAATTGGTGCTTCTCGAGTCGTGTTATTTTCGTGTTTCGTGTAAAAAATGCTCAACCCTAATCCGTTAACTTCGTGTCCTGTTCGTGTCGTGTTATCGTGTCCATTGCCTAACTCTATATAGAATTACAGATATACCATATTATATATATGTGTGTATGTGTGTGTTCGTGTTAATGGGTGACACATATTAGTAATTGTGTTGGTCATGTCAATTTCGTGTCTCGCGTGTTCAACCTGAACCCGACCCATTTAGAATTCGTGTTCTCAAGTCGTGTTATTTTCGTGTTTCGCGTCAGAAATGTTCAATCCTAACCCACTAACTTCATGTTCTGTTCTTGTCGTGTTATCGTATTTTGTGTCCGTTGCTCAGCTCCAGTTGTGGAGGATTGTGCTTCCCTCTAGCACGTATGATTTTGGTTCTTCTTCGTTTACATTTGCTAGAAGAACAACGTAATAGGGGGTCACATGAATGTGGATGTCCAACTTACCCCATTGGTTTTCCCTTTTATCGGATGCATACGCGTTTGCCTTCAGATGAATAAAATCTTCTTCCTTTTTTTTTGAAAAAGACTCTAATGATTCGAATATCTCATGCATAGTGTGAACCATAATGTATTGAAAAATAATTACTAATAGAAAAAGAAGGAATCTCGAAAATATCTCATGTTTGATTTTTACAAAAAGTTGGGACAGTAATGATTCAAAGAGGGAAATGCTATGAATTTAAAATGGAAAAGGCAAAGTAAAAGTCATTTGATTCAATTTAAAGGCGTGGAGATCAATAACACCACTCTCAATCATATACCTGGCGTGTACACACAGCGTGGGTTCTTGAGAGTAATTAAATGGATTCATCAACTATAACTAATCATCAAAAAAATTTCACTATGCTTGACGTTGCGAAATTTACGAGAAATTAGTTAGCGTAGTAATCCAAACGAGATAAATAACTCGTCGCAACGAGCAAATCTTGCGCACAAAAAAAAAGAGAGAATCTCTGCAATATTATTGATAAAAAGCTGCATAAACTCTAGGTTACAAACTCTTATATAGACCGAAACCCTAGAAATCTTAAAAATAAATTTGGAAAATAAGAAGTTCTAGAATTTGGGGCTTTTCCTAAAACTAAAAATGAGAAAAAAAACAAAACTTTTCCAAAAAGAATCAACTTAAAAAGAATTTTGTCAAATTGGGTAAACTGAAACTAAACACCGTTTGGACTTTCGGGACTTGGTTCAGTCCAACTGATCATGGAATTGGACCTCTACGTGTTCTACTCAAATGTCCGGGCCAACTTATAATTTCACTACGCTCGTTGTAGGACAATAAAAGTCGCGATTTGGGGCAATCACAAGTGATATTGGAGCCACGGCAATTAATTTGTTCAGAAAAAAAGATTTGTATTCTATTCTTATCTACCGAAAATTATTGGGTGCTCTTTAGACTCCACCCCGTGCTGTTTTAATACGCTCCCCTTACGTATTGATACGGAGTAATATATACTCGTAGTTGTGTAGCCCATAAAACCATGCATATGGGTTCTATACGCTTGGAGAGAAACATGTATAACGAAACGGTGAACCCTTAGGCCATCCACAGTAGTATAATCAAAACCCAATTGTTTTTAAAGTTAACAATGTTGGTGTAAAAGATTGTTCATAGTGGTATAATCAAAGTTAGCAACATCTTTAGAAATAATCAAATTTTGGGTTTTGGATAACCAAAATTAGCAACTTTTTTCAATACTCAAAAATTTGTAGACCCCATGTCACCTAAGTTAATTGGTTCCAAATTTTTATGGATGTTCGTTTCAGCTTTCATATTTTCTTCTTCGCCAACAGGTTCCAATTTTTTTTACACGCTTGTTTCAGCTTCTTTTTTTTTTCTTCTCTTCACTCTCTCAATCATCTACAATTCAACCCATCGTTGCAGTATTTTCCTCTTCTTCCCCGTTTCTATTTTATTCATGTTTCGTTCCTCTCATGTGGTTGAGTACATGAAAAATCTTGCCTTCTGTTCTAAATTCAAGAACAAATCTGATTTTCTCGAAAGATTAATAGAGTGGTGGATTTGTGCTATTATGGTTTGGTTAGATAGACTACAGAAATACGGAAAAAAGAAGAAGAAGAGTTTCTGTGTTGTTTTGACAGAGGACGCTAGGAAGAACAGGAGAAGAGAGAGTAAAATTGTAGTGAGACCCTTATTTTGGTTATGGACTAAAAATAACCATTGTGGACCTCAACATTGTTAAGTTTAACAACCCCTTAAATGAATAATCAAAAGCTGATGTGTCAACTTTTGGTTATTCATTTTTGATTATACCACTGTGGATGGCCTTATATACACGAGCAATGCTACGTACATACATAATACGTCGGTCTCTCCGAGACTCTGCTCCATACCAGGAGTCTTGTGCATTAGCTTTTTATTAGTCCTAAGCAGATATACTATTTTTATTAGTTTTAGGTTAAGTTCCGCCAAGGTCTTTTTGGGATTTTTTTCATTTTGTTTTGTTCTTATATTTTTTTTCGCGTTTGTTAATTTTGCGATAAACTTTTGTAAATCATTAATTTGTCTCGACGAAAGGAACCAGAAGAGAAAAAGTATGCGGATAAATAATTTATCTCTTTTAGTAATAAAAAAAAACCTTCAAAACAATAGATGTGAGCGATAAATTAGGGGATTTGATGAAGGGAACAGGTTTTGTAGGTAGATGTGAGTGATCAATTTCCGATTGAGACCAAACAGCGGCTAATCTTTTCAAAGTTGCCTTTTTTCCATTGAAATACAATTGGATGTTGCGTCCACATCTCAGAATTGTGGTGTTTTTCCACCACAGAAAAAAATGCATCATATTTAAGTGTTGCAAACAAACCAAAATTGCTTGCGAGCAGCTCATGGCTCGGCAGTCGGTTCGACTTGTTTATAAATCGAACTGAATTCAAGCTCGAGTTTTAGGCTCCTTTATTAAACAAGCCGAGTTCAACACTCAAAAAACTCGGCTCGACTCGCAGAAGCTCGACTCGTTTAATGAAGTTCAAGAGTCAAATTAACCAGGCTCGGCTTAATTACAAACGAGTTTTAGGCTTGTTTAATCGTTTAACCTCAAACACTACAAAGCTCGGTTTGTTTGCACCTCTAAGCTGCTTGTCTGTCTGATTGCTTCGAATTTCTTTCAAAAGAATCTTAATGATAACTTGGTCAATGGATACAGCAATAAAGACTGATTAAAGCTGTGTTAATGGAGGAAGGCCCAGTTATGTTGAGGTGGGTGTCCAGTCCATTTTATGTGGGCTAGACTCTTGAGTTTCAGGAACTCAGATTGGATTTGGGCCAAGCCCATTATACCTCCGGCAGATCTTGGCTAGCAGATCTTGGGACTTTGATTTATAATTTAATTGTTGGGACTTTTTATAATGCTTTTGATTTCTTCAATTAATGGTGATTGTGTGTTAAAAGTAGGACACATCTCTATAATATAAGAAACTAATATCACACTTAAATTGGGTAAATATTTTGAAGATTATGATCAAGAAGTGTCCCCCTCTACACTTAATTCCTGGCTCTGCCACTGCACGTTGATGAACGAGTCAAGTAGTAGTTTGTTCGAGCTATGATTTATAACCCTAACAAGCTTCAAAGAATGTCAATCTTGATTTGTTTAAATGATAAACCGAGCTTGAACTAGTTTTTAACGAACGAACACGAGCTCAAACTCGAATAACTTGGTTCGTTTAACAGCCCTATGAGAAAAGAACAACATAATTCCTTGCAAAGTCCATATTCTATTCTATGTAGCTGGTTTCATAATACAAAACTATATGTTGTTCAATAATTGGGCGTATGATACCATTAGGCTTCACATTCTATAGCCTATGGCAATGCAAATATAGTCAAATATGGTTACCAAATGATGCAGCAGTCACTAAAGAGAGATCCATTTTATGTGGGTTGATGGAATCCATGGAAAGGACTAGCTTTGCAACACGGGTTAACCTACTACCTCTTCGAATATGCATTTTGAATGTTACAGATAATTCACGAAAAAAAAATAGAGTAAGGTTGTCCACCTACTACCTCTGTACAATTTAACTTCTCGTGAGCGAGATACACGAGCATTACTTATGAAATAATCCTACTTTAGTTGACTGAAAGAGGAATCAACTCTCAGCCTAGCTCTATAAAAAGTTTTGGTTCAAAAAATCCAAATTTCATGGATCATCCAATATTTTTCTGATCCCAGTTTCGTTTTCCGAATACAACAAACAAGTGGAAGCTGTTAGATGCTTCAAGTGCGACCATGAAAATTCGAGTGGCCCAGAAGACATCAAACAGCTCACAAAGCCACATAATTATCTAGACTACTACAGTTGACTTATTAAAAACTGAAGGGATATTTCGAAATTCTAACTCTTCCAAGGACCCACGTACCTCTAATTTGTGGATAGGCAAACACTGTTAGATAATATGGGCCCCTCCCTCTAAATTATGTTTTTTTTTTCTTTTTCCTTTTTGGTACCAGGGAAATAACTGTACAACCAAGCCACTAAATGGATTCGATTGCGTAACCCATACCTCCTGGAGAGGTAGCGTGGTCATATCAGTTACGACCCCTTTATTTACTCGGTAAGGTACTTACCCTGTGAGAAATCGGATCCTAGACCTCAAGAAGTGCTCTCAAAACATGAGCATCAGCCTGAACTACTAGGGTAACCTCTGTCGTGTGGTTTCTTTTCTTTTTGTTATTTTTCTACATCTATCTATAGATAATAAGAACCTCATAGCATGGTGAGTTGGTTTGAAGTTCCACAAGGACCACAAGACAGCTCTGATGGGCCATACTATTGCTGAATCATCGAACAAACTTTGTGGTTCACAAATATTCATGGCATACCCATATCTTGGTTTTAGAAAACATAACCTAAAAATCATGGGTAAACATACCATAGCATAAACTAAAAATTCAGGGGTTTGACCATTTTTACAGAAAAATACTTGGAATGAAAAAGGTACCCAAACAAGATTAATTCATTTTGGCTGTGCCCATGCCACCCTAAACTTGAACCTTACCTAGTCAATGCACTTCAATGTTTGATTGTTTATATGTAATCTCTATAATCTGTCTCTCAATATGAACCTTTATCTTATCGTAGTTATTTTCACACTAAAGTTTGTTTTTCTACCATATATGTCTATTCATTTTTATTTTACTCTTGTAAGTGAACCTTAAGACTTTTTGACAATCCCTTCCTAGCTTTGCTAAATTGAAAATTTGGAAGAAATTTTATGTGTCGTATAAACTATTGTTTCTGTGAAAAAACTCTGATAAAATACAAGTGTCATTTGACCGTTTAAGTTAAGTAAAGAAGACTGAAAAGTTGAATACGTTTATAGGAGATGGCAAGTGTAATGTCTGGATGCATTTCGGTTTCATCGTAGTGAAAGATCTAAATTTCTCTATTTAATTTAAGTTTGACTAAAGATTGTTGGATATGTGACCTTGATTCATCCACGAAATGTAACAATTTCTGATAATTCTATGTGGACTGCGTTCATCATCCTAAAAACAACATTGGGAAAAAAAATACAGTGCATCATACCCCACAGATACCAATCGTAGTTCTCTTTCCCCATCCAATCCATAAACCAAAACACAAAATTCAACACCGACTTATTTTTCCTCATCTTATCCAATAGAGCAATCCACGCCAATTCACCCTTGTGCTAAATTTGTTGCCAAAAATAAAAATTTGACATCAAGGTTGACAAAATCCTCTACACTTTGTGTCGACACTTCAGTAATTCTCAATTAGTTCTATTATACAAAGTTTTTAAATTCATAAAAAATATTATAAGTTAAAAGATATAAGTAATGAAAAATGACACATGTATAAGAAATTGACATCCTTTTTATGACGGAGGAAGTAATTGTCAAATCAACTCATTTAGGCTTCGTTCCGTTGTTGAAAAGGTTGAGTGAGAAATAGATTCCCTCGGAAAGTGAAGTAAAGGAAAATAAAATATATTTTCAAGTGTATTCACAAACAATCTTGTAAGAGAACTAAAATTTCTTCCTTTTGGCAAGATCTATTTTGTAGGAATGTGTTTTCCAGTAAGATAGTTGAAATTGTGGCCAAAAAGATTACAAGAAAGTTATAATTTTTCCATCTTTTTCGTGAACTAAACGGGGCCTTAATTTGCATCGACAATACCATTTTTGACATTAACGAATTAAATAACATAATGCGCGAGCGGATGCTGGTGTGGGAGCGTGAAAATAATTTTTTTAAACCTCCCAAATAATTAAAATTTGCAAGTATGTGAATTGAGAACACGAACTGCGGATCGAAAATGTGAGCGCAGACTATTTTGAAGAATTTTGTGAGTAAGCTAACGGAGGCCAAATCACCAAAACCCCCCATATAAAAACCCATCTCCCCTCATCTGTTCAACTAGGAGAAAAAGAAACCACGTCGATTGATTTATTCCCCAAATCACTCGTTTCCTCCCGCATCTCACCCATGGCCACAACCGCCACCACCATCGCCCCCCAAACCTTCCTCTCTCTCTCCTCCCCCAAACCCAAAAGACCCACCAAGCTTTCCTTCAAACCCACCCACCAGATTCTCTCAAGACCCAACCATAGAGCCCGGCTCGTCCTGGTCGGATCCGTACCCAAAGAGCTCGACGTCATCCCAGTACAGAGCAGTGACGCTACAGACCAACAAGACGGCGTCGTTTTAGGAACGGAGAGGGAAGTTGAGGGTGGAGAGAGAGTAGTGAGTCAGGTGGTCGGTGGGTTCTCTGGTGAAGGGAGGTTGTCGTTTGAAGGGGCTGGGGGATTTTCTTCGGCTGGTTCTTCTTTGGGTGGAGGAGAGAGTGAAGGGGAGGATTTGGGGAAGTGGGTTGATAGAGGGATTAATGCCGCGATTGTTTTGGCTACGGGGAGTTTTGCCATCTCAAAGTTGCTTACCATTGACCAGGATTATTGGCATGTGAGTATTTCCTCACCAGTTGCGTAATTATGTGTGGTTGTGTATGAGATTGTGTTTGTCTATGTTTTTTTTGATTGGTAAATTTTAGGATGTATGACAGGATGAGTTTACTTATGTTTATGGGCGTGTTTGCGACAGCTGTAGATACAACTTTTAGCTTCAGATTCTGCTGCAAATTTTAGATTCTGGATTTAGCAGAAGTTGAGAAACTTGTTTGTTGTAGCTGCGAGATTATGAAAATTTCATTCTCTTTTGAGAATTTGTGCTGCAAAATCCCAAATGCTACCCAAACCCAGCTTTGGGATTTTGAGAATTTCATTCTTTTTTAGTTTTTCAGAATGTGAAGAATCCGAGAATCCGTTATCTAGAATTTTTGGCAAACACTCCAAACTGATTTTGAAAAGCTACAAAAAAAGAAAAAAAATAAATGAATAAATTCTTGCAAAAACTCACTATATACTCCACGCTGGGTCACACACAAGCATGTCCAAATCGTGCTATAGAAAAAAGTAAAGAAAAAAGGAGAATCTTGAATAGAGATTAATTGGAAAACTGGGATGTGAAAGTAGAGAAGAGGGTAGATTGGGGCAAATATGTGTGAGCCAACTTCAAAGCCGACGTTCACAGTAACACACCAGGATTGTTCCCTTTATAATGGATGATATGTTTGTTTTAGGAAGTACTAATGGATTTGCTTATGTTTATATGTATTGTGTATGATTGGTAATTTTTAGGAACTTTATGACGGGTTGTGACATTGTTGTGTTGGACTTGGGATTATGTTTACACGGTTAGAAGCGATTTGTGTGCTTGCAATTTGGGAATGGGCCGGGGTTGTTTCTTGTGGCTTTATTGCCGGAGCTTATGCAATTTAATTTCTCACCAGTTGTATGATATGTGGGTGAAACTATAGGCTTATGTGTAAAGCATTTTATGTCGAAGAAACTCATTTTCTGTCTCTCATAGGGATGGACCCTGTATGAGATTGTGAGATATGCACCTCAACACAACTGGAGTGCTTATGAGGAAGCCCTGAAAACAAACCCAGTTTTAGCGAAAATGATGATAAGTGGAGTGGTTTACTCTTTAGGGGATTGGATTGCTCAGGTTAGTTGTTGATTTTGTTGTTCTATGACCAATGGGATTTGTTGCTTCTAGATCTTGGCATTACTCATCAATTTGTTCATATTCAATGAATATGCAGTGCTGTGAGGGAAAACCACTTTTTGAATTTGACCGGACACGAATGTTCAGATCAGGCGTTGTGGGCTTTACATTGCACGGATCCCTGTCACATTATTATTACCAGTTTTGTGAGGTAATCAAGATAGCCTGATTTCTCTAACAGTTGACTGTCTGACTTATAGTTTGATATTTTGATTTTGTTGGGGCTCCCTAAAGCAAAATTTTTTGATTTCAGGAACTGATTCCTTATCACGATTGGTGGGTCGTTATTGCTAAAGTAGTCTTTGATCAAACAGCATGGGCTGCTCTTTGGAACAGCATCTACTTTATTGTCTTGGGATTCTTGCGCCTTGAATCTCCAGTTAGTATCTTTAATGAATGGAAGGCAACATTCTGGCCTATGTTGACTGTAAGAATACTTTCTTCTCTTCATTTGTATTCTCTGTCTTCAATACCTTAGGACCTTAGGTATGAGTCCTTCTGTATGTCCTTGTTTTCTCCAGCTAAAAGGGGTTGGAAGGGTCGCCAATCAGCATGGTTTAGTTAAGCGACATCCTACATTTCATGGGCTTCATATTTTCTGGATTTTGATGATTTGGGCAATCTCCAATTTTCAGTGAACCTTGTGATTATGATATATGTGTAGTTCATGTCATGTTCCATGCCTGTCTCTATGTAATCTGTGGTTCTAAATTGAATTTACACACTTGGTTAACTGCATAAATGTTGTCTTGTACCAACTCATTGGGAATATATAGATGGTTTTCAAGGACTTCTTATTTATTTACCTTATAAATGGTGGTTTTGAATGTTTCCTATGTATACATGTTTGCTCTGTATCTAACGATGCTGTGGACCGGGGTAATTTATCAGGCTGGGTGGAAGCTCTGGCCATTTGCTCATCTTATTACCTATGGTGTGATCCCTGTGGAACAGAGGCTTCTTTGGGTTGACTGCGTAGAGCTCATTTGGGTGACAATCCTTTCGACGTGAGTGTTAGATCTGGATTCAGAATATCTTTCAGTTAGGCTATATCTTTTAAGTAAATCTTGCATTTGTTGCAATTATAGAATCCTCAATCTTACAACTGCTGCTGCTTAGAACTTGTAACGAAATCAAGGAACACACACCTTTTCGCTTTTGAAGTGTACTATGGTTCTTTCTATCCTTTAGTTTTCTAACATTGGTTGACAATCTTATATGTTAGATACTCAAATGAGAAGTCAGAAGCAAGAATATCAGAAGCAGAAGCCGATTCCAGTTCCCCTTCCATAGGGCCTCCCGAGGTAGAGAAATGAATTATGGACATGAATACATGTAAATAGTGGGTGCCGCATTGCATGATTCTGATCCACTTTTTTCCCATCAATACTTAATCCGACTAGGTGTGAATCAGTAGCGCGAAGAAGAAAAGAGTCGGTCAGTTTATTCCTGATGCTGCTGAAAGATGAAATCCTTGTACTTGACGGACCTTGGCCTAAGACGTGCGTAGGCAATGGGGTGATGGCTGGAGATTCTGGTTGTAGTTTATACTACACACATCCTCAGGGAATTCGCACGTGTATCGTATCGTATGTAAATCCACTTGTACAAACTGCTCTATTCTTTGGAGGTCAAATGTAACTAACTTGTCTTTATTTCTGCTATGTAGGCAATTCGGGTCCAGTAATATAGTTTCGTCTAAACCCATTCATTTATAATTAGCCCAAATCCATATTTAAATATGGGTTTTAATTGGGCCAATTTAATAAACCCACTGATTTTATGGGTTTAGATGGGTTGGTAATGGGTAGAACTCAAAAAATGAGAGAACCTAAAATTCTCGTGCTCAGAGACAAAATTACTCCACTTAACGGCCACTGATTCTATTATGTGGGGCCTCCCACTTCTCCCTCTCGTTCAACAAGCTAGCGTAAGAAAAAGACTTGAAATTTTCAAATTTTTGGAAAATGAGGTCAACATCTTTCAGCAGAACCTTTACAAACAACATAGGCACAAACATTTTTTTCGCATTCCTTGATGAAAGACGACAAAAATTCACATTTGTTAAATTTGTGTCAAATTATTTTTGATTTTTTTAGTTCTTTTCGTCGAGAAATAAAAAAAAAGTAAAAGAATTATGATCAAAATTCACAATCTTTTGAATAAAGACAATTAAGTAAAAAATTCTACGGTGTAGTATCTTTTTGAGACTGTGTTCACAAAATTATGAAACTGTGTTCTACTAAGTCAAATAAGAAATAATGGATGATGCTATGGTGTCTCCAGTCATTTTGGGGACACCATAATTTTTAGTATAACTTCACCATTATGAGCATAACTAAAACCCATTACAAGCATAACAAAACTCAAACAAGGCATAACTAAGGAATATCCAAAAAACCAACCAAGGCATAATCAAACCCAACCAAGACATAACAAACAAGTTATGCCTTGTTATGATTTTGTTATGCTTGTAATGAGTTTTGGTTATACTCATAATGGTTTTGTTATGCCAAAAGTTACGGTGTTCCCAACATGACCGGGGACACCGAAGTCATTCCCAGAAATAATTAAGTACTTTTTTGAATTAAAGATGATGTATTGTGAGAGAATGGTCTGTCTCGTAAAGTGAAAAATAAGTACTAAAAAAAAAGAACCTTAGCGGAACGTGGTTTGAGTTTCAATCATAATTTTTCACTTTTCCGATTCTTTTCATTGAGATGAATCAATAAATAACAAAAATTTAACGCAAAACAAACAAATGCAAACAAAATAAACCACTTAACTTATTGAACCAAAACAAGTCCCTCTCTCTGTCTCTCACCCCCAAAGATGCGAAAAGTCTGCCTTATTTGTCTTTATTCAAAAAAAAAAAAAATGGTTTGGATCATGATTTTTTACAGGATTCTAAATGTTAGGGTGAAAATAAGGATCGAATTTGATTGTAAAATAGGCATTATAGATCATCAGAATTCTATGTATTGGCAGTTCTTATGCCCCTGCTTGGATTGCCTCTGTTTTCGATTTGGGATTGCCTCTGTTTTAGATTTGGGATTGCCTCTGTTTGCCATCGTTACTGAGCCCACTCTCTCTCTCTCTCTAGTCAATCTATGGTGGGTAAATGAGTCAGTTGGTGGATGAAGTGGCAGGAAAGCAGCTAAAAGTAATTGAAAAGGAAAGAAAACGGGTCGGGTTGGGTTGTGTTTGGGTATGACTTAACCCATATTTGACCTAACCCGTTTCGACCCATCTACTATCAACGCATATTTGACCTGCCCATATTCAACCCATGACCCATTTCAATCCGTCCGTTTGCCACCTCTATTGCTATGGAATGTAAAGTTGATACTTTTTGAAGAACACAAGCACACACGAACATTAATAGTATCCATATAATCCACAATCAGTGCGTGACACAGACCTAGCCTTTGGGCTCTGTGTATGCACGAGGTGACTGCGTTCGATAGTTCTGTTTGCTCAATATGAATGAAAACAATGGATTGGCTTTGGTTTCCTCGTTTCAAACCATTTTAGCAGCCGATATGAACCCCACACAAATCAAATGAAAGCAGCATAAACTGCTGATATTCCGATAAGGCCCTATTCCGCTAAGGTTAAGTATTCATTTTTCGTTTTACGAAACAAGTCATTCTCTCACAGTATACATTACCTTAAAAAGGGGCCTAAGTATAATGAAACTGGTACCGAGAATTTGATCATTATTTTGTGACAGACCCATTTTTCGTGGCTTGTTTAGATATCTGAATGGGCCTTTAGAAAACGGTCTCAAGTATGTACGTACTCTGCAGAATGATGGGCCACGCATTTTCATCAACCCAATGAAATCCATAAGTTCATTCAAGAAAACTCTCTCTCTCTCTCTCTCTCTCTCTCTCTCACAGTGCACCTGTGCATGACGGACGGACTATTGCTTCTTGTAATCGTTTCCAAACAATATATATCGATCTTTACTGGGATATATATATAAACAAATTAATATAATATATACATATATATTTAAGCACACAGATAAAATGTAACGATTATAAAGTTCTCTTGTACTCTTTCCTTGGAAAGGTATATATGGAATTGAGGGATATTAATTTCTTGCGGTTTCAAAGATAATGATTCGTTTTGGTGACATCAAAGAGAAAAAGCCATTTGTGAGGTAGTTAGCCTCTTATTTTCTCAACATATATATGTGTGAAATGTGCATGGGTGATCATGCATGGAATGGAATACATTTAGCCATTGTCTTATCCATTGTTGCAAGAAAATGACACCCATAATCATATATCCAAGAAGTTGTAAATATAGCTTATACATATATATAGGATCGAGCAAATCACAACGATGGTTGTTTTGTTTTGTTTTGTTTTGTTTGTTTTACTTTTTTAAGTAACCCGGTAAACCAAAATAAGCCTAGTGCCGTGGTCGAAGATTGGTTCTTGAATAATTTCTATTCAAGCCAACTTAAATGCATCTTAGTCGCTAGAGAGAGCATGTTTAAATTAGTCTGGGCAAAGCCCTGTATAGACTAGCCCTAAGAGAGTTAATAGCATGTAGAAGATTTCGAATCTGAGACTTAGGAGGGAGCAAACTTCTAAATCAATTCTTTGATGGTCAAATTTCGAACCTGACCACCAAGAGATTGTTAAGGAAGGCATCTTTCAAGATAGAGATGCAATATCACAACAAGGCATCCAAGTGAGTGATTGAATTATCCCTTTCGAAACAAGTTTTCTGCAATAGTTACCTTCAACCCTATTCCTTAATGGTAGATTGTCTTTTTCTTTATCTAGGAAGAAATCATGCTAGGGTTACATTATAAGGGGGAGAAGAAAAAAACTGAGACTTTAGATTTTAGGTGCGAACAAATTTCAACTTTTGTTTATCTTAGTATCGAATTTTCCTTCTGAGAGATTTTCAATTTCATAGGTTTTACAAGAGCAATGGTACACAGGAAATGTACCTCGAAAAGGTAAATTAACAGTACAGATTCACTTTAGAAGATAAATCAAGGGTACAACATCTTTTCACTTTGTAGTTTCCCTTTATACATATGGACGTTTATAGCAAGAGTATAAAGTACACGAATCGAGGGAAGAGGTAAAGTAAAGTACATACGTATACGAGTATAATTCATACTTGTACACGCATGACTACGTATAGAGAAGGTTAGTGAAATGGTAAGTCTGTGCGATCAAAAAAGAAAAAAAAAGAAGAAAAGAAATGGCAAGTGTGTGAATAGTACTTATAATTGACTAGGGTAATGAATTTCAACTTCATTTTTCTACATATGCCCTCAAAAATTTTCTTTGCCAATGACTTTACGCGAATGCCCTTTTGTACGTTGGTTCGCTCCTCTACATACGAAAGGGTAATGCTGCAAGTTCACGCGACTAAAAACAAAAAAGGGAGCATAAATTTTTAAAAGAGGAGTGCATAATAAAAAGAAATTTTCACATATTTGTAGTATAGCAATATAATACCTATCTACATCTTCCTCTGCAGACTTCAAGCTACTATGTATCATATAGACATATACTATGCATCTATGCTATACCCGGTAACCCGGCCACCTCCAAATACTGTTCTAATTAGAGTACCAACTCAAGCCATGGAGTTGATACGGTTGTTGAAAAACCCCCATATCCCCCACCACTGTTTGCTGCTGCAATAAGGTGGCTTGTGGGATTTGGCTTAGCAGAGTGGCGATAGAATTCAGGTTCTGATCATCTGTCCTTCCTATGCTTCCATTACGCGTACCTTCATTGAACCTCTTTGTACCACCCTCGTCCTCATCGGCCCAGTACACCAACGGGAGTGCCCGTTTCAAGGGCAGAGCATTAGAAGTACCGGAAGTGACCATTGAGAGAGAACCAGCGTGGTGGTTGATACTTCCTTGGTTGTCTAGCATTTCATCGAGCATGTTGTGGGCGTTTTCGAGCATTGGGCTGTAGCTTGTGGCTTTCAATTGTGGTTGTGGTTTTGGGTGTGCTAAGGTTGAAAGCATATTGCACATGGAATCATCCATTTCGTGGTCCACTGGCCTTGGTGTGTTGTTCTTCTTGTAGATTCGGCATAGCACCCAATCATCAAGCTGAAACAAACAATCAAAGTAGATTATCATCATCCATTAGTTTTCATAAATCAAGAAAATCAAGCGAACAACAAACATGCCAAGACCAAGAGGCTTTGGCCGAATGGCATAGGGGTGCACTCACAATTTGTTTGGAACCTACGGAAAAGAAGGAAAAATGATTTCCTCTTGTTTGGTTTGATGAGAGGAAACAAGAAGGAAAATAGCATAACAAAAAATAATTTTCCGCTGCAATATCTTCCTCCCGACTTTCCTTTCCTTTTCCTTCGCAAAGTTGCAAACAGGTGTCAGGAAGAAGGTCAGGGGTTCAACTCTTCTTCCAATATGTTAATCTAACGATTCTAATAATGCTACGTTCAATTAGTCCTTAAATATAAACCACACGGTGGTTATTTGCTAATTTCGAAGAGTAAAGAGGGCAATCCGAACGAAGCCCGAACCACAGATGGGTCAAAGTGAAATTTACCCGAGAAATACTATAAGCACGAATTTTGTCAAGAAAATCTTGTAAAAGTTATGAAGCTGTGACATTTTTTTGATAGAGAGTCATATATACAAGCTTGGTGTTAATTTCGGCTTTACAATTTTGGATTGTTTTTATTCAACGTTTTTTTTTTTTTTTTGAATTTTGAGTCAAATTTTTACGAATAGTCATACAAGCTTGAAATGATAGCATCTTCCGTCTCTCTCGTATCTATCCATAAAGCAAAAAGGATTAACATCACTAAAGTGCATGTCCAGTCGGCAAAATAGTCATAAAGTAAAATTGAGATGTATACCATTTCTTCTTTCAGTATCTTTGCAACTTATGATATATACATCACTAAGCACTAATTGATGGAATGGGATCGAGATGCTGCCAAGCATTTTCCTGTAGAGTGGATTAATCTTAATTAACCGAGTACGTAATAGGCTGTTCAAATTTGTAGCGATTGGTATGCGCTCATGTATATTCGATGCGAGCCGTTAGTACCGAGATGAACGATCGGATCAACCGCTCAACAGGGAGCGACTCGGCAGCATCCCAGCTCTAATTGATGTATTAGATGATCAGCACGACAATTAATTTGAAAAAATAGACAAATCTTGTAGTACAACAAATCATGTTAAAATAGAATTATCATAAACTTAAAGGTGGTCGACTTTAAGTCATGCTTGAAACGCAACTTGCCATGTAAGTCAATAAATCTACGTACTAAAGTGAACAAAATAGGCACTTTAACTTAATTGAGATAAGCACATCGCGCGATCGACTTCAAAATGTTTTTGCTCTTTTATAAATGTAATAGAGAATTGATTTTCACATTTCTTTTCCCCAACCGCGGTACTGTTTTTTATGCATGTGAATTTACTACATTTCTCTTGATCGACGTGTGAAAAGCAAACTAATGAAAGGGTAAAATAGTAATTTCAATCACGTAAAAACAAATAAAGGAGTGAGAATTGTAAAAAGGGCGGGAAAAAATCACTACCAAAAGTAATACTCCCCCTTCCTTTTAGTTTGGATGTTTCACGATTCTTGTCCATTTTGACTAATCAATGAGAAAAGATTTCAACCCGTTCCTTATTCGCCTTTCATCTCGATATTCAAATTCAAACATAACAGCGCGGAGGAAAAAATGAATTAGAATCTAAAAAGTAAAGACTTTCGTATCTTGTCCCCTTAAAGAATTAGATTCCAAAGAGGCACAAAATTTTTTGGAATAGGGGAGTAGTAATTTCTCAATACTAGAAAGTAGAAATGATACTTTACCCTCAAGGAGCCTTTATTGTGGCCAGCAAGGAAACCTGGTGGCTTCGAGCTCGGTTTGTGATCGGCTATCCTATACTCATGCATGACCCAGCTGGTTTTGATCCCTTTTGGCGGCTTCCCTTCGTAGAACACAAGTGCTTTCTTCACCCCGACCTTTTGAGTTCCGCCGGAGGTGAGTATGGGCTTATCGGTCCCGGTTGCCTTCCAGTATCCAGAAGTCGCTGCCCGGTTGGGCCGAGCCCCGTTCGGGTACTTCCGGTCCCTTGGAGTGAAGAAATACCATTCGAGTTCGCCGAACGTGGCCTTTGCTGCAAAATTTTGGATATTAATAGTAAATGATCGAACAACTTCTGATTAAAAAAAGAAAGAAAAGATAATCAAACAACTGATCGACTAAGGTGCTATTTGTACGGCTAAAAATTTAATATGTTGATATACTTATATAGGCTTAACTTTAATATAAAGTTACACTAATTTAACCGCACTCCCAAGGAAGATGCGAAAATCAAGTACTCCATATTGATTTTCGCACTCTCCAAATTTAACAATTCGGGGAGTGTCTTCCACAAAAAAAAATAAAAAATTTGAAAAGTGCAAAAATCAACGTTATATTAATTTTCGCACTGCCAAAGAGAATACGGTTAACAAATTGGGGAGAGAAAAAAATCAATCCCCTAATTTTTGTTTGTTTTACCAACTTTTGTTATGAAGACTTTATCATAATAGTAGGATGGGGCCGGGCAGTGGAATATCTGAAATAAAGCCACCATTTTGGTGAATATTTGACTATAAAATCATAAATCATTATGCATGTCTTGATTTTTATTATAGTTTATATATTCGACCACATATATTTATCCTATACAAAATCATCATTTTGCATTAATTTTTTTTTTGATTCGTACAGATTTTCATCGCAATGATTCAGAAGAGGAATATTAGAAGATAACCATAAGCCATCCATTATCGAAAAAAATTTCAGTGCCGAGTGGGTACCACGTGGTGTTTGCTCGCACATCCGAGCCGTCCATTCAGTGTTTGAACGACTCAAATTTGAAGAGAGAAAAAGGAGAGAGAAAATATTAGAGTGAGAGGAGAAAGAGAGTTTCAATCCAAACCGTCCAAAAGTGTATCGGACGGTTCGGATGCCCCGAGCAAATACTACGTAAGTTATGTCCGCTCGGCACTGAAAAATCTCTCCCCATTATCATTTACTATTCACTTTTCCTATTCGCATATCATCATCCCACGAGTTGTACGATAATAGAGAGAGAGAGAGTTATGTCATGACTCGTGCAAACAGAATTTTCGTCAAAAAAATCAACATTTATACTGTTGTTGCTTTACGATCATATCATTCTGGACGAATTTTATGGAAGAAAAGTAATCGTGTATCTATATATCAGTAGACATATCACATATGAGCTCGGGATTAATGTGTACACCGACACATATTTGCTGAGGATTGATCGAGACATACGTAAGATGATTCGGATATATATATGCGAGAGATGCAGTAACAAAATTATATATATCTAAACTACCCTAGATTACCCGGGAGCTCCCATGGATCAAACTTGTACAATTCGATCTCGGCTATGATCGCCACCGGGAGGGGAGCCGAAGCCGCTTTCTTCTTCAGGTAGTGCACCACCAGCTCCTCGTCCGTCGGGTGGAACCGAAACCCCGGCGGCAGGTTCGGCTGCTGCGACCCCGTCGACGAATCCGCACTCTCCATGTATATATATACACCTAATTACTAATCAGTCTCCCTATAAATATCGACCCTTAATCAGTTTTCTGAAAATTTTGATCGGAAAAGATCGATGTGTGCAATGGTTAGCTGAAAATGTTGGCAAAACCCATCTTTTATAGGTACGGCTTACCACGCGGCTGTTATCCGGTACGATCTGATTTTTGCAGCCAGAGCCAATGGCTGCGGGGCACGTGAAAAGCAGAGGGGTATACTGGTCATTTGACGGTTGAATGGACTGGCGTGTAGGGAGGCTGCGGCCGCAGGTGATTAGAGCCGATGATTACTTCTTCTTTTTTTTGAAAAATTCTAAAATCAGTCCATTAAACTGACAATAATAAGTGTGTAAATGTGTATTAAAGGGTGCAAAAAATACACAGAATTACATATTTTTTTTATTTTTTAATGTACTTATCGTCAGTCCAGTGACCATAGCAAGACTATTTTTTTTGATCCTCGAGCCGATGATTACGTGATTGGGATTTTTTGCGAACTGAGGTTTGAGCCATTAAGTGGTCGAAACGTGTCATTCCAGGTGGGTAAGATGTTGACACGTGGGTTATGAGTGTGTGGGGACATGTTGCGCCTGCAAGGTGACAGAAAAGAGATGATGAGACAGAGAAAGAAATCTCGGGGAACATTTTTACCCTTCAAAATGTCACGCCCTTCGACACCCCGCTCTGTTCACTCAGATAAGATTCGCGGGGAATTCAAAAGTGGGTCCCGAATGGCAATGTGCATTTTTGGTACCTTTACCATTCTGTATCACTAGTCGGGTCCAATAGACAAGGTTGTTGGGAGGAGATAATGCAAACTATTTTTTTTCAAACAGTCATAGCTTTTCGGATCAGTTTACGAGCGACGCGACTAATTTTTTCTCCGGATCAATCAAAGATATGTAAGCTATCTTCACCGGAACTAGGGAACTAGAAAGAAATTGCTTTTTGCGGTGTGAATGCTACTTCTTCCGTTCCATGTTGCTCCCTCCTATAAAAAGTCTGTGTGGTTTTCGGAACAAAAAATAAAGTTTTATGTACATGAGTTTTTGAATTTCTTTACGCTAAATTATAGTTCTTCGATCATGAGTTCTTTATTTCGTACAAAGAATTTTTGAAGTTTAATTCACGAAAGTATATTGGTTTTTAATATAAAACTTAATTACACGAGTTTTCGGAATTTTCCACTCGGATTATGCCGCTGTGATATTTTGATCAGTGGTTAGGTTTTTGTGTTTATAAGTTGACTTTGGATTATGAATTTGTGCAAACGTTTGTACAAGAAAAAGAAAAGTTAAATTATATATTGTTTTAGCAAATTTCCTCTCATTCAATATTTCTTCAAATATTCAAGATTCAAACACGACGACGGTGGTTAGATAGTTTTAGAAAAACATTTCAAAAATGTACATGGTTTTATGGTGATCTTATTTATAAATGATACGTCGGTACTTGTATTCTCAAATGTAGGAGTCATAAGACTCGCAACGGTACATTTTATATTATGAGAGATAGAATTCTAGAGGTTCAATCACAACACCCACTTGCGGAGAGCCCCACTAAAATCGGAATAATCTGTATGAATTAGCTCTAAAAAAATTAATAACACTCCAGAGATTTCAAATCTGAAATTTCAGGAAGGACCAAACCCCTGAATCCCAGCCAAGCCCTCGTGGTTACCAAGGGTTAACTTAATTGCTACCTAATAACGAACTTCATTACTTGTGTGGATTCTACCTAGCTTGAGTGCTAGTAGCGAAAACAACTTTTATTTCTTTTTTCTACGCATTCAGGGGTTGCTTCAGTGATTCGGGCGGATGCTCAGGTTTTGAAAGTACTCATCAAGGTTTGGGGTTTGATTCCTCACCGGGTGAGTACCCTGAAGTAAGTGGCAGGCCATGATTGGTATTCCATTTAGTGGCCTGACTGTAGAGTTGTTCCTCCGTTACCAAAAAAAAAAAAAAAAACTTTCTTTTTCCTTTCTATATCAATAGGACTAGAAATTTTTGGGTGCCGGGTGGGTACCACGTGGCCGTGCCCACGCAGCCCATTCGGGCCTCCAAAAGTGTGTTGGACGGTATAGATTGAAACTCTCTCTCTCTCTTTTCTCACCCGGCCACCACTCTCTATCCTCTTTCTTTCTCCTTCTTCTCTTTTCAAATCCGAGCCGTCCAAAACCCAAATGGATGGCCCAGATGCGCCTAACGGGCACCACATGGTACCCATCCGGCACCCAAAAATTTCTCCGATACAACAAAACAGAAATAGAACACACCAACACTAGAAGAAAATCAGTTAATTTAGAAGAGAAAGCAGTAGTATTTTACATCATCAAGACTACTTTTATAGTCTTCTGGACAATTCTAAGTGGGAAGCTGCTTTCTAATCTCTTGTACTAATTAAAAGGAAAAGAGCAAACGAATTTGATGGGCTGAGGTAATTTTAAGGAACCGCTAGGTACGGTGTTGATTGGGACACAAGACAGGAGGGGTGGGCCGGAGGACTCCAATATTGCCGGTGTTTCATCATCAGATGTTCCAATTGGCCGGTGTCATTTCCTGTAGTCCAATTCTTGTATATAGAATTGGGACACAGTCATAAACATTATTGACTACCGGTACTACGTTAGATTTTTGCCGATCAAAAAAAAAAAAAGGTACTACGTTAGGTTCGTAAAGTGATTCAACAAGCTTAATAGTAAAGGCCCGTTGTATGGAATTTGGCGTTTTGTGGTTGTAGGTTGTTTGGTGTTTTACGGTGTATTGGTTGGTATCTTGCTTTTCTTTGGGTGTGATTTTCGGTGGCGTTTTTGCCAGTATGCCTATGATCTTTTTAATCTTTGTTACATTTCAAAGGTTAATAAAATCTTTTTTTGCCGAATAAAAAAAAATAGTAAAGGCCCGTTTCTCCTATTGACTAAACAGGATTTTTGATACTCTTGGCATGCCCATGTTTAATGTAAGTAACAGTAACCTTCAACAATGTTGTTGATGATACTGGCGGATGCAGGTATATATTTGATAAGAAGGGAGCGGGGCAAATGAAATTTTATTGAGTTTGGAGGGATTATACATTTTAGTAAATCATTTTCATCACGAGGACATGAACGGGGGCAAATGAAATTTTATTGAGTTTGGAGGGATTATACATTTTAGTAAATCATTTTCATCACGAGGACATGAACGTGTATATATTCTCTCTCTCTCAATATATATATATATATATATATATATATATATATATATATATATATATATATACAGATTCAATCAGGTAAGGGCGCCCTTACCTTGTTAAGGTAAGGACCTCCCATTTTCCGATCGAATTTCGATGATCCGAGCCGCTCAATGTGTTTAGAACGTGATTTTAAGGGTACTCGCAAGAAATCGGCAAAAAAAATGATCGGGAAGGGCTTTATCCGAGCAGTTTTTGTTTGTTTTTTTATCGAACGGTTCAAATAAAAACTGTTCGAATGAAGCCCTTCCTAATATTTTTTTTTGCTGATTTCTCGCGGGTACCCTTAAAATCACGTTCTGAACATATTGAGCGGCTCGGATCATCGAAATTCGATCGGGAAAAGAGAGAAAAAGGGAAGCCCTTACCTTGTTAAGGTAAGAGCGCCCTTACCTGAAGGGGACTGTATATGTATATATATATATATATATATATACAGTCCGGATCTCCTAAGGATCCCGCACGGCCTTACCGTGCGGGACTCCCCTTTCCCGATCGAATTGCAACGATCCGAGCCGCTCAAAGTGATCAGAACGTGATTTTAAGGGTACTTGCGAGAAATCAGCAAAAAAAATGATCGGGAAGGGCTTGATCCGAACAGTTTTTTATTGAATGGTTTAGTAAAAAAACTGCTCGGATCAAGCCTTTCCCGATCATTTTTTTTGCTGATTTCTCGCGGGTACCCTTAAAATCACGTTCTGCACACTTTGAGCGGCTCGGATAGTCCCAATTTGATTGGGAAAGGGGAGTCCCGCACGGTAAGGCCGTGCGGGATCCCTCATTGGATCCTAAGTGTGTGTGTGTGTGTGTATATATATTACTCTTATTAAAAAATAATCAACTTTCGTGCTAGTACGTACCATACCAATTCCGTTCTAACAAGTGTTGGATTGAGGACCAATGTTACACACACATCTCCGGGCATAAATGTGTTCGAAACCGCTTCATGCACATGGATTCACATGCATCGAACGATTCCGGATACTATGGTGTTTGAAGCTTTATTTTAAAGACGTGTGCGTAGATCATGCACTTTCTTTGGAGTGAATGGGTCAAGAAAGTTTGTTCTATGTCGAAAGACTCGAAACATGCATATTTTACATTGAACATAGATTTAGCTATTTTTATAATGACACCACATGTCTGTCCCTACATATGATCCCACAAAGGAACTCAAAATAATAATAATAATAATAATGAACTTTAGTTTAAGCATAGCATGCCATGACTTAAAAAAGAGATCCTATCAATAGTACTAATTAATGTGTCCAAAGTCTGTACTTTAGGATATCCCCTAGCTAGCCTAATTTATGATCATATTCTTTGATCTTTCTGATTTTGTTGGTCCACTTTGAACGTGGAAGGTTATACTGTCCCTAATCCATGTGGGTTGCTAAAGCTAGCTACGAGTCAGAAGGCTCATCAAGTTTATAATCAAAGGAGTTGGCCGTATCGTCATGCGACTTAGGGGTTAGTTTTCTTCTTAGATTTCACGTTCGAAACTTTTCAGGTATTATCAACTCTTTTGGGATTAATCCATACGGAGTACTTTCGCCCAAACTTTAATTAGGAGCTCTCTGCAAGTAGGTGGTAGGATTGAGCTGGTTATAAAAGAAAAGAAAAGAAGAAGAGTCTCAAGTTTATACCTTGTCATCAAAAGTAGGGTACTAGTCCCGTTATAACACTGATTTCAAGGTATATAAATTGCCTAACTTGTGCTTTATGAGTTTGTTGTATTCAATATTTTGTGGAGCAATACCATGATGACCACATTTGGGTATCGCATTTCGGATACCATGCGATGTGTCACTATTGGATTGGTAGAATGTGTTCCACTACATGACAATAAAGCACGTTGTATCAATACATTGGTGATGCCTCACGTGATACTCAAAATGTGGTACCCAAATACACGTGGTCATGAAAGTGTGAATGTACTGTATTATTTTGTGATCTATCTTGTGTCAAATTTCGTTTTAGAAATTTTGATAATACATATATGTGTTCTTCTTTTGGAGGATTTTATCGCCAATACATTTGGCATTTATGTTGTCTTTAATTGGTAGAAATGACTCAGTATTTCTAACATTTTTTTTTTTCGTATTGAAGAGCGGTTTTCGGGTCAGCTTGCGCGCATCACAAGACTAATCTCTCCAGTCCCCACCAGCTTTTCCTAACCTAAAGAATTTTTACACATGAGGTGGCCCCAAAAACTTTTTGCAGTGCAAAGGAGTCGATTTTTTAAGTAGCTAGACGGAGCAGAAAACAAGCAATGGTCATTGACTCATTGTACCTTTTTTTCTTGACCCTCGCGTGAGTTTCTTTCCTCTAGACATGCAAAGTGATTTAAATAACCAAATTTATCACTTGAATTATATAGAGTATTTAGCTTTCCTCTAGACATGCAAAGTACTGAGGCCAAATTAGTATAACCTTCTATGAACACTTGTGCAACACCACTTAAAATAGGAGTACATTTTTGGGCCATTTCTCGACCCTCTCTCCCCTTCAACCACCCCCCACCCCCCCCCATTGGGGAGAACGATAAAATTAAAGGGGGCAAGGACAAGCAAAGCTATCTGAAATCTGAAGAGAAACATTGACAAGAAACCAACAAAGAAAATGAAGCTCCTCAGACACAGCCACACCAAAAAAAAAAAAAAAAAATTCAAATTGAAACCAACCACCCAGCCCCTATAGCAATAACAAGAGACGAAGTATCGGAAAAACAACAACAAATAACCACATTACGTATCACATCCTTTCCATGTTGTTGGTTGACATTTCTCGAAGTTTAGGAGTACATATCACTCAAGCCATTTAATTTGCATTGAAAAATGAGATAATTTTACTTTAGAACTACAAGTGGGTGACTACGACGTTACGTGCGGCAACCGCGCGCTTCATTTAATTTGGACCTTAACATAAATATAAGTACCATATATATATATATATATATATATATATCAGTCCGTCTCCCGTAAAGACCACTTCATTTTAATAAAATGCGGACCTCCTTTTCCCGATTGAATTTCGATGATCTGAGCCGCTCAATGTGTTTAGAACGTGATTTTAAGAGTACTCGCGAGAAATCAGCAAAAAAAAAATGACCGGAAAAGGCTTCATCTGAGCAATTTTTGTTTGTTTTTTATCGAACGGTTCAAACAAAAACTGCTCGGATGAAGCCCTTCCTGGTCATTTTTTTGCTAATTTCTGGTGGGTACCGTTAAAATCACGTTCTGAACACATTGAGCGGCTCGGATCATTGAAATTTGATCGGAAAGTGGGAGAAATGAGTCCGTCCGCATTTTAACTAAAATGCGGACCACCTCATTTGAGACTGACTATATGTATGTATAATCCCATAAGGGATCCCTTACGGCCTCATCGTGCGGGACTCCCCTTTTCCGATCGAATTGCGACGATTCGAGCTGCTCAAAGTGTGCAGAACGTGATTTTAAGGGTACTCGCGAGAAATCAGCAAAAAAAATGATCGGGAAGGGCTTGATCCGAGCAGTGATTTACTGAACCGTTCAATAAAAAGCTGTTCGGATCAGTCCTTCCCGATCTTTTTTTTTGCTGATTTCTCGTGAGTACCCTTAAAATCACGTTCTGATCACTTTGTGCGGCTCGGATCGTCGTAATTCGATCGGGAAAGGGGAGTCCCGCACAGTAGCACCGTGCTGGATCCCTTATGGGATCCAGACTCTGTGTGTGTGTGTGTGTGTATATATATGTGTGTGTGTGTATATATCATGGAGAAAATCCTTTTTCGAAAACTGCCAAACAAGTTCATAAAACAGGTCCAAGAATTCCGCCATAACAAAAGGCGTTCTTCCTCTTATCTTCTTCTAACAGATTTCCGGCAAAGTCACAATTGCATGACCTCGATCAAACATGTGATCAATTAGTTTAATTGCCTCATAGTCTGTTGCACATATTTGTTCATGCCAATACGCAATCCCATGTTTGGTAAAGTTACTGTACTTGAAATGGAGAGAAGTTTCGGACAGCTGGTTTTGAGCTACAAGCTCGAGGTGCGACCCCTTTAGAATTTCGATAATTTATAGACTTTAGGGACCTCTCCAACTTGGGTACGTACCTTTTGTATTAGTCCAACAAATTAAAACGAGCACATCGCTAATCCAATAATGCCTTTCTCCACATCCATGAGAGAGAAGATGCCACGTGCACACACATGACTGAAGGTATAGAAAACGCATTTCGTATGCGAAATTTTCGTACGCATGACTTTGTGATTATTTCATTTTAAGTTGGTTCATCCGCAATTGTGCTCATGACTTTAAAAATATCACTGTCACATCATTTGAATAAGACTTTTTTTTGTAGACTTTTGTAGTATATAGCACGTGAGGAAACCTTGATTCTTAAAGTACCTCGTTTTGTTTGTAACGTTTTTGTGCTTAATTTGAAGCCATCACTGTCGTGACTCAAGATGATAAAATGAGGGCATTTAGGGTTGCGTTTCTGAGTTTACTAAAGGGCCAAGTACTATTTTCGACACCCATTCACATTACAAAAATGGCAGACCGGCTGCGACCTTGGACACGTGAATGCGAAACATTTACGCCATATATGTAATGCTTTACAGATGTCAGATACGTACGTAAGACGTATTTTTTTAATGAAGTGACCGATCGAGTTAAAAGCCTGTCACCCTCAACAAATAATTCACTCTGACGTCTTTCAATCGCACGGATTGATAGTACTACATTCACGGTATCGTGGTACTAAAAGATGTTACATCAAAATTATGGAGGTGATCAGCCCCTATAGTTTAGTGGAACCCTACATATCAAGGGGGCACAAATGCACATTCAAAACATCAAAAGCAGAAGAATCATATGAGAGTACCAGATTTAACATGTTGACCTAAATTGATTAAGTCCAAGTTGCTGCTGAAGTTGAAATAATTAATTATTAATAACAAGAAAATCAGAAATTTGAATCCGATTATATCACATCGTGCTACGCTTATATATAGTTATTATATGAGAATAAATTTTTTACACTGCCGGTATAAATATTTATTTCCTCCAAATCAATTACATCGCGCCACATTGCAAAACAGTGGTTCCAATCAATAAAACATGGCACAATATAATTAATTTGGAGAAAACAAATGTTTACACCGGCGGTATAAAAAAGCTAGCTAGCTAACTAGATTGAATTGCGATATTCTGGGTTGTTTGGCATATATTGAAACAAGCTAGCTAGCTAACTAGATTAGGGCATTTTATTTTGTTTTCTTTTTTTCCATAGTCAAGAGTGTCTGGGTCAGCTTACGTGCACCTCAACTAATCTCCTCCCGGGTCCAGTCTAAGGCAGCCCACGCTGGGATTAGGGAAATCACAAGAATTACTTTCTCACGGCATGACCCCGAGAATAGAACAATAGTACTCAATTGTGTGAGGAACAAACTCACCAATCAAAGCATAGAAATAAAAAGATTATTAAGGATTAGGGGTCCTTCCGCTAAAAAAGCCATTTGACTTTTTTTTTTTTGTCCATATTCAATTTTTTTTCTTATTTATTAGTTTTTCATCGATTTTTTGAGGATTATTGCTTTGATATGACGAGAGAAATTTAAGAAGTAAAAAATTACAACTGAAATCCAAATTTTTTTGAATAACGACGAAAATAAGCTAATAAGGCAATTTTTTCGTCTTTATTCAAAAAAAAATTCAATTTCGATTGTAATTTTATACTTTTTTGATTCCTCTCGACATGACGAAGCAATAATCCTCAAAAAATTGATGCAAAATTAATAAATACAAAAAAAAAAATAAATAAAAACAATAAAATAAATCACATAACTTTTTTAGCCGAAGGACCCCTTGCTAGCTAGATAAGGGCTTTCGATACATAGAAATCAAAGCATGATCAACAGTCAACGACATGGGATAGTGGGTGGTGGTGCAATCAGGGTAAGCAAATATCCTTAAGAGGACTATTACTTTCTTTTGAATCCTCTTGAAGCTTTTCCCAGGAGATTTTAAGTGCTGAGCGGGTAGCACGTGGCGGATTCTGTCGGTAATCTCAGTCATCCAAACATGATTTGGATGGTCCAAATTTATTTTCTCTCTTTTCCCTCACCCGACCACTCTCTCCTTTTTTTTCGCTCTCTAAAATTCAGACTGTTCAAAACATGTTTGGACGGCTGAGATCGCTGACGGGTAGCACGTGTGCGGTATCCGCTGGCACCAAAAACTTGTCGAAACCCAGATATCCTTAAGAGGACTACTACTGTCTTTTGTACGTAGTTGTCAACGATATGTGTTTTTGTGCCTGATTCATTTAATTCAAGATTTTTTTGAATCAAGAGACGTGTTAATCTGATCAAAAAAAGAAGAAGCCACCTTCAGGATTAGCTTTCGATCGTTGCTGATCATGTATATTGAATCTCTTTGTGTGCCCTGATTTCTTCATGAATCAGAGAGAAAGAGAGAACCCTAGTTCTTGACAACATTCATAAGGCTAAGTTCCGCTAAGGGCCTTTTTAGATTTTTGGGTTTTTTCTTGTTTTGTTCTTATTCAAATTTTCTTCGCATTTGTTAGTTTTGAGCCTAATTTTTATTGGGTTATTGATTCGTTTCATCAAGAAGAACCGACAAAGTAAAAAATTATGACATTTACCCAAAAACCAAGAACCGTGTTAAGGTTTGTCCTTATTCTAGTCCAAATACCAAGAACCGTGTCGTTTCTGAGTTAGTAATTTGTTTTTTGTAATGCAAGGTGTCTCGGGTCAGCTTGTACGCACCTCAAAAATATCTCTACAGCTCCTCCCAAAGCCTTTTCACATGCTTGCACGTGGGATGATGTGGTTATAGGAATTGCAGGTAAAGGGAATCGAACCGAGACAGCAAGAGGGAGCAAATCCGTAATAAGTCTCAAGCCAAGCCCTTGGGGCCGGGTTAAACAATGCGTACTGACCAACTAGAGAATGCGTTGCGGATCAAAAAAAAAAAACTAGAGAATGCGTTTGCTTTCACTAATTAATTGGCTGCTCTTGATTTGGTTTAGGACGTTACTGTGTGGTAGAAATAATTAGCAAATATCACTAATCACTTTGCCATTTTTGTAGAAGAAGTACAAATACTTTGGTCACTGTAATGATCCAAGAAGTCAAAAGCATCACTATTCAAATGTTACTACAATCCAAAAAAAAAAATTTATTTTTAGAAAATCTCATCATTTTCTCTGAGATTGGGGGAGAGAGAGAAAGGGGACGAGCCAATCAAAAAAAATTATTTTTGTACCTATCTGGCCATTTCTCATCCAAATACCCCAATTCAAATGAGTGATTTGACAAGAAACTCTAACCCTTTCTTTTCTTTTCCTTTGTCTCCAAATCCCTCAATCCAAAGGGGCCTAAAGGAGGAGTTGATCCTCTCGTCCCATCGTGGAACTAGATTGTCCGGTTGGAGCAATTTGGGCTCTTTTTCCAGCTTATTTTGATGATTGAAGAAGTTTATTTTTCAAAGCTCAAATTAACCATTTCGAAAATCACGTTAACCGGATATCGATTGATGAAAATTCAGAGCATATTTACCTATAAATAAAAAGATTCAAACCCAGGTTTGGAATTCATTTCTTTTAACAAACTGTGTTGCAATTATGTGTCTATCAAAGATGCAATCGATTTGATTTTTGGCATCGTAAATGTTACTGACGAGCTCTAGAATGGAACATGCGCGAGCATCAAAGTGGGTTCGGAAAGATCGCACAAAGTGCTCAACAGGACATTCCAAGTGCGCGATGAGACCGGAAATGATCCTCTTCCGTTGGTGTGTGTGTGTGTGATTCTTCGTTCTTAATTGGTGGCCCTTAGTGAGCTATGATGACATGTTTTTCGATGTTTAACCTAATTTGGTTTTGCTCAGCATCATAACCTGCATAAATAAGACAATGCTTATCTAAAAAAAGACAGTAATATTCAACTTTATTCTCATCCAATTGGATATTATCATGGAAATATAAGAAAGATTCTGGCCAAAAAAATGTAACTATTTCATCAAAGTGGGTTGAATTAACGACAGAGAAGCCTGTTTTCCATTAGTGATCATAATTCATGAGAAATAGGAGATGCATATCGGCCTGCTAGCCTGTCCTGTCCACAACCACAAGTCTTGTTATTATCTAAGGAAAATGATAGTCAATGACATGTCTTGATAATTAATATCCGCCAAGAACATGTTGAGAACATATGTTAATGCTGAAAATGTTCTTAATGAGTATTAATTATTAAAGCATGTCCTGGACCTTTATTTTCCCTATTATCTAGAGCCCAAACGAACCCAGCCCGGTCCAATGTATGTGGTGCCCCAATGAGAAATGATAATTATAATGCCAATGTTATTGTGAAGGACAAATAGAAACCCAAAGAGACATTTGTTTGGAAATGACGTAGGATAAAGTTCTCAAGTTTCTACTTGCACCATCAGAAAAGTTTCTACTTGGTAACCCTAAGGCCTCGTTTAGTTGCGCGAAAAGAATAGGAAAGAATGAAAAAATCTATTTTGTTCAGTTTTCATAAAAATTTTAGAACCCAAAAGTTCAACTTTTTCATTGAGAATCACTTTCATGCAAAATAAATCTTGCCTAAAGAAAGTGTAATTTCTTGTTTAGTCACAAAATTAGACCATAAGTAAGCTCATATGCACATCAGTGGTATTTTATTCCAATATCCAATTTGTGTCAGTTCTTTGAATATTCTTATTTTCGTGAATTTTTGTATGCCGACTCACCGAATTTATTAGTAATGTGATTTACTTATATTATGCTCACAATTTTGTCAAAACTATAGAAAAAGGTTCAGTTATTTGATCTGTTTAGTTTTGTCAAGGGCAAAAAGAAAAGAAAAAAGGAATACGAAGATTTTTTTTCTCTAGTTAATATTTGAAATATATGAAATAAAATTAAAAGGTAAACTAATTAGGACAAAGAACAAAAACAGAATTAACAACTGGAGTAAAAGAATTAATTCTGATTCGAAAAACCTAAAAGAAATTTGTGCCCCCATTTTCTCTTGTTTCTGTTTCTCAAGCCGATTTGGCTGTGTAGTCTTGTAAAACTTTTTTGAAGATAAAAAAAAAAAAAAAAACTAAAAGAATATATTCGGAACAAAAGGATCGATCCAACATGATAGAAAGTACTATTAAGGTTAAGCCCGTATTTATAGCCTCCAAAGGCCCAAATCACATGAAACGCCCAATTCACGCAAGCCAGACCCGGCCCACCAACTTCATCAACTCCTAAACGCGTGATCATCACTCACGTTTTCAATATTGCGCGGCTAGATGTAACTATAAGCGGCCAAGGGTAATTATATGCGGCTAAGTGTAATTACTAGCGGTCAAAAGACATGTAAAACGCGAAAGAATTGTGTAAATTGATCACGCTTTCAATAATGCGCGGCCAGATGTAATTGCAAGCGGCCAAGGGTAATTATGAGCGGTCAAATGTAATTACTAGCGGCCAGAAGACATGTAAAACGCGAAAGAATCGTGTACATTGATCACGTTTTCAATAATGCGCGGCCATATGTAATTACAAGCGGCCAAGGGTAATTATGTGCGGCCAAGTGTAATTACTAGCGGTCAAAAGACATGTAAAGCGCTAAAGAATTGTGTACATTGATCACGCTTTCAATAATGCGCAGCCATATGTAATTCCAAGCGGCCAAGGGTAATTATGTGCGGCCAAGTGTAATTACTAGCGGTCAAAAGACATGTAAAGCGCTAAAGAATTGTGTACATTGATCACGCTTTCAATAATGCGGGGCCAAATGTAATTAAAAGCGGTCAAAGGCAATTATGTGCAGCCAAGTGTAATTACTAGTGGTCAAAAGACATGTAAAACGCAAAAGAATCGTGTACATTGATCACGCTTTCAATAATGCGCGGCCAGATGTAATTACAAGCGGCCAAGGGTAATTATGTGCGGCCAAATATAATTACTTGCGGCTAAAAGACATGTAAAACGCAAAAGAATCGTTCACAGTGATCACGCTTTCACTATTGCGCAAAACTTCATTTTCCTTTACTTCACCTTATTTCACTGATGTGCAAAATTTCTTGTCAATTGAACACACAAATGAAAAATAAATTTCATTTTTCTTTACTTCACCTCATTTCACTTTTCCTTGGAATCAATTTACCAACAACATTTTCGACAACTGAACGGAACCTAAAGATTTGGTTAAATAGACATGAGAAAGTAAATAAGCATTTATTCTTTATGGCGTTGCGTATTGGGCCAACTATAGTAATCATTGACGGGTATTAATTATCAAAACACGTTATTGACCGTCATTTTCTCATCATTTTTCCTTCCTTTTGCCCAGTAGTAATGAAGCTGAAAGGCCGATAGCCCAGTAGTATTGAGTGGACCGTATAGTGAGGGTGAATGAACAAGGCCCATCCTCCATCCTTTCGATTGCACGACCCATTCACTTAACCCCTGTACAATTTGGTTTTTTATGGAAGTCTTTTTAGAATAATGAGTCGAGATAGATAGAGAGAAAAATTTATTGAAGAGCGTGTTGAGGACATTTTTTTTTCATTTTTTAAGAGTGCCGAGGAATTTTGAGACAAAGGTAAATAATAAATATTACTCCCCCGTTCCATTTTATTTGTCATTTTTTGATATTCGTGTCAGTTTTCATTCAAACGCTTATGAATCTTCAAAAATATACGATATGGATATTGCTTGAAAGTTCTCGATTAGATCTATAATACAAGTTTTCAAAATTATGAAAAACATTGTAGATCAGGAGATATAAGCGTTTAAAAAACGACACGAATAACAAAAATGAACAACCAAAATGGATCGACGGATGGAGTATCAATCAAAAACTTCAAATTACCTCTTTAGATTAGGCTATTGGAGGTTTCTTGCATGTACTCTCAAACAAAAAAATAAGGGACTTCAAACTAGTTAGACATTGTGAATTTCCATAAGATTTTATATTTATCTAAAAGCAACACCATAAATATCAAATTGAAAATAGAACGTTGTTAGTGAAAAGTAATGAAAAGTTTGGTTCAAAACTAGCTAGCAAAAAAACTATGAGTACACCATTTGGTGTACACCAAATTTATATCGGATTGTGTGGTAACCACCTTGGGTTCATATCTGAATTTGCAAAGACAGAAATTGATCAAAGTCTTATCTATATTCGAATAATACTTATGTTTTGTAGAAGGAAAATGATTTTGACACTTCACTTTTTTATTATGACACTCCAAAATTTATCTTTTAGTGTAAAAAATTATCCATAGCAAGACACCTAAAGACAAATTCTAGAGTGTCATTATAAAAAAAAATGGAATGCCGAAATCAATTTTTTATTTTTGTAAAAACCATTATAATAATGTTCGAAACAAAATGAACGACTCCGTCATTTGCGTGGAAACAAAAAAATAATTAGTCTGTACCATGCCATGGTGTACTCATGGTGCATGCGTTCTGTGACACGGACCTGTCACCCATTATTTACTGAACAATACTTGGCTTCCCCAGAAAAAAAGAAAAAAAAAACTAGATAATTAATGGTTGGTCCACTGATCGAGAGGTCTATAATTAATAAGGCCCCACTCAGTCTTCAACTTCCATAAAGTTTTTCAGTACGGGTGGATACTGGTCACGCAGTGCCGAACATCATCTCGGCCATTTAAATGTATTTTGAGTGTAAAATTATTAAAACACTCCCTTCAAGTCTAAACAGATATGAACCGTTCAAAAAATATTTGAACTGTCGAGATGCGTACTCGGCACCACGTGGCCGGTGCCAGCTCCGCACTGAAAAATTTCTCTCAACTTCCCCCCCTAAAAAACTCTCATCACATGAAAGTAGTAAAAGAATAAATTGCACTTTCCTCTCCGGTCTCCACCAAACGGTCCCCATCTCACATAAGTAGTAAGAACACCACCGTTAACTTGTCGTTACCAAATTCCGTACCACCTAACCGTAAGGCCGCAATACTAGTTATTTATTACTGCTCGAGTATTATTGTTGTCTGAATATATAGTTTGAGGTTGAGACTGGTAGTTGGCAGTTGCTCATCTTGGTCAAGGTAGCTAGGGTTTTAGCTCCAAAAATCAGATACTAGCTCCTACTTCACAACAAACAAGCTACTTATACAAATGTGATTGCAGAGAGAGAGAGAGAGAGAGAGAGATTGAGAGAGTGGGAGGGGGGCCGGGGGATGAATGAATTGAAAGGGAAAGAGATATATATTCAAGCAATTATATATCATGATCAGCTGTGGAGCAGAGATAGTGATGGCGGTGGTGGGGCTGTGGGCCTTTGGTTTACGGCCGTCGATGATGCGGTTTGCGGGAGAGATGATGGAAGTAATGGGGTGCGCGTTGTACCGGATAATTAGAGGCAGGCCTTCCTCTGTGCTCTCCTCTTACCTTCCTTACTCTTCCGTTTTCCTTCCAGAGTTTTACAATTACTACTAGCTACTGATCCCATGTTTGTAAAAGAGAGAGAGAGACAGAGAGAAATATTAACCCCAAATCTCTCTCTCTCTCTAACTATGGACTCAGAAATAAGCTGACTTGACATGAGAAATAGTCAAAATAGTTCGTGACTTGATTTTTGATTTTGCTTAATTTCAGCGGTTTTGACCAACTTTAGTTTCTTCTTCTAGTCTAATTTATTCTTGTCTCCCGGACCAGTGACCACGCCGGCCACATATTGCTCCAAGACACTAACAGTACCCACACGTTTTCGTGGGGTTCGTGACTAATAAGTGTATGAATTTCATATAAACGTGTGGCCGACGCTATTGAGTAATTCGTTGTTTTCTCGGTAACCGAATAGTGTACGTCTGGGCATTGAGTAATTCTAGTTGTTCTTCTAAACCAGTTCATGTATAATATGGAGTATATATCTATGACTATTTCTTTTTCTTTTGGACAGGTTATTTACATAAGTGATTGCACTTCCGCTATATTATTGATCGAACTATATGCTAATGACAATAGTCAAGTTGTGTCCTCTAAATGGTACTCCTTCCGTCCTGATTTGTTTGTTCACTTTTAGACTTTTGTTTGTTCACTTTTAGACTTTTTCACGTCCCAGAATATTTGTCCGTTTGATTTTTTAATGAACTAAACGTTCTTTTTACCCTTGCTTTTTTCAAATAAAGTAACTTTTTTAAAAAGTTAAAAGGGTAAATATTGAAAAATTGAATGCTTTTAGGTGTAATAATTATGTTTCCTAAAAAAGTTGTGGATTCTCAAAAGTGGACGTCAAAAACAAATTGGGATGGAATGAGTAGTTTTTTCGTTGATCGATTTGAGAAGAATGACCTGTCTAAATATCCGTAAAAACATGAGCTCTTCTTACTCCTTGTTTTTTTTTTTTCTCCCTTTAATATCTTTCCAGTTTAATTTTTCGTTTTGCCACGACGCCCCTGCCTAGCACAGTTACGCTTCATGAGGCGCTTATCAAGAAAAATATATTATTCCTACTGCTTGGCATGTTAACTATTGGGGAAAATGTAAAATTTCGCATAAAATGTCGATGCATGAATATCAATAACACGGTCCATACCACCTCGGCCCATACACCAAACTATATATGTTAGGCTCATCTTAATACGAATATATAATCTAAGAATCTGTTTAGAACTTGAGGAAAGAAATGGAAAGTAATAACGGGAAGTCTTTTATGGCCTATTTGGATGGGTATTATAAAGGGGTGTTGTGTTATCCCCCTTTTAACACTTGAGACCCACCCTTATACCCCATTTGGTAGTCAAACGTGGAGGGGTATTCCCTTCACCCCGTGTTCCACAACACCACCTAATACCGCCTGAGGGGGTGTTGGGGATGGGCTACCTTCGACCAGTCGCTATGGGATCCCCCCAAATTCTCCTCTTTTTCGGACGAATCTACCCCTCCTAATCCCCCTTTCCCAACCCGAGGTACCCATTTTACATCATCCATCCTTCTTTATACCCTCTATTAATCCTCTATCCAAACAAAGTATTATTTAATCCCCATTCTCTAATACCTCATCCAAACAATCTACTATTTAATACCCCCTCCATAAACAGCGCATCAATGTGAGTCATTCTTTATTAACTAATACCTCCTACTATCCAATCCATCCTTCTTATATAACACCTCCAAACCTAATCTCGCATCCAAACGAACCCTTACTATTATGGGCTGTATGTTTTCTAGTGTCGGGAGAAGAGAAAAGAAAATTAGTTGCAGTAAAGTAATTGAAAAACTTGACAAAGTCTCTTGAAGAATTGGTAAAAAGAAAGGGAAATTAAGAAAAACGAGCGCTAATGGGTAATGGTAGCAACTGAAAGTAGATTTGAATTCAAACCGCTGGAGAAAGTTAGTTACAACCGCCCAATGTTCTTTTACTACTACTACTAGTATTTTTCCCGTCTTTCTCTTGAAAGTATCAAACAAGAGAAAGTCACTTTCCTTTCATTTTCCTGGTCACTTTCCTTTCATTTTCCTTTGACCCTTTTAGTGCGGGAGTACCGCACTAAAAAGGTGAGTGCGCATTTGATCCGTCCATCTGTATAATTAATGGTCCGGATTTTAAACAGTTTTGTCTGTGTTCCTATGAATTTAACTTAAATTTGAAAATTGTCCTTATTTGACTTTTTTTCGCATTTGTTAATTTTGTACCAAACTTTTATGGGTTGTTGATTCGTCTCGATGAGAGCAATTAGAAAAGTAATTTTTTTTAAACTTTTACCCAAATATTTTTAGAAATAACCACTTTTTAGTCCAAAAATTCACTTTTGGCCTAAAAAGTGGTTATTTTTCAAAATATTTGGGTAAAAGTAAAAAAAAATTACTTTTCCGATTCCTCTCATTGAAACAAATCAATAACCCACAAAAGTTTTGCGCAAATAAATGCGAAAAAAATTCAAATAAGAACAAAATTCACGGATTTAGGTTAAGTTCATAAGAACGGGGGCTAAAATGACTTTTTGAACGACTTGGATTGCGCACTATAACTCTATAGTGCACCCCTGCACAGTTCCCCGATTCCATTCGCTCGCTTGCTATTAAGTTGGTAGAATCACTAGCTATTAAGCTAGGGGAACGGAAAGACCTTAAATCTTAGTAATTCACACCATGTGGATGCATGCAATTTGAAGTCTTGTCTAGAAGTGTTCATAATTCCTACATGAAGTACAATATTTGTCTTGAAACTTGACTACATTTAGGTCCATATATGACTCGCACATTTTCAGACTACCAAAGAAAATTCAAATATTTTCTTGTTCCCTATTTGAACAAGATAGGTGTTGAGAAATGCACGGAGCTACACACGCACAACACCTGAAAAAAAAACCCAAGAGCGTAAACTTATATAACAAACAAAATTTTTTACCACGGCCCAGTCATAGTCCACACACCAGTTTTCACTATGTATTACATGAATAACATTAGCTATTGCGTATACAATTATATAGGGCAAACTTCACTTACATCGACCCCCTTTGGTTTGGTCGATGTACGGACGGATTACTTGAACTTCATTTTGTTGCACATATAAATTCCATGTGGTTGTGGACCTATATATGTGCATTGTTAGGTTTTCCATTCAAACTAATTGAATGTGCAACTCGCACCTCCGGGGCGAGAGTAATGAAATAAATTATGACAAAACACCCTCTTATACTCTTTAAATTTACAGAGCATAGAAGATGAATGTATAAACTATGTAGGTTCTGATTGCTATATTCAAGGGTCACGTGCGTCGTTTTATGTATATTCCTGCCATTTGATTTCGTTTTTTTGCTCCGAAGCACATTTCATTCATATATAAATGCCTTTCAACACTTACAAGATTTTCATCCGATTACAAAGAAAGGGAATCACAACCAATCCCATAAGCTAAAGATAGAAAAACACAAAGTGACAAAACTAAATGTCTAGTGCCTATTTCACGTCATTTGATTAATCTAGCGAACTGACCGCCGGTTGCTAATTAAGCACAGAACAATAAGGCACCCTACCGAGTCTCTCTCTCTCTCTCTCTCATGTTGAAGAAGATTGAGATTTGCAGGAAGTTGATCGAGTCCCTTTAGATGTCAGATTGATGTTTCAGATTAGTGCTGATTTCAGATAGGGGTTCAATGGAGAAGTATTTTGGAGAACCCTATTGTTGGGTATATATGTAAAACACGCATGTATATAAGTATTAATTTGTAGTATATGAGTATTTGAGCACTTATGTAAGTACAATACGCGTATATAGGTACAGTGTTCGGATACTTGCGTCCACAAACCACATGGAATTTATGTGCTACAACGGGATTCATCCGCCCATCAACCAAACCACAAGGTGTGTGAAGTTTGCCCAATTGTATGACATCACTGATTACCGTAATATCCCTGTACATCCCCGGGTTGAACTTTGAATAGCAAATCAAACTTCAGTAAATCCAACACAAGGATTAGAGGTATTGTTAAATTTCTGGAAGGTTTTCAATTTAAAACTAATTGGTAATAGGATTTGGATTATGCGGAGTATTAATTAATCAAGTTTGAGTGGTTTAAGTGAACGGTGTGGGATAGTAAAATCCAACACTCTCTCCCACGAGTAGCCCGAATGCACGTAAAGGTATGATTGTTGAAGTGAGGCGATTGGCTCAGGCAAAAACTCGAACACATGATTAGGTGATGCTACCTAAAACCTAACTTTGATACCATGAGTTGTTAGAGGGTTTTAACATTAAATCTACTCTATTGGTCATAGATAGAGTAGTCTGTAGATTATATTAACCAAACTTGGTGGCTTAATTAAGTGAGCGATAAAAGATAAAGTATAACAAGAATTCGAACAAACTCAAACTAACTCTCTTTGCTTTGGACAAATACCAAATGAATTCATTCTCAAGAAAAAAGAAGAAGAAGTGAAATGATCATCATAGACAAAGTGGAAAGCTAACTGATTTCTTATTTAGAAAATTAATTTCACATTCTACAGAGGTCTGTGACAATTCACGTTAATTAGTACATCTGTGCCCATAACCTTTGCTTCTTTTCTACAAATGAAAGCAAATCAATATAATCATCATCATCTATTCTAACCTAAAAATGAAATAAAATACTTTAACAGTTTTATTAGTGAGATGGAAAATATACCAGAAATAAAATAAAATAAAATAAATGGTCTTAATTAGTTCTCAACTACAAGTAATCGAACTACATCCGCGGCCAAAAGCACTGCTAAAGATCTCGAAAACAGCTGCCGCCGGAGACCCACGAGTACTTTAAACGACGTCGTCCTCAGTATTGCTTCACTATTGGCGAAGCCTGAGCAACGTCCGGGAAAGAGATTCCGGTACTCCGGCGTCGGAGTTGCTCTTCCTCCTGGACTTCCATCAGGCTATCTATCACCATGTCAGCAACACTTGTTACCGCATCCGACCAGTTCCTACAAAAAACATAAACACAAACCATAATGTTAGAATTTTCAGTTTTCTAACTCGGGCATCCGATTGTCATGGTTCTTGTTTTTACGTGTATTGAATGCCAATATCCTTGAAAAATCATGAAATTAATAGGAGGGACGAATGATTATCGTTTGGGGTACGTTTTTCGTTATGGGGTACGTTTTTTGTTATGATGCCTTGTACTTTATATCATTTAATTTAATCATTGTAATTTTACTTTGATTAATCAAATTTTCTTTGATGTTCACAAAAAATAAGAGGGACGAACGATAGAGCTCTTACGGTCAATCTTAGCTAAAATGAGGCAAAACGATAACTTGCAAAACAAATTTTCTCACTCGGGCATCCGATTGCCGCGGTTCTTGTTTCCATTTGTATAAAAGTGTACTTATCGAAAATTTTGTTTTCATATCTTATTGTTGTTACAAAAATGGTTTTTTTTTTTGATTGGTGAATGTTTTTTTTTTTTGAAAGGCTTGATTGGTGAATGTTAGTATTGTTAGAATATATAGTAGATGGACTCAAGTCACTTAACCCACCCATTAACGGAATCAAACGTGACCCCGACGGTGAACTTAGCCTCTTCAAGAGCTGCTTTGAACCTTTTCACCCCCATCTCGGGAATACTCCCCGTGTCCAAAACCCTCAGCTCTGATGGCTTGATGTCGCAAAAGAGCGGAACGATCTTCTTCTTGGACTCCATAAGAAGAGCCAGCTCGTGAAGGCAGAAGTACGACTCGCAGTAACGGGGCGAAAACACCGTGACGCCGACCTTGCAGTCCCTTATCGCTGCATCGATCTTCTCAAACAGCTTGTCCCCGGGTTTCATGTTCTTGTTGTCCAAGAAAGGCCGGAGGTTCAGCCAGGAGAGGTGGTCGTAGAGCAACGAGGTCACCGTCCGCTTCGTGTCGATGCCCCGGTGGTTGATGAAGACGTCGCATGGCATTCGGATCGGCCGGCTCCGTTGGTTGAGAACTTGGCGTTGTATCAAGCTCATGGCTCTTGAGCTATGGTTCATGGTTTTTGTTTTTGGTATTGTTTTGGAAGAATCTCTCTCTCTCTCTCTTTGGTAAGCTGTTTTCTGTTGTGATTATGGCGATTGTACTTGTGCATGTTACGTTGGTTAGGTGCTACTTAAATAGGGCTATCAAAACCCTAATAGGGGTCTTGATTTTTTTTCATTTTTAGTCAGATCGAGAAAATTTCAGTTTACTAAAAAAAGGAGATGTATAAACGTTGAACGTGAATTCGATAAGCGTGTAATTTGACAGAAGACACAGGAAACGACAAATATCTTTGACTTTTTTTGCCAAAAAAAAAAGAGGTCACTTTTGGCCTAAAAAGTGATTATTTCTCAAAATATTTGGATAAAAGTAAAAAAAAAAATTAACTTTTCCGATTTCTCTCATTAAGGCGAATCAATAATCCACAAAAGTTTGGCGCAAAACTAAGAAATGCAAAAAAAATTCGAATAAGAACAAAATTTTCAAATTTATGTTAAATTCATAAGAACGTAGGCTAAAATGACTTTTTGGACAACTTAAATTATGCACTGTAACTCTCTAGTGCACCCTTGCACAGATCCCCGATTCCATTCCCTCGCTCGCAATTTTTTTTTTTGCTCGGCAAACGAAACTTTTTATAGAAACTCGAAAGGGTACATCGAGGGTAGAACAAGACAAACGAAAACAGTGACTAGCCCATCCAACAAAAAGTTAGACAGCCACTACACCTCAACAAAAACTACAATTTGAGCTTACGAATACCGTCAAGAAACAATTTAAACTCCTCCACCGAATAAATTTTGATTCCGAACTTGGTCTTCATCCACAATGCGACTCTAGTTTTCACCAATTCTCCTACTACCTCAACACTCAAATTTGCATTGTTAAAGACGAGGTCATTCCGGGCTAGCCACAAAGACTACAAAGTGGCATAGAAAGACACTTCCCATATATTTTTCTCCAGATTCCTAAACCCGCTGTCAAACCACCATATAGCTAAATTTGCCAACGAATTAGGACAAACCCACGAAACATGCCACAAATCCAAAATTAGAGACCAAATATTCCAAGAGAATATACAGTGCAAGAAAAGATGATCAGGAGTTTCGAGATGCAAGGAACACAAAGGGCAGGAAACTGTTTGGCCCTCTTGAATGATATTCCTACTGAAGAGCTCTGATCGTGTTGGGGCCCTATCCTGAATCGCCAGCCACGAAAAAATTTCCACCTTAGGAGGGCAAAGATTTTTCCACAGTGAGCCCAAGAGTTGGTTCCGAGAATGACCAATCTCTTCCCATTGGTGGTAAACTGACTTGGAAGAAAAGCGTTTATCGGTAGTCCAATTCCATTGAAGCACATCCCTCTTGGTCCGATCAAGTGTTACCAAAGCCAGTCTTAGATGTAATTCCTCAGATAGGTTAGTCTCCCACACATTCAACCACCTCTTTCTAAATTGTAGCTTCCATTGCATATTCCCTGACCTTTCCTTCACTGACCAATCTCTTCCCTCGCTCGCTATTTAGTTGGTAGAATCACTAGCTATTAAACTAGGAGAACGGAAAGACCTTAAATGCTAATTCACACCTTGTGGATGCATGCAATTTGAAGTCTTGTCTAATTAAAATTGTTCATAATTAATTCCTACATGAAGTATAATATTTGTCTTGAAACTTGACTACATTTGGGTCCATATATGACTCGCACATATTCAGACTACCAAAGAAATTCAAATATTTTCTTGTTCCAAATTTTTTTTGACCAACCAGAAAATACATATAATATATATAAGAAAACATTACAACAAAATGGACACTATCGGTCCGAAATCATAGAGAAAACAAAAATCAAAATACAAAATAAAAAAAAAACATACAAAACAAACCAAAAACCGCCTGGAGCCAAGACATCGGAGTCGAACCCGTCAAGCACAATCGTGAAGGGGGGTTAGAGTGGCCAAGACTGGAGTGGTCATAAGGTATAGACACAGAACAGACTCTCCTGGATGGACCCGTCGCACCAACTTGAGCTCGTTCCGAATTTGAACAAGCTAGGTGTTGAGAAATCTGCCGAACTACAACATGCCCAATGCGGGGAAAAAAAAAACCAAGGAGTGTAAACATAACAAACACATAACCGTTGGCTTAATTACTTTTTTGGTCCCCAAAGTATTTCCGTCGTGCCACTTTGGTCCCCAATATTTCAATTGTAAACATTGCATCCCCAACGTATTAATTTTGTGTTTAAATGGTCCCTGGAGGTCACGCCGTTCATTCCCTCCGTCAAAATGAAGGGCAAATTTGGCATTTCACCACCCCCATAGCTTTATTTTCTTTTTTTGGTCCCCAAAGTATTTCCTCCGTGCCAGTTTGGTCCTCAATATTATACCAATTGCCAGTCAGGAGTGGTGGAACCGTGGAAGGACATGATGTGGAGGTAAGGGGTGGTGGAGACAAGGATACACAGATCTGCGAGTTTTGATAAAGTACTCCTGTCGACACGACACAACACAAGTGCGGGATACGTACGGGACCCGGCAAAAAAAAAATCGTCGCCGCAGTCGTTGTAGAACGACGTTCTTCTACTGCGCAGTTTTTTTCCCTCCTTTTCAATTAGGGTTTATTTTATTTGTGGGCTTTAGGGTTTGTTTTATTTCTTTGGGGTTGTAAAGTTGGGTTTTGGCCATCGCTCTACAAACCTTCTTAAAAAATAAACAACTTGTTTTACATTTTTAAATTTAAAAATAATGTAAATAAAAAATAATTTTTTGTTTTTATTTTTTTTGCATCGTTCAAAAGATCTCAATGAGATCTATCAAACAAAATCTATATTGCTAAAAAAATTATTTACATAAACACATTATTTTTGAGTTTGAAATTACCTTTTTAAAAAATAAGTACTTATTTTTCTGTATTTTTGTGGGGCTCGAAAGTGGGTCCCACATGACATGCGGTGGACAAAAATGTGGTGGGCGTATCAATCCTGTAAAATAAATGGGCCTTCATTAGCCTTTTGATGGGCTTTTATTATACTTTGATGACAAAACAAAGGAATAAAATGTATTTTGGATTTTTCATACATAAACTATCTATCTTGTTATGGAAATTTACAAATATAAAAAGATATTTCAAAAAAAAGTTATTTAGCGTATCTCTGCACATGCGTCTAAATCTAGCTCCATATCCACGTATTCCCAATTTTTGAATTTTAGGTATCCGACCCTTAGATATGCACTTGCACCCGATATGTGCACCTGTCTCCATGTAACATAAGATGGAAGGGGTGTTGCAGTAGCTGGGGAAATACGAAGTTTACAATTGGTACATTGGGGACCAAAATGGCACGGCGGAAATACTTTGTAGACCAAAAAAGAAAATAAAGCTATGGAGTGGTGAAATACCAAGTTTGCCCTTCATTTTGACGAAGGAAATGAACGCCGTGACCTCCAGGGACCATTTAAACACAAAATTGATACGTTGGGAATGCAATGTTTATAATTGAAATATTGGGGACCAAAGTGACACGACGAAAATACTTTGGGGACCAAAAAAGTAAATAAGCCCATAACCGTTCCCCAATGCAAATATTTTCATTATGTATTACACGAATAACATCAGTTGCTGCGTATAACAATTTCATAAGGCAAATTTCACATACATCCTTTTTGGTTTGGTCGATATGCGGACGGATCCCCTGAACTTCATTTTGTAGCACATATAAAAACAAAACACCCTCCTAGGCTCTTTAAAACTTTACAAATAAAAAAGCATAGGAGATGAATGTATATAGGGTCTAATTGCTAGATTCAAATATTTTGGCACGTGCGTTGTTTATCAACTCAAGTGCCAAAAAGGAGAGGTGAAATTAAGACAACGTATATTTTTTCCTTAAGAAAAAAGATTTTATTAATCTTTGGAAATGATATAAAGATTACGGAGCACATCGACAAAAAGCCACCCGAGAATCAAATCTAAAGAATGGCAAGATGTTGACCGAAACCCCACAAATTAACAAGACCGAAAGACCACATGCCCTAGGAACACCAACACCTACAACCGAAAACCAAAAGGGCCTCGAACCAAAGACCTAGCCGCCGCACTGAAACGGAGACCCAAGCCGGATCACCCTGCTCCAAAAGAACCCTAGCACCGCTGCCTAAGAAAATCTCCTTCTGCCGCCAAGCGGCTGCCACAAACCAACTCCTCGAAATTAAAAATTCAGAGAAAGAGAAATTAAGACAACGTATATGAGGGTGGTCAACAGTACAGACCAACAGAAGTATAAAATTTAAATTCCATTGGTCTCACCATCTTGTAAAACTCCGCAATCCTTCCCAACAGCTTCTGAGAAATCAAAGTAACGAATCCTCCGACTTAATCAAGCCAAGACCGAAACTGATCAACAGAAATGAATGTATGTAGGGTCTGATTGCTAGATTTAAATCTGTCACGTGCGTACGTTGTTTATGGCCCATAACCGTTCCCCAATGCAAACCCGGCCACCATTGACCAAAGTAAAAATCTAGACACTCTCTCTCTCTCTCTCTCTCTCTCTCTCTCTCTCTCTCTCTCTCACACACACACACACACACACACACATTCATGTTGAAGAAGATTGAGATTTGCAGGAAGTTGATCATCGAGTCCCTTTGGATTTCAGATTATGTTGATTTCAGATTGGGGTTCAATGGAGAAGTATTTTGGAGAGTCCTATTGTTGGGTGTGTAAAACACTCATGTATATGTATTTGTACGTGTATGCGTATATGAGCACTAACATAAGTATGGAAAGAGTCTACAATACACACCCCTAAAAAGTGTGTACCATATGCATCTATTTTATGGTCTATTCATAACATTTTAGTGTATTTAGTAAATTTTGTTCTAGAACTCATAATCTTTCAACAATACGATTCGTAATATTTTCATTATGATTCATAACATTTTGATGCATCTCGTAGCTTTTATACTAAAAAATTACAACTTTTTAGCAACACAATTCGTAATATTTAGGATTCGTAACTTTTATACTAGAATCGTAATTTTTTTACAATATAATTCATAACATTTTCTCTATGAATCATAATATTTTCGGGGTGCATATGATGCACACTCAATTAATAAGAGGTGTGTATTGTAGTCTTTCCTGTAAGTATGATATGCGAATGTAGGTATAGTGTTCGAATAGTTGCGACACGAACCACAAGAAATTTATTGGGATTTCGTTCGTTACTTTTGGCATCTGGTTGTCGGAATGCTGACTGATGATCAAGGGATCGCCGTAGTGGTTTGTGAGACTCTGGAGTGAAAACCTGTGAATCTAAACCTCTTGATTATTGTCTCTGTTTTAGGATTGATAATCCTCTTTGATTGTATGCTTATTTCGTATGAATAAAATCTCCAATCACTTTTGCAAAAAAAAAAAAAAAAAAACAAGGAATTTATATGAATTCATTCGCACATTGACCAAACCACAAGGGAGTGTGAAGTTTGCCCGAATATATCACATCACTGATTACCGTAATATCCCTGTATATCCCCCAGGTCGGACTTTAATAGTTAGCGATGCACAAATTAAACCGAATCAAACTTCAATAAATCCAACACAAGGATTAGGGGAATTAATTTTTTTTGAAGGTTTCCAACCTAAAACTAATTGGTAATAGGTAGAGTACCATTTAGATTATATTAATCAAGTTTCAGTGGTTTAAGTGAGCGGTGTGAGATAGTAAAATCTAACACTCTTCCCCACGTGCAGCCCGAATGCACGTAAATATATGATTGTTGAAGTGAGGCGATTAACTCAGGCAGAAAACTCGACCAATGATTAGGTGATGCTACCTAAAACTTAACTCGACCAATGTTTTACTAACAACTCGACTATGAGTTGTTAGAGGGTTTCAACATCAAATTTACTGGTCATAGGTGGGGAGTAGTCTGTAGAATATATTAACCAATTTTTTTTTTATCGGCATTTTATTAACCAAACTTGGTGGATTAGGTGAGCAATGACAGATAAAATCTAACAAGAAGTAAAGCAGAATCAAATAAGGATAATTGAGCACGTTAACGAAGAATCCGAACTAACTCTCTTTGTTTTGGACAAATACCAAATGAATTCATTCTCAAGAAAAAAAGAAGAAAGTGAAATGATCATCATAGACAAAGTGGAAGCTAATTAACTGATTTCTTATTTAGAAAATTAATTTCACATTCTACAGAGGTCTGTGACAATTCACGTTAGTACATAGATCTGTGCCCATAACCTGTGCTTCTTTTCCACAAATGAAAGCAAATCAATAAAATCATCTATCCTAAAAAATGAAATTAAGTACTTTTACAGTTTTATTAGTGAGATGGAAAATATACCAGAAAAAAAATAAAATAAATGGTCTTAATTAGTTCTCAACTACAAGTTTCAGTTCTTAATTGTAGTGAAAAATCGAACTATATAGCAGCGGCCAAAAGCACTGCTAAAGATCGCGAAAACCGCTGCCGGAGACCCACGAGTACTTTAAGCGACGCCGTCCTCAATATTGCCTCGTTATTTGCGAAGCCTGAGCGACGTGCGGGAATGAGATTCCGGTTCTCCGGCGTCGGAGTTGCTCTTCCTCCTGGACTTCTACCAGGCTATCTATCACAATGTCAGCAACACTTGTTACCACATCCGACCAGTTCCTAAAAAAAAAAACATAAACACAAACCATAATGTTAGAATAAGAAATGGCATTACTTCATCGCTTTGTTCCTTTCTAGTTTTCTAACTCTGCCGGGCATCCGATTGTCGTGGTTCTTGTTTCTAAGTGTCTTTCAATGCCAATGTCCTTCAAAAATCATGAAATTAATAGGAGGGACAAATGATTGTCGTTCGGGATACGTTTTTTCATTGGTTATGATGTTTTGTACTTTCTATGCTTTTACTCATTGTAATTTTACTTTGATTAATCAAAAACAAATTAATTTTCTCACTCGGGCATCCGATTGCCGCGGTTCTTGTTTCCATTTGTATAAAAGTGTACTTATCGAAAATTTTGTTACTGTGGTCAGAACCAATTCTACAAAACACTTCACAGAATTGGGTTTTGTCAACAAAAATGCTCATTGTTTTCATATTTTATTGTTGTTACAAAAATGGTTTTTATTTATTTATCCGTGAATGTTAGTATTGTTAGAATAGTAGATGGACTCAAGTCACTTAACCCACCCTTTAACGGAATCAAACGTGACCCCGACGGTGAACTTAGCCTCTTCAAGAGCTGCTTTGAACCTTTTCACTCTCATCTCTGGAATACTCCCCGTGTCCAAAACCCTCAGCTCTGATGGCTTGATGTCGCAAAAGAGCGGAATGATCTTCTTCTTGGACTCCATAAGAAGAGCCAGCTCGTGAAGGCAGAAGTGCGACTCGCAGTAACGGGGCGAAAACACCGTGACGCCGACCTTGCAGTCCCTTACCGCGGCATCGATCTTCTCAAACAGCTTGTCCCCGGGTTTCATGTTCTTGTTGTCCAAGAAAGGCCGGAGGTTCAGCCGGGAGAGGTGGTCGTAGAGCAACGAGGCCACCGTCCGCTTTGTGTCGATGCCCCGGTGGTTGATGAAGACGTCGCATGGCATTTGTATCGGCCGGCTCCGCTGGTTGAGAACCTGGCGTTGTATCAAGCTCATGGCTCTTGAGCTATGGTTCATGGTTTCTGTTTTTGGTATTTTTTCGGAAACCCTAGCTAGGAATCTCTCTCTCTCTCTCTCTCTCTCTCTCTCTCTCTCTCTGTGGTAAGCTGTTTTCTGTCGTGATTATGGCGATTGTACTTGTGCGTGTTACGTTGGTTAGGTGCTCCTTAAATAGGGCTTTCAAAACCCTAATAGGGGTCTTGTTTTTTTTCGTTTCTAGTCAGAGAAAATTTCAAGTTTATACTAAAAAAAGAAAATGTACAAACGTTGAACGTGAATTCGATAAGCGTGTAATTTGACAGAAGACACAGGAAACAACAAAAATCTTTGACTCTTTGAACAGGCCTTTATAACGCCCTTGGGAAGTTCGGTTGACGGGTAAATTGCGTTATCTATCCCTGTAGTTTTAACAAGAGTTCAATATGGCACTGTAACTTGGAAGATACTGTAGTAATTATATGGAGTGAAATCCACACATTTTAGGGTGAAACTCATATCGGTTTGTTGAAAAAGACCATTTGAAATATTGTTCTATGTGTAAAGAATAATTTTACCCACCCTAAAAACCACATGAGCTTTTCCCATGTGTAATTGTAGCCGTAGAAATACACCACATTTTCGCTTGTTGTTCTGACTTCGGTTTCCAATTGGCTCCTCACCAACTATGTTTTCTAATTCTTTTCCTAGGCCTAAGATAACATATGGTTGCCGAGGGTCAGGTGCCAACCTAATGGGGATGCCGATTTCTCTGTAATAATGTCTGATCTTAGGTCTGTTTAATTGTTGTATCCATTGTTTTAATGTTTCAATGATTAACAGTAAATTCCTTTTTGCCAAGCCTAAAAAAAATTGTAACAATGTCCAACCACGGTGAAAAAGAATTGAAGTGTGAAGCTAAAAGTTGGTCAAATTGAAGCACCATGACCTAAGTAAAATGTTGAAAAAACTACAGGACCAGATGGCGTAATTTCCCTTCAACGGCCCTTCAAGTACGGATTCTCTAGGTGTCTCGATAAATTTTGGGGAATGCTAGGTACAAAAAAACTTACCTTGAAAGTACTCCGAAAACAGCAATCGATGGTTGAGAATCACTTTGATGATTGTGTCACACATATCAAAGTAATCTCAACCACTAGTTGATCTTTTCGGGGTAGTTTCGGGGTAAATTTTCTTTATTCCTAGCATTTCTGATAAATTTTTTGGTCCTGAGCGTATCCTTCGGTGATGCCAATCGTATTTTTTATTTACTCTTTTTCCTCACCCCATCACTCTCTCTCCTTTTTTCTTCACTTTAAAATTCGGACCGTCCAAAACATGTTTGGACAACAATGATCGCCGATAGAGTACCATGTGGGTGGTACCCACCTGACAAAAAAAAAAAAAACATATCGTGTGTCTCGCCTTCTCTGTATGCACAGTACTATAAAGGGATAGAGAACTCCTCCATTGGCCGACCAACGTACCACTTTTTCCAATTTGATGCCGGGGGCGGCTGAATTGTATTGTCTCTGAAAACTGTAGTACTCGATCAACTATTAGTACTAATTCTTTTGTAGTATGTTGCGGGGAAATTAAGGATTTGATTGAACAGAAATGTGTAAGCGTATACCGATTCTTCAGTATCTTGCGAAGAACGTAAGAATTATTTTTAACAGAAATGTGTAAGCGTATACAAATTTACATTTTTATATTTTCCACCTAATTAGTACTCCGACTAGTGTTCTACCGTGGATGGCTCGCCTTTAACCTGACCGGATGAGAAAATAGTCGAGGTGCAGGTGAGCGACCCTGACACTCTGGATGGTCAGGCAAAAATAAATAAAGAAAACTAGTGTCCCACAATGCATTCGGAACAATAAAAATTGCTAGATGGGATTTGTGCGAATCTGATCCATCCATTTTTGAATTTTGAACTATTTTAATTGAAAGACTGCTGAAACCATAGATTTTGCCTTACAATCTAGTTTTTTTGGGTAATAAGTGGAGACAGAAATAGAGAAATAAGAGTGAAAATTTATTACGTACCGTGTGCAAAGAGGAAAATTTGAGTCTAGAGTCCCAAAACGAACATGACCATATGTCGTGGCAATGAAAATCGCTTTTGCCGATAAAAAAATGAAAATTGCTTTTCTATGCGTTGTTGTAATCATCCATGTAGATATGACCTTAGGGAGTGTTCGGACAAATAAGCCAAAGTGGCTTATTTTTTGTCCTTATTTAAATTTTTTTCGTATCACTTGCCTTATTCTCATTTTTTTTGGGATTATTGCATCTTCATGACGAGAGGAATCTAAAAAGTATAAAATTTTGATCGAAATCCAATATTTTTTGAATAAAGACGAAAAAAGTGACTTATTGGCTTATTTTTGTTTTTATGTGGGTTTGTTTGGCTTATTTTTGGCGGAAAGCCAATGGCTTTTTTAGAAGAACAAGCCCTTAGTCACATAATAACCCTTGAAAATATCATGAGTTCCCACTCCCAATTCTTAACTCTGCGCTCGAGCTCTAATCCTCATGCTTGCAAATTTTAGTAATTTAGGATGTGTGTCAAAGTCGCTTTCACGTTTGTGCTTCTGTCGACGCCTGTGAATGCGAATTATCGGAACATAATAGTACGGTGAACAAGTGGTTTCGGAATGACCGTACCTTTTTCTTCAGCTTCGTTGTTGTGGTTTCAGAATGACCTCAGCTTTTCTGAGATCGAAGACAACCGTGGGGATCCAGCAAGGTACGTAGGTCGATCGGAGGAGTCGATGGCAGACTATTGAGGTATTGTTTATTTTTTCTTTTTTTTATCGGCAAAATATTTATTAAGGAGTGTTTTCCAAGTTTGTCTGGTTGAAAGATGGTGTTTGAGTGTTGACCCCACCTCGTAACAAACGAGGTTTTGGGCCGTGAGGGTGTATTGTTAGCTGGGTTACATTCGCGTTTTGGGTGTTTTACGATTTTTTTGCATTTAACTTTTAGTTGGATTTTCCTCTTCTGCTTCCGACTTGAAAAAACCTTTTTCAAGTTTTATTGAATAGAATGTTACTTTTGCCGATTAAAAAAATTTATTTTGGGATGAAAAAAATAGAAAGATGGACAAAAGAATGGGACGGAGGGAATGACGTTCAACAAAAATTACCAAAAGGCAGAATACATGAAACGTAGTAAACCAAAAGGACTCCGCCGGCCAACTCCAGTAAGGTGTAAACGATCATCACCAAAATCAGATTTTGCCAATACAAATTGTTGAAAATACATTCAAAAAATAAATACTAATTTCAATCAACGTATACAATTCGTAGCATATATATCTTAATCTATGGCTATAAATGCATGAAAATTATTTATCCCTGTCCCTATCCATTAAAAAGACAAAATATTATTATAGAAAACAATTATTACAAATAACATTAATTTTCTCAAAAAATCTTGGCAAAGGGACTTGCGTGATTTCAAATTGTTGACAAAAAAGTTACTATATTTCTAAAGAAAATTTGAAGCGTGAGTAGGGCGGCCGTCCAAGTCTATCGGCCTCTTGGTCTGTCCTTACATAAATCGACACATGTAGTTTGAAAACATGAAGTATAGTCCTAAAATTAGTTTTTTTTTTTTAATCATATCAACATTGAACAAACCTTAATTAGGCATCGTTCCGCTAACTAAAATAAGTACTTATTTTTCAAATAAGTTCTTATTTTTTGAATTAAAAGTTATGTATTGTAAGTTTACCAAAAAAAAGTTATGTATTATAACAGAATGACCTGTCTCGTAAAACAAAAAATATGTACTTAAAAGTAAAAAATAAGTACTTAAAAAATAGAACATTAGCCGAACGGGGCCCAAGAATGGTCTATCAGTCTCTTGGTCTCTCCTTAACATGAATCACCGCAAGTAGTTTGAATATGAGCAGTAAATAGTCCTAAAATTAGTAGTTTTTTTTTATCTATCAACTTTGAACAAACCTTAGTTAAGTTGATGTGGACTGGACAATTTGGTCTTGGGTTTCTTACAATATCAACTTGTTGGTCAGTCGGTATGCATTTATAATTAATTAATGACCCAAGTTCAATTAATGATGTTTATTTTATCTCATTTGTAAGGTGAGCAAGTCAAAAATTGTAGAATCCCACTAATCATCTTTGATATACTCCATAATCTTTAATTAATGCTGCATTTTCAATGTGTCGAATCATGTCATGATATAGATACATACAAAATTCATGTACCCAAGAAAGAAAGAAAAAACTTATGTAGACCAAATTTTTCGTGGGTGTAGCATACAACACACGAACTTTGTATATACGCCATACATACAAAGTTTTCTTTTACCAATCAGAAAAAAAATATACGTCATACATTTCACCTATTAATAATAATTAAAACTCCTGATCAGTACAGAATTTGATAGTAGAAGATTTCGACTTGACGGACATTGGAAGAAGACAATACTATGAGAGAGAGAGAGAGAGAGATATATGATGATGATGATGATGATGATCATGGAACAGGGAACGACTTGGTATTGCAAATGCACTTGTAGGCCATGGGACATGTCTCGGCCTCGGCTAACAACGAGCATTTGAAGCTAACCATAACAAGTCGACAAGGGGAGCACGAACCACAGGCGTGAGCGCAATCTGGTAGTCTCGAACCTGCGATTTGGACCGTCTCATGACCTCTCCTCTTTCTCATCGGTCTCCTCTTCACGTGCAAATCACGTTCAACCGCATTGCTCGTGTCCAATCCCACCGGGCTAAGAGTATGTGGAGAGAAATCAACGTAATCACCTACTCCTGTTGATTGATAGATAGAGACAACAATATTTAGAGCACTAGTCAAATTTACCAATCACAATCAGTTAAAGCTAAATTTTGTTTCCCTTACCCAATTTTGTTCGTATTAGAGAAATTCCAACCTACTTTTGTGTTTCATTATGCATATACTTCGATTTTGCCTCAATTTTGTTATGTCAAAAGGCAGGAGAATTACATTAAAAGAGTTACGGAAAAAAGAGTTTATTGTATTAATTATGTGAACTCCGGCCGCAACAACTAAATCAAGCTCAATACACAAAGAGAAATGGTTTCACGTGGGTTTATAAATGCACAAATAATAAAAGAACTATATACTTGAGATCCTATAACCAATTCTTGCATTCCACTAGATTTGATCTTTTGACTTCTAATTTTGGCCTCTAAGTCAACAGTGTTCATGGATGGCCAACTAAGCTGGACTTACTTGGGCCCTACTCATATTATCCTTCAAAATAGTCTACGCTCTCTCGATTATCGCTCTGCACTCGGGTTCGATATCCTCGCACTCACGAATTTTAGTTGTTTTGGAGGTTTTTGGAAGACGCTTCTGCGCTCATGCTCTCGCACCCACACTGCTCTTTATGTGACTTAGGTTGAGCTCTAAGGGTTAGTCTGGTTGGTTAGTGGGTTTGTTCCCAACACAATTGATCAAGTTCTATTCTTAGGGTCAGACCACCAGAAAATAATTTATTGTGAATTCCGTAGTCCAATCGTGGATAGTCTGTCTTTGACCGGATCGAAAAGGAGATTAGTTGAGTTGCGCGAAAACTGACCTAGACATCCCTGACCGTAAAAAAAAAAAATTAATTGAATCTAGTTGGTCTTTATTTCTGTCAGCTCATTTATTCCATAGCCAAAATTCATGCAACCAAAATTAAAGAACTACATACATAGTACATACAACTCAAGAAAAAGATAGACATATGGCATTACTTGGATGAGACTGTGCTATGTTTCTTGCGAGCATGACGTCTGGAACAAGGAGGAGAAAGGACAACAGCACCAATATACAGATGAACCCTTTCATGGCTGAGAGAGAGAGAGAGAGAGAGAGAGAGAGAGAGAGAGAGAGAGAGATGTGATTGAATTACATTGGAAGGGGAGAGGGAGAAATGGTTAAATACACGAGTAGTTAAGGCATGTTGAGGCAAGGGAGGGTATATTGAAACCAATCACAGGCAGAATATGAGAAGGCCGTGTATGGGGATTATGGTAATCAAATCACATGAAAGAAGAAGAGCTCATGAAGAACAAGTTCTCTCTCTCTCTCTCTCTCTCTCTCTCTCTCTCTCTCTCTCTAAGTCACATGGTTTTCTACTGCACAGTGAATTCTGCATACAATTGCTCATGTTCACGTTCAATGCAACACCTCCTTTCTTGGAATTTTTTGTGGTCCTATTACGTGGAAATTTCAGGCCCAACAGTAGGCTTTGATGGGTTTGCATAATGGGTCCATGAGAGACAATGGGCTGAAAGATGGGCCAGTTTAAATACCGGGTTCGAATACCGGGCTCCGAAGCCCATATAATATGGACCGTGGTAGTAAAGGGCCGGCCTTTTGAGCGAGCGCTCCACATAATTATTCGCGTGCGTGTGCTTGAGCGAAAGCGTGATGCTCTCTTAAAACACATTTAGAATTATCAAAATCTATGAGAGTGATGATTAAAAGTGCAAATGCTCTGGACACTTTCAAGATTACAGGACTAGACTCCACTCTTCTTGACTTTTTTGCCTAAAACTTTTTCCGTTTTACTTTTCATTTTTTTTTGGATAATTTTTCATCGTAAATTTTAAAATTAATCATTCGTCTCGACAAGATAAATTAGAAAAGTATAAATATATTGATGGATGTTGAAATAAATGTCATATAAGACCATACTTTAGACCAAAAAGACGATTATTTGATACTTCCTCCGTTCCTTTTTAAGTGTCCTGCTTCGTAACACCAACTTATTAAAAAGACATCATCATTATACCTTTCACATCAACTTTTTCCTCCATTTTCCCTACTTACCCATCATCATTACACTTTTACTCACTAACTTTTCAAAATGAAATCTACTTTTAGGGGCAAAATGGAAAATTCACCAACTTTTACCCACTTATTTTACAAAATGGACACTTATTAAGGGACAGCCCAAAATGGAATACTGAACTATAAAATAGGGACGGAGGGAGTATTTTTTTTGTCTTTATATAGTAAAAAAAATTGTTTTTATAATAAAGTTTTACTTTTTAAACTCCTCTTGTAAATATAGATAATTAATCTAAAAAATATAACGTGAATTTAACAAAAATTTAAAAAAAAAAACGAAACGAAAAAAACAAAAAGTTAAAAAGAGAATGGATTCCTACTTTCTTCTTGCATTTTCAAGGAGAGCAAGACTACACTTCCCGACCGGGAATTCCCAACCGAATTTCCGACGCCGCGCTGGGCCCATTCCGGCCACCGGACGGCTGATCGAAGCCGACCAAAAATTCTAAAAAAATATATACAAAAAAATGGAATGTTTGGATCGGCCACTTACACACATCGGATGCCATTGATTCTCGCGTAGACCCACTCAGTTTTTTTTTTTAGAATTTTTGGTCGGCTCCGATCAGCCGTCCGGTGGCCGGAATGGGCCCGGCGAGGCGTCGGGAATCCCCGGTCGGGGACTTTCTGTTTCAAGGAAGGAGAGAGAGAGAGAGAGAGAGAGAGAGAGAGAGAGAGAGAGAAAAGTGATTGGGCGGTTGACTTTGCTGTTGCAATGCCTATTGTCAGTCAACACAACAGTTCGCCTTTGGGGACTTCTGGTCATCTGCTTCACGAACTCTCCGGCCTAAATTGGAGAGAGAGAGAGAGAGTGTGTAAAAAAGGATAAGAGATATACTAAATCAGTGTGAAGGAAGGGAGAGCTTTAATTCAATCCATGGCGTCAAGAATCTGGCTGGTTGTGATCTTCAATGTCATTGCTTTTTCCCTGGCTGTTGCGGCTGAGCTTCGGAGAAGCACCGTGAGCTCTCTCTCTCTCTCTCTCTCTCTCTCTCTCTCTCTCTCGTGGATTGTTTGGCTTTTGAAATCAAAATCGTGTTGATTGATTCGAATTTCATTACAACTGGGACCTTAGGGAAAAAGCTAAACTTGAATTCCACTGACCTGGTCCTGACGTAGTTGTTCTCTCTTAACATGTGGAATATGACAGTCCATGAACGGGGTTTGAAATGTGGACGGGAGGTCGGTACCAATATCATTTCTGGTTTGGAATCAAGGTAAATTGGACGGGGTCGCTTTCTCACACCCAAAATGAGATTTCTTGTTCGCCAGAACCCTAAATTTACTTTCAAGACAGGAACAGCTTCTTTTTTTTCCGTAACTCATGGGCAGTGCCAGTATGTGTTGCACTAATAAAGCATGGTTACGTCTCCTGGCCTTTGTATCCGTATCGCAGGACAAGCTCCGACATGTGAAAATATTTTTCTGAGTATTTCTTGTTTTTTCAGAATTGGACATGTTTTAGACATGCTCCGACACGTATCTGGCGCGGTTAAAATCGTTATGTAATATATGAATTTTATATGTGTATAATATATAGTATCAATTTAGTTGTTAGTTTTTAGCATCTCTCAACGTGTTCGTGTTCTAGACTTTTAGTTATTGAAAAAATCACGTGTCTATGTATCCGTGTCGTGTCATATCTGTGTCATGTGCTTATGTGGTGTTGCCCTGCCAATGATTAGCCGGAGAACCCACTGATGCCTAATATGTTTGGATTGAGATTTGAAATTTTTTTTGAAAAATAGTATGTGTAATAAATGGAGAGAGATAGAAAGAGAAATGTTCGAAGTAAGGAGAATCTAGAAAAATTTTTAAAAAAAATGCATTTTAAGTTGTGAAGAGAACAAAGCAAAGTTCGTGAATCGGGAAAAACTAGGAAAGAGAGCACAAGTTTTTCTGATTGCATAACTTCACTTTTGGGGGTGGAGTTATGTTTATAGGAGAGTGTGTGTGTATATGTATATGTATATGTGTGTGTATATATATATATATATATATATTTTCAATTGAGGAATTCCTCATTTTGTTAAAATGAGGAACTTTCATTTTCCGATCAAATTTTAAAAATCCGAACCGTTCAATGTGTGCAGAACGTAATTTTACGGGTCCCCGCGAGAAATCAGCAAAAAAATGACCGGGAAGGGCGTCATCCGAGCAGTTTTTTTTGAACCGTTCAATGAAAACTGTTCGGATGAAGCCTTTTCCGGTCATTTTTTTTGCTGATTTCTCATGGGGACCCTTAAAATCACGTTCTGATCACTTTGAGGGCTCGGATCATCGAAATTCAATCGGAAAGGAGAGTTCCTCATTTTAATAAAATGAGGAATCCCTCACCGGAACCTAACTCTATATATATATATTTGATGGTACAAGGCTCTACAGCACTTAGGACTTCCCCAACTATAGGCAAGCCCTTCTTTAGGATTCCCTTTCCTTATCAAGATACGCATTAGTGCACATAAATCAGTCCGGGTCATTTCCCAAATCACCTTGGGGTCTCTTTGTTCCTCAGAGAAGGGCGGTGGAGATACTCCAGGATGAACGAGGAAACCAAAGTGATTACGGAAATGAAACCTGCTTTATGAGGGATTGATGCGTCATTTGATGAGAATGGAATCTCCAATTTCTACCCTACCAAACAAACGATGTCTCCTGAAAGCACTTCCGGGCTAATAGCTATCCAATTGGCAAGATCTATAGAATGATTAAAGTTTCGCCCAAATTCACCAACTACTCGATAGCTTTTTACACATTTCTGCATATAGCCAAGAATGCTTTGTTGAACCCTTCATCATTAAGAAAATAAACTAGAATACATCAGGCAAATTGTAGGGCAAAGCCTTTAAAACCAAACAAAACAGGAACAAAGCATGCTGAAAAAGATAAAAAAAAAAAAAAAAGACAACAGCAAGGGACATGCCCCTTGAAGCAAACAAACCAAGGCCTAAACGGGCCAAAGATACAATGGAACACCCTCCAATCTCTAGCCAAGAGCCTATTATTGTCTGACTCTTAGTTGCACGAAGCGGGAGCGGGAGAGCGGAGGTACCAAGAAGCTCCTTAGTTTGAGAGCGGCTATATATATATTTTTTGAATATATATATATATGTATATATCTCTATTACAAAACAGAAAGGTGTGAACCCCACACAAACACAAATTGTTAGAACGGTTGAGATTCATTTGATCTAAGGGCTGATGTGTGCTCCCAACTCTTTTATATTAGGGTGTTCGGACAAATAAGCCAAAGTGGCTTATTTTTTGTCCTTATTCAATTTTTTTTCGTATCACTTGGCTTATTGTCATTTTTTTTGGGATTATTACATCCTCACGACAAGAGCAATCTAAAAAGTGAAATTTTTTAACCGAAATCCAATTTTTTTAAATAAAGACGAAAAAAAATCAATAAGCCAATTTTTTCGTCTTTATTAAAAAAAATTGGATTTCGGTCAATTTTTTTTACTTTTTAGATTCCTCTTGTCATGAGGATGCAATAATCCTCAAAAAAAATGACAATAAGCCAAGTGATACGAAAAAATTTTGAATAAGGACAAAAAATAAGCTACTTTGGGTTATTTGTCCGAACACCCAGAAAGCACCTACATTTTTACAAATATATTACAAAAATGCCATCAATTGAGCCACTATTAAGATTTAAAGAAAAATTTCAATTTCAATCAGGGTGAGAAGTGCCGTAGGCACGCAACTACTAGTATACTCCCCCGTCCCACTTTGTTCCGTCTGTTTCCTTTTTTGGACGTCCTAAAAAATTGTCTATATCTCACAATCTATAATATTTTATATATTCAATATGGAACTTGTTTGATAGATCTCAATTTATTTTATTAAACAAAATTTTTGAAATCATAAAAAACATTATAGATTATGAGATATAGACAATTTTTGGGATGTTCCAAAAAAGAAACAGGCGGAACAAAGTGGGACGGAGGAAGTATATTAAAGCATGAGTATATAGTAGAAAATTGAAATATTGGGGTTAAAACTTGATTTTGGCTCATTTTTCATTGCTCACTACCCATCATAAAAAAGAGGGGAAGTCGGTCATAAAAATAATTTCACTTCACTACCAAAACAAATTCACTTTCCCACTTTTCAATTTACTTTCCCACTTTCCAACAACTATACAGCTGTACACAATACACCAATTTATTACTTTCCAACTGTACAGATGTACTGTCTACAAGCAAAGGAGTAAAGTGAACCTGTCACGTCTTCCCCTCTCTCTCTCTCTCTCTCTCTCTCCAAAATCGAAGAAGCAGGGGAAGATGATGCAACGGTAATGGTAGATCTGTGATCTTCTCTCTCCATCTTCGTCCTGCTTTCATATCCGGAGAGCATCTCCAATCCATCTTCATTTCCTCCAAAATAGAGTATGGACATTGAGGAAAGATTTTGTAATTTATTTCATTTTTTTTTCACTTTTTATACTTTTTGGAAGAATCTTTGAGGAACCCATCGTCCTTTTTAGAGTTTGGAGAAATTTTTGTACTCCAAATTTACTTTTGATCCTCCATTTTTAGAAGACCAAATTTACTTTTGGAGGACCAAACTTTAAAAAGGACGGTGGGTCCCTCAAAAATTCTCCCAAAAACTACAAAAGTGAAGAAAAAAGAGAATAAATTATAAAATATCCCCTCAATGTGTCACATCCATCCTCTATTTTGGAGAAATAGAGGTGGATTGGAGATGCTCTTAGAGCATTTTCTATCCATACTCTATATCTCTATTTGAGAGTACCAAAACATTTCAATCCATCCTCTTAATCCTCCTCCATTTGAGAGTATTGAATTTTGATCCTCTATATGTTTAGAGGGTAAGAGAAAATATGGAGGATCAACTCCATAATACTGTTCACCTTTTTAAAAGACGTTTTTGTCCTTGTAAGCTTTTCTTACTAAATTTTTATACCAATCATATCCTTATAAGAGTATAAAAAAAAGGTTTTTTTTTCGTAAAATGATTTTAGAGTGAAAAATAGAGGGTTTGTGGTTAGAGTAAATAGGAATAATGATTTCCTCTAAAATCTTATGAATAAAATAGAGTATTTTGATACTTTTTCAAATAGCGTATTGAATTGGAGATGCTCTTAGGAGCGTGATCCCTTCTCAAAGGGTTTCTGACTGAGAAGCGGGGATTCGTGTTTCTCGTGTGGGAGCGCCTCCAATTTAGGCGTTTCTTGCAACTAAGGTCTGACTTCTTCACCTTCCTCCAAGAACACATACAAGCTCTAACTTCCTCCACAATCCGAAGAAGGAAAGTTTCAGCAGTGATCTCCTTCTTCTGAAATAACCTGCAATTTCTTTCCCTCCATGGCCACTAAATGGAAGCAGCCAAGGACAGCTTGTGGACAATATGGGGGCAGGAGTTCCCAGCTCTGTTGCCACAAACCCAATCTCCCAAGTTTCAGGATTCCATTCTCCTTAGGTATAGGACTGATTTGGATCTTTGTTCTCTAAATGGGTGCTTAGGATGCAGAAACCAGAAGGCAAAACAAGATCAAAGAAGCAAAATTTTGATCTTTTTATATTCTTTTGGTTTGGTAGAATGGAAATTTGTGCTTAACTTCTTTTAATGATTTTATCTGTTGATCTAACAGTATTTTTAACAACAGGCCACAGTCAAACCGGACTCTGAATTCAATTACAACTACTGTGTCTACAACTCAGGCATTTCTACTTGGTATGGTGTTGGTGCGATGTTGTTCGTCATGGCTAGTCAACTGCTCATTATGGTTTCCAGCCAATGTTTCTGCTGCGGGAAGGCTTTGAAACTTGGAGGTTCAAGGGCTTGTGCAGTTCTTCTTTTCATAACCTGCTGGTATGTTCCCGTATTGAAGCATTCAAGTTTACACTTGCGAACTGATCTTAGCTACAATTGGAAAAGTTGGGTGTCACATTTCTTGACCAAAATGACCACTATACTGATATTTTATCCTGTTAGTGTGGAAAATCCACTCTTGCAATAGAGTCATAATGCATAACTCTACGCTTTAGGGCTGCAAATATAAATGTAGATTGTTCAAAAAAGGGGAAATTGCATACCAATGGGAAGAGGGGCAAAAAATGCCTAGGTCATGGACTAGTTTTTAGGAATTCAAAAGTCATGGGAAGGAGAAGATAATAGGCTAGCAATACCAGTGTTTACTTTGAAGCACATCCAAGAAAAGTTGAAAATAATAGGCTAGCAAGCACTAAGTCAAAATTAGGGGGCACATATCATCCACAATAGGATACGGTATGTATTGGGATTAGTTACGTACCATGTCGCATTTTAACACATCATAACCAACTTGAACAGGGTCGCAATACATTGCTAAATTTGTGATCGTCACTTTGAACTGCAAGTAGATTGGACGGGAAAAAACAAATTTACAATACAACACAAATAAATCATGAATGAAAAGTAAAGTGGCTATGTTACGGCAAAGTCTGGAAAGAAAATGTGATGGGTGACCCTTAGTCGCTCGGGCTCTTTCCTTCAACATCCGCCAATCTCTAAATGTGTACATAACCTACATGTAGTCTTGCGTATGACAGTTAGGCAACGTTATGACATAAATGGAAGTATGAAACATACCATACTAGGCCCCTCGATCGAAACGATTCGGCAACTTCCTTCCGAGTAAGAGGCTACTTTGCCCCTTCAATATGGATCAACAGCTCGTTGTGTCAAAATAATTTGTTAGTATACCAAAATTGGAAAAGAAATAGCATAGTTTCAGAAATCTAAATCATTTCTCGATAAAGATACCTTAAATCATTTCTCGCTTCCCTAATAAGATAGGTGACGATTGAATTTTCTTCTTCTGTTAATTTTGTTGTCCTAACGGAGGGTTGTGCAACATAAGGAGATTCAATACAATGGCTTTGTCGGACCAGTCGAGATTGCTTCCTGCTTTTGCTTGTAGGACGCCGAATCATCTATGATTTTTGATTTGTCCCCCACCTCCCTGTCCTCCTCAATCTGATCCACTTAGAAATTTTCAGTAAATGGTGGCGAATGACCTTCATTTTGAACATTTTGTTGCCTTGGACCATCCCCCTCAATCTGATGCACTTCGAAATTTTCAGTCAGTAGATTGTGCGAATGACGTACATTTTTTTGTCATGGACCATCTTCAGGCGAGATTGAGGGTGACATACCAGGCAACGAACCATATTCAGGGCTTCCAACAACCGCCTCAATCATAGCAGCATCCATTTCATGCAAGCTTTTTGCATTAGCAACAAATTGACGAATTAAGTCTTCATACATGTTAATGCAGAGCTGAAATGGTAGAAGATAAAGAAAAAAATGAGCTTATGTGGAAACTAATGTAGGCAATATAAAATACCCATGAATCTAGGAAATATATAAACTAAGCCAATACCATCACCTGATTGCTCAAATTATGGGGAGGAAACTAAGAAAAAATGGAATCCTCAACTGGCTTATCTTTCGGCTCTTTGGTAATTCGAATATCCATCAATTTCTTCATCCATGAGGCTGATGTTCCTTCCCAATTTTAACATTCATCGTATTTAGGTCGAAATATATGACCTACAAAACATAAGTCTTAATTTTTAACTTTTTACATAAACCATAATATTGTTATTAAAAGAGTTAAATACAATGATGGAAAAATTAAGTAAACATACCATCAAAATGAACAAACTACCACCAACTCCTTCCCCAGATCGTCCACGACCTTTGCTTGTTTTAACCTTGTAATTTCGAATCTCATTAACCAACCAATCCAAGATAAAGGCAGACCACTTATAAGTCTTTAAAGTTTCAACGTTGTCGTCAACCACCCATGAGAACAATCTATTCCCAGTGACTTCCTTTGTTGTGGGGCACAACAAGCATCCCAAAGCAAATAGTATATAAGCCCTTTGAAACTTCCCATCAGTCTTCCCTTCCCGAATCACATTTTCCAATCTGGATATTTCAATACCCTTAAAACCTCCTTCAAAGTCCTCCTCAATATTTTGTCTATGTGACTCAAGGCATTCATTGGGCATGGGTGTGTCCCCAACCGGCATTCCCAAAACCCTCGCCACATCTTCAGTAATTGGGAAAACTACTCCCCTCCTCAATTCAATGCTGCAAGTGTCAGGATTAAGACATTGCACCAACTGCATAGCAAAGGCTCTATGCAAATGTGCACACTTGACATCAAGTAGTGTATGGAATGGATTAATTTCTTTCATTGCCCCAACTTGGTCATCAATCAAAGCAACGAATTTTCTTGGGGGAACTCATTGTCTTTATAAAAAGGTTGTAAGTATAAACAAAAGGAAAATTATATTACCATGCTAGTAATTTCATTTTATTACCACAAAGGTAGCAAATATTGGGTCGTCATTTTGTTGGTTGGCAAGAAAGAGAGGAGGAGAGAGGGAGCAACAAGATGGAGGGAGAGCAACACACAGAGAGAGATAGTGTGGGGTTTCAGCGCTAGGGTTTCAGAGTGATTTGGGTGGGAGGGTTTCAATCAGCGCTGGAAATTCCCCCAACTTCAAACCCACTGAATTTTGACGAAACCTGATCGAGGAAGATGATTGCTCTCTGGTCGTCGGTTGGCAAGAAAGAGAGGGAGCAACGAGATGGAGGTAGTGAGCAACGGAGAGAGAGGGGTTTCAGCGTTAGGGTTTCAGAGTGATTTGGGTGGGAGGGTTTCACGTTTTGGGGAGCGAATAGAGAGAAGGGGAACGACGTTGTGTAGGAGAAGGGGTATTTTTGTCCACCTCTGTTTTGAATTCCATGTATTTGGAATTACTCTTCTCCTTCCCATGACTTTTGAATTCCTAAAAACTAGTCCATGACCTGGGCATTTTTTGCCCCTCTTCCCACTTTTATACAATTTCCCCTTGAAAAAATCGGAAGTGGTTGATATATTTCTCGAAGTATTTGTCAACTATAGGGCTTTGCCCCTAAGATTTCCTTAATAACTTAATTTCCTTAAAGATCTGTTCAATTTTAGTCATTCGAGCCGATCTCAAATTGCTTCAGTCGAGCCAAGAACTAAGTTTCACATATCGATAGCCTTAGTTTGTTTTCACTTTCCACAATGAACTGATCTCAAACTTACTTTTGGCGAGCCGACCTGGTGCAGCTAGGTTGTTTTTACATCTGCATATGGATATATACCTCACCAACTTAAAATCAGCTCCATTATTTCTATCAGGATGTTTTCCATCACGGCAGAGGTGTGGTTGCTGGCGGCTTCAGTGACTAATGCCCACCAAACTAAGTACCGAACGATTTTCAGTGCAGGGTCTGCAGACCCTCTCTTCTGCCAGACCATGAGAAAAGGAGTTTTTGCAGCGGGGGCAGCTTTCATTTTCTTGAATTGTATTGTCTCTGAGCTTTACTATGTGTGCTTTTCCGAGGCCAGGGAAATCTCCGAATCATATGAGGGAGAGGCTGGTATTGCTCTAATTAAGTAAATAACTAAGCTCGTTTATGGCGATAATGAGCATCGTATTGTGCTATCTGCAACTGTGTCAACTCTCAGCAATAAATTTGATCGCTTCATGCTGCCTGTATTGGTGTGATTTGCCTTTCGGGAGTTTAATCTAGTTAGAGACAGCTTGTCTTGTAGTACTTTGTTTCATAACTCTGTTTCAATGTTCTTCTAAACTTCTCCATTCGTATTTTCGTGTCTGGTGAAGCTCTTGTAACTTGTATCCATTACGGTATATTGTTTTCTTTTCCTTCACAATGTACTATAAAATTACAAAAAGTTACTTATGGGTGTGATAGTATCCATTGTTTTCTAAGTGAAAAAGGTACATATTGCAATTTTTCATGTTGGAAGTTTCTGTGGGCTCTTAACATGATTTCGTCAGAAGCTAGAGGGTTAACTCAGCAAAACACTCGGTGGAGAGAGGTGGGGAAGGAGAAGACAATGCTGTGCTTATCCATTCTCTTTCGATGCACCTTATGATAAACATCAATATTTATCCGCGTTACTATGATTGGAGTACAGAGTTATTTGTAGACACTATGGCCTTGTTTGTTAACCCGCATAGCCCGCGGGATTGGATTGTTGAGGCAAGGCAATGGGATACATAGAACTGAGCCACGTACATGTACAAATACATGCCTGACCATTCAGCTTTGTACATGAACACTTTACCTAGGACTCAAGAAATTTCCAGAACCGAAACTTACTCATCTAAGTCAAAATTAACGTCCAACTCCTTCCCCTGAACTTGTTTCCTTTTGTTGAAGTCCTTATTTTTTGAAAGTCTTGTCAATGCGGATTGCAGGGTTTGATGTAAGACTATCAACGTGGTCTTGAAATCCACCACCCACGGAAACAATTCCTGGCCATTTCTTTGAACCTTGACGTCCTCTTTCTGCACACAATCGAAATTCTTCTTCACATGAGCGTGTAATGCTTATGATTCTACGAATTGTTGTCATCTAGTTTGGCCTTTCGCATGGACGTTCCACAAGTCTTTCCATTCTTGAATTTTTATATTTATGTATTCCTTAATTTTCTTTTTTGTTCAACCAATTATCCTCCTACACCAGTTGAACAGATGATTGACTATTGAGGACGAGAATTCGCCATTGCCAGTTGAACAGTTGATCTGCAATTTTTATGTCACCCTAGGTTGAACAGATTTTTTTGGTGTGATTTGTTTTATCAGTCAGTTTTTTACCTTATTTCCTTGTAGGGATCTGATATTATTACACTGTAAGAATAAAACAGATTTGTCATAGTTAGGGAAATTTCAGTTTCATAATTAGATTTGGAAGGATCGAATTTTGTCAACTTGATAAATTGGGCGTGTTTGCGATAGTTGTAGATACAGATTTTAGACTCATTCCTCCCTTTCTTTCCAGGGAGAAATTAAATCCTCTTTCCCCTTTCCCTTCATCCATGCCTTCTGCTTAACAGAAGGATAAGATTTCTCCAATTTCTCTGCCCTGGAACCCAATTTAGCAATTCCGAAAACAAGAGTGTGCCCGAATCCTAATCCATAATATGCTATCCTTGTGCAAATTTCCCATGTCCCAGCCCATAACATATAGCAGAGGTACAACTATTATGGGGATAACCCAAATATCCATTTCTGAAAAAAAAAAAAAAAAAAAATTCTTGGGTCCACACAGATTATTGAAAAAAAAGGAAAAATTATTCAATGTCCCTGGGGCACCGCCAAGTGGTGCCACAGGGCTCTTATCAACCATACATTTCTGTAGGGCTCGAAACTAAATGTATGAACTCCACAACAATGTGTGATGAACAAAGACTTAGGGCATCGCCAAGTGGTGCTCCAAGAGCACTAAATAATCTCTCGAACAAAAGTGTTTTATAAATATCACCCGAAATCCAAAACTCGAAACCTGATTGGTTACTTGGAATTGAAGTGGCAGAATACAACTGCCAAAATTATCTTATCCTCTCTGCCCTTTCACATCCATTTCACAGGAAACCCACTTCGGTTTCTTCATAACATCCATTTCCTCTCCGTATAATTCTGCACACATCACTGAAATTTTTTCTCTCATCCAAACAGTCCTCTACACATAAAAATTGAGATTTTTGTGGAGAAACCCAGTACAATTTGAAGATGCCCATGGCTCTCCAGGCTGCAGCTCTGGTTCCTTCTGCTTTCTCCGTTCTCAAAGAGGTTTTCAGCCCATTTGGATGGAGAGAGGGCGAGATAAGAAAGGGGAGCCATTTTGGTGAGATTTTGTGAGAAATGGGAGAAACCAGTCAAAATATTTCATTTATGTACTTTTGTCTCCATTTCTCACCAAAATAGTCATACAAACGAGTGATCTGGCTAGAAACCAAAACTCTTTCTTTTCCTTTCTTCTGAAATCACTCCATCCAAATGGGGTGTTAGTCCTGTTCGGTAGCTAATTTCCATAGCTTTGAATCTGCAATGAATGATAAAACAACTTTAGTATATCTTGTGGGAAATGTGTTATTACTGGTTGCAGGGAAAGTCCAGTGTATCACTAAAGGAATCCTCTCTTTTTGGAATTTCAATTTCTGACCATGTCAAGTATGATTTCAGCTACTCTTCTTTGAGATTCAAGGTACCAAGTTCTAACTCCATCTATTTACTTGTTTTATACAGAAAAAGAATCAAATTCTGTTTGGAACTAGTGGAAAAGATGGGAAAGGAAAGGAAAATAAAAGAAGGGATAATGTGAAAGAAAGTAAATTCTTTTTTCTTGTTTGGTTGTAGAAAGAAAATGAAAAGAAACTATGAGAAAAATGAATTTCTCTTGTTTGTCTTCAACAGAAAAATGGAAATAAAAGGAAATTGTTTAACTATCTTTTCCTAAAAATTGTGTGGTGGATTTTCTCTTCCATTTTCCTTAACCATTTCCCTTTCCGTAGCCTTCTTTCCTTCCTATTTTATTTTCCTTTTCCTTCAAATAGGAACCAAACAATCATTAGGGAAAATTCTTTCTTTTCCTTTCTTTTCCCTCATTTTCCATAGGTTCCAAACAGAAGTTTTCTGTGAAATTGAAATTTAGGTAAGGAAAATGACGGGTAACCAAAACAATCAAATTTAGCTTACAGTTTTTTTTTTTTGGACAACAAGGAGGTATCCCACACCCAAACGATGAGACTAATCCACCTATGGCCGGTTGTAGGGAACCAACACCAACACCCACGGAAAGCATTTAGAAACAGATAGGAGGGGGACCACTTGACACGCCAATGAGGCTACCCACATGGACTTTCACCTTCCAATTATTGGTTGACCTACCCCTCAGTAATCGAACTCACACCTCTAGGGTGGGAGCAAACCCCCAGCCAGTGGAGACAACTGGAGACAACCCTGGTTGGGTTTAACTTATACTACTTGTTTCTTTCTTTGTTTTTTCTATTACTAGCTAGTAGATTTGGCTTTGATCACTGCATTCTCATATTTTATTTTCTTTCACCTTTTTGTTTTCCTCCATAAATCACTCCACGTACCAATGGTACCATGACCCAAGCAAAGGCCAATTTTCTCTTCTTTTTTTTTCTTTTTTTCTTTTTTTTTTGAGGATCGGCCACTTGTGTTTCTAAAAATGATAGTCCATTCTAAAGCATTACTGATGACAAAATGGTTATGGATTGCTTTTGGTACTTGGAAATCTAATTAAGAAGTTTAAGTGGCAGAAAAGGCATATGATTATTGAAAATGACCAGTAATTTGTCTGAAAATAGAAAATATTGAATGTGAACTTATTTGCCAGTTTGGTGTGTTTCAATGCCATTTTGTTGTTTAGAAGTTAGTCCTTATGTCGAGTTCGAATGCTTTCTGGGTGGTACGCTTTGTTGCCATAGGTACATATCTCTGATTTAGAACGAGGAAACAATGTTCCTTCTCTACGTAGTGACCAATATTTGAAATCTCATGGTTTTGGTGAATAATTTGTTGGGAAAATTATATGATTAGGATATTTTTGCTAGAAATTAAATGCCTAAACAAGAACAATAATCAACCAAGTAAGGCAACTAGATATTATTAGAGAAAAGATAAGAATAGCCTGTGGGGTGGTTGAGGCACGTGATGGCGCCCTCCTAAGGAATGATACATCCCCTTCTACACGGGGTTGGATGGCGTTCTTTCCCCAAGATACAACGACCTTCAAGTTCTCTTCGGTGCAGCGAATCAAACTCACGAACTGTGTAGTTTCCTGACACTTAAAATCCAAATATAATATTGAACCAAATATGTATATATGAACCGAATATGATCAGTCACTGTGTATGTTTTCTAAAGCAGTAGAGAGAATGAGATGTAGATACAGTTTTTTTCCTAATCAACAGCCGAAACAATGAACACTGTTTTATAGTAAACAATAGTTTGTTATGAACTCCACGTTCATGCTAATAACATGGAGAATAAAAAAGAAGCCAAGTATATCTCTGTTTTATGCCAACTGATAAAACCTTTAGATATAGGCAGTACCGATAGTGTTCTAATTTGTTGGAGGAAAAGTAGGAGACCAAGTCAAATTAGTTATCAATTAACCAATCCCAGATATTTCCAACAATAATAACTTGCCCACCATGAATGACACTTCTACGTGGTAAATAATATATCAGTTGACAACTCCAATCAAATATATTAATGTAAAATATTAAATTAAACCAACATAATTTAAGTTGGTTTTTTATCACAGACGAAATCCAACCAAAGAAAGCATTCAATCAGACCATTAAGAGTTCGAGCAGTGGTTACTACTCCATCAGTCAGCAGCGCTACAAACGAAGGGAAGAAAACACTAAGAAAAGGCATTGTAGTGATCACGGGAGCTTCCTCTGGATTGGGCCTAGCCACCGCCAAGGCCCTAGCAGAAACCGGAAAATGGCATGTGATTATGGGCTGCAGGGACTTCCTCAAGGCCGAAAGGGCAGCCAAAGCCGCTGGCATTGCCAAGGAGAATTACACAGTCATGCACTTGGACTTAGCTTCACTCGACAGTGTAAGGCAGTTTGTTGATAACTTTAAGCGATCGGGGAGCCCCCTTGATGTGCTGGTTTGCAATGCGGCAGTCTATTTGCCCACTGCTAAGGAGCCTACTTTTACTGCTGAAGGGTTTGAGCTTAGTGTTGGGACTAATCATCTCGGACATTTCCTTCTAGCACGATTGATGCTCGATGAGTTGAAGCAATCAGATTTCCCATCGAAGAGACTCATTATTGTAGGCTCAATTACAGGTACTGCAGATAATCGTCGTGTGAAATAGTCAATTATAGCTTAACCCTGTTTTCATGGACCTACATTTCTTGCTAATAGTCTATTGATTTGATATTGGTGTCCAAAAGTGTTTGTTGCATCATCTGCGAAGCATTGATGACCTAAAACGGTATTTTCGTAAGCTAACATAAAATTGATTGAGCTGAAGTTGTTGGATAGTTGATGTTTCTATGTTTTATCGTAGACCTGATTGCTTACTCCCCAATTACATGAATCAATAGTTTAAACCGCACTCAAGGTTGTGCATTCCCATTCTTATAGGAACATTTGTACCAGTACAAATGGTATCTCCAATTACAGCTCTCTATAGGATCTAAAAAATGTGTCTCTTCTCATCATCCTGTGGTTGTAGATTACAGATTTTAAGCTTCCTAGAAGCTGCAAACACCGCCTAAGTTAATGGCTAATGGATACTTTTCCTATCAATGTTGATGTACTAATTATGGTGTTCTTGCAAACTTGCGACCTATGATAGGTAACACCAATACCCTAGCTGGAAATGTGCCTCCAAAGGCAAACCTAGGGGACTTGAGAGGGCTAGCTGGGGGGTTGAATGGATTAAACAGCTCAGCCATGATCGATGGTGGAGAATTTGATGGTGCCAAGGCCTACAAAGACAGCAAGGTCTGCAACATGCTGACCATGCAAGAGTTCCACCGCCGATACCATGGGGAAACCGGGATCACATTCGCTTCCCTTTACCCAGGTTGCATCGCCACAACTGGCTTGTTTAGGGAACACATCCCCTTGTTCCGCCTCCTTTTCCCTCCGTTCCAGAAGTACATCACCAAGGGCTATGTATCCGAAGAAGAAGCAGGAAGTCGACTTGCACAGGTAAATATTGCTGGTTCATATATCTTTTGTTCTCTGCATTTTATGTTTTAACTTTTGTTTGTCGTGTTTGGAGGCAGAAGAGTCTGAGATTTCTGAAGCACTCACCCTTTCCGATCGCTTAATAGCCCTCAGAATGCGATAATGTGTTTTGGTCTTGTCTGGAAAGTGGGTGTTTTCAGAAAACATCTGTGAACAGTTTTTGGTTTGGTGTTTCTTGAAAAGTGGAAAGTTGTTATAAACAGTCAATAAACAGTTTTCCGGAGCATTTCACCATAGAAGTATTCTTCCTTCCCTTTAAAACGAAGAGAATACAATGAAACCATGCCATCTGATTATTCACCATAGAAGTATTCTTTGTTTCCTTTAAAACGAAGAAAATACAATGAAACCAATGCCAACTTCATAATCCGAGTTCCCACTGACTAACGTATTTTTCACAAGTCTGAGGAGTTGATTCTTGATTCAGGTTGTGAGCGAACCAAGCTTGACAAAGTCTGGTGTCTACTGGAGTTGGAACAAGAACTCTGCTTCCTTTGAGAACCAATTGTCTCAGGAAGCAAGCGATGAGGCGAAAGCTCGTAAAATATGGGAGCTTAGTGAGAAACTTGTTGGTTTGGCATAAATGGGAGCTTCAAATTGGATTCTTCAAACCAGATTAATCTTCATGGAGATAGAGGATTAACATCGGGATCCTGTTGTGAATGTAGAATTAGGCTATGGAGTTAATTTGTAGTTAAAGAGATTTTCCCTACTGTAATACCATGAAATCTGAGCCAAAGTGCACAATAAGATCTCTCAGTATTTTCAAGCTTAATCATATTCTACCTTTTGCATTCTCTACAAATTACTTGCAACTGGAAATATTACTTCAGAGCAACACAATTTTCATGAACATTGGTTCTCTCATATATTTACAGAACGTTTGGGTCTTCTTACGCAAAGTGGCATGCATACATGTATAATATATCCTGTCAACTACAGCTCATAGCCAGGAAACCTAGCCTCAGATGGTTCACTCATGTCCAGAAAGACATAAGCCATTCCTCCAATGCCTTCAAACAGTGAAAAGGGGCGATCACCTCCGTGCATTACCCCCTCCGATATAAGCCTTTGAGATTTGTCATGTAGAAAGCAAGCAAAAGCTTTGGCCCTGTATAAAAACTCCACTTTACCTGTTAGTCGGTAGAGTGCAAGAAACACATAGGTATTCCCGCTGATGCCGTGACAAAGTCCAACTCGTTTAAGCAACCCCCGGTTCCACACCACCTCCCCTGCATCTATGGCTGCCTTAAGGAACTCCTCATCTCTAAAAACCTGACAATATGGAAATCATCATTGTAAGCAGAATAGGTAAGATCTCAAGACTCTTCTCCTGACAGACTTTTCCTACGGAAGGTAATCCAAGATGTCTCCCTAGTAGGGTAGTACACTACAAATCAACAAGGGCCCAAATTAACTAATAGCTAATTGGCCACAAGTAGCTAGTACGCGATTCTAATTTCAAATAAAAGTTGAAAATAACAGCCCCGAATCCCGATACGCTTTACCTCGGCTGCTTTGACAAGAGTAAGAGCAACCCCAGAAGCACCATGGCACCAATGCACAAGACGGTCTGATTCACTTCCATGACTTGAGGGATAGTTTCCACTAGGGAAACGGTTTCTTATCATAAAGTGCAGTGTACCCTTAACATCCTCCACCTCTTCTGGCTTCAGCTCCATATCCATCAAAACATGCATAATCCCAGCTAATCCATGAGCAGCGCCCCAGTACTTCTTCCCATGCCATTCATACATCAACGGGCATCTTCCCTTGTTTGCCAATCTTCTACCAGAGCTGATAATTTCATCGACAACAAGCCTCTACAGAAGAAATGGAGAGAAAAAAAATGATCTGACCGTCTAAATTCAAAAAAAAAGGCAGTCAGAAAGACGTCAAAGTTTTCACAAGGTCTAACTGTGCGGTTAGAAGATATTGCATCTCTTCCAATATTCTTATTTAAGAATGAGCATGCCCACAAGAACCCTGCTCTCCCATATAGCAACTCATTTGGAAGATCTTTAGGAAGGTTAATCTGCAACCATAAGCCAAAAGAAGGGTAGGAAAAAAATAAAAAAAGAATTATTGCATAAAGCAAATAAAGAAAAACCAATGCTACATTTTATTAAAAGACATCAAATGCCAAAGGAAACAGAATCAAACTGAAATTATGAATGCACAGTCACTACCTCTTTAAATTTGGTCAAATATTGGTCACAGAGCCCTACATCACCGCTGTGCTTTGCCACAACAGCACCAAGAGCATAAACACCACCCCGCCCACAAATGAACGTCACCTGCCTGCCATTGGACAAATCACATAACACAATTCTACTTAAGCAAAATCACCCTTTTCAATGGCTAATCTAGAACAAGTAAGCCTTGACACAATCCGCAAACTAGAGCATCGGCAATCGATCAACCCCACGGCCCACACATAAGATGGCCACCCAAGTTAGCCAAGTGTTACACTCCCAATACATTATTTTTGAGCATTTCAGCATATCTTCACATACCTAACCATCATCTAGTTTAGTATGTGAACTATTTCAATTAAAGGGGAGCTAAGAGTAATTCCAATATAAGGCACAGGTCTAATCAATTTAGTACCCACAAAATTTGAATAACTTCTTATCTGGTCCAATTTGTCCACTTTCTTAACTCTGTACTTAATGTTACTTCCTGAACATTAGCACTATCTCAGTTTTAACTTTTAACCACTTCACGTTTTTCTTTTGAGATAGATCACTGGTGCACGGTTCCACAAGCACCATGTTACACCATTCATTACCACATATACACACATATCTCAACCTATTGATATATGCAGATAAAATTACCTGGAATCGCGAGATACAGTGTCACAGGCCTTAATAATCTCAGAACAAAGGTAAAGATCGTCCTTATTGTTAGTAATTTGATAAGCTTTGAAGAGCAGGTAAGCAGTCCCAAGAGCCCCAGTATAAACGGTATAGTCTAGTATACGTCTCCCACTTCGCCCCCATGTCTCCTTCACAACCTGAAAGGCAAAACCCAGTATGTAAAACAAACACTTTGTGGACATTTCCCTTCGGAAAATTAGCAACAACAAAACGGACGACAGATAGCTCAGAAATAAAAGGTTAAGTGGGTATCTGACTATCTGTCTATTTAAATGTCAGGGCAATATCCAGCCCTTAGTCACATCTTTCATCTTTGACTCAAAACATGATTTTTAGATATATATATTGCAAACCCTTCTCCCACCTTAACTCAATGTCTCTAATTGTCCAAGGCTGCTTTGTGACTTCGAAGAGAATCTACAATGGTAAGCCATTTCTCAAGCCAAAGCCAATATCTGGCATGAGGTCCCAATGAGCTGTCGGTCATTTCTCAACCAAAAAATGGCTTTGCCATTTATCAAGCCAAATTTGGCACAAAATCATTCATCGTCATTCGTTTGTTGCTTACTTTTTTGTCCAAATATGAAATTATTCAAGTGATAAAAATAGTTTTGACACCACCGAGCAACCTTCCCAAGTTTGGCAAAATACTAGTACTATAGCAAGCTAAAAAATAACTTTGGCGCATAAAAGATAGGTCGGTACTATAAACTAACCACTGTGTCATTAAAGAAGTTAATTATTCAAATTTCTGATTAAATCCAAAGCTACAAATGGGAGTGCTTGGTATAATTGAAATATTTATTCAGACTAAGCAAAATTTCGAGTAAAGAAGGGGAGATGGTGATTTAACTGTCTGTTTTGCTTCAATAGCTGCTCGTTTTAGTGCGTCGGCGACTGTGTTGAAAGGAAGAGAGAGTAGCTTTGTGAGCGAATCTCCACTTCTTTCGAAGGTTGATTGCTCCTCTGCTGGTGTTTCTGGGACGAAGTCGGGCATTTCGTTGGGGAAGAAGCGGTCCGCCATCTCTCTCTCTCTCTCTCTCACACACACACACACACTAGGCGCACGCGCCTCTAAAGTCTTCCTATATGTGAAAGAAGTCTCTGGTTCTTTCTCTTGCCTGTCATCGAGCTATGTGGAGAAAAGCTCTTAGGAAGATGCCTTCCGGCGATTCTGAGAACTCACAGCCACTTGGGTAGAGTGGATTTAACAAGAAAACGAAAAAATTAAAATAAAAAGTTTCAAATCATTTACAGTTTAGGAGTAATTTTGATTGTAATTGTAAAAATAAATTATTTAGTACTTTATTGGCTCCTCGTCTTTCTCACTCAAATGAGGAGATTTGATGAAAAATGGCTCCTTTTTTTTGAGTCGCCTCCCCTCCAGTATTTTGTAGGTTTATTTCGGGCCCACGTTAATAATTGGAATCATTCATCATTTAGATCTCGTTGAGACGAGCCACCACACCAAAAATCACGTCTATTGGATTTGTATTGATACGTGATCGAAACACATTTATTTGATAATAATGGTGTTGGGCACATTGGATAGGAACCCACCTAACACCATTTTTATCAAATAAATGTGTTTTGAACATGTATCAATACAAATCCAATGGACGTGAATTTTTGATATGGTGGTTTGTCTTGTTTTACATGATGAACGGTTCCGATTATCAACGTGAGCCCAAAATAGGCCCACAAATTGCAAACTTGACAGTAGATTGGATGGAAGACACTAGAGGGGAGGCGAACTCCCTTTTTTTTTCTCTCATTTTTTCCACCATCCAAATGAACTGTATTATAGAGTAGAGATTAAATTTTTTACACCGCCGGTGTAAACATTTGTTTTTTTCAAATTAATTATATTGCGCCATATCACCATGTTTTATTGATTGGGACCACTGTTTTGCAACGTGACGTGATATAATTAATTTAAAAAAATAAATATTTACACCGATAGTGTAAATATATATATAGATATATACTCTCTCCGTTCCATAATGTTTGTCCGGTCCGTAAAATAAGGACGTAAAAATAATACAATTTTTGCAAGAAAAATTAAAAGTTTTTTTAACAATTTACTAGATATCGACGAGTTCTTTTAATTTATGAAAAAAAAAAAATTTTTTCTTGAGAGAAATGCATTATTTTTTAGTCCCCGTTTTGCGGACCAAACAAACAATTTGGGACGGAGGGAGTATATTTTTTGGGTAATATAATTTATTCTCTATGGAGTAATGTGGAACTGTACAGTATTTCTTTCTTTCGGGTATCTTACGTCGAAGGTTGGGATTCAATTCATCTAACGCTCCTCATTCTTTTTGGTTCAAAATTTGATAGTATTTTCTACACTCTCCAACAACAGTCTAGAACCGTAACAATAATGCTATGGGTACACCGGTTGTGTACATATACCGCCCACGGGACAGCCTTGGTTAAGCAAGAGAGCCCATCTTTTCTACTTGCAATTCAGAATTTCACCCAAATTTTGATCTTAGAGTTTTACCCACATTACTAAAACTCAAACCCACCACCCTCCAGAATATTACTCCCATTATCGACACCATTTCCACCTACCACTGACGACACCGCCGCACCGGCAATCACCACCATCGCCGCCGACCACCATCAAGCCACCACATTATTTTCAATTCAAATTTCCATCCACAAGTGTCCAAGAAATCGAGGAAAGGAGACCCAGATTTTTGGCCCAAACCCAAAAACCATTGACGAACCCATCTCTCCCAAACCACTGCTCCCTTTCTCTCTCTGTCTCTCTCAACCACACAGCTTAAAATGTGCACTCAAAGGTAAATCCAAATTTAATAGTATGTCAACTCTATAACCTCTTCTTATTTCTTTTTTTAATGTGCTCAAAATTATTGGCGGTGGGTTGTTGAATATTAAAGGTTTTTTTTTTTTTCTTCTCTCTATTGTGTATTGGTGTTTACTAAAAAATTATTTATGTATAAGTTTTTATTGTTTTATATATGTAATTTTATTTGCATTTTTAGACCTATATAAGAGTATAAATATATGATATTATTGGTTTGTTAAGACTCATGAATAAGATCGAGTTTGAGTCAAACCTAGGCAAGCTTAGCTCGAGCTCGACTCGTCAAATTTTCATTGAGTTTGGTTCAAGCTCGAATTCATTCAAAATTTAATGAACTAATTCGAATATTTTAGTATTCAGCACAACTCAGCTCGTTTACGGCTCTTCTGGTACACAAAAGCGGTATTGGTGCATGGGGCCCAAAAAATAGCCCCAACCATTGGATGAGAATATTGATCTTGATCCGCTGATTTAGGGGAAAAAAAAAAAGAAGCTAAATAACTTGACTGGCTTTAGCTGGATCCTTGTGTTCGTAAATAAGTCTTATAGACGATGAAACCAACCCACCCATGACTGGTGACATGGCAGTGGGCCTCACACCACGTTAGCAGAAGCCCCAAATTTTTTTTAAAAAAAAATTGAAAATTTTCTCCTAGTTCACGTATAGGGAGGGGGAGAGAGAGAGAGAGAGTATGGGGAGGAGGAGGTCGACACCCACCACCGGATTCACCTCCGGAGACCAACCCTCCGGGCCTCCACCCACCACAATGTCATCGCCGCCTGTCACCTGTGTGGCTATGTCGGTCCACCCTTGTTCTCTCTCTTCTACATGGCCCGTCGCCAACCCGTCCACAATAACCCACCGCGGCCAACCCAATGGTCTGATTTCCTTTTCTTTTCCAAAACCAACGGAAAAATTAATGACAGTATTTCCAAGGAATGGGTTTGCTTTCCTCATGGTGGTAAATGGTGATGGTCATACTGAGTCACCATGTCGACTCGGATCCGACCCAGGACAAGCAGGCCCTCCTCGCCGTCATCTTCAAGGTCCCCCATGCCAGCCTCCTCCAGTGGAACCCAAACACCTCTGCCTACACCTGGGTCGGCGTCCAGTGTTGTCGACGTTGCACTTGATGCCGACGTAGGTGCAGGCAGAGGCATTTGGGTTTCACTGGAGGCGGCTGGCGTGGGGGACGTGGGAGATGACGGCGAGGAGGGCCTGCTTGTCCTGGGTCGACTTCGAGTCCACTCGGCGACTCAGTACGACCATCACCATTACCACCATGAGGAATGCCCAATTAAACCCATTTCTTGGAAATACTGCCATTAATTTTTTCGTTGGTTTTGGAGAAGAAATCAGACCATTGGATTTGCGGTGGGTTATTTGTGGATGGGCCGGCGATGGCCCATGGAGGAGAGAGAGAACGAGGGTTGACCGACACAGTCACACAAGTGACGGGCGGCGATGATGTTGTGACGTTCACTGGAGGCGGCTGGCGTGGGGGACGTGGGAGATGACGGCGAGGAGGGCCTGCTTGTCCTGGGTCGACTCCGAGTCCACTCGGTGACTCAGTACGACCATCACCATTACCACCATGAGGAATGCCCAATTAAACCCATTTCTTGGAATTCGTTGGTTTTCGAGGAGAAATCAGACCATTGGATTGGCGGTGGGTTATTTGTGGATGGGCCGGTGATGGCCCATGGAGGAGAGAGAGAGAACGAGGGTGGACCGACACAGTCACACAAGTGACGGGCGGCGATGATGTTGTGACGGGCAGAGGCTCAGAGGATTGGTTGCCGGAGGTGAATCCGGTGGTGGTGGGAGTTGCCGGTGGCAGTGGGTGTCGACCTCGTCTTCCCCCCCCCTCTTTCTCTCTCCCTCTCCCCCTCCCCGTATGTGAACCATGGAAAAATTTTCATTTTTTTTTTTTTTAAAGTCTGGGCTTCTGCTAATGTGGTGTGGGGCCCACCGCCATGTCAGCAGTCATGGATTGGGCGTGGGTTGGTTTCTGTAGACTTAGTGCCTGTTTGGCAATCTCCTTTTTGCATTTTCATTATTGCATTTTTCAAGTTTTGGAAGTTTGGCAAGGGTGACCCAAAACTCATTTTCTAGAATGATTTCTTCAAATTGTTGTTTATAGAAGAAAAGTGAAAAAGAGGATAGGAGGAGTTTTTTGACTTCTCATTTTTGACTTTTTTTTATTTTGGTTAACAAAAAAACCTACATAATATATTCTGTACATATCTCTCAAACACTAATCATGTTGCAAAATACATTCTACACGTATCATCCAAACGCTCTACTAAATTCAAAATATATTCTAACTATAAGTCAAAAAGTTAAAAATGAGAAAAACAAAAAATAGGCTCTCAAACACCCCTGTGTGTTTCTTGAAAAATGTGGGCATTCACTACAACGAGAAAAGGAGAAAACGAAACAAGAATGATTTAGGTGTCAAGTCTTTTATCAGTTGAGTTACGATATGTCTAAGTCTGGTGAGCTCCGAAACGCTACCTGATGTGATGCTTCTTGTTGAGTCCTTAAAAAACCATGAACTATTATATTCTCCTCACATAATTTGTTTTCCTTATTTCCGAAATGCAGACCAAACCCAAGAAGCATATTTTGGAGTACTACAAAAGCAGTATAAATTTGGGTAATATAAGTTTAAACATTATCGAAATTTGCATATGAATTTGTCCATCCATACTTTCTCTTGTCATTGCCATCATACTATGTTCTATTCCACAAGTTCTTCATGTCTCTTCTGCTTTGCTTAAAAATTGCTATCATGTTGTAAACTCTATTGTTGACTTTACAGGCTTCAATCCATCTTAAGCGTTGTTTGTTTAGCAAGGATTCTAAAGTAACTTTTGCCGGCAGATAGCTGTATCTGTTCATTGATTTGTTTTTAGAGGCACTTTTTGCTTCCTTTCTTCTATTAGTCTTTAGGTTTTGAAAATTTACCGCATTTTGCTGCCATTGAAGTGCTTTGGCTGTGTTTGGATGTTTTTCTCGTGATAGCCCTGTTGAGGAGGTATTTACTATGACACGCTGTATCATAAAAGATGGTCTACAAAGTACACTTCTCAAGTGCTGCAACCAAATTCTGTCAAACCTCCCTATACATCCCTCTCCTCCTTAATTCTTCCCTCAAACGCACTTCTTTAGAAGGCCTTTTGGTTGACATTATATGCAAACAGATCTGAAAATTGACTTTTTCACTTATCTCATGAGCTAACTAGAGTGAAAATTGGTTCTCTTAGTAGGATTTATTGGAGATTTTCTCTGTTTGAGGATGTTGCAGCCTACCTCATCTCAATTGTTTACTAAGTGTGTTGATCCTTGGATGCTCCTACGGGACATCTTGTTGGACTTGTGTCCGTTTATGTTCTAGTACACTTTCTCATGCTGCCAGATTCATGCATTAGAGAAGAGGCAGAAGGCTGCTAAATATGCAAAGAAAGTAAAAGCCAAGAAGAGGAGGAAGATACATGAGCTATCAAATCCCCTGGAGCCTAATGAGTTTGCTGATACGCGGAAGGAGGAATAATGAATCAGTCAGCCATGTGTGGATCACGGTATTCTTATCGCCTTGAGTTTTCTTGTTATTTTTTTTCGTTAAATCACCTTGATTCCAACATGAGATGGAAGGTTTTGTTATGTTATCATTTATTAAAGCCCTTTTTTGACTCTAAAGTTGTGTCTGTGGTAGTGTGATCAGTGATGGATTAGTGTGTGTTTTAATTTCCTACAGCAATGCTCCTCATATCTATAACTTCGTTATTTGTGGTGTAAATTAGAACATTGGTCCCTGTAGCTTTGGTGGGATTTCCATTTGAATCCTTTCTTATCAATTCATCTATTTGTGGTGTAAAGTTTGATCAAATATGGATAAGCTCGTGAACAAGTTGCATTTTGTCTGGTAAATGAATGGTTTAGGTTTGCAATATATTTATCATCAACTTTACCGAACGAAATGCAAATTATTCACATACCTAACATTACCCGATCAAACTAGTTTCTTGTGGTATATGTTAGCCGATCGAACTAGTTTCTTGTAACATTACCAGATTTCGGGAACCCAAAGAATTCCTTCCTTTGGTTGAAAGAACTGAAAGAATACATACGCTAGGAATGGAGCTTGGTATACTTTTGTGCTCCCTCCTTTCCCTTTGTCTATTTCATGCAATGGAGGCAACACACACCCGTATGTTAATTTAGCCCAGACAAATTTTAAACTCAATGAATGGTCAAGCAAAACCCACAAAGAAATCAATTGGGTCGTCCTAATTGGCAAGAACTTATAACTCTCATAAATGAATAATGAGACTGAACCTTAAAGGGCGAACCTCATAAATTTATGATAATTGTCTATTTGTATTTTTTTAATAACTCAGGTGTCTGGACTAATTTACGCATACCTCGACTGATGAGAGACCAATCGATTCTCATGATTTTACTACATCCTAAAGCCCATACTTCCCTATTCAGTATAACAGCTTCTTTTATCTTCTTTTTTTTCCTTTTTGTTATGTGGAGAAACCTGCCATTTCTTGTGATGCTTAGCCGCATGAACTGAATCTCTACTTTTGGGTAGCATGTAATGTGGAGAAATTTTTGGGTGCCGCTGGTGCCCAAGCAGCGCATTTGGAGCGTCTATTTTGGTATTGGACGGTTCGGATTTGGAGAGAAAAAATGGAGAGAGAGTGGTGGGGTGAAAAGAAAGAAAGAGTTTCGATCTGAGCCGTCCAACACACTTTTGGACGGTCTGAATGAGCTGGTCGGACACCGCATGGCAAGGTCATGTGATACCTACCCGGCACCCAAAAATTTGTCCTTAACGTGAGGTATGGCCTGTGATGATTGTCCTTGACAGTAGAGTATTGTGGTGGCAGAGGTCACCCTTCTTTGAAAGTACTTCCCCCCTCCTCTTCTTTATTAAGGGTACTGACTTGATTTGCCTAGAATATAGGCCACAACTGCCTTTGCCCAGGTACCACAAAATGATGTACTACTTAGCTGAAATAGTCCCATTTCTAAAGCCTCTTCAACAGGTAACTGTACAATACGTTTTCTACAATAAGCAAGCATGCATGCACCACCAAAAGCAAATCCAATGTCACCAACATGGATGGATCACTCCCAAAAAAATTCGTAAAGATTTCATATTTTACCACTAATGTTACTGTAATCATGAAATTAAAAGGGTTCATCCACCCTCGGATAATGTTCAAAAACTGCTACTCATTATATAGATTTCTAGATAATAGGAGGTCGCACGTCTAAAGTCGGGATATGATAGAAGCTCGTCCTCAAGATTTGAGCGTTGAATACCGTCTCAATTTTTAAAATACGTCACGACACAATCAGTACTATTGCAATGTGGCTGCATAATTAATGTAAAAACACGATTCAATCAATTTGATTTTTGAGACTTACAAAATGCATAATTTAGATTATCTTTTTACGTCGCATGGGAAATCACATGGAAATGTGAGGATTAGGAATAAATCGACGAAAGGGCAACATTATTTACAGCAGTAATAATCCCGTGCCAATAGAAGTCGGTAAACCCCAAGCTTATAAATATGTATACATGCATCCAGGCTGATTCCCCCAACCCCTCTCTCTCTCTCTTTCTCTCTCACACAGACACTTTTCCTACAAACTCTCCTGAGTCCTGACATTCAACCTCACTCTCCAAACTTTCTCACTCTTTTCTTTCCTCTCTCCAAACACAGAAAATCCCTGCTTCGTATGGCAGTTGGCTTACTTGACAGTGAGGTAGCTGACCTCTGCCTCGGAAAGCCGCCGCTGAGGCCTCTCTCCGCCTCCGCCACCATCACCGACGCCTTGTCCGCCCTCAAAACCTCCGAGGACGGCTTCCTCAGCGTGTGGAAATGTGACCAGTACTCTTCTGAAAACTCCGGGGAGTGCCTGTGCGTCGGAAAAGTTTGCATGGTTGACGTTGTCTGCTACCTATGCAAACCCGAAAACCTCACGTCTCCGTCCTCGGCCATGGATTCCCCTGTTTCTGCTCTGCTGTCCGAAGTTCCAGGTCGGGTCAGGCATGTCGAACCCCATTTGAGGTACCATAATCCAGTTTGATTTTTAATTAGTCTCAGATATAAGAATTCAACCTAAGACAAAAAGAGACTGAGGAATCTTTTTATTTATTTTTGTCTTTTGGTTGAAACGAACCGAACAACAAACAATACAAACAAAATGTGTCTAGGAACACACACCTCTAAAACACAACTTTGGACACAACTATATCCGGAATCGTTAGATATATTTGTGGATTCAGGTGCATCCAATGGTTTCAAAAACAACCTTATCCGTGTCCGAAGTTGCGTTTAAAGATGTATTTGTAGTATTGCTCCAATACAAAATGATTTTAAAATGTGAATTTCCAATTGAAAACTACTCCTATAAAATATTCAAAGAAAGAAGAAAAACATGACTTCTAGACTTCTGGGACGGATGTGGATTCTCTCTCGCTCTCTCTGTTTGACTGTGAGTTTGGAACTCGGGAATCCTGTAGTGAGCAAGTCACTACAAAGGTGTAGTGATCCTCCAGTTCGTCTGTTTCCCTAATCGATGGTTCAGATTCGTTGTTGAACTTTTACCGGTAAAATATATTTAACAAATATATATGAACTATTGATTGTCAAAATAAATGGATCGAATTGCATATTACAGAAAACACTACAGAATTGCTCATTACAAGGTTCCCGCTCCGATTTGTTTACGTACTTCAAATTTTGAAAGCAATCACTTTCTTCAACAAATGTTTGTTTGTTTGCCCATAAATTTTCTTTACTTGTTCAGATCTCCAAACGCCCTTTAATGGAGTAGGCCCGGCCCCCAATTGTTAATGTTTGCGTGTCCTACTTTTCCTCTCCAATTTTTTTTAACCACAACTGTGTTGTTTTTCTCGTTTACAGTAACAAACTGCATCTGCTATTAAAATTTTCCATGATCCACTTCTTCTCTGTTTTTGCTCTGTCTCTTTCTCTGTAGGCCCCAATTGTTTAATTAGCTTCCTTGGAAGAAGAACTCAAGATTTTGCCATATAGCTAGAAAAGCCACCTCATTGTTTGTTTTATAATTCAGGGTGTTCAGATTATCTTATGCATACCATAATTAATTTCTCATCACTTCGTGAACTAATTTCACTATCCACTCAAAAAAATCCAATTAAAATTGGTTCAAACTCCTAAGAACTAGCTTCGGCAAAAGTTGATAGAACTCAAGAGTTTTCGAACACAAGATCTTGAAAAAGAGTAAACCCCGAAATACCAGCGCCTTTCGACCACTAGTCCAACCAATTACTGTTATAATAGCCCCTGCAATTGAGTGTACGGTGTAGGTTGTGATTGTTTTGTTGGTGTTTTGCAGTCTATTGGAAGCCATTGATCTCATCCTTCAAGGTGCTCAAAATCTTGTAGTCCCAATTAAGAGCAATTCAAGAAAAACACAACAGAAATCTTCTATTAATCCAACGTCTCATTACGGCCGTGAATTCTGTTGGCTGACCCAAGAAGACATCGTCAGATTCCTCCTGAGCTCGATCGGCCTTTTCTCATCCATCCCGGCGCTTTCCATCAGCACGCTCGGACTCATCAGCACCAACTTCTCGTCCGTCGGATCCCACTCCCCTGCCTCCTTGGCAATGGGAGTCATTTCAGACTCCTTGGCCGATCAAACCGCCGTCGCAGTTTTAGACGACGACGGAGTTTTGATCGGGGAGATATCTCCCTTCACCCTCGCCTGTTGCGACGAGTCCATCGCAGCCGCCTTCATGACCCTCTCCGCAGGGGACCTGATGGCCTTCACTTGCTGCGGTGGTCCCCCGGAGGAGATTGTGAGGGTCGTGAAGACGAGGCTGAAGGAGATGAATCTGGGAGGAGTGTTGGATGAATTAATCAGTGTCTCCTCTGGCATTCCTTCCACCTCCCCATCGTCTTCATCAGACGATGATTCATCATCCCAAAACACGCCGTTGCCGAGTCCAGGGAGGTATAGTAGGTCGTGCAGTTATTCCGCGAAGGTGATGCGGAGGGCAGAGGCTGTAGTGTGCCATCAGGGGAGCTCTTTAGCGGCAGTGATGGTTCAGGCAATCGCGCACCGGGTTAACTATGTTTGGGTCATAGATGAGGATCGTAGCTTGGTTGGCATTGTGACTTTTTCTAACATGTTAAGAGTTATTTATGAACATCTACAGTCCATGGCCTAAAGATTAAGGGTATAGACCACAGTTCCAATTCTGTTCAACATGCAGGAGATTGGGAAAGACTAAGGTTTGGCTGATATGATATGATATGATCTGTTTTGTTTAATTTAAAATTTCTCCTTTTTAATGGTAGAAAATGAAGAAATCAAGCATTGACAGATTTGATCTTCGTCTCATTTTCTGTTGCGATATAAGTATTGATTTTTTGTTCATTCAACTGGGATATTTAGGATTTGTTCGTTTAGAGTCTCAAAATCCATGCGCATGGTCTCAATAATTTTTTAGTTATTTATTCCTCAACTCATTGCTTTTAAAAAGCTTCTTCAAAATCCAAATCGAACAGGCATTAATGTTCTCTAAACTGGATCGGACTATGTAAACAAATCAATTGCTATAGACTCTTGTGAAAAGGCTAGTTCATGATCCCAACCTTGCCAAATCTTGTGTGTTGTAAAAGTTCCAAAAGCAGCAATAATAAATTTCTTTAAGGTTCTGTCAATTGCAACTTTGGATTGTTGGGCTAAATAAGTTGAGTGGCTTATTTTTTTTGTCGCTATTCAAATTTTTTTTTTGCATTTGTTAGTTTTTCGTCAATTTTTTTTGGAATTATTGCTTCGTCATGACGAGAGAAATCTAAAAAGTAAAAAATTACGATCGAAATCTAATTTTTTTGAATAAAAACAAAAATAAGCCAATAAACCAATTTTTTCGTCTTTATTAAAAAAAGAATTTCGATCATAATTTTTTACTTTTTAGATTCCTTTTGTTATGACGAAGCAATAATCCCAAAAAAAATTGACGAAAAACTAACAGATGCAAAAAAAAAAAATTGAATAAAGACAAAAAAAAAATAAGCCACTTAGCTTATTTAGCTGAACAACTACTAAGAAGTAAGTAATTTTTTTTTTTTTGCCTGGGAATCTTGAGAGATGAGAAGATTTTAAATGATATAATTCAACGACAGAGATATATATACGAAAACACCAGTACAGACAAAATGGTTACAAAGAATTTGAGCGGTGGAAGAGTGGGCTGGTGACGATGACTACCAAATTCCTTTATTATTATTGAATTATTGTGGCTCCCCTCGACTATAAATATCTCGGACAAAGGGCATACCCAGGGTTGAATTTTGAGCGGTTTTGTTTGGACCAGGGACATATCAATTGGGACGAGGATAAGAATCTTGGCTTTGCTGAACCCCGAGGGGCAATGTAGTTGGTAATCGGTCGGGACGGAGGGATTTATCATTTCGAGGTCTCAGGTTCGACTCTTCTGAATTGCGAAAAAATTATTGGGGTCACTCATGTGTAAAATTCCTTTGGGTTAGCAGAGGATGGTGGGGATCGTAAAGATTTAGTCCAGTGATATGCATAAGCTGGTCCGGAGACACTCCGCGTTATTCAAAAAAAATATAATATATCTTGGCTTGCTGACGATTTAGACATTAATCTCAAGTGTTGATTTTTCTCAGGTATAACAGAGTAACCAGACATTGAATTTGCGTGGTCCGAGGAGGAGGTTAGGGTGTAATGTGTGATGCGTCTGGCTCGATTTTCCCCTTCCTGGAATTTCCATCTGGCTATATTATTTTTATTTATTTTTTGACAAAATAAGAACGTCATTTCATATGGGAGAGTATAAGAAAGGAAATACAATGAGTGTAACATGATACAAACCAACAAAAGCAACAATGCAACATATATAAAAACGCTTAGGCTTTGTGTGGAACTTATGGAAAAGAAAGGAAAATTAAAAAAATTTCCCTTCCATTATTTGGTTGGGAGAGAAAGGGAGAAGAAAATAAAAATTTTAAGTTCAGCGACTAGTAATTTTCCCCCTCTATTTTTCGCCCTTTTTTTTTTTTCATATGTTCCAAACAGAGCCTTAGTCTGAATGCCTAAATGTAGAAGAACCATCCAAATCCGTATCATATAAATGTGTTGTGAAAACAACCAACGCCAAAAACACTAATAGATCCTAGCATAAGAAGAAACCAAACTTAGACACCGAACAAGCAACCCTCCCCAACAAAGCCATCTGTCAAAAGCAAACTTCCGAAGCGTTGCAAGGAATTATAGAGGGACTAGAATCAAGAGCAATTCCCAGCAAGAAACAAACACCTGCAAAAAGAGCTTTAAAAAAAAACGAAAAACCATACTCCTTTGGTTAATTCTCCTTTAAATTTCAACCATCCAAGCATAATTTTTCTTTTTTAATCCTCCTCAAGAAAACATTCACTTTAACCAATAAGTCTACACTTATCGCATGAGTCCACTGTTCGGTCCATTGCACGCCTACACCTTCTTCAGACTTCACAAAATTTCTACGAATTCAGAAAACATACCTACTTATATGCGATTGAGAAGCTTTCTTACAAGGCTTCATAAAAAATATTTTAAAATTTCTGAATATTTTTCTGCATTTTTGTGAGGTATGAAGTGGGCCCCACATACTCGCTCGGTGAATGTATCATCTTTGAAAAAAAAAAAAACATTTCACTTTAACAAAGCGTTGTATATGACGAGCCCACAGTTTTGTAAAGGGAGGTCCGGCCCACCTCACATCCAAACTTCGACGTCGGTCCATGAACCCGCCAAAACGACCCACGGGCTCGTCACTCCTTTCGAAACCCTAGCTGGTTCCTACCGCTTCGGACTCAAGACCACCTCTCTCTCCCTCTAAACTCAGACTCTCAGGTACTTCATTTACTTGTCCTACTGAAAAAAAATCAGAACTTTAGGGATTTCGTATATCGTGGGTAAATCCCTAACACATTTTCTTTACATTTTTGGATTTACAGAAGGTTATATCATAGGTGCATGCGTGTTGAGCTGCAACAATTGCTGTGATTGGTCTACAGGGTTATAGGTGAAGATGGCGAAGAGAAAAGAGAAATCGGTGAACGTCTCTGGAAAGCCGAAGCATTCGCTGGATGTCAACAGGGAATCGAAATCGAGCAAGGGCGGCCGCAGCGCCGCCACGGTGCGGCGACTCAAGATGTACAACACGAGGCCGAAGCGCGACGTCAAAGGGAAGGTCATAAAGCACGACCTTCAGTCCTCCGAGTTGCCCTCCACTCGAATTCAACCCGATCGCCGATGGTTTGGTACCTATCTAGTTCCTAGTATTTTCTATGCTCAACTTTGAATGTAGTGCTCCTTAATCGCTTGATAATCTTACGGTGAGATTGGTCCCCAATTAGTTGAGGTGTAAGTAAACTGGCAGGGTCCAGGGACAACTGAGTTATATAAAAAAAAATTGCTCAGACAATCTTGATTACCGCTTCTTTCTTGTGTGCCGGCAGTCTTTCGATGGGCTGCGTTAGGGATGCAAACAAACTGAGCTTTCGTGAGCAGCTTGAGGCTTCGTCTCGGCTTGACTAGTTAGTGATGGAGTAGCTCGAGCTTGAGTTTTAAGCTTGTTTAATAAACGCGCCGAGATCGAGTTAGTTGTAACTCGGCTTGTTTAGTAAATGAACCAAGTTAGTTTGGCCCGCTGCTCAATGTCCATGCTACTTTAAGTCCATTTTCTACTACGATTGTCCTTCTGCTACTGTGTGATGATAAGTGGAGGCAATTGTTAAGTGAGGCTCCCATGTGGGTGAATCACTCAATCGCAGATTCATTGAGCTTGAGCTCAAAAATTGATTTTGCTGATCACTCATTTTTCAGCCCCTTGGAATTGTGAGAAAGGGTGAGAAAAAGAAAGATAGGGGAATCATATCACTTGTTTGGAACTTTGGATAGCTAAAATGTGTGCAATAGTGACAAAGGATGAGAACTGAAGAGAAAAGATGGATATTTAGTGGTCCATTTTTGTTTCTCACCAATCTCTCGAGAATGGTGAGATTTGGCGCAAGAAACTACATTCCATTCCTTTCTCTCCCTTTCACGCAATCCAAAGGGCCTGTCAAATTAGGCGTGTCCCCAATTGGCTAATGGTGAACCAGAGATTAGATTCTACGGTATCTTCAGAAGAAGCAATCTCAAGAGTATGCGTCTTTGTTTGCCATGTGTACTTATTTTGATCATTAGGAACTTATCTAAAGTGTTTTCTTTCAATCTTAAATTGTAGGTAATACTCGAGTTGTAAACCAGAAGGAGCTTGAGTTTTTCCGTGAAGAGCTCCAAAGTCGAATGTCGAGTAACTATAATGTCATTTTGAAGGAGAAGAAACTTCCCATGTCTCTTTTGAATGATCACCAAAAGGTAGGAACTTTCTATAATTCGGAGCTAGCTATGCCCTTTTGGTCATGTTTGATTCGGTTTGGGTATGCGCCATAGTCCACTCTGATTAATTTCACCTTTATGTTGTTAATTTGAGGTTTTTCGTTTCTGAAATTTAAATGCTTTAATTTCACCTTTATGTTGCTAATTTGAGGTTTTTCGTTTCTGAAATTTAAATGTTTTAACCACATTGCTCACACAAGGTTGTCAGTAAGAGAGTCTAGCACGTTAATTAAGTTTGATCAAGTTGGTTTAATAAGCTGATCAACTATTGCATACCTTTGCTGTTCAAAAAAAAAAAAAAACTATTGCATACCTTCTTGGTGTCTGGTGGACTCATGAGATAGGGTTTGGCTCTACCCACGCAGTTGTACTATTTCAAAGACTACATGGTCTGTCAATTCCTAGTTAAAATCTTATGTATCTCCTTGTTAGCTGCAAACAAGCGTTTGTTAATATGGTCATCTTACCTCGTCTTTCTGTTGTGCTTTCACCAAATGAGTTATGTATCTCAATTCCCCACATTTCACCGATGATCTTTTCTGCTTGAGCTGTCTTAATGGTTACCGACCCATCGAACTAACAGTTCATGGGCCACTGTTTGGTTGTCAGACTACATAAACTAGTAGTTGAATGTTAAACAGTTTTCATGTCCTCTTAACAATACTATAAATGTGAGCTAGAACAAATTGAAGGTTCCTATTTACGGCTGCTAACTTTGTTCTTTTTATGTCTACCCAGCAAGCAAGGGTTCATCTTCTAGATACAGAGCCTTTTAAGGATGCATTTGGACCTAAGAGGAAGAGGAAGCGCCCAAAGCTCATGGCATCAGATTATGAGTCATTAGTTAAGAAAGCTGATGGTTCTCAAGGTAAGTTAATTGCTTGCTTTGCTGCTGCCTATACTTTGACATCTTTTGAAGAATATTATAGTGGAAATACGGCAGAAGAAGTAGGACCCCACTTTTGCTGATAATTTATGATAAGCCTTGAAACCCTCAACCCCCTCCGCCATTTCTTTTCCCCACTTATGTAGCTACTACAATACATTCTATTTACTTCTGAATTTGTGCCTGAATTTTGTAGATGCCTTTGAACAGAAATATGATGCCAGTATGTCTGTAGACGGTAATGAAGGGGATGGATTGAGAGACCTAGTTCGGCATACAATGTTTGAGAAGGGTCAAAGTAAACGCATTTGGGGTGAGCTCTACAAAGTTATAGACTCTTCAGATGTTGTTGTCCAGGTTAGTGTGTTGTAAGAAAATGATAACACATTACTCTACAGATTTACTTTTGCAGAAGTTTGTAGTAAAAATGTGGAAGCTTTGTGTTGGTGTTGCCCCAACTGTAATTATAATACTATGTCCTGGTAGAGAACCATCATGATTGTGCATCACAGTGGTTCGTTTTTTTTACAAGTAAATAATTGTATTAGAAACAAGGCATTAAGGGAATGCCGCCCGTATACCATCGCAGTGGTTCCTTTTGTGACCCTATGATAGTTCATTTTGTTGGTTTTTGCAGGCATATTGCGGTGTTGATCTTTTAGGTCCGTATGATAGTTTTTTATGGACATGTGTTTGGTGCTGGTGCTTTTGTTACAGGTTTTAGATGCCAGAGATCCGCAAGGTACTAGGTGCTATCATTTGGAGAAGCATTTAAAAGAGCATTGCACACATAAACACATGATTCTTTTGTTAAACAAGGTTTGTTGTTTCCTACCTCTGATTTTTTTGTGGGATTGTTGTTTTCTATGATTCTCTCACAGAATGTTTTACTTATCTCAGTGTGATTTGGTCCCTGCCTGGGCAACAAAAGCCTGGCTTAGAGTGTTATCCAAGCAGTATCCAACTCTAGCATTTCATGCAAGCATTAACAAGTCATTTGGGAAGGTATCTTCACTAGTTTCAATAGAATACATATGTTCGTACACTGCAGGCACACCACCTTTTGGATCTAGGATTCTTTTGGACTCCTTTAAACTCTGATTCCATTGTTGATCAGATCCGGAATTGTATAAATATATATCATATTAAATTTATAGAACTCTTTTTATGTTTTTGGCTGTTTTTCGCTTCAAAAGGGCGTACTGAATCTTAAGAAGAAGTGTAGTGGTGGACTGGAAGGTACTGAGGGAAAGATTGCATACAAACCTGGCTCGAACTTGCAATATCATTGGACATCCAAACCCATACTTTTACAATTGCACCAGTGGCCATGATTCCATGAAAGGGAAGTGGGAAAAGAAAAACAGCCAAGGCCCACAGATGGAGTTGATACTTTTGTGTGCAGACCACCTAGGTGACTGATATCAAATATCCTGATGCATAGATCATATGTTTTGGAAGATGATGTTATCGCATTTTGTCAACTACACGATCAGCATTTGTTGCAGTGCCCTTCGGCTTTACACGTTTATGAGATAAAATTTGATGTACTTATTTATTCTGTTTACCAATGGGTTCAAAAAATTGGTTTGATATGCTTATTGACCAACATTATCTCTCAAGGGATTGCCCAATGTCTTGGCTTGCATTCTTCCTTTGAAGAGGTTCATGTTTGAGTCTCATGAACTGCGTATACAAAAAAAAGGAAGTATATCAATTCAACAAAAACCCTGTGTATCTGACTCTAACTTTTATCGGTAGTTAGCAATCATCACCCTTCCTTGTGGGGGAAGCTTGTAATGTCCACATTTTGTGTAGTTTCATTGCAAGGTTTTGTGATTGTTCATTAATTTGTTTCTTTGTTGCCTTCAGGGTTCTCTTCTATCAGTATTGAGACAATTTGCTCGCTTAAAAAGTGATAAGCAAGCAATATCTGTGGGGTTTGTTGGGTATCCGAATGTCGGGAAGTCATCAGTTATCAATACACTTCGTACGAAAAATGTAATGCCCCGTTGCCATTTTCTCCCTCTTCCACTTTTGCTGTATAATTACTTGCACTTATGTATATTTGTTTTATTATGTATCTATTACTAATATTTGTTTTGAAAATTAACCATGATTTGATAACCTGGTAGATTGTTTGTATGATATACTTCGCATGCTGCACGGGGGTTATGATTCAGCAGATTATCATAGTTTTGGTATGGTTAACTGAATTGAGCAATGTCATTCTCACGTCGTCGTTCTGATGGTTGTCAAGGAGATATATGTGGACCTTGGAAGGGGATAACAATCAGTTATGTTTTACTCGAACTAAACAATTATTTCTTCGACTAGTTGAATAGGAGTGATTCTAAGCTCTACCTGTTTCTTATATTTCAGTAGCCTTATAACTATGTAATTAATGGACTCAAAATTTTCTTAAGAGTACTTGAGAGCGTATTTCTGCTTTGATTTCTGTATTCATTTGCCTTTGCAAGCCCTCCTCGTTTTTATATTTGTATCATTGCTTGCTTTTTTAAGTGTTGAATATTTGTCTCCCATTCTGCTTTTAAGATTGACTTGATGAATGCTATTCAGCTGGCTCATAATTATTCATCCTTCCCTTTTGAAAGGTCTGCAAGGTTGCTCCCATTCCAGGAGAAACTAAAGTGTGGCAGTACATTACACTCACAAAGAGGATCTTTTTGATAGACTGCCCTGGAGTTGTTTACCAAAACAGTGACTCGGAGACAGATATTGTATTGAAAGGCGTGGTATGTCATGGCTGCTTTAGGGTTTATCCCTTGTGAGTTGTGTGTTTGTCCTTTCTTATTTTACATTATTCTTATTGGATGAGTTTCCCTGTTGTTGATGTAACCCGAGATGATCAACATAAATATACGATAACTTTCAAAGGACTTGTTTGGTTGTTTTTTTTTTTGTTGGTTTGAAGTAAATAAAACATGGGCGAAGATAGATCGATCGCATTGTTATGTCTGTGATGTGGGAATGCTTTGTTGATGTTTTTTTTTTGAACGGCGAAAAAGAAATTTTATTAACCTCTGAAAGAAATGCTGTGTTGATGTGGGAATGCTGTGTTGGTGTTGGGTAATTAACATTCTATGAAGAGATTTATCCCACTTCATGGATCGACATAAGCCGATTATCCCTATGGCATGTACATGGGAAAACATTCTTTTGTATTTCCATTGTGCTGACATAATTTAGTTTTCACTTGTTTGGACCAGTGAACTGACTTTGCTCTGGTCTCCAGGTACGTGTCACAAATTTGCCTGATGCTTCTGAACATATCGGAGAAGTTTTGAAACGTGTGAAGAAGGAGCATCTCAAAAGAGCATATAAGATAACAGACTGGTTACCTTTCTTATTCTTTCTTTTTGTTAATCCTGTTTCGCAACTCTTTCATCTACTTATCCCTGTTTCTAGTTTTTTTTAATCCAATCCCTGTTTCTAGTTGACTTGTAGTTTCTGTCCATAGACTCCCTTCATCTTAAATTTTGCCTATGAACATTTGTGCGGTGTTATGACCCTTAAAACTCATCACATGCCTTGGATTGTGAAACTAGTCCCCCACGCTCCCTCCTTTTGAGGGCAAAATATTATCAGTAACAAAATGGATGTTAAAAAAAACAAAAAGCAAAGTTGAAATAGTTTCTAGAATAACTGAGAATAAACATTCTGGTTCATTTTCACTTCTTGATTTAGCTAGTTGGGCAGGTCAAGTGGAACCTTTGCTCATACAGTAAAAGTTTTGTTTTTTTAAATGGTTCATTTCGTTATGCTTTACATTTTTTTATTGTCATAACTGGACTTGATCTCTTTATGGATTTTGAATATTTCCCCCATCCTATTGTGTGCGATTCATAATATGACTATCTATTGTTTTGTTTTCAGGGAGGATGATAACGACTTTCTTGTTCAGCTATGCAAATTAACAGGCAAACTGTTGAAGGTAACTCCGTATTATGCATGCTTGATTTCGTTGTTCTTGAGCTTTGTTAGAAGTCGATTAATTTGCTTGGTGCTTAGCCAAGCCCATTTTATTTTATTTTCTAGAATATAGAAGCATCTGTTTGTCCAAGATAGTATCAGGTTCACAGATCTCCGAAGTCAAGTTTTTCTAACTTAGTTTTCTATCGTACAGTTCCTTATTTTTGTCCGTTTTGTAGGGCTCCGAAAGTAGCTTCTTTTGTTTATATTCCTCAACATTTCAACCGTTCGGTTTGGGTGCTTGGTAACGTCGGGTCACTGAGAGTTTATTAATTATGACGGATTTTTCATGTAGGGTGGCGAACCTGACTTGATGAATGCAGCCAAGATGGTCCTTCATGATTGGCAGAGGGGTAAGATACCCTTTTTTGTGCCACCACCGAAAGAAGAAGACGGCTCGTTAAAGGATGAACCCAATGAACCTGATGTTGAGAAAGACAATGCTGTTGATAAGGACCAGGCCTCCGCAGCGCGAAGAGCCATTGCCAACGTTATTTCATCCCAACAGGCAAAAGATGTCCCTGTTCAGAAAGATCTTTTCGATGAGAACGAGTTAAAGGGTGAGATTTCGGATCAGCTTCCGTCCACCGAGTCGTAGGTTTTTGTTCCTAGTGTGCACTTCCAACCCTTCCCGGCAAAAGAGGGAGGGCAGTATCTTTCGTTTTTTTTTTTTTATTGGCACTGAAAAGGAAAATGACCCATCTTTAGTTCTGTATTTTTTTTCGCCCTTTACGTAGCCTGTGTAGATTTCAACAACTCCATTTTCAGCTTGTTTTGTTTTTTTGTTTTTTGTTTTCGCAAGATGTAATGCTTGGATACACACAATGGCGCAACGTAAAACAGGAGAGAATTAAGCTAAGTTTTCATTTGCTTTCAACTTTTTATTATATTCAGCTTGTTTTGTTTTTTTTGGCAAGATATTTGACGATTAAAAGTACCAGTTTATTTAATGCTTCGATAAACACAATGACACGGCTTAAAACAGGAGAGAAATAAGCTAAATTTTCATTTGCTTTCAACTTTTTATTGTACTCAACTTGTGCCTTCTAAGCGACTTATTTGATAGCAAATGATTTATGTTCTCGGATCGCCAACCACCATGTGGTTGCCCTTCGTCACCTTCTGATCCTCCCTTTCATTCCTTTCCGGGGCTGACTCATCCGGTGGCGCCGGTTCACTGTCGTTCGTTGCGAACTCAAACGGCCCATAACGACTGCGGGCCCGATGGGCTTCCTGATCTTCCTTGGGGGCATTAGAACTTATGGGATCATTGTTGGCTCCAATATTGGACCTGCCACCGGGCATCACCATTCTTCCAGCAAATTCGGGCTCAAGTTGTGCTGCAGTCTTACTATGTGATTGAGGCTCACCCCACCCACCTTCTCCCGGACACGGGCACGTACAAGAGCCCACACTGGGGTACGGGTTGTATGGGGGCTGCAAGACAATGGACCCTGTACCCATACCTGTAATCCCGACACTGGGTATACCCGTACTTTTAGCTAATTCCGGTTCAAGATGTGCCGCGCTCTTGCTATGTGATTGAAGCTCACCCCACCCGCCTGATCCTTGACATGGGCAGGCACAAGAGCGCACAGGGCGGCAAGTCCCACATCCTATGTCAGGCATAGGCGTGGGCACATAGATAGGCACAGGTGAGGGCTCATAAATAGGCACAGATTTATAAACAGGTACAGGCTTTGGCCGATAAATAGGTTGCCCAAATCCAGGGTAGGGTGGCTGCCAAGGTCCACCAATGATCCCCACGCCTCCACCATGACCACTGCCAACCCCGTATCCCCTGCCACCTCCGAAGCCACCACCCCAACCTGAGCCGCTTCCATAGCCAATCCCCACACCCATACCTGTACCCATACCCGTAATCCCTACACTGCCACCACCTCCGGCCAAGTTGGATATAGATTCTTTTGGCATGCGAGGGTCATAGGAGTCTAAGAGGAGCCTATGAGCAGAACTAAGACCTAAACATGTTAGAAGCAAGAAGCCCATGGAGATGCACTTTTGTGAAGCCATTTTGTGAGGTTTGTTTGTTTCCTGGTCTAAACCATTAAGGGGCTTCGCTATATATAGGTATAGAAAAAATGAGACTGCAGAGAGAGAGAGAGAGAGAGAGAGAGAGAGAGAGAGAGAGAGAGAGAGAGAGAGAGAGAGAGAGAGAGAAGGAGTAAAATTTGCATTCCCCTAAAAATCAGAAGATTTTGCGCTAGTTAGTTCCAAGATTTCAGAGTCACGAACTCTGTGTGGGTAGAAGTATTTACGTGTTGAATACCTTTGTGAAAATGGCATTAGTAGAGTCAATTTCCCCAAGTCCAGTATTAGACGGTCCTATCCAGTTAGTGAGCCTCCCAGAAACTCCACTTTGATGATATGGACTATATGTATTTTCTCCCCTGTGCGCATGGAGGCCTAATAAACGAACCAATGGATCATTAAGGCGAGTCACTTGATAAACCTTGTTGTAAGGTGTCATACGGGATGATATCCATCTATGATCGCCCTAGCGTTACTGCTATTATACACTGCAAAACAACACACTGCTGACAGAAAAGTAAAAGATGCTAATGCTTCCCAAACAAAATATATGCAATAAAGGGAAAGGGGTAAGAACTCAACAAACAAAATGGTTTTTTTTTTTTGAACATAACAAACAAAATGGTTATGCTCAAGACACAGAAGATGAGTGCGGACCAAAGCATATAGATCATATTATACATTGAGGATTCTCAAGTTCCATTGCATCTCATTTTGGTCATTGAGTGTCTCAAGGAGAAGGGGAGGGGCAAATTGAGCAGTGCCTTGGTGCTCATCAGAATCCTGGCAGAATGAGAGGATGATGGTATCAATAGACATCTCCACAACACCAAAGAAAAGAGTAGCTACAACATAGACGAGACCCCAGCATACCTGCATTAACAAAAATGCGATTACTTCTTCAATCTCAACTCTGTAACAGAAATTGAAAAAAGAGCAGAAAAGGTTCTGCTATGGCAGTGTTTGGATCTTGGATATGTATGGGATTTCGGTTGGGGAAAAGAAAGAGAAAGAGTGAAAGTAATCAATTTTGGGTCTTTCCCCATTCCTTATATTTTCCCTCCACAAATCCCTCAATAAATCCTAAACACAACCTTGTCTTGGATTTGTGGAGGAAAAAGAAGAGGAATGAAAAAGGAATTCAAACGTGTCCAAGTTTTCGCTTTGTTTTTCCCTTCCTTTGCAATACCCTCTACAAATTGCTAAACAAACCCTTACAAATTTCCCATGGTTGCTTCATGCTGTTGTCTATAACAAAAATTTGCCTAAATCACATCATAAAGCACACATTTTTTTTCTTTACGACCTAACCTTGTTGCTTTCACTTGCTTGTAACCAGCTATTCTCAAATTCAGCACTTCATATGGTATAATTTGTTGTTCTATTTATTAATAGGAAATAGATACCAAGAAACATACCAGCATGGGAAATAGCGGGGAGGAGATCTTGTTGTGGGCAGAGTTGTATTTGTGAGTGTTCAACATGAGGAAAGCAAACACTGCACTTGAAAGGCTGACACACAACTTCCCAAGAAAGAGAATAACATCACCAATCACGTTTCACTTTCCCTATCCGAAGGATGTTGCTGATGATCAATTCTGTCGCGAACTCAGAAGCCTTAAAGAAGCTTTTTCCCGTGATAGCAATCTGAAAGTATCGACAATGTGCTATACACTTGTATTGGCATTGAAGTCCCCCTTTTTTTGGTAGATAGATTAAGGTCTTACTTATTCCAAGTACCATAGCTTACAAAGGGATGATCTCAAACAAAGAAAAGTCGGCACAAATGTAGTAGCGTCTGGTAGTCTTGTTGCAACATGTAGTGAGAATATAAACAAATTGATCAAATTCTTAACTTTCACTTTGTTTTGACGCACAGGGAACAGGACTTAAGTTGCCAGGTATCCTCCTTGTTATGGTTTAGACTTTGTCATGTAAAATTTATTGCCTGCGTTGAAAGTTGTTTCCATAGAAAGGAAAACGATGACATACAGTCAAATGTTAGATGACGATATCATCAGCTTAAGTTCATTTCGAGAAAATTCTCAACACATTCAATCTTAGGAATATGTAATATCTCCACAAGGGAAAGTGCATTCTCCGCCTTCCAGGCCAGTTTAGAGTTTTCTCCACGTGCAAGTCATTTTCTAGCTTATCAGCTCCATGAAACACAGACAAAAAAACACAGTTAGCTTGCTTATTCTTTCTTTTTGTTAATCCTGTTTCGCAACTCTTTCATCTAATTATCCCTGTTTCTATTTTTTTTTAAAATCTGATCCCTGTTTCTCGGTGACTTGTAGTTTCTGTCTATATACTCCCTTCATCCTAAATTTTGCCTATTTGTGCCGTGTTATGACCCTTAAAACTCATCATGTGCCTTAGATTGTGAAACGAGTCCCCCACGCTCTCTCCTTTTGGGGGCAAAATAGTATTAGTAACAAAACGGCTGTTCAAAAAAAACAAAAACAAAAACAAAAAACAAATTGGAAATAGTTTCTAGAATAGTTGAGGCCAATAAACTTCTGGTTCATTTTCACTTCTCGATTCGGCTAGTTGGGCAGGTCAAGTGGAACCTTTGCTCAAACAGTAAATGTTTTTTCAGAAATGATTCGTGCACAGCAAGCTGTGCACAGCAGCCTTTTTCTCCCGCCCCGGGTCGCACAAAGATGATCGGAGCCGCTCATTTTGTTTAAAAATATGTCTAAATTCTGAAGTGATTTTGGGTGTTTTGTTAACGCCTCTAACTATATCGAACGAAGCTCATTTTTTACAGAAACCTTAAACGACATATTTTGAACAAAATGAGCGGCTACGATCATCTTTGTGTGACCCGGGGCGGGAGAAAAAGGCTGCTGTGCACAGCTTGCTGTGCACGTAGCACAGCTCATGTTTTTTAAAAAATGGTTCATTCGTTACTTGCTTTACATTTTTTTTTTTATTGTCATAACTGGACTCGATCTCTTTCTGGATTTTGTATATTTCCCCCCAATCCTATTGTGGGTGATTCATAATATGACTATCTATTTTTTTTAAGGGAGGATGATAACGACTTTCTTGTTCAGCTATGCTAATTAGCAGGCAAACTCTTAAAGGTAACTCCTTTTTATGCATGCATGATTTCAGTTGGAGCCCTACAAAACTGACAAAAATAAGGAACCGTACGATGGAAAACGAAGTTAGAAAAACTTGACTTGGAGATCTGTGACATTTTCAACAGTTCAGTTTGGGTGCTTGGTAACGTCTGGTCACTGAGAGTGTATTAATTATGACGGATTTTTCATGTAGGGTGGCAAACCCGACTTGATGAATGCAGCCAAGATGATCCTTCATGATTGGCAGAGGGGTAAGATACCCTTTTTCGTGCCACCACCAAAAGAAGAAGACGGCTCGTTAAAGGATGAACCCAATGAACCGGATGTTGAGAAAGACAATGCTGCTGATAAGGACCAGGCCTCCGCAGCTCGAAGAGCCATTGCCAACGTTATTTCATCCCAACAGGCAAAAGATGTCCCTGTTCAGAAAGATCTTTTCAATGAGAACGAGTTAAAGGGTGAGATTTCGGATCAGCTTCCGTCCACCGAGTCGTAGGTTTTTGTTCCTAGTGTGCACTTCCAACCCTTCCCGGCAAAAGAGGGAGGGCAGTATCTTTCGTTTTTTTTTTTTTATTGGCACTGAAAAGGAAAATGACCCATCTTTAGTTCTGTAATTTTTTTTTTTTGGGTACCTTTACGTAGCCTGTGTAGAATTCAACTTCATTTTCTGCTTGTTTTGTTTTTTTTGGCAAGATATTTGATGATTAAAGGTACCAGTTTATGTAAACACAATGACACGGCGTAAAACAGGAGAGAAATAAGCTAAATTTTCATTTGCTTTCAACTTTTTATTGTACTCAACTTGTGCCTTCTAAGCGACTTATTTGATAGCAAATGATTTATGTTCTCGGATCGTCAACCAGCACGTGGTTGCCCTTCGTCACCTTCTGATCCTCCCTTTCATTCCTTTCCGGGGCTGACTCATCCGGTGGTGCTGGTTCACCGTCGTTCGTTGCGAACTCAAACGGCCCATAACCACTGCGGGCCTGATGGACTTCCTGATCTTCCTTGGAGGCATTAGAACTTATGGGATCATTGTTGGCTCCAATATTGGACCTGCCACCGGGCATCACCATTCTTCCAGCAAATTCGGGCTCAAGGTGTGCTGCAGTCTTACTATGTGATTGAGGCTCACCCCACCCACCTTCTCCCGGACACGGGCACGAACAAGAGCCCACACTGGGGTACGGGTTGTATGGAGGCTGCAAGCCAATGGACCCAGTACCCATGCCCGTAATCCCAACACTGGGTATACCTGTACTTTTAGCTAATTCCGGTTCAAGATGTGCTGCACTCTTGCTATGTGATTGAGGCTCACCCCACCCGCCTGATCCCTGACATGGGCAGGCGCAAGAGCGCGCAGGGCGGCAAGTCTCACATCCTATGTCAGGCATAGGCGTGGGCACATAAATAGGCACAGGCGTGGAGTCATAAATAGGCACAGGCGTGGGCTCATAAATAGGCACAGGTTTATAAACAGGTACAGGCTTTGGCCAATAAACAGGTTGCCCAAATCCAGGGTAGGGGGGCCGCAAAGGTCCACCAATGATCCCCACGCCTCCACCATGACCACTACCAACCCCGTATCCCCTGCCACCTCCGAAGCCACCACCCCGACCTGAGCCACTTCCATAGCCAATCCCCCCACCCATGCCTGTACCCAAACCCATAATCCCTACAGCGCCACCGCCTCCGGCCAAGTTGGATATAGATTCTTTTGGCATGCGAGGGTCATAGGAGTCTAAGAGGAGCCTATGAGCAGAACTAAGACTTAAACATGTTAGAAGCAAGAAGCCCATGGAGACGCACTTTTGTGAAGCCATTTTGTGAGGTTTGTTTGTTTCCTGATCTAAACCATTAAGGGGCTTCGCTATATATAGGTATAGAAAAAATGAGACTGCCGAGAGAGAGAGAGAGAGAGAGAGAGAGAGAGAGAGAGAGAGAGAGAGAGAGAGAGAGAGAGAGAGAGAGAGAGAGAGTTTGCATTCCCCTAAAAAACAGAAGATTTTGCGCTGGTTGGTTCCATGATTTCGGAGTCATGAACCTTGTGTGGGTAGAGGTATTTACGTGTTGAATACCTTTGTGAAAATGGCATTAGTAGAGTCAATTTCCCCAAGTACTACCCACCTATGGGTTGTCAATCTAGTAAGGGCAAACTTGCGTTTGCAACATAGCAGGATTCGATTTCCCCTGGAGGCAAACCTTGATTTAAGTTGGGGGCCATGGCTGTGGGTTGCTGTACTAGTCTTCCCCGAGGTTTGGATTGCGCAATCGGGTCCAATAACGGCTCGGCTGCAGCGTTATTCCTCGGTTACCAAAAAAAAAAAAATTCCCCAAGTACTAGACGGTCCTATCCAGTTAGTGAGCCTCCCAGAAACTCCACTTTGATCATATGGACTACATGTATTTTCTCCCCTGTGCGCATGGAGGCCTAATAAACGAACCAATGGATCATTAAGGCGAGTCACTTGATAAACCTTGTTGTAAGGTGTCATACGGGATGATATCCATCTATGATCGCCCTAGCGTTAATGCTATTATACACTGCAAAACAACACACTGCTGACAGAAAAGTAAAAGATGCTAATGTTTCCCAAACAAAATATATGCAATAAAGGGAAAGGGGTAAGAACTCAACAAACAAACTGGTTGTGATCAAAACACCGAAGATGAGCGCGGACCAAAGCATATAGATCATATTATACATTGAGGATTCTCAAGTTCCATGAAGAGAATACAACAAAACAAAACAAGCATTGGAAGGTTTACAAAGGGGTTATTGGGTAAGTCTTTGCATCTCATTTTGGTCATTGAGAGTCTCAAGGAGAAGGGGAGGGGCAAATTGAGCAGTACCTTGGTGCTCATCAGAATCCTGGCAGAATGAGAGGATGATGGTATCAATAGACATCTCCACAACGCCAAAGAAAAGAGTAGCTACAACATAGCCGAGACCCCAGCATACCTGCACTAACAAAAACGCGATTACTTCTTCAATCTCGACTCTGTAACAGAAATTGAAAAAAGAGCAGAAATGGTTCTGCTATGGCAGTGTTTGGATCTTGGATATGTATGGGATTTTGGTGGGGGAAAAGAAAAAAGAAAGAGAAGTATTCAATTTTCAAACATTTTCGGGTCCTTCCCCATTCCTTTTATTTTCCCTCCACAAAACCCTCAATAAATCCTAAACACAACCTTGTCTTGGATTTGTGGAGGGAAAAGAAGAGGAATGAAAAAAGAATTCAAATGTGTCTAGGTTTTCGCTTTGTTTTCCCCTTCCTTTGCAATACCCTCCACAAATTGCTAAACAAACCCTTACAAATTTCTTGACGCAAAATTATCAAGGAATCTCACTGCAATGTACAGAAAAGGTTAAAAAGATTAAAGTGTTATTGTGAGTAAATATGTTCATAAGGACCCAAGCATAGAAATGTGACACGTAACACACCATCTGATTGAATATGTTGTTGGCATCAAGATTATTATGACTAGATGTCATTTTATCTTCTCGTAAAACTTTTTTGAGAGCACCCACTTTGTGCACATATTTTTAAAGGTTAGGTCTGCCTCAGTCTTCACCAGCCCATACCCCCATTGGTTGGGGATTACACGGGTACTGTTATTGTTATTTGTTGAGACGTCATTTTATCTTAAACCTAACAGGTTGAAAGGTTAATGGGAAAGCAACTCAACATATCATGATAAATAGTCTGCGCGGATAGATATTTTACAGTAGAACACAAAAGTATAAAATCATGTTGCCTTGCATTCTTCACAGAAGTTAGTGCTGGAAAAAAAAATCTGAAAGGTCATTGTAAGAAAATATAACCACAATGAAAAAAAAAAAAAAAACAAAGCCACCACCTACCAGCTTTCGACATGAACAAAAATTTAAATCATCACGAAGTCATCCAATATCATAGCAGTAAAATTTCATTTTGGAAGCTGTCAATTTAAGAATTACATCATGAAGACGTTCCATGGTTGCTTCATGCTGTTGTCTATACCCAATAATTTGCCTAAATCACATCATAAAGCCCACATTTTTTTGCTTTACAACCTAACCTTATTGCTTTCACTTGCTTGTAACCAGCAATTCTCAAATTCAGCACTTCATATGGTATAATATGTTGTTTTATTTATAAATAGGAAATAGATACCAAGAAACATACCAGCACAGGAAATAGAGGGGAGGAGATCTTGTTGTGGGCAGAGTTGTATTTGTGAGTGTTCAACATGAGGAAAGCAAACACTGCACTTGAAAGGCTGACACACAACTTCCCAAGAAAGAGGATAACATCACCAATCACGTTCACTTTCCCTATCCGAAGGATGTTGCTGATGATCAATTCTGTCGCGAACTCAGAAGCCTTAAAGAAGCTTTTTCCCGTGATAGCAATCTGAAAGTATCAGAAGCATGTTTCTAAATACGTACACATCAACAATGTGCTATACACTTGTATTGGCATTGAAGTCCCCCTTTTTTTGTAGATAGATTAAGATCTTATTCCAAGTAACATAGGTTACAAAGGGTGATCTCAAAGAAAGAAAAGTCAGCACAAAAGTAGTAGAGTCTTTGCAGTCCTGGGGCAACATGTGGTGAGAATATAAACAAATTGATCAAATTCTAAACTTTCACTTTGTTTTGACTCACAGGGAACAGGACTTAAGTTCCCAGGTATCCTCCTTGTTATGGATTAGACTTTACCATGCAAAATTTATTGCCTGCTGTGAAAGTTGTTTCCAGAAAAAGGAAAACGATGACATTAATAGTCCACATGTTAGATGATGATATCATCAGCTTAAGTTCATTTCGAGAAAATTCTCAACACATTCAATCTTAGGAATATCTAATAGGAGTATCTTCACAAGGGAAATTGCATTTCTCCTCCTTTCAGGCCAGTTAAGTTTTCTCCACGTGGAAGTCATTTTCTAGCTTATCAACTCCATGAAACACAGACAAAAATACAATGCAAATGAAAAGGTACATAATTTGGCTGAAAAGAAGTTTCAGTAAATTACCATAATATAGGCATTGCGGTTCACGGATTTGGTGGTCCATTCAATACATCGTCGGAAAAACTGAGAAGAGTGAAATGCCAACCTTCCAATGTGGCTATCAGGTACCACATTAGCAACTTTCAATTTGCGACGAATAGCCTCAAGTATAAACCGGATGGACTCAACAAAGGATACAAGTAGGCAGCCAATAGCTACAGAACCAAGGCTGTAACGCATCAGCCGCTTCATGGAGGAGACAACAGGAAGAAATGGAATCTCTGGCTGCATTAAAATATTACCAACTATCAGATGAAAGAAAATGCACGAGATATTGATATTGAAGTGTAAATCTGAACCTAAGGAAAATTATCCTCAACTCCTCAAGTACCTTGTTTTGCAGAAGTAGCAGTCTATCCCAATTTTTTTCCCTCAGACAGAAGGATACAATCCCCAAGGACCCCTACATAGTAAGCTAGAAAGGTCCAAAATTTCTGCTGTATAGTATAACTTTGTCCACAGGGCAATCAAGGACAGTATATTGAAGCCTGGGCAGACTGGAAGATGGGAGGATGTATAAATCTAAAACCTTGGACTAGCTGATCTAAGCCCAATTCGTCAACTGAGGGCATAGTAATCCATAGGCATCAATGTCAAATGGAGTAATACACAAAAGAAGGGATGCGGCAATTTACAAGAGCACATTATAAACTGAAGATATTATGCTTCCCATCCACCTATACTCAAAAGAATCTCACTTTCCTAAAAAGAAATTAAGAGTACACCATCTTCCCTTACAAAACATATAAGGTAACACCACAACGCAAACCCACCCCAAGAAGAGAGAGCCTATTCGAAAAAGATTCTACGATTGATCCAAGGTATCATGTAGACTATGCGTGTAGAGAAAATTCTTAATGGTTATGATTGAGTAACTTACCGATGTTTCACCACGTGCCCAATAGTAGGAAGCAACAGAACCCGCAATCACAGTTGAAGAGCATGCTATAAAAAACTGTGTGGCCCAGTAACAGCCAAATAGGTGGAAAAGGATTGCAGCACCGATATGGGAAGTATAATGGATGCTATAACCGCAGCAACGATCACAGCTCACCCTTTTCAACCCAAGCTCATAGGCACAGCAGTTGGAGTTGCAGTCATTTTCGAGGACCTGACCGGAACTGAAAAGATGGAGAGCAGCCGAAAGCCAGAACATGTAAAAAATTGCAAGGATAAAGTAAGGTATGACTGGAAAGATTATAAGTGCCTGAACTTCTCCGATGACCTTGGCAGCAACCTGCATACAGATGTAGTAGCAACTGCACTTATAACCCCATAAAATCGTCTATAAACCAGCTCATCGACCTAATAAAAGGAACGGCAAGGCTATAATGTCAATAATCCAAGTTCTTTTTTTGGGTATGTAGGTTTTGTCCAAGTTGAAGTGAATATTGATGGGTTAAATGTCCTAGTATTTGATATGATCCTCAAAACTAGTTCATGCTTCCGTACTTATCAGAGTTTGACGGAAAGTTAAGGGTGACAAACTCATAAATTAGGATCAAATACTAGTTATTCAAATGTTTTGTCGAGTTTCATATTAATTCTAGAGGAATAGACATAATGATTACCTTGAGAACAGATGTTGCCATAAGGATGCGGCGGACTATTGCAATAGATGAAAGAATGGAGATAATCATCACAATGGTCATGAGAATAGCAACAGCTTGAAGATGTTTAAGCTCCTGAAAGTTGAAAAATGCTCGAGTAAATAACAAATCTATATCAACTGCTATCAATAATAGAGGGTTTAGTTAAGAACCCACCCTGGAAGATACGTTATAATATGGATCATGCTCACCAATAATAGGAGATATGGCAGTGTTTCCCATCCATCCAGCTAAAAACAAAAGAAGTCATCGTCACAAATGATTAACTGAGTTATAATGCTCCAAAGCAGCTAAGACACACATACTACTTTAAACAGCAAGCAACTTAAGTATTGTAGATCCTAGCAAACAAAGTTAGGAACCTACATAAAACTTGACGCAAGATGTTTTATTCCCTAAGACGAACGTCAACAGCTAATTTCATCATAAAAAGGGTGTAAATATATGTAGCATAACATGTGCACATATGGAAGACAGCTCGAGAAGCATGAAACCACCATTTGATTTTTTCTAAACAGCTCAGATGGAAAACAGTAGTAGGAAATTTGCTTACCCTTCAAATAATAGAACATTGTAAATGAAATTATGAGGACGTTGAAGAGGATGACTGTTATCCATGGCATCCCAGCCACAAAATGTCTAATCATCAAAAGCCATATTACTGATAGGAACAGTGGCAGGATTCCTCCACAAACAATCAATACAGGCCAAGACTTGCCAATGTCAGCGACATATCTCTGCAAAATAACAACGGTAAATTTTCCTCAAAAATCAATGTGTGAGAAAAACCAAATAACCGCCAGTGTTGGGGGCAGGGGTAACCACTACCCAGTGAAACTCCATAAGAAGAAAAAAAGGATGTCTTCTCAACAACCAAAACTGTTGGCAAGGTTTACTGAGGTGAGTAGGTTGTAGTTGTTGGACCAGCAAATGTGTGCATCTCCACAAACAAGTCACTAGGCCTTAAGTCTAAAAGGCTACACATTGTGATCGCATTCTAATTTTTTAAAATATAGATTCTTGCCAGAACATAAGGTGTACAAGCCTGCACTAGCTACAGATGGGTTAACCCCATCGTATACTAAAAACTGAGTTGGGGAACCACTCATGTGCAGACAAACATAGATTGCAGAATTTTCACGAAGACAAGATTGGTCCATCAAAATTAACACGGTCTCAACATGGTTCTACAAGTCTGAACCCGTGTAGCTAGGATTAAATAATATGATTGATATTTTGTAGTTTGTACCACTGTTTGCATGTCTCTATCTCAATGAAGAAGAGCAAGCGGTATGTTCTGTACTGTCTCCCATTTTCTTAAGACTTTGAACACAAACAAGAACAATTTTATAGTGTTTGTGAACAACTTCAAAGCAAGAGTGTTATAAAGTAGGGAGACACACACACACACACACACAAAGAAAGACTACTCAACCTTTAAAACTGCTGACTGTGAATTGACGGACTTGTGGATTGATTTATCTATGAGTATGTCCTCAACAACGCTTACTCCACCCATTTGCTGCCAATGTCGCAAAGACACATTTGATGCACGTGCAATCAACTGGCAGCTCCAGTAAACTGAACAAGAAAAGGATTCCCACAGTTTAGTGGACAAGTAATAAACACATAAACTAACAAAAGCTCAATCAATGTGATACAGCTTTATCTCCATCAAAGTGATTAAAGTGCAAACCGTAACTCCGGATTACTTACCGTTCACGCTTGGAAAGATAACCGGATAACAGGGACCTTGAAGTTGAAGAGAGGTGTTCCTTAGAACAGGAGTTAGATCAGCAAAATAGTCATAATTCCTATCTATCCAGTCGTCAGTTGATAGATGGATATCTCCCTCTGGATAATCACACACCCAATTGAGAGAATCTTCGGATGGGATAGGGCAATCCAACAAACAGATACTCCGGGCATTATCAAGTGTGAATTGGCTGTTCTTTAATCCACTCTGGTAAACCTGGTTGGGATTCAACCAATATCTGAGTTCCAATTGCCGAAGGTCGGGATTTCCATGCCTATCGCCGCACACATTTCCTTTGTAGTCCAGCCCATAAGTAAGCCTAATGGTCCAAACCACATATCACGATCATGAAGAAAAGAAAAGGATCATCTAAGTAAATGAAGGGAGCTTAAAGTGAGTACATCAGCATGCACTCATACATAAACAATCCCATTGTAAAAATGCATACAAGTTAAACTAATTTCTAAATAAATAAGCAAGCAAAGCTCGTGTTCTGCCAATATTTAGAAGTTTCAGTGAACAATTGAGCAGGGTAGAGGGTGGTCTTACAATAGAGCGACAGTAACAAGTTCACTGACAGCTTAAGGTACTAGTATCAAGCACCGTTTGCAGCGTGCCCCTTAGATAACAGCAATGTCGAAAAGAACCCAACTTTTTGAATTTCAATAATCCTACATCCTGGTAAGAACGCGGAAGAACCCGCAATTCTCTTTACCATTCTTACATGAGAGGTTCACATAACCAGAATCATCCAAAGCCAACTAGCTCGTACAAACCATAATCAATAACTATTGATATCGCAAGAAATCATGAAAAACAACTGCTATCCAGCAAAATGGACTCTCAGTTCTATCGAATCATCAGCTACAGCACTGTAACCTACCCAAGGAACACCCATCTCACAAACCCAGAAATAGTGTCCCTAAAGATCAGCATTACAGATTTATTTACTAAACAAAACATCAGTCTTTACAAAAGAAAGAGGGGAGGAGGAGAAAAGAGACCACAAATTTTAAAAATTGGAAGTGTTCCATTTCCCAGAAGCAGAAGAACTATAAGCTGCCAATCAACAGCTTGCTCTCAAAAGCCAGTATAAAATACAAAAAAGAACCCAAATTTGGGATTTTAGTTAAGCCTACATCTTGGAATCTACCATTATTTAAAACTTCAGTCCACACTTCCATGGGAAACAAAACCATCAAAGAACATCACTAACAAATGAATCACATTGGTGATAAAGGTGAGAAATTTCAGCAAAAGAAACAAATTGGAGAAACAGAAAATCTGAAAAATTCGTTTGGAGATGAAGCAAAGATTTTTGAAAAAGAACATTAAAAATCAAAAGATACCCCATGAGGATTCTGAAACCAATTGTTGCGTACCTCAATGGGTTTCCTCTGTTGAATCCAAAGCTGGAGTTAACAATCATTCCCACCCAGAAGGCAATGAAGATGACAAGGAACACAACATCTCTGCATTTCCTGTTGTGCTTTATGATTCCACCCGTTTCGGCACTTCCGTCGCTTGATGGGTACCTCCCTATCACTGCCCCCATAGAACTCCTCATTATCAAGTTCTTGGGGAGAGAGAGAGAGAGTACAGCTGGGATGTGTGAAGTGAGGAACTGTGTGTGATGCAGCCAAAGGGGTTTTAGCGAAGAATTTGGGAAAGTTTGTCGAAAGCATTACTATTACACTTATTATATATAGCTGTATAGGAGTAATTGGTTATAATTATATAAATTTTTTTTTTTTATCAAAGGTTATAATATTTGATGTTAACATTCGTTTGAGTGACTTTGACTTAAGACAAAGATTATGTTCAGAATCTAAGGGCCAGGTGGCTCGGCTCTTTCCTTGAGTTCAAGTTGGCTCGGCTTTTGCCGGGCCACTTCCGACATTTATTAGATTGGGTTTTTGCATAAACTAAAGTATTAGTACAAGTAAATTACAGTGTATATTTTTCCCATGCTTATTATTTTTGGTTTTGTTAGTTTTACGTCAAGTTTTTTTTTATAATTTATTAATTGAGTCGATAAGAGGACTCAGAACAGTAAAAATTTATAAATCAAATTTAAAATTTTTTTTGTCTCTTTTTAAAGTTTTTGATCATATTTTTTTTACTTTTAAAATTTATCTCGTGCAGGCAAACTAACAATCTTTGACAATCTGACGAAAACCTAACCCAAAATGAAAAAAAAAATAGCGACAAAAAAATTACTGTAATAATTAATTTAGACCAAATGAGGCCTTAATTTCAAGGAAAACAAACCCAAACACTTTTTCTTTCTTTGAACATTCGACAATTTTATTACAAAATAATGTAAAAGTTGGTCACGATTAGCCAGAAAAATGCTAAAAATGTTGTAAGTAGTGGGGAGGAGAGCTAAAAAATGCTAGGCTTACAACAAAATTCTATAACATACTTACAACATCCTTACACGTTAGTACTGGGTATTTCGCGATTTTTGTATTTTGTTTTTTTTCGTTTTTTTTTTCTCGCATTTTTAGACCGATAGTGTCCTTTTTACTTTTTATTATGAACACAATATGTTTGTGCTCCTTAAAAAAAAAAAAAGAAGAAAAAGATGTTAGGAATCAAACTACTTGTTCAACTCACAACGCCCTATGAATCTTGGAAATTATGATCACAGAAATCGCAAGCAAACAAAAAAATAGTGCGTAACAAACAAGAAAAGAAAGAACACAAGATATACGTGTGATAAGCCCTCAATAATGTAAATAATAGGGCTTATCCCTCTCATTTTTGTCACACACAAGTGCATAACTTGCTTGATTTGAACGATATTGTACGAAAGGTGTGTTTTTGGCGTTTTCAGGTGAATGGCGTGAATAAGGCATGTTTTGACGCCATGGATTAACTCTAAGGGTTTCCGTACACCCGAGGCCTTGTGGCACTCCGCCATCGAGTCCCAAGAATGATGAATAGTAGCTTCGGAGGGTGTGCGGGACAATGGAAGGCCAAAGGGCATAGAAAGGCTGAAGAAACAAAGGAAAAAGAAATCTGTCCAGCCACTACCCGTAGTTCCAAAATGGTACTATCTGTAGCCAGTGATCAGAAATTGTGTCAAAATTGCAAACCGAGACTACTACTGGTAGCCCAAAAATGGTCCTACCCGTAGCACTTGGAATTTTCTGCAGATTTTATGTTTGACTTTTGGACATTTTAGGGGTAGTTTAGACTTTTATATCCCGAATGTTTGGGACTATAAATAATTTTTAACCTCATTTTGAGAGGATATCTTTCATTTTCAATCCTAGGAACTTCTCTCTCTACCTCCTCTCATCTCATCTCATCTTCTCAATCTCTCTACAAAAGGAGGTTGATTACTTGGATTTTAAGGTATTTCACTTTTATTAAAGTTGTTCGTATTGTTGAGATCTTCATTAATCTTAAGTTTATTTTCGTTTTCGTCCATGAATCACGTTTCTCTTTTTATGCTTATGTCTTGTTCTTCGAATATGAGTGAGTAGTCGAATAGGCTTGGTCATGGGGTGATTTCTACGGTTCTACCCCATGATTTAGGTAGTTTAATGGCTTCTCTCATTTTTTGTGCTTAATGTGGTTTGTGAATGGATTAAGTTTATTTTTATGTAACAAAACCTAGGGTTGTTAACCTCTTTGATTATGTTCAGGCAAGGACTTGATCTCTTGTCACACATAATGTTTGGAGCTATGTCACTCTAAGTGTTTGCCAAAATGCGTCAAAGAACTTGTTGAACTCTAATATTTGGTCTAAACTTAGGGTTGTTAACTTCGTTGATGTCATGTCGACAAGTCTCCTTGGCACACGACATGCTTGGAACTCTGTCACTCTAGGTGTTTGATAAAATGCCTAAATGAGTTCCTTTCCATCTCCAAACCTTGTTGTATGAGTTAAACTTGATTTTCCTGGTTAAATCTTCCGAGTAAGATCACATGACAATGACTCTCACTTGAGTTATCGAAGAGAAGCATTGAACGACCTAAGTTATGGGCGGAATAAACCCTAGACCTTGCCGCTTTTTAATTTCTAGACAAACTTCATTTTCAATCAAGTTAGGAGGTAGAGAGAATTTCAATCGCTCAAAAGTTAGCCGTCTCAAAGCCGAACCTAAAGGTTGGCGATCCTAACGCTAAAAACCCTTCGTACATCAAACCTCCGGCCTAGCTCCATTGGCTCCCTGTGGATTCGATCTCGGACTTCCGAGTTTATTATGCTGCAACCGACCTAGCCCTACGCTTGGGGCGCTCTTTACTACGTCACACTTTGGTCGAGCAAGCAACGTGAAAAACCTCAACGTGAGAAAAAACCACGGGAGCCACACCAGTCCGCTATGAAATCGAATCAAAAGTACAAGTCTTCTTGCAATCTCTCTAGGACCTACGTTTTCTCTCGCCTTTCTTTGTTTTTCTCTAAAAACTGATTACCCTAATTTCCTCACACCGTATTCACTTTGTAGGATTTTATTTTTTGATAACTAGATGTTCGTATAGGTTTATTCGTATATTAACTAATTCTAAGAGACTATAAACCTACCGTACACTACCTAAAACCCACTTGTTCATTTCGTATGGTTCACATAAGCTACCATCAACGACTCTTCCATTTGAATTTTCTACTCTTCCATTTTTCCATTTACATTTGTTGTAATCCATTCTGACGGCAAATTGTTTGTTAAAAAGTAAAAACCTCAAAGCCATAAGTTTTTTTTGGGTAATGTAAGGTGTCTCGGGCCAGTTTGAACGCACCTCGGACTAATTCCTACAGCCCGCTTCACATGCTTACGCAGGGGGTGAGGTGGCCCTCCAAAAACCATTGTTAAGGAAAATCGAACCTAAAACTTTAGAATAGATCTTAAGTCTCGGCTAAAATACTTGGCCAACCCCAACCCGGTTGGAGTTCTCATAGCCATAAGTTGGAGTCTGCAATGGAAAGAACTAATGTCCACGTGAGAGTGGTGGTTAAATCTTTTTTTTTTGGTAAAGAAGTGGTGGTTAAATCTTGATTATTTACACATAATATTATGTTAGACTTTGGCAATTGGGATTTGAAGAATCAGATGAGAATATAGCTACGGTGCTTACACAATTTTCACTTGTAAAACCTCGCCATTGGGTATTTATGTCTTTTGTTAATCACCTAGGATCCCACATTGGTTAATTATCACTCGATGGTTCACTTTGTAAATTATAGCATTGCACTTTCTAAATGCCGAGCTCAGTAGCATGAGCTTGTAACCAAGTGAGGCTTCAAAATATTTGGACAGTGGTCTTTGGGACCCTAATAGGACAGGTGCATCGCTTTCTCTACTCCACAACAAAAAATGAAGGTGCGCACCCATCCCACCATGGGTTGGCCAAGCAAACAAAAATTGACTTATTAAAATTATACGACTTATTTAACAAACAGTCTAAAATTTTAATTTAGCTTATTAAAACCTACACCAAACACATCTGAAGTCAAGTATATGCCCAATTTCTATCCCATAGAACATTTTTGATGGTTGAATCTGTTCAGGGCAAGAATCGATAATTTCTCTCTTGAGATGGGGTCTTCCTTTTGTTTCTTGGGAAAATAACGATCCAAGACGGGTTTTGATAATTAATACTTGCCAAGAACATGCTGAGAATATTTGTTAATGCTGAAAATGTCCTTGACATTTATTAATTATCAAAACATGTCCTTGATCGTCATTTTCCCTCGTTTTTTCTTTGTTTATTTCCTACAAATGATGGGCTTATTTATTGTGTTAGTTGAGTTGTATGTTGGGCTATGTTATCTCGTGAACTTCAAAAAAATATGTAGTGTCCGTTGGTTTGTATTTTGTAATTCATAAACAATGTATATATATGATCTCTCCTGTCAATCAACAAAAAGAAAACAAAAAAAATTGACGGCGTTATATATTCTTAATTTAGGCAATGACAAAATAATTTGAGTCAAGGGGAATTTAAAATTTTCAACAATACCTCAAGGTCAGCTAGCGAGGCAGGGGACCAGATTAAGACTAGGATGGCAATGTGGATGAAAGCAAAGTTCGATATCAAGGTGTACTCAGTGGAGGATTTTAAATGTTTTCTTGATGGTATTCAAAAGCTAAAGCTCTAATTATGGGTTTGAGGTGTTGCACTTCCAACCCCCGGTTGGATGGTGTGTTTTTAATTTTTGTGTTTCTTATTTCGTGGTTGGGCAAGTTCACTCTTTCTTCTTTTTCTCTTGGTGTACCTCCTTCGAGATTTATAAAATTGTTTCGTTTGTCGAGAAAAAACGAAGAAGATAATTTGATATGTGGTTTATTATCTTGAAAAAGTTAAGACAAGTATTCAATGGGAACGAGGAGTTAATAATCTCATCGTCGGTCCACTGACCGAACTATTTTTCAAATATATTACTTGTAATTTTTCCACCTCAGTTATGATAATTGAAAGGGAAAATGACGGCCCAGATCACAATAACAGCTAATTAAGCTGCTTATAGAATTTCCACTCATAAAACATGGCCATTACGGGTTTTGTTAATTAGGTGCGATGTTAATAATTCAGGATCCCACATCGGTTAATTATCACTCAAAGGTTCACTTTATAAGGAACTATTTCACACTTTTTAAATGCTGAGCTCAGTAGTGTGGGCTTGTAACTAAGTGAGGCATCAAAATGTTTGGACGGTGGTTATTTAGGACTCTAAAATGGCAGGTGCACCGCTCTCTCTACTCCACAACTAAATGATGGGGCGTACCCAAGTCCCAACCCAACATGGGTTGGATGCCAACACACCTTTGCGGGATCAAAGTGGGGGGTTTCCCAACTTGCTACTCTTAACTGAAGTACTCTAACCGAGTTTCAAGCGAGTTCTATAGAAATGAGGGGTCATCTTTCATAATCGCACCAGGAATCCAACTACCGAATAAACATTTTTTTATAACCAAGGCAAAAATCAATTTCTCAAGGTTAATTATATGTAATTCCACATCAATGAGGAACTGATAATCTCGTAGTGCAGGTAGTGGACAGTGTGACACCCTATTTTTGAACACATAACTTTTTTTTTTTTTATGCTCAACGTGATACAATTAGGTTTTATTGGTATGCGAACAATTAATAATTTATACACGTAAAGTGAAAATTACAATTTAAAAAATGGTTGGTTCATATCAGGAAAATCATATATATCTCAATGATTTTCATTTGAGTACCACAAGAAGATTGGACCAAGAATTTATTCTTTTCAAAATAAAAATAAAAATAAAGCCAACAAATAATTATATGACTCTACGCTTAACTTTGCTATTCGCTCCCATTTTTTCGCTTGACATAAGTAGATTCCTATCAAGCGGTGCCACTCCCTCTTTCAAATCCATACTCCACCACATGGTGTAGAAGAACTATTTTCAAAGGGTTGGAGTTCATCACTCATGTGTGACTTACGGATCCGAAAGTTTTGTACGGTACTAGGTGAGAAACCCTAAAAAATCAATTTGATTGTGAAAAATTGCGGGTAAGTTTATTTTTACTTAGTGAGAGAAAGGGATTCAAGAATGCTTCTTCTATAGAGCAAAACCTCATAGTCATAGTTGGCATTCCACCTTGACATTATTTGTGTTGGGTCGTGACCCCGACCCCAATCCACACCTCTAAGCACAAGCACAAAAATAACCAAGCACGAACGAGAGATATCCGAGGAAAAACTCCACTATGTATAAATCACATATACAAGTATGAAAAAATATCACTGAGAGAGCCACAAACCGGCTTCCCCACTCCTCTCTCTCTCACTCCCTAATCCGGTGGATCTTCGACGGAGTATCCAAGCATCTGCTCTTCCCAATTCCCCGAAGGAGGAGCCTAACTCTACACATCCCCGAGATCGTCTCGACGAGACGAACAAAGCCCAGTGCTCCAATCTTGTATCCGAGCAATTTGAGCCAAGAATTATTATGATCTATATATCTAAACTAATTTAAAAACGTTTCGGATTCATAGAATCAGATCCTCGTAATACCTATGGTGCCATGGAATTTTCTCTAAGAACATCTAGCAATGGGGTAGTATTAATGGCGTTTGTTTCTTACGGGAGATATCAAAAAGCAATTTAGGATCCCACATCGGTTAATTATCTCTCAATTGTTTACTTAATAAATAACGGCATTGTACAATCTAATTGCCGAGCTCAGTAACGTGGGCTTGTAACCAAGTGGAGCATTAAAATGTTTTGGATGGTGGTCTTCAGGACTTTAATATGGTAGATGCGCCACTCTATCTGCTCCACAATTAAATGATGGAGCGTACCCATCCCGTCATGGGTTGGCCAAGCAAATCCAACTCTTGATTATAGGGGTCAAAGTGGGGGGCCCAACAACTCGCCGCTCTTAATTGAAGACCCGATGATGTGGGTTGTATAGAAAAGAGAGTTCATCTTTCCTAACCGCACCTATTAGAGGAACCCATCTACTAGACAAACATTTTTTTTCTCGCCAAACATAATTTAGATTATTTTTTTCTTTTCTGAACTTGTTTTAAAAAATCAGATTGTTATTTCTCGTAGATGGTGTGAGTTGCATAGAAAAGAGATGCCATTTTTCCTAACCTCAACTATTAGAGGAACCCATCTACTATACAAACATTTTTTTCTTGCCAAGAATAATTCGTATTATTTTTTTTCTTTTCAGAACTTGTTTTTAAAGTCAGTTTATCTTTGAAGAATATATGTTGTTTTCTCATATTGAGACTTATCCTAAAATTCATATATTTTGAAACTTTAAAAAAAAATCAGCAACAATGAATTAAAATAAGTCATTAATTGTTTAACAAAATAAGTTAGTTTATTCCAAATTCCTAAGCTACTAGGGCATATCTCATTTTCATATTTACAATACCCAGCATAGGTTGGACGCCAAAAATCCTTTGAGGGACCAAAGTGAGAGGGGTCCCCCAACTTGCTACTCTTAACTGAGGTACTCTAACCGAGTTTCAAGCGAGTTGTATAGAAATGAGGGGGTCATCTGTCATAATTGCACCAGGAATCCAACTACCGAACAAACATTTCTTTAATGACCTTGTAATTAATACCGAAACTTGTCTATGGCTTGTTTTTCATCTTAACCTTATAAATCTGAAACGGATATGGTCGGCTAACCTATTATTCAATCCTGTTTTGAATTCGATAACTTTGTCCTAATAAATCCTCCTTCTGAATAATATTTTTCCTAGCTAAGGCTTATGCTAGAATTACAATCTCAAAATTGGCTTAGTTTTTGGGGTAAATTGTGATCACCTTGCTCAATCTCCCCTATTAGAGAAACCTATCTACCAAACAATCTTTAGAAGAAAAAAAAATTCAGAATACTCAATTTTTTGAATATTTTCTTTCTTTCTAAACCTATTTGTAAACTTGGTTTTGTCTTTTTTCCATAAATTTTTTCCCTTGTTGACTAGAAGTTTTCATTCAGCCTTAACAACGGAAATAAATCATTGTCCAATTTATTTATTTTTCACTTCAGTTGAAACTCATTTTCATATTTTACTATAGTTGAATAATTTATCAAAATTTGTTTGCTATTTTCTATTCCAAAATATATTTACTCCTAACAATTAATTTTGTTCTTATTGGATGCTAGGAAATATTTGATGGTTCAAATATCATTAATCTATTGAACCATATATGTTTGCGTTATGTAGAATAAAAGCATTATATACATACAAAAAAAATATTCCATGGCAAAGGCAAAAATCAATTTCACAGGGTTAATTATATCATAAGATTACGACAAGTAATTCCACATCAATGAGGAATTGACAATCTCGTGGTACAGCCAGTGGACAGTGTGACACCTTATTTTCAAACACAAACATTATTTTTATTTTTATTTTTTATGTTCAACGTGATATGATTAGGTTTCATTGGTATGCAAACAATTACTATTTTTTACACGTACGTAATGTGAAAAATACAATTTAAAAAATGAAAGTTCATATCCGAAAAATCATATATATCTCAATGATTTTCATTTGAATGCCACAAGAAGAATGGACCAAGAATTTATTATTTTCATAAAAAAATAAGGCCAACAAAAAGTCTAATTATATGACTTAACGCTTAACTTTGCTCCTCGCATTTTTTTGCCCAACATAAATAGATTCCTATCGAACGGTGCCGCTCCCTCTTTCAAATCCTGATTCCAACACATGCAGCCTATCCAATAGAAGAACTATTTTCAAGGGTTGGGGTTCATCACTCATCAGATCCGAAAGTTTTGTACAGTACTCGGTGATAAACCCTAAAAAATCAAATCGATTTTGAAAAAAATTGCAGGTAAGTTTATTTACTTAGATATAAAGGGATTCAAGAATGCTAGCTTCTTGTATAAATTAGTTGTTATGTTAGTATAAGCCCAATTTCTATCCCATAGAACATTTTTGATGGTTGAATCTGTTCAGGGCAGGAATCGATAATTTCTCTCTTGAGATGGGGTCTTCCTTTTGTTTCTTTGTTTATTTCCTACGAATGATGGGCTTTTATTTATTGCGTTAGTTGAGTTGTACGTTAGGCTATGTTATCTCGTGAACTTCAGAACAATATGTAGTGTCCGTTGGTTTGTATTTTGTAATTCATAAACAATATATATATATATATATATATATATATATATATATATATATGATCTCTCCTATCAATCTACAAAAAGAAAACAAAAAAATTGACGGCGTTATATATTCTTAATTTAGGCAATTACAAAATGTTTGAGTCAAGGGGAATTTAATTTCAATCGAAAAGATAATTTGATAAGTGGTTAATTATCTTGAAAAAGATAAGACAAGTAATTCAATGGGAACGAGGAGTTAATTAATAATCTCATCGTCGGACCACTGACCGAACTGTTTTTCAAATATATTACTAGTAATAATTTTTTTTCCACCTCAGTTATGATAATTGAAATGCTGAATCACAGTAATTTGAAGAATCAGATCACAATAACAGCTAATTAGCTGCTTATAGAATTTCCACTCATAAAACTGGCCATTACGGGTTTTGTTAATTAGGTGCGATGTTAATAACTCAGGATTCCACATCGGCTAATTATCACCTAAAGGTTCACTTTATAAGGTACTATTTCGCACTTTCTAAAAGCCGAGCTCAATAGCGTGGGCTTGTAACTAAGTGTGGCATCAAAATGTTTGAATGGTGGTTATTTAGGATTCTAAAATGGCAGGTGCATCGCTCTCTCTACTCCACAACTGAATGATGGTGCGTACCCAAGTCCCAACCCAACATGGGTTGGATGTCAACACACCTTTGCGGGATCAAAGTGGGGTGTCCCCCAACTTTCTACTCTTACCTGAGGTACTCTACAGGCAGTGGGCTATTTTCGAACACAGACTTCTTCTTTTTTATGCTCAACGTGATATGATTAGATTTTATTGGTATGCGAGCTAGCAATTAATATTTTGTACACGGAATGTGAAAAATACAATTTAAAAAATGGCTGGTTCATATCAGGAAAATCATATATACCTCAATGATTTTCATTTGAGTACTACAAGAAGATTGGACCAAGAATTTATTCTTTTCAAAAATAAATAAATAAATAAAGCCAACAATTAATTATATGACTCTACGCTTAACTTTGCTATTTGCTCGCATTTTTTCGCTTGACATAAGTAGATTCCTATCGAGTAGTGCCGCTCCCTCTTTCAAATCCATACTCCACCACATGGACTAGAAGAACTATTTTCAAAAGGTTGGAGTTCATCACTCATGTGTGATGACTTACGGATCTGAAAGTTTTGTACAGTCCTAGGTGAGAAGCCCTAAAAAATCAATTTGATTGTGAAAAATTGCAGGTAAGTTTATTTACTTAGAGAGAGAAAAAGGGATTCAAGAATGCTTCTTCTATAGAGCAAAACCTCATAGTCATAATTGGAGTTCCACCTTGACATTATTTGTGTTGGGTCGTGACCCTGACCCCAATCCACACCTCTAAGCACAAGCGCAAAAATAATTAAGCACGAACGAAAGATATCCAAGGAAAAACTCCACTATGTATAAATCACATATACAAGTATGAAAAAATCTCACTGACAGAACATCTCCTCTCTCTCTCACTCCCTAATCTGGTAGATCTTCGACGGAGTATCTGTTGGTCCAAATAGCAACCCAAGAGGGGGGGTGAATTAGGTATCTCAAATATAATGCGGAATTAAAAAAATAATTGCAATCTATTCAACTACAATTCCAATTTCAATGATATACTATTTTACTCTGCAATATTGATATGCAAAACGGAAAGTAAAGAGAGTAGGGAAGAGAGAATCGAACGCAAGGATTTATAGTGGTTTGGTTCGCAACTTCACGGCCTAGTCCACTCCCCAAGTGTCCAACTCGGGATTTGCTGCACTATCTCCAATAGTTACAATCCTTCTAGCTTCGCGGGTGCTAGACAACCTTTACAACGAGCAATCTATTTCCAATCGCTCTGACTAATTTTGACTCCGGTGTTAGTCACACCTATTCCAACTAGTTTTGACTCTGGTGCTAGTAACACCTAACCACCAAGTGATTTTCTCTCCAAAACCACTCACAAAAAGTAATCACTCACAAGAGTATGAATAAGGATGTACAATCCCTTTTACAATGGAGATCAAACTAAGCACTCTCACACAAGTGTATAGATATCTAGATAAAGAATTGAGTATTGAGAGATTTAATCAGAATGTGTCTTGGAGTATTTTTCGTGAAGCTCTCCTCTGCATCCCTTTAATCTTCCTTGGCCTTTTATATATATATCCTTGAACCAATGAACATGGAAGCACCACTTCATATTTGGAAATCAATTACACAATTCCGTCCTTTAATTTTCACTTGACTTGTTCCCATCATTTAGCCGTTAGAGATAATTCTTCTAATCAACAAAAATGTAGCCAATCAGTTATCTGGTTTCCATTTCTTTGCCACCGAAATGAAAGCCATTTGTAAATTGAGAAGTTCCATTACCCGTTGGAAATATAAAATCATGCAACCAAAAATTCCATCCATTTGAATCAATCTCTAGTTAATTAATCTAGGAGAAGATTTGTCCTTAAACTTCCTCCTTTCAATTTATCTTGGCTATTCAAGATAGTGATTTGGTGTAGCAATGTTTGCAGTGTACTGCAACCAAATCCTACAAAATAAACATGAATTCAAATGAATACCAAATATCACAATAGTAATTATATTTCAATTCCAGTATGTTTTGTTATCATCAAAATCAATAAGGTATTCTATAGAAACCTTTGGGCTAACAGTATCCGAGCATCTGCTCCTCCCAAAGGAGGAGCCTGACTATACATCCCCGAGATCGTCTCGACGAGACGAACAAAGCCCAGTGCTCCAATCTTGTATCTGAGAAATTTGAGCCAAGAATTATTATGATCTATCTAAACTAATTTAAAAACGTTTCGGATTCATAGAATCAGATCCTCGTAATACCTATGGTGCCATGGAATTTTCTCTAGGAAAATCTGGCAATGGGGTAGTATTAATGGCGTTTGTTTCTCACGGAAGATATCAAAAAGCAATTTAGGATCCCACATCGGTTAATTATCTCTCAATTGTTTACTTAATAAATAACGGCATTGTACATTCTAATTGCCGAGCTCAGTAACGTGGGCTTGTAACCAAGTGGTGTATTAAAATGTTTGGATGGTGGTCTTTGGGACTTTAATATGGTAGATGCGCCGCTCTGTCTACTCCACAATTAAATGATGGTGCGTACCCATCCCGTCATGGGTTGGCCAAGCAAATCCAACTCTTGATTATAGGGGTCAAAGTGGGGGGCCCCATCAACTCACTGCTACCCCATGATATGGGTTGTATAAAAAAGAGAGGTCATCTGTCCTAACCGCACTTGTTAGAGGAACCCATCTACTAGACAAACATTTTTTTTTCTTGCCAAACATAATTTAGATTATTTTTTTTCTTTTCTGAACTTGTTTTAAAAAATCAGATTGTTATTTACTTATTTCTCATAGATGGTGTGAGTTGCATAGAAAAGAGATGCCATTTTTCCTAACTTAGAGGAACCCATCTACTATATAAACATTTTTTTCTTGCCAAAAATAATTTTTATTATTTTTATTTTTATTTTTTATGTTCAACGTGATATGATTAGGTTTCATTGGTATGCAAACAATTACTATTTTTTACAAGCACGTAATGTGAAAAATAAAATTTAAAAAATGACAGTTCATATCCGAAAAATCATATATATATATATATATATCTCAATGATTTTCATTTGAATGCCACAAGAAGAATGGACCAAGAATTTATTATTTTCATAAAAAAATAAAGCCAACAAAAAGTCTAATTATATGACTTTACGCTTAACTTTGCTCTTCGCATTTTTTTGCCTGACTTAAATAGATTCCTATCGAACGGTGCCACTCCCTCTTTCAAATCCTGATTCCAACACATGCAGACTATCCAATAGAAGAACTATTTTCAAGGGTTGGGGTTCATCACTCATCAGATCCGAAAGTTTTGCACAGTACTCGGTGAGAAACCCTAAAAAATCAAATCAATTTTGAAAAAAAATGCGGGTAAGTTTATTTACTTAGGTATAAATTAGTTGTTATGTTAGTAGTTTTCAGCTACTGTTTCACGGTGGTTTGTGATTCTGAGACTGTTATTTTGCCCGTCGTGGCCATGAGGATTTGACGGTGGGTCTACGGCTCGCCGGTTGTTTTGCTTCTCGCAGTCAAAGCTCGTCGTGTCAGTGGGGGCTTGCTTTGGAGTAGCGTCCTATGTTTATGGTTGCGAGCTTGTGTATTAGGTCGATGACACGCCAAACCTGATATCAACGTGATAGAACTTGGAATTTTTTTAGTCCACCTGAATTATGATCTATCTAAAGTACTAATTTAAAAACGGTTCGGATTCATAGAATTAGATCCTCGTAATAGCTATGGTGCCATAGAATTTTTTCTTATAAAATCTGCCAATGGGCAATGGCGTAGTAATGGGGATTTGTTTAGCACGGGAGATGTCCAAAAAAGTAATTTAGGATCCACATCCGTTAATTATCTCTCAAATATTCACTTAATAAGGAACAGAATCACACATTATAATTGCCGAGCTCAGTAACGTGGGCTTATAACCAAGTGGGGCATTAAAATGTTTGGATGATGGTGTTCGGGACTTTAATATGTCGGATGCGCCGCTCTATCTACTCCACAACTAAATGATTGTGCGTATCCATCCCGCCATGGGTTGGCCAAGCAAATCCAACTCTGGATTATTGGGGTCAAAGTGGGGGGCCCCAACAACTCGCTCCTCTTAATCGAGGAGATGGTATGAGTTGTATAGAAAAAAGAGGTCATCTGTTCTAATCGCACCTATTAGAGTAACCCATCCACTATACAAACATTTTTTCCTTGCCAAAAATAACTCAGGTCATCTGTCTTCTCAGTAATGAACTTCGGCTCGATAGACCACTAATATACAACAGAACGTAATAATCTCGAAGTTGTCAAGTTGTCATCATCGTACACAGACAGCTCGATCTATTAACACCCCGGAAACGGCATCCGCAAGCCCCAACTCCAGAAATGGCATTGTGACCCATATAAGAAGCATCACGTAATAGCTCGACATCACCACGAAAACAAAGAAAATGACCGTCTTGTCCGCGATTCGGTTCAATTCGAATCCAATCAGAAGCATAACACAGTCAACGATGGTTTTCTTCAACCAACGGTAGCGACGAGGTCGACCCGTTCTCTCCTGTGGGCTTTTCCCCTCGGGTATAATCCACACGACGCTCACATGGACAAGGATAACAGATATGACAATAAATGCTCCACTGACGGGGTGATTAGCAAGTAGCTGGTTCACATTCTTGATTTGTGAACTCAGTATGACCGAATTGGTAAAAAGGATCGCCAAAAAGAACTTGATCGCGATGAATAGCCTACGGTCCATGGTCACCAAATCTACATAAGAACAAAGAGGTATAAGCAATCCTGCAACAAATTAAAAGGCAGGCATGGTTTGTAATTGACAATGAGGGTTTTTGTGCCTTTAGAAAACTAATTGGTTATTGCGGGCAATATTATAGGCATGGTTTATGTATGTTGTCTCTACATTTTTGCCTTGCAGAACAAGTAAAAGCGAGGGTACCGTTTTAAGGATATAGGCCATGTGCATTGTTTGTCGTTTGAGAATAAAATGGACAGTGGAAGACATTGGGGGGTGGATAAGTTTTTTCTCTTAGTACTGCTTAATTTTCTTATGTTAAAATAGGAAAAACTCTCATAAGTACGTTGATTTTCTTAATTTTCAGTTGTTTCACAAGTGGGGTATTCAAATCGATTTACGTGCACCTAACTCGATCGATCTTGAGACCTTGAAATTAATGAAAATACAAACTTTACAGTAGCCCAAGGATTTTTCCGTTGGCAACTCGATCGAGAGTCGACTTTGTCGTACAGAATTCGACTGTATTTTTTCAATTTTTTTGAGATGTAACCAAAGTATAGTACTCCACTGAATATGAATTAGTTCAAGAAAAATCTTTATTGTAAATTGTTAAGGCGGGTTACATGCATGCGTCAATATTGTCACTTGATAATTAAAAAGAAGAAGTGGTACAAAAAAAGGGAATTACCTCCGTGATGGGCCTAGCATGGCTACACTTGATACTGGTATACGTTGGCTTCCAACTTGTTTCAGTCATATATAATGAAATTGGTTTGGGGTTGGGTTGGGTTAATTTTTTGGAAAATGACGGCTAAGAACGTATTTTGATAATTAATACTCACTAAGGACATTTTCAATGTTAACAAATGTTTTTAACTTATCCTTGGCGGGTATTAATTATCAAAACACGTCCTATACCGTCATTTTCCCATTAATTTCCTACCCATATTTGAATTCCAATTGCCCATAAGATAATAGATGTGAACTGGTTAGCCATTATTTCAGGTCACCATGGATCTTAAAATCATGAGAGGTTATTTGTTGAAAATCATTGCCGACAGTGTTGATGCAGTCAAAGTATATGTAGTATCATGTAAATAAGATCCCCCGAGGTTTAGATTGTACAGTCGGATCCAATAGTGGCTCGGCTGCAAGGTTGTTCCTCGGTTACCAAAAAAAAAAAAAAAAAGATATTGAATTCCAAACTTCATCATTCTCGATCAATCGTCTCGTTTGGAGAGCCACGATACACGATCGATGACTCCCAAAATTTTGCTGGATTCAACTCTCGTTAGCGGCAAACTTCTAGCGTTCCGCATCAAAGTACTTTTGCTATGCACACATGACACACACTTGCATGGGAGAGAGAAATGGGTTGCATAAATATCAACCTCTTAAGAATATGGTTACTACAGTAGTAAAAAGGTATTGGGGCGGCTGGGAAAAAATGTGAAATGGGGTGGGTTAATGAGATAGTGACTGGCAAGAGGATTGCGCCACAGTTTTCAGCAAAGTTTGATGTTAGCCTAAGCTAAGCTGGAGGTACCACATGGCTAGTTAGCTATAGCATGATTATTAGTATAAGATGTTTCAAAACTTAAAAGAAAAGCCGCCACCAACGACTTGCATGGTCTTCTCCACCGTTCGTGTTGCCTACTGCCTGGCCCTATTGATAGATAGTGTCTTGTACTTGCGTTTTCTAATCGTCAACATGAGAAGAGATGGGTTGAGATGACGAGTGATGCGGAGCTAGGATTTTGATTCAAAAGGGTCAACAAAGGGACAATTGGTGTGGTTGGGAATAGATCGTTAGGAGGAGATATCAGGGGCCCACATCCAAAATATTTGTTGATTGTCGATCACAAGTTTTCTGGTTTTTACTCAAAAATCTTGGTTTGAAAATGGAACTGAACACAGTAAATATAATTAATGCATCTTTTTGACCTGATGCAAGCATAAGTATGTAAATTTATTTTGTTTTTTCTTCGAGTAGCTAAAAATACACATGGACTTGCTACTTGTTTATGAAAGTAATTGAGAAGATTTCATGGGTTGAATTGAAATTATTTGAATTTAACCTAGATTAAGCCGTAGATTAAAAGATACAAATACAATCACATATAAAAAAAATACTCAAACCCTAGTCATCCATTGAAAAAGAGTAGGTGGCGTCCCACGGAATGGGAGGGGCTGTAGTGCACCCGCCGCACTATACTGTGTAGTGTGGCCGATCCGACCGTCCATCTCGGTGTGAACGGCTTGAATTTAATCCGCACTCCTACAAATCCTAGTTGTCCATTGTTCGGATGAAAATCTGAGCCGTCCATTGTTCGGATGAAAATCCGAGCCGTCCATTGCCAAGATGGACAGCCGGATTGGCCGCACTACGGGGGTGCACTACAGCACCCCGGGTCCGAGGTCCCATAGTAGTTCCGCCCCTAGGTATATTCGTCTGAAAAAAATTTATACAAAAAAGTGCAAAGAAAAGAGCATCGCAAAAATTTTAATGGGTGGAATTTAGATTTAAATCTGGCTGGAAAAGTACGCAGAAAAATTAATGTATGGTCTGATTCAAATTAGAGGTGTCAAATGGGCCGTGCCGGCACGGCACGACACGGGCACGGGGTAGCATGGCACGTCACCGGCACGGTATTGGCCTGGCACAGCACGACACAGCACGATTGTAGTGGGCCCGGGGCACGGCACGGGCGTGGAAGTGGGCGGCACAGCACGGGCACGACACGAAAGTTGGCCTGGCACGGCACGGTTGTAGACAGGAACGACACGGGCACGGGCACGAAAAGTGGACAGGAACGGCACGGCACGACATGGTTCTAGCAAGGCACGGGCACGACATGGGCACGAAAGGGCATGGCACAAGGCACGGGAAAAAAAATTAAATAAGCCAAATGGCTTTTTTTTTAAATTTTAAAAAAATTAAACAATTTCTATTCGGTAAAAAATATTTTGTTTACCTTTTTTTAAAGGTAAACAACTAAGATATTTAATTTTTTTTAAAAAAACAATTTATTAAAAAATCATGTTTTTAAAAAATTATTTTTTCACTTTTAAAAAACTATCAATTTTTATTCGGTAAAAATATTTGTTTTGTTTTTGTTAGTAAAATTAAATAGGCTTTGGACCTTTGGTTTGCAAATTTAACATTACAATACAAGATAACAAGTAAAATTAAAAAAACTTATCAAAATATTTATGGTGCAAGAGTAATTTAATATGAAAGGAAACGTGCAAAAGTCATATATTATTTACCCCAAATCTAACAAGAAATAAAAAAAAAAAAAGTGTCAAACAAAAAAGAAAAAAAATACATAGTAGAAATAAGGGGAAAAAGCATATAAATAAAGGTTAGCTGGACAGCCTGGACTAGGACAATAGGACCATTTGTAATATGTTATTTTTTTAATTGTTAAATTTTACTTCATTAAGACCAAGAATTTCTTTTTAATTAGGAGTTGTAATATGTTATTTTTTTAATTGTTAAATTTTTTTGGCGTGCTATGGTATATGAAAATGCAGAGTCCATTGTTATTTTTCTCCTTTCATTGTGAATTGTCCTCTCCTTTTTCTCTTCTGCAAGTTACAGAGTGATTATGATATTCTGAGACCGAGTGTAGACCTTTTGCCTAACATAATTCTCGTGCACTAGTAGGAGCGTAAAACGGTAAAAGAATTTTTAAGAAAACACCTCAAACTATTCAAATGTGCAACAATAAGAATTGAAAGCGCAACTGCAGATTGATTGAGCCATTTACCAAACTCGCTTGTATACTAACCAAAAAGTAGTTTAAGATTTATTAAGTAGGAAGCTGGAAAAGCGAGGAAAAAGAGGGGACGTTCAAAGAAAAAAAAAGAAAAAGAAGGGGCAGCCGAAGCTGAATAGCAACTTCGCTCTCTCTCTCTCTCTCTCTCTCTCAAACACATACACTCATCCCTTGTTTTTTATGAGGATGCAGTGAATGCAATGATCTCTCTATCCTTACCCAATGTCGCTGAGTTTCCAATGTCAAAAAATCAAATGCATACAATGGTTACATGTCTGATGCAAGATTAGTTATGCTTTAAGTCAACCCACACATGTTAGGGCAGACTAAAACGACACGACTTAAAACGGCCCGGCCCGGCCCGATCTGACACGACACAACGCGATTAAGTAAATGGCCGGCACATCTTGACACGATTGAAAACGGCACGGCACGACATGATTTAAGAACACGGGCTGGCACGACACGACACGATTTAAGAAAACGGACCGGCACGATTGAAAACGGCACGACACGACACGATTTAAGAAAATGGGCCGGCACGACACAGCACGATTTTAGAAACGGGCCGGCACGGCACGGCATGACACGATTGGCAAATGGCACGGCACAGCACGACACGATTTAAGTAAACGGGCCGGCACGGCACGGCATGATTGACAAACGGCACGGCATGACACGACACGATTTAAGTAAATAAAGTAAACGGGCCGGCACGGCACGACACGAAGCATGGTTAGCACGAAGTTAAACAGGCCGTGCCGGCACGGCACGGCCCATTTGACACCTCTAATTCAAATCTAGATCTAGAAATAGACTACAAAAATTAGGAGAGTCACATATACTATATTGTTTCCATTTAAGATCCGACCTATGCACGATTTGGTACAACTTGATAACGATATATATTGTAAGCTCAAATTTGCAAGGTGCATGGGATTAAGGAATAATGTCTAATTAAGACGGCGAATTCTATAGGGAATCTTTTCATTTCTTTTTTGTCTACAGGAAGGGAATTTATAGCAACCAAATTCGATCTTATTGTGTTTGTTTAAAATTGTGGCTCCAAAATTCTAAGCAAACACGATAAGAAAATATTCGTTAGACTCATGATTAGGTGGTCGGATCTCCTCTGTCACGAAAACTCATGTGCCTTTGGGCCGAGGGGTTTTTCGGTCATCATTTTTCATCACAAACATTATGATATTTTTGTGCCAGCCTTGCTCAACACCCTCATTGGTCTCCAACTGATATAGATATCCAATTTAATGAATCAACCAATGACAAAATTTGAATTATTTAAGTTTGCTCGGGCCACCCTGCATTACCAAAAAGATTAGAATTATTTACGAAGCGTAGAAAAATCAAGTCGCTAGTTTCGGTCACCTTTTATTTCACTGTCATGGCTTCGAGTACACACAGAAATTTAAAACAAGTCCAACTTTAGATCCGTGACTTCAATATGCTTCTATGCTTGTCAAAGTTCGGTCGGACTCGACCGTTTGCTAAAATTTTCACCTGATTTTTTTTTTGGGTAAAAGTTTGCTCAGTTGTTAATTTTATGATCTTGAATTAAGACAAGGTGCATGAAAGTTGCCAAAGACATTTGGCTACTAAAAAACTTTAATCGAGATGTACATAAACTATCCTAAAATATCCAGTTATAAAGAAACACTTGGCATGAGATCATCTAGTGCATTATGCATCTAGACATTATATGCGTCTTGTGATAAATAGATCAATTACGTTCGCATACGTTCGTCTCGTAAGGGTTGGGAGGCCCATGGTGGAGTTGGGGGAGCTGAAGGGACAGCAGCCTGCTGTCTCGGCCAAGGGGGCCATGATCCAGTCTCGCTCCAATGATCGGAAACGTTCACTTCGTAGAGCTCGTCGAGTTTAACAAGTATGTAAAAAATCAGCTCGATCGGATATCATTAAGTGCCTAATCGAAACCTTTTTGTCATGAAAAGAATGGATTTGAAACACTGGATCAAATCTACTAGAACTCATTATTGCCAAATTATATGTGTTCCAATGAGGCACTTAATGATATCCGATCAAACTGATTTTTTGCATACTTGTTCTACTCGACAAGCTTTACTAAATGAACATTTTTGATCATCGAAACAAGACCGGAGTGGGGCCCCCTCAGCCGGGAGGGCACGCTGCTGTCCCTTGAGTTTGGATGGCAGCTCCCCCCAGTCCGCCCAGGGTAGGGTGCCCCACCGAGATGTAAGACTCGGCCCTTGCGAGAAGGCTGTGTTTGGATCTGTGAAAACGGAAGGTCCGAGGGCCTGCGCGAGAGACAAGTTGGGTCAAACTTGGTGATTGATTAGTTGGGTCAAATGACTCAACTTTGGTGTTGATTTTACTGGGCCAGAGTGGAAATCCCATAAGGAATAAGCTTGTTTATATTGGGCTTCAGCCCACTTGAGCTTCACTCCATCTGCACTGGAAACATAGGAAAAATATGACACTGGAGGAAAAAGGAATCTGCATGCTAAAAGCATCAATTTGGTCACAAGGCAAGGGTCAGAAAATACTGCTAAATCAGGCCTTCGAGAGAACTGGTTCACATTTTTAGGAATTAATGGGGGTTGCGAAACGAATCGCGGCTACTTGAGTTCGGCTTGTTCATTCGAGTCGATCTTGTTATGAAACAAGACGAGCTAATAGACATGTTCAAACTCGTTTATTTTCTGAGCTCGACTCGATCTTGTACAATAACAGAAGATAAAGCTTCTTGAGCTCGGCTCGAACTTTAAACCAGCCAACCTTCAACACATTCGTAAGTATCAAAATTCTTGTACTTCAAGGCTTCTGCTGATGCACATCAACTAACCGGTACACATCTCCCCTCCTTTGTTTCTCTAGTGGCAGAGCCTCCCTGTAAGTGTATGGAACTTCTATCAAGAAAGGTAAGCAGTTTCTTGTATACATATCCACAGCTACAGAAATAGGTAATCACCTTAGCTGTCGAGTTTTGGAATAATCAACCACAGCAATCACTATTGTCTCTTCGTGCCCCGAGGTGGCGACTATTTTGCTAGACTGCTCAGCCAAAAAAGAGAACCATAATTTGTGATCCAAATGTTTTGCTCGTGTTGTTAAGTTCAAATAGTTAGAGTGGAATAACTAAAGTTCAATTTTGTTACCGGTCCAACAACAGTAGAATGTCCCCATATCATATAGCTACCGACGGATTCTCGAGATGGTGAGCAAGTAGCAACATACAACTACCACCACAACACAAATCTACGCTGAATTCTACTTTTGAGCTGTGAAAAACTTTATACGCGAAAACAAGAGAGTAGAAGTACCTGGTTATCAGCTGCCCTGGATTTTGGAAGTAAAAAATTAATACATAGAGATTAGCAGATAAACATAAGACACCCCGAAGTCTTCTCATTCGACAACACTAGAAAGGTGAAACTACAGATACGGATCAGAAAATTTTGAGGAACTAAAGACCAGATGACCACAAGATACAGACCAATGCCCTAACATTCAAGTTGATCACAAATAACGACAACACTGTGTATTTTCTGATTTATTATCTATAAGCATTTTAGACTTCAACTTGATGGTGTTATGGAGCTGCTCTCTCATTTCATGCAGATTTCCGCGCAAACAAATAATAAAGAAAAGAGAGAAAGTACTTCATTGTTCTATTCTGGTCACTTGCACAGAAATTCTCTTATGATCTTGCCCATCTCTAACTTATTTCATCAAGTAACTAAAAGAACTCAGTTAGCTAAATTGAGTTATATCAAGTTCAATACTTGAATAGCCCCAAACCGGAACTAAATTTTAGCTTCAACTTTAATGTATTATGTTGTAACGATGTGGACCCTGGCAATGGCATGTTCATGCATTAAGTAATTTGTTGCTCACACAAGGTTTTCACAGATAAATGTACTTGCCTTGCTCTTTGCTCCAGCTCCCACAGCAATTCCCCCGTACTCATGTTAAACGCCCCCGGATAGCATATCAAGTGTGCTCCTAGTTTTGTCAAATACACACCAAATCTGAGTGATGCACTCATATAAGTACCACTTGCAGAATTCCACAATTCCCCTACAACTATGCAGAAAAAAAATGAATACCTCTCGCTTGGTATAGTGTCGCAAGTTCAGGGAAACGTAGGTCATGGCAAATTCCAATTCCAATTCGACCCACATCTGCATTCAAATGTAAGTAATAAACCATTACTTCTGAACTTGAGCATGCAAAAGAAAACTACGGACAAAATAGACTTGTTAAAATCTGAAATAAGCGTAAGGAAAATTGTTCAAGTGTATGATGTCCGGAAAAGATTGTAGGAGAATGTTCTGTTCCTTTGCACTTGAAGAACTTCCAACAGGATTTGGATCAGAAAGTGAGGAAAAAAATTACGATCAACAAATGTCATATGCTTGTGGTGAGGATGATACAAATAACAAGATGTCCATAAACATTGCAGCAAGCTGTTGGCACGATAAGTTCCCTTGAAGCTTTTGTATTCTGCAGTTACTTAATTGTGAATGCTTATCTCATAAACTGAATTTTCAGATATTTGGAGCTTTTTTTCGTTAAAAGAGAAGAGCATGCGATAGCAGGCATGCCGGAGTAATGCATATAAAAAATTTCTGAATTTGGCAAATAGTTGGGCTTGTGAAAAACTCCGCAAGTTTTTGCAATGTGAATAACTTGGATTATTCGGCGACAAAAGTTTGAGATGAACACTTCGCGAATGAAGAATTCCACTTCCTAGAGAGCAAGAGTCCACCTCCACCAAATACGAAACCAAAACTACTTGTTTCTTTAAACATTAGGACAATCCATTTAGAAGGTGTACGATAACTTGAATCCATCAGCTAGTCTTATATGTGGTAAGACAAATATATGACCTCAACCAAAATATCTGTTGGGATTTGTCCCACATCGGTTAATTATCTCCTCCAAAACTAGTATATGCCTGGGCGGCCTCTCCACTCTTTGCCAATTGGTTTGGAGTTGGATGCTTTAACATGGTATCAAAGCTAGGCTTTCGGAGGCTTTTCCCCTTTGTTTGTGCCATAGTTGCACTTTGTTTCATTGTGATCCGTGTGTTTCGGATCCTTTGTTGACCTCTTCACGTGCGAATCGGGGGTCGCACGTGCGGGGGAGTGTTGGGATTTGTTCCACATTGGTTAATTATCTCCTCCAAAACTAGTATATAAGCCTGGGCAGCCTCTCCACTCTTTGCCAATTGGTTTGGAGTTGGATGCTTTAACAATATCTCCATGTCATCCGCTACGACATCAATTTCAACATAGAATGCTGTGAATAAAGGACTCCATGTCCATGTAATACATCACAATTTCATTTTCAATTTGGAATACTGCATAGAAATGATCTTAAGTGCTTGAGCAAATTTACTTGCCTATGAAATTGATGCATACCTGTGTCGACAATGGTAGGTTGATCTCCTGCTGTGAAGGTGTCTGACTCCTTAAATGAAATATCTCCTGGAAGGTTAATATCAAACAGGTGCATCTATACGACACCACAATTCTTGATTTAGTTTCTATAGCACTTATATCCTTTTATTTATCTTCTCAAATTCTTGTGTACGTACTTTACTATGCTTGGCCTTGAGGTTTCCATCAGGTCCAAAAACACAGCAGGTGTTATGCAACTGATTTTTTCTCCTTTCTGGCATAGATCCACCAACAATTGTAATCCCGTTGCCAAGAGCAACTTCAGATAACATAGCAAACGACGGAGAGCCATCCTTATCATCAAAATCCTCAGCAAATTCTTCAAAGTAATCTGTCGAATAAGGACAGTTCCACATTTCCTATAAGTAACAAGTAAAACCAACATGAGTCATAGAAATACTTAGTTGCGAAGTAATTTTTTTAAAATCCAAATAACCAGTGGTTTTCACCGTTGCCACATTTTGTTCTGGAAAAATAAATAATGTGAAACGAATAGTAGTCAACTCACAGGTAACATAACAAGGCTTGCACCTTGCTTGGCAGCAGCTTCGATTAATTTTCGAGCATGAGCCACGTTATCATTCTTGTTTGAAGTAACTGTTAACTGACATAGGCCGATCTTGAACTGCCATATTAAAAAAACCCACTAATGTAAAGTCAGCTTCTCCACCCATTAGTACAAAAGCTACAGAACTTCCATTTTTTAACTGCCGCAAGAAAACTAAAACTAATTTAAAGTCACCTTTTTCTCCCATAAATACAGGAAATTAACCTACAGAACTTTCATTTTTGCAGTAAGAAACGTCGAATTTGATTAGGTAATGACCTGGGAGTGATTGTACCACTTGAAGCTGTTTCCCAAATATCTAACAGTTGTGGATTATTAGAAAAAGGTAGCAAAACCTGTGCAAACTTTTGGCATTTCCGAAGGGCTCGGAGGAAGTGAAAACTGTAATTAGCCACGCAGTTCAAGAGGAAAGGGCAAACATAATACTCCACAGGAATGAGCATACTTACATTTGTACATATAATCTTGTAGACAAGCAGAGAAATCTATCTAAGAGGATGGAAAAATGAAAGGGAAAGGAACATAATATGAAAAAAATGAGCAAACCAAACAGAGAAAAAGAACAGAACATCTGGCTTTTTTTTTCTTTCCCAGAAATACCTATTCATTTTCGTCTCAGTTAACAAAATAGACATTCAGTTTGTTTACCCATTTCTTCTTTTTGTCTGTTTCACCGCAATTGAAGATCGAAACATAACATAGATCTTATGTAGCTACTAACAAGTTGCAAAACTAAGGAAAAAACAGTACAATGTCACGAGTTTAGGATTAAAAGAAATTGACAGCAAAACCTTTGTAATTTTGGGCATTTCAAAGGGCTCAGAGGAAGCTGAAATCTGGGTGTTGACTGTGCTTCTTGAAAGCCGGGATGTCATTTGTTCAGTGCTGATACCTCTTCCAGGTTTTCGTTGAATCAGTTGAGTTTTATGATCTGTTCGCCCCTTTCTACCACGTTATTGGAAGCAGAGAGAGAGAGAGAGAGAGAGAGAGAGTTGATCCATACCACACGATGTGATAGACAATGTGATTAAGGCTCTGTTCCGGAAACCTTTTTAAAAAATAAGTATTTATTTTAAAACTTCTCATTCAAAAATAAGAAGGATCATTTCACAAAACTCAAATAAAAAGTTCCTTTCACATTTTCAAACTCAAAAATAATATAAATGGAAAAAAAAAATTCAATTTTTTTTGCACCGTATTAAAGATCTCAATGAGATCTATCAAACAAGATCCATAGTGATAAGAAAATTATTTGCGTAAACACATGATTTTTGAGCTTGAAGTTGCCTTATACAAAAAATAAAACTGTTGCTATGAGAATGGGCGCCGGTGGAAGAAAATCATACCGATGGCCGCGTTGGGCCGTCTCCGGCCACCGGACGGCCGATCCGATCCGTCCAAAAATTCTAAAATAAAAAACCGAGGGGGCTTTAGCGAGAATTAACGGCATCCGAGGTGTGTAAGGTGCTTGATCTGAGCACCCCTTTTTAGTGTATACGATTTCACACAAAAAATGGGTGCTCGGATCAAGCACCCTAGACACCTCGGAAGCCGTTGATTCTCGCCAAAGCCCCCTCGAATTTTTTTTTTAGAATTTTTGATCGGCTCGGATCGGCTGTCCGGTGGCCGGAGACGGCCCGGCGTGGCCGTCGGTACGATTTCCCTCCTCGGCCGGTCGGTACCTATATAAATTCTTCCAAAATAAGTACCAACCTTCTTATTTTCCGGAACAAGGCTTCTTATTAGACAAAAAAATAAATTTTTATTTCAGTTCCGGAATGTCCCCTAATTCATTACCTATGTAACGTGATGTGAGCGGATCAAAAAAATAAAATAAAAAATGTAACGTGATGTGACAAGGTGACGATGATCTTGACAAAGATAGACGATGATCTTGACAAAGATACATACCTTAAAAAAAAAAACTTTACATAGCACAGTTTTTATAACACGGGATGCCATTTGAATATTTGATTCGTCTGGCCAATCAAGTCCAACAACAACTGCAAGAATCTATCCGAATTTGTGCCACCTAGTATTTTCGTAGAGATTACTTGGTCTGTAATCCCCCCAAGAGGAAATGGCTAGCTCTACCTCCATCCCCCACATTTGCATGAAGTGTTCACATTGATTCCTAAACGATTTTGGTTTTTTTTTATTTTTGCTCAAAATGATATGATCACGATTTTATAAGAAAACAAGAAAAACATCAAATAGGCATCCGTCCCCCTTGAGGGTAGATAGAAGCCACGATGGAGGGATGTATTCCTCTCACAGCTCTCTGGGTCAAGCAATGAGACCACAATCCTAGACTATTTTGAGCGTATGGTTCCCCTCTTTTTGGAGTGTAGTTCTATTTTAAGGCAAAAGTGTCCAATTCGCACACGGTTACCATGTACAGGGCCTGCTGAAGAGGCCTGGGCCTTAGGCATCCCAAAAAGGCCTAATTTTAGAGGCACTCTACCATTTTTTCTCTTTGGACTTGAGTAGAAGTCTTTTTTGGCCCAAAAGAAGAAAAAAGAAGAAGGCCCATTTCAATTTAAAACCGGCTGTGACCCAATGAGGCCCAAAAAACACTCGGTGGCATTTTTGTAAATAATGGATTTAAACGGTCCATTTAATTCAAACCTTATCAGCTTTTCTCCTATCTGCCTCACGTTTTGCCCAACAAAAAAAAAAAGAAACGAAGAAAAGAAGAAGGAAGAACAAAAGATTCAAAAGAACGATTGGAAGAACTACCACCAAATCGGCTCATCATCCTGATCCAGTTCTTCGATTGCGCTCGTTTCATCTCCTAATCGCTTATTCTCCGTCCACAGGTTTCTCTCCCATCTTTTCGCCATATATATATATATATATATATATATATATATATATTGTTCTTTGGCAATTTCGCACATGAAAAGGAACTTGTTTATATGGGGATTGGGGATGGGGAGGAGGTAAGTCCTAGTTTGTCCTGTTGATTGTCGGTTGGTCTCAACTCTCAAGTCTTCATTGAATCATTGGCAAATGACGGAATGAGTGAACTGGGTAACCGTGGTCAGCCGCTAATGTGTCTGGATTCCATTGATAGAGCTAATATTTTACTCCTACATCTAAGGCTTCTGACTACTAACGTGGTTGGTTACGTTGGTAATTGGATTTATTTTCTAGATGGAAGGAATTAAATTAAATTAAATTAGTTATCGAGATAAAGCTGTACTGTTATCTAGGCTTATATATTAATAATTTTATAGGCTTTTTTATTTTATTTCTAAGTTCAGTTGAGCAGTGATAGTGATATTAGGGCTTTTTTTATTCTCCACTTGATTTATGTTTAAGCTTATTGGAAATTGAAATGCAGGACCAGTATATACTAGTATACTACACACTACGGAGTCTTAGAGTATCTCTCTCCCATTCGCTTGCGACTTCTGAGGCTTCAAATTCCTAAGTATTCTCTTATTATGCAGAGCCGTGGCTGGTGGTGCTTAGATGGGTAATTGTACATATGTTGTTAAATGCAGAGCCCTGGCTGGTGGTGCTTAGATTGGTAATTGTACATATGTTGTTAAATGCAGGGCCTTGGCGAGTGGTGTGTCACCACCCATCCCAATAGTTGGATAATAGGAATGTCGTGACTGGCCAGTGGATCTCACTTCCACCCAAGGCCTCATAACTACTCAGTCAAAAAAATACAGAAATTTACAAGAATTTAAAAATTGCGGAAGCATTTTTACATTTAACAAAACACCATCAGAGCCTTAGCAAATTTACAACTTTTACAAAACGTAGGTGATCTTACACAAAATGGGGAACAGCCAATTCCTGGTTTGGTTTTCAAAATTTAGCTATACAATAACTACATGTCCACTGGGCCGCAACATACTTCATTCCTACGCGCCATTACCTGTAGGAAAATAGTAAATTTTCGTAAGCCGATAGCTCGTGTGAGATACAACACCAAAGTTATACTTTTTACCATGGAAATAGCTTTCAGAAACCTTATTTATTGACATAGCAGTCTAGCATATCATAGCTTTATCATAAATTTCATAAGAAGAATTGCATATCATCAACTTCGCATATGTAAACGATGCACATCCAACAGCTTAACATACATAGAGGAGCGACCCCACGTGGTGTGAAATGATCAAATCACTGGCAGCTGGTGCCACATAACAATCCTTCCTTAGAACCCCTTCGTTGGTCACGGTATCTTTGAAATCCGTCCCCCTGACCCGGGACACCGCTGTCTGGATGCATCAATGAACTTTAAGCTCATAGAATCGTAATGTCATTTCTTTTTCACCTTTAGATGGCAAGGTGTTCGTAGAGTCATCGCTTCTCAAACATAATCATCCTCATAAATCATCTTTCAGTACACAACTCGTAGCATATTTCCATGGCATACAGTATAAGATATAAAAACATTTCATCAAATCATGCTTCCATAAAACATATCATAACTTTTGAGCATAAGAAACGCAGAACATAATTTGCTTGAGAAAGCAATATAACCAAGGTTAGTGTATCTCACCTTTGATTTCTTGAGTGCTACGCTAAAGACTTGGATCGTTCTCGTTCTTATCCCTCGAACCAACCTATTGCCAATTACTTGAGTCACATTACATTCAAAACTGTAATCGAGATACATATATTTTAGGCCTTCTCGATTGTGAGTCGGCCTACTGGGCTTGAAGGTGGCTCGGTCGCATAACAACAATTCTTTACTTTAAACGACACACAATCTTCTAAAGAACAAGTTCATATACAACTTTTATCCTAACTATAGGAGCTGATCCTAGTTCCCAATTTTATAAGTTCCAAGATCAAACCATAGTTCTTAGAGTTTGATTAAACTAAATAGTAAGAGTGGAGCTAGAATCTGTAATACAAATGTAGGGTCAAAACTTACAAGTTATGTAAATCAACTTAATTAGACTTCCTGACAAAACTAAAGCCGTAACTAGCTATTACTCAAACCTTAATAATTTGAAAGCTCATATGTAGAATATACCTACAGTTGTACCCAAACACACCAGTGCATACACGAACATATATACACATACTTTGATTTTATACTAGATGCAAAGATACACAACATACTTCTCGCACAGCAGCGGCGGTGCTGCTGCTACTCCTACATCTGATTTAGGTCGAAGGAAGAGGGGAAAAAGGTATGGGAAGATCCGCCATGGCCGTCGCCACGTGCGGTGCCCGCGTAGGGAATACAGAAAGAGAGGGAAGAAGAAATTACCCATTGAAGTTTTCCGGCGGTAATCGAAGGGTCTCGGAAGTCGGATCTAACCAGAGGGGTTCGCTAGTTGCTCCTCTTTCTCTCTCTTTCCTTCACCGTTTTCTTCTTCTAGCTGTTTCTTTTCTTTTCTTTTCTTTTTTTAACCCTTTTTATTTACTATTACTAGTACATATATATCTCTTCTTTTTGTAAGGTGAAAAGCCCTGAGTCATTCTTGACTTATGAGATATGAGGACACATGTGCCAATTAAATTCCTAGCTGTGGAAATAACTGGTACATGAAACACTAAGGAAATTGGAATTTCAGAATTTTAATTCTACTCCCTAATAAAATTTGTTCTAATTCAATTATTCATGTCTGGGTTCCAAACTCAAAAAGATTACATCGTAGACTAATTAAAACGTGTAGCTTCTTAGGGTGTCGTTCGCTTTCTAAAGAAAAGTATTAAACCCCTAAAATTATATCGTGCTATACTCGTATCCTAAAAATATTCACTAAAGTGCATTTTTTTTTAATCTCGTAACCTAATTAGGATCACATAAGTGTACTTTTAGATGCCGGGCCTGACATGGTGTTTAGATTTGTAATTGTACATATGTTGTTAAATGCAGAGCCCTGGCTGGTGGTGCTTAGTTTTGTGCTGATTTAGTTGACATTAGTTGGTGTGCTTAAATTTAAAAATATTTGATTTATCTGATTACCAATTAGTGCATCATTAATAATAATCTTATAAGCCTTTTTTTTTTAATTTTAAATTCTTACTTAGGTGTATCATGCCTAAACATCAACTATCTGGTCATCAAAAAAGAACAAAAGACAGAAGCATTAATAAATTCTCATAAACGGGCTATTAAAAAGTTCTTTTCAAGTAACGCAAATGTACAAAGCTCAGTTGAAGAACACGAAAATTTGGTTTCTTCTTTGATTTGGAAAAGGCGAGTTTGAGTGATGAATGCTTGAAAAATCATTGTACCAATCTTGAAGAAGTTTTAAAGCATGGCGGGGCTTCCGATATTGATGGGAGAGATTTGTTTGTGGAGTTGAAATGCTTGAAACAAGTATTGCCAAGAGGAGTGCATAAACCAATTGAAGTGCTCAATTTTATCAAACTTATGGCGGACTCTTTCCCAAATGCATGGAATGCGTATAGAGTGCTTTTGACTATACCGGTTAGTGTTGCCACGAGAGATTAGTAGAACTTTATATTGATTTGGCTTTCTCGTGATTGTTGCTGTAAAAATTGTTAAGTTAATCTCTTTAAGGGCACACTTTTTTTTATTGGCCTTGGGCGCTAAAATCCCTTGGGCCGGCCCTGATCATGTAGTGGTGATTGTTTTTATAAGATACCATGGATTGAGAATTTTGAGATGTTAGACCATCAAAGTGTTTCCTAGGGGTGCCACTGTCCACTAATTCACCCAAAATTTTATCCACTCCTACCTTCATTTTTTTTCAATCACAACATACTCAAAAAAAATGGATCAAATTGGTCCACTGCCCAATACACCACGCTTCAAAATAGACCAAACAGGTCTTGATTTACGAATGGAGAGTAAATTGAGGAATAAAGATCCTCTCATGAATAATCTCTGGGATGGTCCTTCATGCGACATAAAACGTGGTTCAATCACGCATTAATTTGATGATTCAAATCGTTCATTTATAAGTCTTGACTTCTTTGATGTGCTCACAAAAAATCAAGTTCATCGGTCATCAGTATTCATTCGAGCGGATCATATTTGTCAAGAGAAATAGTCTTTTAGACAACTATGATACAGACAACCTTATACAAATGTCCGATCAACTTGAATTTCTGCATGAAACTTAAATTTATCAAAACCTACTAGATCAACGGTTCATATTGGATCTCGTTTTGCATCAGGAAATCTTTATTACTCAATCTATACTCGACTTTATATGGGCCAACTTGATCCATAAAAAGTAGAGAGGGCAAAAGGGTCTGATAACTCAGCGCTATCCGAAGACGGAACAAACGGTTGGATTACCGGAAACGGCAGAAAAGAAGCGCGGTTTACCGAAGGGAGGCTGAATTCCGTCAATGGCGGCCGGTTCACTTTCTTCAAGCTTCTCTCTCTACAATTCCGGCTACTATACGCCTCGTAATTCACGAGGCTATGGTAATAATAATGCCTCGGCCACGTTCAATTTCAGAAAGCGTTCTCTCACCTGTTTCTCATCCAAGAACAAGCCCAACTTCGTCGACCAAATTCTTGACTACATTGAAGGTTGTTGCCCTTTTACCCTTTTGTGCACTTTTGAACTAATTATTCTTTGTAATCTTTTGTTACTAGATATTTGTAAGAACCCGGCTTCTCTGCAGAGAAAAGATGTGTGGTTCAATCTGAACCGTTCATATTGACAATTAATGGTTCAGATTTGTTGAATCTTTTACCTGTTGAATCTATTACCGGTAAGTGTCTTTTATTAACGGTAATAAATTGAAAACATATCTATACTATTAAAAACACTATTCGACGGTTGAGATCATTCGGACCGCACCTCTCCGGTCCAAACTTGGACTACCTGCAGACAAGCCAAATTCATTTGTAATTGGTTTTTCGTAGTGGATATTGTGGTTCATCTTTGGTAATCTAGCCAAATGATCTTTCCAACGGTACTACTAATAAAGGGTAGCAGCAGCCTCCCTCCAATGCAAAAAAGAAGTCATTTCTTGAATTTCTTTCCTAAAATAATCAAGTCCAATTGCATTTTGGGTCCAATCAAGAGAGAGGTGTGAAGGGTGTGGGCAGAATATGACCATTCATTTGGCCGTTGGTTTAGCCATGCATTGGACAATGGTACAGGGTTCTAAATAAGGTCTGTTATGTACCATATCGGCATTTGCGTAACGGGATTTTGGACCTCCGATACCGTTATTTACCTATGTATCGCGGCCGCCGGTTGCACCAATACCGTCACGGTTTCTGATACCGCGGTTTAAGACCTTGGGAGCACCCAAAAAGTGGATAGTGGCCAAACTTTGGCTTTGGAAGGTTGTTTTGCAGGCTACAGCTTCATTGGACTTGCTCTTAAGAATGGAAAGGGGAAGCAACCAATTGATCCCTTTTGGAGGAAATTCGCTACAAAATCTGTTAAATGGTATGCTTTGTGGAATATTGTGAATGATGTCTTTCGATATCATTTTGGCTCTAATTGCCTTGGCCTCACGATACATTTGATGTCCAAACTTCTAAATGAGGGAAAGTGTCGAATCATTCACTCTAGAATCAGAAATTAATTCCCAAATTCCAATTGCTCTGAAACTCAATGGAGCATTAATAGTTCATTACTTTATAAGTTTATATGCTAGACATCTTTAATAAACTGATGAACCAAACTAGTTACAGTATTGATTTATTGGCTTATGAATGTTACATTTGTAGGAGGGCCTAAGTTAAGGAAATGGTATGGGGCGCCTGATCGCCTCCCTAAAGATGGGTCTGTTTTGGAAGAAGATGATAAATTTTCAGGTAGTCTGGTATAGCAACTTATGAATTTACATATTGTTGTTACATCCGTATATTGAATTGAGGCTTTTAGAAAGCATTTTCCTTTGCTTTTGAGGCACAGAAAAAGATGAAGTCAGGGATGCAGTTCTAGTAACTGATGGAGATAATGACATTGGCCAGGTGTGTTATGCCACAAATTCCCCATTTCATGCTTTATGCATCTTGGTGGCCAATGTATAGAGAAAAAAAGAAATTGCACTAATGATTTAAATGATAGTTATGTTCTGGATTCATGTAATGATTTGAAAAAATTATTCTGAATCCTTTTTGATCTTGTAAGATTGAAGGAGTAAAATGGTAATAACAAGGCTACCACATCATCTCTCATTTATATCATCATTTCCTGTTCTTCCAAGTTTCACAACTGTTATTGCTTGAATAGAATATTGCTTTGCTTCCTTATTGTACATGAATGGTATCTTCTGCAGATGATAATATTGTCGTTAATTGTCAAACGAACTCGGGTTAAAGCATTGGTGAAGGATAAAAGATCTGTTGTTGAAGCCTTCGGAACTTACGTTGAGGTGAGTAGGTTGGCAACCTTCAAACTTACATGACAAGTGTATACTCTTTTTTGGTAGTTGTTTTGCAGTGTGTCTTTTGTAGTTCATGCGTTGCTGAGAATATGGATTATTACTGGTGTTTCTGTTGTATTGAAAGCCAATGGCTGGAGATACAAATGACAGGTCATTCCAGAAGAAGGCTCTAAGAGGTGTTCGTGCAATAATATGCCCAAATGTATGCATACACCAGCCTCATGTCTTTTACCATACCTTCCTTTCACCTTTGTCAATGTTATAGTCAAGTGCAATTCATCCGTTATATCCCCACTTGCCTTTCTGCTGATGGGTTCTAGCCCTGCTACGTCATCATCGTTTTACCCCTTTTGCCCTTGCTGCTGCTTCTGGTTCGCATATTTGCACGGGGATGTAAAATAATGGACTCACGTTGATCTAATGTCCTTTTCTCTAGGAAGGTTTCTTATCCCAAGTTGAGAGTCTAAAAGGAGTAGAACATGTGATTGTATTATCCCAGGTACTTCCCCTCTTTCTTATGCACGTGTAACCACACTGTTCCATGATATTTCTGCTTGATATGGTGAATTAATAAGATTGCAGTTATCTGTCTATAGAGGTACCGGTGGGATTCAAGCGATTATGAATAGTAAAGCAAGAAAACTGGCAGAGCAAGATGAGTCAATTGTAATGGCTTCAGGAATTCCTTACACCGTTATCAGAGCAGGCTCGTTGCAGAATACTCCTGGCGGGAAGCAAGGTTTTAGTTTTAAACAGGTACTGGTCATTAGCATGGGAATGTTGCTTTGGCTGCTGCAGCTATTAATTACATCGCTTGGAAAAAAGTTTGAATGGAAACAGTTGCAATCATACTTCTGCTTTCTCAAAATTGAAATTATGCTAAAGGACCACAAAATTAAAACTACACAGAATCACTTAAGATTCGTCATATGTCCAAGGCCACATTTGCAACCCTTTAGAATGCTTTGTAGACTTGTAATTAGTTTCACATTCATCATGGCAGGGTAGCGCAGCACAGGGACGTCTTAGCAAGGAGGACGCTGCCTTCATTTGCATGGAAGCGCTTGATGCGGTCCCAAAAAGAGGACTAGTATTTGAGGTTAGTCAAAACAATTCCAGGGAAGGATTACAGTGACTCCTATGAATTTAGTTTAAGCCAGCACAATTTCATTCATTCCGCTGTTTTTGAAGAAAGTGTGTTGATCTATTTTCTTCGTTGAGTTATGGACACTGGACACGTAACAATTGTCTATGAATTTTTTTAAAGGATTTTTCTCAAGTTTTTGTGTATCAGGGGTGTTTGGCTGACCATGGATTTTTGGACCGGACAAAACAAATATGGACTACGTGAACGTAATAGAAGTTATCTCAAATATCATAACTACGATATAACCCCAAATACTTACTATCCCATTTTGCCTGCTATTGATTTGATTCTAATAGTGTCTGTGGTTTTTATCTATTTGGCGGCTGAATCATTGAAACTCCTCCTTGCGTGATAACAGGTGGTTAATGGTGAAGAGAAGGTTTCGGACTGGAAAGAGTGTTTTGCAATGTTGATGGAGAAAGCTGAGCAGCAGCTTCAATGAAATTGTGAATGTCAATGAATAAGGGGTACTTGAAGTTAATATTTATTTTGTTGGTTGCATGTTCATCTATTTTGGGAAGACTGGTGTTCTTTACCCTTGTACAATGCCCATCTTTCCATTGTGACCCTCCACGTTTTAATTTGTGTATTTACCATTGACCTTAGATTATTAGACCCGATGTGACGATACTGATTTGCAACTGCGATTGAAATGTAATTCCGTACCCATATCTTTGTATCCCTATTCCAAATGCGATTGAATTCTAATTATCCGTACCCATCTCTTTGTATCCCTATTTCCAAATGCGATTGAATTCTAATTATCCGTACCCATCTCTTTGTATCCCTATTCCGGTGTATTTTCAGCCTTTGGATCAAGTAAGCATATTTTTATTCCTTCAGATTCTCAAGCTATCCAATGGCTAAAAATACATCGGAATAGGAGACAGCCATACGGGAGATTCAAGTACGGAGAATTCGACGGGGAGAAAAGCCAACACCATGTATCACTCGCTAACTTGCATTTGTTAGATCTTTCATCCAAATGTGAGTGTGTCACATCCTCAAATTTTTTACATAAATATAAGAGATTTCCACAATTTAATCCTCACAATATTCCATACAATACCCAAAAGATTACTGTATTTCCATTCCTATAATAATACTTTCAGGTTCATAAGATTTTCAAATATTACATCATCGGTTCAACGGCCCAAATTAACGTAACTAAATTAACATAAGTATCAAGCGTCATGAGAGTTTAGAGTTACAAATATTACATAGTTAAAAGAATTATAACTTAAGTTACAAATACATTTTTCAAAAAGAAATTTACAAAGATGAATAAGTAACTCATTTGGTTAGCTTTCAAAAAGGTATGTCCACTCTCCAAGCACTCCAATCATGCAAGCTATGGTTCTGGGTTAGCACCTGAAAATGATACAAGGCTTGAGCTACATTAGCCCAATAGAAAAGTCTACGCAAACTCTATATGCAAATGAGCAATACAGAGTACAAATGATAGAAACCAAACGACAACAGATGCAAGCACAACTTATCATGATCAAAGTGTCCAACTATCACCGATCATTCTTCTTGACATACTTTTAAGTCTTGTTCATTCTATTTGTGTCACAACATCTCGTATCCTTTTATGTGTCTGAGCCGAAGCTCCTACCGGGCTAATTATGGGATCCCGATATCCCCTGTCAAGCGCCCACCTTGTAGGTTAGGCCTTGAGTGTTCAATACGAGCATTAGCTCCTGCCGGGCCAATTATGAGATCCTAATATCCCCTGCCAGGTACCAACCCATCGATGGGCCCCGAGTGATCGCGCGTCGTTCACATGCTCATGTGTATCGTTCGTATTTCAACGTACAATAACATACATTTCTCATTTCTTAACTCAACGAGTTCATTCAAGTCCATCGGATACCACTCTTGCGTGAAACAAGTAATACTCTTCAAAACACTTGAAAGAATGCATAAACAAACCCATTAGAGTTGATGAGGAGTTCCAAAAAGTGATTTGGAAGACGTAGGAAAAACAGCTTCTAGACACTATGCCTACCGGTAAGTGAATGAGTCCTACCGGTAGAAGAGAACAATTCAGCACTTGGCCTACTGGTAGGTGAAAGTTCTGATCAGTAGAAACTGAAAACAGAAAGACCAACATTTTTTCAGGAAACGTTTTGTACTTGGCCTACCTGTAGAAGAAAGTGCCTACGGTAGGTGAATGAGTACGTTTGAGCTGCTGCAGTATGTTTGAGCTGGTTATGAAGAATTTCTCACTTGTCTTACCGGTAGGTGAAAAGTTTCTACTGGTAGGAAGAGTATCATTTAGGCGATTTTTTATAGGAATTTCAGTTTTTGATCTAATCCCACCAACGACCAATACAAGCTCAAATAAGGCACAAGAACACTCAAATAACATATAAAGAGATGTAGAATTTCCTATCTCGAGTATCCAAGTCGAAACCGAAGAGATTAAGCAAGCCCTAGCTTTTAGAATCCAAACCGAACAAAATACACTGAACCAAGCTCTATCCAACGAGATACGAGCTTTGATACGCAAGTAGAAGATGGAGTGGAGTGGAGGTTGATTGTTATGGGTTTTGAATTTGGAGATGAGTTTTTGGGTGAGGGAGTGTGAGAGATAGAGAGAGCCAAGAGAGACCGAGAGATGGAGGAAGGAGGAAATGGGAACTGTTTTTCCCTGCCATACACACATATACACACATGCACCATATTACACCAACACTCATATTTTCCAAACTTTTGCACATTTAACCTCCACATTCATATTCACGTCATTTTCACCATTTTTTCCTCAATTACAAACATTAAAATTAAATAAAGAAACTTATGGGTCTTTACAGAGTGGATCCTAGTCCATATAATCAATACCCATATCACCGAAACACAAATAGAAGTCGTCGATGAGGATTTTCCGATGGACGGAACTGACAACATGCAAACATCGGTTTATCGGTTTTATAAAGATGGAAGGTGACAGCTATGAAGACATGGCTCTGACCATGCACCATGCATGGGCAGAGCATGTCTTGACAGCTCCTTATGAGGAAACACCAGAAATTCCTCGACAGTTGGCCCGGGGGTCAACCTGAGTTCGAGAGGGCCAACCAATCTGTCATCCACCCATGGCTGCCATGGACTTTGTAGACTTGAAATTAGTTTCACATTCTTCATGGCCTGAGTTCGAGAGTACCAACCAATCTGTCATCCACTCGTGGCTGCCGTGGACTTTGTAGACTTGAAATTAGTTTCACATTCTTCATGGCCAAGGCCGGAACTAGGAATTGATTCTATCCTGGGCTAATTAAAAAAAAAATTGGGTGGGCAAATTTTTTTGCAAATTTTTTTTCAATTGTATAAATCATATCGAATACGTATTGCGTATCTTAAAATATGTTCAAGATTTTTGGGAGATAGAGAATACTAAAGACAAGAGTGGGGAAGGAGAGTGTTTGTATTATATTTGAACTCAAATCTTTTTTGGCTTGGTACAAAATGGTTAGAATCTATCCCTATTTATACTACTTCATGTATAGATAATTCTAGAATTACACGTGTGATTAATTCTCACAAAAAACTCTACATACTTCACAAGAATATTATAGAGCTTCAAAAAACTAGGGGCAAAGTTATGTTAGGGCCCGGGTCCCGACCTAGAGTTTTAAATTTTTAAATTTTATATATTTGATTTTGAATATTATCGATAATTATTCATTTAGGTACTTAAAATCTTAATAGTTTTTGTTTGATTTGATAAAAAATCAGTTATTTTACATTCTCAATTTTTTCATAAATGAAAAATAAACACATGACCATTGAAATAGCTTAAAGAAAAAAGCAAAATGATTGGTATACTTTAACTACATTAGGCTAAAATTATTTCAATGTACAAATTTGATGTATTGGAAAGTAAACACTTTATGATATAATAAGTATCCTTCCAATAAAAAAGTTATACTGTAACTATCAAGCCGGCCCCCCTTCAGATCAAAATCGCGACTCCGCTACTAGTAAAAACTATATATTTATAATTTTTTTGGGGTGTTTCTAAAGTGGACTTGGGCTACAACCCAACCCATGGTGGGTGTACTTCCTAGTTCCGCCCTTGTTTGTGGCAGGGTAGCACAGCACAGGGACGTCTTAGCAAGGAGGGCGCTGCCTTCATATGCATGCATGGAAGTGCTTGATGTGGTCCCACAAAGAGGACTAGTATTTGAGGTTGGTCAAAACAATTCCAGGGAAGGATTACAGTTAGTTTAAGCAGAGCACAATTTCATTCATTCTGCTATTTTTGAAGAAAGTGTGTTGACCTATTTTCGTCGTTGAGTTATGGACTCTAGACACGTAACAATTGTCTATGATTTTGTTAAAGGATTTTCCTTAGGTTTTTGTGTATAAGGGGTGTTTGGCTTTCCATGGATTTTGGACCGGACAAAACATATATGGACTACGTGAAAGTAATAGAAGTCATTTCAAATATCATAACTACGATATCCCTCAAAACTCATTTCTTTGGATCTAACTCTATTTGGTGGGTAGATGCTATCTTCTTATTAAGTGAATAATTGAGTGATAATTAACCGACGTGGGATCCTAAATTACTTTTTGATATCTCCCGTGAGAAACAAATGCCATTACTACTACGATCCATTGCCATATTTTCTAAGAGAAAATTCTATTGGCAACATAGGTATTACGAGGATTTGATTCTATGAATCCGAAACGTTTTTAAATTAGTTTAGATAGATCATAATAATTGATGGCTCAAACAAAGTTAAGGTGGACTAAAAAAATTCCAAGTTCTAACACACAATATTCATATTTTACCATCTCTCTCACGTTGATATATATCAGGTTTCATCAATTGGGAACTCCAATTACGACTACGACGTTTTGCTCTATAGAAAAAGCATTCTTGAATCCCTTTATCTAAGCAAACATACTTACCCGCAATTTTTCTCAAAATTGATTTGACTTTTTAGGATTTCTCACCGAGTATTGTACAAAACTTTCGGATATGATGAGTGATGAACCCCAACCCTTGAAAATAGTTCTTCTATTGGATAGTCTGCATGTGTTGAAATCAGGATTTGAAAGAGGGAGCAACATTGTTCGATAGGAATCTACAAGAGCAAAGTTAAGCGTAGGTCATATAATTAGACTTTTTGTTGGCTTTATTTTTTTATGAAAAGAATAAATTCTTGGTACTCAAATGAAAATCATTGAGATATATTCTGATATGAACCAATCATGTTTAAGAATGTATATTTTCATTACGCATACAACATGTTAATTGTTTGCATACCAATATAACCTAATCGAATCACATTAGAACATTAAAAAAGGGAAAAAGTGTTTTCAAAAATGGAGTGTCACACTGTCCACTATCTATACCGCGAGATCATCAATTCCTCTTGGTGTAATTACTTGTCGTAATCTTATGATAGTATTTTTCGTCATGGAATATTTTAGAAATAGGTTTAGAAAGAAAGAAATTATTAAAAAAAAATTGAGCATTCTGAATTTTTTTTTGCTGAGGAGAAAGTGTATGTTTGGTAGATAGGTTCCTCTAATAGGCGTGGTCAGGCAAGTGACCCCAATTATTTGTACAACTGTTTAGGTCAGAGTAAGGAGTTGTTGGAGCTTTTATCGTTTAACCTACATTTTTGGTTTTTCCCAATCTACCCCCAAAACTAAGCCAACTTTGAGATTATAATTCTAGCATAAGCCCTAGCTAGGGAAAATTTCAAAATACTATTCAGAAGTAGGATTTATTAGGACAAGGGTATCCGTTTCAGATTTATAAGGTTAAGATGAAAAACAAGCCATAGACAAGTTTCGGTATTAATTACAAGGTCATTAAAAAAATGTTTGTTCGGTAATTGGATTCCTGATGCGATTATGAAAGATGACCCCTCATTTCTGTACAACTCGTTTGAAACTCGGTTAGAATACCTCAGTTAAGAGTAGCAAGTTGGGGGACCCCCCACTTTGATCCCGCAAAGGTGTATCAGTTGTGGAGTAGAGAGAGCGGTACACCCGTCATTTTAGAATCCTAAATAACCATCATCCAAACATTTTGATGCCCCACTCGGTTACAAGCCCACGCTACTAAGCTCGGCATTTAGAAAGTGCAATGTTGTACCTTATAAAGTGAACTTTTGAGTGATAATTAACCGATGTGAGATCCTAAGTTATTAACACCGCATGTAATTAACAAAACCCGTAAATACCCAATGGCCATGTTTTATGAGTGAAAATTCTATAAGCAGCTCAATTAGCTGTTATTGTGATCTGATTCTTCAAATTACTGTGATTCATCATTTCAATTATCATAACTGAGGTGGAAAAATTATTATTACTAGTAATATATTTGAAAAATAGTTCGGTCAGTGAACCGACGATGAGATTATTAACTCCTCGTTACCAGTGAATTACATGGCTCATCTTTTTCAAGATAATTAACCGCATCAAATTATCTTTTCGATAAAATTTAAATTCCCCTTGACTCAAAACATTTTGTAATTCCCTAAAGAATATATAACGCCATCAAATTTTTTTTTTTTTTTGTGTCAATTGTTGCACGGCTTGGAAGAGCTTGACGATTTCTTGGAGCTTTGGAGGGAGTTCTGAAATGGGTTGTTGGAGAGAGAAAGAGGGATGAGATGATGAAGAAGAAGATGGAAGAGGTGGTGGTGAAGAGAGAGGTGGGTTTGTTGTGGGTAGTCTTTGGATAGAGATTGATTTGAAGAAGGAGAGGCTTTTCAAGATTGGGGAAGTGGGTCGGAGGAGGAGGAGGGACTGTGGGAATTTGGTGTAGAAGAATAGTCGGAATGATGAAGTGGAAATTGACATTTTAAGCCGCTGATGAGAGAGAGAGAGAGAATGAATGGGGACGACGACATCTTCCTCGCCTTGGGCGGGTCGATATTCGGGGCGACTGCAACGACGTCGATCGTGTTCTCTTCAGACCTCGCGCCTTCAACGCCGGAGGTTTAATCAAAACGACGTCGCTCGGTTTCATTAAGACTTTTCATTTTCAACCTGCGAAGTGCTTATTATAGGAACTCCGGCGCCTAATTGGTAAATTGCAAACTCATTTCTGGTTATATTCTTGATCGAGACTGTTCAAGTTGTAGATATTTTGAAGGAGATAAACTGTGTCAAAGATCATGTCAACTGAATATCGATTTATGGATAATCGGGGACGATTTTGGTGAATTTATTTTTATGAAAATAGATGCGGCAACACTTGATCAAATCCAGTTGAACTGCGGCGTCTAATTGATAAATTGCGAACTCATTCGGGTTTATATTCTTGATCGAGACCGTTGAAGTTGTAGATATTGTCAAGAGGATAAACCTTGTTAAAGATCTTGTTAATGGGACATCAATTGATAGATAATCGGAGATGATTTTGGTGAATTTTTTTTGGTGAAAATAGACTTGGCCACACTTGATGACAAAATGTGGCGGTTCTGGTTCGTCGAGCAGAGGAAGCTATGGAAGAAATTGACGGGATTGGTGTAGAAACAGGAGGTGAGGTCTCTTCTAATCTTCCATTGTTTCAGGTTAAGTCCTAGCTCAAAACCAGTTCAGTCAGTCAGCTGGTCATGTGGATTTTGTATAGTAGGTTTCATTTTGGAAGAGGGTATGTTTTTAGCCCGAGAAATTTGGCACCATGATTTACCATAAAAGCTTCTCATTTTGTAGTGGTGCTGTTAACGAGCAAGGAGAAGAAAATGCTTGAGTTCTTCTGTTGTGTTTGATGTTTGAAGTAAATTGAGGCAACTTAACGGGTTTGTAGAGGACCGAACTCGACTCTTGCTTCGTTGTGCTCGGCAACAGCTTAGCCACACCTATCGTCGGTCGTCGTCGGTTGTTGCCGTCACCTTGCATTCAGAACGGAAAGAACCGTGCCAAGCTCGGCCACCCTGGAGAGGTGGACCCGTAGACGAACTTTTGCTTGGCCCAAAATCCCTTCAGGTTCGGCTACCCTTATGCTCGGCTACCCGCACGACCAGTCGGGCTCGGCCACCTGCGCACTCACGTGCGTCACGCGTGCTGAGGCGGTTACACCAAAGGATAATCATGAGCGCACGTGAAGTGTGCCAGCTCACACCAAAACGGTTACCAGATCCGTCCGGCGACGTCATGACGACGTTGCCTGACCCGTGCAAGACACGTGCCCGTGCTTGGGGAGCAAGTCAAGGAAATTCTATAAATACTGAAGGATAACGCCCTTGAAAAGGTACGCACTCTCATACGCAACTACCCATTCAAAACCCTAGTCTCTTTCCTCTCCTCCTACACGCACTTATCCTCTCGCCGGAGGGCCTTGCCGGGCAACTCCCGGCCAGGTCTTAGTCGTGCGTTCATTGTGCAGGCGGCGTGGAGAAGGCTAGGCAACAACTGAACCAACGGAGGAAGGATACGAGCCACAAGAGATCACGGGCCACACAATTGGTGAACCCGACGTGAAACTTCTCAGCCTCTGATCCAAACGGCTCAAACGCTCTTACAATTCACCTTCCTCTCAAAAAGACGAACGAAAACTCAGCGGCGATGGGCGGAGATCCACCAAACGTCTCAGTTTCTGGAGCCAAAGACACCAGTGGAAACGCGATCCTCCCACCGTTTGCAGAAAGGCACATGTCCATCTCACTACCACCGGATTCTGGGCTCTCTCCGGCCGCAGACGACATAACAACGGCCTACATCCGCCTTCTGCAACGGCGAGACGACGAAAGAGACAACGAACTCGCAGCGCTGAGGGCGGAAGTAGCCCAGATGAAGCAACATATGCAGGACGCAACCCCAGCTGCCTCCAGATCCACCGGAGGCGGACGACGGAAGCGAAGAAACTCTCCTCCCCCTCCTCCCCCTCCGCCGCGGGACCACACCAACGAGGCGGGCCATCGCGTCTCCGTCAAAGACCGCCTAGGGTTTACGCCAGAAAAGGGAGACGCCCGGGAAATTATCCTCTACAAACGACCTGCAACATCTGGTACACACCATTCAAGGTCCCACCATGAGCGGACCCGCACCAGGGACACCGAATCATTCACGAGCACGTACTCGACTGGTCGCGCGGAGTTCTCTCGCACGACGGCCTCACGCCGAAGCCGAGACTCCGTCGAAACCAGGCGCCACGTCTCTGAACGCCTCGGGGGGATACCACCAGAAAACTTGGATAATGAAAACGACGTTCGGCGGAATGGCAAAAGCGTGCGGATCGAAGGGGCGGAGGATGGGAACAAAACCTATTACGATAAAGAGAAGTCGGTTAACCACCCCCGTAGGGAGACAACGGACCTACGGGACAAGCTTCGCAGCCGTGTACGCGAGAAAACCTCAGAAAGAGAGAAGCACCCAAAGAGGCCGCGGACGGACGAGCTTGGCAAACCACCGCGCCCTGGATTCGAACGGCAACTAAAAGACCTCGGTATCTCACCCTTCACCTCCCACATCATCAACACTATCGCCGAACCCAATTTCCACCTACCAAAATTCACCAAGTTCGACCCAAGCACCTGTGAAGCTTACACTCACCTCATTCACTTTCGTCAAACCATCGAGTTGTGCACTACAAAGGACGAGATTAAATGCAAAGCGTTCCCATCCAGCCTCGGCTCTCTTGGACTCCAGTGGTTCAACAAATTGCCCGCTGGATCCATACGGAACCTGGCTGACCTTGAACGCGCCTTCAACACCCGTTTTATTACCAGTAATAGAACAGCGAAGGAGCCTGAATCCTTGACCCAGATGAGGAAGCTCCCAAATGAAACACTCAGGCACTACGCGGAGCGGTACTGGCAACTTTTCAATGAAATTCCCGGAATCGATGAGTATTGGGCCGCGCGTACCTTCAAAAATGGGTTAGAATCTGGGAGCAAAATACTCGATGAACTGGCCATTCGACCTCCGCACGGCATGGGAGAATTAATGCGTGTCGTGGAACGTTTTTGTGCTCTTGAAGAGTTCTACGCAGACCGGGCCGCTCAGGGGATTCCCAACTCGACAGCTTCCCTAACAACAACAACCCCTCAGCTGCAGACACCAGTCGCAACTCAACAATCCCACCCAAAGAAGCACGTCAACAACATCAAGGAAGGGAAGAAACGCCAGCCAAAGGAGCACGACTACGTGGCTGAAACCACCCACTTCAAAGAACCCATCTGGTCCTTCCTAAAGGAAATCATGAGGCAACCATGGTTTGAGTGGCCGCAAGGCAAACTGGGCACGGACAACGGCCAGGCGGATCAGAACCCAAGAAAGAAGTGCTCATACCACAATGAGCTCGGCCACTACACAACGGCATGTGCTCCATACAAAGCATTGTTGGAACGACTGGCAGCCCAAGGCCATCTCGACCAATACATTGATCGAGCAAAGACGCCAGCCCGCCCACCTGTCGGAAATCCCAACCCCAACGAGCCGCGGCCAACGATACATGTCATCCACGGCCCAATGACAAAGGAATCCGAAGCACATCTCAAAGCCGACCTCGATCGCGCCTCCACTTCTAAACAAGTGCTTGCGGTAAGACCCGGGTCAAAACGCCCGCGTCCGGACGAAACACCCAGGTGGACCATCACTTTCACGGAGCGCGACCTCGAGTTCGTACAAACTCCACATTCTGATGCTCTTGTCGTCACCGTGCAAATCGGAGTCCATGATGTTAAGCGAATTCTCATCGACCAGGGAAGCTCAGCAGAGGTGATGTATTACGACTTGTTCAAAAAACTCGACCTTCCAGAATCGGCCCTACAACCCGCCGAAGTCCCTCTCATCGGATTCAACGGGGCACCAGTTTGGCCACTTGGACGGATCTTCCTTCCGGTCGCCGCAGGGTCAAAAACGTTGACCGTCGAATTCATCGTCGTCAACGTGCCAAGCCCGTACAACGCAATCCTTGGCCGAACCTGGCTTCACAACATGCAAGCAATCGCTTCAACCTACCACCAAGTTGTTCGCTTCATCGGCTCCGACGGACGACAAGAAGATCTAAGAGGTGACCAAGTCGCCTCGAAAAAGTGCTACGTCTCAGCCGTCCACAACTCCGCCAAAGCTAAAGAAGTACAATGTGTTGAAGTACCCAATTTGAACGTGACCGACGACGTTGGCCAAAAAGCCGAAGACAAAGCAGAGGAAGATCTCGTCAAAATGCCGATCAACGAAGATGGCTCCCGTTTCTTCTTGATCAGCTCTTCTATCACCGAGGTCGACCGCGAAGAAATGTTTCAGTACCTCAAGGAGAACATGGAAGTCTTTGCCTGGACCCCCAACGAAATGCCGGGGGTCGATCCAAATTTCATCAGCCACTCTCTCAATATCAAGAAAGACGCAAAACCAGTCGTCCAAAAGGCCAGGCGCTCCGCAGCCGAACACGCCGACGCCGTCACCGAAGAGGTCAAGCGTCTGCTAGAAGCAAATGCAATTCAAGAAGTGCAATACCCAACGTGGCTGTCCAACACCGTTGTCGTTAAGAAGAAAAACGGCAAATGGCGAGTCTGCGTGGATTACACCAATCTCAACGACGCTTGCCCAAAAGATTGGTTCCCACTTCCAAAGATTGACCAACTCGTGGATGCAACAGCAGGACATGCTCGGCTAAGCTTTCTGGATGCTTACCGTGGCTACCACCAAATTGCCATGGACCCTGACGACATGGAGAAAACTGCTTTCATCACGCCTTATGGCATCTTCTGCTACCGCGTCATGCCCTTTGGACTCAAGAATTCTGGTGCGACGTTCAACAGAGCAATATTCAAGATGTTGCAAGAACAAATTGGCTACACCGTGGAGGCTTACATTGACGATTTGGTCGTCAAGAGCAAGCAGGAATCCAACCACTTGCGAGACTTGGCGGAAGTCATCGAAATTCTCAAGTACCACAAGCTTCGACTGAACCCAGAGAAGTGCGCATTCGGAGTAAGCGCAGGAAAGTTCCTCGGGCACCTTGTCACTCGAAGAGGTATTGAAGCCGACCCCAACCAAATCAAGGCTGTTAAAGAGTTGCGCCCACCAAGAACAATCAAGGAAGTACAGCGGCTCACTGGGATGGCAGCCGCTTTGAACCGATTCATCAGCAAATCATCGGACAAGTGCCACGCGTTCTTCCACGCCTTGAAGGGAAAAAGCCGGCGCAGCTTTGAATGGACCCCGGATTGCGAATCTGCTCTGACCGAACTCAAAGACTATCTAAATTCCGCCCCGCTGCTGGTGAAACCTAAAGAGTTCGAAATTCTATATCTCTATCTCGCCGTGTCCGCCCACGCAACAAGTTCCGCACTCATACGACGGGAGGGCGCCGAAGACAAACCCATCTACTTCACAAGCAAGACGCTCCTTCCAGCTCAGACACGCTACCTACCACTTGAAAAATTGGCACTTGCTCTTGTCACAGCGGCCAGGAAACTTCTGCCTTATTTCCAATCACATCCCATTGTCGTCTTAACGGAGCACCCGCTCAAAGCTATCCTTCGAAAGGCAGATCTCTCCAACCGTATATCCAAGTGGGCTGTCGAACTTGCAAACTTCGACATCAGCTTTGAGCCGCGAACAGCAGTTAAGGGCCAGGTGTTGGCCGACTTCATAGCAGAACTCACCCCAGAAGACACAGTGGCACTCAACGCTCCCACCCCAACGGAAGCTAAAGATACTAGCCCACCAACCAAACAGTGGCACCTTTTTCAAGGAGAAACTTGGCGGCTTAATGTCGACGGGGCATCCAACAGCAACGGAGCAGGGGCTGGGGTAGTCTTGGTCTCACCTTGTGGAACACTTCATGAAAGCTCCCTCACCATCGACTTCCCAGCCACCAACAACGAAGCAGAATATGAGGCACTCCTCGCCGGTTTGCGCTCAGCCGTCGCAATGAATGTCACCAGCCTCGCTGTATACTGCGATTCCCAGCTCATCGTCAATCAAGTACTTGGCGACTATGAAGCTCGGGACCCTCGAATGATGAAATACCAAGCTGCAACAGCCAAGCTCATCTCCCAGTTCCACAATTTCAGCATCGAACAGGTCAACCGTGAGCACAACGCTCACGCGGACGCACTTGCAGGCCTCGCCTCGGCATCCACAGCCTCAGAATTCAGGACCATCAACTTCGGCAGCATTGACCGCCCGTCCTTTGAACCCACTCCAGAGGTACTCAATATCGAACTCGGTCCCAGCTGGATGGACGAGATTGTTGCGTTTCTGAAACACGACTACCTACCCACCGACAAGAAGGAAGCTTACCGTGTGAGAATAAGGCCGCTTACTACTGGCTTTCTGAAAGCGGCCAACTATACAGGAAATCCATCTCCGGGCCGTACCTCCTCGTTGTCCACCCCACCCAAGTACCTGAAATCCTGACCGAACTTCACTCAGGAAGTTGTGGCTGTCACTCTGGCGGCCGCTCCCTGTGTCAACGCGCCATAAGCCAAGGCTACTTCTGGAAGAACATGAAGAAAGACTGCGAGGAAGTTGTCCGCAAATGCCGACCGTGCCAGCTGTTTTCACCGATCCCAAAAAAGCCAGCCCAGGATCTCTCACCCATCACAAGTCCTTGGCCCTTTGCCCAATGGGGGCTCGACATCGTGGGAAAGCTACCTACAGCTCCTGGAGGCTTCAAGTTTCTGATTACGGCAACAGACTACTTCTCCAAATGGGTTGAAGCTGAACCTCTCGTCACAACAACTGAGGCTGATGTTCGACGATTCGTATGGCGAAACATTGTTACCAGGTTCGGCGTGCCTTACGCAATCGTCTCTGATAACGGCACTCAATTCGTCGGCAAGGACCTCACAAACCTTTGTGCCGAGTTTGGGATACGTTTCTTCAACTCCACACCAGCTTACCCGCAAGGAAATGGCCAAGCAGAGGCCACAAACAAAACCGTCTGTGCCGGCATCAAGCGTCGACTGAACTCCAAAAGAGGAAAATGGGCTGAAGAACTGCCACGCGTTTTATGGGCCTACCGATCGACACCAAGGCGATCAACGGGCCAAACACCATTTTCAATGGCATTTGGCATGGAAGCCGTCATCCCATTGGAGTCCAAGTTTCCAACTCTCAGGACAGAAACGTTTGACCCGAAAACAAACGACGACGCCATCACACAGGAACTAATTTTGGCAGAGGAGAAGCGAGATGACGCTCGCCTGCACCTTGCCGATTACCAGCAACAGGTGGCTAAGGGGTATAATCGTGGCGTGAGAATCAAAAAGTTCAAGCCGGACGATTTGGTTTGGCGAAAAGTTGTGCAAGCCAACAAGAAAACAAAGTTCAAGCCTAACTGGGAGGGACCTTTCCGTATCGTCAAGATTGCTGGTGAAGGTGCCTACATGCTGGAGGACATGAATGGGAAAGTACTCACTAACCCATGGAATGCACAGAATCTCAAGAAGGCGTACATGTAATTGAAATCCCGAACAATGTACTCCATGTTCGGCAACTGACTATCCTGTTTTCCTTTAAGTTGGCTTCGGCCCAAGTCTTTTTATTTTTAACTTGTACTTCCATGTTTGGGAAATCAAAGAAACTTATCTTACAGTAGTCATTTGCAAATTCCAAATCTTTGCTCTTTGCTTTTCTTCGGCACATATCAGCCGACCACAAACGATGACCTCGGTCACACCCACAAACGGCTATTACGCCTCCGCTTCGGCCACTATTACTGCCCAAAAGAAGCAAAACGGACATCAGGTCCACCGAGCCCAAAAACAGTCTGGCTGGAATTCGGGCTCCGGTTCGGCTCGGCAAGACACTGAGGTCGGCCAAAGCCTGGTTACACTCACATTTTGGTGAGCAAACCACCCACAACCGCATCAGTTAATTAACGACCGAGCAAAATTACATGCTCGGCACTATCTCCTCTCCATACTTCCACTCAACTTTGGTCCAGGCTCGGCAAATCTACAGCTATTAACTACAACGTCGAGCAAATATCCATACGCTTCAACCGAACGTAGACCAAAGTGGAGGCCACGGATATATATCACGTAAGCAAAAATGGCCAAAACCCAACAAAACACATGAAAGAAACCTGTGGCCACGATAATTTAACCGAACACAACACCATGCTCGGCACATTCTTTATACCATTCTCATACACTACTTTGGTCAAAGCTCGGCATGAACTGAGCAACTACAAAGTTGATCCAAACATCCGTATTATTCAGCCGAACATAGACCAAAGCGGGGGCTACAGTTAACTACGAACTACAAAACAAGCAAGAATATGCCAAAGAAAGCATTGCAAAAGTTCAAAGTAATCCATTAAAGAGAGCATCCATTCAAGTTCGGCAAAATATCCAACAATCATTACATCCGGCACGATAAAATCCGAACTCGGATCCGCCCGGTCCAAAAAAGTTCAAACAAAAACAAGAAAATCACTAAGTAAAAAGCAAAAGCAACAGCCTCGGCAACAACTTCAAACTTGGGCAGCATCTTCACCCTCGGCACCAACTGCACCTGAACCACCAAGACCAGCCGCATCCTTGGCCAGAGCAACTTCATCAACGTTCACCGATCCTCGCTCGGCGACAGCATCCGCCTTGTCGCCAACACCATCCCCCACGGCTGAAGGACCTTCGGCAATAACGTCGGCGTCGGTCAAATCTTCGACGTCGTCGTCACTCTCGGGAAATTCCTCCGGGGGGAGAGGTGCACACTCTTCCTCAGTATACGGAAGGACGAGCTCGGGAGTTGAGGGAGCTGGAATCGACTTCATCAAATTCGTATCAGCCTCCAGCTGCATAACTCCACAAGCGGCCGTCACGCCGTCCTTGTATCCCCCTCGGTAGGCGATGGGGACCCTCATCCTAATGGCGTCATTGACCATTGACCGAGCCTCCCGCATGTATTCGGCACCGGCTCGGTCAAAGCCAGCCTGATAAGCCGCCCCATTAACCTCCTTCATCTTTCTCTTTTCTCTCCTCAGCACTTTGGCCAACTCCTGATCGGCCTTCTTCATCCTCAACTCCATCTCATCCCTCTCTTTTTCAACTTCGGCGACCTGGGCCTTCACAGTCTTCAAGCTCCCTTTGTAGCTCCTCACCTTCTCTCGCTCGACCCGTAACTCATCGAGAAAGCGGGCGCGCTCGGCAAGGGCGAGCTCGGCATCCTTTGTAGAGCGAAGAATGGCCTGCCCAGCCTATCAAACAAAAGATCGTCGGCCTGGGGTGACGTAAAGAATATAATCGAAGAATCAGGGTCGGATCATACCTGAACAAGGTAAGCGCCGGCGTGGATCAAGCTCGGCTGAAGCCCCTGAGGAATTTTGGCCATGTCCTTCGGTAAGGCCAGGCCTTGAAGCATAGCAGATGCCAGCCCCGGTTCAGTCTTCACCGAGTCCTCCACCGTCACGACTCTACCTTCGGCCAGCGCATAAGATGGAGCGAACTCCTGAGCAGCAGAACCGCCAGCCGAACCTGAAAGGTGCTCGGCTACCTTTGAGCCACCAGCTGCAGACGACTCAGTTTTCTCATGCTCGCTGGGGCGAGAGCTCGGCGGCTTGGTGGGAAAGAAATCGTGAGTAACCTTCTGTCGCTTTTCCGCAGGTTCAGCAGAACCCGACCCCTGGTGCACGGCCTTTCCGTCCCGGATGTTCACCCGAACAACGTTGCGACGGCCCATTTCGTTCACAGGTTCTTGAACGACGGTTTGAAGGGGAACGTGAATACCAGGTTGCTCGGCTGGGCGACTCTCCTGGAACCAGAACTCTGCTGGCTTCCGGAACGTTGGCAACTTAACCCTCGGCTGCTTGCTAGCTTTTGACGGTTTCACCTTTTTTCCTCGGTTACCTCGGCTTCCTCGGTCCTGATCTTCCGTGCTCGGCGCCGACTCCCCTCCCTTTCTTCTGAGCTTACCCCTGTAAGACGGCTCGTAACCAAGCAACGTCGGCGCATCCCTACAGGCTTGAGACAAGAGGATATCGACGTGCGCCTCAATGGACAAAGATTGTTGAGTTTTTGTGATGGCTCGGTGATCTGAAGAATAACGACAACCAACAAATTAAGAAATGCATAAATATATATGCTCGGCTGACCAAAAAAAAAAAAAAAAAAAAAAAAAAAAAAAAAAAAAAAATGATGATGACCTACCTCTAAAGTCTTTGACCTTTGGAACGGTGAACCTACGGTTGGACTGGTTGCCGAACTCAAAGTTACCGCTCACTTCAACGTAAAAATTCGCCCATTTGTCAGTATCGGGCAATCCGTCAACAAGGGGTTGTTTCTTACTACGTGTCGACAGATACCGACGCTCGGTCTGGCCGTGCCTAGACATGATGTATGTGTGGAAAAGGTCGGCGACGGTAAACTCGAGGTCGTGCAGTTCCTTCAACTTTATTACCGACATCACTATTCGGTAACTGTTGACGGCAAAATAATGAGGGACGATGCTGAACCGAGCAAGGATTTCCCTCAAAAATGGATGCAGAGGGAATCTCAACCCTGCCTCACATATCGCCATAAGAGGGACGGTGATGTGCTCGGGGTGGTCTTCCCTAGTGTCCTTTATTCTGTTGCTTGCCACTTGATTGATCACAACATCGTCGGGGATGTTGTATTCTCGGCAAAAGTTTTGGTATTCCCTAGCGTCTCCACAGAAAAAATGGGCATGGGGGCAAACTTGGCCCCTCTCATAGAGATCGGCGACCCCTCTACCCTCAGAGTGAGACTCACTGTACCCGGAGTGGATGGAAGATGGAGCGTCGGCATACGACACGAATCTGGATTCGGCCTCTGGCCCAGGGCGAGGCTCGGCCTCAGAGTGCGTCGACGTGCTAAAAGAGATCTCGGGATCGGTGCCAAACTCGTCGGCACCGTACTCGAAAACACGTTCGGCATTCGAGTCATTGGTGTCGGTAGACATATTGGAGGCGATGGACGAAATTTGTTGTCGGCGTCTGTTTTGTTCCAGCCACTCGCGGAACACAGAATCTCCAGAATCCCCACTCGAGCTTTCGGAGTCGGAAGAAATGACTACAATTGGGTGAGCCAGACCTATCACACAGAGAAAAAAGATGAGAAACCTTATCGTCGGCGACGGATGAAGATCTCTCTACGCTCGGCTACCCTACTGGCCCACCCTATCTTTGTCCTATGAAGAACTCAAGCTCGGATGAATCTACAGCCCTTGTGTTGGGGCTCGGCGTCGGCCAAGCCCAGCCCACAACGAAGCTGGGGCTCGGAAGAACAGGTTGAAGGGAAGATGAACAGTTCGTTCACCCCAGGTCTTGTACTGTTCACATAGAACAGGAAATGCTCCAAGAAACCCAGGAAGATCGAGAAAGAGTTGGAGAAATAGCAAAAAAAGTGAAGAGAGGCAGAAAGCGGACTCATACCTGAGATCTGTAGCAAGGTTTGGTGGCAAGGCGCTGAGAAATCAAGACTGGAAAGAGAACGAGCGTGTGACAGAGCTCTGGCAATGGAGGTTTAGAGAGAGAAAGCGACGGTGGCTTCTCTCTCTAACCCTAACCCTTTATATAGAAGTAGGGTTTGGGGTCCAAATTTCCCGCCCAAATCACTGCACCGCCGAACCTGCATCCAATGAGCACTCGACGCGTGGCGTGATGAGATGTCTTGACAGAGCCTCACGCGTGCCAACCGTCCTCCTGTCAGCCGTACCCAACAAGAAATGGACACCTGGCGTTCCTACATTAGTCCATGATTTGTGACGGTTTGTAAAATATTGGGCTCGGCGAAATTCTGTCCAGCTACCCTATTTCATGATCGGCAAAGAAGTATGTTCGGCCAGTGGAGCTCACGTCAATCCCTACTACGCGCTCGGCGTCAGTAAAGATTGAGGGGCTATTGTAGAGGACCGAACTCGACTCTTGCTTCGTTGTGCTCGGCAACAGCTTAGCCACACCTATCGTCGGTCGTCGTCGGTTGTTGCCGTCACCTTGCATTCAGAACGGAAAGAACCGTGCCAAGCTCGGCCACCCTGGAGAGGTGGACCCGTAGACGAACTTTTGCTTGGCCCAAAATCCCTTCAGGTTCGGCTACCCTTATGCTCGGCTACCCGCACGACCAGTCGGGCTCGGCCACCTGCGCACTCACGTGCGTCACGCGTGCTGAGGCGGTTACACCAAAGGATAATCATGAGCGCACGTGAAGTGTGCCAGCTCACACCAAAACGGTTACCAGATCCGTCCGGCGACGTCATGACGACGTTGCCTGACCCGTGCAAGACACGTGCCCGTGCTTGGGGAGCAAGTCAAGGAAATTCTATAAATACTGAAGGATAACGCCCTTGAAAAGGTACGCACTCTCATACGCAACTACCCATTCAAAACCCTAGTCTCTTTCCTCTCCTCCTACACGCACTTATCCTCTCGCCGGAGGGCCTTGCCGGGCAACTCCCGGCCAGGTCTTAGTCGTGCGTTCATTGTGCAGGCGGCGTGGAGAAGGCTAGGCAACAACTGAACCAACGGAGGAAGGATACGAGCCACAAGAGATCACGGGCCACACAGGGTTGTTTGTGGGGAAAAAAATACTAACAAAATTTGGTGTCGAACGTAAAACGTGTTCGTGAGAAATCAAAATCAAATGAGCCAAAATGCCACCGCCCCTGGCTCACAGTAGTCTCTCCTTTTAGATTAGCTCTTTGTGCAGTGTGTTTTTTGGCTTTTCAAAATTGGCTTATATTATTGCTCGTATCATTGTCATTGTCTTTTCCATTTCCTAGTAATTTAGAACAACTTTTTTTTCACGTGTCCAGATCACACGCATCTCGACTACTTGAGTGACCGATTCCAGTGTTGATGAGCAGGCCCAATTAAAGCTGGGGCATTTCCTTGTCCTTACCTGCTAGTAAAAGCCTAGAAAACTAGAAGTTTTCCTTTCTATCTTTCTGTTCTCGTTTTTTTACGATGCGCTTACTTGTGCCATAAATGATAAAACTCCCTTGGTCATCCAGTTTTGCTGGTGGTAGACCGGAGACGGGCAATCAACTATGTCCTAACTAATTGTAAGCCTTTTTTTTGCCAGGATGTTAGTATGCAAGTATTTGTTAGATTACAAGAGCCAACTTCCTATCCATAAGAGTCGAACCTAGACCTCATGCTCCGAAGGAGCACTACACGACCATTGGGCCGTACCTCAAGGTCGACTAATTGTAAGTTCAATGACTTCAATATGCTGAAGTAAAAATGTTAAGAAAAAGAGTTTCCTTATTGTCTTTCTACCTTATTCTTTATCATTCTAGTCTTCTAGATATGAATAATTCACAAAATGCATCTCTTTTCTGGCTTTGACGCAATCTGTTTTCATCACGAAGTTTATTTTAAGTGGATAAATTTATGTTGAAAATGTATATTCCAGTTTAATATCTACTATCGAGACATCCTTTTCGGTGTTTTTACGCGGAATCATCACATATTTTGCTCGGTACTGAGATTTGTTAGCATCTTAGAAGGGTCTGATCATGCTGTTGGGGGATGCTGTAGTGCATGAGGGCACTGCAGAATCTCCCATCCAACCAATGTTAATCAGCTTGTAAGAGCTGCAGAAATTGCTCGGTACTATTCCAATGCCTGCTGCTATCTCTCCCACAAACCCTCTGAAGCCTGATCAATGGCTTCTCCAAACCCTCAGATATAGTTTTCAAATGGAGTGAATTTTTTCAAAAGGTGAGAGGGCCTCTCTAACTATCTCAAGTGTAATTACTTAACAATTCTGTAGTTTGTCGCCTACATATGTCCAGATTATCTATAATACATTCCCAACTTGCATATTTTGAATGTGAATCTTTATCTAGGTCTTTGTGAGCCATTACTTTCTCCCCCGACTTAAGTAGCAGACATACATAACCACTTGCCTAAGGAATCTTGTACCAAATGTTATGATAATGACCGCAAACCAAACAGCAAGAAGTCAAAATGCTGTTAAAAGAACATCAAGATGTCATTTTTCCCTATCAACTAGCATGGTTATAGTTGACCTTCCATTCATTATCAGGTTAGATGACCTCACTCTACCGTTTGAAGTTGCATTGTAAATTCAAGTGGTGTATGATCCCCTTAATTTGTATAGTGGGATTTTTTGGTCCCCCATATAAGTTGTAGTTTTGGAAAGTATGTCAACAACAAGAGGGGATAGAGTACCACATTATTGTTAGGAAAGGAGAACAAATCACAAGGATTCTTCCTCAAGCTATTGAGGTTGTTGTTGTTGTTGACTTGTTGTCTGGGGAGGGGAGAGATGGCTGAAATAGCTGTTTCAGCAGCGAAGGTTTTGGTTGAGACGGTTTTACATGCACTCAGCCAAATGCAGAAAACCGTTCATGATGAGGTGAAAGGTCTCGGTTTCTGCCTGCACAGATTGGTCGCCTACTTAGCAGACATGGAAGGAAACGAAGGCAGTGAGCAACTCAGAGAACGTGTGAAAGAACTTCGAGATGTGGCATTTCATATCGAGGATGTTCTTGAGGAGTTCATGTTTTTATGTACCCCATAGATTCCACAGGCATACAATTTCCTACCAATATGATGAACTTGCTTATGCTGCCAAGCTCTGGAATCTGTTCAGTTCAGTCCACGAGTTGTTGTCCAAGATAACAGGTGTTAAGGGGATGATCGATAAAATCATAGCCTTAGATAAACTTGGTTTCACAAGTAGTAGAACTAGAATGGAAAAGGCTCAACCTCTGGCCTGAAACCGGATCATCAACTGGCACCCAATATTCCGGGTGATGAGGAAACAGTGGGCTTTGAAGAGTGTGAAGAAGCTATTATCCTTCAACTGACAGACCAAGAATTGAGGGATGTGACGATCTCTGTGGTGGGTCCTGGCGGCTCTGGTAAAACCACAATTGTCAATAAGGTTTACGAGAACAAAAGAATCTGGAGCCAGTTTGATTGTCGTGCTTGGGTTCAGGTGTCCCAATCATTCAATATTGAGGAGCTCTTCTGCAGCATGTTGAAGCAATTTTGTGAATCGAGAGAGGAACCAATTCCCTCAGGAGGAATCAATACACAGGCTAAACTGCGGCACTATCTGCAGCAAAAAAGGTATGTTGTTGTTCTAGATGATATTTGGAGGAAAGAACACTGGGAATGGATTCACACAGTTCTTCCCCATGGTTCCAGTTGCAGTAGAATAATTGTCGCTACTAGAAACTTGGGTGTAGCCTCTTTTTGTGCAGGGTCGGCCCATTTTATCCATAACTTAACTGGCCTATCATGGCCAGTGGCCTGGGACCTATTTTGTAAAAAGGCTTTCCAAACTGCAAATGGACAATGTCCTCCAGAGTTAGAGGACTTGTCTCAAAAAAATTGTAAAAAGATGTGAGGGGTTGTGGCAGTAGGTAGACTGTTGTCAAAGAGACAAAATTCCCATCAGAGGGAGGAAAGTGCATGAAAGCCTTGGATTCGAGATTGGAACCCATTCTGATCTTTCAATCATAAGTAAAATATTGCTCCCCAGTTACACGGATCTACCAACCTATCTTAAAAGTTGTTTCTTGTACTTTTGCATTTTTCCTGAGGATTACTCAATTGATTGTGGGACGCTAGTACGCTTGTGGATAGCTGAAGGATTTGTGTCAAGAAAAGGAGGCAAAACACTGGAAGAGGTTGTGGAGTATTACCTCAATGAACTAATTGAAAGGAATTTGGTTCATGCTAGGAGATTAGATTTTGTTGGACAAGCAAGATATTGTCGAGTTCTAAACCTTGTGCATGAGTTTATCAATCGGAAGTCTGAGGAGGTGAATTTTTTTTCGCAAATCAGAGAACTAGATGCAAGTTCAAACAAGAATGTCCAGCGTATTTCTATAGATAATGGTTGCATCAATTTGGCACAGATTAGAGGTTTGAATTATGTTCGTTCTGCTTTCTTATTCAAGAAAAGCAATCTTTCCACTTCAGCGATTGAACACGTACTTTGTGCCTTCAAATTAATGAGGGTTTTAGATTTGCGTGATGCACCTCTAGATAAGTTTCCAGAAGTTATTCTTCTTCTCTACCTTCTAAGATACCCATGCCTGAGGAATACTAAGATAAAGGAGATTCCAAATTCTATAAAGAAGCTCTCGCATCTCGAAACTTTAGACCTCAAGCAAACTAAAGTGACTATCTTGCCAGAGGGTATCTTACAACTTCATAATCTTCGTCATCTTCTGATTTATTGGTATAACATCAAGAATTATGTGACATGGCATTCCGTGGTTAGAGTAAAGATAGCAAGAGGAATCAGTGCTTTAACTAACTTACAGAAGCTGTCACTTATCAAATCAGACAAGCACCACGAAATTGTAAAAGAGTTAAAAGCTTTAACCCAACTGAGGAAGCTGGGGTTGGTAGATCTCAAAAGAGAAGGCGGAAAGTATTTGTGCGCATCCGTTGAAAAGATGGCACTTGGCAGACCTTTCAACACTTGATATTAGGTCAACCAACAAAGATGAGTCTCTGGATTTAGATGATACGCGAAGTCCTCCTCTCCATCTCCGACACCTTTATCTGAAAGGACACCTACTGCAGTTCCCTAGGTGGATTTCAAAACTTGATAATCTGTTCCGAATTGGTCTGAAGTGGTCAAGATTACAGAACAGCCCACTGAACGCCCTTCAGGAGTTGCCAATCTGTTGGAGCTTGAAATGGTCGATATGCTTTCACTGGGGGAGAGTTGGTGTTTGAAGCTGGAAAGTTCAAGAAACTAAAAGATGTTACATATTGAACAATTTGAGCAGCTGGATGCAGTGGTAGTAGAGGAAGGTGCGATGCCCATGCTTCAAAGATTCTCTCTATGCAAATGTGTGAAATTGGAGATGCTTCCATTAGGGATCGATAAGCTTACTTGGATTGAAAAGTTTGGGCTGTATGATATGCCCGTCTAGTTCACCAATCAACTTCAGAATACTCATGAAGATCATGGGATGGTACGCCACATCCAGTCCATCCAATCTTCTGTTCTTCAAGCCGATGGGTACCTCTTGGGCAGTGGAGAATCTTTCTTGATTCCTGTCACAATATTGTATGTACCCATATCCAGTTAGAACACACCACCTGGTAAGCTTTGCTCTGCATACGTTTCCTCATGGTTTACAAGTTTATATGCTATTGTTAATGAATTAAGGACTTCTATTATGGATGTATATTTAACACTGTCGTTCATGATGGCGACTTTGTTTATGTTCATATTTACTCTCATTATGGAATGGCTTTCAAACAAATACATAGATGTTAAGCCCTTGTTAGATTGATTGTGAATCGACTAGTGCTACTACGGATTTTTCCTCTCATGGAGGACTCTTACCGGTATTTCAATTGCGAGGTATCGAGCTATGCCATGAAATATGGTGAATGAGCCTCAAAAAAGGGATGTGCCACGCCTCCTTGTGTCGGGCCTAAAGCTTGTATGACCAGATGTTGGCTATGTAAATATGAACTTGTGTTGCCTTGTGGCCTAGCTTTTGGAAAGCTTATGAAATGGACGTTTTACAATTGGTTTTACATGAATCGTCATCGTCTAACAATCAGTTTGAGATACACATGTTCATCCAACATATTTTGACAACTTTAAAAAAAAATCAGTAACGAAAATAAGTCATCGTCTAACAAAATAAGTTACTAGGGAATATCTCATTTTTATATTTACAGTACGTAGTTGATTCTTTATCAACAATATCTATTTTCTACTTTTCCTTCCAAACAATATTTACTCCTACTTACTACTAATTTTGTTCTTATTGGACGCCAGAAAAATATTTGGTGTTCATATATCATTGAGATGTAACACCATATTTGTTAAGTAGAATTAAAAAATTAAACGTATGTATAAAATTCTTATATTCAATGATGAAGGCAAACACCAATTTCAAGGTTTAATTATCTTATAAGAATAAGAAGTTAATCCACATCAATGAGGAATTGATAATCCTATGGCATAGGCAATGGAAGAAAACCAATTTTTTTTCTGCCACACAATAGATGTCTAACCTTATTCCTACCCTATTTCCAATGGGATGGGGATCGAAAGGCTACTGCTAAGCGGCATATGAGTGGAACATGCCCAAAGAGCATCAACCACCACACCAAGCACTTGCGCTCTTTTTTTTTTTAAACAACAAAATATTATTAAGAAACTTGATAGGGTACATCAAGTGGAGGGATCCAACCTAAAGTTGGACAAAACACTTGAAGAGGGTGAAGCCCTATAACACTCGAGGGCGAAGAGCTAGCCCGAACACCTAAGGGCTTTAAAATGCCCGGATCAACCAAATACAACACAAATAAAACAAAGGGCCTAAAAATGCCCACATGTGAAAATTAAAGCCCAAAATAGCCAGCCCAAAACCTAAACCTATTTTAAAGGGTTTATGCCTAAAATAAAGGGAAAATGACGGCTCATGACGTGTTTTGATAATTAATATTCGTCAAGAACATGCTGAGAACATTTGTTAATGCTGAAAATGTCCTTGGAGAGTATTAGTTATCAAACAAGTCCTTGGCCATCATTTTCCCTAAAATAAAAGGGCCTAAACTTGTGCTATTGGTGAGGATCAAACTCTCACACTCCATGTGGAAGAGGTGAGAAAGTATCATTGGATTATAATGGACGCGGGGGGGCTGCTGTCCCCAAGGGGATAGCAGCGTGCTGCTGTCCCAATTTTGGGGCCCACCCCGGTCTCGCTCCGATGATCTGAATCGTTCACTTTGTAGAGCTCGTCGAATAGAACAACTATGCAAAAAATCAGCTTAATTGGATATCATTAAGTACCTGATTATAATTGGCTGGATGAACTATTTAAAGGGTTGGGGTTCATCAGTGAGGGATCCAAAATAGTTCTGTATAAATGAGAAACCCTAAAAACATTAATTTCGTTTCGAAAAATTACAGGTGAATTTGTTTAGATATTAAAGGGATTCAAGAATGCTTCTTCTGTGGTTAAAAAACCTCTTAGTTATAGTTGAACTTTGCAATTAAGAAACGTAATAGCAACGTGAGAGAGATGGTAAAATATGGATTTTTTTATGTGTTAGAATTTGGAGTTATTATTTTTTCGTCCAGTTTGACATCATATAAAAATAATTCATCTATCGAAATTGTATGAATAACATTTTGGATTCATAGAATCAGATCTTAGTAATAGCTATGGTGGTTAATCGCATGAGATATATAATTTAGGATCCCACGTCGGTTAATTATAATTCAATGGTTCACTCTATAAGTTATAGAATTGCACTTTCGTAATGCCGAGTTCAATGGCGTGGGCTTGTGACCAAGTGGGGCATCAAAATGTTTGGATGGTAATCTTTGAGACTCTGATATGACAGGTGCATCGCTCTATTCTCCCACTACTAAACGATGGTGCCCACCCATCCCACCATGGGTTCTCTAAGCAAACACAATTACATCCAATTATCGGGGTCAAAGTGGGGTGTCCCCACCCATCCCACCATGGTTTGGCTGAGCAAACACAAAATTCCACATTGGACAAAAGCGGGGTCATCTTCCTAATGGCACCTCAAACAAACTACCAAACAAACACTTTCATAACCTTGTAATTAAATTGTAAGACATCTTCACATCCATGAGATTTTCATCTTAACCTTTGTATCATAGAAATTCGAAAGGGGTTTTGTTGTCCATCCGAATTATTCAATCCTGTCTCGAATTCAATCACTTTCTAACCCCTCCCCCCCCCCCCCCCCCCCCAATAAATCTTCCATTCTTAAAATTCACTACTTTCCAAGGGATTATGTAAGAACTCACAAGTAGATCCCTATCAAACGGTGCCGCTCCCTCTTTCAAATTCTGACTCCACCACATGCAATAGAAGAACTATTTTCAAGGATTGGAGTTCATCACTCGTCAATGATGTATAGATCTAAAAGTTTTGTACAATACTAGGTACCCTAAAAAAAAATTACGATTTTAAAAAATTGCGGGTAAGTATATTTACTTAGATAAAAGGGATTCAAGAACGCTTCTTCCATAGAGCAAAATCTCAGAGTCATAATTGGAGTTCCCAATTAATGAAACCTATATAATATCAACGTCGGAGAGATGATAAAATATGAATATTGTGTGTCAGAACTTGGAGATTTTTTTTAGTCCACCTTGACATTTTTTTGAGCCTTGAATTGTGTGATCTTTCTAAACTAATTTAAAAACGTTTCGGATTCATAGAATCAGATCCTCGTAATAGCTATGGTGCCAATAGAATTTTCTCTTAGAAAATCTGGCAATGGGGTAGTAAATGGAGTTTGTTTGTCACGGGAGATATCAAAAAGTAATTCCGGATCCCACATCGGTTAATTATCACTCAATTGTTCACTTAATAAGTACCGGCATTGCACATTTTAATCGCCGAGCTCAGTAACGTGGGCTTGTAACCAAGTGGGGCATTAAAATGTTTGGATAGTGATCTTTGGGACTTTAATATGGCGGGTGCGCCGCTCTATCTACTCCACAACTAAATGATGGTGCGTACCCATCCCACCATGGGTTGGCCAAGCAAATCCAAATTTGGGTTATCGGGGTTAAAGTGGGGGGCCCCAGCAACTCGCTATTCTTAATTGACAAGGTGGGTTGCATAGAAAAGAGAGGTCATCCTTCCTAACCGCACCTATTAGAGGAACCCATCAACTAGACAAACATTTTTTTCTTGCCAAAAATAATTCAAATTATTTTTTTCTTTTCTGAACTTATTTTAAAAAATCAGTTTATCTTTTTCGATTATATTAGTGTTTTCCTCATTGAGACGAATCCTAAAATTCACATATCTTGACTAGAAACTTTTAAAAGAAATCAGTGACAACGAAAATAAGTCATTGAATAAGTTAATTTATTCCAAATTCCTAAGCTACTAGTGCATATCTCATTTTCATATTTACAGTAGTTGATTCTTTATCAACATCTATTTTCTACTTTTCCAAATGATATTTACACTTATTAACTAATTTTGTTCTTATTGGACGCCAGAAATATATTTGGGGGTTCATATATATTTGAGATATAACACCACATTTGTTAAGTAGAATTAAAAAATTCGACTTGTTATATTCGATGATGAAGGCAAACACCAATTTCCGGGGTTAATTTTATCTTATAAGAATAAGAAATTAATCCACATCAATGAGGAATTGATAATCGTATGGCATAGGCAGTGGAAGAACTTTTTTTTCTTTTTTCTGTCACACGATAGATGTCTAGCAAGGACTACCACTAAGCAGCATATGGGTGGGACATGCCCAAAGAGCATCAACAACCATAACAAGCACTTACGCTTTTAGCGAGAATTGAACCCTCACCTTCCATGTAGAAGAGGTGAGGAAGGGACATTAAACTACAATTGGCTGGAAGAACTATGATAAAAAAAAGAGTTCTCAATAGTACTAAATGAGGAACCCTAAAAACATTAATTTTGTATCCAAAAAATACGGGTAAATTTGTTTAGACATTAAAGGCCAGGGATTCAAGAATGCTTCTTCTGTGGTAAAAAAAAAACCTCATGGTCATAGCTGAATTTTGCAATTAAGAAACCTAAAAGCAACGTAAGAGAGATGGTAAAATATGGATTTTTTTTTTTTTATGTGTTAGAATTTGGAGTTTTTATTTTTTAGTCCAGCTTGACATCATATGAAAATAATTCATCTATCCAAGTTGTATAAATAACGTTTTGGATTTATAGAATCAGATCTAATTAGTAATAGCTATATGGTGGTGCTACTAAATTTCCTATCAGAAAACCTGGCTATTGGGCAGTAATGGGTTTTGTTAATCGCATGAGATATAAAAAAAAACTAGTAGTAATTTAGGATCCCATGTCGGTTAATTATCACTCAGTACTCTATAAGTTACAGCATTGCACTTTCGTAATGTCGAGCTTAGTGGCGTGGACTTGTAACCAAGTGGGACATCAAAATGTTTGGATGATGATCTTTGAGACTCTGATATGGCGGGTGTGAAGCTCTAACTACCAAACAAACATTTTTTTTCATAACCTTGCAAATTGTAGTACACCATCACATCCACGAGATTTTCATTTTAACCTTTGTAACTTAGAAATTTGAAAGGGGTTTTGTTGTCCATACGAGTTATTCAATCCGGTCTCGAATTCAACACCCTTTTTTTCCCCTAATAAATCTTTCTTCTGAAAATTGACTACTTTAATTCCTAGGGATTATGCAAGAACTCATATTCTTGTAATATCAAAGCTAACCTAACATTTTGGGGTACATCGGACAAAGAATATGGAGTATATATCAAGAACGTACATTGACGAACCGATGTCTAAATCCAAGACTTCTCATTACGAGGGGGACCCTGCCGAGCGGCACCCCTGCCGAGCGGGTGCCGAGCGGCCAATCCGGCCGTTCATCTCGGAATCAACGGCCCGAATCGAAACATCTTTTTCCTTTTCTTTTTCTTTTTTTTTTAAATCCGTTCGGTACCTTTACATCCGGGCCATCCAAAACACTTTTGGACGGCCGAGATGCGCTCGGCACCGCTGCCAAGCACCTCTGCTTGGCAGCATCTCCCATTATAGGAGGATCAAAAAAGTGTCATATGAATTAGAGTCCATTGGCAACCGAATTAATTAGACTTCAACATGTAACAAATTGATACTACTAAACAATGAACTCCAAAATCAATGTAATTTCAAAGGCACTTTCCTTTATTTTTTTGGAGTGTCTTCATTAATTTTTGAAATGCTTTTTTTTTTTTGCCACGGCGATATACGTCAGCGGGGGTTAGTGGGGGTGTTAGAGTTAACACGGGGAGACCAGAAGCTATCCATAGCCCTGGTCCCCTAAAGGGCCTGCCCTCTGTGGGGCTCGAACCCAAGACCTTCCACAAAGGGGAGGCAATGACTGACCAACTGCACTAAGCAGAACAAGGAAATACTAGATGTACGTCGAAACTCCACTTCTAGTAGTTGTATAATCGATTAGAATCTGATCATCAGATCCACCTTTCTCATCACCTGAGGAGGGGATCCAACGATTTTGACCCTTCATTATGTGTGGTTCTTCTTGATTATTGTGGGTTGGTGTTTGATCCAGTTCTCTCCAAATGGTCGGGTTCAGATCTGGCTTTGTCTTGAGCTGGGTTGGACCCTCTTCGCCCCCGGTCCGGTCTTTCCCAACAGACTGGCATAAAGATTTGGTGCAATGCTTACGGTTCGACCCAAGCGCTCAACCTCTTGAGATTGCTAATCCGCAGTCCCGATTGGACTATGTGATTCGACGCACTACAATTATATGGAACAAAGCCAAATATATTACTCCCAATAACCAGTGATTTATTCTTATTAAATGTCAGTTGAACACAATAGTTATCTATTGTCACCAGGGTGGAGCCATAAATTTTGATAAGTGGGGCCAAAATATTATACTAAGTCACGCGTGACACATTTTCATGTAGGGAAAGAAATATGATTTGAAACAATATCTTAAATACGAGTTTGACTTGCAAATGCTCTTGGAGATTTATTGGATTGGAAAACGATACATGATAAATTCATTTGATATATATGCAAACTATAAGTGTGTGTGTCTCAGGAAAACACAAGCAAATTCTTTTACTTAGAAAAAAAAAAAAAACTCTGGAAATGATTCTTCACAATCTACATTAGTACCTAGTAAAAAATGTCTTCCTTATAATTGGAATAGTTGATGCGATTTTTTACATATAAAAAGTTGAGTCCGGGCAATTAACCCCACGTCCCTCCGCCTTTGGTTGTCACAAAATTATTACTCCCTCCATTTTTATTTTTTAATCTTTTTTAGGGATTCTAACGTTTTAAAAAAATTTAATCTTTTATAGGGATTCCAACGTTTTAAAAATACATGTGATGATTACAATAACATCATATCTCAATGTATTATTTTCCAAAGAATTCTTTACTTTAACTCATTTATAATACAATAATAGATATTCATGTGGACAATTATAGAAACTTATCCATTTTAAGTTTTTAACTTTTCAAGATGGCATAATATTTTGGAACATCCCAAAATGAAATACTGGACCAACAATTAGGAATGGATAAAGTATTATATGTCACCATATACCTTGAGCGGCATGTTATAAATCAGTCGAACTTCTACTCACTTAGGGTGTGTTTTCGGTAAGCAATACCTTATGGACCACTTCTTGTTATTGAAAATGACAAATTATTTCAACTAATCCATAAATTGTGAAAGTTGTGAGTTAGTCAAAATGCAATAAATTATAGTCCAAAATTGTTGGTGGAAACACCCTTTTAGTTTTCTCAAACATTTAAACAAATATAGTTGAACATTAATTAAAATAAGTACTTATTTTTTGAATTAAAAGTGGTGTATTATAAAAAAAATTAACTTATTTTATAAAATAAAAAATAATTGCTGAAAAAATAAGAAACGTAGCGGGCCCTAATAAAAACATCGATCATAGTACAAGTAAACAAAATAGTGAAAAAAAGGTGGTACTAAAGAGCGCGAAATTCAGAAACTCACGGCAAATCCACTGCTCCTAACTTGAAGCTAGACTGATTTAATTCTTGACTTATCAAAATTCATTGCCTGGCCCAATTTGAAAGATACTCGAAATCCTTAATAAATCTCTCACTCCAACCCCACCCCTCTGCTGCTATAAATACTCCCCCCGAAGTCCTCGTTTTGTTTCATGGCTTGTTAAAGTCTCAGTTTTTGGCGCTATTCGATAGCACCAATTCCAGGTTCTTTTCATCTCCCTTTGTTCACAACTTGATTGATAGACATGTCTCCATCTATATATGTGATTTTTCTGGGTTTTGGATATTGAACTGGGCTTTCTTTTTGTAACCCATGATCGAGAATTGGGTGATTCTAAGATATGAGGTTTCTGATCATTCAGTTATTGATGTTTATGGGTTTTTTTTTCCTTTCTGTAACCCATGCATGTGAATTTCGTGATTTGAGGTTTCTGATCATTCAGGTAACTAAGTTAGGATTTTTTTTTTTCAGTAACCCATTTCCGTGAATTGGGTGATTTCAAGATTTGAGCTTTCCGATCATTACGGTATTGATTTTGGATTTTGTTCTGTTTTTTGCAACCCCCGATCATGAATTTTGTGAGGTTTCTGATTTTTCAGGTTATTGTTTCCTGTTAAATCCATGATCGTAATTGGGTAATTTCAAGATTTGAGTTTTCTATATAGTATATATATATAAATGGACAATGTCATATTCGGAGTGATGACGTGGGTAGGGGTAGTTTTTTATTTTATTTTTTATGACAACTAAGTTGTTCCGACCATCTTACATGCACCTCTAACAATCTTGGGACCAATTCCACCTTCCACTAGGGGGTCCGATTAAAGCCAGGACAAAGACCATACAAACGATAGTGTAGTGGTAGGTTGGCATCCAATGTAAAACTCCTATAGGCACACCAACAAGGCGAATGGTAACAATTGTTCAGATTGGGCTTTCGTCGAACAAAATCAAGTAGAAAAACAATTATCCTTGACTTCATGTAATTGGGACAAATAGTTGTCGAGTTGCAGCTGAGCCAATTAAGTTGTAGCTCTAAATGATACATTAGGTGTTGGAAGCTGTGAACAAATGTTCACATCCACGGTACAACATATCTATAGGTGCTGTGTGGAACGATTCATTTGACACTATCGAGTTGAATGAACAAGTACGTAAAAGTTGTCTTGGAGTTGGTCTAAGTCATTGCGTTTATCATTTGAGAGCAATCTATTTTTTGTTTGCTATTTTTGAGTCAATTTAGTAAATAAACAAAGGAATAATGAATCGGGTTTATTTTTCTTTTTCAAGTTTGGGAAAAGTGAATCAATTTTGAATTAACCATTTGTAAGAATAGTTTCTTTCAGTAGAGGTTGGTTTTTGAAAGTATTCTACTTCCACTTGCAGTTCCATGACAGACGAGGAAGGATGATATAAATTCTGGGAATTTATTTGAATGAACACTTCCAACAAAATTTCTAGAGCCACCACTGGGTGATAGTAGCATGGTGATAACATTTGCTTTGTAACTGACTTGTAGATAGTGAAAATATCTATTATTGGTACGTGCTTGCCTTAACCTCGCTTTCTTATTCTTACAAAGGTGGATTTCTGTAGGAATTTCATTCTGAAACTATACACTTACTTTTTGTACTCCTGCTCTGTTGACAAATTGCAAATTAGTTGGGACGCAAGGATTTGAGGTTACAAATGTCTGGTAGTGAAAACGAGAGGCGGTCTAAGAGATCTAATTCTTGTGATGGGCAAGAGAAGATCAGCTATTTGCCAGAGGCGGTTCTTTGTCACATTCTCTCACGTATTTCTTTCAAAGAAGCAGTTAGAACTAGCATTCTTGGAACCAGATGGAAGGACCTTTGGGCTGCTATGCCCAATCTCGAATTTGATTTCAAATCAATGTATTATCCCAATGGACGTCGTTCAGATTCCAAGGAAAAGCTGAATGAATATATGAATTTTGTGGAGAGGGGGTTAATTTTGCGCGATGGGCTGAACATAAAAAAATTTGTTCTATCGTGTTTTGAAGTATCTGATTTCCCCTCTATTTATGCATGGATTTGCAACGTGATTACATGTAATGTTCAAGAGCTTGATGTACGGATATCAGTTCACCCTTATGCTCAGTTGCCTTGGAGCCTCCTCACTTGCAAAACATTGGTGGTTTTAAAGCTCTCTGGTCGTTTTGTCCTAAATGTCCCCACCAATATTTATTTACCAAGCCTCACAATCCTCCATCTACGATCACTCGTATACTTGGATGATATCTCTGTTAGGAAGCTCTTTTCTAGTTGTCCTATTCTTGAAGAATTGGAAGTGGTAAGGAGCGACTGGGATAATGTACGTTGCTTCATCGTTAAGGTGCCATCACTGAGGAGATTATCACTCTGCTTTGATCCAGTAAGTTCGGAATTCAAGGATTGTACACGGCACAAAATCATGGTTGACACTCCCAATCTGGAATACCTGAAGCTTTGTGATCATGTGTCAGAAGCCTTTTTGTTCAGTAACCTTCCTTATCTGGTTGAAGCTGATCTTGACGTTCAGCTGCCTCACATGAGTAGTGTATTTCATAGTATCTTTGTGCGGCGTGTAATTGAGCTTCTCGCGCGGATTTCTTCTGTCAAATCTCTATCATTATCCTCGGGCACTCTTCGTGTAAGTACTCTTTAAGTATGGTATGTTAACTGTGACCATTCAATTATCAAAAGAATCCCTTACTTTCTCATTCTGTAATATCTTATGCTCTGGGAAATAAGAAAATCTTTATGCAGGTTCTTGGGTTTTTTCTTGGCGATGATTTACCTACATTTGATAATCTGGTGCATTTGAAACTGGGAATTGATCGTACTCAGGACTGGTATTGGTTGCCAAATTTACTTGTCAGCTCACCTAAACTAGAAGTCCTTCACTTTGAGGAGGTAATTGATACTTATCTTATGTAGGAAGTAAAAACGCCATGTTGCTTTACTCTCTTTTCGAAATATACGTTTCATCAAAACTACTTGAAATGGGCTTATGCCGCTTAGCAACAAAATGTTCCTGAAAAATCTTGCTCCCATGTAGCCATTTGTATCTATGCGCATTGGGAACCTGATTCATGGGTCTCTTGGATTGAGAAACAAAAACAAGCGAATCGTTTCTTCTGCCTCCATCGCTTTGATCGTGTATGTTATAATGCTATGGTTCAAAGCACGCTTTCCTATTTGAATATCAATTTGTATTGATCAGCTGCCTCCATTACATTGTTACTGGCAAATAGCATCATTGGTTTTGCTTCTTCCAAATTTTATTGCAGCAGTTGCAGATTCGTTGAAGTTTCATAATCCTTATCCTGTCTCAATAGCCTCTTGGGTGGCATTAAATAATGTTCCGAATGTTTGAACAGAAAAACCTCTATAATTGCTTCTGTTTTTGATTAACCGTTTACATGTTTGATTTGTCAGCTCCTCTCAAGGTTCATAGCTTTTCTGAAGACTAATAATGACGTGAAAATCTTCAGAGAAGTTATTATTTTTCTTCTTTTTGTAGGGACTTTTGGACGTTAAGAACCCTGATGATTATGACCGGCACTTCAGGAGCATGCCATCCGAAGTGCCTGAATGTTTGCTTATGTGCCTGAAGTCTATTGAAATTTGTAAGTTCGTGGGAAAGGCAGATGAGGTGAAACTGATCAAGTACTTTTTGAAGAATGCAACAGTTCTGGTGAACATGACGATCCGGTGTCATTGCTTGAATGTGGTATGGAACATTCGCGAAAAACTGTTAGTGATTCAAGATGAACTATGCAAGAGCCCTAGGGGATCTAGTGCTTGTCAGATTAAGTTTATTGTCTGAAAATCTGATAAGCAAGTTCAACGTGCACATTCCTTTTTGTAATTTCTTTCATACACATTATTTTGGGCTGTTTTGAGACCAAATGAATTATCAATTTTGTGGAATATACATAGAGTTCTAAGTTCAATTTACACCTTTATGTTTATTCACTTTTTTGGCTTGCTTTTAGGCCAATTGACAGTCTTCTCTATTCTCTGTTTTACGGTTCTACCAAACTGTCTTGTCTTCAATTTCCTAATTTCTTTTTCTTTCCCATACGCAAATTCAAACACCAACTCAGCAATGAGAGCAGCTTTTGGCACAAAGAAATTACCAGGACACGCTTCGGATATCAACAAGTTTTTCGAGTAAATTTTCGGAAGTGTTCTTCACACCATCCAATAAACTACATAATTTAGTTTCACAAGAACCAGAAAACTACAGTAATCTTAATCCTCATATAACCATATAGAAAATAAACAATGTCTCCTAAGAGAGAAACTAATTCCTATCAAGTTAAGAGGGGGAAAAAAACTCCAGTACCACCTCCCTTTTACCAATAAGCAACTCAATCTGCTTGGACCAATTCTCATGTATTCTGGCTTTGGAATTGTGAGAATATATTTTCTCATCCCTTCATTCTCCATGAAATCTCCAGAACTCTCATGTAGTCAGGCTTCTCAATTTTGATCATCTATTTTCTCATCTCTTCATTCTCCACGAACTTCTCCCACACCTTCATTCAAGGCCTAGCATATTTGTGTCAATTCCAGCCACTGTTTTCAACGAACCAACAAAAGCTTCTGCTTCTTCAACTTCTCCTCTATCGTTAAGCCAACTCAATATGCTTGAAATTAGTAAAGGCTTAGGCCTCCAACCTGGGTTCTCCTCCTTTACTTCCAAGGCATTCTTCATGCACTCAAACGTCTTCTCCATATTGCCCTTATCTGAATATGCAGCAGCAATGATTGCCCAGCTATTAGGTATCGGAGTCTTCCCTCTCTCCATAATCTCCTGAAGCAACCCCTCAGCTTTCTCAATCAAACCCTTTTGACAGTAGCCAATAAGGAGAACATTGGGAACACGGAAATCGTAAAACTGGCAAGATGATTCCCACTCTTGAAGCAACACCCTAGCTTCTTCAAGCTCACCAAGTTTCACAAGAGAACCCAACATGGTTACATAGTCACGGTTTATTTGCTTCTTACAAGCCCCTTTTTGGAGGCCCCACAATCTCCTTACCTCACCTTTATTTCCAAGGCTTGCATAGAATGAGATCAGGTGATTGTACCCACGCGGGTCTTTTTGTAGCTGCGCTTCTAGTTTCTTCAAATAAATAAGTGCTTTCTCTTTGCTACCGGCTTTTATGTATATATTGGCCACAGTGGAATAAGTAATCCAGTCTATGGAAATGTGAGGTTGATTTTCCATTTCTTTCAGAAGCTTCTCCATATTTTTAAGATCAGATCTGGCCCCATAAGAGTTAATGCAAATTCTATAGCTGAAGATATCAGGAGAGACGCCATCATTCTTCATGTCTGAGAGCACATCGGGGATTTTTTCAAGTTGGCCAGTGTGGGTAAAGAGGCACATGATATCATTGTAATTGAGAGCAGAACCAAAACCCATTTCCTTCATCTTTTGCATATGGGAAGTGGACTTATCAACGAGGCCTTCTCTTACGTAACAGTTCAAGAGAGCGCCGTACATGTTGCCGATTTTTTCATGTTCATTCAACATATCAAAGTAGCTCTCTGCTGCATTGGACCCACGGACCCTACCAATTAAATCCAGCTGCACGGCACGGTCACCTGGTGAAAATGGGCAGAGACCTTTACTACTCATCCACTCAGAAATCTGCTTCAACAAGCATTCAAATCAGCAGACTATATGAAAATGAAATCATTATGATGACTAAAGATTTTACTCTATTGATGCCAAATTACAAATGAGGTGGGGAGGGTATCTTCCAAAATTCTTTTATTTCGTAGACAAAACGGTCAAGCGAGAGCACGAAAGCAAGTACATAGCCTATCCCAAGGGGTTGGTCGAGTGGGAGCATGACAAGAAGCAAGGGGTCCTTGGTGAAGTGGGATCATGACAACAAGGGGCTTATCCAACAAGATCACATGAACATGATCCCACCGCCAGCAAAAATCCATTGGGCCTGCTGAGATTAGCGGAGGAGCGTGTAAGTTGGTTCAGACACCCGCTTATCTAAAAAAATGGCTAACAAAAATGTTCATAAGAGATGAAAAGCCACATCCTTAAGAACACAATATCCTTTTTTTTCTATATTAAAGGGCAATTGTCATCTGATTCTACTGTGACTTCAACGAAAGAGTGGCAAAACTGAGCACCAAAACTAGCACAATCACAACTGGAAGTCTGGAAACCATGAAAAATTTGTTTCTTCCGGGTCAAAACTGTTTATGTAAGAGTTGACAGACTCATCATTCTCCATAATGGCCTAAAACATCAGGTTGGCAATTTGAAGCCATACAACCCTGAAAGACAAATGACACCTCCCTATTACATATGCTACAAAAATACTCCACAGTATTTTGTTATTTCAGTTTCAAACCGGTAAACAGAACAGCTCAAATCAACCAAAAACTGCATTGAGCACCATCAAATGCAGGGTCTTGTTTTTCGACAATGAAAACTCTAGTATTCAAATTAAGCTTCATACAGTTTGCTGCAAATTCTTTTCCCGATTAGTCAGCTGTCTGGACAAGCTTACACGCACCTTGACTAATCCTAGGACCAATCCCACCACCGTCCACTTACATGGGCCCAATTAAAGCCGGAGCAAAGCTCCATACGGATTGGCCGGGTTGATAACACTCGGGAGGTTTCAAACCAACCCCGGTTACATTTTGCTGCTGCATATATTCATCAAGGAAACAAAACCCAGTAAATTTCACAAAAACACTAAATAAGGAAAACAAACAATCAAACCTCGAGTGCGTGAGAGTACCGCTTGCGGCCGCGGAGATCGCGAATGATGCTCCGAAGATTGGATTCTCTGACCTTTTCACCCTCGTGAACCCATTGATCGAGGACCGGAACCATACTGAAATTAGGGTTCCCGAGGGGGCTAATTCGGGAATAGAGGTTATGCCTCGGGTACGAACCTGTAGAGTAAGTTCTTGTGAGAAAAACCCAGGGATAGTTAGGGTTTGGGTTCGATTTCTTGAAGATTGCGAGCATTGTTGAAGCTATGAGAGACTGTGTTTGGGACGGTGTTTTGGTGCGGAATGCGGATGATGAACAGTGGTTTAGCTGAAGTTCTGAGGGTTTTCCAGTTTTCAGGGTTTTGGCCAATTTTGGCTTAATAGTGAAATGACTATTTTTCTTAAACAAAGAAAAAAGTAAGTTAAGTAAAATAATTTTTTTCGTCTTTGTTCAAAAAGTTGGGTTACAAGGCTAGTCGTGGCATGTATACTGACCAAATTTGAGCAACTAGAACCCATAAGTATTCCGGAAAACCCCCGTCTAAAACTAACTCTGCGTGCTTGAAGATTCGCATAGTCATTCGTGTTCATTTTATGGTTTATGTTTGTTATATATTTTTATAAAACTATGAAAAATAATATTCATGGGAGTTTTAAAAAATTCTACCAAGTACGTCCTTTGTCCCTTTTTAAGTAGCTCTTGAGTTGTTTAATTTAGTGCCAAGAAATTAAATAAATTCTGAACGAAAGTACTTTTTTTCTTGATTCTAAAAATACATGTTTTTTTTTTTGTAAAATAACACTTAAAAGGGGATGAAAGAAGTATCAGTACCCAACAACTCGTGTTTAAAGGTGGTAGGCACTCTGGGAATTTGTGTTGGGACTCTTAAAAGTATCATCCATGCGAAGTCCTCCACTAAACATGAGTGTAATTTTTCCAAGACTATAATCAAATCCGAAAAAGAAAGATCCCACTAGAGCCACAATAGTATAGTGGAGTATAATTTATAAGTCAAGCACTTGAAGGGACTTTTCAACTAACATTATCAAGCACAAGATCTACTTGCAGCATAATCCCCTCCCTTGGAACTTTAACCTTCAAACTTGATTTTTTTGAGAATAAGGGAACTGAAAGAGGAATAGCATCCAAAGGCCAAAAAGAATCTCCCCTTTCTACCCTCATATTCCTCTTCATTTTTTCTATGATCACTAGCATCTCCAATCCAACACCCTCCAAATCTCAATTTGAGAGGATCAAATTAATCTATTTTATTTGAAAAGTAGATTTAGAGGATTGTACTATTTATCTCAACTCCAACCCAACACTCTATTTCTCAACTCTAACACATATTTGGAGAAGATCCTCTATTTTTTCTTTCATCCTCTATATTTAGAGGATCAAAGTTCATCCTCCCAAATTGAGGAGAGTTTTAGAGGATGGGTTAGAAAATGTTTTTTCTCCAAAATGAAGAAATTGAGTATGGGTTGGAGATGCCTAATGGCACTTTTGCAATGTCCTCGTCTTTCCTCTTTCAAGGTGCTACTCTTCTCCTCTATTTATTACTATAACAATACTGACTTTCGCCGATTTAAAAAAAGAACTGAGCACAGAGAATAATGGCGAAAACCATGCTGGTATTTCACATGTTCGATTTGTTGATGTCTTAACTATCATTCAAAACTTTATCCCTTCCCTTTCATGTGGAGGAAATGGATTATGAATAAAGTGAAATCCTTCATCGGAAGTGTGCTGATTTTTCACATGTTCAGATGTTGTGGTGGTTTTTCACATCATTAGAATCATTATGTCTATCCTCCATTTTCTTCCCTGTACCATATGGTCAAACCATTAAAGAGTGACAATTGAATATAGTGAAAGTTCAATAATAATTCACTAAAAAATATCATCAGGTACATACTCTCAAACGAGATGCCTCTCCCCAGAATCACTCAATAGGCAGAACAATCTAATCTATTCCTAACCGTTCAGGCTCCCGTAATCCCACGATTTTTTTCAGCTGTACAGTGGGCAATGAAGGAGACTCAGAACAAAAGAAGGCACAAAACAAAGCAACAGAAAAGAAAAATAGTCACTCGGTTGAGAGACTTGTCGACCTCCATCTCCTGCCTTCTCATCCTCGGGCTACCATTCCCCACAAGAGGTGCAGCATGGGAGTACGGATAAGGAAATAAACCCATGTCCATGTTTCCAAACATCCTCGCGAAAACCATCTCTCCAACCATCCCAACTGTTGTTGGACTGAAGTTATTAGGAGATGCCATTGGAGCATAACTGGCATATGGGTTAGGAGGCAAGTACTGTTGCTGGTGAAACGGCTGAGGCTGAGGCTGGGACCGGAAAGGGTAAGAACGAATCTGCTGATTCGGATTCATAGTGAAATTTGGCCTACGAGGTATGATGAGACCGAGTTGTGGTTTCTTGGTATCGGATTCTAATGTAGACGATCCACGACCATACAGTGGGACCAACGAGGATTCAGAAATTTTAGCCTTGCAGACAGGGCACTTCGGGTTCTCATCCGGTTCGAAGGAAGAGGTCTCGACGTTGAGCCACTTGTAGATGCAAGGCCAGCAGTATAGGTGGCCGCAAAGGGTGACCACAGGGTCATGAGCTGAGTCTAAGCAAATGTTGCAGTCGAAGCAGCCATTCGTGTTTTCTGAATCTGTTGCAGCTGGAAGTGATTTCAATTTTTGTTTCAGCGAAATTTCTCCATCGGATTCAATCTGTGCCATGGATTCTTGGATGTGTTGTTCGTAAGCCATCAGATCTGTTTAAGAATGATGATTATTAAAACGGAGAATATCAATCATCAATTATTGGATCAACATGCACAGGTACTCCATATATATAGTATCATAGAAGGCACTGTTATATGATATTATTTCCCAATAAAAAGGAGTTAGAATTAGCTTTGCACTAAAATAATCCCACTGAAAAGCAACGGATATTTCAAGTTGTTATTAAATCTATGCAACTAGACAAAAGCATCAGAAAAAAAAAGCCACACCCCACCAACAAAATAATTGAGAAGATGGACAAAATGCCAAAAATGTTCGTCTTTAACTTGAAGCTGGGCCCAACCACTCCTTATCCCAAACAAATGTAGATAAGACATTGACAACCAATAGAGTGCTAGCAGCAATAAAAAAAATAAAAAAGAGCAATAGACTCTGGACACAATTGTCTCCGGAGCCGCTGGATGCACATGGATCCAACGGTTCTGGACACAATTGTGTCCAGAGTTGTGTTCCTAGACTAAACCTAAAAAAGAATTGGATACGTGACTCCCTCCCCATAAAGAAATAGATTATTCAACAAAGAAGGGTCCTCCACTAACCATACATCACACGTCTAAGGATAAGGAATTTTACTGCTTTGAGCAGATGCCATAAACTAATCATCCAGATTTTCAATTATCTCAAACAAGATATGCAAGCCACTAAGCTTAACATTGTCAAGTGGCATTAAAGATAAATGAACTGGAAAGATTACAAATTGTGTTATGTGATCCCATAGGATTATAGAAGGTTGTTACAGAATCAATAATGAAGTTCATCAGCAGATAGGGAAAGGCGGAAGGAATTGCTCTATAGTGAGAATAGGTGGGGGCAGAACTTTGAAGTGTTTAAGGTAGTTATTGAGTTCATAAAACACAAGATTTGAAGGCCAACTGGCCAAGATATTTCATTACCTTGAAACCTGAAGATTAACAGTCTAAATGGATTAAAAAAACATAGAGACAGTCAAATTATTCTGTTGCTAAATTTTGGAAACATTTCCCCGGTTATTATTATTCAAAAAGCTATGTGGTATTTTCTTCTTAGCAAAATCCCACATACTCCAATAATTTTCTGGCAGATAGTTACCTCCCCAATAGGGCGGGCTGCTATTTCAGTGTTAATTTTTTTTGAGATGAGCCACTTTGAGCATATATTGTCAAAACTTATGTCTGTCTCCAATCCTCCCACCCATACCCTCATCCATTGGAGATTTACATGGCTATTAATATTGTGTGGATCGTTACCTTCTCGATTTTGATGGCAACCAAATTAGTACATCAACCACAAAACAGGTGGAAATGTTTAACAGGAAATCAAATAAGACACAATCCAAAGTTGTCAATTGCAATTGCCCACTACTATTAGAACCTAATGACAAAAAAGTAATTAGCCATATCTGCGTCCCACCAGGGCTGGCTGGTGACCCACCTTCCCATAGATCAGTGAAAAAGAGATTAGTATTTACAAAGTTTTGAAGATAAAGGTCTGTCAAACCAGAATTTATTGAAAAAAGTAATACGCAACATTCCAAAATTACTTTGAAAATTATAATCTGCCGCCCCATATAACATTTCCCACCGGGAACATGTCGTACCTCCAAGGATTAGAACAATAGAGGTAAACCTAAAAGATAAACACAACTAGTTCCACAAAAGAAAAACTTGGCTCCCCTTTCCTCGGAGAAGGGGTTACCGCATTGCATTGGCGCACTACGGGGGTGTAGGGCACCTTGGCGTGCTCAATTGGAATCTCGTCATTGTGATATGAACCGTTCAATAGGAATCTCGTTCCCCCTTTCCCCATTGTTCGTCAAAGAAAACAACCAGGGGAAGAAAATTAAAATGGCATCTATTATTTTCATTTTCTATTAATACTATTATAAAGAACAACCATTTTGGTATGAAGGTCAGTTTTGAGACTAGGAATACCCCTTTAACTGCCTAAAGAAACTGCCAAGGAGGGAAAAACACCGCCACCGTAATTTCTTCTCCCCTCTCTTCATATCTTTCACATCTCGGATTTCATTAGAGATTAATCTCGATTTTCCTCTTTTGCATAATCCAATTAACACAGGCATCGCGTGTGCCCGGTCATCTAGTTTCTCAAAGTAAAGCGAGGATTTTACGTAAATTACGACCTCCTGCCTAAATAACTACCTTAAATGAAAGAGCTGAATTGCTATAAAAAACAATAAAACCTACGTATACGCAAAAAAAACCCCTCCAATGACATGTAAAGCAACAAATTTTCACACATTTCGCACCAAATTAAAACAGAACAAGATTCACATTTAAGGGAGGGAGAGAGAGTGTGGGAGAAAATCAACATACCGATTAAGAAGGCGGCAGAGAGAGAGAGAGAGAGAGAGAGAGAGAGAGAGAGAGAGAGTTATGCGATTCTCTTCGAGTTTTTTGGTGGGAAATGTCCAAATGTGAGGAAAGTGGGTTTGGATCGGAGATTTTAAAGGCGAATAGAGCCGCGGCGATTCTAGACAGGGAGAGAGGGAGAGAGAGAGAGAGAGGATAAGAATGGGATACGACGTTAGGTAAAAGAGGCTGATGAAAATGGTGAGATCTTCTGTTTCTGTTTCCGTTGTGTTCTGTTTCTGTGAATCTCAGTGAGTATATATATATATATATAGGAAACGTATACATGTAACTATTTTATCGCTATGGACCTGTCGATGATGTGGCACGTTGGAACGTGAAGAGTGGGAGATTGGGGGATGGTGGTGCACCGTGCTGCGAACAATTTCAACTGTTTGATCGTGCATCCGAGAGCTCGGATTTTATCTCGAATCGTGCATTCGATGGCTCCCGATCGTCTATTGTCGAGATGAGTTTCGAGCTATTGGATGCACGATCTGACGGCTCGGATCATGCACTAAGTGCACAGCACACACCTCGGGTTTCAGATTATTTGGTGCTCTTGGGACACCTTATGACGGTGCCCCAAGTCTCTCCGCATCACACATTATTGTAGGGTCCTCACATTCAGTCTCGGACCCCACAAAAATATGTGATTGAGGAGCTGAATAATTTTTCCAAAAGAGGTGTCTTGTAATTATTCAATAGTAGGTGTCCCACCACCATTATTTACTAACATTTCTGCGTGATTCAATGCATTTTCGTGGGGTTCGTTCGTCTACTTCCTTTTCAGAGTCTTTTTCGATAAAACTTTTCGGGGACTTTAGCATTTTTCGAACAAATCAGATCATTCCAATACTATTAACAAATTCAGCCAAAATAAACAAAGTACAGTAAGGGGACTATCGGTCCCAAAATACAAAAAACTAATAAAAGAAAAGAAAATACAACAAGAACAAAAAAAGAAAGAGTCGCACGGAACCACGACGCCGGAGCCGGACACATCGAACACACTCGTGAAAAGGGGTTGGAGAGCCTGAAATTGAGAGGTCAGGTATGAACACGAAGCAAACCCTCCTGGATGATCCGCCGCACCAACTCGAACTCATCCCACCACAGACTGGAGGCAGAAGCCGCTGCAGACGCCGTCTTCTTCGCTGGTATACTGATTCCGAGAAAAACCAGATCTAGAACTCTAGATCTGGTTGAGACGAGATCTCACACTCTCCCCATCATTTTTGGACTCGGGACTTTAGCATTGCTCGTTCTATATTCATCTCTTTATTTTTCTACGATTTTTTTTCTTTTGATAACTTTATCATTATTATGGTTACAAAATATTCCTAATTAAAAAATAGATAATCTTGGATTAATTTTTCAATAAAGGTAGAAAGATATAAGGTTTAGAAACTGTGCATCGTACAAGCTATTTGCTAGTTTAAACAGAGTAAACTCCATTTCCTCCATTTTACATTGTCAAAATCTTCCATTTCCTTTTTAATTTCAAAAATCAAGGTTATATTAATAAAAGCCCAATGACACGTACCTAATGAAATTTATTACAAATATTTTGGGTAAAGACAAACTATTTATCTAAACTAGTGCATAACGGGAAAAAAAAACACAAAGCACTCTTTCACCCTAACCCCTAACGAACATTCTGCCAACAATAAACAACCAGTACTCAAACAATCAGCTAATCCGTACACGAGCTTATTGATAGTAGAATTTTTGTTAAACAAACAAATATAGTTATAAAAATAAATAAATTTAAATCATCCGACATGTCACATCATCTGAATTATGCCATAAATATTGTGCCCACAATAATAAGGAGTATTTATCAAGCAATTCTAGTACAAGAATAAACATCTATTTTCCGAGGAAGTTAAGTGAGATGTCGATCTCATTTTCCTAAAACAAAGTTAATAAAGAAACATCGGCACCCGACTTCTACTTGGTTGCTTCTTTGTTTTACCGATACGGCTGGATGTCACTTACCCCGTTTCAGAAAGGGAAAAAAACCCTTATTTTTTAAGAAGGCAATTTCAAGCTTAAAAATTATGGGTTTATTGAAATCTAAAAATATGCAATATGGATCTTGTTTGAAAGATCTCGATGAGATATTTTATACGATGCAAAAAAATTGAAAAATTATTTTTCATTTACATTATTTTTGAATTTGAAAATATAAAATAAGTTGCGTATTTTTTAAGAAGGTTTATGGAATGGAGAAGATAAAACTACCGAACGATATGATACTTTCTACATTAAGATTGTCTCTATTTTTTATAGAAAAAAAAGATTGATGAACTAAATTTCCAAAATCACATACACTTTACACAAGGTAAAAGTTACACAAGGTAAAAGTCTTTTGTGAGACCACGTGGGTGATACAACGTGGCACTGTCGATCGAATGCTTATATTATATTATTGGATTTTCTAGTAATAGTAGTTGATTAAACTAATCTAATGTAGCTTTCACCATTTATAAATAATTATTACCAATCCCAAGTTAACTCCCTTTTCCTTCTTTCTTCCTATTGCACTGATCTTTACATTTTATCGTCGTGATATATGTATAAAAAATTGCCAATAAAAAAAAAACTCCCTTTTCCTTCAAATTCCAGATAAATAATTAAATAAAGGAGGACCCAACCTAATTCTCTATTAGTTACTGAAATTACTCTTGACATGTAGTTGAAACGATGTACATGAGAAACAAAACATAATAGAAACTAGAAACAAAATGAAATTTGCCAGATGGGGTATGAAGAACGGGGTACGAACAAATGTTGAGGTCGGAACGTAGATGGACGGTGGGATTGATTTCTCACGATTAGTCGAGATGTGCGTGAACTGACCTGGACACCTAAGCTATGACATTGGGCAAGAGAAATCTTGGAAAATTCCACTGACTGTGACTGCCTGTATATCCACCTTCATCTGACTGTACAAGGAGTGGACTTTCACTTAATTAATCAAACGATAAGCATTAGAGGCACATCTTTAAGGTGGGGGCTTGGCTTAATTTTATTTTTTGATTTTCTAAAAATTTAATTTTCTTTTCATAAAGTTATATTAATTTTGCATCAATAAGTCATAGATTATTAATTTTTTACTTTCTAGATTTGTCTCATTGAGACTAATTAATAATTCAAAAACAATGATACGAAGTAAAAAACGAATAAATGTTCTTGGAAGACAAAAACATTCAGGAAAATAATAAAAAGGTTAGCCAAACCAGAGACGTAGACATCTGGACACAACCATCTAATGCATATGTGAGTTTCCACCACAAATCACAAATGTGCTATGGAAAATAAATAAGTACGAAATCAATAAAAAAAATTCATACGTTCAAAGAAAGAATTAACAAAGATTAGGCCGCCTCACCCCAGGTGTAAGCGTGTGAAACGACTGTACGTGGGAGGGATTGTAGAGATTAGTCCGAGGTGCGTGTAAGATGACCTGGGACACCCTACATTACTAAAAAAGAAAAAGAAAAAGAATTAACAAAGAAACTCCACTAAATGAAATAATAATTAATTCTTATTTTGACAGAATTAAATCACGTAATTTCTCAGGTAAAAAATGTACTCCCTCCATCACAAAATAAATGCCCGATCCGCAAAACGAGAACTTAAAAATATTATGAATTTTCCAAGAAAAATTGAAACCTTTTTCAACACTTTACTAGATATTCATGAGTTGTTTTAATTTATGAAAAAAGTAAGAATTTTTTATTCTACAAAACGTATTATTTTTAAGTCCTCGTTTTGCGAATCAGACATTTATTTTGGGATGGAGGTAAGTATAATGATGACCTATTAAACAAGCTGTAACAACAAAATTTCAAGTTGAAACTCTAAGGGATAGCTCAAGTGACAATAGGGATACGGTGTAAATTCGTACATTCTGAGTTCAAAACTTGACGACCTCTTGGGATCAGGCCACAAGAGAAAAATTTCTTGTGAATCTCCTAATCTTGGCATGAATAGCCTACCTTTGAATGGGCCGAGGAGAGGAATAGTTGAGACAAATATAAGTTGGCCCGGACAACCCGTTAAACCAAAAAAAATATTGTAGTTGAAAAAGATCATATGCAATTATGCATAAGGGAATCATCGGAGCAACATATGCAAATGACTTCATTCCACGAATGCCGGGGCCCCTAATTTTAAAGGAAAATAACACGTATGTTTAAAAGTTTGACTAATTGGGGCTTTGGCCTGTTCCATTTGTCTACGAAAGCATGAGTGCTTCTCGAAGCTTCTCGACGTCCAACAACTAGAAGCTAATTGCGTGAGCAAAAAGCCTGAGAGATTGATAGTTATTCAAAGCTACTAACAAACATCAATGATCGAGCCAACGATAACTTTAATAAACCGAATGAATCGGACAAAATCTTTATCGATATTCGAATGAATTCATTAATTTGCAGGAATCACAAATCAAACCGCTTCAACCATAAAAGTGAAATTTCGAAATGAGCTCTAGAGTTCAATATTGAGATATTGTGAAAGTGAGAAAACAAAGATTGTATACTATAATATGCTCTTTTAACATGATCATCATTGTATTTTTATGATATACGTGAGAAGTGAGAACATATGCTTCACTTAATTTGTTTCCTAGTACTATATGTTTTGTCGAACACAAAACCAGTTAGAAGCATTAAAGCTTGGCAGCATCAAGAAAATATCTCACAATTTAATTCATGTGGTCCTCAAATTTAAAATATCTCACAGCTCAGATCACGCACTACATTACAGTAGTATAAGAGTGCACTACAAGGTCCCCCGGGTCTAGAAACTTAGGAGCAAGAAAAGGGTTCATTACAAAAAATAAAATATCCCACTATTCGGATCACGTATTACGTTCTTGTAGTGTAGGAGGTCAGGAGGTGCACCACAGGCTCTCCGGATCCAGAAAATTAGGGGCAACAAAAAGGGGTTTGTTGCAACAACTATAGAAGGAAATGGTGATAACGTTGGCCACTTGTCACATGAGCTTCATTAATACTTCGTACTAACCATTTTTCATACTAGTACTGTAGTAGTTTTCAACTTCCGATAAGCTGAAAAGTAAAATTAGGAGAAAAGGGGGATAAGTGGATAAGGTAGCCACGTCTGATATCTCATCTGGTTTTATTGGCCATCTCAGCTGGCCTGGCATCCTCGTTTTCTTTCTCCCAAATTTATCTGGCCTCTTTTCCCATTTGGAAAATGCTAAAAACTGGGGGGGTTGTTGAGAGTGTGCTTCTTCTTTTTTGTAATCATTTTCTTTAGCATTTTCTTTAGACACTCCAGTTGGGTTTCAGTAGAATGTCCTTTCCTATTTTTCTTCGTTAGGAATATAGATTCTCTATTTCGAATTGCCATAGCATATTAGTAGCATGGAACGTTGGATACATTTATAACTAATGATGGAATGCTTAGAGTGTCTCTATTACAGGATACGATGATCTTATCAGTATCCTCGTTACCCTTTGACATAGTAAATTAATTTTTATTTATGAGAAATTTTTGGGCACAAAAGGGTACGACTGACATGGTACCCGTGTAACACATTCGAGCCGTACAAAAATGCAACCAATGGCTCGAATTGAAAGGTACTTAATGGATTTTAAAAAAAGAAGGAAAAAAGTGTTTCAATCTGAGCAGTTGATTGCATTATTTGGACGGTTCAAATATGTTGCACGGATACCACATGATACCTGATTTGCAACCAAAAATTTCTCCTTGAGTGTCCTTGCGTCATAGATTTGTAAAATAAATTGCACATGGAAGAATATGAGACCAAATAGACAGGAAACAAACATAGAATCGTGGGAATCCGGGATGCTTAATTGGCTTAATTTTATATCTTTAAGGTGGGGCTTAATTGGCTTAATTTTATTTTTTGATTTTCTAAAAATTTATTTTTCTTTTCATAAACTTATATTAATTTTGCATCAATAATTCGTAGATTATTCGTTTTTTACTTTTTAGATTTGTCTTGTCGAGACTAATTAATAATTCAAAAAATTTGATAAAAAACCAATAAATGTTCTTTGAAGACAAAAACATTCAGGAATATAAAAAGGCTAGCCATACCAGAGACGTAGACATCTGGACACAATCATCTAATGCCTGTGAGTTTCCACAAATGTGCTATGGAAAAGAAATTAAGTACGAAATCAAAAAAAAAATAATACTTTCAAAGAAAGAATTAACAAAATTAACTCAAGGGATTGGCCAAGTGATTTTGGCCTGAGATTTAGGTGTTTGCTCTATCTTAAAATCTCAAGTTCGATTTTTTTTGGCAACAACTGTGGGAGGAATTGTAGAGATTAGTCCGAGGTGCGCTTAAGCTGGCTCGGGACACCCTGCATTACCAAAAAAAGAAAAGAAAAATAATTGACAAAGAAACTCCACTAAATGTAATAATAATTTATTCTTATTTTGACGGAATTAAATCACTTAATTTCTCAAGTAAAAAATGTACTCCCTCCGTCACAAAATAAATGCCCGGTCCGCAAAACGAGAACTTAAAAATAATACGAATTTTCCAAGAAAAATTGAAACCTTTTTCAACACTTTACTAGATATTCATGAGTTTTTTTAATTTATGAAAAAAGTTTGAATTTTTTATTCTACAAAACGTATTATTTTTAAGTCTTCGTTTTGCGAACTAGACATTTTTTTTGGCACGGAGGTAAGTATAACGATGACCAATTAAACAAGCTGTAACAACAAAATTTCAAGTTGAAACTCCAATGGGTAACTCAAGTGACAACCAGGATAAAATGTAAATCTATACATTCTGAGTTCAAAACTTGACAACTTATTGGGATCAGGCCGCAAGAGAGAAATTTCTTGTAAATTCCCTAATCCCGGCATGAATGACCTACCTTTGATCGGACCACAACCAGGATAAAATGTAAATCCATACATTCTGAGTTCAAAACTTGACAACTTCTTGGGATCAGGCCGCAAGAGAGAAATTTCTTGTAAATTCCCTAATCCCGGCATGAATGACCTACCTTTGATCGGACCAGGATGAGGAATAGTTGAGGCACGCGTAAGCTGGCCCACGCGTGCCTGGACAACCTATTGAAACCAAAACAAAAAAAAAATCTAGTTGAAAAAGATCATATGCATAAAAGAATCAGCGGCGCAACATATGCAAATGACTTCATTCCACGAACGCATAGGCCCCCAATTTTAAAGGAAAATAACACTATGACTAAGTTTGACTAATTAGGGCTTTGGACGGTTCCATTTGTCTACAAAAAGCATCAGTGCTTCTCGAAGCTTCTCGACGTCCAAAAACTAGAAGCTAATTGCGTGAGCAAAAAAGCAGAGAGATTGATATTTATTCAAGACTGCTGATTTTGTTATTCTTTTTTTTGTTAACGACACTTCCCTACAAGTGCTGCTGATTTTGTCACTTCTTTTTTTTGTTAACGACACTTCCCTGCAAGTGTACACTTGCAGGAGAGTGGCGTTAACAAAAAAGGGAGTGGCAAAATCATTTCCCTTATTCAAAGCTACTAACAAATATCAATGATTGGGCTATTGCAGGAGAGTAACGTTAACAAAAAAGGGAGTGACAAAATCATCTCCCTTATTCAAAGCTACTAACAAATATCAATGATTGGGCTAACGATAACTTTAATAAATTGAATGAATCGTACAAACCCTTATCAATATCTGAATGAGTTCATTAATTTGCAGGAATCACAAATTAAAACCGTTCCGACCTTGAAAGTGGAGCCTCGAAATGAATCTCACACAATCTGATGTACGTTTGGTGCATCCATAGTTGAGCTCTATTATTATTTAGAGATTGAGATATTGTCAAAGTGAGAAAACAAAGATTGTATGCTAGAATAGATTCTTTTAACATCATCATATTTTATGATGTACGCGAGAAGTGAGAACATGCACTTCACTTAATTTTTTTCCTAGTATTCCAACACAAAACCAGTTAGAAGCATTAAAGCTTGGCAGCATCAAGAAAATATCTCACAATTTAATTCATGTGGTCCTCAAATTTAAAATATCCCACAGCTCGGATCACGCACTACATTACAGTAGTATAGGAGTGCACTATAAGGTCCCTTGGATCTAGAAACTTAGGGGCAAGAAAAGGATTCATTACAACAACTGCTGAGAAATAACATACCCCACCGTTCGAATCACACATTACGTTCTTGCAGTGTAGGAGGTTAGGAGGTGCACCACAGGCTCTCCGGATCCAGAAAGTTAGGGGCAACAGAAAGGGGTTTGTTACAACTATCGAAGGAAATGGTGATAACGTTGGCCACTTGTCACATGAGCTTCATTAATACTTCGTTCTAACCATTTTTCATACTAGTACTGTAGTAGTTTTCAACTTCCGATAAGCTGAAAAGTAAAATTAGGAGAAAAGGGGATAAGTGGATAAGGTAGCCACGTCTGGTATCTCATCTGGTTTTATTGGCCATCTCAGCTGGCCTGGCAACATTGTTTTCTCTCTCTCCCAAATTATCTGCCCTCTTTTCCTATTTGGAAAATGCTAAAAACTGGGGGGTTGTTGATAGTGTGCTTTTTTTTTTTTTTTAATCATTTTCTTTAGCTTATCAACACCACAGTTGGCTTTCAGTAGAATGTACCGAACGGCTCGAATTGAAAGGTACCGAACGGATTTAAAAAAAAAAGAAAAAAAGTGTTTTAATCCGAGCAATCGATTGCATTGTTTGGACGGTTCGGATATGTTGCACGAATACCACATGGTACCTGATTTGCAACAAAAAATTTCTCATTGAGTGTCCTTGTATCGTAGATTTGTGAAAGATATTTGCACATGGAAGAATATGAGACAAAATAGACAGGAAACAAACATAGAATCGTGGGAATCGGGAATGCTATAGGATGCTTTCCTGTAGGGCGCATTCAGACCGTCCATTTTTTAGCTTTGCCCAGTAAAAATTAATTTAACCAGTAAGAATGCTTTGATGAATCTCAACCACTGATTGTCGAGAGGGATGGTCCTGATTTGGCCGATCATAGATTCGTTATAGAATCTCTATTTCGAATTGCTATGGCACGTAACTTTGATACATAACTAATGGAATTCTTAGAATATCTCCATTATCTTATCACTATCATAGATTTGTAAAAGAGATTTTGCACAAAGGGACAATATGAAATGAAAGAGACAGAAAACAAATATAGAATCGTGGTTATTATATGTGTTTTTATTTTTTCCTTTTACTTCCTCACCTTTTAATCTTCCCTTCACAAACCCGTCATAAATCCAAAATCAAAATCTGACCGCAATCATAATAAAAACCAACCAAACAACCCAAACTGAATCGAGCCTTAAGTTTCAATCGATTGAGCTCAGCTACAAAAGCAAGATAAAACAAAATAATTGAAGTAGCAAAACCGGAGAAATAAAAAAAAGGAAAAAGATGTTACAAACTAGCCCATCTAAGCAACTAAACCAAATCGAGCCTTATGTGCTTATAAATTTAGTTAGGCTACAAAGAAAGATAAAACATTTAACGGAAGCAGCCAAGCCGGGAAACAATGTTACAAACAAGCTCGTCGTACCTCATTTAAACATTTTCCATCAGAAAAAAAGCACACCACAATTTCTTTTCTTTTTTTATAACTAGATATCCGGGCCAACTTGCGCGTACCTCAACTAATTCCAAGGTCCCAAAGTTAATAGCCAAGTAAACTTTCAGCGGCTCTAAGGTTTGGATTGTTTGGCTTCGAACTTGCTACCTTTTGGGGGCAAGCCTAATTTGCACTGTGATGCCCATTTGGTCAAACCCCGGGGGGTTAAAAGCACCATAGTTTCAAGTATAAATAATGGTTTCATTTTGGAAATCATCAGCTCAACTTTTGGTTCTTGCATGTTTGTACCACTGAAAGAGAGACAAACATGGTACAAACTAGAACCCAGTTAGCTACTTGGTCCAATTTGTTGAAATTGGAAACCACTGGTCCAATCAATAATAAAAACCCAAACTTACCCTGTGAAGAAGGCAAAGGGTTTGGAGTCTTTGGAGAGAACTAAGCAAATGGTCAAATTCTTTCATTAATAAATGCAGCTTGCCAGTTCTGGGTAATTTCCTACAAAATCTAGATTGTTCTTAGGGGTTAGGCATCCGGCGCGTTGAGCCGTGTTCAGATCGTAATAGAAAAGTATCAACATTAACCCGGCCTACTATCTACATGTACCACATTGCCTGACCCTAACAAGTGTCCATATCGTGTTAGAAAAGTCTCAACATTAACTTGGCCTACTGCTGATCCTAACTAGTTAGTCACCCATAGCAACCCTAAGTCATATGACACGGTTGACACACGATTACATTTAATGCTAGTAAACTGACGAACACCGTAATGTGAATGCTCCCACTTAGCCTATAACATGTTTAATACGGAGTAAGTTTTATCCGAATACAGCACATTAGGTAACCATGTTGTCAAGTCAGGTCATGTGCATGTTTGTGTCGGATAAAGCCGACCTAACCCCCAAACTTTGTGGACAATTCAAGTCATTATCGCATCGTGTCATAACTTTTCATATAAATTTGTTCTCGTAGCTCTTCATTTTGGATACAAGTGAATGCCAAAGCCAAATGATCTACGTTCGGCAAAAATAACCAAGAAAGTTCAACATATGAAGAGCTCGCTGTGCTAAAACCCGGACCAAATAACCAAACACATTCCCGTGGGCATTGCTCACTTTTAATGACAGACCAACAGAAATACTAAGAGTAACCAAAGATGATGGTATCAGCTCTTCCTATTTCTGCTCTTCTTTCTTAAACTTATTGGCCAAGGAGGAGGAAATCCATCCCACATCCACAACCGACTTCCGAACAGGCGAACACAAAATCCCCACCCCAACTTCAAGGCTTAGCGGTCTGATACTATCTATTTTGTTACGAGCAGTAACCACCTGAACTAAAATGTATCTTTTCCGACAAAAATTTTCCACAAAAAGACAGAATAAGTGTGAACTTCAAGTATATCGATATTTCTAATATGGTTGTGCACCTCTTTCCTTTCAGCAGCAAGTGTTGCTATAGAAAAGTAGGGAACTAAAGAAGAGGAGTCAACTGATAAGAGCATAAAGTTCTTCCAAATACACCATCCCTTTTTGTTTTTTCTCCCTTTCCATTGTCTGAGCTTGACAATGTCCAAACAGAAGGAAACTAATAAAGAATAAGAAAAATAACAGAGGGTGCAACCTCTAGAAAGTTTCTCCCGGATTACTTCAAGGCCACTCGGGAACCAAATTTAACCAAGGGCACAAATGGCCAAACCTAGCACAAACTAATAATCAAGCAACCAATCTCTGTAAGGACCCACAGCTTGCAGACCCAATAACCTGTGAAAGTGGCCCAAGCTACCAAGTAACAACTTGGTAAAGAAATCTCAAGCTCAAGTGACTTAATAGCAAGCTAATGTTTCACTATGTAGAATCACACCTCTTACCCACCAGTGTGGGATGTGGGTCGTGACAATCTTCTTTCATTTTTTCCCTTCACAAGATGTACCAACCTCCTAAATGCATGATAACGGTAATAAACAAGAAAATAGACATATATAACATCATATTACAGAAAAAAGGAAATACAGCAGCATCCAGAAACTATACAGGAGCATATTGGAGTTTATTAAGGCAACATGTCTGAACTTGCACCATCATCCTCAACTAACGGGAGAAGAAATAAGTACAAGAAAGAGCTTGACGGTGAAACAAGTAGAAGAAGACGCACCTCTACAAGAATTTTTCAATGCTGGTGGTCAGTGTTGATTTAGGAACAGCACCGATAACTGCATCTTTCTTCTCTCCATCCTTGAAGATCATAACTGTTGGAATGCTGCGGATCCCATATCTGGATGCTATTGCAGGACTATCATCAGTGTTTACCTTGTAGCATTTGAGCATCCCAGTATACTGCTTTGCCAACTCATCTATAACAGGGTGGATCATTCGGCATGGCCCGCACCATGGAGCCCAGAACTCAACAAGAACAGCAGAAGTGGACTCGAGGACAAGCGACTGCCAAGTTGAATCAGTGACGGGAGCAACTGCAGTTGTTAAAGAAACAAATATGATCTTTCACTGTCACACCAAGCAATAGGTTTCCAAAGGCAGAAGTCAACATTTGGATAGCACAGTATGCTTTACACAAGTGATACACAACTACTAGTCATGATGACATTCCTGTGGAAGCAACCGAGACACCAGAAATGATTGCAACAAGGTTGATCATGAATGCATTGAACAATGCTTGTTAAAAGTGTCTAAAGTAAATTACTGTTCGATAGCTTGTATACATTATTGGGCCCCTTTCCTAACAGCTTAAGCTTTTGGGACTAATTAACATGGTATCAAAGCTAATGCTGCAAGTAGGGGTGCAAACAAGTTGAGCTTTGATGTGCTCAAACTCGGCTTGTTTACTAAACGAGCCAAAAACTTGAGCTCGGGCTTGGCTTGGTTGTAAACGAGCCGAGCCCGTAACGAGTTGAGCCTAGCTTATTTACTAAATGAGCCACTTTAAACGAGCCAAGCCTATACAACCGAGCCGGGCTTTGGAGTGTTAAGCTTGGCTCATTTACTAAACGAGCCTAATACTCAAGCTTGAGCTTGAGCTCAGCTCAATTACTATACAAGACGAGCCCCTAACGAGCCAAGCCTCGAGCTGCTTTCAAAACGCTCGGTTGATTTGCAACCCTAGTTGCAAGAGGATGAGCTCAAATCTCCGTACTTGCATTTGTTCCCTGTTTGCTATGAATATTTGCATCTCCATGTGCAAGTCCTAGTCTAAGTTACAACAAAACTTTTTACTCCTAACGTAAATATTTTTATTAGATTATTTGGTTACCAATGGGAGAATACAAGATATGCATAACTAATAAACAAATAAAAGTAGTTTTTTTTATATCTCAAATGTACGGGCCAGCTTTAATATAAAAAAGTAAGAATAGATTAAGTACGAATAAAAAATAGCAATACGAGGTTTCATTCTGTAAGGGATGGCAAAACCCATTCTCTATTTGGTTCGAATATCGGGGATCAAAACCAATCCTCCATGGAAGATTGAACGGAACAAGGGTGGAGGATGATTACATTTTAAAAAGAGTAGGTACACAACTCTCGACCACAACTCGCCCAATTGCCATTCCTCTATTTTGATAAGCTTAATAAGATGAACAATTTCCTTGTTTGTTGTTTTGATAAGAAAAACATTAGTGTTCTTGGTTGCAATTTGAATTATTGCTTTTAAATAGTACGTTTTTACTACTCCGATAATATCCCAATGACATCTTTCGAGATACAATCTACATTTACATTAAAAAAAGCTCCATCTTACAAATTCGTTGAGAGCGCTCAATACTTTGACAATCGGAATCATTTATTTGTATCTTTAACTGTAGTTATAGAGAATCAGCTCAATCGACTAAAACACGTCTTAGTCATCACTGTTAAAATTTTGTACAAAAATTATATGGTGATTCGATCGTATAACGTCACGATACTTGATTGAACTGATTTTTGGCACATATAATTACACTAACACATTAAAAATATTGAACAATCTCAATCATGAAAATATTACCAATAGCATGGTGGATAATTTTAATTTTTACACAATTTTTAGATGGATAAACGAATTTGCACCGGAACCATACCCTTATCTTCAGACAATGCATGACTGTTAGAATACTGGTGGGAAGAAAAGCTGGTTAGAAAATTTCAGAATCAGCTGTTCATCGAAATATCACTCCAAACCCTTCCCAACCTTCTCTAGATCGCCCTAAACCTCCCCAAAATCCTAGTTTAGACAAAATTTAGTCTCTCTGAAGAACAATATCAAATCACACTCACTCCACTATTTCTGACGAAGCAATTGACGAACAACTCATTGTGAGGATCACCGGAGATGCTTTTGAACACAACTCAGAAATATCTCTAGTACCATTTTTTACTTCAAATGTGCAAGAGCTATCTACAAAGGCACTCAGTCGGGGTGAAAATGTGTTTGTCATCGGCTGCTGCCCTCTCGCCATCGAGCTTCTTCTGTTCCTGTGAAAAAGCGTCATCGGAGGACAGAGCACCAGAAGAAGAATTAGAACTGAAGAAATCAGAGAAAGGGAAAGAAACATCAGGGGTCGTTTTTACATTTCCGTTGTCCCAACGGAAGTGCATCACTTCGAAGAGGAACTTGGTCTTTTCACTATTTCCGACAAACTTGTCGCGAGGATCACTGAGAATCGAAGAGTTCAAAAACAACTAAAACCTCTAGTAACCTTTTCTTGAAAATGTCGAAAATAGGCGTGTTGGCCCAGAGCTTCTCTCTTCCCGGCGACAAAGCACCATCGGAGGATAAAACACCAAACGAAGAAAACAGACAAAGGGAAAGGGAATGAAATGTCTACCAAAATAAAGAAGAAAAAGAAAGAGAAAAAAACATCAGCTGCTGTTATTACGTCATCGCCCTCCCAATAGGAGTCGATAACGAGCACCAGTGACAAGGAACTTGGTCATTTCATTGAAAAACGCGTGGAGTCGGAAGGAGACAACACTGAGTCAAAGGCAGATGAGTTTGCAACGGATGAACAAGAAGTGAAGAAAACAGATAAGGGAAAGAGAAAGAAACATCAGTCATTACCCCAACGCTGTCGGCAAGAAACTTGCTCTCTCCATTCATAAATACTTGGGATTGGGAGGAGAGCGTTGTTAGAATTTGTCCCACATTGGTTAATTATCTCCTCCCAAAATAGTATATGAACCTGGGCGGCCTCTCCACTCCTTGCCAATTAGTTTGGAGTTGGATGTTTTAACATGATATCAGAGCTAGGGTTTCGGAGAATTTGTTCCCCCTTATTTGTGCCATAAGTGCACCGTTGTTTTTTGTGATCCAAGTGTTATGGATCGTTTGTTTACCTCTCCACGTGTGAGTCGGGGGTCTCACATGCGGGGGAGTGTTGGAGTTTGTTCCGCATTGGTTAATTATCTCCTCCCAAACTAGTATATGAGCCTGGGAGGCCTCTCCACTCCTTGCTAATTGGTTTGGAGTTGAATGTTTTAACATGATATCAGAGCTAGAGTTTCGGAGAATTTGTCCTCCCTTATTTGTGTCATAAGTGCACCGTTGTTTTTTGTGATCCAAGTGTTATAGATCGTTTGTTTACCTCTCCACGCGCGAGTCGAGGGTCGCACGTGCGAGGGAGTGTTGGAGTTTGTCCCATATTGGTTAATTATCTCCTCCTAAACTAGTATATGAGCCTGGGCAGCCTGTCCACTCCTTGCCAATTGGTTTGGAGTTAGATGCTTTAACGAACGTTACGCCATCGACAAGGTAGTTGATCTCTTCGTTCATAAGCAGCTTGAGTTGGGAGGAGACAACACTGAATTGAAGGCATTAGACGATACTACCTTGCCGATGGCGTTGGGGTCTCCTCCCGACTCTAGGTATTTATGAATAGAGAGAGCAAGTTTCTCGTCGACAATGCTAGAGGTAATGACTAGTTTTTTTCTCTTTCCTTTTCTTTATTTTCTTTACTTCTTGTTCATCCATTACAACCTCATCTGCTTTTGACTCAGTGTTGTCTCCTCCCGACTCCATGTGTTTTACAATGAAATGACCAAGTTCCTTGAACGGTGCCAATACTCGTTATTGACTCCCATTGGGAGGGCGATGATGTAATAACGACAGCTAATGTTTTTTTTTCCTTTTCTTTTTCTTATTCATTTTAGTAGACATTTCATTCCCTTTCCCTTAGTTTGTTTTCTTTTTTTGGTGCTTTATCCCCCGATGGAGCTTTGTTGCAAGGAAGAAAGAAGCTCCGAGCTGACACACTCATTTTCGAGATTTTCGAGAAAATGTTACTAAAGGTTGGGAGTTGTTTTTGAACTCTTTGATCCCCGGTGATCCTCGCAACAGGTTCGTTTGGAAATAGTGGAAAGACCAAGTTCCACTTCGACAGCACCAGGGATAGTGATGGACTTCCGTCGGGACGACGAAGATGTAATAACGACCCCTGATGTTTCTTTCCCTTTCTTTGTTTTCTTCGGTTCTTATTTTGGTGCTTTGTCCTCCGATGACGTTTTTTCACAAGGACGGGAGAAGCTCGATGGTGACAGGGTAGCAGCAGACGACAAGCACATTTTCCCCACGAATGAGTGTATTTGTAGATAGCTTTTGCACATTTGAAGTAAAAAAATGGTGCTAGAGATATTTCTGAGTTATGTTCGAACTCGTCGAACACGAGTTCGAACACCAAAATCTCCGGCAATCCTCGCAACGAATTATTTGTCTATTGCTTCGTCAGAAACAATGGAGTAAGTATGGTTTGATATTGTACTTTAGAGAGAGGAAATTTTGTCTAAACTAGGTTTTTAGGGAGGTTTAGGGCGACCTAGAGAAGGTTGGGAGCGGTTTGGAGTGAGATTTTGATGAACTAGTTCTGAAATTTTCGAACCAGCTTTTCTTCCCAAACCAGTAGGCAAACAGTCATGCATTGTACGAAGGAAGGGGTATGGTTCCAGAGTAAAATCGTTTATCCATCTAATAATTGTGTACAAATTATCCACCAAGTTATTTGTAATATTTTCACGATCAAGATCGTTCAATATTTCTAAGTCCTCCCCTAGAAAGCACATATGATGTGAGCTGCACAAGCTTGTGTTCTACGAGGATTACAATGAATACACATGGAAGGACCACATTGGAACTCAGTCGAAGCCACCGATAACCATAAACACTGCTTTCCTAGTACTTTCAACCAAAAAATCCTCTACCCACCCTAAACAAAGTAGATCTGAAACACACCAAAGGAAAAAACCTCAACTGCCTTCCCCTCCAACCTGTAAATACCACCTAAACAATATTTTTTTTCTTTTATTGTTTTCTGGGTACCTAAACAATGGTGGTAATACCACATAAGTTAAAGCCTCTCTATGGCAACAGAAAATATCCCAGTGAGTTCACAACCATTGTTGATCTTATAACTTCTTGTGATTTTCTAATGATTATCTGTAGTTCGTAAGCATCTTTTCCACTTCACATACAGTAGTCATCTTAAGAAACAGAGGTTTCATCAAACGTCAAAACATCTCTCCTTAAGGCCACCCCTAGAAATTTATCTTTGTGCCCAATGTTTGGGGTGTGGAATATCTGGGATTAATTAGGCGCTCGAACAAGATGGGACAGGGCAAGGAAAAAGGGAAAAGAAAAAAAAGAAAAACAGAATGTTTGGGGTGTGGAATATCTGGGATTAATTGGGTGCTCAAACAAGATGGAACAGGGCAAGGAAAAAGGGAAAAGAAAAAAAAAAAACAGAACAAACAAAAAATCCAATCAAGACAACTAGAATATGAAGCAATATGAGGGCCATTTCATCACTTTTCAAAGGCTATAACCCCTCTAAGGTCTCTACCGGCTCCCACATTCAATTCTCAGAAAATTTTCATTTTCCCATAATTTGAAGTCTTGAATGCAAGGTTGTCTTTAAGACTGAAATAAACAACCCATCCAGTTGAGTTATGACAAAATAAGCGAGGGTATTTGGCATGACCCCTGAGTAACCTATAGATGTCTTTTATGTTGTAAAGAAGTACGGAATCATTCAACATCTGAGACACTAGTGCTGAAGCGTTTATCATACCTTGCCCCAAAAGATATCGTTTTGCTTCCCATATTTACAGGTGAAAGAACATGAAAGAAGTGCCAAAGAAGAAAACCAAGATGTCTCAGCCTTTAGACTGATCAAGTTTGATGGTGTGTCGGCCTATCCAAAAGCAGCAGTGAGTAAGATGAGTGTAGCTGAAATAAGGATGTTGAGGAGGATGTGTGGTAAGACTAGGGTGAGAGAATTAGAAACGAAACAATTCGTGAAATGGTAGGAGTTGTATCTATACATGATAAGTTGAGAGAAAATAGATTATAGCAATTTGGACATATTTACCGTAAACCTGCAAACGTACTAGTCAAGAAAAGTGACATGATAGTAATGGATGGTAGGGCTAAGGGAAGAGGAAGACCTAAATTGACTTTGGATGCCGTGATACGGAAGGATTTGGGCTTACTAAATCTAAGTGAACAAGTAGCTCTGGACATAGCTCAATGGAAAAACATGATTCACGTAGTCGACCCCAATAAACTGGGACACAAGGCACGGTTGGGTTTGGTTTGTAAGTTTGACAGCAAACAAGGTTCCTGTCTATCCAACCTCGATGTAACACTGCCAATTGACTTCCACTATGTTCCGAACTTCAATACAAGGAGATAATTTCAAAATACGCTTTCACCTTGCAAGAGCTCACGCACGTGCATTATGCGACTTCGGACTCCCAGGCATAAGAATAACACATCTGTTCTGTACCCATTTTCATTATTTTAAAAACCGTGACTTCTTTTAGCAAGCAATGTCAAGTAACAGATACCAATTACCACACGTAATGATCAACCAAACTAATCCAATACACTCTCGTCCCAAATTTCTCTCTTTTTCCGTCAATTGTTTTCACCAAATAGTAGTAGAAAACAAACACACTGTACGTAAACGAAATATCCGATACGAACTGAAAGCAGATCAGAAAAATCAAATCTAACCTTCAACAGCCGTGTCTTGAGCCTCGCACACGATTCGACTACCACGGCGACCGAGTCTCCGACTCACTAATCCCCGAGAGCTAGTCATATAACTGGACTGAATGTTGACGGATCTCCGGCTGCCTGATAGTGATCGAACTGATGAACTCCTAATCGGAGCCAACGTGGCAGCCGGGAAAGTGGTGGCACGGGGGACAGTGAGGGTTTCGAGTACACCCGCCATCTGACTAGAGAGAGAGAGAGAGAGAGAGAGAGAGAGAGTGGATGGCTGTTGTTTGTTTGGTTGTATGTGGGAGGACTGGAGGAGTGGATGGATGACGACGGAACGAGAGAGAGAGAGAGTGAGTTTCGATTTGCTGATTTGCGGGAGTATGATGTTAACGGGCACGTGGCGTGCAGTGGCCGCGCGGAGACGTTTACGTTTTGGATTGGGTCGTAGTAAATGGGCCTTTGGGGCTTACCACTACTTGGGTGGTGATGGATTTGGAGTCTAAATAATGATCAGGAATCCAGTTTTTAAATTTTGCAAAATCTGATTCCCAAGAAATTTGTAGATTGGGAATCAAAAGAAAAAAGGAAAATAAGGGCATGAAAAAGCGCAAAAAATTGAATCGATTAGCAACTAGTCCAACATAAACAGTATATAACCATGATTTAGGACGGATAAAGAACTTTTGAGAAAGAACATGAATAGACGTCTTAGTCATTCTTATCTAAGTAAAAAATCAGTAGGAGTATTTAATCAAGAACTAACTAGAGTTAGTAACATTGGGTAAAAGTAGAACGCACATAAGACAAGGTTAGAGCATCTCTAGCCTTGATCCAAAATTTTATCCAAATTTGGGTCAAAATCCATTTTGGGTCAGACTTACTCCAATGGGAAAATGATCTTTTACTCAAATATATTGTTTTTTTAAGTATTCAATGGTAATAATGTAAATAATAGAAGGGAACAAATTCGATTTGGGGTATAGAGTGACTGACTACCTTGAAGAAAAAGAAGAACTCGGCCCACCTCCATAACCACCGCCAACCACCCAAACAATCTACTACTTACCACCACCCACAGAACTTTGATCCATATATTCTCCTTTCTTTTCTATATGTAGGAACTCGTTCTGACGGCGGCGGCCATGAAAAAGAGAGAGAGAGAGAGTATCTAAGTTTGGGAAAGCCGACGCCATGCTCTCAGACATGGAAGGAGCCGTTAAAAAGAAAAAAGAGCCGTTGAAATATTGAGAAAAAATGGGAAGAGACTTAGGTTGTCTCAAATTTGGAGGAAAAAATGGGTAAAACCCAAAATAAGAAAAGGTTTGGGTCAAAGATTGAAGATGGTTTTTTATGGGTTTTGCCCAAATTTAAAATTTGGATTGGGTCTTAAAATGGGTCAAGATTGAAGTTGTTCTAACTTACTTATCTTTGGGAGTATCATTCAAAAAAAAAAAAAAAAACTTTTTTGCATTCTTGATAAGGAACAAAAGAAATTCTATGTTAAGTTGGGTTGAATAAATAAACGGATAGAGCACTATGGCTTCAATTTTTTGCTAGGGAAAGAAAAGAAAAGGTAACGAGCTTTGACTTCTTTATTTTGAATGATTCCTCGCTCTAATTATTATGGAATGGATATGGATTTGGACTCCTTATTACGTTATAGTATGTGTTTCAGGAAACAATAATCAATCAAGAAGCCCAATTTCACCAGCACCTCATAACGAGGCTTTCTATACATGCATACTCCTACTGAATACTTGGGAGTTGGGAATATCATTCGTTTTGGGGTGTGACGCTGTGTTTGTGTTCTTCTACCTCTTGCAAGCAAGAGGAGGGCCGGCAAGCCGCTAGATTCTCTTTATGGCGTATATCTGAGGAATTTCACGATCTTGAAGCTGGGCAAGATGGTGACGTTCGAACACAAGAATCAGTACATCAACCGTCAGTCCACAACAAGTACGAGAAAAGATCAAACTTGGGCCGTTGCGTACGTATGCTTTAGAGAATTCGAGGCTGGGAGCGAGAGTTGCAAGGTCGTACCCATGATCTAGGCCTGTCAAATCTCTAATACGAAAAAAAATGAAAACCAAAAGATGGTTTGGTTTGCATAAACCAGTCGATACGCATTAACTCCATTGATGCACATTTTAGGCTACAAGAACAGAAAAGTAAAGCTAAAATACCACCTTAACAGAGGGAAAAAAATGGCAAGGATGAGGGAAAGAGAGACTTTTACTGCAACTATGTACACAAGATGTATTTTGTTCTTGTTCAAGATACATAGATGACTTTAGGACAACGTTACATACTTAAAAAGTACTGAAAACATGCAGTGGTAAAACAAACAGAACATTTTAGGAACTCATGTTCTCTGGCAATCTATTGATCACTGCTTGCTACAGGCACCATCTCATAGACATCCTCCCTCGATATCTGCGGAAAGAAATCGCCCGCCCAATCGCTGTTGCAAGTAAATGACAACTGCAAAGAAAACAACCCCATACAAGATAACTATATCCCAAGAGGTGGAGTAAAAATCCGCGTCAGGATCTGCAAGAATGTATGCCCCATAAAATTGGAGTCGAGGAGAGCTAAGAGCCAAGTGAAGATCATACGCATGAGGTAGCAACCGAACACAAGTGGTACCCATGTAAAACAAATGAGAAAGAGCATTCTTCTTTGAAACTTGGAAAATGTTGAAGAGGATTTGAGGGAGAAGGAAACCGTCGAGCACAAAACCGCCATAACATATTAAATCCCTCCGGATATAATGTATGTGGTGAACAACAGAAGTGGAAGAATCTATTGCTTTGCTGTGATTTTGCTTCCTCGTACCTAGAAACAAAACAAAAAGCAACCCCACTGTATACAATGTTGTAGAAACAAACAATGCCTTCTTTTCAGCAACCCACAACCCTTTATAGTTTTCGTTGCCCAAACGTGCAGCAAACGCAAGTTGGAGAAGCCGGAGTTGCAACAAGAAAGCCACCACTGTAAGCGCTCTGACAACAAATTTGTTCACTTCGACCCACCCTCCACTCCCAAGCAATACGTCTTCCTGGTTCTGGTTTCCTCGAAACAAAGCTTCTAACTCTAGCACAAGAGGAATCATGTGACCTAAAATGAGTAACAGAAGCATCGCCAAGGAAATGAAAGGAAGAACTTGAGGGTTCCTTTTCGCGTATAAGATTTGTAACCCTAAAAATACACACGCGAGTGTACTGGAGATCAAAACCATCACCATCTCCAAATCCAACCGCTGAACAGATCTTTCGGCTTCTTCTCTATAGTAAGTCCTTGAAGTCATTTCCCATTGCTTGAAATAAAGAGGGTCATTTTCCTCCCTCATGCTTTCAAAGCTTCCCCTGATTTGCCCTCCTTCCTTTGCATTTACCGGCGGGAATTGGAACTTCAAAAGAATCTCACAGTCCATAGATTCACCTGTTGATAGCTTTCTACAGCCTACCATACATACCCTTCCTGTTTCCTCATCATACAACCCTTCAGCAGAAATTACCGATGTAGCTGAAGAAGTCTGATACGGCGAAATCGTGTAGGTAATATTCAATGGGCCGTGATGTATACTCTCTCCCTTAACCGCAATCATGTCATTCATTGACGTACGGGTAGAAAATGGGTTCCGCTTCAGCACGTAATTTTGATCACCGAAAAAGCTAGGCGTTGCTTTACTCCAAGACCAAGAATGATTCCCCGTAGAATCTTCAACCCACATGTTAAATGCCAAGTCGTCAGAGTTCCACTTCGGATATCTGTTGCCCTTCTTAATAACCGACTGGTTGAAAGGACACGACTTCTTTACTTTTTCGGTTACTGTGTACTCGTATCTCAAACCAGGAACCACAGCCATGCTATTGTCGCGACTTCTAAACGTGATCCTATTGAAGTATCCAGACTCGTTAACAGTTTTGTTAGTCCAAATCTGGCCCAAAACACTTGTTTTGTTCCTGATTGTCCAGAAAGCAGGGTACCACAAGCTCAACCTAATCGAACAATCACCAACCCGGGCATTGTCCAAGGAGTCGGTAGAGTTCAAAAACCGGCAAGCAACTATGCATAGCTGATTCTTCTTTTCATCCCACGATCCCTCTCCAACGAGCGCTGTATTGGGATCAAGAGCTAGGTATTGGTAACCTGATCCAAATTTGATCACATATTGCACCTTGTGTTCCTCCTCAGAACACTGAATGGCATTCAACGTCATTTCACTTGGCAACTCATCGTTATCATCCTTACCAAGAGGAGTACAATTTTTTAAAGAACTGCACTCATTCAAATACTCCAAGTTAAAGACATCGTTTTGCCTACTCGTCCTTGTGTAACATAACAATCCTGGATTTAAACCAAGTGATTGATTTTTGGGAATATTAATCCCACCGCGACAATCGCTAACAAATTTCCCAGAAATCAATGAATACTGATACTTACTCGATGAATACTGATAGTAACTCGATGAACCAAACTCCAAAAGTGAAACGGGTTCGAAATAATTCGGATCATTCAGAGAAGCCAAGCTCTCCAATTTCCCAGTTATTAAACTATTGAAGATAGTCAAATTCATAGGATAGTGAAGCTTAAGGATTGCATCAAGATTGATCAAATTACCTCTGTTCGAGTACCAAGAAGCCGAGCCTACCATACATAGCTTCTCAGAGTACTGTGACCAAAACCCATCAAACGCAAATTTCAATGTGTTTCTCCTTGTATGATTGCCATGGTAATAAAAGCCTGATGATCGGAAGATTAAGGACGCTTCGATCTTGTAAACACCGGACGTGTTGGTTTTGAAGATGTTCTGGGTTGGAAGAAACAAGAAGTTTTTTTTGGCTTCGGAGGAGATATTGGTGTCGTTAAGGATTCTGTCGCCACCGGTGTATTTAACGAGGACTGGTGTGAGATATGGGAATGCAGTGGTGGAGGGAGCAGTTGGGGTTGACTCGGGGACCATCGAAGCGCAGTGGTGGGAGTAAGAGATGGAGGTCGAAGAAGAGACTGAAGTTGCAGAGAAGAGAGTGCAAAGAGAGAGAAACATAAAGGAGAGAGAAGAAGGATTCATTGCCATGATCACAATTTTGCTCAACAACAAGGAGGAGGAGGAAAGAAATATGAGTGCTTGCTCGCGGCGCCGGGGGGGGGGGGGGGGGTTGACTTAGGTCATATACGAATATAAATGTGAGAGGAAAGAAATATGAGTGCTTGCTCGTGGCGCCGGGGGGGGGGGGGGGGGGGGGGGGGGGTTGACTTAGGTCATATACGAATATAAATGTGAGAAAAATTACAATACACACTCCTTATTTGGATGTGTATCATATACACCCCTAAAATGTTATGAATTATAGGAAAAATGTTACAAATCGTATTGCTAAAAAGTTACGAATTGTATAAAGATTACAAGATACACCAAAATATTATGAATCATAATGAAAATGTTAAGAATCATACTGCTGAAAAATTATGAATTCTAGAACAAAAGTTACGAAACACGCTAAAATATTATGAATGAACTATAAAATAGGTGCATACGTTACACCCTTTTAAGAGGTGTGTATTGTAAACTTTCCCAAATGTGGACATCATGATGTACATATATCAACTTGTATACGAGAAAAACTTGTTTATGGTGGACCCGTGAATATAATTTAAGAATGGACGGTTGAGATTGCGCGGAGTCATGAAGTACTCGCCGTGAAGTTTCTCTCAAGTACTCCGTATTATATACTCCAGCTATCTAGACTTTCTAAAAGATCCCTCACGAAAGCTGGATCTACAATTCGTAAAGAAATTCAAGGAGGCAACCGTAAATATGGAATTAATGGAGGATAAATTTGTTTTGTTAGTTGCATATGGTGCTCTTTTCTCTTATCAAGTTTCTTTACTTATCCTTCATCAAGACATATAGCCGCAAGGAAACCAAAACGTACGCTCTTGGATGATCCAAGGTTCACCAACCATACGATATCGTCTCAAAAGTGTCTAACAAAAATCACGTAACGTGAATAATACGGAACTCTTGTAAAAATTGTGGATGAGTTATAGATGCTATGTACGTTGTAGCTTATGACTTTTTCGGTTGAGAAAGTTGGGCAAGGTAGCTTTGAGCAAAACTTATTATTATTATTTTTTTGGCTATTTGTTAATTCTAATCTACTATATCCTAAGAAACTTGGGGAGGGAGAAAGAAATATGAGTGCTTGCTTAATGGTGGGGTGGGGGGGGTGGGGTGGTGGACTTGGACTTGGTTACGATACGAATATAAATGTGGGAAAGACTACAATACACACCCCTTATTTGGATGTGTATCATATGCACCGTCAAAATGTTATGAATTATAGGAAAAATGTTACAAATTGTGTTGCTAAAAAGTTACAAATCGTATAAAGATTACGAGATACACCAAAATATTATGAATCATAATGAAAATGTTAAGAATCATACTGCTGAAAAGCTATGAATTCTAGAACAAAAGTGTGAGACCCGATCACATTTAATTATAAAGCCCCAGCCTAATGGAGCTCCATTGAATTTAAGAGGATAAATATTTTTGCATAAGAACATTAAATTAAAGAGGGATTGTAATACCCGTAATATGATTATTGGTGCACAAAGTGGACGTCTCGTGTACACGCACATGTGTGTGTGTATTACATGGATATTATTACTATTACACATGAAAGATGGATCAAAGATCAATTCCTTTTGATAAAAGAAAAGGACAAAAATAGAGAACGGTCCATTAGTTATTGTGGGGCAGTGGGGCAATGAATTGGATGGATATATATGACTATTGCATGAAAAGGCTAAGGTGGCTGAGAAGTGTGTGTGGGTGCACGTGGGGTGCTGAGGTGGCTAATAAGTGTGTGTGTACATGTGAGGTGCTAGGAGAATTGTGCATGGCCTATATATGAGAAACAAGACAAACTTTGAGAGGGGGAGGGGGGGAACGCTCCTGTTTGTGGAGGAGAGGCAGAGAGTGGGGAATCTAGCAGAGAGAAGGGTATGTGGAAGGCATATCGAGAGATTATGTAGTTTCTTAAGGAAGTGGGTGATGGCGTTCCGTTAGTTATTTGTTGTTTATCGAGTTGGCCGGTGGCGTGAAACAATCAATTTTATTATGTTTTGGGTTGTGGTGCTTGACGATGCGGGTCGTTATAAAAAGTTACGAAACACGCTAAAATATTATGAATGAACCATAAAATAGGTGCATATGGTACACCCTTTTAAGAGGTGTGTATTGTAGACTTTCCCAAATGTGGGCATCATGATGTACATATATCAACTTGTATAAGAGAGAAACTTGTTTATGGTGGACCCGTGAATATAATTTAAGAATGGACGATTGAGATTGCGCGGAGTCATGAAGAACTTATTCACGGCAGAGCTGTGAAGTTTCTCTCAAGTACCCCGTATTATATACTCCGGCTATCTAGACTTTCTAAAAGATCCCTAACGAAAGCTGGATCAACAATTCATAAAGAAATTCAAGGAGGCCGGCAACCGTAAATATGGAATTAATGGAGGATAAATTTGTTTTGTTAGTTGCATATGGTGCACTTTTCTCTTATCAAGTTTCTTTACTTATCCTTCATCGAGACATATAGCCGAAAGGAAACCAAAACGTATGCTTTTGGATGATCCAAGGTTCACCAACCATACGATATCGTCTCAAGAGTGTCTAAAAAAAATCACATAACGTGAATAATACAGAACTCTTGTAAAAATTGTGGACGAGTTATAGATGCTATGTACATTGTAGCTTATGACTTTTTCGGTTGAGAAAGCTGGGCAAGGTAGCTTTGAGCAAAACTTTTGTTTTTTTTGGCTGTTAGTTAATCCTAATCTACTATATCCGAGGAGACTTGGGGAGAGAGATGGGTGCTTAAGGGAATCGAATCCTGCCCATGTGTAAAACTTCTGTTTGGGCAAAAATAACAGAAGAAACTGACTAAGAAATTCCATTTTGAATCTTTGATGATATTACTTCTAGTGAGTTTTATTTGCAATAAGCACTCACGAGTCACGAGTCTAGAAAAGGTTTAATGTCCTAGAGGGACTCGGGGAAGTGCTAGTCTTTCCAACGCCATTTTGGGGCTATTTTGAACACATCCTTTTAGTCTCAATAATTGCTAATTAACAGTAATGGAGGTAGGATATAATCGCTTGTGCACCGAAGGGCTAGCACCTCCCCCGAGTCCATCATGGAGAGGTACGATATAATGGCGTCAACGAAGACTTGGAAATTTCCCACTAGACTTGGAATTTTGCCACTAGACTTGGAATTTTCCCTCTAGACTGCACAGTCTCAAGGTCTACTGTCATAGGATGTAATGGCGCCAACGAAGAAACGGCCAAGAAAGTAAATGAAAATAAGCCAAAGAAAATGATTGGAATTCAGTTGTTTCAATCAAGTTGCCTTCATCAAATTTTCCACTAAGACTTGAAATAGCACGCATCTAACACGAAGAAAAGGACGCGTACCGTTCTCCCAAAAAATTGCCTTCATCAAGTTCGATAATATTTGTAGGCATGAAAACAGAGGATATATACTCGACTATTTCATTTTACGAATTGCATACACAAGTAGAGAGAAACAAATGAGAGATTGCGATTAAATGAAATAGCACGCATCTAACACGAAGAAAATAACGCGTATTGTTCTCCCAAAAAATTGCCTTCATCAAGATTGATATTATTTTCGTAGCCATGGAAACAGAGGATATTCGACTATTTCATTTTACGAATTGCGTACACAAGCAGAAAGAAACAAATGAGAGATTGCGATTAATATTCTACAAGGTAAAAATGGAGTAATATCTTAACATAGTAGAACTTTATATTCGTCTGTGTTAATTAAGTGGGAGAAATAATTTTTTGCGCCGTGCACGTCACAAAGAAGACAAATTTTAGGAGGTATAAAAATGGTTTATCTTAATTTATTAACGGGCACATGCAAACTTAAACTTAACGGGAAAAGGCAACACAAGAGTTGGCCTTCGGTTTGTAGGAGCTTATCCTAACAGGTTTTATGTTCAGAATATCTTAAGTGCTATGAATTTTGAAAGTTAATTTTTTTTCGCCGGCAGTGGAAACTAATAGAGCCCGCAACATAGAATATTCATTCCAAAAATTAACTTAATCGAACATCGATATGTGTATCAAAATTTGAATTTTGATTCATTAAATAGATGGTTATGGATAATGACAGGATCAGACTGTCCATTTTGTAAATTATAATTCAACTTTTGTTATGTCTATCAATATCAATATCTGATCAAACTGAATTTTTGCCCTCATAGTTTCCTTTGATTTCCTTTCTACAACCAAACTAAAAAACATAATCTATCACACCCCAAAATGGGAAGTAACCGGCCGTGAACCATAAAGCTAACCCATGGAACACGCAGCCTGAATAAATCAAAATAACTAAAAATCAAATGATCGCTTTTTCATTATTAATCAAATCCAAAGCCAAATGTGTCTCAATCATAAACATGGGGTACATTTATCCCATGAACCAAGCAATATCCGGTGATACAATAATAATAAAATGAATTTATTATCTGACAATTGTTTCGAATGCGGAAGCGATTTTTAAAATAAAACTAGAATGAGACACCCTAAGGAGGTTAACAAATGAAATCCCCGAGATCCCGCCAGAGTCCTTACCTAACTCCCCAACTTGCTTGAAAAAGAAGTTGGAATAAATCCGTCAGCTGACAAGCTCAGTGAATAGCAAGTATGTATATTAAATAAAGTTGAAAACGGAGATTAAAATAATTTACTATTAAATCATAATTTGGCATACGAGGTGTCCAGCAGAATAATAAATTAATCAATGAAGCATTTAACCAATAAGTATTCTTAATGGTGATCACAACATTAACTCCATCAACAATGGAAAACCACAATCAAACAGTACCATGGCCAAAATAAATCTCATCAAAATTGGATCCAATATCGAACTTAGAGTCACCAGGGTTGGCAGCCCATGATACTTTTCTCTAAGACGATCCGGCGAAAGAAAACCATTGAGCATTAGGGTCACTGGCCTAACACGGTCTTTTTCTCAATGGGCAGGGTCACCAACACGAGAAGGAATAATTTCCCTCGACTTTCGAAATAAATGTTCCCATTAATATCCACCAAGTTCTCACCAAAAAGAATATTAACAATTGATCTCAGAATTCATCGCATGCCAATTTATAGAACAACTTATAAACAGTTTTGAGTCTCCAAATAACATTATAAATTTCTGAAGGAAATACTTTTAAGGGACACAGGGAACTTTCGAAAATACGTAACATACTTAACTACTCACCTGAATCCAAAAGTAATGCAACTCGAATACGTAAAAAGATGCTAACTTGAACAAAAAGAATTGTATACAGTCACCAACAATTCCAAATATAATTCTACCTAGACTAATTTAAGACTACCCTAAAAGTAATTAACTAATCTTAAAACTAAAACAACTCAACTTTCCAGTCAACTACAAAACCTAAACACCAATCTCCAATACTTCCAAACAATCTGACCCACGTACATAAACCACTTCCAATGTGCCAAAACCTCCGGTTCTTATTCAAGACATTCAAGACATATAACCCAAACTAGAATATTATTTACTAGATTCCAATTACACTAGAAACCAAATTTGCACATCTCACCACAACACATATCCTCCTGTCTCGTGCTCTCTTCTCTCTTTGTCAACCACTCACACCAAAGTCACCATTCACATCGCACAACCCGCACAAAGCCATGCTGAGTACTCTCTCTAGTAAAACTTGTAAAAAACCCAAAACCATACTCTCCATAACTCCACTGTCTTATGCCTTTCAATCAAAGACAAACTTTACTCCACGTCCAAGTAAAATAGAAGAATGAAAAGAGAAGCGGAATAAAGGGAACAAAACTCACTTACCCGATTGATCACCACCCAGTTGAAATCTTGACTGCAGCCTCTCTCTCTCTCTCTCTCTCTCTCTCTCTCTCTCTCTCTCTCTCTCTCTCTCTCTCAACGTTCTCTCAACTTTTGACTGCTGCTCTTCCCAAATAAAACCCTACACGGTGAAAATATCTCCTAAAACTAGTACTCCGTAACTTGTAAAACTATCCACTACTCACGTTGCACCCTATACAATTTATAAAATTATTAACCGGTACCACTATTTCACGTAAAATCCATCTCATACCCAAATATTATAATCGTGCCAACAATACCCATATAGTGCCTGCAAAATAATTAATTATGACCCAACCACAACTCCAATAAATAAACAGCCAATATAATTAATTAAATAAATAAAATTGCTAGGCCGTAACATAATCCACTTTCTTCACATTTTCCTTCTCTTTTCTTTGAGCAAGAATAAATGACACTCAATTTGAAAATGCCGGTTTCCTTTCATGTACATTTTCATATTCCGAGTTAAGTTGGGTTGAATGAATTCTTGAAACGGAACAAAAGAAATTCCATGTTAAGTTGGGTTGAATGAATAAATGGATGGAAACCTATGGCTTCGATTTTTTGCTAGGGAAAAAAAAGAAAAAGAAACGAGTTTTCACTACAAGAAAAATGAAAATTAGTGACGAAAAAGTGGCGACGAAATTTAATTTTGTCACTAAATGAGTATATTTGGCGACGAAAAAATAAATTCGTCACTATTTTGATAACTTTCGTGACGAAATAATTTCGTCACCAATTATGCTTGTTTAGCGACGAAAAAAATATTTTCGTCACAAAAGGTACCCATTTGGCAATAAAATACATTTTTCGTCGCCGAAAGCTTAAAAAAGGTGACAAAATTATTTTTTGTCGCCAAAAATAATCATTTGGTGACAAAAAATATATTTCGTCGCCAAATGTGAGCAATTTAGTAACGAAATATTTTTTTCGTCACCAAATGCTTAACTTTGGTGATGAAAAATAATTTCGTCACCATTTTAACGCTTTCAGCGACAAAAAATATATTTCGTTGTCAAATGGGTATCTTTCGTGACGAAATTTATGAATTGCGCTTTGTCACTAAATGTATTTCGGATATAACTCTTTACTAAAATCTCCGATTGAGATAATTCAAATTGGGTTTGAACAATAACTCAATTGCCTGCAACTTTCATGTTTATCAAAATTGCTAATTTTAATGTTTAAAGGTCCAAAATTACATTCGAAATATATTTTCATGTTAAACATATGTGTTATATATTAGATATTTCAAATATTTACTGAAAAGTGTGTGTAGTGCAGTTGGTTGGAGCTTGCGCGAAAAACTCAAGGGACTCGGGTTCGAAACCCAGCAGGAGCAAGAAAGATGGATTTCTTTTCCCATATGAAAACATCTTTCGCAACGAAAAATTTCGTCACCGATTTCTTATATTAGTGACAAAAAATTTCGTCACCAATGTGACCCATCGGTGACGAATTTTTTCGTCTTCGAAAAGCACAATAAGTGAGGAAAAAAATTTCGTCACCAATTATTCAATTTTTGGTGACGAAATATTTCGTCATCAAAAGGCACTATAGATGACGAAAAATAGATTTCGTCACCAGGTAGGAATCCTCGACAACCTTTAGTCGACAAATTTTTTTACGTCACCTATATTATTTGTGACGAAAAACATGCAATTTGTGACGATTTTCATTCGTCACCCAATTGAATTTTTCTTGTAGTGTTTACTTCTTATTTTGAATGATTCCTCTCTCTAATTATTATCATAGGTTACAAATAGATTAGTGTCTATTGTGGGAAAGGCTTTTCCCATGCATGGATTATCAATTTTTTAATGAATCCTAACTGTTGTGACTCTTCGTTATGGACCGGAGATGGATTCAGTTATATTTGTTTCCGGAAACAAAAATCAATCAAGAAGCCCTAATTCGCGATCTCTGACACACACCTACGCTCTCTCTTTCTATACTCCTACTGAATACTTGGGAGTTGGGAATATCATTGGTTTTGGGGTGTGCCACTGTGTTTGTGTTCTTCTACCTTTTAGCCAATTGCTCTTTATGGTGTAAACCCAAGGGATTTCAGGATCTGAAGCCGGGCAAGATGGCGGCAATAGGAGTATATATCAACTGCCCACTCACAACGAGTGAGAAAAGACGGTGGTGATGTTCCATTGCGATGTAAAACGTTTTTATTTAGAACAGATCAGTTATCACCTTCTAGAAAGAGTCCTGGTTATGAGGGTTACCTTGATACTATAGGGCAAGTCAAGTGGGAAGACCATTTCAGGTTTGGCCTAACTTTTTCTACTGACTTTTGCTCATTGAGTTCTTGAACTTCTAATTCAGTTTTGGAGTTGGGTCGAATTTTTACAATAATGGTTAGAAAAATTACAAGTATAGACAAAATTTGAAGAAAACAGTTAAGGTGCGCAAAAGGAGTCATAGTGGCATTACCCGTTATCTTTTGACTTACATGATTGACATTTCAAGACTGCTTATATATGTGTATTTATCTGTTAGGTTTCAAAAGGAGTCATGGTGGCATTACCTTTGTGATTTTTTAGATCGTTCTTTCAATAGATCAAATCTCTAATACGAAAAAATGAAAACAAAAAGATGGTTTGGTTTGCATGAACCTGTCGATACATGTCAACTCCATTGATGCAAATTTAATTTGGGCTAAAAGAACAAAAAAGTAGAGCTAAAATAACACCACGTTTACAGGGGAGAAAAAATGGCAAGGATGAGAGAAAGAGAGACTAGCTTACTGCAACTATATACACAAGATGTATTTTGTTCTTGTTCAAGATACATAGATGACTTAGTACAATGTTACATATTTAAAAGTACTGAAAACATGCAGTAGTAAAACAAACAGAACATTTTAGGAACTCATGTTCTCTGGCAATCTACTGATCACTCCTTGCTACAGGCACCATCTCATAGACATCCTCCCTCAATATCCGCGGAAAGACATCGCCTCGCTGTTGCAAGTAAATGACAACCGCAAATAGAACAACCCCATACGAGATAACTATATCCCGAGCGGTGGAGTGAAAATCTGAGCTAGGATATGCAAAAATGTTGGCCCCATGGAGTCGAGGATAGCTATGAGTCAAGTAAAGATCATACGCATGAGGTAGCAACCGAACACAAGTGGTACCGATGTAAAACAAATGAGAAAGAGCACTCTTCGTTGAAACTTGGAAAATGTTGAAGAGGATTTGAGGGAGAAGGAAACCGTCGAGCACCAAACCGTCATAAAATATTAAATCCCTCCGGATATAACGTATGTGGTGAACAACAGAAGTGGAAGAATCTATTGCTTTGCTGTGATTTTGCTTCCTCGTACCTAGAAAGAAAACAAAAAGCAACCCCACTGTATACAATGTTGTAGAAACAAACAATGCCTTCTTTTCAGCAACCCACAACGCTTTATAGTTTTCGTTGCCCGAACGTGCAGAAAACGCAAGTTGGAGAAGCCGGAGTTGCAAAAAGAAAGCCACCACTGCAAGCGCTCTGACAACAAAATTGTTCACTTCGTCCCACCCTCCACTCCCAAGCAATACGTGCTTCGGGTTCTGGATTCCTTGAAACAAAGCTTCTAACTCTAGCACAAGAGGAATCATGTGACCAAAAATGAGGAACAGAAGCATCGCCAAGGAAACGAAAGGAAGAACTTGAGGGTTCCTTTTCGCGTATAAGATTTGTAACCCTAAAAATACACACGCGAGCGTACTGGAGATCAAAACCATCACCATCTCCAAATCCAACCGCCGAACAGATCTTTCAGCTTCTTCTCTATAGTAAGTCCTTGAAGTCATTTCCCGTTGCTTGAAATAAAGAGGGTCAGTTTCCTCCCTCATGCTTTCAAAGCTTCCCCTGATTTGCCCTCCTTCCTTTGCATTTACCGGCGGGAATTGGAACTTCAAAAGAATCTCACAGTCCATAGATTCACCTGTTGATAGCTTTCTACAGCCTACCATACATACCCTTCCTGTTTCCTCATCATACAACCCTTCAGCAGAAATGTCAAGTGTATTATTGAAAATTACCGATGTAGCTGAAGAAGTCTGATACGGCGAAATCGTGTAGGTAATATTCAATCGGCCGTGATGTATACTCTCTCCCTCAACCGCAATCATGTCATTCATTGACGTACGGGTAGAAAATGGGTTCAGCTTCAGCACGTAATTTTGATCACCGAAAAAGCTAGGCGTTGCTTTACTCCAAGACCAAGAATGATTCCCCGTAGAATCTTCAACCAACATGTTAAATGTCAAGTCGTCAGAGTTCCACTTCGGATATCTGTTGCCCTTTTTAATAACCGGCTTGTTGAAAGGACACAACTTCCTTACTTTTTCGGTTACCGTGTACTCGTATCTCAAACCAGGAACCACAGCCATGCTATTGTCGCGACTTCTAAACGTGATCCTATTGAAGTATCCAGACTCGTTAACAGTTTTGTTAGTCCAAATCTGGCCCAAAACACTTGTTCTGTTCCTGATTGTCCAGAAAGCAGGGTACCGCAAGCTCAACCTAATCGAACAATCACCAACCCGGGCATTGTCCAACGAGTCAGTAGAGTTCAAAAACCGGCAAGCAACTATGCATAGCTGATTCTTCTTTTCATCCCACGATCCCTCTCCAACGAGTGCTGTATTGGGATCAAGAGCTAGGTTTTGGTAACCTGATCCAAATTTGATCACATATTGCACCTTGTGTTCCTCCTCAGAACACTGAATGGCATTCAACGTCATTTGACTTGGCAACTCATCGTTATCATCCTTACCAAGAGGAGTACAATTTTTTAAAGAACTGCACTCATTCAAATACTCCAAGTTAAAAACCTCGTTTTGCCCACTGTTCATTGTGTAACATAACAATCCTGGATTTAAACCAAGTGATTGATTTTTCGGAATATCAATCCCACCGTGACAATCGCTATCAAATTTCCCAGAAATCAATGAATACTGATAGTTACTCGATGAATACTGATAGTAACTCGATGAACCAAACTCCAAAAGTGAAACGGGTTCGAAATAATTTGGATCATTCAGAGAAGCCAAGCTCTCCAATTTCCCAGTTATTAAACTATTGAAGATAGTCAAATTCATAGGATAGTGAAGCTTAAGGACTGCATCAAGATTGATCAAATTACCTCTGTTCGAGTACCAAGAAGCCGAGCCTACCATACATAGCTTCTCAGAGTACTGTGACCAAAACCCATCAAACGCAAATTTCAATGAGTTTCTCCTTGTATGATTGCCATGGTAATAAAAGCCCGATGATCGGAAGATTAAGGACGCTTCGATCTTGTAAACACCGGACGTGTTTGTTTTGAAGATGTTCTGGGTTGGAAGAAACAAGAAGTATTTTTCGGCTTCAGAGGAGACGTTAGTGTTGTTAAGGATTCTGTCGCCGCCGGTGTATTTAACGAGGACTGGTGTGAGATATGGGAATGCAGTGGTGGAGGGAGCAGTTGGGGTTGACTCGGGGACCATCGAAGCGCAGTGGTGGGAGTAAGAGATGGAGGTTGAAGAACAGACTGAAGTTGCAGAGAAGAGAGTGCAAAGAGAGAGAAACATAAAGGAGAGAGAAGAAGGATTCATTGCCATGATTACAATTTTGCTCAACAAGAAGGAGGAGGAGGAAAGAAATATGAGTGCTTGCTTGGGGTTGGGGTAGACTTGGACTTGGTTACGATACGAATGTAAATGTAGGCATCATGATGTACATATATCAACTTGTATATGAGAAATTTTTTTTTACGGTGGACCCATGAATATAATTTACGAATGGACGGCTGAGATTGTGTGAAGACATGAAGAATTTATTTACGGCGGAGCGGTGAAATTTCTCTCAAGTACTCCGTATTATATAGCTATCTAGACTTTCTAAAAGATCACTCACCAAAAGCTGGATCAACAATTCATAAAGAAATTCAAGGAGGCCGGCAACTGTAAATATGGAATTAATGGAGGATAAATTTGTTTTGTTAGTTGCATATGGTGCTCTTTTCTCTTATCAAGTTTCTTTACTTATCTTTCATCGAGATACTAGTGTATGCCCATGCCTGAAGGCACGGCTCACGTTTTGGTCATACGCTTGGTGATAGGGAGAGAGCGAAGGAAAGGGATGTGTTGGTGCTGTAATGATTTGATCACATTGTTACCTAGGGAAAGAGATGTGTTGGTCCTATAGTGATTTGATCAAATAATACTATTCAAACGAAAGAGAAACAAAGTCGACAACAAATAAACTCCCAATTAGAATACTTTTTAAGATATATGTTATCCTAGTAAAGCTTTTAAAAAGTGTTGAATTCACTTTGCCGTGTCCCCAACATTTCCCTTGGTAATGATACCTCATATGGCGTGTCCAAACCTGTCTCCACATGTTTCCATTTTGTTGCATGTCCTCGCAGTGTTGGACTACAAAATCTATCCAAAAATTAAGAGAGCTACACAAAAGTGGGCATAAAGAATTAATTCACTTCCTACTATTTTCACTCTATCAAACATGTATTTTAACAACAACAAAAAAAGTGAGCATCTTTGAGAGACAAATAACGAAAGTTATAGATAAAAAAAAATTCCATCCTAAACAGCAAAATCGATTTTTTTTTTCTAAACAGCAAAAAATTTCCCCAGACATTTCTCCACGTGCTATTTCCGTTGTGTCGCATGTCCTCGCAATGTCGGACCACAAAGTCTATCCAAAAATTAAGAGAGCTATATAAAAATGGGCATAAAGAATTAATTCACTATCCACTATTTTCACTCTGTCAAACATGCATTTTAACAAACACAAAGTGAGCCTCTTTGAAATACAAAATCCATTTTCTTTGTCTAAACGGCAAAAAAAAATTCTCATCCTAAACAACAATATTTTTTTTCCGATAAGACTCCCATCAAAAAAATTCCCATCCTAAACAGCAATTTAGGCCACATTAATTTTTCCGTAGGAAGACCCTAAGGAATCAATTTCGTAGACGGCTGATTGGTGGAGGAGCTTTGTGAACGTTTTTTTTTTTTTTGGAACGCCAAGGAGTGGGTTTTGGAGAGAGAGAGAGAGAGAGAGAGAGAGAGAGTAACTATGGAGGAAGAGAGGAGACACGATGGAGAAGAGGAAAACTGCTGGATAGACATTCGTGGGAAATAGGTTAAAATAAATGATTTAATCCAACAATCGTAACCTATTGAAATTGTGATCCAACGGTTGGAGGAATGCTCATATTTATACGGGTAGACAAAAGACCGCTTTGTTTTATAATGAACCAAAATCTAAATAGTGAATACTCGTGCATGAAGGCACAACTTGAACAATCAGCACACATAAATAAATACTTAACTCACGTGCCATATAGGGCTTGAAAAATTAGCACACATAAAAAAATACCGAACTCGCGTGCAATATATTAACCCCTATTCAAAAAATTCAACTATGCAAAAAATAATAACCCGAGCATATCCATAGAATGACAGAAATACCCGAAAAGAATGAAAGAATCATAAAAATAGTCCAACTAATCTTGCACATATTTATGACAACCCAAAAAGAATGAAAGAATAATAGAAGTACCAAAAAAAACGCTAAATAAACTGAACGATGAGGAAGATTGAGACTTCCTAAATAAACTGACGCTCATATTAATTGCACCACACAACATAACACTAAGGTTGCCACAATTCATAAGTGTTTTCACCAATTACACAGTACTTCATGTTAAAATATTTTTTGAGCATAGAATTACATAGTGAGATATTAGAATAGAGTTTCATTGTTTTATCACCTAAAGGCATTTATCCATACAATCTGCCATCACTTTAACTACTACTGTAACTATCAAGAATTACGACCCAACAATCCCATCATGTCTATTTATGGTCTTCAAAATCAATCACACCTGAAAAACCAAACCAAACCAAAATCAAAACTCTTCTGGAACTAATGGGATTGCATGAACAAAGATTGAAGTTGGATGGTAAACGATTTAATAGCAAGACCCTAGCTAAGAAGCATCACCACAAATCTCATTAATGGAAAATGGATGTATGCACTATGCATGTCCTTAGTATTTTTCAAAAATAGCACTATGCTAACTAACTTAGATTACCTAGCCAGTCCCTGAACTAAGGGTTGTCATTGAAAAGTGATAGGCGTTACTCATCTATACACAGTCAAATATCCAGATGTAGTTAATCTAAGCAGAACACTAAACATAGTACGTTGAAGTATCATGACAGTTAACATCAATAAGCCTCAGATAAAATTAAAAGCCATAGGATAATTCTCTTGACATAGTAGGAGTTGCACTTAAAAATAGACACCTTGATTGAATAAATTGCGGCTCATAATCAATGCCTACTTAACATATTAGGATTACAAAGTTACCAGTCAATAAGAAGGTTGTCGGTTGTTGCTAATGATAAGGTGAGGATTATCGCGGCCCTTAAACTTTTGGATAGGGAGAGCTTTGTTCCCGTTAAATCGATAAGATGTTGTGCTAGAGCTCTTGGAGAGAGCTTTGTTCATGGGTGAGGATGATTTCAAAGACGGCTTGTGTTGTAGGACATAAGCCTACTCCATAGATCAAGAAAAAAGAATAAGATTATTCTACAATCATACTTGTATTACACATAAAAAAAAAAAAATTGTAGCAGGATATTACAGTGGGTTATAATAGAGGGGCAAAAAAGGGCCCAAGGCATATGAATCAACCATGTTAACAAAAAAAAATGTTATAACCCATAACAAATAAGATTTTTATGAACTCCCTGCTATTTATACTCCAGAGTATTGGAAACTATTTTCAATTGCATCAAATTACCACAATAGGTTTTTGATGATACCAAAGATTCCACCAACATAGTTCAACTGAGGTATTGACAAATGAAAAAAATGGGCACTCAAAAAAACTTATACAGCCTGGAGTTGAGGTAAGATAGCCAAAAAAAGTCAATACAGAGTCAGGTCAATAAGTACGTGTGGCTAGAGTTGAGGTACGTATTAAAGCAAGACTTAAACAGCCACCCATTAAAATAAAATGCGTGTAGAGAGCAATCCAATGTAACACACAAATGCTTAAAAACAAATTAGTTAACATAAAAAGGAGAAAACGAATTAAATGATATTGATTACAGTAAGAATCAAATTTAAGCTGAAACATTATTTCCTGTAGCTGCGTTAGTATCCCTTCAGATTGAATTTTGGTCCTCGGTTTGTGTGGAAGTTTGAGCCTGCAATCTTTTGAAAAGAGAAAAATATAGAGTAGGACTATTCAATAATGAAAATGCACATGTCTATTGTATTCAAAATAGCATTAACCCCTAAGCTCCAACCGTCAATGTCAAATTCTGTGCTCTAAAAAAAAAAAAAAACCTCATCAAGTCTTTACATCACTGCCCACCTCCTTGACTTGAATGCCCTGTAATACATATACCAATTGTAATAAGAAACGTAAAGAAGATATTCAATCCAACCCCAGCACTAAAATTTAGTTCTCCGAACCATACCAATCCAACCCCAGCACTAAAAAATCACAAATGGTACAACTTACAATTGATTTTGGACTACCAAAACTGACTGAATATATGGATAATCAATTTTTAGAAATAAAAGATACTTATCATTAAAACGGGAGAAGCATATAAACATCATGAAAACAAATACATATACAACCAAACAGTCAAAGTACTCATGTAAGCTACCAATATTCATTGAAGCATCACGATCTTGCTCTGGTAAACATAGTCTGACGACAACCATGTTTAAATGCAAAAAGAGCATATTCCAAATTCCGGAAGGCATGTTACATTTGTTTAGCTTAACCATAATTTTCTCATAAATGCAATAAATTAGGGAAAAAAATACCTCTTCTTGGCTCACATAGTAAATTGAGCATCCAAGAGGGCAACATGATGATTCTCAACAGCCCCAATTTCTTAGCAAAAAAGACTCACTCAAACCTCACGTACACCTCAACTGCAATCAAATGCATCAAGAATACAATAAAAAGCCAAACTAATTTAAAGAATCGTAGGAAAAAAAAGACATTACAAAGAATCATGAAATAAATAAGGATTTCAAACAAAATCAGATACTGTAAAAAGAAAATATGGACATGAATGCACAAAAACTATTGAGAACTCCAGCCACTTTTGTTACCATATTAGCGCTGATAAATCAAACAGAAACCCATCAAACTATATGAAAATAAACAGAGAAATCACCCGAGTATGTATTACCAATCAAGGGGCATCTAGGGCTAGGGATATCCATATTCAAACCATTGGATGTTCGATCTGAGTGAGAGAGAGAGAGAGAGATTGCAATGAATACCTTCTGAGGCAGCCCTGAGGATCTCCTCAATCTTCTCGCACTTCCTGGCGACCTTCCCCGGCTCGATCCATATCACCCTGCACTGCGATTTGACGATCTTTCTCGTAGAGCAACGGGTCTTTGTGGAGAGAGAGAGTGAGAGAGACAGGTTCTGTGAAATCTGAGAGAGAGCAAGGGGGAACGGGATGAATGTGGTTGTTTTGAGAGAATTTCATTTGAGATTCTGCTAGGGCTTCCAACAAAATGCCATATATGATAACCCTCGAATGAATCAAGTATTTACAAAAAAGTCATTGTAGAATGAATGGTGGAGATTTATGTAGGCATGAGGATAAATCTAAAGCGTTGGTTATCTTTTGGATTCAAACACAGGTCTGTTTTATTATATAGACTAGCGAATGCCCGTACCTGAAGGCACGGCTCGAACATTCAGCACAAGCAAATTAAAACTGAACAGCAAATTTAACCAACTAAGACGCATAGAACAAACTCAAACACATAAATCTTGATCAAATAAAAAAATACCATCCAAAACACCAATGAAAATAAAAAATGATACACATTAATGAAAATGCGTGCCTCGAGGAGACATCTAAAAATAGAACATGAAACATGTCAAGACTAAAATCTTCAAGCATATTGATTCTTTCATTCATGTAAAAAGAGCATAATGCATGTAATACCAAAATTAGGATAGTAAAAAAGAAAAAGAAAAGGGCAAGAAAGAAAATAGTTTGTCATATCACCTAAATTGCACATTTTGTATCAAAGAAGTTTTAATTGTTTTGGTCCTAGACATTATACTCCCGTAGCCTCCTTGTTCGTGCTTTGCCTAATTCAAAGAAACAAAAACATTATCTTAGAATAACCAGTTAGACCAATGTCAACACATTGAATTTGCTTCTTTGTACATTAGTTGCTCTGTTCAATGTCCTCTCCCGTTTTTCACCTTGGCATGGCATTTTCAACAATAGGGATGTGGATTTGTAGGAGTGCCCATTACTTACCATTAGTACAAACCCCAATCGTCAAAAAATGCTTAACCTGCATGATATAAAAAAAAAAGAATATTATAATCAAATCTTAACTCTTAACTGTGATCATGTCAATGTGTTATGATCCTGCATTGGGTGAATGAACAAAAATTATTTATCTAAAGCAAACAAAATGTGAAGATTATGAATATTGTGGTGTACTGGAGGGAACAAAAATATATATTAGATCGTACCATGAATTGAAACTTTGAGTAGCTAAGTTCTATTTTGGTAGAGAGTACTGAGAAAAAAGAATTTAAAATTGATAGATACATGATAGGAAAGTATATGAAAACAATAGGAGATAAGAATTATAAATTTACAATGAAACCTCATTTTAGAGGCAGCCCAAATTTCGGAGAAGGTTGACAGATTGGATCTAGAAAATCAATAAACTATTTCCTTCTTAAAATTTGATATATTAGGTAAGGTCATGTTACATGGGGTATTTACTTCTACCATAAATATAAGAATTCAGTTACGTTCAAATGAACATGATCTTTGTGGACATGGTTTTTGTATTCTTTTCCATGTTGGAAAAATTTATCCCTCAAATTAAGGGTTTGTTACCCTTGATTTCGGGAAATTAGAGGTGTGATAGATATTTGTACAATCATTTCCAAATATGTTGCTGGCTATACTTCCCGTAGATCTCAGCCGTTTAAAAATGTATACCAATCTAATAACGGTCGAAAATATACAGATTCAAAAACTATGAAAAACTATGGAAAATTAAGTGAAGAGGACAACTATGGAAAATTTAAATGCACAGACATAATTGGGTTGCTATTCCGTTTTAGTTTAATATAACCATGCACGGGTATAATGGTTTGTAGATCAGTTGAATAACAATTAAATTATAAATAAATCATTGAGAAGCAAACAGCTAAACAAACAAAAAAAAGAGTGCATTCATATGGAATAAAACCTTCTGTTTTGCGTAGAATACGTCATTGATTGCCACCGTTCGAATCACCCGATACTCCTCCCCAACCAAATCCAGGCCCTTTAAAGATCTAACATTAAACATCCTGATGTTAGAGAACCAAAAAGTGCAAAAATCATTGAAATAATTTATACTATTTACAATGAACCGCCAGAACAGAGTTAAGTGACACTGACACCAAAAAATGAGTCCTCACCTCACAATCTCCTACCTCTTCAAACTTTGTCGAACACCTTTCCGTCTTGTCTTTTCCCCTTCGTCTACAACCATCATCAACTGGCTGCCACACAAAATAGGTTTTCAAATTAGTTTCCAATTGCCAAAAGCATATAAAAATATGGGATTCAAGAAAGTACCGTTGCTTCACGCCAATAGGAGCAGAAAATAGGTCCCGGTGGGGTTGCGGCCCAGGGGAAGGAAGAAAGCCTCGGGACGGGATGACGCCGGACTCGGCGATTAAAACCTGGTTCCAATCGGCGATTAAACCCGGTTGTTGGACTCCAAACCTATGGCGATCAAAGTTGAGGACGCCCGATAGGCGGAGTGGTAAGGATGGCTGATTGTGAAACCGACGTTGATGGGATCTATGGAGCTTCCACCGTACAAATTCCATCAAATTATACAAGAATGAACCAAAACTACCAAGACTTCGACACAGGCACCCCATGTAGAAGCAAGACCGACGAAACTATCAATACAGATTCCATAATTTCCATTGATTTAACTGTATATGTATTCCATTGATTGGCCAATGTAATTAATTAATCAAATTTGCTTTGAATGTTTGAAATAATTCTTTTAGGTTAATAAATACGTAATTTATGGGATAATTGTCTCAAAACTGGAATTTTTTTGAACGGATTCTTTTAATTAAGCCATGATTTGTATTTTGAGGAATGAATGAAACCTAATAAAACATTTACTCCTCCCCAACCAAATCCGGGCCCTTTAAAGATCTAACATTAAACATCCTGATGTTAGAGAACCAAAAAGTGCAAAAATCACTGAAATAATATATACTATTTACAATGAACCGCCAGAATAGAGTTACGCGACACTGACACCAAAAAATGAGTCCTCCCCTCACAATCTCCTACCTCTTCAAACTTTGTCGAACACCTTTCCCTCTTGTCTTTTCCCCTTCGTCTGCAACCATCATCAACTGGCTGCCACACAAAATAGGTTTTCAAATTAGTTTCCAATTGCCAAAAGCATATAAAAATATGGGATTCAAGTAAGTACCGTTGCTTCACGCCAATAGGAGCAGAAAATAGGTCCCGGTGGGGTTGCGGCGTAGGGGAAGGAAGAAAGCCTCGGGATGGGACGGCGCCGGACTCGGCGATTAAAACCCGGTTCCAATTGGTGATTAAACCCGGTTGTTGGACTCCAAACCTATGGCGATCAAAGTTGAGGACGCCCGATAGGAGGAGTGGTAAGGATGGCTGATTGTGAAACCGATGTTGATGGGATCTATGGAGCTTCCATAGTGTGTAAATAAAAACAGCAAGTTTAGGGAGACATAAATAAAATCAGCGAGTTTAGGGAGACAGAGTTAATCAGTGAGTTTAGGGCTTGTTGGAGGCGGAGGAGGAAAGGATGGTGAGAAGAGGATTGAATAAGGTTTGCAGAGGAGATCGAGATTGAATCTCAGTCAAATAAAATCAATATACGTTCTTACACGTAAATAGGTAGGTTGCTGTATAATTTTTTTTATCATTATTACCTTTATAGATAATGAATCTCGGCCAAGTTAATTTGTTCGAAATTAAGGAAGGTTTCCTTTCATCCCTCATTCTTTCCATCGTTTCTAAATATATCGTTAGCGCTTTTACCCGTAGATCTCAGCCGTAGAAAAAATGTGCACCGATCCTATGGTCCAAAATATAGGAGGAAATTTAGGGATTCAAACACTTCCCTGTCATATTATATAGATATAGCCGAAAGGAAACCAAAACGTACGCTTTTGGATGATCCAAGGTTCACCAACCATACCATATCGTCTCAAGAGTGTCTAAGAAAAATCATACGGAACTCTTGTAAAAATTGTGGACAAGTTATAGATGCTATGTTGTAGCTTATGACTTTTTCGGTTGCGAAAGTTGGGCAAGGTAGCTTTGAGCAAATTTTTTTTTTTTTTTTGGCCGTTTGTTAATCCTAATCTACTCTATCCTAGGAGACTTGGGGAGGGAGATGGGTGCTTAAGGGAATCGAACCCTGCCCATTTGCAAAATTTCTGTTTGGGCAAAAATAACAGAAGAAACTGACTAAGAAATTCCATTTTGAATCTTTGATGATATTACTTCTAATGAGTTTTAACTGGAATAAGCACTCACGAGTCTAGAAAAGGTTTAATGTCCTAGAGGGACTCGGGAGGTGCTAGTCTTTCCGACGCCATTTTGGGGCTATTTTGGACACATCCTTTTAGTCTCAAAAATTGCTAATTAACAGTAATGGAGGTAGGATATAGTCGCTTGTGTACCGAAGAGCTAGCACCTCCCCGAGTCCGTCATGGAGAGGTAGGATATAATGGCGTCAACGAAGACTTGGAAATTTCCCACTAGAATTGGGAAGTTTCCCTCCAGACTGCACAGTCTCAAGGTCTACTGTCATAGGATGTAATGGCGCCAACGAAGACTTGGAAATGAAAATAAGCCAAAGAAAAGGTAATTTGATTGGAATTCAGTTCTTAAGTTGCCTTCATCAAATTTTCCACCAGGACTTGAAATAGCACGCATCTAACACGAAGAAAAGAATGCATACTGTTCGCCCAAAATATTGCCTTCATCAAGTTCGATAATTCATTTAGCCATGGAAACAGAGGATACTCAACTATTTCATTTTACAAATTGCATACACAAGTAGAGAGAAACAAATGAGAAATTGCGATTAAATGAAATAGCACGCATCTAACACGAAAAGAACGCGTATCGTTCTCCCAAAAAATTGCCTTCATCAAGATCGATATTATTTTCGTAGCCATGGAAACAGAGGATACTCAACTATTTCTGTAAAATCCTGACTTTTAAAATTCTAGTCACATGGCCCGAATTGGAACTCGACACTCTAATTTAATTCTAATAGTAAGTTAGGCTATGCGAAGTGTATCGTTATCCGAATAAATGTGTGAATTCTGATTTAATTTTGTAAATACTATGGGACAATTGAGTTACACTTGTTACATGATACGAGTTACCCGAAGTCGGGATTTTTCCTTGAAAGTCGGACACCACCACGATAGACCTCATATTTTTATTAGTCTATGTTGAATTTATGAGAATTTTCACAGACTAGAATTTGGACGCAATCGGACAGAAGTTGTGACAATTTTATGCACAATGCCACGTGTCTCATGTGATTCAAATGGAATGACACGTGGGTGGTTATTCAGCATAAGCTTCTAATTTGTGATAACTATGTGTAGACACCCCATTCTGGACTGTCCAGATAACGTTATTTTCTGATCTTTTATTTCCCCAATGATGATTATAGTCGAAAACAGTCTGAGGATAATGTTGTGTTTGAGCTTTGAGCGTCCCTAACCTCTCTCAAACCCCTTTCAAACCCTTCGAACCAGAGCCAAACAGCCCCAGCAAAACCCAACTGGCACACGCCAGTGTATTGGACGCGTACGCCAGTTATCTACCACGTGTCAGTCATCGACCGTTGATTCAGCTATCACTGGCGCACGCCGGTCTATATGTGGCGCACGCCAGTTAAACCCAGTCAAATCAACTTTATTCAGCCACATGGACGAGACTTTTGTGCCACCCTGACGTCGGCCACAGTAGCCCCTGATGATTATATCATCCAGGCCGTCCCCCTTCTCTCCTACATCCCCCATCAAGGCAAGTCCCATGCATTTAATGCATGGGAAGGCTCTCTTCTTGACCCAAGCCAGCCAAACAGGCCTTAGCACCAGACTGATCTCAGTCTCTCTCCCCTATAAATACCCCCTTGCATTCATTTGCAAGGGGTTAGCCTCATTAAGAAGAAAAAGCTCTCTTCTTCCCTCTTTCTTGCTCTCCATCTCTTTTCTTCCATTGAAAGAGAAAGGAAAACAACCCACTTCCACACACCCTGCTGATATCCAGTCACCATCTAAGCTTCCATCTCCAAGTTTTAAGTTCAATACCACCTTCAATCCTCAAACAAAAAGGTATACCACCTTTGTGTCCCTTTCTGTTTTTGGCCCCTGAGGGGAACCAGTAAGGCCCAGGCTAGTAAGTAATACTAGTCCTGGCCTCAAACTGGTAAAATACGACAAACGTATGGGATGGACTTTGGCGCACGCCAGTATATATATGCCGTACGCCAGTCATGGCAGTACGAGCACTACTGGCGTGGGGATCATGGATCCTCATTTCTGTTATCTCTCATTTCAGTCGATCACCTTAGCATGCTAAATAAGCAGTTTACTGCTTTCTGTATATTTAGAACTGTTTAGATGTGGTAGTTATTGCCTACTCTTTGTCTATTCAAAAGGCCTCTGGGATCCTTCTGGTCATGTTCCAGAGCCCAGATGATGCAAAAGCCAAGCACTGGATTAGGGTCAAACGTGCGTACGGCAGTCCATGACTGGCGTACGGCAGTTAAAACTAGGATCCGGTGACTGGCCCTTGCATCTTAGTTTAATCTTGGCCCCTTTTATATCCCCACATTGTTTTTGGGGTATTATGCTACTTTTCTTGGCTTGAAGCCATCTCTCTTGTCTGTAAATGTATATGTTATGTTCTATTAAACTGCATGGTTTGTCCTGGGTGTGCGCTGGTCCTTTTCCAGAGCCCAGAGGGTTGCAAACAAAGACTGTGAAACCAGATAAGTGGAGTACACTAGTCTTGCTGTGGCGTGCGCAAGTCTAACCAACATGCAGTGGCTCGACCAGTGCATGCTGGTAGAACTTGCTCATGCCCCTGCGGGGCAGCGTACTGCAATTTGTCCAGTTTGCTCAGTGCTTGTTCTCAATCTATATTTAGCATTGTAATCAAGTCATCCATGAACATTTTGCCACATAAATCACAACTTGTTATAGTTTTAACCCCCGTTAGCTGTTCCCCGCCCTAACTGGCTAAAAAATGATCAAATGAGAGAAAAATGCGAGCGTTTTATAAAATGCCCGAGTAGAGACCGATCTCCGGATTGGGCGAGAGGGGTGCCATAAAACCCTTCCCCTCTCGTAATCTGGCTCCCGAACTTCAGATATCGAAGGTGACGACGGACCAGTCTACAAGCCTTTTTCAAAATCAAACAAACGTGGCAAACGTTCTCGAGTTCGGTTCCTTGGGTGTTTTCACCACTAAAACCCGAGTGGCGACTCTGAATCGAGGCGTTTCGCCGCGCTTTTCCAAACACAAAAGGGCCGCACCCAATTTCACAAGCAAAATTTCCGGGGTGGCGTGCCCACACTATGATATATTCTAGGGAATTTAAGGGAACTAAAGAAAAAAAAAAGGGAAAACAAAAAGAGAAAGAAGCAGCAGCAGCACGACTCCTGTTCCTCCAACCTCTCACGCCGATTGCCGACTGTCTTTCCGTTCATATTTCATCAGAATCTCTCTCCTCTTTCTCACGGTAAACTTCATTTCTCAGTCCCTAGTTTACATAAGAGTAGGAAAAAAAAATGTATCTGTAGTGTAACCCATAACCATTTACGTCTCAAAATTAGAATTATTATTTCCGGAATAGGGACTTGTCGCTGGGGTTCGGACCAACAACGAATTAAACCCCAAATGAGAGTCTTAGAAACTTGAATTGAACTTCCCGGCTGCTTACTGGAGTAGCACCTGCGAACTCCCGAACCAAACCCAGTGATCTGATTGTTCAATTCAATTTGGGTCTTAAAATATCTATACTATTAGCCTCTGAGTTATGGAAAAAGATGTAGTGTAGCCAATTGGAATTCTATGACCACCCAACTCTTCAAATTGTGTCTGTTCAGTCCCTTAACTTTCATAAACTCAAATTGTGTCTGTTCAGTCCCTTAACTTTCATAAACTCCTTTTGCCGATATGGTGATTTTGGATTAACCCTCAATTGAGGTCCTAAAAGGTCATACTCTGACCTCATAAGCTAGTATTGTTGAGGGTCCTACAAGGGTGTACTAATTTAGACAAATTACTGAGCAATATTTATGGGTTAGTGATAATCAGTGCATTTCTACTTAGGTACCAGTTCAATGGAGTAGGTACCAGTTCAATACAGTATCTCACATACGTGATGAATTAAGCACTTCTTAAAGGTGAGCTGCGCATACCTTAGTTACATGTATTTTATGAAATTTTGGAATGAGATGCCATTGCTTAATTTTACTTGAAAATATGGAATTTGAACTTCCTACTTGGTTTAATTGATGTTACTGCATGCGATGGCTAGTTTATGGAGTAAATCTTTTGAGTTTCAGTTAAATTAGACCATGACAATATGTTTTGGAAACTTAAATTTTACTGGTTGCAAGTACATGCTCGTGATAATATGATTCATTCGAACGGTGTCCCGAGCGCTAGGGGACGGGTAAAGATACTAGTGGCGTGAGTAATAACGTAGGAGATGCAGCCAGGCATCACCGGGTAATGATATCTTACCACTCTTCAATGAGGTCGCTCCCCTACCGACTGACAAAAATACCGTTGAATGCTATTATCGCTCAAAAGTGCAAAAGTTGAAAGAGAAATGAAATGAAAAGGGTCCATATCTTGGACCGAAGAAATGAGCTTTCGGACAAAAATGCATGTATTGGATGGTCAACGAAATATTTGAATTGTTGCTTTGAACTGTTTTATAATGTGGGGTATTTCCATGGTCAAACTTATAACTTTGGTAGACGTTTCTCACTCGAGCTTTGGCTTATGAAATTTTTTTCCAATCTTTCCAGGTTAAAGTAGATAGCGAGTTGGGGCCGATTGAAGTGTTAGAATAACCATGGAGAATCAAGTGTTGTCTAATGGTTTGTATTTGTTATACTTGTACACCTAGAAGCTCTGGAATTATGTTATTTATTCTACGCTTCCGCATACTTTGCTTATATGGTTTAAAATGACAATGATGTGAGAAATTCCTAGACTAGAATATGAGCAGGCCTTCGATGGCGTAACACCCGCTTGGCCGGTCACGACTTCCAAGGTAGGTTTTGGGTCGTGACAATTTCATTTTACGAATTGCGTACACAAGCAGAAAGAAACAAATGAGAGATTGCGATTAATATTCTACAAGGTAAAAATGGAGTAATATCTTAACATAGTAGAACTTTATATTCGTCTGTGTTAATTAAGTGGGAGAAATAATTTTTTGCACCGTGCCCGTCACAAAGGAGACAAATTTTAGGAGGTATAAAAATGGTTTATCTTAATTTATTAACAGGCACATGCAAACTTAAACTTAACGGAAAAAGGCAACACAAGAGTTGGCCTTCGGTTTGTAGGAGCTTATCCTACCAGATTTTATGTTCGGAATCTCTTAAGTGCTATGAATTTTGAAATTAATTTTTTTTTCGCCGGCAGTGGAAACTAATTATCACGCCCCAAAAATGAGAAGTGACCGGCCGTGTACCACAAGGCCAACTCATAGAACACGTAGCCTAGAATAAAATAAATTGTCAAACAATAATGATTTTTTTATTAAATAAATCCAAAACTAAATAAAACCCAATCATAAACATGGGGCAAAACCATCCCATGAACCAGCTAATAAAAATTTACCACCAACAATATAGTAATCCATTTTACTCAAAAGCTATACAAAGTGCGGAAGCGATGATTAAAATCTTTATACTAAATGCAACATCCAATGGAGGTCAATAAAAAGAAATCCCTGAGATGCCGCCAGAGTCCTTACCTAACTCGCCAACTTGCCTGAAAGAGAAGTTGGTATAAATCCGTCAGCTGACGAGCTCAGTGGATAGCAAGTATGTATAATAAATAAAGTTGAAAGCGAGGATTAAAATAATTTACCAGTAAATCATAATTTGGCATACGAGGTGTCTAGCAGAATAATAAATTAATCAATAAAGGATTTAACCAATGAACATTCTTAGTGGTGATCACAACAATAACTCCATCAACAATGGGGAACCACAATCAAACAATACCATGGCCAAAATAAATCTCATCAAAATTGGATCCAATGTCGAACTTAGAGTCACCAGGGTTGACAGCCCGTGGTACTTTTCCCTAAGACGATCCGGTGAAAAAAAGCCGTTGAGTATAAGGGTCACCGGCCTAACACGGTCTTTTCCCCAATGGCCAGGGTCACCAACACGAGAAGGAATAATTTCCCTGGACTTCCGAAATAAATGTTCCCATTAATATCCACCAAGTTCTCACCAAAAAGAATATTAACAATTGATCTCAAAAAATTCATTGCATGCCAATTTATAGAACAACTTATAAATAGTTTTTAGTCTCCAAATAACATTCATATAAATTTCTGAAGGAAATACTTTTAAGGGACACAGGTGTAGACACCCCATTCTGGACCGTCCGGATAATGTCATTTGTCGATCTTTTATTTCCCCAATGATGATTATAGTCGAAAACAGATCAAGGACAAGGGTGTGCTTAAGCCTTGAGCGCCCAAAACCCATTCCAAACCCTTCAAACCAGAGCCAAACGGCCCCAGCAAAACCCAACTGGCATACGCCAATGTCTTGGTGACGTACGCCAGTAAGATGCCACGTGTCAGTCATCGACCAGTGGTCCAGCTTATACTGGCGCACGCCAGTAAGAAATGGCGCACGCCAGTCAAACCCAGTCAAATCAACTTTATTCAGCCACTTGGGCGGGACTTTTGTGCCACTCTGACGTCGGCCACAGTGTCCCTGATGATAGCTTTCGGCAGGGGTGTCCCCTCTCTCTCCTACACCCCCCATCAACTAGTCCCATGCATTTAATGCATGGAAGGCCTCTTTTGTTCCTAAGACCAGCCAAACAAGGCCTGGCCTTAACTGATCTCAGTCCATTTCCCTCTTTAAATACCCCCCCTTGCATTCATTTGCAAGGGGTTAGCCACATTAAGAAGGTGCCATCTCTCTTCTCCTCCTTTCTTCAAGCCTTCTATCTCCTTTCATCCATTGAAGGAGAAGAAAAGGTCATATACTTCCACACATCCTGCTGGAACCCAGTCATCATATAAGCCACCATCTTCAACCCTCAAGTTCAAAAACAACCACCAAACCACAATACTAAGAGGTATACCACCTTTGTGTTCTTTTCCGTTTTCAACTCCTGAGGGGGATCAGTAAGGCCCAGGCTAGTAGATAATACTAGTCCTGGCCTTAACTAGATAAAATACAGCTATCGTATGTGATGATACATGGCGCACGCCAGTCTACAAAGGCTGTACGCCAGTCATGGCAGTATGGGCACAACTGGCGTGGGGATCATGGATCGTCATTCCTTTTGTTTTATCTTTCTGTCGACCACCTTAGCATGCTAATAACCAGTTTACTGTTTTCCATATTTAGAACTGTTTAGTGGTGGCATTCTATCTTGTTCATTTCTGTCATGTAAAGGCCTCTGGGATCCTTCTGGTCATGTTCCAGAACCCAGATGATGCAAAGCCAAACACTGGAATCAAAGGCAAAGTGGCGTACGGCAGTAATATACTGGCGTACGGCAATAGGCTTCTGGGTCCAGTGACTGGCCCTTGCATCTGAAGCGTAAGCTAGGCCTATCTTCTGTCCCACACTGTTTTGGGGTGTTCTGCTTTCTTTCATGGCCTAAGGCCATTCATTTTGCCTGTGACTGTGTATATTCTGCTATATTAAATTGCGTGGTTTGCCCTGGGTGTCCGCTGGTCCTTTTCCAGAGCCCAGAGGGTTGCAAACAAAGACTGAGAGATCCAACAAGTGGAGTACGCCAGTTTATATGTGGCGTGCGCAGGTTGTATCACCATGCAGTGGCTCGACCAGTGCATGCTGGCAGAATCTGCTCACGTCACCTTGTGACGGCGTACTGCAGTTTGCTCGGGATGCTCAGTGCTTGTTCTCAATCTATACTTAGCATCGCAATCAAATCATTCATAAGCATTTCGTCACATAAACTGCAATTTGTTACCGCTTTCGTCCCCATTAACTGTTCCCCCGCCCTAACTGGCTAAAAGAAATGATAAAATGAGAGAAAAATGCAAAGGTTTTCATGAAATGCCCGAGTAGAGACCGATCTCCAGATTGGGCGAGAGGGGGTGCCATAAAACCCTTCCCCTCTCGTAACCTGGCTCCCGAACCTCAGATATCGAAGGTGACGACGGACCGGTCTGCGCCTTTTCAAAATCAAACAAACGTGGCAAAAGCGTTTTCGAGTTCGGTTCCTTGGGTGCTCTCACCGCTAAAACCCGAGTGGCGACTCTGAATCGAGGCGTTTCGCCGCGCTCTTCCAACAAAAGGGGCCGCGCCCGATTTTACAAATAGAATTTCCGGGGCGCGTGCCCACAACAGGGATCTTTAAAAAATACGTAACATACTTAACTACTCACCTGGGTCCAAATGTAATGCAATCAAACACGCAAAATGGAGGCTAACCTGAACAGAAGAACAATACAAAATGACTGACTAATCCCGAAATTACATAATCTAACAGAAAAAGCCTACACCTAAGTGACTACCAGACCCTCTAAAACCCAAGGCTTAGACAACTGATAAAACCCAAATCCAAAATCATAATGCCACTGTATGCCAATACCCATTCTCCCAAATTTCCTACAGCCTCTCAACTTCAAGTCACGACCCAACAAAATTAACAATAAACTAAGATAAAGTAGTAACTAAGAAAAAAAAAAATTTGTTAGCACGAGCAAATTCCAATCACCCGAACCACCACCCACATGACACAACACCATCATCCCATATTTGGCCAATATTCTCCACGCCGCACACTGCCACAAACACCGAACCCCCTCTCTCATTCCGATTAACCACATCAAGTAATCCCTCCACAAACATTACAAATATCCTAATAATTTTGCTTGACACTTGTGCGGTAGTGCCCAATCCATGAACCTATTGCTTTGTGAAATGGTAGATCAAAAGAACGAGAGAGATAAAGTGAAATATTACCTCGAAAGAATCCAAGGATGATCTCCTCTCTACTGCGGCTGCTGCTCTTCTCGAAAGTCGACATTTCTTAAAACCAACCCTAATGAACTGGTGAAATAATATGCCCAAGATAAAGTCTATCAAACTACCCACTAATTAGTGGCGTTCTCCCCTTAATAATAGGTAACCACTTAATAAAAGTATTTACTATAGTACAACACCAAATACTAAAACTATTTAGACTTATACCCCAACACTATAATTGTGCCAACAACAGTTATACTAGCGGAAGAGAGAAAAATATCAATTAGGATCCAAACCATAAAATCCTCTTCTTCTTCTTTTTTTTTTTACAGAAATATAATTATTAGGAATAAAAAAAGACAGGGTGTAACACTAATAGAGTCCCCAGCATAGAATATTCATTCCAAAAATTAACTTAATCGAACATCGATATGTGTATCAAAATTTGAATTTTGATTCATTAAATAGATGGTTATGGATAATGACAGAATCAGACTGTCCATTTTGTAAATTATAATTCAACTTTTGATATGTCTATCAATATCAATATCTGATCAAACTGATTTTTTGCCCTCATAGTTTCCTTTGATTTCCTTTCTACAACCAAACTAAAAAACATAATCCAATTTCTTCACATTTTCCTTCTCTTTTCTTTGAGCAAGAATAAATGACACTCAATATGAAAATGCCGGTTTCCTTTCATGGACATTTTCATATTCAGAGTTAGGGTAGTCATATGGTACACACTCCTTATTAAAGGGTGTACCGTACGCATTATGATTTTAAACCATTGGATTTCAAAGTAAATAATCTGGACCACCCATTTATTAAATTAATTAATAACATAAAAAAATGGCTTAGCAGGTAACAGGTTGTTCTCTCCTCCTTGACTTTCTCTCCCTCTCCCTCATGTGTAAAATACTACAAATTATATAACATAACTACAATTGTTGTGACAACACAAAAAATTGACACTTTCTTACCACAATGTGTCGTACCAAAAGAAATTGATCAAAAGATACTAGATACAAGACCAAAATATATCGTAGCACAATCAATAATTATTATACCCAAGCAAAATACATGTCTAAAATATCACAAATTAAATATTGTATAACTTAACATCCTAATAGTCCTGATCGATCATTTTAAAAATACACTCACTAACGACATTTAGATTGTACAGTCAATTTATATTTGCTATGAAACCTAGTCCTCTGTTGTAGTTGAATGTAATGTAGCCATGAGACCGTGACACAATAATGACGATCGAATCCGTTGAATTTTTTATGTTTGTTGATTAAGTCACCTACATAAATTTTTGTCTCAATCAGGTTTAGGAAACTTCATCATCGGCACGCAAATTAAATAATAGAATGATATTTTCCATCCAATTAAGTGTCTAGCTATAAGCCATCAACTTCATTCTTGGTACGGATGACCTAATTAATATTATGTAAAAGATAGACGATTTTGATAAAATAAAAAATAAAATAAAAAAAACACCTTACGTGGGGCTCAGATGGTGCATTATTATATTTTAATATTGTATTGAAATTGAACGACGAGATTTGTTGAAGTATGAAACTTCAAGGACTAACTATGTAATTTATCCTAAAAAATAACAACATTCTTTTAAAAAAAAATAGGAACGAAGGGTGTAAGTCTTGAACCCCAGATAAATGTTCAAACTCCAACACCTTATCACTATGGTACACAATTGAGAATTTGTAATTCTAAAGGCTATTAATTATATAATATTTTCTTGTATGTATGGGCTTTATTTTCAGGCTGAAAATTTGAGAAGACAGAGGCCTCAAATGCATCCATCCTAGTGCTGGGCCTGCACTTGTATATCATATTATAGCCAAGATTCGGAAATAAAATAATTCAAACCAGCGAATAAATTACGATGACAAGAAACTCCAAAGAACACACAAGAAGAATTTGCTTCTAAATCTCGGGTTTGAGGAAGATTTATTGGGTGTTCTTTCAAGGTTTTTTTTCATCGTCATTAATTCACTATCGTTGTGAAATACTTATTTTCGAATCTCGTCTTTGATTTGTTTTCGCAAAAATTCCAGCATAGGCGTCATCATGTACACATATCAACTTGTTAATTCCACTGGTTGACATAATCAAGAGACGAATTACATAGGATGTAGACTTTTTAAAAGATCTCTATCGCGATCTCACGTAAGCAGGATCAAGAATCCATTAAAGAAATTCAAGGAGGCAAACTGAAATAGGGAATGAAAGGACAAATTTATATTGTTACTCACATCTGGTATTCTTTTCTCTTGTTAAATTTCTTTACAAATGTTCCATCCAGACATTGCCGAAAGGAAACAGCGAAGAGAGGTAATGAAAACAAGCCATTTGGGGCAATAGTCCCGAGGCCTTCACAACTATCCCTCAGAAAGAATCACTTGTACTAACAAATGGGACGTAAGGTTTACTCCCTCCTAAATGTCTTAGTTCGAAACTTTTCAGGATTATTCAATGTGCCCGACCCAAGGTAATTTGATTGAATTCACTTAGCTGTAATGGAAGAAATTGCAGAATCGTAGCTATAAACGTCTGTGATGTAATAAAGCAAGAGCTCTTTCCGAAAAAATAAACAACAACAACAATGAAATTTAACAGTAAAACAAACTGGACTGCAATCCACAGCTAAAATACACAGCTATATAAGATACCGAAACATTATGTTCTTGAAGCAGCTTCTGTAAGAATGTCCAAGTCCAACTTAGACACCTTTTACAGGGAAAACATGATAAGCATACGAGAAAGAGAGTCAAACTTAGGAAAACATTACATGCTTAGAAGTATTGAAAACATGCTTAGTGAAACTAACAGACATTTAGAACCTTATATCCTACGGTAATCTACTGCTCACTGGTAATTACCGGCACCTTCTCGTACGTTTCAACCTCCCTGAATCTCCGCCCAAGGATACACTGCCCACCAAATCGCTGCTGCAAGTAAATGAAAACCGCAAACAGAACACCCCCACAAGAAATAACTACGTCCCAAGTGAGGGAGTAGAAATCCACGTAAGGATTTGCAAAAGGGTATGCCCCATCAAATTGGACTCGTGCAAAGTTGTGAGCCCGGTAAAGATCATACACATGAGGTAGCAACCGAACACAAGTGGTTCCGATGTAAAATGGATGAGAAAGAGCATTTTCCTTTGAGATATGGAAAATGTTGAGGAGGATTTGAGGGAGAAGGAAACCGTCGAGGATCAATCCACCATAAGATATTAAATTCCTTGTATTTAGAAACAAAGCCAAAAGCAACCCCGATGCGTACAATGTTGTAGAAACAAACAATGCCTTCTTTTCAGCAACCCATATGCCCTTCTGGTTTTCGTAGCCCAAACGTGCAGAAAACGCCAGTTGGAGAAGCCGGAGTTGCAACAAGAAAGCCACCATTTTAACTGCTCTCACAATCACCTCGTTCACTTCGAGCCACCCTTGACTCCCAAGCCATACGTTATTTCGCTTGCGATTTCCTAGAAACAAAGCTTCAAAGTTTAGCACAAGAGTAACCATATGCCCTAAAGTGAGGATCACAAGCATGAAAAGGGACGCAAAAGGAAGCACTTGAGGGTTCCTTTTCACGTAAAAAATTTGCAGCCCCACAAACACACAAGCGAGAGTGTTGGAGATCAAAACCATCACGATCTCCCAATCCAACCGCTGAACGGATCTTTTGGCTTCCTCTCTGTAGAAAACCCATCCAGTCATTTCCAATTGCTTGAAATAAAGAGGGTCAGTTTGCCCCCTCATGCTTTCGATGCTTCCTGTAATTTGCCCTACTTCCTTTGCATTTACCGGCGGGAATTGGAATTTCAAAAGAAGCTCACAGTCCATTGATTCACCTGTTGATAGCTTTCTACAGCCTACCATACATACCCTTCCTGTTTCCTCATCATACAACCCTTCAGCAGAAATGTCAAGGGTACTATTGAAAATTACCGATGTAGCTGAAGAAGTCTGATATGGCAAAATCGCGTAGGTAATATTCAATGGGCCGCGATATGTAGTCTTTTCCTCGACCACAGGAAATTGATTCAGCTCATAATTCTGATCACCGAAAAAGCTAGGCATTGCTTGAATCCTAGTACGATTCCCCATGGAATCTCTAACCAACATGTGAAATTCCAAGTCGCTAGACTTCCACTTTGGATATCTGTTGCCCTTCTTTATAACCTGCTTGTTGAAAGGACACAACTTTCCTACTTTTTCGGTTACTGTGTACTCGTATCTCAAACCAGGAACCACAGTTATGCTGTTGTCACGACTTCTAAATGTGATCCTATTGAAGTATCCGGACTCGTTAGCAGTTTTGTTGGTCCAAATCTGGCCCAAAATACGTGTCCTACTCTTGATTGTCCAGAGAGCAGGGAACCTCAAGCTCAACCTAATCGAACAATCACCAAGCTGGGCATTGTCCAATGAGTCGATGGAGTTCAAAAACCGGCAAGCAACTATGCATAGCTTATTCTTCTTTTCATCCCACGATCCCTCTCCCACGAGCGTTGTAGTGGGATCAAAAGATAGGTACTGGTAACCTGATCCAAATTTGATCACATATTGCACCTTGTGTTCCTCCTTAGAACACTGAATGGCATTCAACGTCATTTCCCTTGGCAACTCATCGTTATCATCCTTACCAAGAGGAGTACAATTTTTTGAAGAACTGCACTCATTCGAGTACTCCAAGTTAAAAACCTCGTTTTGCCCACTGTTCATTGAGGAACATAACAATCCTGGATTAAAAGCAAGTGATTTACTTTTAGGGATATCAATCCCACCGCGACAATCACTGTCGAATTCCCCAGAAACCAATGAATACTGATAGTTACTCGATGAACCATATTCCAAAAGTGAAACGGGTTCGAAATAATACGGATCATTCGGAGAAGCCAAGCTCTCCAATTTCCCAGTTATTAAACCACTAAAGATAGTCAAATTCATAGGATAGTTAAGCTTAAGGACTGCATCAAGATCGATCAAATTACCTTCGTTCGAGTACCAAGAAGCCGAGCCTACCATACATAGCTTCCCAGAGTGCCATGACCAAAACCCATGAAACCCAAACTGCAATGAGTGCCTCCTTCTATGATTCCCAGGAAAATAAGAGCCTGGTGATACGAAGGTTAAGTACGCTTCGATCTTGTGAACTCCAGACGTGTTGGTTTCAAAGATGTTCTGGGTTAGATAAAACAAGAAGTATTTTTTGGATTCGAGGGAGAATTCAGAGGAGTTGTTATTGTCGTTGTTAAGGATTCTGTTACCGCCGGCGTAGTGACTGAGGACTGGTCGGAGATATGGGAATATGGTGGTGGAGGGAGCAGTTGGGGTCGACATGGGGACCATGGAAGCGCAGTGGTGGGAGTAAGAGATGGAGGTGACTGAAGTTGCAGAGAAGAGAATGCAGAGAGAGAGAAACATAAAGGAGAGAGAAGAAGGATTCATTGCCATGATCACAATTTTGCTCAACAAGGAGGAGGAGGAGGAGAAGCAAGATATATGAGTGTTTACTTAATGGGGGGAGACTTGGACTTTGTCACGATACGAATATAAATGTAGGCATCATCATGACTTCTTAATTCCACTGGACGTTTAAGAAATTCTATTTTTTATATTGGCTTCTAATGAGTTTTATCTGCAATAAACATTCACAAGTCTAGAAAAGGTTTAATGTCAGAAAGTATAATAAAGCTGTTAGGAACGGGGAGATCCTATATAATCCCTTTATATTGATATGAATGGATTCGGTAGTTTCGAGTGTTAGTTTAATAGCCTTTGGTTTGTAAGAAGACTAAGTCTTCTAGTTAACTCTCATCCTTACGTGTATTCCGATAGGTGACAAGTTTTTTAAGCTCTGTATTCCTTGTTAGACATCTAGGGCGGTGATTGTATACCCTGGCCGTCCTATCTCGGGTGGTGAGCTTAATCATTTTTACTCCATTTTTATCCTGTTATATCATTTTCTTTTCTTTCTTCCAAATATCCGCCATCAACTTGTTAATTCCACTGGTCGACATAATCAAGACGAATTACATAGCATCCAGACTTTTTAAAAGATCTCTATCGATCTCACGTAAGCTGGATCGATTAAGAATCCAAAAAGAAATTCAAGGAGGCAAACGGAAATAGGGACTGAAAGGATAAATTTGTGTATATTGTTACTCACATCTGGTGTTCTTTCCTCTTATTAAATTTCTTTACAATTGTTCATCCAGACATATGGCCGAAAGGAAACCAAATGCTTTCGGATAAGCCAAAGTCACCAACCATATGATATCATCGCAAGAGTACCGCGTCATGTGAATAATACTGAACTCTTGTAAAACTGGAAAGAGTTACGTTATGTTGCAGCTTATAAATTTTTCCCTTGTGAAAGGATGAAAAGTTAGCTTGAGCACAACTTCTGTTTGGGCAAAACTAACAAAAAAGACACTCCCTCAGAAAGAATCACTTGTGACGTAGGGTTTACTCCCTCTTAGAGACTTTCTAAAAAATCCCTCACGAAAGCTGGATCAACAATTCATAAGAAATTCGAGGAGGCAAACGGAAATATGGAGTGGAAGGATAAATTTGTTTTGTTACTTGCATATGCTGCTCTTTTCTCTTACTCCTATTAAATTTCTTTACAAATGCTTCATTTAGACATATAGCCGAAAGGAGACCAAACGTATGCTTTTGGATGATAAAAGGTTCACCAACTGTACGATATCGTCTCAAGAGTCTCTGAGAAAAACCACATCACATGAATCATACTGAACTCTTGTAAAAACTGTAAGAGTTATATGTTATGTTGTAGCTTGTGAATTTTTTGGTTGCGAAAGTTGGGCAAGGTATAGCTTGAGGACAACTTCTGTTTGGGCAAAAATAAAAGAAGAAACGGATGTTTAATTTCATTTACCTGGCAAGGGAGTGCCACAACAACTAGGTCAACCCCTTGGTCCTGTCATTGCGAATTGCAGCACCCTTTCCCCTAACCCCTCCTATCAATTGACCAAAAAAAAAAAAAAACCGGCCAAGAAAGAAAATGAAAATAAGCCAAGGAAAAGGTAATTTTTGATTGAGTTCACTCAACTGGGAAGAAAGAAACAGGGAGAGTATAGCTAGAAATGTCTGCAACGTAATTAAGCAAGAAAGATCTTCCATCTTCCCCAACAATGAACAGGAAATGAAGCTGAACTGTAAACCACATCTAATATCTACTCTCTTTGTCCCAATTTGTTTGTTCAGCCTTGAGAAACTAACTTTTTTGGAGAACACGGTGATTATACTTACAAAGATACTACAACTTTCACATTTACCCTCAATTTTTTTTTAAAAAGTTGTTTTATTCCACTAAAGAAAAGGCAAAAAAGAAAAATTAATTCAATTTAGAAGTCAAATGCACAAACATTTTGGAACACTTAAAAGTCAAAATGTAGACAAATAAATGGGGATGGAAGGAGTAGTAACTACAGCAATATAAGCTACCCAAACATTATGTTCTGAACCATCTTCTATAAACATGTGAAGGTCCATAATTTGAATCCTAACTATTAATCTACATTTGCATACGCATCTAACACGAAGAAAAGAACACATACCTTTTTCCCAAAGAATTGCCTTCATCAAGATCGATAATATTTCAAACCTTAGGGCAACTGGGGGTTATGTGCAGGGCTGTAAACGAACCGAATCGAGCCGAACCTTGTTAAGTTTGGCTCGGATTCGTCAAGGTATGAGTTCGGCTTGGGTTCGGCTCGAGTTCGATTCGAGCCTGAACAACTTGGCTCGAGTTCGGCTCGTTAAAATTTTTCAAGGCTCGGGTTCGGCTCGGTTGGGTTCGTTAAGATACTAGTCTGGCTCGAGTTCAGCTCGGATTCGGCTCGGGTTCGATTCGAACTTGAACATCTTGGCTCGAGTTTGGCTCGTTTAACTCAAATGAATCGAGCCGAGCAGAATCTAAGCTCGAATTGAGCTCGTCAAGACTCAAGTTTGATTTGGCTCAGCTCATTAAACTCAAGCGAACCCAAACTCTCTCATTGATCGTATAGAATTTGGAAGAAAAATAAGTATTGAATTATATATACAACCTTAAAATTTTTTACATTTACAAATAGACCCCTATTTAATTATTAATTTAATTTAATTATAGGTTCGCGAACCTAATCGAGCCGAATACCGTTAGGCTCAGGTTCGGCTCATTTACGGAACGAGCCTAGAATTAAGGTTCAGGTTCAGTTCGTTTAGCAGACGAATCGAACTCGAACGAGCTCTTACCAAACCGAGCCTCGAACAGTTCGCGAATGGCTCAGTTCATTTACAGCCCTATGTCCAGCTGTTACCTTCAGAGCCCCAGAATTATTCGAAACGCACACAAACTTACCTGAACATCCGGTTATAAAAATAAAAAAAAACAGGAACCCTACTATATGTACCAACCAAATTCCCACCGAAATCGTACCGAAGGCTGCAGCGAGCCATCTCCGGCCACCGGACGGCCGATCCGAGCCGTTGTCACATATATACACGAAAAATAGGGTGCTTGGCTACACACATTGGATGCCGTTGATTCCCGCATTGGCCCCCTCGGTTTTTTTTTTTTTTAAATTTTTGGACGGCTCGGATCGGTCACATATATACACGAAAAATATGGTGTTTGATCCAAGCACCCTACACATATCGGATGCCGTTGATTCCCGCGATGGCCCCCTCGGTTTTTTTTTCTAAAATTTTTGGACGGCTCGGATTGGCCGTCCAGTAGCCGGAGACGGCCCGGCGCGGCCGTCGATACGATTTCGGTGGGAATTTGGTCAGTACGTATAGGATTTCTAAAAAGATAGATAATATTCGTAGCTATGGAAACAGAGGATACTCGACTATTTAGGGAACTAGTTGCTGACATTTATTACTAATTTCATTTTACAAATTGCGGGCACAAAAGCAGAGACCAGAGAGAGAGTACAAATGAGATTTTTCGATTAATATTCTGCTTAATTCAAAGTGGGACACCAAACCGTTAAATGAACCCCAGAGCCTCTCTCTCTCTCTCTCCCCAAACCGTTAAATGAACCCCAAAGCCCTTCTCTCTCTCTATCTCTCTCTCTCTCTCTCTCTCTCTCTCTCTCTCTCTTCGATACACAGCAGCAACAATGGAGTTTGGGCTGCAACGACGATGATCGTCACCAACACCCCGGCAAAGACCTCGCTTACACAAATTTGGCTTATTTCTCCCACTCAGATCTCCGCTCCTGCTTACTTGCTGGATCTGACCTCACCTTCGCTCAAATCGACGCCTTTGTCTTGTTCTTTTGCTAACTATTCTTTGGCTTTATATTTTAATCTTCCATTATTCACGTTTCAAGACTGCTTAATACATTGTATTTATCTGTTAGATTCCTCAAAGCAGTCATAGTGGCATTGTTACCAAAATTCTTGTTTTCTTTCCAATCGACGGAGAATCGACGGGAAATCGTATTGTAAAGCTTGCTGGAATGTGGATGTGAAAAGTGGAGTTTGGTTCCTTGCCGTATTTCAGGACTTCTTTGGAAACAAACAATGAAGTGGATGAAGTATGGAAGAAGATTAACAAAATTGACTTTATTAACCCTCAAGGTAGAAGAACAACCAATCGAGATGATTGAGTGAACAATTACAAGTTAATTCTACTCCTAGAAAAGAAAAGAAAAGATAAAGGCCTGATTGGCGTTGTTTGTGTGTCCTTGAAACTGCTACTAACTTGTACTTAAATAGGCCTCCTCACATTACATTTGAATTCAAAACTTTCCCCCCAAAGTGGCAGTTGAAAACTTCTCGGATTCTGATTATGAACCTCCTTCAACTGCCGATCATGCCCACGTTGAGAAAATTGCCTTGTTAATTGCGGTTTCCATCCTCTTCAATCGTGAAATCATGGGATCCACGTCCATTTGACACCTGTCACCCGATCGACGGTCCAAAATGCCGCAGGAATACGCCACGTGGAGGCTAATCGATGGACAAGACTTTTTATAGTTTCACCATCGATTCACCTTCACGCTGAATCATTAAGTTAAGTCCATTCTATCCTCACATTTGCTCATATTTACCCCTGCCACGTGTCGCCTAATCGACGGGCAAAAATAAAAATCTTAATTGTGGTACAAACAATGCCCCCCTTATTTGTTTAAGTTAAAAAATCATTTAACTCGAATAAATAATTCCTTCGCCTTTTCCAAAAGGCGTGATTAACACACGGGGCTCTTCCAACGTATATATATTCTCTTGTTTATAAAAATTAGGGCATCGTTTGAAACCATCAACTCCCGAATCGATGGCGCGTAAGAAAGCTCCTCAAGGCAAAGCCATGGCTTCCAAAGCTTTCTCCAAATCGTCGTCTCCTCAGACAACTCAGAAGAAAACATCGAGTTCTCAGAAAACGGAAACCCCAACAGAGTCCTATCCCCCAAGGTATCCTCAATGTCTACGGGAGGCACCACAGTTTCTTCTTTATTTTATTTCTGTAGCTGGTTGTCCCTCTAAATTCATTCTGGGCCCTATTTACTCTCCAACCCCTCCTGATTCACTACCAACCTATTATCCGGTGAATTTTGATGAGCCCTTGCTCCTCTCGCTCCCAGGTCTCCATCGCACTGGCTGGAATACCAGAGGGACAATCCGATCATGGCCCTCTGTATTTCCATCTTGGACCAAGTGGGTAGACCGCATGAGGGGATACTTACACCTCTCGTGGCGTGCCATGGGAATTTACGAAACCATAGACCTATCCACACAGGCTTTTGAATTTAACCCTAATTTGATTGCTGCTGCCGCCTGTTTTTGGTCTGTTTCATCCAATACCTTTGTTTTTTCGTACGGCCCCATGAGTCCCACAGTCTTAGACATTGCTCATTTGACTGGCCTACCGTGTATAGGTGCAGAAGTTAACGCTGCTTTGGATCATCGTCCTTGTGATCCACCGTTTGAGGCCTCCACTGATAATTCGTGGAGTTATTCACACTTTATATCCCTTTTTTGCACTTCTGATCTCAGAGAACCATCATTTACTGAGAAAGTGGCCTTTTATTTGTATTGGCTCAACAAATACGTGCTATGTGTGTCTGGCTTAAAGATCACCAAGGAATATGTCCGTTTGGCTATCTGCCTAGCTCAAGATGCACAGCTTGCTTTAGCTCCCTTTGTACTAGGGACATTATATAAAGGGTTATAGACATTCACAAATAATAAGATCACCAGTAACTGTGGTGGCCCTTTTTGGATTCTCCAGGCATGGCTGTATGCCTATTTTTCATTTCTTAAACCTTTTTTCCAAGAAGGAAAGATGGGGGTAAGTGTTTGAGCTACGCAGAATATTTTTTAGCTCATGAGCCCAAGCATGAAGACTCATCCTTCAAAAGGTACTTCACAGCTTTCCATAGTCCTCTTCTTGAGGACTCTCCTACCTGGCTGCCTTTTAAGGACTGTCGGTACTCGTCATCACGAAGGATTGAACCTATCCTCAAATTTTTGGTGCCAGCCCAAACAGTTAATGAATTTTGGGCTAGCGTTTTGATATCAAGATTCCTGTCGATAGGATTCTCCCCCTCGACCACACGTTTTTCCAATTGCAGTTTTGAAGTCTACATGCCAAATCAGTGTGCTCGGCAATTTGGTCTGTCACAAGGGATCCCTGTCCCTCATACACATCCACGGATTAAGGACTTGGCCAAAACGAGGCCAATTGTGACCCAGACCTCTCTAATTATAGAATTGATTGGACAATTTCAAGGCATCAAGGCCAGCTTTCAATTAGCAAGTTTTGTGGCCGAACCCTCCCTTACTTCGGAATTCAAATTGTTTTGGGACTGTATTAAACCCACCATCTTCAATAAAGATCTGAGCAACTGTCTCTTAAGACTTGATCCTGAAGAATCCTCATCAGGTATCTTTCATAACATCATCCCTCTTTATTTTGTAGATATAGAGTCCTAAACCTTATTAACTACTTCTCATTGTTTTAGTTCCTAAGGAAGCTTATGTCTCAAGAGGCCTAAAAGGCCAAGACAAAGGGAAGCAACCTGAGGTTTCACTTCCTTCTAGGAAAAGAAGCAGGACTTCTCAAACTCGAAGTGCTTTGCACAATCCCCCACTGATGGCGGATGCAATGAAAGGTCTTGACTTGCTCGATCGACAAGCCAGTTCTCCAGAAATTGCTGAAGATTCTGAGACTCTGGTGACATTTAAAAGGGTAAAAATTTCATCCTTCTGTCAATTTTGGGCTATAGATATCATATGTTACTCCTCCATTGATTTATTTCTTTCATGTTTAGAAAACAAGGAGGAGACTTCAATTGGCACCCCAATCAGAGGATGAGTGCAGTAAAGATGAAGGTTTGACTACAAACCAATTAATTCCTGTCAATTTCTTCTTCTATTATTCAATTTGACCTTCCATTTAATATCCCTTTACCTTTAACATGTCCAGCACCAATTTCGGATGAACATGTCAAAATTTCTGAAATGGATCACGAATCAACCTTTCCAGAGGTTCAAACATTTGATCCAATTACTGAACTCATCTTGAGCTCAGCACCTAATTCCCCTGTGACTCTGGGAATTGATCCCCTTCTGGAACAAGGAACTACTAGTGTTGAGCAACCAGAAATCCACTCTCCTACTCAAGGAGACCGAGTACGGGAGCCTCCTTTTGATCAATCAAGAATTAGTTCTCCTATCCAAGGAGAATTTATGTCAGAGCCTGTAGAACTATTGGTTGAGGCTACTGAATCCTCAGGGCAACAGCAAGTTGAAAGAGAAGCCCTCACTCCAGAGTTGATCCTCATCCCTACAACTCCAATAACTTTTTCCTCACCTGCCCATGGGGCTGATGCTGAGTTACCAACTAATTCATCAAACTCTGACTTGGACCTCATGCTGACTAAAACCAAGCAATACTCTGAGTTCTATTCCAAGTCCATTTCTGAGTTTTCTGAATCTCTGACTTCTCCACCACCATCTGAGCTTAGTGAGGAAACAAAAGATGAGATAAAAACCTTTTTCGGGCTACTTGAACTTCCACTGTTGGAGCTTGCCACTAAACACTCTGTAGCTTTTTCTGGCTGTATCACTTGTTTGATATCCAAGAAAGTTTTCCCACTGTCTGAGCAAATCAAGCTTGAAGAATTTGGCTCAATCGTAAAGGAGAGTTTGACAGTAGCAGCCTACTGTCAAAAAGAAATGAAGAGCAAACAGGATACCCTTAATCAATTTGCAACCATCTCAGCTAATTTGGACACAATGGGGAACAATATACATCAATTGAAAGATGAGTTGCAACAGATTGAGGACGAAAAGGCAGCCCTTCTTGCTCGTTTGAGTCAGCTTGACAATCAACAAAAGATCTTATTATCACGCAAAGAGTTGATCAGTCAAGAATTATCCAAGGTCTCCTGTGATGAGCAAAGCACTAAGGCCATCATTGCTATGGCCAACACTGATCTTTTGAAATATCAGGAAAAATACAATGCTACCAACAGCAAGTGGAGCTATTTCTCCCAGTTGCTCCTAGAAGCCAAACTCAGGAACCCATGATTAATCTGTATATTACAACTTATCATTTTGGCCCCTATGTTTCAGGCATCTCATTAATTTGAACTCTGTATTTTCTTGCAATGTTTAGCCTTGTTTGCAGGCTTTTACACTTCTTTTCTTGAAATATTGATATTAATTTCGAAGTTTGTTTGTCTTATTCCTGTATTTATCCAAATTACAAGAATCTCTTAGCAACTCACGTCCCTAATCGATAGGGGAAATCAACCCTGCTTACTCATTTCTTTTAAAATTTGAAATAAACCCACTGATAGGGTCCATTCATAGGAAATCACGAAACCAACTAACCAAAGTTATGCCCTTCCTTGGTAATTGATGTAAATTGTGGCTAATCATTTCCTTCTTTACCAATGGGATAAACCAATGATAAATCATGGAAAATACCAACCGTCACTTCCTCCATTTCCTGTTAGTGGGGGCTGATCATGGGTAATAACTGCTTTTAATTAACTGCTTGGAAACTGAACCATTGTTCATATTTTCCTTATAAATTGGATCTTTGTGGAATGATTACACATCGATCCCTTTCTTTTCAATTGACTTCTCATCTTCATAGTCAAATTAGCACCATGGACATCGATCTAAACACTCCCTCGCCTTCTTTTGATACCGTCGATCGGCCACTCTCTCCCACTACAGCCATTTCAGGCTGGGATGATCCTTTGCCTTTTAACCCTCCATCCATTTGGGGTAACAATCCACCCACTGAAAGGGTTGTCGTCAGAATGGAGGATCCTCCTCTATATCCTAATTCGAGTGTTCGACGTTCACACGTCAAAGTCAGTTATCAATTTCCCTAGGTCAGAGACGAACCCCAGGCAATGTTACTGGATTCACTACTTTCTATGCCATATAGGCCAATGCCATTTCAGCTGGCAGAGGCAGGTGGCAAACCAAGCTTGGAGAATCATGAATCCCTTTTCAAGAGGGCCAAAAATCAACAAGCTTATTGGAAAGAAATGGTTAGAAAGCCACTTTTCCCTGTTGGCTTTTCTGATGACCAACCTGACATCTCCCCCCTACCTGAGAACCCTGATTGGTTTCAAGAGTTAGGGAATCTAAGGTATAATCCTCCACTATCTCAAGCCCACGTTGGGTATTCGATTTATAGAGATTCTGATGAAACTACAGCCAAAGAGCTATTGGCTGCTTTTGCTTTTTTGGATATTCACATTCTGGAGGAACATGTCCCCTATTTGAACTTCTTATGGGCATGTGAAACCCTTCAATTTTATGAGAGTAGCCTCATTACTACCCATCTTCATGGGTTCAAATCTGCACTGCCTCTTATAAGGCTTTGGATGAAGACCAGCACTGCTGCTTTCTATGATCCCTTTTGGGTTGATTATGAAGTTCAACATGACAAAGTGGTTAAACTTCATACCAAAGTGTTAGATTTAAATCACTCCAAATGGGAACTGCCACCAAACTCCTCAAAAGCTCAGTCCAAAAAGCATCAAAACTGGCTTCGGAAGAAAAACCACAAGAGAGCTCACCTCTTGGCTCAAGCTGAAAAGAGTGTAATGGCCATGAGGCCATTGGTAGATAAGAAGATAAAGATGGATGCAGAGGCAATGGCTAGGGACAAAGAGCATTCATTCCTGACTTATGCTTGGGAAAAATTCCATGTTTTTGTTACTTGGAGTTTCCCACATTATTTTGAGATCATTCGGATTGATGCTGAGGGAAACCCTATCAATGCCTGAATTTCCTTTCTAAATAGGAAATTTATGTTTATTTCCTTTTATGAGCAGGAAATGTAACTTGTTTTATTCTAATGAAAAGTTTAGCCTAAATTTATAGGCTTTCAAGTGATGGTCTGTTCAAGTCTGAATTATTTGTCCATCCGTCGATTTTATGTTTTCATTCGTCAATTAACTCCCAAGGGAATGGAAAATATGCCTTTAAATACTTTCCATTGATTGTTCTTTCATGAACATTTCCAAGAATAGATTCTAACTGATAAGCACCTCCTCTTAGAACTTTTAACACACGAAATGGTCCCTCCCAATTTGGAGACCATTTACCAAAGTACCCTTTCTTTTTCTTATCTAAAGGCAAAATTGCTTTCCAAACCAAATCACCTTCTGCAAATGATTTCTCATGGACTCTTTTATTGTAGACTCTTTCTAAATTCCTTTTCTGTGCTTGTATGTTGTTTAAAGCATCAATTCTAGATTCTTCCAGTCCATCTAATTCTTGATACATTGCTTCCTCAAAATCCATATTATTTGGGCTATAATGCTTAGCCACTCTGTGAGATATAATATTAACTTCGACGGGTAAAACTGCGGCTTGGCCATATACTAACTCATATGGTGTAGCCCTGGTGCTCTCCCTTTTTGAAGTCCTATAGGCCCACAACACTCTTGGCAGTAGATTATGTCAATCCCTTGGATTGTCAATTATCATTTTAGATAAAGTATTCTTAATAATTTTATTTGTAGATTCTACTTGCCCATTTGCTTGGGCATAATAAGGAGAAGAATTCAAGATTTTAACTCCATATGAGTTAACATAAGTCATTACTTCATGACCATTGAACACAGATGCTTGGTCAACTGTAATTGTCTCAGGAATACCAAACAGGAATACCAAATCGACAGAAAATATGCTCCTCAATGAAATCAATTACTTGTTTCTGTGCTACATTCTTCAATGGGATAGCTTCTGTCCATTTTGTAAAATAATCCGTAGCCACCATTACATACTCATGCTGTTGAGAAGAATGAGGAACTATTTCTCCAATCATATCAATTGCCCATCCCCTGAAAGGCCATGGTTTAACAATTGACTGTAAAGGAAAAGCTGGAACCCTTTGAATAGGTCCATATTGCTGACACTTCTGACATCCCTTAGGATATGAGATACAATCTTTTCTTATTGTTGGCCAATAATAGCCATATCTTTTGAGTAACCATTTCATTTTCTCTCCAGACTGGTGAGAACCACAAGTTCCCTCATGAACTTCACCCATAACCGTCATTGCTTGGGATTTATCAATACACAGCAATAATACTTCATCTGAAGATTTTCTGAATAAATCATTGCCTACTATAACATAGTTTATGGCCCTTTGCTTTATATTTCTGTCTATTTTCTCTTTTGGGTCCTCTAGAAATTTTCTTATTGGAACCCTCCAATCATCAACCAGATTTATTTCCATAATATCAAAATCATTGTTATCTCTTTCAATAGAGAAAGGCAAGAATCTCTTTTGGACCTTTATTAATTTTTCACTTTGCCCTTCTGGAATCCTAATTCCAAAAGCAATTTGTGCCATCTGATTAGCATCACTATTCTCCAATCTATAAACATGTTGTAAATGCACTTCATCAAAATATGTTATTAGAATTTTAACTTTCTGTAGTTGTAATTCTAATAAAGGATGATTGCACTTATATTCACCTGTTATCTGTCGAATTACCAATTGTGAATCTCCTGTGACATTTAAATACCTAATATTCAATTCTTTTGCAATCTCTAATCCAATAATTAAAGCTTCATACTCAGCTTGATTATTGGTCAGAATCCTGTTTTCATCTAACTGAAAAGAAAACTGTAAGAATTCTCCTTTTGGGGATGTAAAAACTACACCTGCTCCAACTCCTCTGTCAGTCTTGGAGCCATCGAATGACATCTTCCATGGTTTTATTTCGACCATATGTATCTCAAATTCATCCTTTTATATTAATATGTTAGGATGATTAGTTATGAAGTCAGCTAAAGCTTGCCCTTTTACTGCCTTTTGAGGCATATACTGTAAATCATACTCTATTAAAGAAAATAACCATTTTCCTTGTTTACCTCTTAATATGGGCCTTGTTAACATATATTTGATGATGTCCGTTTGTGCAATCACATATACCGTCGATGGTAACATGTAACATCTTAGCTTGGTGACAAAAAAGTATAATGTCAAGCATAGCTTCTCAATAGGCTTGTATTTTATCTCACATTCATTTAATCTCCTACTAAGATAATATATGGCTTGTTCATGGCCATTTTCATTATCTTGAGCCAAAAGACAACCAATCGACTGGTGTCCTGCTGAGACGTATAATTTTAAAGGTTTTTCATTTATTGGTGGCATCAAAACAGGAGGCCTTACCAACGATTGCTTTAAAAACTCAAATGCCTTCTGATGTTCTCCTTCCCATTTAAAATCTTTCTGAGATTTTAACTTTAAGAGTGGGGAAAAAGCAAGAGTTTTTCCAGACAAATTGGAAATAAATCGCCTAAGAAAGTTTACCTGTCCTAGAAACTGTTGGAGTTCCTGTTTATTTGTTGGAGGCTGTGCTTCTATTATAGCTTTTGCTTTATCTTTGTCAACCTCAATCCCTTTCTTATGAACCAGAAATCCCAAAAAATTTCCAGCAGTAACTCCAAAAGCACATTTCATTGCATTCATTTTCAGCTTATATAGTCTCATTCTCACCAAGACTTGTCTTAAATAGTCTATATGTTCATCAAATGTATGTGATTTTACCACTATATCATCAATATAAACTTCCATAAACCTTCCAATTAGGTCATGAAAAATCACATTCATTGTTCTTTGATAAGTTGCTCCTGCATTCTTTAATCCAAACGCCATAACAATCCATTCAAATAGTCCAATATATCCTGGACATCTAAATGCAGTTTTGTGTGTATCTTCCTCTGCAATGAATATTTGGTTATATCCAGAATAACCATCCAGAAAGGAAAGAAATCGATGGCCTGCGGTTGCATCCACTAAATGGTCTACAACAGGCATGTGATACTCATCTTTTGGTGATGCCGTATTCAAATTCCTAAAATCAATGCATATTCTAACCTTGCCATTTTTCTTGATTACAGGAACAATATTTGAAATCCATTCGACATACTTAACAGGCCTAATAAATTTGGCCTTAAATAATCGTTCCATTTCTTTCTTTACTTCTTTTTGAACTTCAGGTGTCATCTGTCTTGGAATCTGTTGATATGGGACAAAGTCCTCTTTAATAGGAATTTTATGTTCAACTAGTGATCTATTCAAACCAGGCATATCAGGATAATCCCAAGCAAAGCAATCCTTGAATTCTAACAACAAGTACTTCAAACGATCCTTCATTTCATCAGGTAAAGCAGCACATACATGAAGAATTCTAGGATCTTCCTCTGTTCCTACATTAAAATCCTCTAATGGATCTTTTACTTCTGCTTTATAATCATCAAGCTTAGCAGGAGCAGCTTTAAGATCTTCCATAGCTAATTCCTTAACAGACAAAGGACTATCATCAACTACGCAGTCTGCCCAATTACAAGAAATAGGCTCATCAGCCTCTAATTTCCTAGATACAATGAAAGAAAATAATCTCTTAAAAGTAGCTTTTAAAGTAGCTAACTCTTCATTCACATGACTTAGATTGTCACTGATCATGGGAAACCTTTGATGTAGAACCACTAGACCTTAGTATCATGTTAGGTCTAACAAAATCTCCACTTATTTCTTTAAAACCATCAGTAATGTATTTAAGGAATTGGCTTTCAGTAATACTTATTCCCATCAATTTCACTTCTGAACCTTCCACCTTGATTGGTCATAAGTCTTCATCATATAGACCTGCTTCCACATTGTTGGTATCTGCTTTAAATGGATGTTTGTCTGCCCAGAAAATTTCCATACCGTCGATATCTTTATCCTCTCCTTGTTTCAAAAATATTAATGCCTGATGTAAAGAAGAGGGAACACACCCATTTATATGAATCCAATCTCTGCCTAACAAGGCATTATAATTGGAAGAAGAATCAATAACAAAGAAAGTAGTATTCATCTTTCTGTTTCCAATCTGTAATTGTAAAGAAATCACACCTTTAGCAGGTGAACATCCTCCTGCAAAGTTTCCAACTGTCACTTCTGTTGGAATCAAGTCTGACTCATTTTTATTCAAAATCTTCATCATTTTCGAAGGCAAAATGTTTACTATAGCTCCATTGTCAATCAAAACCTTATTAATAGGTTGCCCATTAATGTGAACCATAATATATAATGGCCTTAAATGCCTGACCAAGGCATTTTCGGGAGCCCTCAAGACAACCACGTCTTTTCCTTTTGTGTCTTTCTCAATTTGAATAGACTTCTTTTTTGAGTCTTCCTTTTGCTCACTTATTTTTACTATGGCATCTGCTTTGTCTTCAACATCCCCTTCTAAGCTTGTGGGTTGATTAGGTTTTGCCTGAAAAGTTTTAGGCAAAACTAAAATCATGTTGCAATGAATTCTAGTAGGGGAGACTGACCCGAATTGGATTGTATCCAATGCTTGACCAAAAGACATAGACTTTTGAGAATCTGCTTCATTCTTGTCATCTTTGAAATCTTCTTTCATCATGTCTGAACTGTTAACTGACAGAAGATCATCATCCTCATCATCTTCTAACAATACTTGTTGAAATTCTGCCATTTTCTTCTTTAAACTCTTCTTGAATTCTGCCTTTTGCTCCTTAATTGATAGAACAGGAGAAACACTTGAGCTTTGCCCCCCAAGCCTTTGGGTGATGGCTGGTTTGATTGTTTGCCCCCCAGGTTTTTCAGCTTCCTTTACCTGTTGTTTAGGCACTGTTCCAGTTGGTGCAGTGGACTCCCTAGTCCATACCATGGGAGCTGCCCGATTTAGAACTGCTCTAGCCTTCATTTCAGGCCACTGTGTTGAATCCATCATCACCTGTTGATCTCTCCTTTCTCTTTCTGAAATCTTCCTTTGTAACCTTCTTTTCTGAGTATTAGTAATGGGCTCAAATTCCCTTACACTTGGGAATTTAGGATGTCTTACTGTATCCCATCCATGATGCTCCATATTTGGTGGAATTACCATCCTCCCTTGATATCCACCTCTGACAAAAGGCATTCTTCCCCTTGATTTCATACCTCTTGGGTAAAAGCCTCTTCCCCTTCCATTCATAAATGAAGGTGGATATATTAGGCCCGTATCTGGCTTCCCTGGTAATGCTGGAATCACAGGATATCCTTTAAATAGGAATGGTCCATCATCTTCCCCATACCATTTGAGTGATTCAGAGGGTATAAAAATTCCAGGGTCTTCACCTTCAAAAATCAACTTTGGTCCTACATAGATCTGCAAATCACTACTTCCCATGGTATTGAATCTAATGGAACCTTTAGCATAGGTACCATTGTACTCTTTTTCTGCAACAACCTCTTCCCCTTTTTTGATTTCCTCATCACATCTTAGGCAAAAATAATTCTCAAACTTCTGCCTCATCTGAACTTCCTCTTCTCCTTCCATAATTTCCTTTTCTTCTTGAATCCTTCTTTCAATGTGAGATGCCATTTTTCCTTTCTTCATTCTGGCAGTCACCATGTTGACCTCTACCAAGGGAAAAGGATCAATATCAATCCCCATCACTTCTTTATTTCCCTTAGCATATTGTAACAGACCTTTCTGGATCAGATCCTGCACTCAATTCCGAAATGTAACACAGTTGTTAGTATTGTGTCTGAAAGAGTTATGCCACTTACAATAATCTTTTCCTTTTCTATCCTTTTCAGGAGGGATCATATGCCCTGGTGACAAAGTTAAGAACTTTTGATTAATTAGTTCATCAAACAATTGATCAGCTTTAGACAAATCAAATGAGTATTGTCTAAAATTAGCTTGATTTCTCCTGTTAGGATGAGATGAGGGCATATTCACAGGCTTCTCAGCCTTTGTCAAAGTATCACAAACAATTGGTGCTTTTCCAATCACTTGGGTGACATCAATCTCCACATCACCCTCTATATCTTGATAATATGTTCCAAGTGATTTGCTTTTCCTGTACTCTCCTTCCATCAGAATAGCCTCATATCCAATGGCTTTGGAAGTAAAATCAAATAAATCTCTAAATTCAGTTCCAGTAAAATGTTTCTTAAAATCATAATCTAACCCTTCCTGGGCTATCTTTACTATTTCAGATTCAGGGATGTAAAAATGACACTGATTCCTAATCTTTTTGAATCTGTTCATATATTGTTCAACAGACTCTGAAGGCTTTTGTTTGATTTTAGCCAAGTCTGCTACTGAAATTTCTGGTGCATGCCTAAAGAATTGAGTATGGAACTGTTCTTCCATTTCCCTCCATGAATGAACAGAATTTGGAGGCAAGTTAATAAACCAAGAAAAAGCAGTTCTAGTAAGAGAATGAGGAAACAATTTTAATTTCAGAGCCTCATCCAAATCCGCTTCGCCTATTTGCAGGCAAAATCTTCCAACATGCTCTATTGTTGATTGATTTTCTTCTCCATTGAAAAGAACTAAATCTGGGATTCTATATATAATGCCTAGGAAAAGGCACATTATCAACCCAATTTGGATATGGTTTTCTAAACATAGGTTTTTCGATTCTCCGTAATCCAGGGCCATACATGTCTTGCATAATATTCGTGAGTTGAGCCCTTAAATAAGGCTCTTGAATTCTTCCAGTTTGATTTGGAGGAACAAGAGTTTCAGGCCTAATATCATATCCATATGGATAATCTTGTCTTCTTACGTTTGGTGGATCATACCCATAAAGATTTGGATCACCATTAGCCATACCTGGAATATTCCTATTATCATTCCTAAAAATACTTGCATACGCATTTTGCCCTCCATGGGCATTATTTCCAATGTTCCCAGTCTCTGTTCCCATAGGGACAGTGGTTGGTAAATTTTGATAAAAACTCTGGTTTTGACCATTGCTAACATTATTTGGAACTCTATTCATGCCGGAAAAAACAGTTTCAAAAGTTGGATTTTCAAATACCTGTGTAGTAGGTATTTCAGTACTACGGTTAGCATATCCACTGGTCTGTCCAGGGTTAACATTTACGTTAACTGGGACTTCCACCGTTGGTTGATTTTGAACCACTGCTGCCTTAAACATAGCCATCAGAGTTTTGGCTACTTCACTTTCTGGATCATTTAAAATCCTCGCAAATTTTTGGACCAAGTCACGTGACTCACTTTCTAGGCCAATTGGTTGGCCTACTCCTGGACTTCTCTGGTCTGGATTCCCAGTATTGACTCCATTTGCATCACTTCCACCATTAGTGTTGGCAGAATTATTGTCATTGTTGCCATCTGTTGGCAATTGATTCCTAGTCTTTGGTGCCATTACTCACTTCCAAATTAGTAATGGGCCCTCCTTCTAGCGCCAAAATTGTTACCAAAATTCTTGTTTTCTTTCTAATCGACGGAGAATCGACGGGAAATCGTATTGTAAAGCTTGCTGGAATGTGGATGTGAAAAGTGGAGTTTGGTTCCTTGCCGTATTTCAGGACTTCTTTGGAAACAAACAATGAAGTGGATGAAGTATGGAAGAAGATTAACAAAATTGACTTTATTAACCCTCAAGGTAGAAGAACAACCAATCGAGATGATTGAGTGAACAATTACAAGTTAATTCTACTCCTAGAAAAGAAAAGAAAAGATAAAGGCCTGATTGGCGTTGTTTGTGTGTCCTTGAAACTGCTACTAACTTGTACTTAAATAGGCCTCCTCACATTACATTTGAATTCAAAACTTTCCCCCCAAAGTGGCAGTTGAAAACTTCTCGGATTCTGATTATGAACCTCCTTCAACTGCCGATCATGCCCACGTTGAGAAAATTGCCTTGTTAATTGCGGTTTCCATCCTCTTCAATCGTGGAATCATGGGATCCACGTCCATTTGACACCTGTCACCCGATCGACGGTCCAAAATGCCGCAGGAATACGCCACGTGGAGGCTAATCGATGGACAAGACTTTTTATAGTTTCACCATCGATTCACCTTCACGCTGAATCATTAAGTTAAGTCCATTCTATCCTCACATTTGCTCATATTTACCCCTGCCACGTGTCGCCTAATCGACGGGCAAAAATAAAAATCTTAATTGTGGTACAAACAGGCATTCCCTTTTATTTGTTCTGTCAATAGATCACAAATCTCTTAAGCGAAAAAACTGATAACACATAGATGGTTTACTTTGCATCAATCAACCTATGATTACAGAGAGAATATTCAAGGGCCACCTAGCTCCACATGGTGCGTCAGGCTCCTATTCTACCGCACATTGTGGTAGGATTTATACATTTTGTTTGGCCTCACCAAAACGTAGGGTGAAAAGGAGCCTCGAGCACCACGAGAAGAAGGTGCCTCATATGCACTGGATCATTTTCATGATTACATGCGAAGTTGATGTGCACTATATGCAACCAGAACAAAAACTACACTTCAAAATAAGATCACCTTTTTACAGGGAAAAACATGATAAGCATATGAGCACTCTAGATCCCCTAAGGGATCCCGGATGGAGGCTTTGGTGCGGGACTCGGCTCTCAGTCGTTGGATTGTGTTTTGAATGGTCGGGATCCGCGGATAGTTTGTTCGTGTACAAACTATCCGCGGATCCCGACCATTCAAAACACAATCCAACGGCTAAGGAAAGAAGTCTGCACCATAGCCCAATCCGAAATCCCTAACTGGATCCGGACTAAGCATACGAGAAAGAGAGTGAAACTCTTTTCCCGTTCAAGGTACATAGACAAACTTAGGACGACATTACACGCTTAAAAGGCACTGAAAACATGCATAGTGAAACTAAGAGACATTTAGAACCTTATATCATGTGGTAATCTACTGCTCACTGCTTGTTACTGGCACCTTCTCGTACATTTCAACCTCCCTGAATCTCCGCCCAAGAATACACCGCCCGCCAAATCGCTGCTGCAAGTAAATGAAAACCGCAAACAGAACACCCCCGCAAGAAATAACTACGTCCCATGTGAGGGAGTAGAAATCCACATAAGGATTTGCGAAAAAGTATGCCCCATCAAATTGGACTTGCGCAAAGTTGTGAGCCCGGTAGAGATCGTACACATGAGGTAGCAACCGAACGCAAGTGGTTCCAATGTAAAATGGATGAGAAAGAGCATTTTCCTTTGAGATATGGAAAATGCTGAGGAGGATTTGAGGGAGAAGGAAACCGTCGAGGACCAAACCACCATAAGATATTAAATTCCTCGTATTTAGAAACAAAGCAAAAAGCAACCCCAATATGTAAATTGTTGAAGAAACCAGCATTGCCTTCTTTTCAGCAACCCATATGTCCTTCTGGTTTTCGTCGCCCAAACGTGCAGAAAACGCCAGTTGGAGAAGCCAGAGATGCAACAAGAAAGCCACCATTGTAACTGCTCTCACAACCACCTCGTTCACTTCGAGCCACCCTTGACTCCCAAGCGATACATTACTTCGCTTGCGATTTCCTAGAAACAAAGCTTCAAAGTTTAGCACAAGAGTAACCATATGCCCTAAAGTGAGGATCACAAGCATGAAAAGGGACGCAAAAGGAAGCACTTGAGGGTTCCTTTTCACGTAAAAAATTTGCAGCCCCACAAACACACAAGCGAGCGTGTAGGAGATCAAAACCATCACGATCTCCAAATCCAACCGCTGAACAGATCTTTTGGCTTCCTCTCTGTAGAAAACCCATCCAGTCATTTCCAAGTGCTTGAAATAAAGATGGTCAGTTTCCTCCCTCGTGCTTTCGACGCTTCCCCTAATTTTCCCTTCTTCTTTTGCATTTACCAGCGGGAATTGGAATTTCAAAAGAAGCTCACAGTCCATTGATTCACCTGTTGATAGCTTTCTACAGCCTACCATACATACCCTTCCTGTTTCCTTATCATACAACCCTTCAGCAGAAATGTCAAGGGTACTATTGAAAATTACCGATGTAGCTGAAGAAGTCTGATACAGCGAAATCGTGTAGGTAATATTCAATGGGCCGTGATGTATACTCTCTCCCTCAACTGCAATCATGTAATTCATTGACGTACGGGTAGAAAATGGGTTCCGCTTCAGCACGTAATTTTGATCACCGAAAAAGCTAGGCGTTGCTTTACTCCAAGACCAAGAATGATTCCCCGTAGAATCTTCAACCAACATGTCAAATGCCAAGTCGTCAGAGTTCCACTTCGGATATCTGTTGCCCTTCTTAATAACCGACTTGTTGAAAGGACACAACTTCTTTACTTTTTCGGTTACCGTGTACTCGTATCTCAAACCAGGAACCACAGCCATGCTATTGTCGCGACTTTTAAACGTGATCCTATTGAAGTATCCAGACTCGTTAACAGTTTTGTCAGTCCAAATCTGGCCCAAAACACTTGTTCTGTTCCTGATTGTCCAGAAAGCAGGGTACCACAAGCTCAACCTAATCGAACAATCACCAACCCGGGCATTGTCCAACGAGTCGGAAGAGTTCAAAAACCGGCAAGCAACTATGCATAGCTGATTCTTCTTTTCATCCCACGATCCCTCTCCAACGAGCGCTGTATTGGGATCAAGAGCTAGGTATTGGTAACCTGATCCAAATTTGATCACATATTGCACCTTGTGTTCCTTCTCAGAACACTGAATGGCATTTAATGTCATTTGACTTGGCAACTCATCGTTATCATCCTTACCAAGAGGAGTACAATTTTTTAAAGAACTTGTAGACACCCCATTCTGGACTGTCCAGATAACGTTATTTGTCGATCTTTTTATCTCCCCAATGATGATTTTAGTCGAAAACAGTTTAAGGACAAAGGTGTGGTTGAGCTTTGAGCGTCCTGAACCTCTCTCAAACCCCTTTCAAGCCCTTCAAACCAGAGCCAAACAGCCCCAGCAAAACCCAACTGGCATACGCCAGTGTCCTGAAGGCGTACGCCAGTTATCTACCACGTGTCAGTCATCGACCAGTGGCCCAGCTTTTACTGGCGCACGCCATTTAATAGTGGCGCACGCCAGTCAAACCCAGTCAAATCAACTTTATTCAGCAACTTGGGCGGGACTTTTGTGCCACCCTGACGTCGGCTACAGCGTCCCTGATGATTACTCTCGGCAGAGACGTTCCCTCTCTCTCCTACACCCCCCATCAAGGCAAGTCCCATGCATTTAATGCATGGGAGGCTCCAACCTTGCCTTGACCAGCCAAACAAGGCCTTGGTCCCAGACTGATCTCAGTCTCTCTCCCATATAAATACCCCCCTTGCATTCATTTGCAAGGGGTTAGCATCATCAAGAAGCAAAAAGCACCCCTCTTCTCTCTTCTTGCTCTTTTTCTCCCCTTCTTCCATTGAAAGAGAAAAGAAAGAAGCCCACTTCCATATACCTCCACTAATATCCAGTCACTATACAACATCCATCTTCAACCTCTAGGCTCTAAACCACCTACAAACTTCAACACTCAAAAGGTATACCACCTTTGCATTCCTTTCTGTTTTCGTCCCCTGAGGGGAACCAGCAAGGCCCAGGCTGGTAAACAATACCAGTCCTGGCCTTGAACTGGTAAAAATACAACAAACGTATGCGACGATACTTGGCGCACGCCAGTTTCTACATGCCGTACGCCAGTCATGGCAGTACGAGCGCAACTGGCGTGGGGATCATGGATCGTCATTCCTTTTGTTTTATCTTTCTGTCAATCACCCTTGCATGCTAAACAACCAGTTTGTTGCTTTCTGTATGCTTAGAACTGTTTAGACGTAAAGGTTATTGCTTCCTCTTTGTTTATTCAAAAGGCCTCTAGGATCCTTCTGGTCATGTTCCAGAGCCCAGATGATGCAAAACCAAGCGCTGGATTAGGGTCAAACGTGCGTACGGCAGTCCATGACTGGCGTACGGCAGTTAAAGCTAGGATCCAGTGGCTGGCCCTTGCATTTTAGCTTAATCTTGGCCTCCTTCCTGTCCCCACTCTGTTTAGGGGGTTTCTTGTCTATGTTCATGGCTTCAAGCCATCCCAGCTGTCTGTAAATATATATATCCTGCTTATTTAACTGCATGGTTTGTCCTGGGTGTGCGCTGGTCCTTTTCCAGAGCCCAGAGGGTTGCAAACAAGGACTGTGAAACCAGATGAGTGGAGTACGCCAGTCTCCCTGTGGCGTGCGCAAGTCATATCAACATGCAGTGGCTCGGCCAGTGCATGCTGGTAGAACTTGCTCACGCCCTTGCGGGGCAGCGTACTGCAATTTGTCCAGTTTGCTCAGTGCTTGTTCTCAATCTATATTTTAGCATTGCAATCAAGCCATTCATAAGCATTTTTGTCATAAATCACAACTTGTTACAGTGCTTTAATCCCCATTAACTGTTCCCCCGCCCTAACTGGCTAAAAAATGATCAAAATGAGAGAAATGCAAATGTTTTATAAAATGCCCGAGTAGAGACCGATCTCCGGATTGGGCGAGAAGGGTGCCATAAAACCCTTCCCCTCTCGTAAACTGGCTCCCGAACCTCAGATATCGAAGGTGACGACGGACCGGTCTATGCCTTTTCAAAATCAAACAAACGTGGCAAACGTTTTTCGAGTTCGGTTCCTTGGGTGCTCTCACCGCTAAAACCCGAGTGGCGACTCTGAATCGAGGCGTTTCGCCGCGCTCTTCCAAACAAAAAGGGCCGCATCAAATTTCACAAAGCAAAATTTCCGGGGTGGCGTGCCCACAGAACTGCACTCATTCAAATACTCCAAGTTAAAGACATCGTTTTGCCTACTCGTTGTGTAACATAACGATCCTGGATTTAAACCAAGTGATTGATTTTTGGGAATATCAATCCCACCGCAACAATCGCTATCAAATTTCCCAAAAACCAATGAATACTGATAGTAACTCGATGAACCAAACTCTAAAAGTGAAACGGGTTCAAAATAATTCGGATCATTCAGAGAAGCCAAACTCTTCAATTTCCCAGTTATTAAACTATTGAAGATGGTCAAAGTCATAGGATAGTTAAGCTTGAGGACTGCATCAAGATTGATCAAATTACCTCCGTTTGAGTACCAAGAAGCCGAGCCTACCATACAAACTTCGGCAAACTTTCCTTTACGTTGTGCCATAACAAACTTCTTCACGGTGTCATGCAAACCTCTTTCAAACCGCCTACATTTCCTCTCTTCAGTTGCCACCAACTCCGGTGCAAAACGAGACAAAGATTGGAACTTTAAAGCATATTCCGACACGGTCATATCCCCTTGCTCTAACTTCTCGAACTCATCTCTCAACTGGTTGCGACTCGTTTCTGGAAAGTATTGCTCCTCGAAAAACACCTCAAATTCGGCCCAAGTTAGGTTCTCCACATCTGGCTCATTTGCTTGAGCCGCGGTCCTTGCCGCTCTCCTAGCATCCTTCCTCAATTCTAAAACCGACTCCCACCATTCGTTAGCCTCCCCAGTTAATTGAACAGCCACTATATTTACCCGCAAGTCGTCTTCCGTAATTTTGAGAGCCCTAAAGAGTTTTCGAATCTGGGCCAACCAATGGTCGGCTACAAGAGGGTCACTACTCGACCCATCAAACGTAGGTGGATTTCTACGACTGAACTCCCTCATTGCAGACAAAGCACGGCTATCCGCACTTTCCCTAGGAGCAGGGTTAAGAAGATTTGCAGCCGCAAGAGCCGCAACAAAATCCCTAGCAAAGGGATTTTGAATGATCGGTACTTCCTCTCCTTGACCGTGTCTAGGCCCTTCCCCCGGATTACCATTCGGATTCTCCCCATGTTGGCTAACTTCATCCTCAACCAGTGCCCCTCGGCCACGACCACGGCCACGGCCACCCCTTCTTCCGATCTCACCTGCTCTAACGCGTGTTCTCGGAGGCATCTAGCTACAGTTATAAAAAAAGAAGGGTTCATCAACAACAACATTATCTTAGGAGGTCAAAGCCTCCAACTATCCCAACACGGGTCGAAACAACTCTACGCCACTCTACTGTATTAAAATGCAATGCCACGTAAACCAAATAATATCAATGCACGCAAGCACACATGTGATATGAAAAAGGTGTGACTTTGAACCCATGAGACTAGAAGTCTCCCCACGGTCTCAAAGTATTCAAACCTAGTTGCTCTGATACCAATTTGTCACACCCTCGATTTTCAACATAATTAAGTAATACATTTTAAATAAAGAGCCTCGCCTATCATACATATTACCCAAAAAGGTTTCCACCTGTCTTAAATTACAAATCAAATCCCCACGATCAAAGGTTTACAACTTTGGCGCTTTGGCCCCAAAAATACATAAATGCAAGTACGATCCTATTTAGAATATTACAAACGTTTAGTCAAAAGGATTAAGATAATGAGTTACAATTACATCTCTGTCAAAATAAAGTTAATACAAATATGCTAAGTAACTACGTGAGATTAACTTCTAAAAAGTCTTTCATTTCCAAGCATACATAGCATGCGAGCTATTGTCCAACATTTTGTCCTGAAAAGAAAGATTAGGTTGAGCTACACTAGCCCAGTAGGAAAACCTTTACCAGTTCTATATGTAAACATGATGAAATGTGCACGTGAAATGAAGGCACGAGGTACAACTCAAACAATGGAAACAAGTGATTTAAGGATATTCCCAACGTTCAACATGATCATTCTATCACATGCATATAGCTTGAAATGTCACTAAGTTCACTCAATGTCAAACAACTCAATAACCCCGATACGATGCACCATTGCCCAAAATCCCTTCCATCGGTATTTCCACCCCTTGCGTTACCGTATAACGCCATGGGGATTACCGTGTTACCACCCCTTACGTCACAGTGATCCCTACAACTCGGGTCACCGTATTACCACCCCTTGCGTTACGAGACCGTCTAAGTCTTCGTATTACCACCCCTTGCGTTACGAGACTTTCTAAATTAACTCCCAACACAAATGACCATTTCCTCACTCGACTAACAAGTTATGACTCTCCCAAGACCACAATCCAACACAAAATATGTTACGAAATGCCAACCATATCATAAATATGTCACAAACATTCATAAACATTCAATTGATCAATAATACGCGAAATAACAAGTTTTAATTAATTAGTCCCTTATCATTTCTTACTAACGGAAGGCCTAAGGATCACGAATAACATCAATTAATCATAGGGCGTCAATTAGATAAGCAAAAGATAGGCTAAAAGGTATCCAAAAGGGTTTAGAATCGATTGGGGTTGAAACGATCGAAGAAAACACAAATAGCATCAAAGCTGTCCAGAACAACAAGGGGTATTGATACCCCAAAATCAGGTATCAATACCTGGCTAGCGGGAAATCCAGAGAAGGATGGGGTATCGATACCCCATATTTGGGTATCAATACCCCGCTGTTTCGAGGCGATTTTCTGCAGTTTTGACAGACATTCAAAGCACCAAAAAGGGACGATCCAAACACGATTTCTACACCATTTCAACATATATACACACAAAAGAGGTAAAGAAGTCCCTACCTCAAGACGATAACAAAGATCTTCGAAATTCGAACAAGCCCTAACTTTCTCGAGCTCCCAATCTTCGATTCGAGCTTCAAAACACGATCGGAAGGTCGGAGGGTGGTCAATCCTTGAAGGTTTTGCAAGATTGAGTGAGTTTTTGAGTGAGGAGAGGAGAGAGAGAAAAGTTCAGCCAGGAGGGAGAGAGGGAACGGATGTGAGAGAGAGAGATGGGAGATGAAAAATGATCTCCTACATTAACACCCACCCCTTTATACCCTTATATCTTTTTATTACACTTTCACTCCCTCCAATTTTCATTCTTTCATTTGAATCCCCAATCAATTAGACACCAAATAAATCACAATTTCTCAATTAAACATTTAATCAACATTTCAATAATAAAGGAAAAAAATACGAATCTCTACACACCGTGCACGTCACAAAGGAGACAAATTTTAGGAGGTATAAAAATGGTTTATCTTAATTTATTAACAGGCGCATGCAAACTTAAACTTAACGGAAAAAGGCAACACAAGAGAGTTGGCCTTCGGTTTGTAGGAGTTTATCCTACCAGGTTTTATGTTTAGAATCTCTTAAGTGCTATGAATTTTGAAATTAAATTTTTTTTCACCGGCAGTGGAAACTAATAGAGCCCGCAGCATAGAATATTCATTCCAAAAATTAACTTAATCGAACATCGATATGTGTATCAAAATTTGAATTTTGATTCATTAAATAGATGGTTATGGATAATGACAGGATCAGACTGTCCATTTCGTAAATTATAATTCAACTTTTAATACGTCTATCAATATCAATATCTGATCAAACTGATTTTTTGCCCTCATAGTTTCCTTTGATTTCCTTTCTACAACCAAACTAAAAAACATAATCTGTCACACCCCAAAATGGAAGTGACCGGCCGTGAACCATAAGGCTAACCCATGGAACACGCAGCCTGAATAAATCAAAATAACTGAAAATCAAATGATCGCTTTTTCGTTATTAATCAAATCCAAAGCCAAATGTGTCTCAATCATAAACATGGGGTACAATCATTCCATGAACCAAGCAATATCTAGTGATCCAATAATAATAAAAGGAATTTATTATCTGACAATTGTTTTGAATGCGGAAGCGATTTTTAAAATAAAACTAGAATGAGACACCCTAAGGAAGTTAACGAATGAAATCCCCTAGATGCCGCCAGAGTCCTTACCTAATTCCCCAACTTGCCTGAAAAAAAAGTTGGAATAAATCCGCCAGCTAACAAGCTCAGTGAATAGCAAGTATGTATATTAAATAAAGTTGAAAACGGAGATTAAAATAATTTACCATTAAATCATAATTTGGCATACGAGGTGTCTAGCAGAATAATAAATTAATCAATGAAGCATTTAACCAATAAATAGTCTTGGTGGTGATCACAACATTAACTCCATCAATAATGGGGAACCACAATCAAATAGTACCATGGCCAAAATAAATCTCATCAAAATTGGATCCAATATCGAACTTAGAGTCACCAGGGTTGACAGCCCGTGGTACTTTTCCCTAAGACGATCAGGCGAAAGAAAGCCGTTGAGCATTAGGGTCACTGGCCTAACACGGTCTTTTCCCCAATGGCCAAGGTCACCAACACAAGAAGGAATAATTTCCCTAGACTTCCGAAATAAATGTTCCCATTAATATCCACCAAGTTCTCATCAAAAAGAATATTAACAATTGATCTCAAAAAATTCATCGCATGCCAATTTATAGAACAACTTATAAACAGTTTTTAGTCTCCAAACAACATTCATATAAATTTCTGAAGGAAATACTTTTAAGGGACACAGGGATCTTTCAAAAATACGTAGCATACTTAACTACTCACCTGGGTCCAAACGTAATGCAATCGAACACGCAAAATGGAGGCTAACCTGAACAGAAGAACAATACACAATGACTGACTAATCCCGAAATTACATAATCTAACAGAAAAAGCCTACACCTAAGTGACTACCAGACCCTTTAAAACCCAAGGCTTAGACAACTGATAAAACCCAAATCCAAAATCATAATGCCACTGTATACCAATACCCATTCTCCCAAATTTCCTACAGCCTCTCAACTTCAAGCCACGACCCAACAAAATTAACAATAAACTAAGATAAAGTAGTAACTAAGAAAAAAAAAATTGTTAGCACGAGCAAATTCCAATCACCCGAACCACCACCCACATGACACAACACCATCATCCCATATTTGGCCAATATTCTCCACGCCGCACACCGCCACAAACACCGAACCCCCTCTCTCATTCCGATTAACCACATCAAGTAATCCCTCCACAAACATTACAAATATCCTAATAATTTTGCTCGACACTTGTGCGGTAGTGCCCAATCCATGAACCTATTGCTTTGTGAAATGGTAGATCAAAAGAACGAGAGAGATAAAGTGAAATATTATCTCGAAAGAATCCAAAGATAATCTCCTCTCTACTACGGATGCTGCTCTTCTCGAAAGTCGACGTTTCTTAAAACCAACCCTAATGAACTGGTGAAATAATATGCCCAAGATAAAGTCTATCAAACTACCCACTAATTAGTGGCGTTCTCCCCTTAATAATAGGTAACCACTTAATAAAAGTATTTACTACAGTTCAACACCAAATACTAAAACTATTTAGACTTATACCCCAACACTATAATTGTGCCAACAACAGTTATACTAGCGGGAGAGAGAAAAATATCAATTAGGATCCAAACCATAAAATCCTCTTGTTTTTTTTTTTTTTTTACAGAAATATAATTATTAGGAATAAGAAAAGACGGGGTGTAACACTAATAGAGTCCCCAACATAGAATATTCATTCCAAAAATTAACTTAATAGAACATCGATATCTGTATCAAAATTTGAATTTTGATTCATTAAATAGATGGTTATGGATAATGACAGAATCAGACTGTCCATTTTGTAAATTATAATTCAACCTTTGATATGTCTATCAATATCAATATCTGATCAAACTGATTTTTTGCCCTCATAGTTTCCTTTGATTTCCTTTCTACAACCAAACTAAAAAACGTAATCCAATTTCTTCACATTTTCCTTCTCTTTTCTTTGAGCAAGAATAAATGACACTCAATATGAAAATGCCGGTTTCCTTTCATGGACATTTTCATATTCAGAGTTAGGGTAGTCATATGGTACACACCCCTTATTAAGGGGTGTACCGTACGCATTATGATTTTAAACCATTGGATTTCAAAGTAAATAATCCGGACCACCCATTTATTAAATTAATTAATAACATAAAAAAAGGGCTTAGCAAGTAACAGGTTGTTCTCTCCTCCTTGACTTTTTCTCCCTCTCCCTCATGTGTAAAATACTACAAATTATATAACATAACCACAATTGTTGTGACAACACAAAAAATTGACACTTTCTTACCACAATGTGTCGTACCAAAAGAAATCGATCAAAAGATACTAGACACAAGACCAAAATATATCGTAGCACAATCAATAATTATTATACCCAAGCAAGATACATGTCTAAAATATCACAAATTAAATATTGTATAACTTAACATCCTAACAGTCTGATCGATCATTTTAAAAATACACTCACTAACGACATTTAGATTATACAGTCAATTTATATTTGGTATAAAACCTAGTCCTCTGTTGTAGTTGAATGTAATGTAGCCATGCGACCGTGACACAATAATGACGATCAAATCCGTTGAATTTTTTATGTTTGTTGATTAAGTCACCTACGTAAATTTTTGTCTCAATCAGGTTTAGGAAGCTTCATCATCGGCACGCAAATTGAATAATAGAATGGTATTTTCCATCCAATTAAGTGTCTAGCTATAAGCCATCAACTTCATTCTTGGTACGGATGACCTAATTAATATTATGTAAAAGATAGACGATTTTGATAAAATAAAAAAAACACCTTACGTGGGGCTCAGATGGTGCATTATTATATTTTAATATTCTATTGAAATTGAACGACGAGATTTGTTGAAATATGAAACTTCAAGGACTAACTATGTAATTTATCCTAAAAAATAACAACATTCTTTTATAAAAAAATAGGAACGAAGGGTGTAAGACTTGAACCCCAGATGTTCAAACTCCAACACCTTACCACTATGGTACACAATTGAGAATATGTAATTCTAAAGGCTATTAATTATATAATATTTTCTTGTATGTAGGGGCTTTATTTTCAGGCTGAAAATTTGAGAAGACAGAGGCCTCAAATGCATCCGTCCTAGTGCTGGGCCTGCACTTGTATATCACATTATAGCCAAGATTCGGAAATAAAATAATTCAAACCAGCGAATAAATTACGATGACAAGAAACTCCAAAGAACACACAAGAAGAATTTGCTTCTAAATCTCGGGTTTGAGGAAGATTTATTGGGTGTTCTTTCAAGGTTTTTTTTCATCGTCATTAATTCACTATCGTTGTGAAATACTTATTTTCGAATCTCGTCTTTGATTTGTTTTCGCAAAAATTCCAGCATAGGCGTCATCATGTACACATATCAACTTGTTAATTCCACTGGTTGACATAATCAAGAGACGAATTACATAGGATGTAGACTTTTTAAAAGATCTCTATCGCGATCTCACGTAAGCAGGATCAAGAATCCATTAAAGAAATTCAAGGAGGCAAACTGAAATAGGGAATGAAAGGACAAATTTATATTGTTACTCACATCTGGTATTCTTTTCTCTTGTTAAATTTCTTTACAAATGTTCCATCCAGACATTGCCGAAAGGAAACAGCGAAGAGAGGTAATGAAAACAAGCCATTTGGGGCAATAGTCCCGAGGCCTTCACAACTATCCCTCAGAAAGAATCACTTGTACTAACAAATGGGACGTAAGGTTTACTCCCTCCTAAATGTCTTAGTTCGAAACTTTTCAGGATTATTCAATGTGCCCGACCCAAGGTAATTTGATTGAATTCACTTAGCTGTAATGGAAGAAATTGCAGAATCGTAGCTATAAACGTCTGTGATGTAATAAAGCAAGAGCTCTTTCCGAAAAAATAAACAACAACAACAATGAAATTTAACAGTAAAACAAACTGGACTGCAATCCACAGCTAAAATACACAGCTATATAAGATACCGAAACATTATGTTCTTGAAGCAGCTTCTGTAAGAATGTCCAAGTCCAACTTAGACACCTTTTACAGGGAAAACATGATAAGCATACGAGAAAGAGAGTCAAACTTAGGAAAACATTACATGCTTAGAAGTATTGAAAACATGCTTAGTGAAACTAACAGACATTTAGAACCTTATATCCTACGGTAATCTACTGCTCACTGGTAATTACCGGCACCTTCTCGTACGTTTCAACCTCCCTGAATCTCCGCCCAAGGATACACTGCCCACCAAATCGCTGCTGCAAGTAAATGAAAACCGCAAACAGAACACCCCCACAAGAAATAACTACGTCCCAAGTGAGGGAGTAGAAATCCACGTAAGGATTTGCAAAAGGGTATGCCCCATCAAATTGGACTCGTGCAAAGTTGTGAGCCCGGTAAAGATCATACACATGAGGTAGCAACCGAACACAAGTGGTTCCGATGTAAAATGGATGAGAAAGAGCATTTTCCTTTGAGATATGGAAAATGTTGAGGAGGATTTGAGGGAGAAGGAAACCGTCGAGGATCAATCCACCATAAGATATTAAATTCCTTGTATTTAGAAACAAAGCCAAAAGCAACCCCGATGCGTACAATGTTGTAGAAACAAACAATGCCTTCTTTTCAGCAACCCATATGCCCTTCTGGTTTTCGTAGCCCAAACGTGCAGAAAACGCCAGTTGGAGAAGCCGGAGTTGCAACAAGAAAGCCACCATTTTAACTGCTCTCACAATCACCTCGTTCACTTCGAGCCACCCTTGACTCCCAAGCCATACGTTATTTCGCTTGCGATTTCCTAGAAACAAAGCTTCAAAGTTTAGCACAAGAGTAACCATATGCCCTAAAGTGAGGATCACAAGCATGAAAAGGGACGCAAAAGGAAGCACTTGAGGGTTCCTTTTCACGTAAAAAATTTGCAGCCCCACAAACACACAAGCGAGAGTGTTGGAGATCAAAACCATCACGATCTCCCAATCCAACCGCTGAACGGATCTTTTGGCTTCCTCTCTGTAGAAAACCCATCCAGTCATTTCCAATTGCTTGAAATAAAGAGGGTCAGTTTGCCCCCTCATGCTTTCGATGCTTCCTGTAATTTGCCCTACTTCCTTTGCATTTACCGGCGGGAATTGGAATTTCAAAAGAAGCTCACAGTCCATTGATTCACCTGTTGATAGCTTTCTACAGCCTACCATACATACCCTTCCTGTTTCCTCATCATACAACCCTTCAGCAGAAATGTCAAGGGTACTATTGAAAATTACCGATGTAGCTGAAGAAGTCTGATATGGCAAAATCGCGTAGGTAATATTCAATGGGCCGCGATATGTAGTCTTTTCCTCGACCACAGGAAATTGATTCAGCTCATAATTCTGATCACCGAAAAAGCTAGGCATTGCTTGAATCCTAGTACGATTCCCCATGGAATCTCTAACCAACATGTGAAATTCCAAGTCGCTAGACTTCCACTTTGGATATCTGTTGCCCTTCTTTATAACCTGCTTGTTGAAAGGACACAACTTCCCTACTTTTTCGGTTACTGTGTACTCGTATCTCAAACCAGGAACCACAGTTATGCTATTGTCACGACTTCTAAATGTGATCCTATTGAAGTATCCGGACTCGTTAGCAGTTTTGTTGGTCCAAATCTGGCCCAAAATACGTGTCCTACTCTTGATTGTCCAGAGAGCAGGGAACCTCAAGCTCAACCTAATCGAACAATCACCAAGCTGGGCATTGTCCAATGAGTCGATGGAGTTCAAAAACCGGCAAGCAACTATGCATAGCTTATTCTTCTTTTCATCCCACGATCCCTCTCCCACGAGCGTTGTAGTGGGATCAAAAGATAGGTACTGGTAACCTGATCCAAATTTGATCACATATTGCACCTTGTGTTCCTCCTTAGAACACTGAATGGCATTCAACGTCATTTCCCTTGGCAACTCATCGTTATCATCCTTACCAAGAGGAGTACAATTTTTTGAAGAACTGCACTCATTCGAGTACTCCAAGTTAAAAACCTCGTTTTGCCCACTGTTCATTGAGGAACATAACAATCCTGGATTAAAAGCAAGTGATTTACTTTTAGGGATATCAATCCCACCGCGACAATCACTGTCGAATTCCCCAGAAACCAATGAATACTGATAGTTACTCGATGAACCATATTCCAAAAGTGAAACGGGTTCGAAATAATACGGATCATTCGGAGAAGCCAAGCTCTCCAATTTCCCAGTTATTAAACCACTAAAGATAGTCAAATTCATAGGATAGTTAAGCTTAAGGACTGCATCAAGATCGATCAAATTACCTTCGTTCGAGTACCAAGAAGCCGAGCCTACCATACATAGCTTCCCAGAGTACCATGACCAAAACCCATGAAACCCAAACTGCAATGAGTGCCTCCTTCTATGATTCCCAGGAAAATAAGAGCCTGGTGATACGAAGGTTAAGTACGCTTCGATCTTGTGAACTCCAGACGTGTTGGTTTCAAAGATGTTCTGGGTTAGATAAAACAAGAAGTATTTTTCGGATTCGAGGGAGAATTCAGAGGAGTTGTTATTGTCGTTGTTAAGGATTCTGTTACCGCCGGCGTAGTGACTGAGGACTGGTCGGAGATATGGAAATATGGTGGTGGAGGGAGCAGTTGGGGTCGACATGGGGACCATGGAAGCGCAGTGGTGGGAGTAAGAGATGGAGGTGACTGAAGTTGCAGAGAAGAGAATGCAGAGAGAGAGAAACATAAAGGAGAGAGAAGAAGGATTCATTGCCATGATCACAATTTTGCTCAACAACAAGGAGGAGGAGGAGGAGAAGCAAGATATATGAGTGTTTACTTAATGGGGGGAGACTTGGACTTTGTCACGATACGAATATAAATGTAGGCATCATCATGACTTCTTAATTCCACTGGACGTTTAAGAAATTCTATTTTTTATATTGGCTTCTAATGAGTTTTATCTGCAATAAACATTCACAAGTCTAGAAAAGGTTTAATGTCAGAAAGTATAATAAAGCTGTTAGGAACGGGGAGATCCTATATAATCCCTTTATATTGATATGAATGGATTCGGTAGTTTCGAGTGTTAGTTTAATAGCCTTTGGTTTGTAAGAAGACTAAGTCTTCTTGTTAACTCTCATCCTTACGTGTATTCCGATAGGTGACAAGTTTTTTAAGCCCTGTATTCCTTGTTAGACACCTAGGGCGGTGATTGTATACCCTGGCCGTCCTATCTCGGGTGGTGAGCTTAATCATTTTTACTCCATTTTTATCCTGTTATATCATTTTCTTTTCTTTCTTCCAAATATCCGCCATCAACTTGTTAATTCCACTGGTCGACATAATCAAGACGAATTACATAGCATCCAGACTTTTTAAAAGATCTCTATCGATCTCACGTAAGCTGGATCGATTAAGAATCCAAAAAGAAATTCAAGGAGGCAAACGGAAATAGGGACTGAAAGGATAAATTTGTGTATATTGTTACTCACATCTGGTGTTCTTTCCTCTTATTAAATTTCTTTACAATTGTTCATCCAGACATATGGCCGAAAGGAAACCAAATGCTTTCGGATAAGCCAAAGTCACCAACCATATGATATCATCGCAAGAGTACCGCGTCATGTGAATAATACTGAACTCTTGTAAAACTGGAAAGAGTTACGTTATGTTGCAGCTTATAAATTTTTCCCTTGTGAAAGGATGAAAAGTTAGCTTGAGCACAACTTCTGTTTGGGCAAAACTAACAAAAAAGACACTCCCTCAGAAAGAATCACTTGTGACGTAGGGTTTACTCCCTCTTAGAGACTTTCTAAAAAATCCCTCACGAAAGCTGGATCAACAATTCATAAGAAATTCGAGGAGGCAAACGGAAATATGGAGTGGAAGGATAAATTTGTTTTGTTACTTGCATATGCTGCTCTTTTCTCTTACTCCTATTAAATTTCTTTACAAATGCTTCATTTAGACATATAGCCGAAAGGAGACCAAACGTATGCTTTTGGATGATAAAAGGTTCACCAACTGTACGATATCGTCTCAAGAGTCTCTGAGAAAAACCACATCACATGAATCATACTGAACTCTTGTAAAAACTGTAAGAGTTATATGTTATGTTGTAGCTTGTGAATTTTTTGGTTGCGAAAGTTGGGCAAGGTATAGCTTGAGGACAACTTCTGTTTGGGCAAAAATAAAAGAAGAAACGGATGTTTAATTTCATTTACCTGGCAAGGGAGTGCCACAACAACTAGGTCAACCCCTTGGTCCTGTCATTGCGAATTGCAGCACCCTTTTCCCTAACCCCTCCTATCAATTGACCAAAAAAAAAAAAAAACCGGCCAAGAAAGAAAATGAAAATAAGCCAAGGAAAAGGTAATTTTTGATTGAGTTCACTCAACTGGGAAGAAAGAAACAGGGAGAGTATAGCTAGAAATGTCTGCAACGTAATTAAGCAAGAAAGATCTTCCATCTTCCCCAACAATGAACAGGAAATGAAGCTGAACTGTAAACCACATCTAATATCTACTCTCTTTGTCCCAATTTGTTTGTTCAGCCTTGAGAAACTAACTTTTTTGGAGAACACAGTGATTATACTTACAAAGATACTACAACTTTCACATTTACCCTCAATTTTTTTTTAAAAAGTTGTTTTATTCCACTAAAGAAAAGGCAAAAAAGAAAAATTAATTCAATTTAGAAGTCAAATGCACAAACATTTTGGAACACTTAAAAGTCAAAATGTAGACAAATAAATGGGGATGGAAGGAGTAGTAACTACAGCAATATAAGCTACCCAAACATTATGTTCTGAACCATCTTCTATAAACATGTGAAGGTCCATAATTTGAATCCTAACTATTAATCTACATTTGCATACGCATCTAACACGAAGAAAAGAACACATACCTTTTTCCCAAAGAATTGCCTTCATCAAGATCGATAATATTTCAAACCTTAGGGCAACTGGGGGTTATGTGCAGGGCTGTAAACGAACCGAATCGAGCCGAACCTTGTTAAGTTTGGCTCGGATTCGTCAAGGTATGAGTTCGGCTTGGGTTCGGCTCGAGTTCGATTCGAGCCTGAACAACTTGGCTCGAGTTCGGCTCGTTAAAATTTTTCAAGGCTCGGGTTCGGCTCGGTTGGGTTCGTTAAGATGCTAGTCTGGCTCGAGTTCAGCTCGGATTCGGCTCGGGTTCGATTCGAACTTGAACATCTTGGCTCGAGTTTGGCTCGTTTAACTCAAATGAATCGAGCCGAGCAGAATCTAAGCTCGAATTGAGCTCGTCAAGACTCAAGTTTGATTTGGCTCAGCTCATTAAACTCAAGCGAACCCAAACTCTCTCATTGATCGTATAGAATTTGGAAGAAAAATAAGTATTGAATTATATATACAACCTTAAAATTTTTTACATTTACAAATAGACCCCTATTTAATTATTAATTTAATTTAATTATAGGTTCGCGAACCTAATCGAGCCGAATACCGTTAGGCTCAGGTTCGGCTCATTTACGGAACGAGCCTAGAATTAAGGTTCAGGTTCAGTTCGTTTAGCAGACGAATCGAACTCGAACGAGCTCTTACCAAACCGAGCCTCGAACAGTTCGCGAATGGCTCAGTTCATTTATAGCCCTATGTCCAGCTGTTACCTTCAGAGCCCCAGAATTATTCGAAACGCACACAAACTTACCTGAACATCCGGTTATAAAAATAAAAAAAAACAGGAACCCTACTATATGTACCAACCAAATTCCCACCGAAATCGTACCGAAGGCCGCAGCGAGCCATCTCCGGCCACCGGACGGCCGATCCGAGCCGTTGTCACATATATACACGAAAAATAGGGTGCTTGGCTACACACATCGGATGCCGTTGATTCCCGCATTGGCCCCCTCGGTTTTTTTTTTTTTTAATTTTTGGACGGCTCGGATCGATCACATATATACACGAAAAATATGGTGTTTGATCCAAGCACCCTACACATATCGGATGCCGTTGATTCCCGCGATGGCCCCCTCGGTTTTTTTTTCTAAAATTTTTGGACGGCTCGGATTGGCCGTCCAGTGGCCGGAGACGGCCCGGCGCGGCCGTCGATACGATTTCGGTGGGAATTTGGTCAGTACGTATAGGATTTCTAAAAAGATAGATAATATTCGTAGCTATGGAAACAGAGGATACTCGACTATTTAGGGAACTAGTTGCTGACATTTATTACTAATTTCATTTTACAAATTGCGGGCACAAAAGCAGAGACCAGAGAGAGAGTACAAATGAGATTTTTCGATTAATATTCTGCTTAATTCAAAGTGGGACACCAAACCGTTAAATGAACCCCAGAGCCTCTCTCTCTCTCTCTCCCCAAACCGTTAAATGAACCCCAAAGCCCTTCTCTCTCTCTCTCTCTCTCTCTCTCTCTCTCTCTCTCTCTATCTCTCTTCGATACACAGCAGCAACAATGGAGTTTGGGCTGCAACGACGATGATCGTCACCAACACCCCGGCAAAGACCTCGCTTACACAAATTTGGCTTATTTCTCCCACTCAGATCTCCGCTCCTGCTTACTTGCTGGATCTGACCTCACCTTCGCTCAAATCGACGCCTTTGTCTTGTTCTTTTGCTAACTATTCTTTGGCTTTATATTTTAATCTTCCATTATTCACGTTTCAAGACTGCTTAATACATTGTATTTATCTGTTAGATTCCTCAAAGCAGTCATAGTGGCATTGTTACCAAAATTCTTGTTTTCTTTCCAATCGACGGAGAATCGACGGGAAATCGTATTGTAAAGCTTGCTGGAATGTGGATGTGAAAAGTGGAGTTTGGTTCCTTGCCGTATTTCAGGACTTCTTTGGAAACAAACAATGAAGTGGATGAAGTATGGAAGAAGATTAACAAAATTGACTTTATTAACCCTCAAGGTAGAAGAACAACCAATCGAGATAATTGAGTGAACAATTACAAGTTAATTCTACTCCTAGAAAAGAAAAGAAAAGATAAAGGCCTGATTGGCGTTGTTTGTGTGTCCTTGAAACTGCTACTAACTTGTACTTAAATAGGCCTCCTCACATTACATTTGAATTCAAAACTTTCCCCCCAAAGTGGCAGTTGAAAACTTCTCGGATTCTGATTATGAACCTCCTTCAACTGCCGATCATGCCCACGTTGAGAAAATTGCCTTGTTAATTGCGGTTTCCATCCTCTTCAATCGTGGAATCATGGGATCCACGTCCATTTGACACCTGTCACCCGATCGACGGTCCAAAATGCCGCAGGAATACGCCACGTGGAGGCTAATCGATGGACAAGACTTTTTATAGTTTCACCATCGATTCACCTTCACGCTGAATCATTAAGTTAAGTCCATTCTATCCTCACATTTGCTCATATTTACCCCTGCCACGTGTCGCCTAATCGACGGGCAAAAATAAAAATCTTAATTGTGGTACAAACAATGCCCCCCTTATTTGTTTGAGTTAAAAAATCATTTAACTCGAATAAATAATTTCTTCGCCTTTTCCAAAAGGCGTGATTAACACACGGGGCTCTTCCAACGTATATATATTCTCTTGTTTATAAAAATTAGGGCATCGTTTGAAACCATCAACTCCCGAATCGATGGCGCGTAAGAAAGCTCCTCAAGGCAAAGCCATGGCTTCCAAAGCTTTCTCCAAATCGTCGTCTCCTCAGACAACTCAAAAGAAAACATCGAGTTCTCAGAAAACGGAAACCCCAACAGAGTCCTATCCCCCAAGGTATCCTCAATGTCTACGGGAGGCACCACAGTTTCCTCTTTATTTTATTTCTGTAGCTGGTTGTCCCTCTAAATTCATTCTGGGCCCTATTTACTCTCCAACCCCTCCTGATTCACTACCAACCTATTATCCGGTGAATTTTGATGAGCCCTTGCTCCTCTCGCTCCCAGGTCTCCATCGCACTGGCTGGAATACCAGAGGGACAATCCGATCATGGCCCTCTGTATTTCCATCTTGGACCAAGTGGGTAGACCGCATGAGGGGATACTTACACCTCTCGTGGCGTGCCATGGGAATTTACGAAACCATAGACCTATCCACACAGGCTTTCGAATTTAACCCTAATTTGATTGCTGCTGCCGCCTGTTTTTGGTCTGTTTCATCCAATACCTTTGTTTTTCCGTACGGCCCCATGAGTCCCACAGTCTTAGACATTGCTCATCTGACTGGCCTACCGTGTATAGGTGCAGAAGTTAACGCTGCTTTGGATCATCGTCCTTGTGATCCACCGTTTGAGGCCTCCACTGATAATTCGTGGAGTTATTCACACTTTATATCCCTTTTTTGCACTTCTGATCTCAGAGAACCATCATTTACTGAGAAAGTGGCCTTTTATTTGTATTGGCTCAACAAATACGTGCTATGTGTGTCTGGCTTAAAGATCACCAAGGAATATGTCCGTTTGGCTATCTGCCTAGCTCAAGATGCACAGCTTGCTTTAGCTCCCTTTGTACTAGGGACATTATATAAAGGGTTATAGACATTCACAAATAATAAGATCACCAGTAACTGTGGTGGCCCTTTTTGGATTCTCCAGGCATGGCTGTATGCCTATTTTTCATTTCTTAAACCTTTAAGTTATTTTCCAAGAAGGAAAGATGGGGGTAAGTGTTTGAGCTACGCAGAATATTTTTTAGCTCATGAGCCCAAGCATGAAGACTCATCCTTCAAAAGGTACTTCACAGCTTTCCATAGTCCTCTTCTTGAGGACTCTCCTACCTGGCTGCCTTTTAAGGACTGTCGGTACTCGTCATCACGAAGGATTGAACCTATCCTCAAATTTTTGGTGCCAGCCCAAACAGTTAATGAATTTTGGGCTAGCGTTTTGATATCAAGATTCCTGTCGATAGGATTCTCCCCCTCGACCACACGTTTTTCCAATTGCAGTTTTGAAGTCTACATGCCAAATCAGTGTGCTCGGCAATTTGGTCTGTCACAAGGGATCCCTGTCCCTCATACACATCCACGGATTAAGGACTTGGCCAAAACGAGGCCAATTGTGACCCAGACCTCTCTAATTACAGAACTGATTGGACAATTTCAAGGCATCAAGGCCAGCTTTCAATTAGCAAGTTTTGTGGCCGAACCCTCCCTTACTTCGGAATTCAAATTGTTTTGGGACTGTATTAAACCCACCATCTTCAATAAAGATCTGAGCAACTGTCTCTTAAGACTTGATCCTGAAGAATCCTCATCAGGTATCTTTCATAACATCATCCCTCTTTATTTTGTAGATATAGAGTCCTAAACCTTATTAACTACTTCTCATTGTTTTAGTTCCTAAGGAAGCTTATGTCTCAAGAGGCCTAAAAGGCCAAGACAAAGGGAAGCAACCTGAGGTTTCACTTCCTTCTAGGAAAAGAAGCAGGACTTCTCAAACTCGAAGTGCTTTGCACAATCCCCCACTGATGGCGGATGCAATGAAAGGTCTTGACTTGCTCGATCGACAAGCCAGTTCTCCAGAAATTGCTGAAGATTCTGAGACTCTGGTGACATTTAAAAGGGTAAAAATTTCATCCTTCTGTCAATTTTGGGCTATAGATATCATATGTTACTCCTCCATTGATTTATTTCTTTCATGTTTAGAAAACAAGGAGGAGACTTCAATTGGCACCCCAATCAGAGGATGAGTGCAGTAAAGATGAAGGTTTGACTACAAACCAATTAATTCCTGTCAATTTCTTCTTCTATTATTCAATTTGACCTTCCATTTAATATCCCTTTACCTTTAACATGTCCAGCACCAATTTCGGATGAACATGTCAAAATTTCTGAAATGGATCACGAATCAACCTTTCCAGAGGTTCAAACATTTGATCCAATTACTGAACTCATCTTGAGCTCAGCACCTAATTCCCCTGTGACTCTGGGAATTGATCCCCTTCTGGAACAAGGAACTACTAGTGTTGAGCAACCAGAAATCCACTCTCCTACTCAAGGAGACCGAGTACGGGAGCCTCCTTTTGATCAATCAAGAATTAGTTCTCCTATCCAAGGAGAATTTATGTCAGAGCCTGTAGAACTATTGGTTGAGGCTACTGAATCCTCAGGGCAACAGCAAGTTGAAAGAGAAGCCCTCACTCCAGAGTTGATCCTCATCCCTACAACTCCAATAACTTTTTCCTCACCTGCCCATGGGGCTGATGCTGAGTTACCAACTAATTCATCAAACTCTGACTTGGACCTCATGCTAACTAAAACCAAGCAATACTCTGAGTTCTATTCCAAGTCCATTTCTGAGTTTTCTGAATCTCTGACTTCTCCACCACCATCTGAGCTTAGTGAGGAAACAAAAGATGAGATAAAAACCTTTTTCGGGCTACTTGAACTTCCACTGTTGGAGCTTGCCACTAAACACTCTGTAGCTTTTTCTGGCTGTATCACTTGTTTGATATCCAAGAAAGTTTTCCCACTGTCTGAGCAAATCAAGCTTGAAGAATTTGGCTCAATCGTAAAGGAGAGTTTGACAGTAGCAGCCTACTGTCAAAAAGAAATGAAGAGCAAACAGGATACCCTTAATCAATTTGCAACCATCTCAGCTAATTTGGACACAATGGGGAACAATATACATCAATTGAAAGATGAGTTGCAACAGATTGAGGACGAAAAGGCAGCCCTTCTTGCTCGTTTGAGTCAGCTTGACAATCAACAAAAGATCTTATTATCACGCAAAGAGTTGATCAGTCAAGAATTATCCAAGGTCTCCTGTGATGAGCAAAGCACTAAGGCCATCATTGCTATGGCCAACACTGATCTTTTGAAATATCAGGAAAAATACAATGCCACCAACAGCAAGTGGAGCTATTTCTCCCAGTTGCTCCTAGAAGCCAAACTCAGGAACCCATGATTAATCTGTATATTACAACTTATCATTTTGGCCTCTATGTTTCAGGCATCTCATTAATTTGAACTCTGTATTTTCTTGCAATGTTTAGCCTTGTTTGCAGGCTTTTACACTTCTTTTCTTGAAATATTGATATTAATTTCGAAGTTTGTTTGTCTTATTCCTGTATTTATCCAAATTACAAGAATCTCTTAGCAACTCACGTCCCTAATCGATAGGGGAAATCAACCCTGCTTACTCATTTCTTTTAAAATTTGAAATAAACCCACTGATAGGGTCCATTCATAGGAAATCACGAAACCAACTAACCAAAGTTATGCCCTTCCTTGGTAATTGATGTAAATTGTGGCTAATCATTTCCTTCTTTACCAATGGGATAAACCAATGATAAATCATGGAAAATACCAACCGTCACTTCCTCCATTTCCTGTTAGTGGGGGCTGATCATGGGTAATAACTGCTTTTAATTAACTGCTTGGAAACTGAACCATTGTTCATATTTTCCTTATAAATTGGATCTTTGTGGAATGATTACACATCGATCCCTTTCTTTTCAATTGACTTCTCATCTTCATAGTCAAATTAGCACCATGGACATCGATCTAAACACTCCCTCGCCTTCTTTTGATACCGTCGATCGGCCACTCTCTCCCACTACAGCCATTTCAGGCTGGGATGATCCTTTGCCTTTTAACCCTCCATCCATTTGGGGTAACAATCCACCCACTGAAAGGGTTGTCGTCAGAATGGAGGATCCTCCTCTATATCCTAATTCGAGTGTTCGACGTTCACACGTCAAAGTCAGTTATCAATTTCCCTAGGTCAGAGACGAACCCCAGGCAATGTTACTGGATTCACTACTTTCTATGCCATATAGGCCAATGCCATTTCAGCTGGCAGAGGCAGGTGGCAAACCAAGCTTGGAGAATCATGAATCCCTTTTCAAGAGGGCCAAAAATCAACAAGCTTATTGGAAAGAAATGGTTAGAAAGCCACTTTTCCCTGTTGACTTTTCTGATGACCAACCTGACATCTCCCCCCTACCTGAGAACCCTGATTGGTTTCAAGAGTTAGGGAATCTAAGGTATAATCCTCCACTATCTCAAGCCCACGTTGGGTATTCGATTTATAGAGATTCTGATGAAACTACAGCCAAAGAGCTATTGGCTACTTTTGCTTTTTTGGATATTCACATTCTGGAGGAACATGTCCCCTATTTGAACTTCTTATGGGCATGTGAAACCCTTCAATTTTATGAGAGTAGCCTCATTACTACCCATCTTCATGGGTTCAAATCTGCACTGCCTCTTATAAGGCTTTGGATGAAGACCAGCACTGCTGCTTTCTATGATCCCTTTTGGGTTGATTATGAAGTTCAACATGACAAAGTGGTTAAACTTCATAACAAAGTGTTAGATTTAAATCACTCCAAATGGAAACTGCCACCAAACTCCTCAAAAGCTCAGTCCAAAAAGCATCAAAACTGGCTTCGGAAGAAAAACCACAAGAGAGCTCACCTCTTGGCTCAAGCTGAAAAGAGTGTAATGGCCATGAGGCCATTGGTAGATAAGAAGATAAAGATGGATGCAGAGGCAATGGCTAGGGACAAAGAGCATTCATTCCTGACTTATGCTTGGGAAAAATTCCATGTTTTTGTTACTTGGAGTTTCCCACATTATTTTGAGATCATTCGGATTGATGCTGAGGGAAACCCTATCAATGCCTGAATTTCCTTTCTAAATAGGAAATTTATGTTTATTTCCTTTTATGAGCAGGAAATGTAACTTGTTTTATTCTAATGAAAAGTTTAGCCTAAATTTATAGGCTTTCAAGTGATGGTCTGTTCAAGTCTGAATTATTTGTCCATCCGTCGATTTTATGTTTTCATTCGTCAATTAACTCCCAAGGGAATGGAAAATATGCCTTTAAATACTTTCCATTGATTGTTCTTTCATGAACATTTCCAAGAATAGATTCTAACTGATAAGCACCTCCTCTTAGAACTTTTAACACACGAAATGGTCCCTCCCAATTTGGAGACCATTTACCAAAGTACCCTTTCTTTTTCTTATCTAAAGGCAAAATTGCTTTCCAAACCAAATCACCTTCTGCAAATGATTTCTCATGGACTCTTTTATTGTAGACTCTTTCTAAATTCCTTTTCTGTGCTTGTATGTTGTTTAAAGCATCAATTCTGGATTCTTCCAGTCCATCTAATTCTTGATACATTGCTTCCTCAAAATCCATATTATTTGGGCTATAATGCTTAGCCACTCTGTGAGATATAATATTAACTTCGATGGGTAAAACTGCGGCTTGGCCATATACTAACTCATATGGTGTGGCCCTGGTGCTTTCCCTTTTTGAAGTCCTATAGGCCCACAACACTCTTGGCAGTAGATTATGCCAATCCCTTGGATTGTCAATTATCATTTTAGATAAAGTATTCTTAATAATTTTATTTGTAGATTCTACTTGCCCATTTGCTTGGGCATAATAAGGAGAAGAATTCAAGATTTTAACTCCATATGAGTTAACATAAGTCATTACTTCATGACCATTGAACACAGATGCTTGGTCAACTGTAATTTTCTCAGGAATACCAAACAGGAATACCAAATCGACAGAAAATATGCTCCTCAATGAAATCAATTACTTGTTTCTGTGCTACATTCTTCAATGGGATAGCTTCTGTCCATTTTGTAAAATAATCCGTAGCCACCATTACATACTCATGCTGTTGAGAAGAATGAGGAACTATTTCTCCAATCATATCAATTGCCCATCCCCTGAAAGGCCATGGTTTAACAATTGACTGTAAAGGAAAAGCTGGAACCCTTTGAATAGGTCCATATTGCTGACACTTCTGACATCCCTTAGCATATGAGATACAATCTTTTCTTATTGTTGGCCAATAATAGCCATATCTTTTGAGTAACCATTTCATTTTCTCTCCAGACTGGTGAGAACCACAAGTTCCCTCATGAACTTCACCCATAACCGTCATTGCTTGGGATTTATCAATACACAGCAATAATACTTCATCTGAAGATTTTCTGAATAAATCATTGCCTACTATAACATAGTTTATGGCCCTTTGCTTTATATTTCTGTCTATTTTCTCTTTTGGGTCCTCTAGAAATTTCCTTATTGGAACCCTCCAATCATCAACCAGATTTATTTCCATAATATCAAAATCATTGTTATCTCTTTCAATAGAGAAAGGCAAGAATCTCTTTTGGACCTTTATTAATTTTTCACTTTGCCCTTCTGGAATCCTAATTCCAGAAGCAATTTGTGCCATCTGATTAGCATCACTATTCTCCAATCTATAAACATGTTGTAAATGCACTTCATCAAAATATGTTATTAGAATTTTAACTTTCTGTAGTTGTAATTCTAATAAAGGATGATTGCACTTATATTCACCTGTTATCTGTCGAATTACCAATTGTGAATCTCCTGCGACATTTAAATACCTAATATTCAATTCTTTTGCAATCTCTAATCCAATAATTAAAGCTTCATACTCAGCTTGATTATTGGTCAGAATCCTGTTTTCATCTAACTGAAAAGAAAACTGTAAGAATTCTCCTTTTGGGGATGTAAAAACTACACCTGCTCCAACTCCTCTGTCAGTCTTGGAGCCATCGAATGACATCTTCCATGGTTTTATTTCGACCATATGTATCTCAAATTCATCCTTTTCTATTAATATGTTAGGATGATTAGTTATGAAGTCAGCTAAAGCTTGCCCTTTTACTGCCTTTTGAGGCATATACTATAAATCATACTCTATTAAAGAAAATAACCATTTTCCTTGTTTACCTCTTAATATGGGCCTTGTTAACATATATTTGATGATGTCCGTTTGTGCAATCACATATACCGTCGATGGTAACATGTAACATCTTAGCTTGGTGGCAGAAAAGTATAATGTCAAGCATAGCTTCTCAATAGGCTTGTATTTTATCTCACATTCATTTAATCTCCTACTAAGATAATATATGGCTTGTTCATGGCCATTTTCATTATCTTGAGCCAAAAGACAACCAATCGACTGGTGTCCTGCTGAGATGTATAATTTTAAAGGTTTTTCATTTATTGGTGGCATCAAAACAGGAGGCCTTACCAACGATTGCTTTAAAAACTCAAATGCCTTCTGATGTTCTCCTTCCCATTTAAAATCTTTCTGAGATTTTAACTTTAAGAGTGGGGAAAAAGCAAGAGTTTTTCCAGACAAATTGGAAATAAATCGCCTAAGAAAGTTTACCTGTCCTAGAAACTGTTGGAGTTCCTGTTTATTTGTTGGAAGCTGTGCTTCTATTATAGCTTTTGCTTTATCTTTGTCAACCTCAATCCCTTTCTTATGAACCAGAAATCCCAAAAAATTTCCAGCAGTAACTCCAAAAGCACATTTCATTGCATTCATTTTCAGCTTATATAGTCTCATTCTCACCAAGACTTGTCTTAAATAGTCTATATGTTCATCAAATGTATGTGATTTTACCACTATATCATCAATATAAACTTCCATAAACCTTCCAATTAGGTCATGAAAAATCACATTCATTGTTCTTTGATAAGTTGCTCCTGCATTCTTTAATCCAAACGCCATAACAATCCATTCAAATAGTCCAATATATCCTGGACATCTAAATGCAGTTTTGTGTGTATCTTCCTCTGCAATGAATATTTGGTTATATCCAGAATAACCATCCATAAAGGAAAGAAATCGATGGCCTGCGGTTGCATCCACTAGATGGTCTACAACAGGCATGTGATACTCATCTTTTGGTGATGCCGTATTCAAATTCCTAAAATCAATGCATATTCTAACCTTGCCATTTTTCTTGATTACAGGAACAATATTTGAAATCCATTCGACATACTTAACAGGCCTAATAAATTTGGCCTTAAATAATCGTTCCATTTCTTTCTTTACTTCTTTTTGAACTTCAGGTGTCATCTGTCTTGGAATCTGTTGATATGGGACAAAGTCCTCTTTAATAGGAATTTTATGTTCAACTAGTGATCTATTCAAACCAGGCATATCAGGATAATCCCAAGCAAAGCAATCCTTGAATTCTAACAACAAGTACTTCAAACGATCCTTCATTTCATCAGGTAAAGCAGCACATACATGAAGAATTCTAGGATCTTCCTCTGTTCCTACATTAAAATCCTCTAATGGATCTTTTACTTCTGCTTTATAATCATCAAGCTTAGCAGGAGCAGCTTTAAGATCTTCCATAGCTAATTCCTTAACAGACAAAGGACTATCATCAACTACGCAGTCTGCCCAATTACAAGAAATAGGCTCATCAGCCTCTAATTTCCTAGATACAATGAAAGAAAATAATCTCTTAAAAGTAGCTTTTAAAGTAGCTAACTCTTCATTCACATGACTTAGATTGTCACTGATCATGGGAAACCTTTGATGTAGAACCACTAGACCTTAGTATCATGTTAGGTCTAACAAAATCTCCACTTATTTCTTTAAAACCATCAGTAATGTATTTAAGGAATTGGCTTTCAGTAATACTTATTCCCATCAATTTCACTTCTGAACCTTCCACCTTGATTGGTCATAAGTCTTCATCATATAGACCTGCTTCCACATTGTTGGTATCTGCTTTAAATGGATGTTTGTCTGCCCAAAAAATTTCCATACCGTCGATATCTTTATCCTCTCCTTGTTTCAAAAATATTAATGCCTGATGTAAAGAAGAGGGAACACACCCATTTATATGAATCCAATCTCTGCCTAACAAGGCATTATAATTGGAAGAAGAATCAATAACAAAGAAAGTAGTATTCATCTTTCTGTTTCCAATCTATAATTGTAAAGAAATCACACCTTTAGCAGGTGAACATCCTCCTGCAAAGTTTCCAACTGTCACTTCTGTTGGAATCAAGTCTGACTCATTTTTATTCAAAATCTTCATCATTTTCGAAGGCAAAATGTTTACTATAGCTCCATTGTCAATCAAAACCTTATTAATAGGTTGCCCATTAATGTGAACCATAATATATAATGGCCTTAAATGCCTGACCAAGGCATTTTCGGGAGCCCTCAAGACAACCACGTCTTTTCCTTTTGTGTCTTTCTCAATTTGAATAGACTTCTTTTTTGAGTCTTCCTTTTGCTCACTTATTTTTACTATGGCATCTGCTTTGTCTTCAACATCCCTTTCTAAGCTTGTGGGTTGATTAGGTTTTGCCTGAAAAGTTTTAGGCAAAACTAAAATCATGTTGCAATGAATTCTAGTAGGGGAGACTGACCCGAATTGGATTGTATCCAATGCTTGACCAAAAGAGGTAGACTTTTGAGAATCTGCTTCATTCTTGTCATCTTTGAAATCTTCTTTCATCATGTCTGAACTGTTAACTGACAGAAGATCATCATCCTCATCATCTTCTAACAATACTTGTTGAAATTCTGCCATTTTCTTCTTTAAACTCTTCTTGAATTCTGCCTTTTGCTCCTTAATTGATAGAACAGGAGAAACACTTGAGCTTTGCCCCCCAAGCCTTTGGGTGATGGCTGGTTTGATTGTTTGCCCCCCAGGTTTTTCAGCTTCCTTTACCTGTTGTTTAGGCACTGTTCCAGTTGGTGCAGTGGACTCCCTAGTCCATACCATGGGAGCTGCCCGATTTAGAACTGCTCTAGCCTTCATTTCAGGCCACTGTGTTGAATCCATCATCACCTGTTGATCTCTCCTTTCTCTTTCTGAAATCTTCCTTTGTAACCTTCTTTTCTGAGTATTAGTAATGGGCTCAAATTCCCTTACACTTGGGAATTTAGGATGTCTTACTGTATCCCATCCATGATGCTCCATATTTGGTGGAATTACCATCCTCCCTTGATATCCACCTCTGACAAAAGGCATTCTTCCCCTTGATTTCATACCTCTTGGGTAAAAGCCTCTTCCCCTTCCATTCATAAATGAAGGTGGATATATTAGGCCCGTATCTGGCTTCCCTGGTAATGCTGGAATCACAGGATATCCTTTAAATAGGAATGGTCCATCATTTTCCCCATACCATTTGAGTGATTCAGAGGGTATAAAAATTCCAGGGTCTTCACCTTCAAAAATCAACTTTGGTCCTACATAGATCTGCAAATCACTACTTCCCATGGTATTGAATCTAATGGAACCTTTAGCATAGGTACCATTGTACTCTTTTTCTGCAACAACCTCTTCCCCTTTTTTGATTTCCTCATCACATCTTAGGCAAAAATAATTCTCAAACTTCTGCCTCATCTGAACTTCCTCTTCTCCTTCCATAATTTCCTTTTCTTCTTGAATCCTTCTTTCAATGTGAGATGCCATTTTTCCTTTCTTCATTCTGGCAGTCACCATGTTGACCTCTACCAAGGGAAAAGGATCAATATCAATCCCCATCACTTCTTTATTTCCCTTAGCATATTGTAACAGACCTTTCTGGATCAGATCCTGCACACAATTCCGAAATGTAACACAGTTGTTAGTATTGTGTCTGAAAGAGTTATGCCACTTACAATAATCTTTTCCTTTTCTATCCTTTTCAGGAGGGATCATATGCCCTGGTGACAAAGTTAAGAACTTTTGATTAATTAGTTCATCAAACAATTGATCAGCTTTAGACAAATCAAATGAGTATTGTCTAAAATTAGCTTGATTTCTCCTGTTAGGATGAGATGAGGGCATATTCACAGGCTTCTCAGCCTTTGTCAAAGTATCACAAACAATTGGTGCTTTTCCAATCACTTGGGCGACATCAATCTCCACATCACCCTCTATATCTTGATAATATGTTCCAAGTGATTTGCTTTTCCTGTACTCTCCTTCCATCAGAATAGCCTCATATCCAATGGCTTTGGAAGTAAAATCAAATAAATCTCTAAATTCAGTTCCAGTAAAATGTTTCTTAAAATCATAATCTAACCCTTCCTGGGCTATCTTTACTATTTCAGATTCAGGGATGTAAAAATGACACTGATTCCTAATCTTTTTGAATCTGTTCATATATTGTTCAACAGACTCTGAAGGCTTTTGTTTGATTTTAGCCAAGTCTGCTACTGAAATTTCTGGTGCATGCCTAAAGAATTGAGTATGGAACTGTTCTTCCATTTCCCTCCATGAATGAACAGAATTTGGAGGCAAGTTAATAAACCAAGAAAAAGCAGTTCTAGTAAGAGAATGAGGAAACAATTTTAATTTCAGAGCCTCATCCAAATCCGCTTCGCCTATTTGCAGGCAAAATCTTCCAACATGCTCTATTGTTGATTGATTTTCTTCTCCATTGAAAAGAACTAAATCTGGGATTCTATATATAATGCCTAGGAAAAGGCACATTATCAACCCAATTTGGATATGGTTTTCTAAACATAGGTTTTTCGATTCTCCGTAATCCAGGGCCATACATGTCTTGCATAATATTCGTGAGTTGAGCCCTTAAATAAGGCTCTTGAATTCTTCCAGTTTGATTTGGAGGAACAAGAGTTTCAGGCCTAATATCATATCCATATGGATAATCTTGTCTTCTTACGTTTGGTGGATCATACCCATAAAGATTTGGATCACCATTAGCCATACCTGGAATATTCCTATTATCATTCCTAAAAATACTTGCATACGCATTTTGCCCTCCATGGGCATTATTTCCAATGTTCCCAGTCTCTGTTCCCATAGGGACAGTGGTTGGTAAATTTTGATAAAAACTCTGGTTTTGACCATTGCTAACATTATTTGGAACTCTATTCATGCCGGAAAAAACAGTTTCAAAAGTTGGATTTTCAAATACCTGTGTAGTAGGTATTTCAGTACTACGGTTAGCATATCCACTGGTCTGTCCAGGGTTAACATTTACGTTAACTGGGACTTCCACCGTTGGTTGATTTTGAACCACTGCTGCCTTAAACATAGCCATCAGAGTTTTGGCTACTTCACTTTCTGGATCATTTAAAATCCTCGCAAATTTTTGGACCAAGTCACGTGACTCACTTTCTAGGCCAATTGGTTGGCCTACTTCTGGACTTCTCTGGTCTGGATTCCCAGTATTGACTCCATTTGCATCACTTCCACCATTAGTGTTGGCAGAATTATTGTCATTGTTGCCATCTGTTGGCAATTGATTCCTAGTCTTTGGTGCCATTACTCACTTCCAAATTAGTAATGGGCCCTCCTTCTAGCGCCAAAATTGTTACCAAAATTCTTGTTTTCTTTCCAATCGACGGAGAATCGACGGGAAATCGTATTGTAAAGCTTGCTGGAATGTGGATGTGAAAAGTGGAGTTTGGTTCCTTGCCGTATTTCAGGACTTCTTTGGAAACAAACAATGAAGTGGATGAAGTATGGAAGAAGATTAACAAAATTGACTTTATTAACCCTCAAGGTAGAAGAACAACCAATCGAGATGATTGAGTGAACAATTACAAGTTAATTCTACTCCTAGAAAAGAAAAGAAAAGATAAAGGCCTGATTGGCGTTGTTTGTGTGTCCTTGAAACTGCTACTAACTTGTACTTAAATAGGCCTCCTCACATTACATTTGAATTCAAAACTTTCCCCCCAAAGTGGCAGTTGAAAACTTCTCGGATTCTGATTATGAACCTCCTTCAACTGCCGATCATGCCCACGTTGAGAAAATTGCCTTGTTAATTGCGGTTTCCATCCTCTTCAATCGTGGAATCATGGGATCCACGTCCATTTGACACCTGTCACCCGATCGACGGTCCAAAATGCCGCAGGAATACGCCACGTGGAGGCTAATCGATGGACAAGACTTTTTATAGTTTCACCATCGATTCACCTTCACGCTGAATCATTAAGTTAAGTCCATTCTATCCTCACATTTGCTCATATTTACCCCTGCCACGTGTCGCCTAATCGACGGGCAAAAATAAAAATCTTAATTGTGGTACAAACAGGCATTCCCTTTTATTTGTTCTGTCAATAGATCACAAATCTCTTAAGCGAAAAAACTGATAAAACATAGATGGTTTACTTTGCATCAATCAACCTATGATTACAGAGAGAATATTCAAGGGCCACCTAGCTCCACATGGTGCGTCAGGCTCCTATTCTACCGCACATTGTGGTAGGATTTATACATTTTGTTTTGGCCTCACCAAAACGTAGGGTGAAAAGGAACCTCGAGCACCACGAGAAGAAGGTGCCTCAAATGCACTGGATCATTTTCATGATTACATGCGAAGTTGATGTGCACTATATGCAACCAGAACAAAAACTACACTTCAAAATAAGATCACCTTTTTACAGGGAAAAACATGATAAGCATATGAGCACTCTAGATCCCCTAAGGGATCCCGGATGGAGGCTTTGGTGCGGGACTCGGCTCTCAGCCGTTGGATTGTGTTTTGAATGGTCGGGATCCGCGGATAGTTTGTTCACACGAACAAACTATCCGCGGATCCCGACCATTCAAAACACAATCCAACGGCTAAGGAAAGAGGTCTGCACCATAGCCCAATCCGAAATCCCTAACTGGATCCGGACTAAGCATACGAGAAAGAGAGTGAAACTCTTTTCCCGTTCAAGGTACATAGACAAACTTAGGACGACATTACACGCTTAAAAGGTACTGAAAACATGCATAGTGAAACTAAGAGACATTTAGAACCTTATATCATGTGGTAATCTACTGCTCACTGCTTGTTACTGGCACCTTCTCGTACATTTCAACCTCCCTGAATCTCCGCCCAAGAATACACCGCCCGCCAAATCGCTGCTGCAAGTAAATGAAAACCGCAAACAGAACACCCCCGCAAGAAATAACTACGTCCCATGTGAGGGAGTAGAAATCCACATAAGGATTTGCGAAAAAGTATGCCCCATCAAATTGGACTTGCGCAAAGTTGTGAGCCCGGTAGAGATCGTACACATGAGGTAGCAACCGAACGCAAGTGGTTCCAATGTAAAATGGATGAGAAAGAGCATTTTCCTTTGAGATATGGAAAATGCTCAGGAGGATTTGAGGGAGAAGGAAACCGTCGAGGACCAAACCACCATAAGATATTAAATTCCTCGTATTTAGAAACAAAGCAAAAAACAACCCCAATATGTAAATTGTTGAAGAAACCAGCATTGCCTTCTTTTCAGCAACCCATATGTCCTTCTGGTTTTCGTCGCCCAAACGTGCAGAAAACGCCAGTTGGAGAAGCCAGAGATGCAACAAGAAAGCCACCATTGTAACTGCTCTCACAACCACCTCGTTCACTTCGAGCCACCCTTGACTCCCAAGCAATACATTACTTCGCTTGCGATTTCCTAGAAACAAAGCTTCAAAGTTTAGCACAAGAGTAACCATATGCCCTAAAGTGAGGATCACAAGCATGAAAAGGGACGCAAAAGGAAGCACTTGAGGGTTCCTTTTCACGTAAAAAATTTGCAGCCCCACAAACACACAAGCGAGCGTGTAGGAGATCAAAACCATCACGATCTCCAAATCCAACCGCTGAACAGATCTTTTGGCTTCCTCTCTGTAGAAAACCCATCCAGTCATTTCCAAGTGCTTGAAATAAAGATGGTCAGTTTCCTCCCTCGTGCTTTCGATGCTTCCCCTAATTTTCCCTTCTTCTTTTGCATTTACCAGCGGGAATTGGAATTTCAAAAGAAGCTCACAGTCCATTGATTCACCTATTGATAGCTTTCTACAGCCTACCATACATACCCTTCCTGTTTCCTTATCATACAACCCTTCAGCAGAAATGTCAAGGGTACTATTGAAAATTACCGATGTAGCTGAAGAAGTCTGATACAGCGAAATCGTGTAGGTAATATTCAATGGGCCATGATGTATACTCTCTCCCTCAACTGCAATCATGTAATTCATTGACGTACGGGTAGAAAATGTGTTCCGCTTCAGCACGTAATTTTGATCACCGAAAAAGCTAGGCGTTGCTTTACTCCAAGACCAAGAATGATTCCCCGTAGAATCTTCAACCAACATGTCAAATGCCAAGTCGTCAGAGTTCCACTTCGGATATCTGTTGCCCTTCTTAATAACCGACTTGTTGAAAGGACACAACTTTTTTACTTTTTCGGTTACCGTGTACTCGTATCTCAAACCAGGAACCACAGCCATGCTATTGTCGCGACTTCTAAACGTGATCCTATTGAAGTATCCAGACTCGTTAACAGTTTTGTCAGTCCAAATCTGGCCCAAAACACTTGTTCTGTTCCTGATTGTCCAGAAAGCATGGTACCACAAGCTCAACCTAATCGAACAATCACCAACCCGGGCATTGTCCAACGAGTCGGAAGAGTTCAAAAACCGGCAAGCAACTATGCATAGCTGATTCTTCTTTTCATCCCACGATCCCTCTCCAACGAGCGCTGTATTGGGATCAAGAGCTAGGTATTGGTAACCTGATCCAAATTTGATCACATATTGCACCTTGTGTTCCTTCTCAGAACACTGAATGGCATTTAATGTCATTTGACTTGGCAACTCATCGTTATCATCCTTACCAAGAGGAGTACAATTTTTTAAAGAACTTGTAGACACCCCATTCTGGACTGTCCAGATAACGTTATTTGTCGATCTTTTTATCTCCCCAATGATGATTTTAGTCGAAAACAGTTTAAGGACAAAGGTGTGGTTGAGCTTTGAGCGTCCTGAACCTCTCTCAAACCCCTTTCAAGCCCTTCAAACCAGAGCCAAACAGCCCCAGCAAAACCCAACTGGCATACGCCAGTGTCCTGAAGGCGTACGCCAGTTATCTGCCACGTGTCAGTCATCGACCAGTGGCCCAGCTTTTACTGGCGCACGCCATTTAATAGTGGCGCACGCCAGTCAAACCCAGTCAAATCAACTTTATTCAGCAACTTGGGCGGGACTTTTGTGCCACCCTGACGTCGGCTACAGCGTCCCTGATGATTACTCTCGGCAGAGACGTTCCCTCTCTCTCCTACACCCCCCATCAAGGCAAGTCCCATGCATTTAATGCATGGGAGGCTCCAACCTTGCCTTGACCAGCCAAACAAGGCCTTGGTCCTAGACTGATCTCAGTCTCTCTCCCCTATAAATACCCCCCTTGCATTCATTTGCAAGGGGTTAGCATCATCAAGAAGCAAAAAGCACCCCTCTTCTCTCTTCTTGCTCTTTTTCTCCCCTTCTTCCATTGAAAGAGAAAAGAAAGAAGCCCACTTCCATATACCTCCACTGATATCCAGTCACTATACAACATCCATCTTCAACCTCTAGGCTCTAAACCACCTACAAACTTCAACACTCAAAAGGTATACCACCTTTGCATTCCTTTCTGTTTTCGGCCCCTGAGGGGAACCAGCAAGGCCCAGGCTGGTAAACAATACCAGTCCTGGCCTTGAACTGGTAAAAATACAACAAACGTATGCGACGATACTTGGCGCACGCCAGTTTCTACATGCCGTACGCCAGTCATGGCAGTACGAGCGCAACTGGCGTGGGGATCATGGATCGTCATTCCTTTTGTTTTATCTTTCTGTCAATCACCCTTGCATGCTAAACAACCAGTTTGTTGCTTTCTGTATGCTTAGAACTGTTTAGACGTAAAGGTTATTGCTTCCTCTTTGTTTATTCAAAAGGCCTCTGGGATCCTTCTGGTCATGTTCCAGAGCCCAGATGATGCAAAACCAAGCGCTGGATTAGGGTCAAACGTGCGTACGGCAGTCCATGACTGGCGTACGGCAGTTAAAGCTAGGATCCAGTGGCTGGCCCTTGCATTTTAGCTTAATCTTGGCCTCCTTCCTGTCCCCACTCTGTTTAGGGGGTTTCTTGTCTATGTTCATGGCTTCAAGCCATCCCAGCTGTCTGTAAATATATATATCCTGCTTATTTAGCTGCATGGTTTGTCCTGGGTGTGCGCTGGTCCTTTTCCAGAGCCCAGAGGGTTGCAAACAAGGACTGTGAAACCAGATGAGTGGAGTACGCCAGTCTCCCTGTGGCGTGCGCAAGTCATATCAACATGCAGTGGCTCGGCCAGTGCATGCTGGTAGAACTTGCTCACGCCCTTGCGGGGCAGCGTACTGCAATTTGTCCAGTTTGCTCAGTGCTTGTTCTCAATCTATATTTTAGCATTGCAATCAAGCCATTCATAAGCATTTTTGTCATAAATCACAACTTGTTACAGTGCTTTAATCCCCATTAACTGTTCCCCCGCCCTAACTGGCTAAAAAATGATCAAAATGAGAGAAATGCAAATGTTTTATAAAATGCCCGAGTAGAGACTGATCTCCGGATTGGGCGAGAGGGGTGCCATAAAACCCTTCCCCTCTCGTAAACTGGCTCCCGAACCTCAGATATCGAAGGTGACGACGGACCGGTCTATGCCTTTTCAAAATCAAACAAACGTGGCAAACGTTTTTCGAGTTCGGTTCCTTGGGTGCTCTCACCGCTAAAACCCGAGGGGCGACTCTGAATCGAGGCGTTTCGCCGCGCTCTTCCAAACAAAAAGGGCCGCATCAAATTTCACAAAGCAAAATTTCCGGGGTGGCGTGCCCACAGAACTGCACTCATTCAAATACTCCAAGTTAAAGACATCGTTTTGCCTACTCGTTGTGTAACATAACGATCCTGGATTTAAACCAAGTGATTGATTTTTGGGAATATCAATCCCACCGCAACAATCGCTATCAAATTTCCCAAAAACCAATGAATACTGATAGTAACTCGATGAACCAAACTCTAAAAGTGAAACGAGTTCAAAATAATTCGGATCATTCAGAGAAGCCAAACTCTTCAATTTCCCAGTTATTAAACTATTGAAGATGGTCAAAGTCATAGGATAGTTAAGCTTGAGGACTGCATCAAGATTGATCAAATTACCTCCGTTTGAGTACCAAGAAGCCGAGCCTACCATACAAACTTCGGCAAACTTTCCTTTACGTTGTGCCATCACAAACTTCTTCACGGTGTCATGCAAACCTCTTTCAAACCGCCTACATTTCCTCTCTTCAGTTGCCACCAACTCCGGTGCAAAACGAGACAAAGATTGGAACTTTAAAGCATATTCCGACACGGTCATATCCCCTTGCTCTAACTTCTCAAACTCATCTCTCAACTGGTTGCGACTCGTTTCTGGAAAGTATTGCTCCTCGAAAAACACCTCAAATTCGGCCCAAGTTAGGTTCTCCACATCTGGCTCATTTGCTTGAGCCGCGGTCCTTGCCGCTCTCCTAGCATCCTTCCTCAATTCTAAAACCGACTCCCACCATTCGTTAGCCTCCCCAGTTAATTGAACAACCACTATATTTACCCGCAAGTCGTCTTCCGTAATTTTGAGAGCCCTAAAGAGTTTTCGAATCTGGGCCAACCAATGGTCGGCTACAAGAGGGTCACTACTCGACCCATCAAACGTAGGTGGATTTCTACGATTGAACTCCCTCATTGCAGACAAAGCACGGCTATCCGCACTTTCCCTAGGAGCAGGGTTAAGAAGATTTGCAGCCGCAAGAGCCGCAACAAAATCCCTAGCAAAGGGATTTTGAATGATCGGTACTTCCTCTCCTTGACCGTGTCTAGGCCCTTCCCCCGGATTACCATTCGGATTCTCCCCATGTTGGCTAACTTCATCCTCAACCAGTGCCCCTCGGCCACGGCCACCCCTTCTTCCGATCTCACCTGCTCTAACGCGTGTTCTCGGAGGCATCTAGCTACAGTTATAAAAAAAGAAGGGTTCATCAACAACAACATTATCTTAGGAGGTCAAAGCCTCCAACTATCCCAACACGGGTCGAAACAACTCTACGCCACTCTACTGTATTAAAATGCAATGCCACGTAAACCAAATAATATCAATGCACGCAAGCACACATGTGATATGAAAAAGGTGTGACTTTGAACCCATGAGACTAGAAGTCTCCCCACGGTCTCAAAGTATTCAAACCTAGTTGCTCTGATACCAATTTGTCACACCCTCGATTTTCAACATAATTAAGTAATACATTTTAAATAAAGAGCCTCGCCTATCATACATATTACCCAAAAAGGTTTCCACCTGTCTTAAATTACAAATCAAATCCCCACGATCAAAGGTTTACAACTTTGGCGCTTTGGCCCCAAAAATACATAAATGCAAGTACGATCCTATTTAGAATATTACAAACGTTTAGTCAAAAGGATTAAGATAATGAGTTACAATTACATCTCTGTCAAAATAAAGTTAATACAAATATGCTAAGTAACTACGTGAGATTAACTTCTAAAAAGTCTTTCATTTCCAAGCATACATAGCATGCGAGCTATTGTCCAACATTTTGTCCTGAAAAGAAAGATTAGGTTGAGCTACACTAGCCCAGTACGAAAACCTTTACCAGTTCTATATGTAAACATGATGAAATGTGCACGTGAAATGAAGGCACGAGGTACAACTCAAACAATGGAAACAAGTGATTTAAGGATATTCCCAACGTTCAACATGATCATTCTATCACATGCATATAGCTTGAAATGTCACTAAGTTCACTCAATGTCAAACAACTCAATAACCCCGATACGATGCACCATTGCCCAAAATCCCTTCCATCGGTATTTCCACCCCTTGCGTTACCGTATAACGCCATGGGGATTACCGTGTTACCACCCCTTACGTCACAGTGATCCCTACAACTCGGGTCACCGTATTACCACCCCTTGCGTTACGAGACCGTCTAAGTCTTCGTATTACCACCCCTTGCGTTACGAGACTTTCTAAATTAACTCCCAACACAAATGACCATTTCCTCACTCGACTAACAAGTTATGACTCTCCCAAGACCACAATCCAACACAAAATATGTTACGAAATGCCAACCATATCATAAATATGTCACAAACATTCATAAACATTCAATTGATCAATAATACGCGAAATAACAAGTTTTAATTAATTAGTCCCTTATCATTTCTTACTAACGGAAGGCCTAAGGATCACGAATAACATCAATTAATCATAGGGCGTCAATTAGATAAGCAAAAGATAGGCTAAAAGGTATCCAAAAGGGTTTAGAATCGATTGGGGTTGAAACGATCGAAGAAAACACAAATAGCATCAAAGCTGTCCAGAACAACAAGGGGTATTGATACCCCAAAATCAGGTATCAATACCTGGCCAGCGGGAAATCCAGAGAAGGATGGGGTATCGATACCCCATATTTGGGTATCAATACCCCGCTGTTTCGAGGCGATTTTCTGCAGTTTTGACAGACATTCAAAGCACCAAAAAGGGACGATCCAAACACGATTTCTACACCATTTCAACATATATACACACAAAAGAGGTAAAGAAGTCCCTACCTCAAGACGATAACAAAGATCTTCGAAATTCGAACAAGCCCTAACTTTCTCGAGCTCCCCATCTTCGATTCGAGCTTCAAAACACGATCGGAAGGTCGGAGGGTGGTCAATCCTTGAAGGTTTTGCAAGATTGAGTGAGTTTTTGAGTGAGGAGAGGAGAGAGAGAAAAGTTCAGCCAGGAGGGAGAGAGGGAACGGATGTGAGAGAGAGAGATGGGAGATGAAAAATGATCTCCTACATTAACACCCACCCCTTTATACCCTTATATCTTTTTATTACACTTTCACTCCCTCCAATTTTCATTCTTTCATTTGAATCCCCAATCAATTAGACACCAAATAAATCACAATTTCTCAATTAAACATTTAATCAACATTTCAATAATAAAGGAAAAAAATACGAATCTCTACACACCGTGCACGTCACAAAGGAGACAAATTTTAGGAGGTATAAAAATGGTTTATCTTAATTTATTAACAGGCGCATGCAAACTTAAACTTAACGGAAAAAGGCAACACAAGAGAGTTGGCCTTCGGTTTGTAGGAGTTTATCCTACCAGGTTTTATGTTTAGAATCTCTTAAGTGCTATGAATTTTGAAATTAAATTTTTTTTCACCGGCAGTGGAAACTAATAGAGCCCGCAGCATAGAATATTCATTCCAAAAATTAACTTAATCGAACATCGATATGTGTATCAAAATTTGAATTTTGATTCATTAAATAGATGGTTATGGATAATGACAGGATCAGACTGTCCATTTCGTAAATTATAATTCAACTTTTAATACGTCTATCAATATCAATATCTGATCAAACTGATTTTTTGCCCTCATAGTTTCCTTTGATTTCTTTTCTACAACCAAACTAAAAAACATAATCTGTCACACCCCAAAATGGAAGTGACCGGCCGTGAACCATAAGGCTAACCCATGGAACACGCAGCCTGAATAAATCAAAATAACTGAAAATCAAATGATTGCTTTTTCGTTATTAATCAAATTCAAAGCCAAATGTGTCTCAATCATAAACATGGGGTACAATCATTCCATGAACCAAGCAATATCTAGTGATCCAATAATAATAAAAGGAATTTATTATCTGACAATTGTTTTGAATGCGGAAGCGATTTTTAAAATAAAACTAGAATGAGACACCCTAAGGAAGTTAACGAATGAAATCCCCTAGATGCCGCCAGAGTCCTTACCTAATTCCCCAACTTGCCTGAAAAAAAAGTTGGAATAAATCCGCCAGCTAACAAGCTCAGTGAATAGCAAGTATGTATATTAAATAAAGTTGAAAACGGAGATTAAAATAATTTACCATTAAATCATAATTTGGCATACGGGGTGTCTAGCAGAATAATAAATTAATCAATGAAGCATTTAACCAATAAATAGTCTTGGTGGTGATCACAACATTAACTCCATCAATAATGGGGAACCACAATCAAATAGTACCATGGCCAAAATAAATCTCATCAAAATTGGATCCAATATCGAACTTAGAGTCACCAGGGTTGACAGCCCGTGGTACTTTTCCCTAAGACGATCAGGCGAAAGAAAGCCGTTGAGCATTAGGGTCACCGGCCTAACACGGTCTTTTCCCCAATGGCCAAGGTCACCAACACAAGAAGGAATAATTTCCCTAGACTTCCGAAATAAATGTTCCCATTAATATCCACCAAGTTCTCACCAAAAAGAATATTAACAATTGATCTCAAAAAATTCATCGCATGCCAATTTATAGAACAACTTATAAACAGTTTTTAGTCTCCAAACAACATTCATATAAATTTCTGAAGGAAATACTTTTAAGGGACACAGGGATCTTTCAAAAATACGTAGCATACTTAACTACTCACCTGGGTCCAAACGTAATGCAATCGAACACGCAAAATGGAGGCTAACCTGAACAGAAGAACAATACACAATGACTGACTAATCCCGAAATTACATAATCTAACAGAAAAAGCCTACACCTAAGTGACTACCAGACCCTTTAAAACCCAAGGCTTAGACAACTGATAAAACCCAAATCCAAAATCATAATGCCACTGTATACCAATACCCATTCTCCCAAATTTCCTACAGCCTCTCAACTTCAAGCCACGACCCAACAAAATAAACAATAAACTAAGATAAAGTAGTAACTAAGAAAAAAAAAATTGTTAGCACGAGCAAATTCCAATCACCCGAACCACCACCCACATGACACAACACCATCATCCCATATTTGGCCAATATTCTCCACGCCGCACACCGCCACAAACACTGAACCCCCTCTCTCATTCCGATTAACCACATCAAGTAATCCCTCCACAAACATTACAAATATCCTAATAATTTTGCTCGACACTTGTGCGGTAGTGCCCAATCCATGAACCTATTGCTTTGTGAAATGGTAGATCAAAAGAACGAGAGAGATAAAGTGAAATATTATCTCGAAAGAATCCAAAGATAATCTCCTCTCTACTACGGATGCTGCTCTTCTCGAAAGTCGACGTTTCTTAAAACCAACCCTAATGAACTGGTGAAATAATATGCCCAAGATAAAGTCTATCAAACTACCCACTAATTAGTGGCGTTCTCCCCTTAATAATAGGTAACCACTTAATAAAAGTATTTACTACAGTTCAACACCAAATACTAAAACTATTTAGACTTATACCCCAACACTATAATTGTGCCAACAACAGTTATACTAACGGGAGAGAGAAAAATATCAATTAGGATCCAAACCATAAAATCCTCTTGTTTTTTTTTTTTTTTTACAGAAATATAATTATTAGGAATAAGAAAAGACGGGGTGTAACACTAATAGAGTCCCCAACATAGAATATTCATTCCAAAAATTAACTTAATAGAACATCGATATCTGTATCAAAATTTGAATTTTGATTCATTAAATAGATGGTTATGGATAATGACAGAATCAGACTGTCCATTTTGTAAATTATAATTCAACCTTTGATATGTCTATCAATATCAATATCTGATCAAACTGATTTTTTGCCCTCATAGTTTCCTTTGATTTCCTTTCTACAACCAAACTAAAAAACGTAATCCAATTTCTTCACATTTTCCTTCTCTTTTCTTTGAGCAAGAATAAATGACACTCAATATGAAAATGCCGGTTTCCTTTCATGGACATTTTCATATTCAGAGTTAGGGTAGTCATATGGTACACACCCCTTATTAAGGGGTGTACCGTACGCATTATGATTTTAAACCATTGGATTTCAAAGTAAATAATCCGGACCACCCATTTATTAAATTAATTAATAACATAAAAAAAGGGCTTAGCAAGTAACAGGTTGTTCTCTCCTCCTTGACTTTTTCTCCCTCTCCCTCATGTGTAAAATACTACAAATTATATAACATAACCACAATTGTTGTGACAACACAAAAAATTGACACTTTCTTACCACAATGTGTCGTACCAAAAGAAATCGATCAAAAGATACTAGACACAAGACCAAAATATATCGTAGCACAATCAATAATTATTATACCCAAGCAAGATACATGTCTAAAATATCACAAATTAAATATTGTATAACTTAACATCCTAACAGTATGATCGATCATTTTAAAAATACACTCACTAACGACATTTAGATTATACAGTCAATTTATATTTGGTATAAAACCTAGTCCTCTGTTGTAGTTGAATGTAATGTAGCCATGCGACCGTGACACAATAATGACGATCAAATCCGTTGAATTTTTTATGTTTGTTGATTAAGTCACCTACGTAAATTTTTGTCTCAATCAGGTTTAGGAAGCTTCATCATCGGCACGCAAATTGAATAATAGAATGGTATTTTCCATCCAATTAAGTGTCTAGCTATAAGCCATCAACTTCATTCTTGGTACGGATGACCTAATTAATATTATGTAAAAGATAGACGATTTTGATAAAATAAAAAAAACACCTTACGTGGGGCTCAGATGGTGCATTATTATATTTTAATATTCTATTGAAATTGAACGACGAGATTTGTTGAAATATGAAACTTCAAGGACTAACTATGTAATTTATCCTAAAAAATAACAACATTCTTTTATAAAAAAAATAGGAACGAAGGGTGTAAGACTTGAACCCCAGATGTTCAAACTCCAACACCTTACCACTATGGTACACAATTGAGAATATGTAATTCTAAAGGCTATTAATTATATAATATTTTCTTGTATGTAGGGGCTTTATTTTCAGGCTGAAAATTTGAGAAGACAGAGGCCTCAAATGCATCCGTCCTAGTGCTGGGCCTGCACTTGTATATCATACTAGTAAAAATGCACGTGCAGTGCACGTGAAAGCAATGTCAAGTTATGTAATAGTGACAGTCAATAAAACATGTAATTATTGTAGTATTATTTTCTATTGAAGCTTAAACTCTCGAGAATGATCATCTTTCTTCCTTCCTTCATTGCAAGGTAGACATTTTCTTTAATATGAGGCAGAATAAGTAGAATTAAGATTCTCTCATAGGAGGATTCTTCATGTGATATAAAATGAGAAAACATTTTTGTGGTGAGTATTATTTTACCTCACATTAGGAATCATCCGAGGGATCGTCCGCTCCACTGCCGACAACTGGCTTATTTCTAGAACTCTTTTGTATCTCTTCATACTCAACATATGAGCCACAATTCTAACAAATTGTGACACAATATGCACCATTGATGCCCTCATGGTTATTCATCCTCCCAGTACGTGTTTCATGCTTTCAAGAAGTAGTCCCCATCACTTTTCAAAGACTCCCAAATTAGTAAATAATTTTACTTCTCCATGTGCATTGACGAATTCCCTTGTACCAATTGTACCCATGTACATCTTGTTCTTTTGTGCTTATTTCCTTAGGCACAAAAAATAACACCCACAACCCGCATGCATATGCATCTCTATCCACTTGTTGTCTCAAACACTTTCAAAGTGATATGTAAATATAAAAAGTACTCATGGTGGAATATATAAGGATATACAAACACACACGGATGCAGAATTAAAAAGGTTTAATCATTTCATTAATTAGATTCGATTTCAGAAGCACCAAATAAATAAGAGAAGAAAACAAGGTCATTAATGATCGATATAAGAGAAGAATTATACTATAAATTATATGGACAACGTTAAGTTGGGAAAAATCAGATCCTTACCACCAAATTAATGGGGACATAGACTATTGCAGAGGAGTTGGAAGAGCAATGATATTGGCGTCAACCAATGAGACTTTTTGAAGGATGCTTACGGCGTTACGCATGTAAAGTTGGAGTGGGAATTCACTCCATTATCTTTGATCTCCACATTTTCTTCTCTACTAATTAATCTCTCTATTTGAAAAGCGGCACGCACCAGGAGAATAGAACCCAATTAATTGAAGGAGAACGTACAATAGGCCCACGTACAGTTGGCCTGAGAGAAGTTCCACCACGTTAGAAGTTTTGGGACAGAAGGAAGCAGAAACACCCGTCAAGAATAGGTGTTAATTACTTTTAGTCATGCGGGGGGACGTGATGGTTAGTAGACTGATGCAGATGACCGTTTGGTGTTTTAAAAGAACGGGTGTGCCAGTTATGGAGGGGTGGGTAAGGGGCGTGGGATAGAGTTGGGATTCATAGAAACTGGTTGGGACATTTTTGGAAAGCAAAAAGTAGAAAACATCTTCGTGCTTTTAAAAGAAGTAGTATATAGATTATAGCCAAGATTCGGAAATAAAATAATTCAAACCAGCGAATAAATTACGATGACAAGAAACTCCAAAGAACACACAAGAAGAATTTGCTTCTAAATCTCGGGTTTGAGGAAGATTTATTGGGTGTTCTTTCAAGGTTTTTTTTCATCGTCATTAATTCACTATCGTTGTGAAATACTTATTTTCGAATCTCGTCTTTGATTTGTTTTCGCAAAAATTCCAGCATAGGCGTCATCATGTACACATATCAACTTGTTAATTCCACTGGTTGACATAATCAAGAGACGAATTACATAGGATGTAGACTTTTTAAAAGATCTCTATCGCGATCTCACGTAAGCAGGATCAAGAATCCATTAAAGAAATTCAAGGAGGCAAACTGAAATAGGGAATGAAAGGACAAATTTATATTGTTACTCACATCTGGTATTCTTTTCTCTTGTTAAATTTCTTTACAAATGTTCCATCCAGACATTGCCGAAAGGAAACAGCAAAGAGAGGTAATGAAAACAAGCCATTTGGGGCAATAGTCCCGAGGCCTTCACAACTATCCCTCAGAAAGAATCACTTGTACTAACAAATGGGACGTAAGGTTTACTCCCTCCTAAATGTCTTAGTTCGAAACTTTTCAGGATTATTCAATGTGCCCGACCCAAGGTAATTTGATTGAATTCACTTAGCTGTAATGGAAGAAATTGCAGAATCGTAGCTATAAACGTCTGTGATGTAATAAAGCAAGAGCTCTTTCCGAAAAAATAAACAACAACAACAATGAAATTTAACAGTAAAACAAACTGGACTGCAATCCACAGCTAAAATACACAGCTATATAAGATACCGAAACATTATGTTCTTGAAGCAGCTTCTGTAAGAATGTCCAAGTCCAACTTAGATACCTTTTACAGGGAAAACATGATAAGCATACGAGAAAGAGAGTCAAACTTAGGAAAACATTACATGCTTAGAAGTATTGAAAACATGCTTAGTGAAACTAACAGACATTTAGAACCTTATATCCTACGGTAATCTACTGCTCACTGGTAATTACCGGCACCTTCTCGTACGTTTCAACCTCCCTGAATCTCCGCCCAAGGATACACTGCCCACCAAATCGCTGCTGCAAGTAAATGAAAACCGCAAACAGAACACCCCCACAAGAAATAACTACGTCCCAAGTGAGGGAGTAGAAATCCACGTAAGGATTTGCAAAAGGGTATGCCCCATCAAATTGGACTCGTGCAAAGTTGTGAGCCCGGTAAAGATCATACACATGAGGTAGCAACCGAACACAAGTGGTTCCGATGTAAAATGGATGAGAAAGAGCATTTTCCTTTGAGATATGGAAAATGTTGAGGAGGATTTGAGGGAGAAGGAAACCGTCGAGGATCAATCCACCATAAGATATTAAATTCCTTGTATTTAGAAACAAAGCAAAAAGCAACCCCGATGCGTACAATGTTGTAGAAACAAACAATGCCTTCTTTTCAGCAACCCATATGTCCTTCTGGTTTTCGTAGCCCAAACGTGCAGAAAACGCCAGTTGGAGAAGCCGGAGTTGCAACAAGAAAGCCACCATTTTAACTGCTCTCACAATCACCTCGTTCACTTCGAGCCACCCTTGACTCCCAAGCCATACGTTATTTCGCTTGCGATTTCCTAGAAACAAAGCTTCAAAGTTTAGCACAAGAGTAACCATATGCCCTAAAGTGAGGATCACAAGCATGAAAAGGGACGCAAAAGGAAGCACTTGAGGGTTCCTTTTCACGTAAAAAATTTGCAGCCCCACAAACACACAAGCGAGAGTGTTGGAGATCAAAACCATCACGATCTCCCAATCCAACCGCTGAACGGATCTTTTGGCTTCCTCTCTGTAGAAAACCCATCCAGTCATTTCCAATTGCTTGAAATAAAGAGGGTCAGTTTGCCCCCTCATGCTTTCGATGCTTCCTGTAATTTGCCCTACTTCCTTTGCATTTACCGGCGGGAATTGGAATTTCAAAAGAAGCTCACAGTCCATTGATTCACCTGTTGATAGCTTTCTACAGCCTACCATACATACCCTTCCTGTTTCCTCATCATACAACCCTTCAGCAGAAATGTCAAGGGTACTATTGAAAATTACCGATGTAGCTGAAGAAGTCTGATATGGCAAAATCGCGTAGGTAATATTCAATGGGCCGCGATATGTAGTCTTTTCCTCGACCACAGGAAATTGATTCAGCTCATAATTCTGATCACCGAAAAAGCTAGGCATTGCTTGAATCCTAGTACGATTCCCCATGGAATCTCTAACCGACATGTGAAATTCCAAGTCGCTAGACTTCCACTTTGGATATCTGTTGCCCTTCTTTATAACCTGCTTGTTGAAAGGACACAACTTCCCTACTTTTTCGGTTACTGTGTACTCGTATCTCAAACCAGGAACCACAGTTATGCTATTGTCACGACTTCTAAATGTGATGCTATTGAAGTATCCGGACTCGTTAGCAGTTTTGTTGGTCCAAATCTGGCCCAAAATACGTGTTCTACTCTTGATTGTCCAGAGAGCAGGGAACCTCAAGCTCAACCTAATCGAACAATCACCAACCTGGGCATTATCCAATGAGTCGATGGAGTTCAAAAACCGGCAAGCAACTATGCATAGCTTATTCTTCTTTTCATCCCACGATCCCTCTCCCACGAGCGTTGTAGTGGGATCAAAAGATAGGTACTGGTAACCTGATCCAAATTTGATCACATATTGCACCTTGTGTTCCTCCTCAGAACACTGAATGGCATTCAACGTCATTTCCCTTGGCAACTCATCGTTATCATCCTTACCAAGAGGAGTACAATTTTTTGAAGAACTGCACTCATTCGAGTACTCCAAGTTAAAAACCTCGTTTTGCCCACTGTTCATTGAGGAACATAACAATCCTGGATTAAAAGCAAGTGATTGACTTTTAGGGATATCAATCCCACAGCGACAATCACTGTCGAATTCCCCAGAAACCAATGAATACTGATAGTTACTCGATGAACCATATTCCAAAAGTGAAACTGGTTCGAAATAATACGGATCATTCGGAGAAGCCAAGCTCTCCAATTTCCCAGTTATTAAACCACTAAAGATAGTCAAATTCACAGGATAGTTAAGCTTAAGGACTGCATCAAGATCGATCAAATTACCTTCGTTCGAGTACCAAGAAGCCGAGCCTACCATACATAGCTTCCCAGAGTACCATGACCAAAACCCATGAAACCCAAACTGCAATGCGTGCCTCCTTCTATGATTCCCAGGAAAATAAGAGCCTCGTGATACGAAGGTTAAGTACGCTTCGATCTTGTGAACTCCAGACGTGTTGGTTTCGAAGATGTTCTGGGTTAGATAAAACCAGAAGTATTTTTCGGATTCGAGGGAGAATTCAGAGGAGTTGTTATTGTCGTTGTTAAGGATTCTGTCACCGCCGGCGTAGTGACTGAGGACTCGTCGGAGATATGGGAATATGGTGGTGGAGGGAGCAGTTGGGGTCGACATGGGGACCATGGAAGCGCAGTGGTGGGAGTAAGAGATGGAGGTGACTGAAGTTGCAGAGAAGAGAGTGCAGAGAGAGAGAAACATAAAGGAGAGAGAAGAAGGATTCATTGCCATGATCACAATTTTGCTCAACAAGGAGGAGGAGGAGGAGAAGCAAGAAATATGAGTGTTTACTTAATGGGGGGAGACTTGGACTTTGTCACGATACGAATATAAATGTAGGCATCATCATGACTTCTTAATTCCACTGAACGTTTAAGAAATTCTATTTTTTATATTGGCTTCTAATGAGTTTTATCTGCAATAAACATTCACAAGTCTAGAAAAGGTTTAATGTCAGAAAGTATAATAAAGCTGTTAGGAACGGGGAGATCCTATATAATCCCTTTATATTGATATGAATGGATTCGGTAGTTTCGAGTGTTAGTTTAATAGCCTTTGGTTTGTAAGAAGACTAAGTCTTCTTGTTAACTCTCATCCTTACGTGTATTCCGATAGGTGACAAGTTTTTTAAGCTCTGTATTCCTTGTTAGACATCTAGGGCGGTGATTGTATACCCTGGCCGTCCTATCTCGGGTGGTGAGCTTAATCATTTTTACTCCATTTTTATCCTGTTATATCATTTTCTTTTCTTTCTTCCAAATATCCGCCATCAACTTGTTAATTCCACTGGTCGAAATAATCAAGACGAATTACATAGCATCCAGACTTTTTAAAAGATCTCTATCGATCTCACGTAAGCTGGATCGATTAAGAATCCAAAAAGAAATTCAAGGAGGCAAACGGAAATAGGGACTGAAAGGATAAATTTGTGTATATTGTTACTCACATCTGGTGTTCTTTCCTCTTATTAAATTTCTTTACAATTGTTCATCCAGACATATGGCCGAAAGGAAACCAAATGCTTTCGGATAAGCCAAAGTCACCAACCATATGATATCATCGCAAGAGTACCGCGTCATGTGAATAATACTGAACTCTTGTAAAACTGGAAAGAGTTACGTTAAGTTGCAGCTTATAAATTTTTCCCTTCTGAAAGGATGAAAAGTTAGCTTGAGCACAACTTCTGTTTGGGCAAAACTAACAAAAAAGACACTCCCTCAGAAAGAATCACTTGTGACGTAGGGTTTACTCCCTCTTAGAGACTTTCTAAAAAATCCCTCACGAAAGCTGGATCAACAATTCATAAGAAATTCGATGAGGCAAACGGAAATATGGAGTGGAAGGATAAATTTGTTTTGTTACTTGCATATGCTGCTCTTTTCTCTTACTCCTATTAAATTTCTTTACAAATGCTTCATTTAGACATATAGCCGAAAGGAGACCAAACGTATGCTTTTGGATGATAAAAGGTTCACCAACTGTACGATATCGTCTCAAGAGTCTTTGAGAAAAACCACATCACATGAATCATACTGAACTCTTGTAAAAACTATAAGAGTTATATGTTATGTTGTAGCTTGTGAATTTTTTGGTTGCGAAAGTTGGGCAAGGTATAGCTTGAGGACAACTTCTGTTTGGGCAAAAATAAAAGAAGAAACGGATGTTTAATTTCATTTACCTGGCAAGGGAGTGCCACAACAACTAGGTCAACCCCTTGGTCTTGTCATTGCGAATTACAGCACCCTTTCCCCTAACCCCTCCTATCAATTGACAAAAAAAAAAACAGCCAAGAAAGAAAATGAAAATAAGCCAAGGAAAAGGTAATTTTTGATTGAGTTCACTCAACTGGGAAGAAAGAAACAGGAAGAGTATAGCTAGAAATGTCTGCGACGTAATTAAGCAAGAAAGCTCTTCCATTTTCCCCAACAATGAACAGGAAATGAAGCTGAACTGTAAACCACATCTAATATCTACTCTCTTTGTCCCAATTTGTTTGTTCAGCCTTGAAAAACTAACTTTTTTGGAGAACACAATGAATACACTTAAAAAGATACAACTTTTCACATTTACCCTTAACTTTTTTAAAAAAATTGTTTTATTCCACTAAAGAAAAGGCAAAAAAGAAAAATTAATTCAATTTAGAAGTCAAATGTACAAATATTTTGGGACACTTAAAAGTCAAAATATAGACAAACAAATCGGGATGAAGGGAGTAGTAACTACAGCAATATAAGCTACCCAAACATTATGTTTCTGAACCATCTTCTATAAACATGCCAAGGTCCATAATTTGAATCCTGACTATTAATCTGCATTTGCATACGCATCTAACATGAAGAAAAGAATGCATACCTTTTTCCCAAAGAATTGCCTTCATCAAGATCGATAATATTTCAAATCTTGGGGCCACTGGGGGTTATGTCCGGCTGTTACCTTCAGAGCCCCAGAATTATTTGGAGCGCGCGCAAACTGGCTTGAACATAAAAAAAGGAACCCTGCTATATATACCGACCAAATTCCCACCGAAATCGTACCGACGGCCGCGCCGGGTCATCTCCGGCCACCGGACGATATACACGAAAAATAGGGTGCTTAATTCAAGCACCCTACACACATCGGATGCCGTTGATTCCCGCGTTGGCCCCCTCGGTTTTTTTTTTTTGAAATTTCTGGACGGCTTGGATCGGCCGTCCGGTGGCCGGAGACGGCCCAGCGCGGCCTTCGGTACGATTTCGGTGGGAATTTGGTCAGTACGTATAGAATTTCAAAAAAGATAGATAATATTCGTAGCTATCCTTCGGTACGATTTCGGTGGGAATTTGGTCAGTACGTATAGGATTTCAAAAAAGATAGAAAATATTCGTAGCTATAGAAACAGAGGAGGGAAGCGGGGGGCTGCTGCCCCCTTGGGGCAGCAGCGTGCTGCTGTGACCCATTAGCGGGCCCATCCCAGTCTCGCTCCGATAATCGAAAACGTTCACTTTGTAGAGCTCATCGAGTAGAACAACTATGCAAAAAATAGCTTAATTGGATATCATTAAGTGCCTGATCGGAGCCCATATAACTCTCGGTCCATGGGTTACAATGGATTTGATCCAGTGTTTTGGATCCATTCTTTTCAAGATAAAAAGGTTTCGATTAGGCACTTAATGATATCCAATTATGATGATTTTTTGCATAGTTGTTCTACTCAACGAGCTCTACAAATTGAACGTTTCCGATCATCGGAGCGAGACCGGGGTGGGCCCGCAAACGGGTCACAGCAGCACGCTGCTGCCCCCTTGGGGCAGCAGCCCCCCGCTTCCAGCAGAGAGATAGTACAAATGAGAGATTTCGATTAATATTCTGCTTAATTCAAAGTGGGACCCCAAACCGTTAAATGAACCCCAAAGCCTTTCTCTCTCTCTCTCCGATACACAGCAGCAACAATGGAGTTTGGCGCTGCAACAACGATGATCGTCACCAACACCCCAGCAAAGACCTCGCTTCCACAAATTTGGCCTATTTCTCCCACTCAGATCTCCGCTCCTTCTTACTTGCTGGATCCAACCTCACCTTCGCTCAAATCAACGCCTTTGTCTTGTCTTTGTGATAAGCGCGTAAATGTTCACATAAGCGCCCCTTAATTTATCCTTGCCAAGTCCATTTATACTATTACTTGAAATTTTATGCTTTTACTTTTGTGTTTTAGGTGTTTGGAGGCTTACCATTCTAATGGACTTTATTATTGCAAAATTGGGTCAACCGGTCATCTCCATTGGGGTGATATATGGCAGACCAGGCCAGCACGTGGAATTGGGCTTGCAATCATATGTAAGTTGGCTGGACTAAAAAAGAAAAGAAAAAGAATTCCACCGAAGCCAATTCTCGACAACTAGGATGGCCCATAGCCTTAAGGAAAAAGAAAGAAAATAGGGTTGTCCCTTGGCAGCTTATAAAAAGGATCATCACCTACACTCAGAAGGGGATTTTTGGACGCATCAGTGGAGAAAAAGAAAGAAAGGCTGCCGCTTCGAAGAAAAAGCCGAGAATCCTTGCTACGTGAAAACCATGTCACAGTTTCATGCTTACTGTCAGCCGAGCTTCAATAAGTTCCACGCCGATGTCCGGCTAAACTCGTTTCTAGGGTATAGATGAGACTCGATCTCTGAGTAATAATGTTTATATTTTGATTTAGTGTTTTATTATTCGAATCATGGTTGTATGATATAAGGATTTATTTGCGGTATTAATTTTCTCTATCAAATCTTGTGTATAATTTTTTAGATTTTTATGCACGTTCATGCAACAGTTCTTAATTGTTCTGTGATAGCTGGGTAAGATGGATTATGCTCCGTAAGACGCGTCGTGCTATTAGACGATCCGTGCCATAGAGACGGATCATACTAGTAAGACGGTTCGTGCTAGGCGGCGATACCCCATGCTATTCGGTGATTCATAGAAATCTTTTGGCGATACCATGAGGGCCCGCGAACCCTAACGATATCTGGATTGATTCGAATAATAGACCTTTATCATCGTATAGAGATTGTTACAATGGGTCGAGTGGATTCGAAACCCTAGATCTTTTCTCTCATAAACTCTCACTTTTTATTGCTTATTTTTTTTTCAGCTTTAAATATTTTAGAAATCAACAATCAAATCTTCTTTCGAATTAAGTTAGAAATCAATTAGAACAATTGCAATTCAGCCTTCGTAATCCCTGAGGACGATACTCGGAGTACTTACCGCTATCTTTTAGATAGTAGTAATTATTCTGTTTTATTAATTATTTTTTATACGGAAACGACACGATCAAATTTTGGCGCCGTTGCCTGGGATTACAAGAACGGTTGCGTTGTTTTAGTTGATTTTTATTTTAATTCTAATTTAGGTATTTTTAGTTTTTTTTATTATTCCTCATATTTGTTTAATTGCATTCCCTTTTTTGTTAGCATTTTATTGTGTCAAGCACAGGAATCAAGAAATTGTAGCGCACAGGAACAAGAAGTAAGCTGCAATATACAACTTGACAATAAATTCAATTGGCTTTTTCAGGCGTTGTGAGTTTTCTTATTGTTCTTGGTTTTAGTGTTTTGTTTTGTTTATTTTTATTTTTATTTTTATTTGAGTTAGGGACATTTTGTGTTATATGTTTGGTCGTCGATCATTGGACCCATTACTTGATAATTTTGACCCAGAGATCGAACGGACCTTTAGAGCTAATCGAGCAGCCTCTCGTAACCCTTGGTCTTCACTCATTCCAATTGTTACAATGACAGAAAGAATAGAGGCTGAGGTTCCACCAGCGATCGGAGAGTACTTTCTCCCATCCGCGTACACTTCACCATCATGCATAACATTGCCTACCACTGCCTCAACACAATTTGAAATCAAGTCCAGTTTGTTACAAACACTCCCATCATTCTATGGACTTGATAACGATGACCCATATCGGCATTTAGGAGACTTTGAAGAGATTTGCTCCATTGTTAAAATTCAGCACTTCACTGATAATGCCCTTAGGTTGAAGTTATTCCCATTCTCACTTAAAGATAAAGCCAAATACTGGCTTAATACTTTGGCATCGAATAGCATCAACTCTTGGGATCAAATGAAAAATGAGTTTTTGAAAAAGTACTTTTCCATAGGCAAAACAAAAGAAATTCGCCAAGAACTCACTAGTTTCTATCAAAAGGAAGGCGAACAATTTCACCAAGCATGGGAGAGGCTTAATGATATCATTAGGAGTTGTCCACACCACCAAGTTCCTAAATGGCAGTTAGTCCAATGTTTCTACGATGGACTATGCGAACAACACCGATATATGGTGGATGCCTCATGTGGAGGCACATTTATGCTTAAGAATGAGAATCAGGGGTGGGACTTGTTTGGGCAGTTAGCGGAGAATTCACGACATCGAGCCGCATCATCTCGCACAAATAGGACAACTTCTACCTCTTTAAAACATAGTGGTCTTTATGACGTGGGCCGCTCTGATGATCTTTCCTATAAGGTAGATGCAGTGACCCGCAAGTTTGACACTTTCTTATCTTTGGGTCATGGTCCTTCACATTCTTCACCTCCTGCTGCTGTTGCGGAGGTTTGTCAGTTGTGCTCCAGTCCGTGTCATCAAATAAATGAGTGCCACATGGCATCTCAATTTCCAGAATTTCTTCAAGAGCACGTGAACGCGGCCCAGGGGTTTGGTAGGCCAGCGAATGACCCCTATTCTCATACTTACAACCCCGGCTGGAAGAAGCATCCCAACTTTGGATGGCGACAGCCAGACCAAGGGCAACCATTTGCCCAACCTATGAGGCCTTCATTTCCTAATACTTCCAACACACAGGCCTATTGTCCACCACCTACACCATCCCAGTACTCACAACCTCCTGCTCCTCCTACGTCCTCCCAAAGGACACCAGCTTTTGAGGAGCAAATGTTGAAGGCCATGGCTGAAATGAGAGCCGATTGCCAACAAATGAAAGCTGACTCCCAATTGCTTTACTCCCACTCTCAATCCATTGCCAAGATGGAAACCCAAGTGGGTCAGCTAGCTAATGCTCTTAACCATCGAGATGAGGGTAGATTACCAGGTCAGCCAGTGGCCAACCCATGAGGGATGCACCATATTGACAATTCGCAAGGTCATGAACAAGCGAAATTAGTTGTCACCCTCAGAAATGGGAGAGATGTAGAGACCCGACCGGAGGAGGTCAAAGCGAAGGAGAAAGTGTCTCCACCTGTCGCGGAGAGGTCTAGGGTTGATAAAAGGTCTAAGGAGAAGGAGATCGATCCAGTGTCCATAGTTGTTCCAGGGTCATCTGAGACCCCATCTTATATTCCTAAGGCACCTTTCCCGATTTGCCTGAATGCACCTTCACCCTTTCGCAAGAAGGGAGTATCCACTGATAATATCATGGAGGTGTTCAAGCAAGTTAAGATGAACATCCTATTGCTTAATGCCATTGAGCAGATCCCTTCTTATGCCAAGTTCCTCAAGGACTTGTGCACTCACAAGCGGAAGGCTCGAGCTAAGTTTTTAGAGCCCATCCCTATTCCTCACCAAGTTAGCTCTGTTATTCAATCTAACACTGCCCCCAAGCTTGCTGATCCTGGTGTGCCCACAATCTCTTGTGTCATAGGCAATCACTTTATTAGTAGGGCACTCTTAGATTTAGGGGCCAGTGTCAATCTTTTACCGTACTCTGTGTATGAGGAGTTGGGGCTTGGTGAGTTGAAGCCCACATCGATTACTCTACAGTTGGCCGATCGTTCTGTGAAAGCCCCACGGGGCATGTTAGAGGATGTCCTCGTCAAGGTGAATAATTTCTACTTTCCTGTTGATTTCATTGTCCTTGACACAGAGCCAGTCCACCCCACAGCCCTTAAATCTCAAACGCTTGTCATCTTAGGTCGTCCTTTTCTAGCCACGGCCAATGCACAAATTTCTGTGAGGAGTGGAGTGATGGAGGTATCATTCGGCAATATGAAACTGAGTTTGAATATGTATTCGGCCGCTCGACAGCCTCACGAGGAGGAAGATTGCTTTGCAGTCGATGTCGTTCATGAGTTAGTAGAAGAGGCACTACCGTACATTTTGGTTGAGGATCCTCTTGAGACATGTCTTGCCCATTTTGGCAATGAGGAGTTTGATATTGACCAATCCATTGCTGAGGTCAATTCTTTGTTAGACCTCGCACCTTGTATGGCCAAACCTACCTGGCGAACTCCTTTCGAGCCTTTACCTACTTTGTCTAGCATTCCAGCTCTTCCCTCCATAGAAGCCCCACCGAAGCTTGAGTTGAAGCCTCTCCCGGCTTCTCTGAAGTATGTTTTTCTTGGCCACGATGACACCTTGCCCGTGATCATTGCCTCTGACCTTTCTTCTGAGCAAGACGGTCAATTACTTAAGGTGATTAAAAAGCACAAGGGTGCAATAGGGTGGTCAGTGGCCGACCTCAAGGGTATTGATCCCTCCGTTTGCATGCATCGCATTCATTACGAGGAAAATGCAAAACCATCAAGAGAGATGCAAAGGAGGTTGAACCCTAACATGAAGGAGGTTGTTATGAAGGAGGTGGTCAAATTGCTGGATGCGGGTATCATATACCCCATCTCTGATAGCAAGTGGGTGAGTCCCACTCAAGTAGTGCCCAAGAAGTCAGGCATTACTGTCGTTGAGAATGACAAGGGTGAGCTTGTGCCCACACGCATGACAACTGGTTGGCGTGTGTGTATTGATTATAGGAAGCTCAATTCCATGACTAGGAAAGATCATTTTCCACTTCCATTTATTGATCAAATCTTAGAGAGGTTGGCGGGCCAAAGCTATTATTGTTTTCTGGATGGTTATTCCGGATATAACCAAGTGGCCGTTGACCCAGCGGATCAAGAGAAGACTACCTTCACCTGTCCTTATGGTACTTATGCTTATCGGCGCATGCCTTTTGGCTTGTGCAATACACCTGCGACCTTTCAAAGGTGTATGATGGCTATCTTCTATGACATGGTGGAGGAATTTCTAGAAGTATTCATGGATGACTTCTCGGTCTTTGGGGCCTCCTTTGATTCATGTCTCCAAAATCTTGCAAAGGTGCTTAAACGGTGCGAGGAGACTAACCTGGTCCTAAGTTGGGAAAAGAGCCACTTTATGGTTCAGGAAGGGATTGTTTTGGGCCACGTAGTGTCCAAGAGGGGGATTGAAGTTGATAAGGCAAAAGTTGACTTAATTTCTCGACTTCCTCCCCCCTCATCAGTCAAGCAAATTCGCTCTTTCTTGGAACACGCTGGGTTCTATAGGCATTTTATTAAGGATTTTTCTAAAATCGCCAAGCCTTTGTGTGATCTTTTGGCTAAGGATGCCCCTTTCATTTTTGATGAGGCTTGTATGAGAGCTTTTGAGAAGCTCCGTGAGGCATTTTCCACAGCACCTATCATGCAATCTCCCAACTGGTCTCTACCCTTTGAAATTATGTGTGATGCATCCGACTACGTAGTCGGTACTGTTTTGGGCCAGCGGGTCGAAAAGGTCCCTCACGCCATTTTTTATGCGAGTAAGACCCTTTTCGGTGCGCAATTGAACTATACCACTAAGGAGAAGGAATTACTCGCTGTGGTCTTTTCCCTTGACAAGTTCCGGTCCTACCTCTTAGGTTCAAAGGTCGTAGCATACACTGATCATGCCGCTTTGCGGCATTTGCTTTCTAAGAAAGAGACTAAACCTAGGTTGATTAGGTGGATTCTGCTCCTCCAAGAGTTTGATGTGGAGATTCGAGACAAGAAAGGATCTGAAAATTCTGTAGCAGACCACTTATCAAGGATCGTAGTGGATGCCTCTAGTGATACCTTGCCCTTCAAGGACTCATTCCCCGATGAGCAGCTCTTTGAGGTGTCCCAAGTGCGACCCCCATGGTATGCACACATAGTCAACTACCTAGCCACAGGCGCGCTTCCCCCTCATTGGTCCAAGAGTGACAAGGACCGTTTCTTTGCGCAGGTTAGGCACTATTTTTGGGAGGATCCAGAACTCTTTAAGTTATGTTCGGACCAGGTGATTAGGAGGTGCGTTCCTGAGACTGAGTACCATAGCATTCTCACCTTCTGTCATTCACTTAAGTGCGGAAGGCATTTTAGTGGGAAGAAGACGGCGGCGAAGGTCTTACAAAGCAGTTTTTATTGGCCCACTCTGTTTAAGGATGCATAAGTGTTTTGCAAGGCATGCCTTAAGTGCCAGAAAACTGGCAATATTCCGCGCCGTGATATGATGCCATTGTCCTCCATCCTTGTTGTGGAGATGTTTGATGTTTGGGGGATAGACTTCATGGGTCCGTTTCCGTTTTCACATGGGAACGCGTATATTCTTGTGGCAGTGGATTACGTATCCAAGTGGGTGGAAGCGGTAGCCACCAAGACCAATGACCACAAAGTTGTGGTCAAGTTTCTTCAAAGTAATATTTTTACTCGTTTTGGCTATCCGCGGGCAATTATTAGTGATGAGGGCACCCATTTTCTCAATAAACACTTCGCCGCCCTGGTGCGAAAGTATTCTATCACTCATAAGGTGGCAACACCTTATCACCCTCAAACTAGTGGGCAGGTTGAAGTGTCAAATAGGGAGATTAAGCGCATACTTGAAAAGACGGTTAGGCCCGATCGAAAAGATTGGTCTTTAAGGCTCGATGATGCTTTATGGGCCTACCGTACAGCTTATAAGACCCCTATTGGCATGTCTCCTTACCGATTAGTTTTTGGTAAGGCATATCATTTGCCCGTTGAGTTAGAGCATAGAGCTATGTGGGCCATTAAGAAGTTTAACTTCGATATGGCCGCTGCCGGGTTAAATCGTAAGCTCCAACTTGCTGAATTGGAAGAGTTGCGCAATGAAGCGTATGAGAGTGCACGTATATATAAGGATAGAACTAAGGCATTTCATGATAAACACATTGTTAGAAAGTCCTTTGAAGTTGGTCAAAAAGTGTGGCTCTTTAATTCTAGACTTAAACTTTTCCCTGGTAAGTTGAGGTCACGGTGGGATGGACCATATGTTGTCATTCGTGTTTTCCCTCACGGAGCTGTAGAGATTAAGGATCCACGTGTTGGTAATGTTTTCAAGATCAATGGCCAATTGCTTAAACCTTACGTGGAAGGAATTGGTGATGGCGTGGTGGATGGTGCCACAGTGGAGGCCATTACTTTGATGGACCCAATTTATATAGATTAGTGCTTTCATTGGAAGCTAGGAGACTTAAAATCCATGAAGTTTGTGATATCTCCAATGTTTGCCGTGCTCGAACGGTTTCCAACGGTCTGGCATAGCCACCTTGTCAAAGCTACGTATGTAGTACTTAGGAGGTTGGGTCTGGCGGCAGGCGCGTAGTTAGCAGCGAGAAATCTGTCTGAACCATCCGACTTTAGTGTCCAGCTTGGCGGAGATTGCTTCATAAGCCGAGTGGTGGGTAAGGAATCTGGCAGCCCCAGAGGGAGTGACAGCCTATTAGATGATGGCACCACTTCTCAAGATATCGTTGAATCCTATGCATATTGCTCTTCCAACAAGTAAGGAACCAAAGTCTTTGACATAGGAGAAAAGTAGTACCCGTGTCTTTCGCGTGAAGAATGTGGATGAATTTTTATTTTATTTGTACTTCTTGCCTTTATTTATGTTCTTCAGTTGTTTTTCTTGTATATATTTTGTTATTTTGGAGGCTAACATTTTGTAGGTTGTTCGATCCAAGTTGGGGGGTCTCCCCCTCTTGCTATAATAGTCTGCTATGTTTCTCCTTTTCGATGTGATACATTTCCTCTCTTTTATTTTTATACTTTCAATGAGGGCATCGAATGGTTCAAGTTGGGGGGAGGGACTACTTCGCATTTTAAAAATCCAAAAAAATTAAAAATTTTGAAAAATTAAAAATAGTGGGACCCATTTGCATGCGGTTTGAACCAATTGTGATTATTTGTTGGAAAACTAAGTTGAGGTGTGTTGCCTACCGTAATGATATCTGTTTTTTGGCATGGTAGTTCTACTTGCTAGCTTGTCTTAAGAAGTTGATTATGGCACATTGGTTTAGTACTCTTTGCACTTCACGTATACTTGGGCTTTGATCACTAGTGAGTTGTGAATTGACTGTTCTTGATGGCTAGATTAGTGGAGACTTATGCCCTAGTGAGCTTTCGTGCCTTATCTTTTTGTTGGAGTGGTGTCAAGTAAACTCTTAGTTTGTCATGGAAAGAGTCAACTTATTGAGGTCTTATTATTCTTGATTGCTGAGTGTTGAAATTTGAACGCATAATACTATCTCTCGATTTTGGTTAGTCATGTGGATGTTACACCCCTGGGAGAGGATTATAGGCATTTTCTTGATGCTTGAGCCAGTTCGTTCCTTTGTGTTCACATTTATCCCTTGCGAGCCACTTTGAGCCTTGTATACTTAGCCTTTTCTTGGTTAGCTCCACCTTCCATATTGTGTTTGGAGAAAGGCAAAAGGTATAATTTTTGGATAGATTGAGAAATTTTGTGCTTGAATTGGTGATACCCCTTTAAAAAAAAAAAGAAGAAACACACAACACAAAAAAAAAAAAGAAAAGAAAAGAAAAAAAAGAATGAAAGGGGCACCAATATGTTTGAAAAGGAGGAATCATGCTTTATGGTTGGAAAATATTGAAAGGGTAGAAGGAAAGATAAGGTGGAGTTGAAAAAGTAAAAAATTGGGCTCACATTGTTAAATTAGCCCTAAGTTGTTTGCCTATTCTCGGACATGTGATATTTTACCCTAACCCTGAACTATTTTTCCTTACCCTGCATTACAACCGAAATTAAAGTCCTATTTGATCCTAGGGGTGATGGAAAGTGCATTGATGGATGAGAGAGAGAGTTCCAATGCTTGGTGTTCCATTCATGAGACCGTGTGTCCACCATATAAAGCGTTCTTTTCGTGTCATAGTGTGCGAGTGCTTTGCTTTCATTTGTATTACTTCTATCCGCACACTTGAGAGTTCATACTATGCACCTTGTTTCGAGTGTTTTTCTTTGCGAGTGCATGACTTGGTAAGAATTGAAGTCGAGACTCGGTCCGAAGAGAGTGGTTAGTCATTACATACTTGTGGTTGAAGCCCATATCACACACGCTAAGCCTAGGTGCCATGGTTTATTTCTTGACTTAATAGCGTTTGGAACTATTTGCGCCTTCTTATATCATTCTGGTAGTTGCATATTCTTTGCTTGATGAACCAATAAGTTGTATGACAGATTTTGGATTCCATGTGAAAGGATTCCTGTGTTTTATGGGTAATCACTGCTGAAAACCCTCACGAGACTTCACTCGTCCTACCAATGCCGCTTGGGGGTTTAAAAGAACTATCGGTCTTAATTTCTTTTCTTTAGTTGCATTTTGTTTTCTTTGCTCGAGACTAACAAAGTGTAAGTTGGGGGGTGTGATAGGCGTGTAAATGTTCACATAAGCGCCCCTTAATTTATCCTTGCCAAGTCCATTTATATTATTACTTGAAATTTTATGCTTTTACTTTTATGTTTTAGGTGTTTGGAGGCTTACCATTCTAATGGACTTTATTATTGCAAAATTGGGTCAACCGGTCATCTCCATTGGGGTGATATATGGCAGACCAGGCCAGCACGTGAAATTGGGCTTGCAATCATATGTAAGTTGGCTGGACTAAAAAAGAAAAGAAAAAGAATTCCACCGAAGCCAATTCTCGGCAACTAGGATGGCCCACAGCCTTAAGGAAAAAGAAAGAAAATAGGGTTGTCCCTTGGCAGCTTATAAAAAGGATCATCACCTACACTCAGAAGGGGATTTTTGGACGCATCAGTGGAGAAAAAGAAAGAAAGGCTGCCGCTTCGAAGAAAAAGCCGAGAATCCTTGCTACGTGAAAACCGTGTCACGGTTTCATGCTTATTGTCAGCCGAGCTTCAATGAGTTCCACCCCGATGTCCGGCTAAACTCGTTTCTAGAGTATAGATGAAACTTGATCTCTGAGTAATAATGTTTATATTTTGATTTAGTGTTTTATTATTCGAATCATGGTTGTATGATATAAGGATTTATTTGCGGTATTAATTTTCTCTATCAAATCTTGTGTATAATTTTCTAGATTTTTATGCACGTTCATGCAACAGTTCTTAATTGTTCTGTGATAGCTGGGTAAGATGGGTTATGCTCCGTAAGACGCGTCGTGCTATTAGACGAACCGTGCCATAGAGACGGATCGTACTAGTAAGATGGTTCGTGCTAGGCGGCGATACCCCATGCTATTCGGTGATTCATAGAAATCTTTTGGCAATACCATGAGGGCCCGCGAACCCTAACGATATCTGGATTGATTCGAATAATAGACCTTTATCATCGTATAGAGATTGTTACAATGGGTCGAGTGGATTCGAAACCCTAGATCTTTTCTCTCATAAACTCTCACTTTTTATTGCTTATTTTTTTTTCAGCTTTAAATATTTTAGAAATCAACAATCAAATCTTCTTTCGAATTAAGTTAGAAATCAATTAGAACAATTGCAATTCAGCCTTCGTAATCCCTGAGGACGATACTCGGAGTACTTACCGCTATCTTTTAGATAGTAGTAATTATTCTGTTTTATTAATTATTTTTTATACGGAAACGACACAATCACCTTGTCATTTCTTTTTACAATCCTTCCATTAGTTACGCGTTTCTTTGTTTATTAACGCATTAATTTGAACTTTTGCAGTTTGGTATCGCAGCTCTGCCAAATGCCAATTTTATGTTGGTTTTTCTTAATTAATCAAGGAAATGAATCAAATGATTATGTTCTTTTGCTAACAATTCTTTGGCTTTATATTTTAATCTTCCATTATTCACGTTTCAAGATTGCTTAATACATTGTATTTATCTTTTCGATTCCTTCCTCAAAGCAGTCATAGTGGCATTCCCTTTTATTTGTTCTGTCAATAGATCACAAATCTCTTAGCGAAAAAACTGATAAAACAGAGATGGTTTACTTTGCATCAATCAACCTATGATTACAGAGAGATTATTCAAGGGCCACCTAGCTCCACATGGTGCGTCAGGCTCCTGTTCTATCACACATTGTTGTAGCGTTTATACATTTTGTTTTGGCCTCACCAAAACGTAGGGTGAAAAGGAGCCTCGAGCACCACAAGAAGGTGCCTCAAATGCACTGGATCATTTTCATGATTACATGCGAAATTGATGTGCACTATATGCAACCAGAACAAAAAATACACTTCAAAATAAGATCACCTTTTTACAGGGAAAAACGTGATAAGCATACGAGCACTCCGGATCCCCTAAGGGATCCCGGATGGAGGCTTTGGTGCGGGACTCGGCTCTCAGCCGTTGGATTGTGTTTTGAATGGTCGGGATCCGCAGATAGTTTGTTCGCGCGAACAAACTATCCGCGGATCCCGACGCGCGAACAAACTATCTGCGGATCCCGACCATTCAAAATAGAATCCAACGGCTAAGGAAAGAAGTCCGCACCATAGCCCAATCCGGAATCCCTGATTGGATCCGGACTAAGCATACGAGAAAGAGAGTGAAACTCTTTTCTAGTTCAAGGTACATAGACAAACTTAGGACGACATTACACGCTTAAAAGGTACTGAAAACATGCATAGTGAAACTAAGAGACATTTAGAACCTTATATAATGTGGTAATCTACTGCTCACTGCTTGTTACCGGCACCTTCTCGTACATTTCAACCTCCCTAAATCTCCGCCCAAGGATACACCGCCCGCCAAATCGCTGCTGCAAGTAAATGAAAATCGCAAACAGAACACCCCCGCAAGAAATAACTACGTCCCAAGTGAGGGAGTAGAAATCCACGTAAGGATTTGCGTAAAAGTATGCCCCATCAAATTGGACTCGAGCAAAGTTGTGAGCCCGGTAGAGATCGTACACATGAGGTAGCAACCGAACGCAAGTGGTTCCAATGTAAAATGGATGAGAAAGAGCATTTTCCTTTGAGATATGGAAAATGTTGAGGAGGATTTGAGGGAGAAGGAAACCGTCGAGGACCAAACCACCATAAGATATTAAATTCCTCGTATTTAGAAACAAAGCAAAAAGTAACCCCAATATGTAAATTGTTGAAGAAACCAGCATTGCCTTCTTTTCAGCAACCCATATGCCCTTCTGGTTTTCGTCGCCCAAACGTGCTGAAAACGCCAGTTGGAGAAGCCGGAGATGCAACAAGAAAGCCACCATTGTAACTGCTCTCACAACCACCTCGTTCACTTCGAGCCACCTTTGACTCCCAAGCGATACATTATTTCGCTTGCGATTTCCTAGAAACAAAGCTTCAAAGTTTAGCACAAGAGTAACCATATGCCCTAAAGTGAGGATCACAAGCATGAAAAGGGACGCAAAAGGAAGCACTTGAGGGTTCCTTTTCACGTAAAAAATTTGCAGCCCCACAAACACACAAGCGAGCGTGTAGGAGATCAAAACCATCACGATCTCCAAATCCAACCGCTGAACAGATCTTTTGGCTTCCTCTCTGTAGAAAACCCATCCAGTCATTTCCAAGTGCTTGAAATAAAGATGGTCAGTTTCCTCCCTCGTGCTTTCGATGCTTCCCCTAATTTTCCCTTCTTCTTTTGCATTTACCAGCGGGAATTGGAATTTCAAAAGAAGCTCACAGTCCATTGATTCACCTGTTGATAGCTTTCTACAGCCTACCATACATACCCTTCCTGTTTCCTCATCATACAACCCTTCAGCAGAAATGCCAAGTGTACTATTGAAAATTACCGATGTAGCTGAAGAAGTCTGATATGGCAAAATCGCATAGGTAATATTCAATGGGCCGTGATGTGTACTCGTTTCCTCAACCGCAATCGTGCCATTCATTGACATACGGGTAGAAAATGGGTTCACCTTCAGCACGTAATTTTGATCACCGAAAAAGCTAGGCGTTGCTTTACTCCAAGACCAAGAATGATTCCCCGTAGAATCTTCAACCAACATGTCAAATGCCAAGTCGTCAGAATTCCACTTTGGATATCTGTTGCTTTTCTTAATAACCGGCTCGTTGAAAGGACACAACTTTCTTACTTTTTCGGTTACCGTGTACTCATATCTCAAACCAGGAACCACAGCCATGCTATTGTCGTGACTTCTAAACGTAATTCTATTGAAGTATCCAGACTCGTTAACAGTTTTGTTAGTCCAAATCTGGCCCAAAACACTTGTTCTGTTCCTGATTGTCCAGAAAGCAGGGTACCACAAGCTCAACCTAATCGAACAATCACCAACCCGGGCACTGTCCAACGAGTCGGTAGAGTTCAAAAACCGGCAAGCAACTACGCATAGTTGATTCTTCTTTTCATCCCACGATCCCTCTCCAACGAGCGCTGTATTGGGATCAGGAGCTAGGTATTGGTAACCTGATCCAAATTTGATCACATATTGCACCTTGTGTTCCTCCTCAGAACACTGAAAGGCATTCAACGTCATTTGACTGGGCAACTTATCGTTATCATCCTTACCAAGAGGAGTACAATTTTTTAAAGAACTGCACTCATTCAAATACTCCAAGTTAAAAACATCGTTTTGCCCACTGTTCATTGTGTAACATAAAAATCCTGGTTGTAAACCAAGTGATTGATTTTTGGGAATATCAATCCCACCGCGACAATCGCTATCAAATTTCCCAGAAACCAATGAATACTGATAGTTACTCGATGAATACGGATAGTAACTCGATGAACCAAACTCCAAAAGTAAAACAGGATCGAAATAATTCGGATCATTCAGAGAAGCCAAACTCTCCAATTTCCCAGTTATTAAACTATTGAAGATAGTCAAATTCATAGGATAGTTAAGCTTAAGGACTGCATCAAGATTGATCAAATTACCTCCGTTCGAGTACCAAGAAGCCGAGCCTACCATACATAGCTTCCCAGAGTACTGTGACCAAAACCCATCAAACGCAAATTCTAATGAGTTTCTCCTTGTATGATTGCCATGGTAATAAAAGCCCGATGATCGGAAGATTAAGGACGCTTCGATCTTGTAAACACCGGACGTTTTGGTTTCGAAGATGTTCTCGGTAGGAAGAAACCTGAAGTATATTTTGGATTGGGATTCGGAGGAGTTGTTGATGTTGTTAAGGATTCTGTCGCCGCCGGTGTATTTAACGAGGACTGGCATGAGATATGGGAATGTGGTGGTGGAGGGAGTGGTTGGGGTTGACTCGGGGACCATCGAAGCGCAGTGGTGGGAGTAAGAGATGGAGGTCGAAGAAGAGACTGAAGTTGCAGAGAAGAGAGTGCAAAGAGAGAGAAACATAAAGGAGAGAGAAGAAGGATTCATTGCCATGATCACAATTTTGCTCCACAACAAGGAGGAGGAGGAAGAAAGAAATATGAGTGCTTGCTTATTGTGGGGGGGGGGGGGTTGTGTGTGTGGAGACTTGACTTGGTGACGATACGAATATAAATGTCGGCATCATGATGTACATATATCAACTTGTATATGAGAAAAACTTTTTTACGGTGGATCCGTGATTATATTTTACGAACGGATGACTGAGATTGCGCGGAATCGTAAAGTTTCTCTCAAGTACTCCGTATTATATAGCTATCTAGACTTTCTAAAAGATCCCTCACGAAAACTGGATCAACAATTCATAAGCAAATTCAAGGAGGCAACCGTAAATATGGAATTAATGGAGGATAAATTTGTTTTGTTAGTTGGATATGGTGCTCTTTTCTTTTATCAAGTTTCTTTACAAATCCTTCATCGAGACATATAGCCGAAAGGAAACCAAACGTACGCTTACGGATGATCCAAGGTTCACCAACCATACAATATCGTCTCAAGAGTGTCTAAGAAAAATCACGTAGCGTGAATAATACGGAAACTCTTGTAAAAACTGTGGACGAGTTATAGATGCTATGGCGTCAACGAAGACTTGGAAATTTCCCACTAGAATTGGGAAGTTTCCCTCTAAACTGCACAGTCTCAAGGTCTACTGTCATAGGATGTAATGGCGCCAACGAAGACTTGGAAATTTTCCACTAGGACTTGGAAAAATTTACATCGAGACTAATAAGTCTCAAGAAACGGCCAAGAAAGTAAATGGAAATGCAAACGAAAAGGTAATTTGATTGAATTCAGTTCAATGAAGTTGCCTTCATCAAATTTCCCACTAGGACTTGAAATAGCACGCATTTAACACGAAGAAAAGAATGCGTACCGTTCTCCCAAAAACTTACCTTCTCCTGTTAAGTTTAAGTTTGCATGTGCCTGTTAATAAATTAAGATAAACCATTTTTATACACTACTTTCTTATACTCATATCCTAAAATTTGTCTCCTTTGTGACGTGCAAGGTGCAAAAAATATTTCTCCCACTTAATTAACATAGACGAATATAAAGTTCTACTATGTTAAGATATTACATTTTTACCTTGTAAAATATTAATCACAATCTCTCATTTATTTTTCTATCTCTGCTTGTGTACGCAATTCGTAAAATGAAATAGTCGAGTATTTTTTGTTTCCATGCCTCAAATATTATCGATGAAGGCAATTTTTTGGGAGAACGGTACGCGTTCTTTTCTTCGTGTTAGATGCGTGCTATTCCAAGTCCTAGCGGAAAATTTCCAAGTCTTCAGCCTTGTTTGGATCAAGATTTGGAAAAAAAAAAATTCAACTCAAAAAAACACTCATTATCCCTACTTTCAATCATCACTCTCCACTCATTACCTATATCTCTAATCATTATTCTCATTTTTTCTCTCTGTATTTCTCCACTCATTAATCTTACTTCTAATCATTACTCTCATCACAAAAAAAAATTTAAAAATTTCTCAAAAAACTTATCCAAACACAGCAGTTCGTTCGCGCATTGATACTCTCTGACAGTAAACCTTGAGACTCTGTAGTCTAGACTCTAGTGGGAAATTTCCCAAGTCCAAGTGGGAAATTTCCAAGTCTTCGTTGACGCCATTATATTCTATCTCCATCACATATGTCTAAACCGTGAGTGCTTATTGCAGATAAAACTCATTAGTAGTAATATTATCAAAAATTCTAAATGGAATTTCTTAGTCAGTTTCTTTTGTTATTTTTGCCCCAAAAAAAGTGCTGCCTATGGATAAGGTTCGATTCATGTAAGCACTCATCTCTCCCCCCAAGCTCCCTAGGATAGAGTAGGATAGAATAGATTATGATTAACAAATGACAAAAAAAATAAAAAAATTCCTCAAGCTACCTTGCCCAACTTTCGCAACCGAAAAAGTCATAAGCTACGACATAGCATCTAATAACTCTTCCACAGGTTTTACAAGAGTTCCGTATTATTTACACTACGTGATTTTTCTACGACACTCTTAAGGCATTATTGTATGGTTTGAGAAGTACAATACATGACACTCAAAGCATGAAAATATCCATAAAAAAAATAAACGGTCGTGATTCTCTGTAAATCTGAACTGTTCGTTTCTTTTATGGATATGTTCATAGTCCACAATCAGCTGATGATGCATAATGTTATGTGGGACCCTAAACCGTTAAATGAACCCCAAAGCCTTCTCTCTCTTCATTCCTTCGAACCAAAGCAAACGAAAACAACCAACCCTCTCTCTCTCTCTCTCTCTCTCTCTCTCTCTCTCCGCGATACACAGCAAGTTCAGCAACAATGGGGTTTGGCGCTGCAACAACGATGATCGTCACCAACACCCCCGGTAAAGATCTCGCTTACACGAACTTGGCCTATTGTTCCCACTCGGATCTCCGCTCCTTCTTAGTCGCTGGATCCCACCTCGCCTTCGCTCAAATCGACGCCTTTGTCTTGTCTTTATCATATCCTTTTTGTATTTGTTGATTACTTACGCGTTTCGTTGTTTATCTACGCATAAATTTTTAAACTTTTGTAGTTTGGTATAAACCAGCATTGCCAATTTTGATGCTTTTTTTTAGCTTTTTCGAATGCATTGTTGGAATGTCATGTTGTTCTATTGGCCATTTTGTTGTTAGTGTTCACGCAATCTTACGCGCACCTCGTTTAATCCAGGAGGACCGACCGTCCACTGGCGGGGTCAATTAGCTGGCTGTTAGTTCGTGTTTGGTTGTTTGGAACATCGAGGAGACAAAAAGAAGGCCAGTTTAAAATTTAAATTCGAAAAATTCTGGCCAATTAGTTGTTAGTTTTCGTGTGCCAGCTTACACGCTCCTCAACTAATCGTGGAGGACATCCACTAGTGGGGGCCAATTAGTTAGTTTTTGTGTCAGCTTACGTTCACCTTGGCTAATCATGGAGGACATCCACTAGTGGTGGCCGCCAATTAGTTGTTAGTTTGTTAGTGTTTGGTTTCTTGAAATGTCTAAGAATTGTAATGAAGTTCTAGCTTTTTCGGCATTGTTGTTGATATCATGACCCTTGATTCATGTACATTGTTTTCAAGGAATTGATGGGCTCTGACATTTGTTTAGGGCTCCCAGCATGACACTCTGGTAGGTGTGTCTGTGCTTCCTAGCATTGTGCAAATGTAATCGTAAGATGTTTGGAATGTGAGAGCTTTTCGACGTTCTTGTTAGCATGCTCATTGAATGTATTGTAGTCCCTTGTTGCCTTGACTGGAACTTACCGCCCATGAAAGCATACCTAATGACCAGATAGCCCTCAATGCCATCCAACGTCGCCATGCAAAAGTTTCTACTGGGGACACAATATTTGTGAGCAGGTTTGTTATCTATATTCACAAAGACTTCCTGATTGCTTATACTTTGTCTTCAGCAATTTTTCTTGTGGTTTATGGTGATAATGTTTGCAAGGTTTATTCCGCCTGATGAATTCGACCTAGCATTGCTTACCCTTGAATTGGAGTTTGTAAAGAAAGGCACAAAAGATGAGCAGGTACATGGTTTTCCGTTCTTGGGTTTAATATTGACACAGTATCCCTTGCATTTTTTAGTTGCTGTCTCATAGGCTAGCAGTTAGCAGAACATATTGCTGTATGTTGCTTTGATAGTTGAAATCATTTTGCCTTTGGCTGCTTGGGTTATACTTGGGGATTCACGGCTGCCTCGTGTCATGATTTTTGTGCAATTGCCTTTGAGAAGTAAATTATTACGTCTGTTTGGCAGGTTGATGCAGTTCTTTTAGCGCAGCAGATTCGAAAGAGATTTATCAACCAGGTAAGAGCTGCACGTTCTTTTCCTTGCTCATTTTCCCCGACGTATCAACAGTCTTGCTGTTATTGTTGGTGTGAGTTGGTATGGTTAAGGTAATTCCACCTTCTTTTCATGCTTTTCTGGAAGTTGGTGTCTTGTCTGCTCTTAGAACAGAGGACCAACAAGTTTATTTTGGTTCTTGTTAGTTCTTTATCTTCCATGGGAACTTGAAATACAACCACTTACTAGTGTCATTTATATTCTTACGTGGTATGCTTAATTTTGGTAAACAGCATGATTTGGCCGAAAATTTCAATGTAGATGAAGTTGGCTACTATGATTGGTCAATGTGCGTAGTCTGTTTAAGTGGTACGCTGGCTTAGTAAAGTTTTGGAAATTGGATTTGAAGTTTCATAACATGCAGGTTATGACAGCAGGACAGAGGGTAACATTTGAGTATCATGGCAATGGTTATATTTTCACTGTTAATCAAGCTGTTGTGGAGGGCCAAGAAAAACCAGACAGTATTGAAAGAGGGATTATTACAACAGAGACATACATTGTATTTGAAGTATCAAAATCCAGTGGAATAAAGGTAATAATATGTTCATCATCGTTGCGCTATGTTTTGATTCCCATTTAATGGTTGGGTTTAGTTTTTAATTCCATGCTTTATGGGAAGTATGTACATGGTGAAGCTTGTATGCTTGGCTACATTCTCTCCATTTATCTTAGTTAGACTGATGTGTTGGCTCACTATATTCAACTGACTCTTTTGCAGATTGTCAACCAGCGCGAAGCTGCTAGCAGCAACATCTTCAGGCAGAAAGAGTTTAATCTTCAGTCACTTGGTATTGGTGGTTTAAGTGCAGAGTTTGCAGATATATTTCGAAGAGCTTTTGCCTCTAGGGTTTTTCCTCCACATGTGACCAATAAGTAATTTTCTTTTCATGCGTACGTTCACCTTTGTCCTGTCTGGTTTTGGAATCTATTGTATTGGTTTTGTTATTGACTCTGATGCGGGAAAAAAATATGTTTCAGATTGGGCATCAAGCATGTCAAGGGAATGCTGCTTTACGGACCCCCTGGTACTGGGAAGACTCTAATGGCTCGGCAGATTGGAAAAATTCTAAATGGCAAGGAACCAAAGGTATACAAATGATGAGGCTTTCATCGGGGTTTTAATCCATGTTCATCAAGAGTTATCACTGTGAGCTTTATTTGAACTTTGATCTGTTGAGTAGTCTTCTTGTTATTTGGAAACTTGTTGAGAATACAAGTCTGCATCTTACTGTTTCGGCGCATTTTAGCCAAAATGTTGAACTTTAAAAGGCCTTGTTCAACTGCTTGCACTTTAAATATGACATGAATTGTGGAGCTTTTTTCCGGTACAGTTTGATAGTTTTAGCCTTAGGAGCATGGATCCTTTGTCATCTTTTAAACTTTTTGTGTTTGATTTTGATACTACAAATTGTTTAAATGTGCAGCCCCAATACCTAAGCAGGACTGCACACTCTCTATCTAAATAAACAGAATGTCTAGGAATCAGCCAACACTAGCGTTTTGGTATTTGTGACTTGTATTGTGTTAAAAATCATTTAAGGCATAAGATTGAACACGGTTTGGCACTTAACTGTTATATGTATGATCTCCTGTTAATATTCTTTAATTAGGATTGTGAAAATCCTCTAATTTGCACCCTGTGCATGGGAGAATGTCTGACGCATCCCTGCTTGTGGATGCTAGATATGTGTTGTTCTTGTTTCCAAGGTTGATTAAACATTCTTGAAGTAGGTTCATAATCAACTTGCTACCACTATGCTGTGGTTTCTAGTACAATACTAGATCACTTATCTTTTCTGTATTCTAATTAACATGATTGTGTACTCTAGGTTGTCAATGGGCCTGAAGTACTGAGCAAATTTGTTGGTGAAACTGAGAAGAATGTTAGAGATTTATTTGCTGATGCTGAACAAGACCAGAGAACTCAAGGTAAAAGGCTTATGCAAAAGTTACTCCAAGCATTCCCTCTGGTGTCTAATGCTTTCATAATTCTGCTTTTCAGGGGATCAAAGTGACTTACATGTTATCATATTTGATGAAATTGATGCAATTTGTAAGGTAGGAACTGTTGCTGCTAAAACTTGAAATTCCTAACGACTTCTGGAACTTGGGGATGGGGGAGCATAAGCTATTATAATAAGCTGTGTTGCTAGTTATATACATGTGGTTCTATGATGAATGAACCCGTTGTTTTGTTATTTCTTCTTTTGCCTTTGGGTTGAGGCAGAGATACTTGTTATGGGGCATGTTAGACTATTGCTTTATCATGATAATAAATGTTGATTAGTGATTTGAAGGGTTGAGCATCAGATTGAGTACTTTAAGGGGCAATTTACATTCACAAATATGCTTCTCAAGCTATAATTATGTAGTCCGGGAAGCTACAATATTGAGAACTGCCATTCATACTATTCACAATTTAGTCAACCTACTTTGTAGCCTTGGGCGCGCACTCGCACACACACACACAAAAGAACCTGGTTTTTTATCTTTTCATTGCTCAATCTGCAAATTAGATCCCTACAGTTTTTTTGTCCAAAGGCTTTTTGATTTGGGGCAGAGTTTATTGTATATAATTGATTAATGCTTTGGAAAGCCTGGTCTTTTACTTGTCAATCTGTTGTTGTTATCAATGTTGACATTAATCCTTTGTTGTTAGCCAATTTGTTTTGGCATTTCGTTATTACTAGTAATGGCCCCCTTTTTTGTGTGTGTTTGTGAAATTTACCATTTGGTTTGCTCTTGCAGTCAAGAGGTTCAACTAGAGACGGTACTGGAGTTCATGATAGCATTGTTAACCAACTCCTAACAAAGGTTGGTTTAACAGTTTTCAACTTGTTTGTAGAATAAGTAGGAATGTTTCACACTCTGGTATAGTGCACCATGGTTGGATTTCCCAGGAAATGATTGAAAACCGCTTGCCATTTAGATTGATGGTGTTGAGTCGCTGAACAATGTTTTGCTGATTGGGATGACCAACAGGAAAGATTTACTAGATGAAGCACTTTTGAGGTTACTTCTACACCCCATGCCTCTCCTGGCTTGTGATGAATAAATCTGTATACAATTTGCCTGTATAAGATTGCTAATTGTTTGAGGTTCGTTATTTAGGCCTGGACGTTTGGAAGTCCAAGTGGAGATCAGTCTGCCTGATGAGAATGGCCGTGTACAAATTCTTCAAATTCATACAAATAAAATGAAAGAGAATTCTTTTCTTGCTCCAGATGTGAACTTGCAAGAGCTGGGTATGTGAGTTATGCATTTTCTTTTCTACTTGTGCCAGTCTTTTCTTCGACTAGCATAATGCCATATCCAAGTATTGTTGGGTATGATGTTACTTCTTTGAAGACCTATTTACAAGTTTCTGTGGTTGGAAGTTTGCATTGGATACATTCTATTGGTAGTGGAGTCATGGAAGATTTTAGAGAAGTAACTGATTTAGCTGGAATCTTGTGTAGTGGTGGCGTAATGGAAAACTTTAGAGAGCTAAGTGATTTATGTTAGTGTTTCTTGTTCTCTTGGGACTATGTGAACGCAACCACTACAAGAAGTCTAGTTTAAATGAGTTTCAGAGTACGGATTTAATGCGGTATTAACATCGTGAAAATTTATTGGAGTACAGTTTTGTATTCCCTTGGAATTTATTAAATCATTTACCCTTTGTTTTGTGCATTCATCAAGTGTGGTTCTGCATGTTTTTTGCTAAATGCAGAGATGGAGTATTGACTTAGGTTTTCACCATTTGAAAAACAATTGCTGACAATTAAATTTTCGTAAATGCAGCTGCTCAGACAAAAAATTACAGTGGGGCAGAGCTTGAAGGTGTTGCAAAGAGTGCGGTATCATTTGCTTTAAACCGCCAATTAAGCATGGATGATCTAACTAAACCAGTGGATGAGGAGAGTATCAAAGTCACAATGGAGGACTTTCTAAATGCCATCAATGAAGTTAGACCTGCATTTGGAGCTTCGACGAATGACCTAGAACGATGCAGGTAGGACAAGGTTATTATGTCAACTTTTTTGTCAGTAGCATTGTCCTTGATTTGTTAAGTGGCTTGCAGAGCTTGGGCGCAACTTACTCAGATGCCCGTGCTATTTTGTTACCAATTTGTAGAGGTTTTTTCCCCATTAGAGTGGTATACGAGCGGAATGCATTTCATGGAAAACATGGGTCTAGTAAATGCTTTGATTATGCCTATGCGTAATTTGGATTTCCTAATAGATAGCTGAAGCAAGTTTTCATTTTTGAAGCTACTTAATTTTCTTGTTCTGAGACTACGTTTTTCACCTTTCACCACTGAACAAGTTTTGCAGACTTAATGGCATGGTGGACTGTGGAGCGCGACACGAGCACATATACAAAAGAACTATGCTACTGGCTGAGCAAGTAAGAGTGAGCAAAGGAAGCCCCCTTGTTACTTGTCTTCTAGAAGGTCCAAGTGGCTGGTGAGTGCCTTGGTAATTTCTTCCTTTCATCAGCAAATAATGATCATTTTTCTTAAACTGATTTGTTTTGGACAGTGGCAAGACTGCAACAGCAGCTACTGTCGGCATTGATAGTGATTTTCCCTACGTCAAGATAGTACGTAATCCCCATAACTCTCTCTCTCTCTCTCTCTCTCTCTCTCTCTCTCTCTCTCTCTCTCTCTCTCTCTCTAAATTCTTTTCTATTGGTCATAGATATCTGCTGAAACAATGATTGGGCTTAGTGAAAGCACCAAATGTGCTCAGATTGTCAAGGTATTTGAGGATGCTTATAGGTCACCATTAAGCATTATCATCCTCGATGATATTGAGAGGTAGCTCATGCTTGTCCCCAGTTCATACTTCGATAACTCGATCATATGTCCACCCTTTCATTTCGTCGTAATTAGTTTATTCTTCATTACCTAGTGCAGGCTACTGGAGTATGTTGCAATTGGACCTCGGTTTTCTAATTTGATCTCTCAAACATTGTTGGTCCTACTCAAAAGGCTTCCTCCCAAGGTTTGCTTTGATGCAGCTTCTGTATGGGGCCTATAGGCTGAGTTGTTTAGTTGCAATTTTTTTCCTTGTTGAATGTGTTTGGTTGCTTGATTCACTACCATGATCGTAACATGATAGATATCAACTCCTTCTGAGTGCTTGAAATTTCATCATAGTGAAGTTGGCTTACCTTTGGTTTCTGAGTGCTTGTTGAACTTACCTTTGGTTGCTTGATTCATTACCATCATGTGATGTGGTAGATCTATCATTTGAATAGGGATGTTCTTTTCTTCCCTCAACATGCTTTTTGACGACTGGAAGCTGAAATGGATATGCTGGGCAGTTTGGTACCGAGATATGGGGCAGGTTTAGAGATATTACGCTCAGTATGAGAGATTTGTGTTGACATTTTCATTTACCAAGATAATTTATTCAAAGAATCAGTAGGTGATGCAAAACCATAAGTTGATGAAACCTAAGTGCAAACACTATTAGAAAAGGAGGATTTTCCTCATTCTTTGAAAGTACAGCCTAGAGATGGACCAGTTTCATTGCAGTTCTAAAAGGCAACTAAATATACCATACAGCTTTCCCAAACAACCATTGAAGTCTCATGCCTATATCTCTCTGTTCACGTTAAATCTGACTTCTTATGATCTCTTAATCTACTCCAACAAAAAATCTTCGTTTATTGAAGACTATTTCCTCCTGTTGATAAATAATAGTTCAATCACTCACAGGGTCACATTTTTGTGCTGAACCAGTAAGTTGGGTTACCGTTAGTATGCCTTAAGGTCATTCAAGCAGTATCCGCATTTCATGTATTCATTTTTGTTTTCGGTGGTAAAGTTACCATATCGTGTCTAATCTAATATCTCTCAGTAAAATTTCCAGGGGAAAAATGTTCTTGTGATTGGTACTACCAGTGAGGTGGCTTTCTTGGATTCAGTTGGCATTTGCGATGCATTTTCCATCACCTACCATGTTCCGAAACTACAGGCAGAAGATTCTAGAAAGGTAATAATAACTTCATTCTCAACATACAAAAACCTTCAAGAAGAAACACAATAATGGCTGATAAAATTGCCCTCTTGATGGCATATGATCTTTATCTCAACTTCCCTGGCTCTCTTAAGTATCATTGACCACTTCTTGAGGTGCTTGAAGTAGAAGACTTCTTCATATTACAAGATCTTCTCTAGCTTTCCTTTCGCTGTGCCTCTAGGAGAAGGGTGCCTTTTTTAAGTGTCCTGCATATGTCTGCATGTTAAAGAGCTTTTTTCAGCAATGTGTGCTTAGAGGTAGTCATGATAGAGTAGATAATTATGTTTTCTGTAGGAGGAAAACAATGGTAATCTAGTATTGTTGGGCAGCTTCTCTGGGATCAGGGGATACATTCAAATTCTGCATACCTTTTTTCGTATTATTTGTTCTCTTGTTGGTGTGATATGACTTAAATATGTCAATCTGATGAATTTTTTTGAACATTGTATGGACAACTTGTACTCATTTTATTTCAGCATAATTATATTTGTGTTCTTCACCAACAGGTGCTACAACAGCTTAATGTCTTCTCTGAGGACGATATGGATGCTGCTGCTGAGGCATTGAATGATGTAAGCTTCTCTCTCTCTCTCTCTCTCTCTCTCTCTCTCTCTGTGTGGACAGAGTCAGGATTTACTCGGTCGGAAGGGAGGCTGAAATTTAAAACCTTAAATCCCATGTGTTGACATGATTACATGACTTTTTTGGGTTTTTGTTACATATTTTGAAATTCAAGCATGAAATTTAAATTAAAACTTTCAAATTAAAATCACTCACCTGGCGAAAGCAGAATGGTAGGAAATGAATATGCATTGCCGATTTCTTTCTCACGGTTGAAACTATTTTGTGTAAAACCATCAGTCTCCTTCAAACTTTTCATAAGTTTCAAAATTATATGTTTGAGTCTCAAATGAAGAGTGTAAAATAATGAAAATACAAATAAGCTTTGCTTACGGTGCAAAATTATTTACTTTCATAAATGGTGTCTAATTTATATTTTGCACATTATTACTATTTATTTAGATGTACATTTTAGCAAAGTAGGAGTGGGCCGAGTGGCCCGGACCTCCCCACCCCCGAAGGTCTCTCTCTCTCTCTCTCTCTCAGTAGGACCCTGCCTACATATCTGCGACTAGGTTTGGTAAACAAGGGGACTGATGATTTGAATTCTTACTTACTCTTGATTGTTTGACGTCGGTGCTATATATAGATGCCAATTAAGAAGCTATACATGGTGATTGAAATGGCTGCACAAGGAGAACAAGGCGGCGGAGCAGCAGCGGTTTACTCGGGTAGTGAGAAGATCAGAATTTCTCATTTCTTTGATTGCCTTCAGGATATAGTTCGGTTTTAGCGTGAATGCACGCTTCTCACGACGTCTCCTCAATTTTAGTTATGAACCGCAGTTTTGTATATTTGCTTTATGGATATAGTTTTGTTTTCGTTTCTCCTCCATTGATCTCCACTGTAGAGTTTGCCCAAGTTCTGGATTGCATTGGGTATGTTTTCCACGTTTTCTTTTGGAACAGATTATATTATCGACCAAACAAACGCACAAGAGGATGGCCTTTGAACATAATCAAACCAGTACAAAACCGACGCTACACTGCCTACTGAACCAAACAAGATACGAACAACTGAAGAACAACAGAACCCAGAAAGAACGAACAACAAGAAGACTTTACAAAGATGAGGAAATGTAGAAAAGTGAGAAAAACACTCAAAGGATATATACCCCATTCCATTCCCAAAGCCACATTTTCCGTAGTTCCAGGGACATTTCTCCAAGAGCATACACATGCTCGAACCTCCTCCACGATCTCTTATTCGCCAAAGAATTCGAATTTATTCCAATCTGCTTGAAAATTTTGCAATTCCGCTATCTCCATAAGAAGCATATTTTCCAAGTTGTTGAGATTAATTTTTAGAGTTTACTCTCTCTCTCTCTCTCTCTCTCTCTCTCTGTGTGTGTGTGTGTGTGTTGGGTGTTGCATCTCTCTGTGTGAGATGCTACATACACTACATAGTTACACTACATTTTATGTGAAGGTCATTTCAAGTTTCAAAAAAATCCAGAAAAATATTCATAAATTCTAAAATATTATTTTATAGGGCTTTGTAAAAAATTAGCTTCAACAGATATTGGTAAGTATTATTTCTGGATTCATAGTGCCAAAATTGCACAATTAAACAATTTCACCCCTATGAATCCAAAAATAGTACTTACCGACATTCATTGGAGCTAATTTTTTATAAGACCTCATAAAACAATATTTTAAAATTTATCGGTATTTTTTTAGATTTTTTTGAGACTCAAAATAAGTTCTACATAAAATGTAGTATAATTATGTAGTGTAAAAAGGTAGTGTACCTATCTTTAGTGGTGTTTAAATTGATTTGCAAACCGGGGGAGCGAGCGAGTGTAACTAATTACTACTGCTTTACCCTTTCCTTTTGCAACCCAGTGATACAGAAATTAATTAGAGTAACTAATTGGTGGGCTAGCTAGGATTTTTTTTACCATACTGAAATTACTTATGGTTATTAATATGGTCCATATTTTTTCTTTTTTTCCTTTTTTTGCCAATCGGTATGAGAGATTATTACATCATATATGAAGTGCAAAGTACAAATAACGGAACACTATATCCATTGTGTGAGAGTCCACGAGAACCAAACCCAACAACTAAATCAAAGCCCAAGCCCAACTCAACTACAAACCCCATTAAGGGAAGAAATAACCCCAACAAATACAAAGTAAAGAACACCCAAACGCAGAGGGAAGACTCAACCTCCTGACCTCCTAATGAGATGCAACCATGCATGCATGAATCCTAGCCAACTGAGTTAGCCCCATATTTTTTCTTTTGAAGAGGGACAAACATTGGTATCAACCGACGTACCAAATCAATTGGTGTTGACATATTCAAATTGATTCTATTTGATAAGTGAGAATACTTTCCAATTCAGCAATTCAATTCACATATTCAAATCACCAAAATTCTCTTTGTCTTTGACTCACACTATTGTTGAGGCTTCGATCCGTTTCGCTGTATGTGTTAGTAAAAAGCAACATGCTCGTGTCTAGATGAATTAAACGGATCCCTTGGCACTTTTGGGCTGTTTATGAATGGATCTTCCCTTCCCTTGATCCAAAAATAAAATTAGGCCTTGTTCTCCTTAGTTTTAGGGGTGTTTTTTTTTGGTTTTTGTGTTTTGTCTTTATTCAAAAAAAAAATCGTATTTGTTAGTTTTGAGTAAAATTTTTGTGGATTATTGATTTGTGGAATCAAAAAAGTAATTTATTTTTACTTTTATCCAAATATATTTGGTGTATATTAAACCAGCTTTTGGGGCTTTATTTTGGATATTTCTAAAAGTATTTGGGTAAAAGCATCAAAAAAAATTGGGTTTTCGAATTTCTCCCGTTGAGATAAATCAATAATTTTATAAAAAAAAATTTGTTGAATAAAACCAAAAAGCTCCTAAAGCTTAGAACAAGACCTTAATTAGCAGGTGAGCGTATTAATTAATGTATACTTAAGTTATGGTAACAGTACACACGTTAATTAATCCTCGTAATCATCGGCAGTGACGTGCCAGATCCAAAGCCCTAAAAAACAGAATCATCTCTAACACGTGTTCCCAAACAACCCCTTAACGCCAAACAGCGGAAATAGATGTTCCAAAAAAGACGCCACCGTACCTACGTCCTCCTTTTCTAAAACAGCCTTTGGCAAAAAATCAAAAGTCATCAAATTTAACTACTGATTTTGGAGTGATTATTGGGTGCCCTATGACATAGTAGGTGGGTCCCCCGACTCTATCCTCCAAGTACATTAGCTTGTCTCTCGGGCATCGAGCTCGAGTTTTCGGCTTGTTCAGTAAGTGAGCTCGGTTCGTTCGACAAATACTCGGCTCGTTAAGGGTGGTTTGACTCAATTAAATAGGCTTGTTTAGTAAATAACTCAGTTTGGCTCGATAAGAGCTCGGCTTGTTAAGGCTCGAGCCGAGTTTGAGCTCGAATTTTTAGCTCATTTAGTAAACCAACTGAATTCAAATTTGACAAAGTTCAACTCAGCTCGACTCGTTTACAGCAACACCATTTTGGCCACAAGAGAGGGTGAGGAGTGAGGACGAGAACAACGAGGGAGTCAACTTGGTCTACCGCCTTTGACGGTCGTAAGGCTGGTTTGAGACTCATCTCAATTCAGCAAGGAAGGATTCTAGAAGTTCTAATAAGTCCAACAAGACAACACATATCTAGTGGCAGATTCATGATTTGTCTCACGTGGGGACACATTATACTAATAATTTTAAGCAAAAATCGAAATTAAGCGCAAAGGCAAAAACTATGAAAAATTAAATTGAAAATTTCATTATTGGGTAAAAACCAAGTAAAGAAATAAAGGCCTAATTTTTCCAAAACAATCAAGATAGAGTATATATTACGAACCTTAAAAGAAAAGAATAAAAAGTCCTAAATTATGTAGCTCCAAATTAAAAGTCCTTTCAATAAAATGTTACTGTTGCCGTGTAGCCTCAAATTTAATTGATGATTGATGAGGAAAACGGTGAGGTGATAGGCGCCGACCACAAAGACGAGCGACCGGCAATGATAAAGTAAGTCAAGCGTCGAGCAAGTTCTCCCCGTCTAGTTTTCTGTGTGAATTTTGTTTTCCCACTCATTTTTGCAAAAAAAAAAAAAAAACACTTATTTTTGCATAAAAAATAAACTATAAATTAAAAACAAGGGGGGGGGGGCGGGGGGGGCACGTGATCCCCACGTGCCCCTTACTCGGTCCGCCCTTGCACATATCCTTAGAGGAAATGGCATGCATGACAATGACGCTAAGGCTCAGTTTGGATAACAAAAATCTTGAAGAGAAATGAGAATGGGAAACCATGCTTCCATGATTCCAACGTTTGGAAGGACACATGAATAGGAATGTGATGTCATACTTTTCAGGATTTTCATGTGATTCCTGACGACACATCCGACCATAAATTAAATTACCAGATTGAGTGGAAATCTGATCCTAACAGGATTTCAACTTACGATATTCATAAGCAATAACTATTGGGTCCTTTCTACTACAGATGTGGATCCTCTCCGATTCAAGTATTGGACTGGAGGAGACATTAAAATTTGGATCGTTCAACGCTGCAATCAGAGGTTCAGATCTGCTGAGAGACCCTTTCACAAAAAAAATACTATTGATTTTTTTAATGCATCGTTCAGATTTGGGCTGTTTGATCCGATCCCACGATAAATTATGGTATAAGAGGGGAGTTGGTTAAAGTTGCAAGGACTGATATTGAAAAAAAATTATATAAAAGGACTTTTGGACCAAAAAAAAAAAGGAGTGGTTTGCAATTTTTTCTTTCTTTTGGTCAGAACTTTTTACTACTTTTTAGAATCATTTCATAGGGTGATTATCCAAAAAAATAAAACATAAATCAACAAAAATACGACAAAATATTAAAACAAGAAATACAAAAATATCGAATGATCTCCATTTTCATTATTTTTTGTCGATTTCTTTGATGTGTTTTGTTCGTTTTTTTCTGAATTTCTATTTGATTTGCGTCATATTTTTGGACAAACCATTCATCTCGACGAGATCAATTTAAAAAATTTAACATTATGACTGACAAGAAAAAAAAATCGCTAAAGGCGAAAAAATTATCAAACATCAGTCTTTTTGTTTAAAGTGTCGTCTTATGTGAACTTTTTTAATATCGGATCACATTTCTATATTTTTTATTGATCTTGTCGAGACGATAGATTAACTCTAAAGATTATGATGATAAGCTTAATAAAAAGAATCAAAAAAAATACAAAAAAATATTTATTTTATACACACATTTAACCTTTGTTACGAGAATGGAGCCAACATCCCCCAAAATTGATAACAGGAAATGATACTCACACAACCGTTGTGTGTGTTGTGTAATTAATTCTAACCGTTCAGATGTGTTTAGACGCTCTAGATTTTAAAAAAACTCTGTTAATGAAAAGTTTAACTCTTCCAAGGAAAAGTTTGAATGAATCTTCACCATTTATTTCAACAATGGACGGATGGAGATCGGTTGTGTTTGATGTTTTGCACAACCGTTGTGCATGTAGCATCTTTGGAATTGATAACCGCGTCAAACAATACCGGTATCACTCCCTCCCAATTTACTGATCTGTACAATTCCTCTCTCCCTAAATACTCCCTCCCCCTCCCCCTCTCTCTAAAAATAGGAAAAACCTTTTTCCCAAGATCTGACCTTATTTTTGCTCTTCTCGGTAGGCGTTGTCAAAAGGGGGTCTCTTGTGACTCTTCTCCTCCTAAGAATCCCTGCCTCTGTCCTGTTTGTTTCCCATCACAGGCCACCCCCCCGCTATCTTCGTCTCCCCTTGTTTATCCACAAATTCTTTCCCTTTTTTTTTTTTTCCCTCTCCTCTCTGTCTCGAAATTTTCCCTTTTTGCCCTCTGCTCCGTGCGTTATCCCTCGATCTATCCCGATCTCGATTCTTTTTCAGGTAAATCCTAATTGTTTGCGCCTCATGCGTATTGGGTCTTTGAATTTTTGCTCTATTTTGTGAAGAAGGTGTGATCTTTTTGTGGGTTTGCTTGTTCATAGTTGTAATTGGCAGATACGTGCAATACGTTTTGACTTTGTAAAATCTGTATATTGATGTATACGAGCCGTATTTTTTTTATTTGGAGTAAATCTATTGTTTGCGAGTCATGCGTATTGGGTCTTTGAAATTCTGATCTATTTTGTAGAAAGCTTTGATTTGTTTGGTGGGTTGCTTGGATACAGCTCTATGGGTTTTAGATTTCGATGTTTATAGCTGTATGCGTTTTGACTTCGAAATTTATGTACGTTGATGTGTATATACGCGTGATTTTTTCAAAGAAAAATAAATAAACTGGTAAATTGTAATTATTTACAACTCATGCGTATTGGGTCTTTTAAATTTTGGTCTATTTCGTAGAAAGGATGGATCTTTTTGATGGGTTTGGTTTATATATTTAAGTTACAGATTTCGTTGTTCATAGTTGTGAACTTGTAATTACCAGATATATGCAATACATTTTGATTTGTAAATAACTGTACATTGATGCATCTATACGAGTGATCTCTTTTTTCGTTTGAAACAGGTAAATCCTTGTTATTTAGTGTTTATGAGTCATGCGTATTTGGTCTTTGAAATTTTGGTTTGTTTTGTAGAGAAGGTTTGTTTTTTTTGGTGGATTTTCTTGGATTCAGCTATATTGGTTTTAGATTTCGTTGTTAATAGTCGTAAATATATGCAATGCGTTTGGATTTGGACAAATCTATACATTGATGCATGTTTTATTAGAAGGTTAGTGGTGTTTGGTTGATCTTTATTTCCCCCTAGCTGTTGTGAATTTTGATGATATATTGGTTGAATCTAGCATTGGTTTGGTCGTCTGGATAGCTGTTGTGTGTTTCTGTTTTGGCATTGGCTGTGTTTGAGTCATGAATTTGTAGATGGACTTATGAGGGGAAAGGATAAGGTATTAGGGTAAAAGGAAAAGATTAAGGAGACAACGGATTGAAGAAGCTAACTTTTTAGATTTCATTTTCCTGTCTCTCTCTTGCTAAAACGCCCACAAATCCTTGATCCAAACAGAGCCCTAACATTTTGTAGATCCTCCAATTTGGTTTGTTTTTTTAGTGATGACATTGCTACAACTTTGCTGTGGTATACATGAAATTATTTGGAGGACCTTGGCTGTTTTTGGATCATGGATTCACAAGGATTCATGGAGGCAAAGGATAAAGTAAAGGAGGAAGTGACTGAAAGATAGAACGATGACAAAGTGAGGAAGCTAAATTTGTTTACTTGGTTACCTAGCATTTTTCGGTCATTGAGTAAATCCCTCCGAAAATCCATGATCTAAAGTTCCAAACATAGGATTGTAGGTACCGTTCTTCAATCAATAGAGAAAGACCTCTTCTGAGTAGTCGCATGTCTCAATGGCATTGGATTTCTTTTTGTTTCTTCTAATGAGATGTCCTTTTTCTTTTGGCCTTTTGCATCAGAATTCGGGATCGTTAAGGGTGTTGTCTGTCAGTTGTGGTTGAAAACATGGATTTGGAGGTGGTGAAATCTGACTTGGCCCAAGTTTCAATGGAATCTGTGTGTGACAAAAATGGAAAAATGCATCAGGGAATTTGTCCAAGTGAACCCATTATATTCGGTTCACACGATGTTGATGAGCCAGTTAATATCAAAGGAATTAGTGCTTCAGTTCCCGATGTCCCGAAGGATGTTGAGGACGAGTGGCCAGAAGCTCAGAAGATACATTCCTTTTTTTTCGTCAAGTATCGATCGTACGAGGATCCTAAACTCAAGGCCCAAATGGAGTATGCCGATAGTGACCTTCGAAAGAAAGATCAAGCACGCTCTCAGCTCATCGAAAAAATGAGGGCAAAAAAGGTAAGCTGAACTTTGTCTTTAAAAACTATTGATCAAGGTGATAATTCAAATTTCGTGAACATTTGCCTTTTGTGATGCCAAGTCAGCTTTGAGAGTTTTCTTGATTAATTTTTCTGATACAATGAAGAAAAAGAGATTTATTTTTCCCAATTCATAATATAATTGATGAATTTTTGGGGATTTGGAGTCATGTGGTCAAATGTATTCAGTTTTTCAACTCTGGCGGTGCTCTTTTTTGTTGGTAGTTAACTATGATTTCTCTGTTTTTTTTTTTTTTTTGAAATCATTCCTTTTTAATACACTGTTCAATCGATCAAAGTTACACGGTGCATTAAATGAAGAAGAATTGTTGATTGTATAAAGCTAGTGAAGGATGAATCCTATGAAGCCTTGGTCTGACAATTACTCATTACCTAAATGTATTGTTTCTCTGCATTTGTTTTCTGTCACTGTAGTCCGCTAAATTTGAGCTGGATGAACAAATAAGGCCTCTGAGAACTGAGAACGATCAGTACTGGACGATCATGGGTGAGAAGAGAAAAGAGATGGAACCTCTGCAGCATGCACTTGGCAAGTTGCGTAACCCAAACAGTGTTAACCGAGAGAAGGGTGTTGGTCTGTGTTCATCTGAAGATGAGCTTAATTATGTTGTAAGCTTCAACTATTCTGCTGTCAGAGTTGTTTGAGTTCATATCCAAAGTTTTTTAATCCAAGGACCCCTCATTGCTTGGTTGCTGTTTCACGAAACACAATCATGGAAACTGTTTAAGAAAATACATACACTCATTGTTTTCCTACCTTTTTTAAATTTTTGGGGCCGTTTTCCGAGCATTTGAAACAGTCTTTGTGGGGTTTTCTAAAAATTTGTTGTTTTCTGATAAGTTTGCAAAACAAAGTTTTGAAGACCGTCGACTGTCATCTAAACAAATATCTGAGAAATGTTTTGCCAAATGATTCTGAAATCAATGATCAAACCATGTCTGTCTTTATTTCAAAATTTTCAGTTGAAAAATTGCCATTACTTGGAGCTTTGGCGTCTAACTTTTGTGTGTGTGTGTGTGGTAATTGTGAAATCCAGATCAAAAGCTTGCATTACCGTATTCAACATGAAAGTATCCCGCTTTCTGAGGAGAAGCAACTCCTAAGAGACATTAAACAGCTTGAAGGGACAAGGGAAAAAGTAATTGCTAATGATGCTATGAGAGTGAAGATTCAGGATTCGCTGGGTGAAAAAGATGTCATTCAGGACCAGGTTAAAGTAAGATAATCCTCCTTATTCCCTTCTACTCTATTGAATGTAACATGTGCTGTTACCAAACCAAACCAATAAACCTTTGTTGGTTTCATGAATTCTTTTTCGCCACTCTGCTCTGCCAAGAGCCATATGATCCACAGAACTTGCTAAATTCATATCCTTTGTTGTTTTGCTTTTCTTGACTGTAATGCATACATGTTTGTTATTTTATGATTTTTTTTTTTCCTGTGTGTTAATGCAGCTTATGGGAGTCAATTTGGATGGAGTCAGAAAGGATATGCAGGCAGTGAAGGACAAGATTAAGGCACTTGTCGAAGAACGGGTTATCATAAAAAATGAAATTACTAAGCTGGATGCTGAAGTGACGGCTGCAACAGAAAGCCGGGATGCAGCATATAAAAAACTCTGGGAATTGAGGAATCAACGTGACAAGGGGGTATGTTCGTTTAGTTTCCATTCCAATCATAATCATGTATCTTTGACTTCTTTTTTTTCCTGTAGATTGTTAGAATTGATGATGGTTTGTTTTCTATTGATTGTGTCACTATCAATAGAAAATGCAACAGAAAGCCGGCTGTGTGTGCATTTTTTCTTGTAGATTGTTAGAAGTTAGAATTGATGATGGTTTGTTTTCTATTGATTTTTATCTTCAATTTTTTATCGACGGATTTACATTTACATTTTTCTAGCTGTATGGGGGATAGTAAACTAATACTTGTGTGGATGGTAAACTAATACTTGTGTGAATGGTAAACGACTTCTTGTGTGGATTGAAAATTGTTTTGTCAGAATAGTTAGGGTTCAGATTGAATTCTTGGGGCTGATTGTAATTTATGGTAGCGTAGATGGCCGTATTTGGAATACACGTGAATTGTTGGTGGCTTTTGTGTTTTTTATATCCACATTCGGGTTACTTAATGCCCTTAGAGCATCTCCAACATTGAGTCATCCACTTAAAAAATTGGTGTGTCAATTTTTTTCGAAAGCTTATGTGTCGATTCCCTCTCATGTTCCGGATAAGGAAACAATGGAATGGAAACCCTGTAATTGCATTTTTACACTCCTTAAGTAAACAGCTGAACGTCTTCGCTGCTGCCTATCTTGGTCCTCCCACTCTCCTTGGGCAAGCAACTACCTTCCCCTTTCTGTATTTCCCTCTCCCAGTCCATCTCTCCCTGTTTTCTCCAACCTATTCAATTGATCCATCCAACACACCAACCACCCCCCCCCCCCCCCCCCCAAACCACCACACACACATGTAGTGTTTTCTTCAATGTTCGACCACCAGGCCACTCCGGGGCCACTGACTCTATCCCAATGAAATTGAGCTGTGTTTTTGCCTGCAGAAATCCCAACAATAGCAATGTTAAATTTTTGGTATTTGCTGACGGCACTAGGGGCATGGAATATCAGGATATTGCTGGGTTGTTTTTAGAGACTGTAGAGGGAGAGTGGGAAATGGAAAGGCAGGGGTAAGAACCGTATTCCTATGGATTTAGTTGCTTACATAAGCATTTTCTGTTAGTTCCCTTTGAGTTGACCAATGGGGATGTAATTAGTGCGTTATGCTATGTATTCAGTTGTAACGTCCAACAAAGATATTGCTTTGAAAATGGGGAACTAAATTATGAGATAAATTTTGATTTCAAGTTGAGTAAAGGACTTGTTGAGACATTTTTTTTGTGTAAGACCATTTAACTCCCACATAGTTCATGCCAATGGCCAAGTTGCAGTAACACAATAAAATGCTAGAAAACAACTAGACTATATAATGAATGCATCAATAGCAATACCCATGTTTTTTCTACTTGATGGGGGTTTGGGTTGGGGGAGACCGGAAACAATGCTAACCTTGGGCAATATATGCACATTGTGGCTGGTCTCAGAAGTTTTTACCACAGAAATAACACCCCCGTTCCTCCAAAATTCGAGGAACTCAGGCCTAGAGAGCATCGAGAGGGCAGGCCTAGAGACCTCATTCAATTCCATGCTCATTATCTTGCTTCCTTCATTCAAAATTCTGAGTTTGTATTGACGTAAGTTGTTTTTTGAGAGTAAATTCATAATTTAAATAACTTTGTGCATCGACACCAAACTTGAGTTCCCAAGTGGTGACACCCTTGTGGTGTCAAATCCCCCTTTCGGGTTTGGCCATGACATCCCACCATCTCTCTCAAGAATACATGCATTTGTGAATTTGTTGAAGTCTCTAACAGCTTGCACTGTAAACTTGCTTGATAGTTCTCTGACATTGTAAAGAGGAAGGTATGATCCTCTTTAATAGTAATGGTCCAGCCAATGTTTCTATAGATTTATGATTTTTTGATATGATTGTTGATAATTCAAAACAGGGAAAGCATCAGCTTATTATATTTCAATATTGGTACGATACAATGATCATTACTCAAAACTTGGATTGTATACAATCGCATTTTTACTTGGTGTTTTGATGTTTTTCAGAATTCTTGCTATTTTCAAAATCGTGAATTCTTGTACGAGGTCAAAGGACTTGCTGCAAAGAAGGATATTGGAACCCTCATGGAAAAAGAAAAAAAGGAGGTTTGTTGTCCCTTTATCTGGTCCTTTTTGAAGAAGATACTACTTTACTTATGTGACAAGCATATTGTAGTTTTCGTTAACCTTTTTTTTTCTATCCTTATTAGGTTGAGGAATTTATGTCCCGGTGGAACGGTAGCAAGGATTTTAGGGATGATTATGAGAGAAGAATTTTGCCGTCATTGGACATGCGCCAGTTGAGCAGAGATGGACGCATTAGGAACCCAGATGAGAAGCCATTGTTGGTGCAAGAGGCACGAAATTCGTATGAAAATGTGACAGTAACTAAAACCAATATAAAACGACCAACAAAAGAAGATTCCATCTCCTCTCCAGTTGCTGTCCCTGTTGTTGAGGAAGTGACGAAAGAAGCAAAAAGTAAACCACAGAAAGAAGCAAAGAATAACAAGCCAATAAGTTCTGGAAAACCTATGGAGCCGATTGAGTTGGAAGACAAAGGGGAATTCTACGTGTCTGAAAAGGTGCAAAAAGATTTGCCACCAAAGGCTAATGAAGTTGTGGATGAAGCTAAGCTGAAGGAGATGAAAAGAGAAGAGGAGATTGCAAAAGCCAAGCTTGCCTTGGAAAGGAAGAAGAAACTGGCGGAGAAAGCGGCTGCAAAAGCAGCCATAAAGGCTCAGAAAGAAGCTGAAAAGAAGCTTAAGGCAATTCTTCATTTCTATCCTCCATTTTTCAGATGAAGTAGCCCTAGTGATCGCTGAAAATTGGTGAATGAATTTTTTGAACTGCAGGATCGTGAAAAGAAAGCAAAGAAGAAGGCTGCGGCATCTGGACCTGCTTCCGAACCGGAGGATCAACCAGCTGAAGTGGGTCCTGATGTTACCGAACCGGAAAAGGCGGAGGAAAATGTTGAAGCTCTAGTTCCATCAAAGAAAAAGGACCGAAAGGAAACCACAATTAGGTACAGCAAAAGAGCAAAAGGTGCAGATTCACTTCCCAGAGTCATACTCAAGCGAAAGAAATCAACTAACTACTGGTTATGGGCTGCTGCTCCTGCTGCTGTTTTGTCTGTTGCTATGCTTTTAGTGGTTGGATACAAGTATTTCCTCTGAAGTTTAGAAAAAAGGGTCGTATTTGGTGGAACAATTTACGGACCAAATTTTTGTTTCTTGGTGATCCGTGTGGTTTAGGTATGTACTATGGACGTAACTTGTTTATGTTCATGTTCTTTTGTTTTTTTTATAACATGTCGAGTATGGACTTGGCAGAACTCATTAGGTTATCGGTAGATCAGGGAGTATGAGATACTTGCAGGCGAATCACCTATATACCTTTTACTTGGTGTACTTTTGAATTTTAACTTTTAGACTGGAAGGAATGTTTTTTTAAGGCATTTGCTTTTACAGGAAGTTCGTATCTCTACAGGCAAAGATTATTTCAGATTGAGTGGTTTGGAAAACATTTTGATTCCTTCGCCAAGGTTGGGGAGTAAAAGTTCTAGAATCACAAACACACACAAAAACTTGTTCAAACACACGCTCGGGATGATGTGTGGGGCGTACACACACTTGCAAGTGTTGGCATACGTATACGTGTTTGTTGTTCTAGCATTGATCGTTTTGGAGAGGGCTCGGGTTCTGTCCAACATGAAAGTGCTGTGGAGCACACAATGCAGTGCAGTTCATTTCCGTGAGCCCAAGGGACTAGGGGTCTTGTAGTGCAGTTTTGTGAGTCCGCTTAACGAATTGACCTGTAGATCACGAAGATAAAATGGCAGTGATGGAAGCTTACTCAGTCAGCAAGTATGGCAGGGAAGTGGATTCTTCCAATCTTGTGCTTAGAGCGGCAAACGAATTGAACCTGAGTATCAATTTTAAGCTCGTTTAATAAATGAGCCGAACTTAAACTTGACAATGTTCGGCTCGATTAGGCTCGCAAACCCAGAGTATTTATATATCTCAAGAATTTCCCATGTAATCTTGAATTTGTATAAAATTTTACATGTACATAATGAAAATTTCATAACTCGTATAAACTTAAATTTTAATATGTTCCATAATTATATATATATATATATATATGTGCATGAACTTATTAATGTACAAAATGGAAATTTCATTTGTAGTGCTAGATCTGTATGAGAATATAAATATTTAATACTTTAGACTTGTTAAGGCTGGTGGATAAGTTCAAGTTTGATTCAAACCTAGGAAAGCTTAACTCGTCAAACTTTTATTGAGTTCGAGTTCGACTCGAGTTTGCTTAAAAACTTAACAAATGAACCTGAACATTATAAAGCTCGGTTCAATTCGGTACACTCCTGTTACAATCGTGTTACTCAAACTTCAATCGAAAATTACGAGGATTATGAGGACTATTACTTGAGTTGTATTTGTGGTAATTGCGGCTTCGAAAGTATTTAATGTTTTTCCTGATATACTCCATTGAATAACACTTCAACAACAAAATATAAGTTACCCTATACGTTAATTTTCTTGTATTGATTTTGTAATGGGAAGAGAAAAGGGAGGACAATTTGCTCGTTGAAGGCTTGTTCAAAATCAATTTGTTATAAATATAAATCAAACTTGAACATTTTTCAAGCTAGTCAAGGTTTCAAGCTTGAGCTCGAATAAGCCACTACTAGGCTCGTTTGACTTATAATAATTATTAATAATATAAAAAAAAATTCATACTACTTGAGATCGGTTTGCCCGGGTGGTAATTTTAGGTAGCTAGATGGATATATAGTCCGAGCATCTTCTCTTCTTCCCAAGCTAACTTGCAAAAGGAGCAACGGTTAGCGCCACCTGGATGAAGCGAGCCGGAGGGCACTCCGTTGCCTAAATTTGTGCTTGGAGAAGAAGGATTGAGAGAACAGCAAATCTGAGATCTAGAAAATGGCTTGCTCCCCTAGTGTTTGTCCCTGGGTTTTATGACCGGTTGGTCCCTTGCTCTCCAAGTATCTCGTGCCCGACTCAAGTTTGTAACGTCATGCGTAACGGTTAGTCAGCGACGCCAGTGATGGTGATGCTCGACAAACACGTAGCCGAGCCCCATGCTTGCAGAACATGATGTACTAGTGAAAATATCCCAACTGACTTCGGGCTCGTACCATGGGTCGGGCACCCTTTGGCTCGACCCAACTCCACCAGGTCCAAACCCTGGGCCAATGTGCTGGGCTTATGTGGGCTCTTACCATGAGTCGGGCACCCTTCGGCCCAACCCAACCCAACTACACCAGGTCCAAACCCTCTGGGCCAATGCGCTGGGCTTATGCGGAACGGGCGAGCCATCAGCCCAACTAGGCCCAGCTTGGCTGGCCGCTGCCCACTCGGGCGGGCCCATGAGGTGTCGGATCCGGCCCACTACCGTTTGTATTCAACTTGGATTAAAATTCAGCTCATCTCGTTAGGCCGAAGTATTCAAACAAGCAGGAGTACTATCAACCACCAGTGCGCAGTACGCATACACAACCATGGCAGCCACCAGCTTCGCGTCTCATTCTGTTCTAGGAAGAGCCCTATTCCGGGCACTTGCATCCCCTCTTCCCGTTGGAATCAGCAAGAAATTCTCTCACTACAGAACCCTTCTCTCTCTTCCTCTCACTACTTCTCTCGGCAATTCAGGTTCTCGTCTTTCCTCTATTTGGGACTTTTACAACTTTTCTTCCGTCCGAAACTGTTATTTTTCATCTTAAAGTTGTGATTTTTGAATACCCATGTGATGAATTGGGAATTTTTTCGTGAATTACGTTATGTTGAACTATGTAGTTGATGAGGATGTTTAGGTCACTTACAGAAGCTACTCTTTTGGATGTAGACAATGAGCATTGGCTTCTTATGGGGCATACAATTGATGAATTTCGCCTGTTCTCACCACCCCTATTTGAACCACACTATCAGCAAATATGTTCTTTTTGGTAAAGATTAGGATAGGTTCTTCTTAATCTTTTTTTGACAACTCGGGTGTCGGGGCCAGCTTACGCGCACCTCGACTATTCCTTGGGACCAATCCCACTGCCCACTTGTGGGGGATAGGTTCTTCCTAATCTTGTGTTCCAAATAGCATGAAATTCCTGATGCCAATTGATGTTGTCTATGTCTGGTGATAGCGACACCTTTATGTCACCATTAACAATTGCTGCCACTTATTAGTTGTTACATCGGGCGCGGTCACATGTCTTAGTGTGAGATTGATATTGTTACCAATCCAAGAACATGGCAACTGGACAAAATGTCCATATACTTATCATTTGTTTCTATTTTCTTGGGTAGATTAAGGTATCATAGAGTATTTCATGCATAATATGAGAGGTTACACATAGTTCCATGGTAAACTCAAATTGCAAATATTCGTGCCAGGTGTCATGCATAATGTGGGAGTTTTAAGCACACTTTCATGGTAAACTCAAATAGAGTATGCTTGCCCGCTGCCCATAGCCACACCCTTACCGCCACTACTCAGTGTCAAACACTGATACTTTTATACATCAAAAAGAGTCTATGTAGCGTAGGATGCAACCTTAGGGAAATACCAATTAAAGAAATCGTAAATGCCTAAGATTCATTTGCTGACTGGGCTTGCAAGCTTTGGAGGCAAAATTCAGTTATTATACTTGATAACTTGCACCCTTGTTGATACTTCTGGTGATACAGCTGCAGGTATATGTCAGTTGGCAGTGTCACAAGCTATTAACGGCAATGTAAATGGTTTACTCAGAGGAGTGGGAGACAAGAATACCAATGAAGCTGTGAAGCATATTGTAGAATTGGTATTTTCCTTACTTCCTTTTGAAAAAACACCTTCGAATGTAGGAGGAGGAAGAAGTTTAACAATCTGCGGTCCTTAGAAGTTTGAAGTGATTATATTTTCTCTCTTCAACTAGTTATGAAAGATTATTCTGATTTTTCAATCAACCTCTGCCCTTCTCAGGCAAAACGAGCATCGTCTAGGGGAGAAGTTCTTCATACAGATTTTCTCACACCACTCATCCTAAAGGAATCTATGTTAGTACTGGAAAAGTTCACTGACATCAAAACAGTGGCTCAGGGTGGATATCCAGAGGTTAACTTGAAGAAAATATTTCTGTCGGAATGTTGTTTCTGTTAATTTCTCTTACATGTAACATATGTAGCATGTCCTCCAGGCCGAGCGTTGTCGGCTTTCAGTTGGACATCCACAAGAATTGACAAGTGATCCAGATATAGTTGTGGCGTTAAGGCAAGTCATTGGATGTCCATTGTCCTGTGGGTGTACCATAATAAAGTTTCATTTTAAAAAATGAGGGAGAAAAAAGCTTTATTTGTTAAATGTTTACTCTTTTCCAGTATCACAGGCAACTTTGGGTTTCAACCTTGTTCTCATGGTGACTTCCTTGGCTCAATTCTTGGGACAGGGATTGCTAGGGAGAAGCTGGGGGATATTTTGGTGCAGGTATCATGTTTGTTATCAGAGTTCGACATTGGCAGCATAAGAATGGCAATATTAGAATATTAAATCTTTGATGTTTATTTTCTTATTTCTTTTTTAACCTCAGATCATTTAGTAAGGAAAAGAGGAAAACGAAGATGGTTTCTTGATACCTTTATAACTTCTCTATATACTCGTCTCTCATGAGTTATGATGATCAAAACCACTATAAGGCCTTGCTGGAAAAGTTTGCCACTGAGAATTATTACCAAGTAAGGTAACTGGAAAAAAATACAAGCAGCATCCTTTTATTTCGATAAACACACCAAATGGAAGGTCTTCGGAAAAGTGATCACTCTGCCTGTAGTTGGATATTGGATCACAATTGCTTGTGCTGGTCCGGGACGTGGATAACATTTTTTTACTGTTGAATGCATAGAATGGGTGAAATGCTTAGACCAATGAGGACCAACCAGAGGAGTGATATACAAAATGTGCTTAATTGATTGCCTCGGGCCTGTAATGAAGGGTTTCTGAATGTTGAGTGTGTAGATGGGCATAGTACAAAGATTAGAAGAGACCATTCACACAAGAGTTGTATGAATAGCTCACAATATGACATGTAGATAAGTAGTTTAGGAAGGATAGGATTATTTAACACAGTACCTATATGTACAGTATCCTACCCCTGATTTCCTTCTAAAACTGCAGAGACTCAAAGGTTGGTTTTTAAGCAAAGAAACTTGGAAAATACATTTGTTGTGTGAACTTTTACCTCTTGATTTGGAAGTAGTTTTTTTGTGGGACCTAATTTCTTTGGCAAATATTTGAGTTTATTTAAAACTGGTCACCAACACCTAAAATGGAGGATGGATGCTAGGTGACAGGATCCTTGCTTGAAACTAAGTTGGTAGAGGCTTTTTGTGGTCATCTACTTTCCTTACCTTTTGGCGGTCAATAGTTAATGATGTGTGGCATGTGTCAATTAGTTGCAGACTTGCACATATTATATATGGCTACATTTCAGACCAGTGCCTCCTTTAGGATTCCATTTTTTACCTTGCATTTAAACTAATGATCACTTCATCTTCCCTAACTTTCTTATTCTCTATTTATATGGTGAGTTTTAGGCTACTTTTTATGTTGACGCTTAATGTTTACCCACCTATTGTCAGTTTGTTAACTGTCGTCTGTTGTGCAGGGAGAAGGAGCTCAGATTCTTATTGTTCCAGAACTAGCTGACTTTATCACATCAACCTTGGACAAGGTACTAATCCTTTCATGTGTACGACATTCTTGTTCTTTGCATAATTTTGCTAGTACTATGGTCCTAGAAGATTGGCCTGGGAAAGGAGATATGCCCAAGTTTATGTTTTGAAGTTCAAGAAGTAAGTATAGGATGTGGCTGAAGTACAACTCAGGGGCAAAAGTTCAATCACATTTGATACGTTCCTTTTGCAGGTTGGCAACGTTCCGGTCACTTGTGAAAAGATTCCATTGCTTGCCCTTGAATATAAGCCACCAAGGTAGCAAATTGTTATCTTGTTGACCCTATGTTGACACTTTCCATTTGCCATCAGCCGAATCATATAGGCTACATATAATCCTGACACTTTACAGAACTCAGACTTTCAAAACCGTGGAACCATCATTGAGGGTCGATGCAATTGCTAGTGCTGGATTCAAAATCTCACGAACAAAGCTAGTCGATTTAATCAGGTATAACCTGTTATTTTTGGATTGGATTCCTTTGTAATTATTTGGATGAAGTTCTTATTCCTTAACTTCACTACATGTGCCTATTGTATTTTGGTGTCTTTATAAGTTTATGAAGACCTCAGTTTATTTGGAGACAAACCTATAAGCCTTTAAATCAAAGGGTAGAATGAAACAGTTAGGTTGTCCTTTATTTTGGGTTTTAGACGGTAAATTGGTAATTAATTTGGCAACTTAAAACCCTATTCTTGTCTCCTCTTTTTTGGGATTCTGAATGGGACCTTCGGAGCTTAGTTTTCACTACAATATCTGTGATGTTCCAATTATTAAGTGCTGACCTGTCCCATTCCAAATCAAATGCCTGAAAAGAGGAGATGTCAATTAACGATTCACATGGTTTAGTACATGTGACAATCTCTCGTGCAAATACATATTCACAAAGTCCCGTAAAGAGCAAGGGATAACCAAAGTAACCAAAAAATTTCCTCCTTTCAGAAGTGGGGATGTGCGTGTTAACTGGACAACCGTGACAAAAGGTACCACCACAATGAAGACTGGGGACATTGTCTCAGTTAGTGGAAAAGGAAGACTGAAGGTGAGTCATTACTCATTATAATTGGTGTAACACTGCTGTCCGGTTAACTTACTTGAGGGCAGTTCCATTGAGCCAACCATCTTGACTTCTCTATTGTTTGGGTTCAGATTGGAGAAATAAACCCAACAAAGAAGGGAAAGTTTGCAGTAGAGCTTATCCGATATTTATGAAGGACTCAGCAAGGGCGACACAGAAAGATTGTATTCGTTTGTCTCAACTGTTGGTCTTTCGATGTATTATGTGTCATTTTCCTAGAAATTGCTTTTGTTGTTCATAGCAAGCCTAATCCATCACATATTGGCTAAAGCAGAGTCTAGATTTTGTCGAGCCTAATCCTAGAGGTTGGCTAAAGCATAGTCAAGTTCTACCACTAAGGAGAAAATAGAAAATGTCACATTCTTAGTGCAAATCACGGTGTATTACTCTCTCTCTCTCTCTCTCTCTCTCTCTCTCTCTCTCTCTCTCGTGTGCGTGCACGCACACTCTTGCCTCACAAAGGAGAACAGAAGGTAGGAATAAGAATGCACTGCAAGTTCTATGTTGCATGAGCTTAGCTTTAACCTGTTACTTCCGTCTTTTCCTAATAGGTTTGGGAGCGGAGCCCAATCAATGGAAAAGTAAGAGAGAGCGGCTCGCCTGTTGTCGTTCATCTAATTAAAGATTGTTTCCTTATATGAACTTTGTTAGTCCAAAACTTTTAGCAGCATGCTGGTGTAATTTTTCACGATTTTGAACGCTTAACCTGTGACCTTTTGAAAAAAAGAAAGAAACATATGAGATGGAAGTTCCGTTGAAATGGTGAAAACAGTGCTTCATCCTAAATTGCAAATGAGGAAAACCAAGATTGCATCAAACTTGATGGGTTAAAAATGGCCCGGACCACATGATTAACTTCTATGTGTCCCTTAAAAATCTAAGTAGTCAAACGTCTCTGTCTCTCCTTTACGATTCCATGCGGCTCAAGGCGGTTGATATTTGACGAATTTCATCAAATAAAAAAAGAATGGGGAAAAACTGAAATAGGGTTTTTGAGAACGGTCTCAAAGGCTCTTTACTAGATAGTAGGCCTAGAACTAGCAAATGAACACAGTCTTCCACTTCAAGCCTCATTTGAGCCAAAGGGCACACTAACATGCACGAAGCATTTGCTCATGAAATTGCTTATGAATTTTGTGCTCTTCCGAAAAAGAAAAGTTTGTGTATGCAATGTGCACAAATTTAAATACAAATGCGTTTGAAAACCTTCACAAATCCTACTAAGTAAATATTGAGGGACTAACATGCATCGGATGACTATGTGTTTGAATATGTATTTTTTTGTCAAAGTGTTTGAATTTGTTTGCATAAATCTGTATGCGTAGCATTGCTTTTTCGAATAAATGTTTAGGGTTCCATATGCACTTTCAAAATTGTTCGAGGGCAGGTCAGTGTAATTTAATACTTAACGGTCTTTCATCATTACACAAAGAAAGAATTCAAATTCAAAAACCTCCTCCCCCTCTCTCTCTTCTCTTCTGCATCAATTCTCCTCTCCACTCTCTCCAGTACCCACCCAAAAACGCCATGGCCACACCCAGCAGCAAAACCCCTTCCACCAAAACCAAATCGATGCCGGCCCGACCCGCTTCCGATTTCAAGACCCGGTTCGACGCCTACAACCGCCTCCAGGCGGCCGCGGTCGCATTCGGCGAGAACCTCCCCATACCGGAGATAGTCGCCGTGGGCGGCCAGTCCGACGGCAAGAGCTCTCTCCTCGAAGCCCTCCTCGGGTTCCGGTTCAACGTCCGAGAAGTCGAGATGGGCACCCGACGGCCTCTCATCCTCCAAATGGTCCACGACCCCACCGCATTAGAGCCCCGGTGTCGGTTTCAGGTTCTTTCTTATCTACTCTATTGATTTTACGGTTGTTCAAGTGTTTATGGGTTTTTCAATTCCCGTGCTTTTGCTAATCTGGGGTTTGAATTCTCACTGAATTTGGGGCTTGGTTTTGGAAATTAAAAAGTCAGGGTTTTTTTACTAGATTTTAGGTTTATCGTTTTTGAATATCGAAAGTCAGGGTTCTTACTACATTTTATGACTGCATTAGTTAGCCATCAACCGTCCAAATTTTTTTGCAATTGCTACAAAGATAGCATGCTTCAAACAAAAAAAAGCACTCTTCGCACAGTTTTGGCAAGGTGTATGGGATTTGAAATCATTTGCCAAAGATGAACGTAACAACCCACCATTACGTTTAATTCTTGACCTGGATTATTTAGCACCCAAGAATATTATCCCTCCATCATAACTTCGGTTGTTTTCTTTGAACTACTTACCTTAGCAGAGTCTATGAGTTTTTGAATTTCTATGCGGCTATCAATCTGGGGTTTCAATTCTTAGTGGAATTTGGGGCTTGGTTGTGGAAAGTAGTTCATGGGGTTTGAATTTCTGTGCGTCTATCAATCTAGGGTTTCAACTTTCATTGAATTTAGGGCTTGGTTGTGGAAATTCGAAAGTCAGCGTTTCTACTTCCTTTTCTGTGCATGGGTTTTTGAACTATCAATTAGGAATTTCTACTCTTATTGGAGTTTGGGGCTTGGTTTTGGAAATTCAATAGTCAGGATTTTTACTTCATTTGATGTTGTGGGTTTTTGAACTAGTGTTTGAATGCGGTAGATTTAGGGTTTGGTTGTGGACATTCGAATGTCAGGTTTTTTCTACTACCTTTGGGACATAAGTCACATAATATGTATACATAAGTGATATGGTTTAGACTTTCAGCAATTCGTTTGGTTGCCCTGAAAGTAGATGGAGTGGAAATGTCAGTTGAAGCTTAGTCTGCTGCTGTTGTAGTTTCGAATGGCCAAATCAATCATCTGTTGTGCATATTATTGATGTAATGGGCTTGAGAGAATTTAGGACCTGTGCTTTTGACAGTGTGGGTAGGAACTTCGAAGAGTATTTTCAGCAAAAATTTGTTAGGAACTAATACATTTTCTACTTTATGCTCTAGTTTAAAGTTCTATTTCAGGGTCTAGACATGCTCACAGATTTGCAGGCTCTCACTGTTAAAAGAGTAGCTTTTCTTCATCTATGTTCGTAAGATACTGAAATATGATGCATAAACAGGAAGAAGAGTCTGAGGAATATGGAAGTCCTATTGTTTTAGCATCTACAATTGCAGATATCATAAAGTCACGGACTGAATCACTTCTGAAGAAGACCAGAAGTGCAGTGTCTTCAAAGCCAATTGTGATGAGAGCAGAATATGCCCATTGTCCTAACCTCACCATCATTGATACGCCAGGCTTTGTTCTCAAGGTAAGTGGACACAAAATGTTGATATGAAAAAGAAAGTTCGAAATTCGTGTTAATATATTATTTATGTTTTAGTCAACATAATAATGTGAATAATTTGGCAGGCAAAGAAGGGTGAACCAGAGAATACACCTGAAGAAATTCTGTCAATGGTGAAGTCGTTGGCTAGTCCACCCAATCGCATTGTCTTGTTCCTTCAGCAAAGTAGTGTGGAATGGTGCTCGTCACTGTGGTTGGATGCTGTTCGCGAAATTGATCCAACATTTAGGCGGATAGTAGTTGTCGTCTCGAAATTTGACAATCGGCTCAAGGTACGAATCCACTACATTTTTGTGTAGTGATATGCAAGGAAATGCAGAAAATTTCATCAATTATCGGTACTTTTTTGTTGTTTGGTTGACATAAATGAATTTTATTGCAATAGCAAACAATTTTCTTCGTCACATTCCTAAAAAGGCTTGCATTATTTAGTAGTTAACTTAATGTAAAGACCAATGTTTTGTGACTAGCAATGCACCACCGTGCCCCCAGCTTTGGAGTTTACTTTGGTACTTCATAACCGGGAGAAATTCATGGTTAATGGAATGATGAGACCTTTGCCGTCAGACAATTTGGTTTCTTCCTCTCTCTTTTTTTTATGATTTACGATTTGTTCCTGATTTGGAATAATTAACTTCAGGAATTTACTGACCGGTGGGAAGTGGATCGTTATTTGAGTGCCAGTGGTTACCTGGGAGAGAATATTAAACCATTTTTTGTGGCTTTGCCGAAGGATAGGAACACAGTTTCAAATGATGAATTCCGCAGGCAAATATCTCAGGTGGACCTCGATGTAATACACCATCTGCGTGAGGGTGTTAAGGGGGGATTTGATGAAGAAAAGTTCAGTTCCTATATTGGGTTTTCCTGTCTCAGAGATTTTTTGGAATCTGAGCTTCAAAAGCGCTACAAAGAAGCCACACCCACTACTTTAGCTTTGCTTGAACAGCGCTGCAGCGAAGTCACTGCTGAATTGTCCAGAATGGAAACCAAAATACAGGCTACTTCTGATGTCTCTCATCTTCGGAAATCTGCAATGTTGCATGCTGCTTCGATCTGCAATCATGTGGTGCGTTGTATTTGACCTTTTACCTTTGCATCTCCATGGTTCAATAGCTAAATGGCTAGCATTGCTGTACTTTAGGAAGGAATAATATTATCAAATTGCTACAATATAGCAATGTTTTCCCCAACGGAGCAAATGCTATTTCTTCTATTCAATTTTTTTTTCCACAAATGCCATATTGACTTTGTGATATTTGGGTCCCCTAATGAGCATGCTAAATTTTATCAATGGCTATACCTTGTGCCGAAATTTCTTCTTATGAGAAGACATAGCATGTGTTTTATCTCACCCTTGGAAGAGAAAATCCAAAAATCCATGCTCAATGTCTTAATAGTAGTTATAGCAACTCATATAGCGTGTTATTGGAGAATCTGTAAGATTGTACAATGACCTGTTAATTCCCATTGAGTTTGAAAGAGTCAATTTAGTAACATAGCTTGCATGGTTGCTCTTGTATGATTGGTGAAGGGAGCACTGATTGATGGAGCAGCTGACCCTGCCCCAGAGCAATGGGGGAAAACAACAAATGAGGAACAGTCAGAGAGTGGTATTGGGAGCTGGCCTGGCATTAGAGCAGATATAAAACCTCCCAATGCCACCCTACGTCTGTATGGTGGGGCCGCTTTTGAAAGGGTTATGCATGAATTTCGTTGTGCTACATATTCCGTCGAATGCCCCCCCGTATCAAGGGAAAAAGTAAGTTTACTCCCAAATCAATCTTTCTTGGGATGGAAATTAGAATGCTAGATCTGATCTCCTTAATACAGGTGGCGAATATATTACTTGCGCATGCGGGCCGTGGTGGGGGTAGAGGAGTCACAGAGGCAGCTGCAGAGATTGCACGTGCTGCTGCCCAGTCATGGTTAGCTCCTCTTCTCGACACGGCATGTGATCGGCTTGCCTTTGTTTTGGGGAACCTCTTCGATCTTGCTGTGGAGAGAAACCATTGCCGAGACTCAGGCTGTAAGAAGTTATCTTGTTTTTGCATTTCACAGTTTCCATAGAGAAATAACTTAAATCTATTTGACCGTTTAAATTTCTTAATCTCTTTCACTTTGCTCAGTGTGTGGAGAGAGGATATTAGCTGCTGATCTAAACATTAAGGTTAATATCTTCTGTACAAATAACCAACAGAACCAAGCCTTATCTCCTAGTCTCTCATCTATAGGGGTTGACTAGATGAATTCTTTTCCACCATTTTGCTCTTTCGTAGGGTATTTATACAGTTACGTGAAATAAATTCGTATATTTTGTTACACCAGCATCCCAATTCCCATGTCACTTTGGTCTTCCCTTTCCCTAGCATTTCCAGTATAATCCTCTTGCACTTCCTTATGGTCACATCTACTCGTCAAGTTTCTTCGTTGTGTAAGTATGCAATAAAATGTGTCCACTGTCCAAGTTATAAAAAGGAAATAAATTGTGAAAATCAGTTTCCCTGAAATGATCACCTCTTTTCCCTTTTTGGTTGGTGTTTGACAGTTTCCATATTTGCTTCTCACATCAGTTATAAAATATGTGATTCAGATGGCAGGAAAACTGGAGATATGGATGGCTATGTTGGTTTTCATGCTGCTTTAAGGCACTCTTACAGCCGCTTTTTGAGGGATATCACAAAACAGTGCAAGCAATTAGTTCGGCATCACCTTGACTCAATTACTAGCCCGTATTCTCAAGTCTGTTATGAGAATGACTTTATGGGGACTTATGGTTCAGGTGCAAGCTACACTTCCAAATCCAACCAAGCTTCAGCTACATCATTTTGTCTTGAGCTATCGGACGGAGGGCCCACATTGGAAGATGAACCCATGAAAGACCAAGAGAATATACCTCCAGAAAAAAATGCCCACCAAACAACGCCAGGAAAAGTTACAGAAGCCAGAGAAGTTCTTAGGGAAAGCCAAATGACTGTACCTGAGACTCCTTCGCCAGATCAGCCAAGTGATGGAAATAATGTTGGCATTAAGAAGGAACTTGGAAACTGCATTGAGGTAGGAGCAAGAAAACGGCATCCTAGAATAGTCGGCAATAGCAGAAATTCGGATCATTTGAGAGTCCAGAATGGTGGTGGTCTTTTATTCAGGGGTGGGGATAGCAGTTCACGATCAGGGTCAGCTTACTCAGAGATTTGTTCTTTGGCTGCACAGCATTTTGCACGGATACGTGAAGTTTTGGTTGAGCGGAGTGTGACATCAACTTTGAACTCTAGTTTCTTAACTCCTTGGTAAGTTACTAATCCTTAGTAGGACATAGTACTTGTGTTCAATGGGCATTCATATCCATTGAGACACCTGAAATCAAAATATGTTTTCTAGGAAATAGGTATTTACTTGGTTGCCTAAGGTGATTGTTCAACAATGTCACTGTTGGGTACCTGCTGGGGCATTGTTTGTCTCCTTCACAATTCACAAACCAAGGTGCTTATGATGAACCAGTGTCTCATGATCTTTATATGGTTTCATCTATTTTAGGCTGAATAGAACCCTCAACTTTTGTTCACTTGTGGCGTGACTAGTTAAGAAACTATAAAACAGTCCAAACTATGAGAAAGTTAGGGTCGAGCAAAAATAAACATGAGAAAGATAGGGCTGATTACAACCAAACACAGCAAACAAACAGAGGAATGCATTGCCTATAGCAAATGAAAAATAACAAGAATCCCATAGGGAGCAAGCACTATTTGTTCAAATTATAAACACTGTGTAGATAGCATTCAATAGATCTATAGAAATAAAGTAACGATGCTCCATTCTCATTCTTTGGGAGCATGCTTAATCTTGTTTTAAATTCATTACCAACCTTCATGTCTCATCTGCAGAATGTTAAGTTCTTCTGTGTCATTGATTGGGCAAAAGATTTAACTGTATACATTAGGCCATGAATGCTGCATAGGAACGAGTACATTAATCTGCATAGCAAGCCTTGGGTACTTTTTAATTTTCCCAATGAACTTGATTCAAACACAATAGGATTATCAATGGGCCCATGACTAAACTCTGTGGATTAACAGGTTCCACATCTGCGTTGATTTAGCAACTTATTTCATTTTGCTCTCTTTTAATTTACACAGCCGGGATCGTCTTGTGGTAGCACTTGGGCTGGATTTGTTTGCTGTCAATGATGAGAAATTCATGGACATGTTTGTTGCACCTGGAGCAATTGACATCCTACAAAATGAACGGCAGTCTCTTCAGAAGCGTCAGAAAATATTGCACTCTTGCTTGACCGAGTTCAAAACTGTGGCACGTACACTTTGATGAAACCTCTCTCTGTCTCTCACACAAAACTGCATTGACGCCACTGAGAAATAGTTCATTGGTTCACCATCTTGTGAGCATTCACATTAACTCTGCAAATAGGGTTTCACAGCATCCTTTCTCAGGGTGAGTTAGTTGCTTCCATTTGGTTCCTTCAACCATTTTTTCCTCTAATCGTATCTGATTGGATAAGAAAGTGATTTTGATTGCTGTGTGTGCAGATAATGTTCGTACAAACTGCTAACAAACCACAAAGAAGTGATTGAAGATTTTTCCTCTAAGTTTTCATGCCAGGATTTTCTAATGTCTTCCCAAGTAGAGTTATGTCCATTTGGCTCAGTGCAGACCATGCTCATATTGCTAGTTGTGATTGTATTGTTTCGGATCAGATTTAGGTGAGGTGTAATCATTGTTTGTGCTGTATAACAATGAGTTTTTTCTTAACAGAAACAAATGGCTGCATTCATGAAAAGCCTTCTGGCACTGCAGATGATTGAAACTTGCTTATTTTGGATGTGTCATAGTTTCTTAGTCTCTGCTTTCGGCTGTATAACAATGATTGAAACATGCTTATTTTGGCCAGAGTGTTGTGGAATTTAATCCATCTTGTCTATTCTTTTCCTGGGTATGCACTTTTATCCTTCGGCTTGATGTTTTATTAAAATGACTACGTATGCATGGATATGATAGCGCTGTTTGGGGCAAGCCTTGTTATCTTGCGGAAAAATGAATCCTTCTCTTGTTAGATAAGAAATGACCCTCATTTAAACTTAAACTTCTAATTTTTGCTTGTAAAAGATCGTGATGAGTCCTATTTTGCATCACACGAACGATCACCACACGAGAAGATTTCGATTCCTTCTCTCTGCTTGCTCTTTGTGCATCCAAGTTTAGCATAGCCGGCTTAGGCGGTTCTAAAAGGAGTGGCATCTTTCTGAGATGTTACTGACAAGTATTGTACTTTAGGTTGTGAAGAGAAAACAAAGAAGTGGAGTATATAGCAAACACAGATAGCTGTAGAAGAAGCATAGCCTGTAAACTATTGAATCCCCACACCAATGACGGAGTTGGGGTTTTGCTGTAAGTTGAGAGCACAATAGGGTGTTGTCATCTTTCGTTCGGGTCCACTAATATGATCCGAACTACTCCCTCTGTCCCATTTTCATTGTCCATTATTATGTTTATCTTTTTTATGTCTTTTGCCTATATCTTTTAGTGTAGATCTTGAAAAATATGCAATGTGGATCTTGTTTGATAGATCTCGATTAGTTTTATAATACAAAATTATGAAAATTATGAAAAACATTATAGATTAAAAGATATAAATAATTAAAAAATGACACGCAATTCAAAAATAGACAATGAAAATGGGACGGATGGAGTATTAATTTTATTTGCCTTGTCCAAATTGTCCATAACCTTCACGTCAAAATTTTACATATTTTCTTGTGATATGTTGCTTCGTAATGTATTGTTTCTTCATCTATTTGAGAGCAATTCTCCTGGTATGACTACAAGATGAATCAAAATGAAACGAAAAATGGTCTGTGTGTGCTATTTTAAAGAATATGCATTTCCAGAAAAAAATTATAAAGCATTTGAAAAAATTTCCCAACACAAAGTCAAGGTCCTCCTTGACACCCTTTTTGAACATCGCAATCACCATTTACAAAAATCTTTTTTTTTTTTTTTGTCTGTTAAGGAAGGCAGGGCACATCAGTCCTAATACCACATTGTAACCACTAAATTTTTGGTACTAGTATCTTACCGAAACGAAGCTATGCTTAGCAGGGCCGGGGCGGCCCAAGCAATGGCTAAGACTTCCAAATTGATTGTGTAGGCCTCATTTTCTAGTGCATATATATACAAGTGTATATGTCAATCTTTTTTTTCACTTTCTTTAATTAGCTAAAAATGGGGAGAGTCAAGAGAACAATGAATTTTACCTTGACAGATTATTAATTGCTCTTTTGATACTATTTTATTTTTGTTTAATAATATATATGGTCGGTTATTTTCTAATAATTGTCTATGTGAATCCAAAAGGCTCGCAAATTAACCCTTTTAAAATCTTAAGTCAAACAAAAGGCACTATATAGCCGTCTATAATAAGACTAAGTCACATTGAATATTAATGCATTTTGTCAGAGATTCAAATGGATTGGCCACATTATTGTTTGAAAAGAAAATTTTAAAAAAACTTGCTTTTTAAAAAAAAGGAGTTTTGTACTTATAAAAAAAAAAGCAAAAAAAAAACGTTTCAATAGTTAAATTGAAAATAAAGTTCTAAATATTTTGCCAGAGGCCTCAAAAAGCCGTGGGCCGCCCTTGATAAAAATAATGACCATTGACATGGTGTTTAAATCTATTGACTCTTTTTCACACGTTTACACAAAGAATCAGATGACCCCAAACGTTGCTGGTTAAGAGAAATGAATATATAAGATCTTATGAAGGAGTAAAACCCTATATCTCACTAGTATTTGCCAATTATCTTATCCGTATCGTGTTGACACACTATAGAAGCTTATGTAATTCACAAGATTTTCACCCATAACTAATAGGGTCAATGTTTTGTTAATTGAACCAACATGAGGCTAGCTCAGTTGACTAATGACTCTTGCATCTCACTAAAAGGTCAATAGTTCGGGACTTCCTACTTGTGTGTGGGTGCCTAATGGGAGCTTGTAGTTGGGTTGGATTTATAGTAGTTGAGTTGTTGGGCTTACTGATCTCGTAGACTCTCACATGATTGATGTAGTGTCCTGTAATTTGTATTTGTGCTTCATACATGATGTAATAATTTTTCTTTCTTTTTTTTTGGTAACCGAGGAACGCCTACAATCCAAACCTCAGGGAGAGCTAGCTACAGCACACCAGCCGTGGCCCCCCACTTAAATACCACCAACCGCGACCCCCCATTTAAATACCAGGGTACTCACTTGGTGGGGAATCGAACCCCACACCCAGGGGATTACTCCCTAAGTCTGGCACTCGTCTTTATCATTGGAGCAACCCCTGAGTGTGTAATGATTTCTCTTATCGATCGAGAAAAAAAAAAGGTTTTGTAAACTGTCTTATTCCTATGGTAGAGTGATTGGTTAGAATAGGATCAGATCTAATACATTAGGTCAGCAATATCGAAGTATGATTCCCCCTCACGTTGTGACTACTTATTTAAGCCTAAGTACTAATATCAAATTTCAACCTAATACAAAAATTGTTTTTGTCGATCGAGAGACTTATTAAGTCAAGCCGGCCTAGTGAAAATGTATTACGGTAATCTTTTTTTTTTTTTCTACATAAAAGAGCCAGTAGCATCATCATCATGCCATCATGTATTAAATTTTATGTCAAACTTTTGAGCCAATTTAAAAGCTTTAAAAAGACACTGGTAAATTTTCAAATCGATTCAAAGGCTTAACATATTAAGATCGAGCGAATTGTAGCTAATGAATTAAACATTTTACAGGTTATTAGAAAAAATAATATGACAGTTATTATAGAAATCATTGATACTGATGGAAGAGTATTGACAATGCTAATATTCAACATAAATAATGCAATAACAAATGTGATAGTCAGCAGGCCGAGAGAATAACAGTTCAAAAGTTCAAATTATGATGGAGACGACCAACAATAGTGGTTCATAAGATTGCCAATTTTGACACGTAAGAATAATAGTATAAACTGACGATGATGATGTGAAATATTATGGTTACATGTTTTAATTATAAATTCCTTAATATTATCACGTTTATAATGTCTTCTGAAAATATCTGATTGAATATTTTAGCAATATATGACGAATAGACACCAGGCGCGCGTACACGAACAATGAACATTACAGTAAACAAGTAGTGCATTTTACTATATATATATATATGTGTGTGTTACTATGATTCTTATGAATGAGCCTAGGTTTATGAGGCTCTTTGTTTGGTAAACAATCTTGTGTGAGTCAATCCTCTTTCTTCATGTTAGGTAAGAGTTCTACTATCTTACTTTGAAGTCTCTTTAAACTATTCACTTGATGGACTCACAAGCACTGAAATTTACTCAATTTGTCATGAAAACATCCTCTTGTTATGAGTTGGTTATTTTGTTCAATCAGACACCGTTCCGCTAAGATTTTTATTTTTTAAGTATTTATTTTTCGCTTCACAAGGGCCAAGACAGGTTATTCTTTCACAATACATTTTCTTTAATTTAAAAATAAGTACTTATTTAAAAAATAAGAACTTATTTTACCAGCTAGACGAGAGTTTGCTAAAAATTCATATGATTGACATCACATTACTAATAAACATATCCAATGCAAAAGACTTTACTTATTGAGGAATGTAAAAGTAATGATTTCGTTTTTTTTTTTTTTCGAAATTGCTAAGGGAATATGTTGTTTAAGTGCTTAGAGGACATTTGGTCCCCAGCCCCATACTTTCCCTATATTTTTCCTTAGCATTATGAATGAGAATTTGATTCTATGTCTCACTTTATGCTCTCCAATTTGAAATGTTGCCTAGGCATCCTCTCAATAAGTGGATCTGAATAACCTTGAGGGGTTTGGCTAAATGGGCATGAAAAAGCTAACAAGTGCTTGTCTCCTATAAGATTGTATGTTCAAATCAACGGAGGCCAAACATTCTAAACCTTGGGGTTACTGGAGGGTCTGCTCGGTCGTCAACTTCAATGCCACAAAATTAGTTGAGGTGTGCAAAACTGGTCCGGATATCCGGCTATCAAAAGAAAATAAAAGGTTGATTTGAAACTTATTCTGCACACACTAGTTTCACTTGACATTAATTTCGCCCAGACCCTAATTCAAGTCAAAATAACACCACTTTAAGTCATATAAGCATGAAGAATAACTCCACTTTAACTCATAACCAAACAAAATCAATTCCTTATTATGACCAATCCAAGCATAACCTGTATTACCTAAAAACAGTTTGAAGGAGGGGGGAAAATGCAGACAGATTCACACAATACTGCAGATTGAAGTGAACACTGGGGAGGCAGGCCCAACTAGGCATGGGATTCTTTAGCACTTGGAGATAAAAACTTGTCATAGTGCTCTATGAGCACATTATGTGATTTTGAACAAAATCTTTGAAGCTCAGAATGAGACTCGCTCGAGTTAAACGATTGTACGACTTAACTGTATCAAATACATGGTATAATTTATGAAGAATGAACGGTGTCGTTTGAGTTCAATAATTGTACAACTTAGCCGTATGGCCCGTATCAAGTGCATGGTACTGGCAAGTGAAACTACTACTAATAAAACTACTACTAATAAGTTCCATCGAACAAGGGAATACCTTAAGAGGTTGAACAACTTAACAAGCGGTTTGGGATTATTAAGCACGACGAAACTCTCACAGCCACACGTTTATATTAGATCTAGACTATAGATTGCTGAGATGAAAGACTGGAATGTTGCAATACACCCTCGAGTTAAACTTGTGACTGTTAGAGCTCGGGTCCCATACCAGTGAATTGTAATTTTTTTTCTCCCATCCCAATCACTGGAATCACAGCAGAATTGCTGCAGTCATGGTTCTGAAGTCAATGCCCAAATGTGTATAGAAAAAGAAATTTCCAGTTTCCCTCCTGCCTGATGCTGATGCCCCAAATTCCCAACACAACCAGAACCAGTGGTCCTCTCTCTTTTCCATCCCACATACCATTTTGGCTGAATTTTCTTAATTAACAATCAACCCAATGCTTAGTCCGATTGATTGGTGGATTTACTTCTGTCACGATTGATCATAGTTAGATTTTGAAATCAAACCGTAAGAAAAAAAAATTTTATGAATTTCCTAGTCCCGACGTGGTTGTTTTGCCTCTGACCAAACTGAGAAGAGAATTAGTCAAGATACTCGTAGGCTGGCCGGAACACGCCCAACAAAAAACGACCACCGCCCCCACAGAAAAAGCCCAAAAAACCGGGAGACAAACGCGGAAAGAGTGAGAATAAAAATAAAAGAAGAGGAGTCCCCGACTCTCCCACTGCTCTCCTCATCAACCCTTGTTTTTCACTCATTCTTCCTCTACCCAAAACAAACCTCTTCTCACTCCTCTCTCTCTCTCTCTCTCTCTCTCTCTCTAGACAGTGAGAAGAGGATGGAGATCACCTCCAGACCTCAAGAGAGAGAAAACCCATCTCCCACAACCTCCCCAACCAGCAACATAACAAACACAAGCAGCAGCAGCAACAACAACAATGGATTATTATTATTCCACACTACTAGTCAAACCCAAACAACCACCCCTCCATTAACGCCCAAACAACCCATCTCCAGATCCGAACAACCCAACAACAACAACAATCCGTACCCGACTACCTTCGTCCAAGCCGACCCGAACACATTCAAGCAAGTGGTCCAGATGCTGACCGGATCCCCAGACACCGCTAACCTCGCGTCCAAACACCCAGATCCGCCCCAGTCGAGAAACCACATACCCCCCATCAAGAAACAGGGGTTCAAGCTCTACGAGAGGAGGAACAGCCACAACCTCAGGAACGGGCTGGTTATAAGCCCGCTGGTCTCCGGATCGGGTCACAACTCCGGGTTCTCGCCCCGGAGCAAGGAGATCCTGTCCCCCAGCATACTGAATTTTCCGGGTCTGGTCCTCAGTCCGGTGACCCCGCTGGTGGAGTACCCGTCCAGCGATTCTTCTTCGCCGTCGGTGGAGGAAGACAAGGCCATTGCCGAGAAGGGGTTTTATTTGCACCCGTCGCCGAGGGCTTCGGCGGGCGGGTCAGAGCCTCGGCTCCTGCCGCTGTTCCCGGTGACGTCGCCGAGGGTTTCTAACCAGACGGAGCCTTGAGTCCCGATCAATTGGGTCGGAACCCCAGCTTCTGCCGCTGTTTCTGGTGACGTCGCCGAGGGTTTCTAACCAAACAGAGCCTTGAGTCCGGATCAATTGGGTTCGGCTAGGAATTTGATAGTTTTGTGATGTTGTAATTGAGATAAAGGGAGGGGATTTATGGGTGGTGGCGGGTTTGGAGAGAGAGGTAAGGATCTTTGCTTCAAATTGTACAATTTGATCTCTCTTCCATTTTATTGTGCCAGAAAGATAACAAGAAAATGGCTTTTTCGTTTTTGATTTTTGGCTCTTGTTTTTTCCCTTCTGTGCAGTACCACATTAGATGTTAAAATGTCAAATGTGAATTTTCATTTCTGGTTTTCGAAAAAAAATTCAATACAACGGTTGTTTTTTACGCTTATCTCGCATGCGGCCATTACATTGAAAATTAGTTAGGCATTACTAATTACAAATAACCGTAGCTTTGAAACTTTTTCCTGGTTTTCGACCTCTTTAGCTGAAAAATTACGCCAGAGTATGACATAGGTGACTGACTTTGTGGGAAACAACGCTTCAACTTTTTATTTTCTTTCTGTATTGGTAAGTTCTGTTTTTTGATTAGGCAAAAGCAATTTCAAAGAACTGATTTTTACGAAAATTCTATATGGAATTTTGATTCTTCATTTTTAATATAATTAGATTTTATCGCATTGGCATACCCTCTTTATCTTATTCTATCTGGAATTTCATGATGGAGAGAAACTTATTTACGGAGCGGCTCTTTAGTCTTTACGGAGCTGAGCGATTTCAACTATTCGTTTCGGCAATCAACGGTTGAGATATGTTTTTAATCGTAGACCGATAATAAATATTTTTTACCGTTAATAATTTGTCTTTAATCCAGATCGTCCGAAACACTTTTAGACAGTCGAGATTGTGCTCCATAAATACTTGCTTACAGCTCGGTAAACAACGATTTTCTCTTTGTGATGTTGTTGTAACTGTACGTGATTAGGAAGGGCATTTATGGGGTGGTGGAGGGTTTGGACTTTGGAGTTTGAGATAAGGATATCTCTTCCATTTTACTCTATGTCGGAAGGAAAACAAGAAAATGGATTTTTTGCCGTTGATTTTTTTGGTCTCGATCTTTTTATGGGTCCAATTTAGGGGAATATGAATTTTCATTTTCGGTTTTCAGACTTTTTGCTGCAAAATTATTTTGACAGAGATGGATCTGCAGCTTCAAAATAACTGATTTTTGCAAAAGTTCTATAGCGATTTTTTATTTAAATTATTATTTTTTATTTGCAAAAACAGCATGTGAGCGTGTGCTTTGTGTGTGACTTGTGAATAAAAGTAGTAATAATCCGTCCTCTCTTGACATCATATGAACAATTTTGCAATGTAAACGTCCAAACATACTTTGCACAAAAACGTTCGGACTTCGGACATAGACACATATGTTAAAGAACCCGACACTTGAAACGGTCAATTGCGTGTAGGTAATGTTTGCATCACGTGGCTCCTGTATGCATCGAACAACTTCAAACGCATGCTTTTTCAAAATATCGGCCCGAACATCTTTTTCAGTCTTTAGACTTCTAGGGGAAAGCTATTTATCCTTCTATTTCTTTTCCTTTTCCCTTGTTTTTTTTTCTGTCTTTTTGTTTTCAACATCGAAAGGAAAAAGGGCCATTAAATTCTCGCCTGCAGAGGTGCTCGACTGACCCCTAACATCCCACCGTATGACGAAAGGAAAAAAAAAAGTCACGCTTGTATGATTTGTATCATAACTCTCTCTCTAATGGGTGCGGAATAAATGCATTAGTGAGGAATTAATGCATTAATATTCCCTGCATATATTCATACACTCTTCTAAATTAAATACTAAAAGAGCAGAAAAAGAGTAATGGCATGGAATCAAATTCTTTTTCTCGATTCGCATTTATGCACCAAATGGGATTTGATAAGATAATGCGGGAACCAAATTCATATTTCACTACACAAATAGGACCACCGGGGTGGTAGTTCAAGTGGCTGGGGCAATTAGGTTAAAACCATCCCCCGCCCATCAATTTTGAGTTCGAGTCGACTTAGGATCAGATAGTTGGGTTGCGGCCCTTGTGAGGTCAAGTGCAATTTTATTCATCCTTTTTAAAAGAATGTGAACATTATCTTTATTTTTATTGGATGAAATGATGTAGGTCTCACTCGTGCAATATACTTTTTGGTAAGCATGACATCACTTTGTGGTGAGATATACACTATTTCAACCAATAGAAAGGACGTGGTGATGGAAAAATATTTTATCTCCATTCTCCGTTTGGTTAGTGATGACTCAAATCTGGACATTCCAGGACGGATGGATTCCCCTATGGTAATGCCCGGGAAGGTCAATTGCGCTGGTCGTCCCATCCCGCTTCTTTTTTTAAACAAACTACACAAATGGGAAGTGAGGATATCTCTGTGTCTCAGAGGGGGAGAGACAAGAAAGAAGAAGAAACGGAACTTCGTGGGAGGATTGACAGAAGTCTAAGCTTGTCCTACTGCGCGAGGAGGACGTTCTATCCTCTTACTGTTGGCTGAAAAGGATGAACGGCCTCAATTTTTCCGTTTTGGATAACTCGCGTTATCTACATCAACTTACGCCTATTTCAACTAATTTATGAGCACCTAAAATCCACCTTCTACTAGTGTTGAACGGCTCCATTAAGTAGAAGCCATTTTCCGTCATGCTACATACAGCCAAATTCGAGGTTATTCACAATTATAGAAAAGAATGAGCGTTAGCTTTACTTGTGATTGATTAAAATAGTTGAGATAATTCTCACTTAGAATCGCTTAACCCGTTGTCTTAGCTCATGGCAATTAAGGAAGAAGAGTACCGTATACCATATGCTACTATTTTGTTTTGATGATTCAGGGTATTTGGATCAATTTACGCTTATCTCGATCAATTTCTAGAGCCTAATCTCATGGTTCACTAGCAAGTCTCATATCTTTTCTTTTTTTTTTGGGTAGATAATCTCACTTTTCTCGGTGGAATTATCCAATAATGCTTGGATTCTTTATGTCTATTCAAAAGCATTGTTGGCTAGGAACTATGCTTAGATTCTTTTTCTTCTTTTTTTTCTGTCGAAACACACAGCCAATCACCCAAAACAATTCTGATGTCAAACGAAATAATAACTTAAGGGCTGGGCTCCTCTCTGGTAATTATTTCGCATAGCCTAAATTTTCTCACAGTACACGATATTTTATCGATTCAAATATTTTTGTAGGACTCACACTTGTAACTCCCTTAAATATCCCGGCTAGTTACTCTCGAAATGGTCCGTGTCCATACCTTAAATTGTCTTACTTCTCTTAAACAACTACACGGTTGATAAACTTAAGTTTGACTTTTGAATCAATTATTAGTTTACCTTCAACGATAAAATTTCACTTGATTGATTCGATAATGTTTCTCCTATGTGGAGGTTGTAAGGTTGGGTATTAGTGACTTGAAAGAAGACAATCTCCGCAATAATGGGTGTTCATAAAAGAGAAAAAGAAATGCCCCTAAGAGAGAGAGAGAGAGAGAGAGAGAGAGAGAGAGAGAGAGAGAGAGAGAGAGTGTGTGGAAAATGCTATAATGACGAGAGAGAGAGAGAGAGAGAGAGAGAGAGTGGAAAATGCTATAATGACGATTGAAAAAGAAGTAAAAGAGGGAATGATCAAATTCACCATAAAGCAGGGAATTGGGGATAACTTCTTTTTTTTCCCCCTTTCTCCCGTCTTATATGCTATGGATACTTTCTCTGTTTTAATGCATCACAAACCAAGTGCTCTCTTCTTTTGAAAAGAGATTTTTTTGGGGGGTGCTTTAATATTGGTGGTGCCGGGTGCGGGTATGATACTTTGTCACCTCTGCTAGGGAATATTGCGTCGTCACACTACACAACTATCTTTAAGAAACCCTACAACACCTATATTTGGAATCGAAACAAAGATGCCGCCACCAATGAGTGGTGCTAGGAATATGTTTAACCCCAATAAAATAGTATGAAGACTTTAACATAGGTCTTGTTCACCTAAATTTTAAGTTTTTAACCACTGAGCCAACCACTGCTCATGTGAAAAGAGAAATTAGCACAAGAAAACGTTACTTCCTATCTAGAGCCCACCAATGCGTACCAATTTGAACCAAAAAGTAGGGGCAGACTTCTCTGTGGGCCTGTGGCCCAGTCCTCGACGGTTCTGTTTTTTCGGTTAGTGAGGCCTACCAAAAGTGCAAAGAATTCAGGCTTAGCCACTGTTTTTCAATCCATTTAAATTTGCTGTGAGAGAGAGAGAGAGAGAGAGAGAGAGAGAGAGAGAGCGCCACCACTTCACAAATTATAAGAGAAGATAGACGGTAGCAATGGCCACAGGGATCAACGAAGTAAACGCTGAGTTTGTGAAGCCTAATTCAGTTTGATTTCGCATCTCGTAGGCTATTGCAAGGTCAAAAAGAGTATTGTTGCAATTAGAGTTGTAAAACCCTTTAGTCTATGTTATACTGTGTGTACGCTTAACCGCGAGTTATTAAAACAAAATTGTTTACTCAGAGTTCATCTTGCTCGATCTCGCTCACACGAATGCCCACTCCCAAATTACACTTGCATGCCATAACCCTTCCGCTGTGCGGATTACAAATTATATGTATTTGATTACTGTATTTCATTGACGTTTTAACTTCTCCCATGTTTAAGAGAAAAATACCTCACGAATAAATATTGCCATATGATTGAGATATCAGTCAAAACTGATTTGTAATTCTTTGAAAGCTGGTAACACAAATTGGGACGGGTAGACGCAGTTTTCTATAGGCTGACAACAGCATGACAGTACGCCAACAAACTACCCAATTAAGACAATTAACAGAAAAAAACAGTGGATGAGATATGATCTATCATCTATGGGAAGCTTTCGCGTTGAAAATCCCTTGTAAGCTCAACTGCCATTTCCTCGAACAGTTTAACCGGTTTCGTCCCCTAGAAAATCCATGCCTGTCATAGCAAAAGAAAAGGGAGGCATGTACTTTGCCTTGCATTCTTGCTCATACGTACTAGTATAGTTTACCATTACTAGATCTTGTGATTTATAGTTCCAACAAATGATTGAAACTACCTAAATCCAAGTTGGAAGAATTTTTGGAAAAGAGGGGCAAGGAAATGTATCAGCCCGGAGATGGGGAAGAAACATATGTTCTGGGTAAAATTCCATTTCCGCCTACGAAGGCACAAGCTAAACCTTACGTAGTTTCCATTTGATCTGTCGGAAATAAAAGATACCCATTTATGTTGCGGAGACGAATAACGATAAGCAGTTAAATTTAGTCCATGTAAAAACTCAGTTCTACGTCTACAATTTAGAAGGGAGTGAGGCAGTAAATTAAGCTGATGCTCCATAAAAACCACCATCCCATTAACCTAAAATTGAAAAGTCACTCACCATCTACCATTGGAGAAACTAACTCTACTTTCCAAATTTTAGTTCATTCCTCATAAAACAAGGAAAGCCTCATTTACGAGGCTTCTACTAAAACCTACACAAAAACCAATAGATTCCAGGGCCAAATAGATTTAGGTTAAGGTTACATGGCATAGCAAATTCACCATACTTAACTAGCATAGTAGCATTAGCTGAAATCTGCATGCAATTGAACAACCCCAAAACTATTGAAGGTTAAGCTGCAATCGTTACCAAGATAGAGAACTTCAAATAGCCAATCCAATTAGGTAAGTAATTGTCTTTCAGAAAGCTAAGTTGTAACTTACCTAATAGGTCAATCCAAGTGCTACATTATTGAAATCACTGTAAAAATGACCAACTAAAAGCGAAGCACCACTTGTCCTTCTATTTAGCTTTTTATTATTAAGAGGTTCCTTGTAAATGTGTAGCATACATCTCTCTAAACAATCAAATAGGTCGCCCTTGTGCAATAAGATTTCCCATCAGCAATGCAGCTATTGTTGGGTTCCCTCCTTGCGTTGGTTTTTGTGGAAGCCCAATATTTTGTTAGCCCAATAATATTTTGTTTGGCCCAAAAGAGTTATATTTTTGTGGGTTAGTTTTTGTGGCACATTCTACACAATAGCACATGACTTGCCTTAGTTATCTAGAAAAAGAAAAGGGAAAATGACGGCACCTTAATTATCAAAACACGTTATTGGCCGTCATTTTCCCAAAAGAAAAACCGAGATAGTGCACTGTGAGTGAGGGTTTCTTCGGTGGGTAAGAGAATTCATTGGGGCTGCCATTTTCTCAATCTCTCTTGGAGCTATTGAAGCATTATTTCGGCGACAGCTTGTGCAATATATGGGGCTGTTTTGTGCGCTGCTTTTGGGGCAGATTTGTTCCAATTTGGACTCTCCATTCTGGCTGTTTTGGGAGGGTTTTGGTTCATCAATTTGGTGAGGTCTTTCCTTTTTATTGTTGAAGTTTGTTATTGAAATTTGTTGGATACATCTTAAGGTGTTTGTGAGATCTTGAATCTCTTGTAAACTCATTTGTAAGAGCCTTTGTTGATAGTGGAATCGGACTCCTGTCCCGTGGACGTACCTCGACTTTGGAGGAACCACGTAAAATTCTTCCTTGTGTTCGTTTGGTTTGTGGTTTGCGCATTTCGGATTATATTCACGGCATTTATTTATTTCCTTCGTGATTTACTTGTAGAAAATTCTGCATATTATTTTCCCAAACAGCTATTGGGCGAAATCATAGATTGCCCCAACCATACAAGCTCATAGCAGGAATGGAAAACGCGGGAACAGATAATTCGAAACTTCCTAATTGTGACCCGGACGGACCGAAACAAACCAAGAGTGTCAAAATGAGTGGCTTTTGTATCTATTCATGAAGTTAGGTTTTAATTGCAGCCCTTATTAGTCACATAGGATGCTCTGCTTGCACTCTCAATCCTGGCTCCTACACTTGGACATTCAATCCTCGGTCCCGCCAATTTTACTATGTTTTCGAGAAACGCTTTCACGCTCCCGCGCACGCGTTATGTGACTAAGATTCAGCCTCCTTCAAAACTCCATATTGGCATCTGAACCCCTAGGATACCCCTTATACTCCAACTTCACGTTCAAACTAGCACAAACAGACCTAAACTTCAACCTCAAATAATTCATAACCTCATCCACGGTCTCGTTTTCTGGGTCCCAAGTCGGGTACTTTTTAACCAAGTTGTCCGTGGTCTTGATGCTCTTCTGGATCCGAGACGAGAAGCCAGTCGGGTCGACCTGAATAGTGGAGTTCCACACGTCGTTGCAGCCCCTTTAAGACTAACTGTTTTGCAGAGCTCTTAGCCTTGGTGAGTGTTTAGAAGTGTAAGTGTGTGTGTGTGTGTTTTTGTAAGATTTTGTGTTTCTTTCTAGCATTATTGAAAGTTCAAAATGAGATGGTTTCGCGCATTTTAGCAAATTCATCTCAATTCTCCACAACCGCCTCACATGAATCAACTCCATTCGATTCTTCAGCGATTGCACTCAACTTTTTTATGATCTCATTCATCCAAATTCCTAACCCTACAAGCTGGCAGCACAACCGTCGCTAGTTTTTGTGAACCTCAAACCAGAGAGAGAGAGAGATTGAGTGGTTACTTCTCCAAGTGTAAAAAATTGCAAGTAAAAGCATGTTTCCTACGACATTGTCAATAAAAGTGAACAACTTTACAAAATGTGGGATTCCTTATGTCAGTGGCTGATTATAAAACGGGCTGCGGCGGTGTCCCCTGGACCACCCGGATCCCACAACTGAATCGAAAATTGGATCTTGCATTTGATTTGAGCGCAAGTATTCATTTGCCTACGTATTTGGGCCTGACATTTTACTCAACCAGTATCGATAACAGAATATGCATGATTAGGATAAAACGAGCAATAGCCAAGATAAATAATTGCAAACAAGTCATCAAACGTCAGGGAAATCAAGGAAAAAAGTTAGCAACTAACCACAAGTTCAATGTGAAGAGAATTACCAAAAAAAAAAAAAAGTTCAATGTGACGAGAATCTTGAAGAGAATTTGATTACTGATCTACTATATTTTAATTGATACAAGTACATCTATTTCGGAATAATCGCACTGAAATGTCCCACTTCATATTTCAGAAAAAGAAGTTATTGTCTTGATCCCATGATTCTTCGGTACAGGTGCATTTCCAGGCCGCACAGAAATGATCACCTCAAAACCTGAAATATATATCAAATTTCAAATTTCACTGGTTAAAATAATATGAGTGTAAGCATTTTTTTTCTTCTCATTGAGACAACACGGATGAACTGATTTATATAGTGAGCTCGTCCCCTTAGTGTCCCCCACCCTCGCGGGCATCATTGGATGCAACCAGGAATCATTGAACCCGAGCTCTCCATTATGTACAAAGATTGGCTAGGATACAAAAAAAAAAACCCTCCAAAATGATGTGGAAGAAGCAAAATTCAAGTTTAAGCCACAATGGTGGGTATTTTGGTTTGAAAATAAAAGATCACGAAAGGCTACATGATTCTGGATGGAAAATCTGTACACAAATTCTATTTGTCTAACCTTTTGTTTTCAGCTGTTCTAGTTCTACCTAACCACTGTTTGGCTGGCTAGAGTTTTATACTTTCTGCAAAGTGTAAAAACCGAAACCACATGCTGCACATTACCTGCTGCCTGAGCCGCTACAGCTTCTTGATAGATATCTGTTACAAATAAGATCTTTGATGGGTTATCTACTCCTAAATATTCTGAGATTTCAATGTAGCTGCTTGTTTCTTTCTTGTTCCTGCAATAATAGGATTGAATGATGGTTTGTCTACAAGCATGGCAATAGAAAAGCATCCTAAACCAGAGCATTTGCAATCATAGGTTGTACAATATTTACCCCACGACTGTATCGAAAAATCCACTCAAGTATTTTCTCAAATCCCCATAACTAGTGTTGCCAAATAAGAGCCTCTGTGCTAGTCTGCTACCGCTGGAATAGATGTAGACCTGAGAAAATGGAAACAAGTTGGCCTAAAACTTACACTAGTGATCAAATCTTGCACAAAATAGAATGCCTTCGGGATCATTTTTCGTTTTGTCGTGTTTTGTTCAGTGCTGATTATCTCTTGCATACCTTGCAACCTCCCAACTCCCACCTCTTTCAGTTCATGAAAGACCTTTCTAAGAAAGTTGATGTGTTCAGAGAGAAAGAAAGTTGATGTGTTCAGAGAGAAGTAACACAAGGGTTTGGGCATAATCTAGGGGTTGGATGAGTGTTTGTAATCTCCTCCATAATAATGAAATTTGCTGACCATGGAGTAAGCGAATCGCCAGACCATGTAAATCGTCTGTGTCTGTGTTTGGTGTGTGTGCGTTTGCTGGCATTGTGTTCTTGGATTGCTACCAAAACACCTAAAGCTCTTTTACCAACCAGCTTTAAGTACTTGTTTGCCAGAAATTCTTTTGAAGACAACCCATTCTTCAGGGGGGGCAAAAACCAGAAAAATGTAATTGGATTCTCAAAAAACTAGTTTTGTTAGAAAAACCTTACCATATGAAGACGATGGATTTGTTCTTGTTCATGTTTTCCAAAACTAGCTTGTGAAAAGCATTTCAAGTAGCATTCTTCATCTTAGCAAATGAAATGATTGCAAACCGTTCTAGATTTGCCATGATGAATAAGGGCCAGAACGACATCATAAACTACATGATATAAAACTATCCAAGAGGAAAATAAGTGAACTTGGAATAATGGAAAGGAAGAATGTAATAATGACCTTAATGCCCAAAGTATGCCAGTTCTCAAGAGCTCCAGGTACATCATCAAAAACTATACCCTTCAGTTCATTGTTCTGGAATCCAGTTCTCCATATATGACCCTGAAAATTTTATTATATTAGCCACACCGTGAGGATAAAACCCCGAGAAAGCTTTTTACGCTAAGTACCATTTTGCTTACCTGCAATTGTTTTAAGGCAGTAATCTTCCTATCAGCTTTTATCATTGCTTCCACATTAGCAACCAAAGCTGCAACAACCTCCTCTTTACCTGCATCATCAGATGGGATGGGTACAGCACCAGCTATTCCTTGTCTTAAATCATTCTCTACCTGCAAGAATAACATAAAATATTGTTTGAAGTAAATTTGGACTCAAGCCAAACGTGTGAGAGATGATTTCATGAGTAAAACCAAAAAGAATACTGAACAAAGCTATACGCATATTTGTGAACGACCTGAACCTAATGTCTGAGCGATGTTACCTGAATTCTTAGATATGCATGCAACTATTATTACTATCTGTGTCAGACACACGACGAAGGGTAAGAGTGAGCATTGAGCAATATGTACTGACAGGCAACACCAGTATCAATTTAGACAGTTTGATCCAATAACTTGATGATATTCGAAGAAAAAGCTCACACTAGCTAGAAATGAAACATTTCTAACCACATGGATAGAAAATACAAAATCTACATTTTTCTTAGACCCCATTGATTTAAAACACTTAATTAAATAATTAACAACAGGCTATCAAAGAAAAAATAAAAAATACACTATAAAACTAAGCGTTAAGAAAATAATCAGAACGCTCTTCTTAACTATCCCCACCTTTTGGACGGATCCCAATTCCCAATATCGAAAAATTTAAGATTAGAAAGGTTTGACACTTGGATGTAACATAGTCCAAACTTCTATCCATGGATTGGAAATGGGGATTTATCATTTAGAGTAAAACAAAGAATAAGATGTTCCATGAAAAGCTTGTCAATATTTCTGTTTGAATGTTCTGCGAATTAATTGAAAGCGAACTCCTTTATTAGCATCACCCAAAAAACTGTAAAAGAACCTCACTTGAGAGCGCAACAATTTGATGTCATCTTGAGTTTCTGCTGTGTAATATGTTGCATCTAAATGCCTCCCCACGTTGTGACGGGCATATGGAAAGAGAACATCAGTAACAAATGATATAGGAGTGGTGGTCCCTTCAATGTCCAGAACAATGCAACTCTGCAGCAAAATTTAGTAAATCCAAATATAAATCTGAATCCGAAATCGAATTAAGTTTCTATGGCCTATCTAGCAAAAGGGAGAAGGCTGAGAGTACTTCAAGAACTTACTCGTGATGGCTCCACACCATCGTTTGATATAAGAGGCCCTGCCTTCCGAGATATGTTTCCATTTAGGTGACCAGCTAAAACTCCTCTGGATTCAGTAATTGGGCCATGATTCGGGGTAGACCAGTCCAGGCCCAGTTGATGGAGTTTAATAGCGGCATCAAAGAGATAGTGGTAACATTCAGCCTGCAAACTAAGTTATCAATTGAGATAAAGGGTATAGAATAAACACCAAAACCATTAGAAGTGTCTCCATCGTCATAAAAAATGAATATTCCTCCAACGACAAAGTATGTACATACAGATACAAAAGAGAGAAAAAAATGAGTGTAAATTTGTAAAACTGAAACACTCAATACAATTATCTCTCACTGGTAACCCTATTCCTGGAACTTGAAAGGCAGAGCCGCAGAAGACTAGAAGTGAAAAAGACTTCAAGAAGAAAAGATGAAGGCTGCAAGCATAAGATTTGGAGAAAATAAATAAACAAAATGTCCCCTAGCTTGTCGAATAGTCAGCTAGGTAATCAAGAAATAATTCTGTTACTTTCCCCGTGATAAGTTTAGTTTTCATAAAATAGTTCCCAAAACAAATGGACCATTCTCTTTCAGATCCTACCTTCCATTATTGTTGGAGGGACGGGTAATTCTTTTCGGTATAAGATCATTAAGGTCAGGTTTTTTGTTTTGCATTGGATGCTATTCTCACTTTTCACAATTTAATGAAAACGAAGTAAGAATTAGCTAGTCGATGAAGTATGTGTTGCAGAGCAGACAAGAAGGTAGATCACTTGCTACTTCATTGTGAGGTGGCTGATGAGCTTCGGGACTTGGTGTTCAATATGTATGGCATTCAATGATGATGCCTTTCTTCTGTCCCACACAATTTTTAGAATCTTGGGGCTTTGGTTACAACTGCAAATGGGAGAAGATAGCGCCTTTGCGGATCCCCCTATCTGCATTATTTTCCTAATTATTGTATCCAGACTCCACATGGTATACATGTTAGACAAGATGTTTCAGATTATCAATGTCTCCATTGTTGCATTAAGGTTTCATGATTTGAGTTTGGAAAGCGAAGTTAACTTCAGCACAACTTGAAATGCTGAAAGTCATTGATAAAAGATTAACCCCACGGTATATCAGCCTAAATTATTGTTACTTTCTTCTTCTTAACACTCAGAAAAAAGCATCCAAAAAAGGTGTAAAGAAGAGGCGCTGTTTGAAACCATATCAGATGATTTTCGAAGGTCACAAAGATAGAAATGTTGTAAGAAGACCAAATCAGTCGGATTGTACAAAATGTATATAAAATCAGGACCTTCTAAATGGGCAAATATACAAATTTCAAAAAAAAAAAGGGGCGGGCGGGGGGGGGCAAATGTACATGAAAATAAAAAAGGTTCATGTTTTTCTTGTAGATAACACAAACCTGAGTTTTAGCACTGATCCAAGAATCCCCCCATATGTAAATGCCATGGTTCCGAACAAGCACAGCTGTTGTTTTTGGATAAGCTTCAATCTATAACACATGGGAGAAGTTCAATTAGTTTGAAGCGATATTTGGTCAGCACTCAGCTCACTAGGCACACCATAGAAGCAATCAACCTAAAAGATCTTAGCAGAAGACCAAACGCTGTAGACCTTCTCTACCTTAATACAACACTCAGTCAGGCTAGATCAAAATGCTCTTTTGTGTAGATGATCCAAGTAGGTTTGTTATATAACACTTGATGACTCCCTCAAACTTGCTCCACATTCTCCGACGAATTAAAGATGGTGCATTGGCGACCATTCCGTGGAGTCATACAGATATCAACAAATATTCTGGTCGGAAACTGTTCACACTTCAACCTTCAGTGTGCACTGTGCAGAACTGTCTAGTTCATGATAAATTCCTGAAGAAAAAAATTCTAAAGACTTCTATGTGCAAACCAAAACTTGAAAAGAAGCTCATACAATTGGGTACACATGCAAACCCAAGCCCAAAAAAGTACGCAACCAAGTCCCGCTTTTATACAAGCTGACAGTATACCGAGATCTAAACTCATGCAGATAATATGTCACGTAATTCAGATCTAAGTCAATCAAATGTCACTCATTTGATAAGTTCCATGTAGATTTCTTTTTCCTTTTTCTCTTCGACTTTGTCAGAATCATGCTAAACCCACAATTCAACTCCAAGTTACACACTTGAAAATAGCCCAAGTAAACAGAACTTACAGCTTCAGCAAGAGAATCTGTCAGCTCCCGCTCATGAGCAGTGTTCTCTATTATTGGGATCACAAGCTCATCGTAGTAGCCATGCCCTTGAATTCCTTTTATCATTTCCATATGAGTGATCTGTAATCAAACAAAAAATCCCTGAGATTCAAGATTCAATCATGAATAAAGAGTTTCAACAATAAATGGATCTATTTGTTAACGCTGCCACGGAAATTGATTAATATCTGATAATGAGGAAACAACCCAACCACCATTCTCTTGCAAATAAAGAAAAGCTACATCTTACTTATTCTTCTTCATTTTCTTTTACTGAAAAGTACAGTAACAGTCCATCTTTAACACTAGAGACTGAATATCCATTTACAGGGAAAACAACCATTCATTTCCATTTTCCTCAGCTCAATCTCTAAGGGGAAATGTTCCTGGAGATCAATAAAGTAAATTTTCTTTATTTTTGAATAACATAAATTCCATAACCATCCGTTTCTTAACGAATTTCTCTATCTCATCCTAGACCCCAAAACATCAAGTCATTACTTCTATCAGGTTCCTATTTTAGCATATTCTGTTCCTTTCTTTTTTGTGTGTGTGTATGTGTGGCTAAGTAGCACATTTTGTTACTGATTTTCCACTATTTAATCCTTATTTACTCATCCTTTGATAAGTAGCTTTTAACCTCTAACTCGAACCCAAATGTAAAGCCCCTAAAAATGTCAACCTGAAGCCATACACCAATGATCACACAAACATAAACCACCAAATATCCTCAAGAAATGGAAAATGTAAAGATCAGCGGTATGTAAACTAGACACGTTTTGCTGCCTCCATAAATGTATGAGCAAGGTTGGAAATTTTATAGCAGTGTAGCAAACAGATAATTTAGTGATGCCCATCCCGACTTATGGTACAAGGAAATGGGAAAGAAAATAAAGGTCCAATATCTGAACTATTCTAGTGAAAGTCAATCAATATATCACAAAAAGAGGAAAAATTAGAAAGGTTCCGAATTCCGATACAAATCCATATACTCAGATAAAATCTCAACAGTAAGCATAATCTAATCTACATCAGGAAAAGGGACAGTATAAGCACAGCACATATTTATCAAGAGTTGAAATGTTTGTATTCTATTCCAACAGCTAAGTTCAAGAATTTACTCGAAATTCCTTTGCTAATGGATCGATCATCGTCACTAGACAAGATTCCATTCCATGACTGTGGATAACAGCACCAGCATTACGCATCTCATATGCCTGGTCAAACAAAGCAAAGAATAATATTATATTAGGAAAAAGAAAACATAAAAGCAAACAAAATGAAACAATCCTAGATTTAATGAATGCCAACACCTCCTGAAATATCAAAATTATGTTCCCATGCCTTCGGCTTTTGGGACAAAGAGACATTCCAATCCTGTAATTTAAATTTAAGGGCCTGTCAACTCCAAGGTTGTAATACTAGAGAGAATGATGCAGAGTGCATCAGTGCATTCCCATGCACCAATAGCGGTCCTCAAATGTAGTTGAGATGGCACAAACACAATTACGCATGGAAAATAAAGAAATTAAAAGTTCAAGAATGGCAGCCAACCACTCAAACACATTCTGAGATCACTCAAATGGTCGGGGGGGGGGGGGGGGGGGGGGGGTAGAAGTCGCTTACTCTGCAGTTATCACAACATGAGAATCTTGAACGTCGTTGCTTAATGTTCAGACATACGTACATACATATATACATTCACACAGATGTGCATATATTCATACATCCACAGACATTTATGTTCGTATATATTACTGCCTTACTGGATGGCTGCTTTTTATGCTAAACTAAAAGAAGGGGTTGGATTTCCACTTCACCACAAAACCAACGAGACCAAATTTACAATTGAAAAAACTCAAGGATGGTGAAATCTTCCAAACAATAATGAAGAGCTTGCTAACTAGTAACTATATTCATATACTTACAACTCACACAAACGAAAAGTCCACATAGAAAATAACATATATTAAGATAGCAAACCAACTACCTTATATATATGATATATCTCAACATAGATCCAATAGTCGTTAACACAAAAATTCTACAACTCTGGTTGTTTTGTTAAACAGCAAATACTCTACACAGTTCATAACCTTCAGTACTGTGCTCACGAAAACGTAAATCCTGACCTATAACAAGTATACAAGTATTGGATGGCCAGACAGTAGAAAACGTAACAAGTAATGAATCCTGTTTTTCTCTTCTCCAACAACTAGTCAGAGCAAGGAACACAAAGTATAAGTGGAATTTCTACCCCTCTAACCAGCACAATCAGAGCCAATTAAAAAAACCCAGCATAATCAGATCTTTTAAATATTATATCGTGACCTCCTTTCAATTTTGATTTCTTCGATGGCCAAGACCTTTTTCTCCAAAAATTCCAAGGTAGAACTACCATAATACTCTAAGGTAGTTCAGAACCATATTTCCAAACAAGAAAAGAAAATATCACTGCGACGTATTATACCCAACACACAATAGGCTGGTCAAATCACCACAACAACAAAATAAACAGGCTCCATCATTAAATAGAAATATCAGCAAGTAATCCCTTAAAGCTTTAGCTACCACTCAAAAGAACTCATATTTTCGCAAACTGGTTTTACTAATTCAGAGGGCAATTGAATTTTATACCACGATGGAGATATCAACAATTACAAAAAAAAAAAACAACAAAAACCAACTACTAAGGTCTAACCAGATCGGTGCTGCAATCAGAAAAATTATCCTCTTTATCCCCTCCAACAATTACAGCAAAACAAAGAAAACTAAAAGAGATAATGCAAAATGCCTCTAAAATGTACAAAACACTGATGAGAGGATACCTTCAAGAAAAGAGCAGCACAATCGGAACATTTAGGAGGCTTATACGGAAATGGCTTCGGCAAGGGTGAAGACAATATAGACCCACTTGAAGAGAGCACATACATGTCCTCTGGAACCATTCTCTCCTTTTGCACACCTGCCCACACACCCAAAACAAACTTGTGGATTTTTCCTTTGTATTTTCAGTATTAAACTAATACACCAAACATTAAATAGGTTGGGGACGAAGTGAACAGTAGAGACAAAGGATATTCCCTTAGGATCATTCTGCAGCCCAACTGATTGAACTAGAAACACAGTAGGACAAATATGTTAGTGGGTGCATTTTACAACATGCTTAATTAGGGAAAAATGGAGAGAATGAATGGTGGCAGGTGGAAGGCACATAGAGTCAATGTAAAGCCTTGCCTATGTGCACTAGTCTTCTAATATACAGCAATGTAGCAGAGCTGCCGAAAGCACTGGGTGATCACGGGAGAGTTCACAAATTTCTACTACTGTCTCTATTCCAAACTTTTTCTACGCCATGTATCATTTTTTTCCTGGAGAACTGTATATCTAAGGAGTATCTTTAGTAGATGAAAGTAAAAGGTGTGTAAATCCCTCATGGCCCATCTGTTTGACCGGATATGAGCATCCGACTGGACAATATATATATCTATGGTGACTACACATCCAATGTTAGATTAAAACTTTCATGAACCAGACATTTCCACGAACTGTGGTATATACAATTCCATGGGGCATGGGACTTAGGCTTTGCTCACTCCTAGGTTACAGGATCGGAACCTCCTTGGTGCAATCAATCTACTGGTCCATACCATTTGTACACAACATTTGGACACTCGACTAGACAAGGGACAAAACTCGCCTATTCACCTGTGAATATGCTTTAGCTCACTTGAATTGCACTGCGCATCTCGTCCTACACCTCCGACATCTGCAAACGGAGTAAGAGTATGTCAAAGACCATATCGTTCCGGTTTATCCGTAGCACTTGACCATCATCCACGGCCATACCTACTCCTCTGGCCTTCCACTTGATATGCCGGTAGTTACGCCAGTCTGTACAAAGTTTTGCTTCTGCTTTAATTGGGTCCCATCTAATGGACGGTGGGTGCACATGAGCTGACCCAAACTCTCATAAGCTATCAAAAAAACATTTAATCCCTTCAAACAGACGGCTCTATAATCATACTGGAAGTTTTACCTCGGAAATTCGATTTCTTATTATGGTTGATGGTTCCTGACTAAATTGTCATGTCATCTAATTATTATTGGTAATTTCACTAACAGAAGTAACTAAATTTATGCAACACGAGAATAACGACCAAAACCCAGATACCGAAAATTGACAAGGACCAACAATATGATCAGGAACCAAAATCGAAACACTTAATCACACATACCCACAAGCAGACAGAAGAATAAGTAAGTGGGGGGGGGGGGGGGGGGGGGGGGGGGTGGTTGGTTACCAGAAGGGGACATGATGATGAGCTGATTGGGTCTAGGGATAGCTTCGTCGTGGACCTTGATTGTGACGCTGCCACCTGTGCCGGAGACCCACCCGAGATGGTAGAACTGACGGCAGAGCTCGGTGATCAAGGCCTTTGTTTCTCTCACTGGGTTGCTCTCCAGATACGCCTGTGAAGTAGCCGCCGTCGGCGCTCCTATGATAGCTGACGCCATTTTTTGCAGCCTATCTGTCACTCTCTGATTGATTTCTGGTTCGGAGAGAGAAGAAGTGAGGTGGGGAGGGAGGGAGGGGCTGCGGCGTTTTGCAGGGACAGGGACACGGTGATGCAATTGGCGTCTAAATTATGCAGTATAATACTCCTCGACTAGGTGCAGCTTTTAATTACTATATTTTAGTGAGAATGTTGGGAATCTTGTTCTTTAACCAAGACTAGAGGGTTGGCTAGGTTCAGGTGTTATTTTGCCCTTTGGGTTGGGAGGTGCAATTTTCCATTCCCTAAATTATTTTCATTTCATGTTATAAATAGTTATTATAAAAAAACAAAGGAGTACTACCTACATAAAAAAAACCTTGTTCTACTGACTAAAATAAATATCTATTTTGCAAATAAATATATTTTTTGAATTAAATATGATGTATATTATGAAAGAATGATCCGTTTCGTAAAGAGTAGGACCGTAAATGAGCAGGGCTGCAAATGCGCCGAATATTAAAGAGAATCGCAAGTGAAACAATAACTATTGCTACTGTTGTTTGCATCTTCTGATACTACAATTGAAACAGTTCCCTCGATGGATTTTTTTCTGCTGGCTGCATATTAATATGAAATTCATCTTACTTGTTAGTGTGTAGCATCGGAAACGGGTATCATATGAATAATAAACTCTTTTTACTTCTTACTTATTATGGAGCTAGGATTGAGATGAGAAGAGTAGAAGAAGAGAAGAGACTAGAGAGAGAATAGACAAATAGATTTAGGGGAGTAAATCAGCCCCTACTACTCTCTCTCTCTCTCTCTCTCTCTCTCTCTCTTTATGAGCAATAGTGGTAACATTTTATTAAGGGAAGGGAAGGAGAAATCCAACAAAAAAGAGACATCAAGTTTGTCAAGTTGGTTGTCTCATTCCTCTCTCTAGTGGTAACCTGAGTTCAAGTCTCATGGGGAGCAGGTATGGGGTTCAGAGGCTGTTTGAACCCTCTGTTGACTAACATACTAACATTCTGCTAACCCCCACTAATATCTATTATATGACCAAAAAAAAATATCCAGCCAAAAATTGGAAATACAGGCAAATGGGACCAATACTCATAACACCTAAAGGCCTAAAAGCTCAAAATATACAATTAAGTCCAAGCACCCTAACAGGGACAAAGCCCTAAAAATCAAGAAGCCAAAAAAAAAATTTAATAAATTCAGATATTACAAATAAAGCTCAGCCCAAAACACTCAACAGATTTAAGCAAGAATGCACTAAACAGCCCCTACTACTCTTGCATATGTATTAGATTAAGATTGAACTACAAGAATGCGCTTATGTTTTAACGTAAGGCAGGTTTATAGGAAAAAGGAAATTTCTAAAATCAGCCCAATGGGTTGACGGCAACAACTAAAAGTGTATGAGTATGTATTAAAAGGCGTAAAAAATATACAAAAAATACGTATTTTTATTATCTTTTTGTGTGCTTATTATCAGCCCAATGGGCTAACTATAGAATGACCGATTTAAAGTATTTATGATGTAGAACACATGGAGGCCCAATTCCATGATCAGCTGGACCGAGCCAAGCTCCGAAAGTCCAAACGGTGTTTAATTTCAGATTACCCAAATTGGCTAAATTCGGACGAGCTCGGAATAGGCCCGAACTTGGTGGGCTGACTTATTTTCGCGCTCCGATCAATACTCATAACCCTAAGTTGATGATCGATGGTGCTTTTCGGCCTAATTCTTGCGTTTAGGCCTTCAATTGCGTTATTTTGCCGTTTTAGAAAAGATTTGTTTCGTTAATAAATCTTAGACCGTAATTCCTTTTAAGTTGATTCTTTTTGGGAAAGTCTTTTTTTTTTTTCCCGTTTTCAATTTTAGGAAAAGCCCCAAATTCTGGGACTTTTTATTTTCCAAGTTTATTTTTAGGGTTTCTAGAGTTTCAGCCTATTTAAGGGTTTGTAACCTAGAGTTTATGCAGCTTTTTGATCAATAATATTCAGAGATTCTCTCTTTCTTTCTTGTGCGCAAGATTTGCTCGTTGCGACGAGTTGTTTATCTCGTTTGGACTAGTACGCTAACTAGTCTCTCGTGAATTCCGCTGCGTCAATTTAGGAGTAAGTAGATATATTGATGAGAGGAATGAAAAAAAAAGAAGTCAAAAGCACTATAAAAGTAGGGGCTAAAATTTTTAAAAAGTTTAAAGAACACAAAAAAAAAAGAAGATCAATCATCGTATCACCACATAGCTATAACAAATGGATTTATTGGTTATGTCGTGATTAGACTAATTTTAATCCAATTTGGGATTCTTGGTTTGATCACACAAATTCGGATTGATCCACCTATGTAGTTGAATTTTCATAATTGACCTACTTAATTCAATTGTTGTTTAGCTTGGTTTTTTCAGTCATTTTGATTGATGGATATGATTTGGTGTTTAATTATGTGCTTGATTTTTAAGGGTATAAAAGTTGTTAATATGCCGATATCATCTTTGTTTGTTTGGATGGACAAAGATAGATTTTGACTTTCAGGTTTGCTCTTATTATGTTTGGAAATATCTATGGGTAGAGAAAACGTGTTTGGCAATTTTAAAAAAGAAGAAGAAGAGGAAATGAGGGCAAATTTGGTATCTTGAATATTTTTTTGTTGAAAATGTGGGTCCAAGTGTTAAACAATTTGACAAGATTTAGAAAATTAAGGAGAATGCAATGTGATTTGAGTGAAGTTTAGGGGTGATAGTGCAGTTTAGCCTTAATTGGGCCTCTTGTCTTGAACGGTTGAACCCGCGGAGCCGCGAGGTTCCCTTCCAAAAGCCAGTTTTATTGGATTTGATTCAACGCAGCCAAACCCATTATTATAAATGCAAAAACTTCATTTAACAGTTCGATAATATGTTTATTTGCATCCGATTATGATGAATTTTACTAGAGTTAGTTTTCTTGATGATTTCTACAACATGAACGGATTAGATCTTTGAAATAAGTCTGAAATAAGTTCATATTTGATTACTAAGCAGCCAAAGCTAATATTACATTGATTCAATGCAGCCAAGTCCATTATTATAAACGCAAAAATTTCATTCAACTTCTCGATAATATGGTTCTTTGCATCCGATGATTATGAATCTTTCAAGGGTTAGTGTTCTTGATGATTTCTATAAGATGAATGATTTAGATTTTTGGAATAAATTTGAAATAAGTTAATATTTGATTACTAATGTAGCATGACTGTGTTAAAAAGACTTCGCACGTTCAGTCTGAGAAGTCTTAATTAACTTAAACTCGCGCTTTTTAAAGGCGACTTTAAGGCTTCCCATCACCACACACTGCACCTCGCCGGCGAAGGGGAGATCCATGGCACTCACCGCCAATCATCTCCTTCTTGGATTCTTAGTTCTCCATTTCCAAGCATTTCCCCGGAGAAATCCATTGCAAATCGTTCAAGGTTCTCCACTGTATACCCAATCACTTCACTCGGCCAAACGTAAATCTCTCTCTCTCTCTCTCTCTCTCTCTCTCTCTCTCTCTCTCTCTCTCTCTCTGTGACCCGAATTTTGTTGTTAATTGAGTGTTTCAGGTTTTAGTTTTGGTGAATTTCCAAGTTGGGTATAGTCGGGTTGTTGGAATTTCAATAGAGCATTTCAATTTTCAAGCAATTCAACTCCACATTTTTTTATTGGGTATTCATTTTCTGTGCCGCTATTTTTTACCCCTTGCATCCAAAATGCAGTTTGTCATTGCCAGTTCGTATTGGCCTTTTAGGTCCTGAAATAGGTGTGTGTTTGTACGTTGTAAAACTATGGAAACAAAGAGTGAAATAAAGCGTGAGAGAGTGTGCGAATTTGAGAGTTTTTCAATTCTTGTAATTGTGAGTTTGATTCTATAAAAGCGTGGGTTTTTCTCTCGAATTGAGTTTCTGAATCACCTCCAGTGGTTCTTATGCGAGTAGATTGTTTCTCTTCAATGATATGGTGAATAAGTCGACTTACTTGTGCATTGTAAGTCTCTTTTACATCGAGAATGAAGTCAATTGAATGCTCAACTTCTGTGGGAAGTTCGACTCTTGTGAGGGCAGTGCAGTGCTGGATACCCTTTAGCATAACAGATGTTTCTTTCCAATAACCACCTTGTGATGTAGTAAATCTTTGCTTCAATCACTGTTTTCTTGTTTTTTGATTAACAAACCACATATGACAGAAATGTAAGCTGCAACATCACTAGTGCATTGTGAAATTAATGTGGAGAACTTAAATATAAGTACAAGGTTCGGCCATGAACTTGTTTTTTTCTTCCTTTTTGTAAGTACATTAAAGAATGCTAAAGCTTTCAATGATAGGTTTTCCTAAGAAGTCCCATGTACTGTCAATGTAGTGCTTTTGTTGGTGAGGTCCATAGAAAAGATCGAAAAATTTGTTGGCCATTTCCTTTGCTTGGCGACAATGAGGAATCCAACAAAGAATCAGATGTGCTTCCTCCACTATATGTCCCTGAGTTCAGATGGTGAGGTTGCCAAAACTGAGAGATTAGACTGGTTTCCATTTGTTACCGTAAAAGACTATTTTCGAGTGCATAAATTTCTCAATGGTGAAGCCATGGCATCACGTAGCATTGACATCAAATTTTTGCTTCCTCATCTTGGCAGCACCTGCTCGTACAATTTGTCAATCAAGAAATTCTGATGTCAACACTTCAGTGGACGTAATTGGTTCTGAAATTTGCCCATTGACACATGATCATCACATGAAAGAAAAGGTAGCCAATGCCACGTCCATCGTTAGACAAGGTAAACTTTTTTTTATTATCCTAAGATGATCTCAGCAATCTAAGTGCTACCCTAAGTACTAAATGTATTTTTGTGCTCCGTGCAGATTTGTTATAATCTGAAACTACAACAATAGTGGGGTAAATAATGTTGATGAGACAATGAAAGAACCAATTTCTTCTAAAATGAAGGTTGCTCAAGTTATCAATGGAGAATCCCATAAAGGGGAAGGTATGAGTCTTGGTGCTAGTTTATCAAAAATTAGACACTGTTTTAAGTTTCGATGTACTTGAACCTGAGATTGTTATTGTTTCGGAAGCGATAAATCTCAACTTGGAAAACAGTGGACTTGTCCAATTTGGTTATGAAAACTGTGGAAGTAGAGATGTGTATAAACTATAAAGGTATGTTAGAATGAGTGAATAACCATATCCTGTTTTTAACTTGACAAGCCTTCTCAATGCTCACTATGGTTTGAATTTGGTATTTTGCAAATTTAGGGGTTTCCTAATTCATAGTTTGTATATGTGTTTCTTTATTGTTTTTTCTGAGTCTAATTCAATTGCCTTAGCTGTTTCCTTTCTCTTTTTTCTTACCCATTGCATTGCATCACTGTAACTCTACAGTGGACATTGCTTGGCGACTTGTTAGTTGATACTTGATAACTAAACCAATAAGAAGCTATCTCAGCAGTGTCACTTTTCATGGAGCGATGTTTAAAGAATTTTCACTACACAGTTGGTCATTCTCACTAAGAACGGAGAGAGTTGTAGATGTTAATTCAAACTTGCTTGGTAATAATGCTTGGGTGTGATGGAAAAACTTAGAGTTTAAGAATATTTGGAGTGCTAGGTTCACTAGAACCATAGGTGCTGCTGTGCTTCTGTGGCTTAGAGATGCATTTTACAACTTGTGACTGTACTTTGTATCTGTTGTTCGGGGTAATTATATTTCAAATTGTTCACATTGTCCTGCGGAGCTCAAAGCTAGGAGCCTTGGACAGTCTCCACAAGCATAATACGGAGTAGATTTTTTCCATGTCACGCATAGAAGGTTTTAGTATAAGTAGTAAAATGGATGATGCTTTGACATCAGTAGTCAATTTCTATCTTGTTAGGTGCTTCCGGTAGTTGATGGTGTTACTCACCTCTTCTTTTCTTTTGAGTTTCATGATTAATTCTTATAGTTCTTTGAAATTGCTATTCTGGTGGAAATCGCTGTAATTATCTGGTAATTATGCAATGTAAAAGATGAACTTAAGGTTTTGATAAGCGTTTGTGCAACGTCGATTCAGTTCTTTTTCTTTTTTTTTTTGGCTCCATTCAATGATGTCAACTGGGACATCATTTCTCAGTAGGTTCAAGTTCAATATTTTTCTCTTTCATGCTCACTTTATGCGGGACAGTTTCTTAAATTGTCATAGGCAGACTGTCATTTTAAAGTTAGAAAGTTCATTTGCGTCTATGTTATCCATTCAGACAATGAATTTTGGCCCGAGCAGATAGTGTCTCCAAGTGCGTAGACAGTGGGGTTTGAGACTTAAGATCATGTTCACTGGAAGAAAAGTTGTTTTCAGGACTGGAATTCAACCCTATTCTTGCGGTGCTGCTCTGATACCTTGGATTTATGCTTGTTATCGCACTCATGGAAATGTTGATTTTTTTGCTTGTACCGCGTTCTATCTAGACTCTAGTCTATGGAAACATTGATTTATGCTTTAACTGACGTATTTTTATCATAACCTGAAATCTTTTGTTGTTCAAGTTTGTTCTGGTTTTAGTTGGAGTAACAAAATTGGTTTTTTAAGTTACTTGCTTCGAACAAGTTAGCATTTTGTAACTGAAAAGATTGTGGGACATGCAATGGATTGCAGTATACCATACGCAAAGGCTTGGGGAAGGTGCATTACAAAGTGGAAGTTACACATTGAAAAGGTAGATTCTTCTGCAGCATTTTTGTTTGACAGTACATATAGATCAGAAAGGTCTACAACGATCCGGGAACATTTTGCGCTCGAAGACATGTTGAGTTGCAGAATTTTTTGTTATTCTTTGTGGTGACCTTGCGTATTCTTATGAAGTTTCTTGTAGGCTATACGCTTCTGACCAATACTAAAGTGAATCTATTAATACGGGACATGGTGCCTCCCCGGGTGTTGGTCTTGTGCTGTGCTTATACACCATTCCATAAAATTAGAAACAGTCAGAGCAAGTTCAATCAATTCAACGAATGTGATAGGAAACTTCTATGCTCCTATTTCATTATTATATCCAAAATAGCATGGGGTGGCAAAGGGAAAATCTTGTTGCCCATGAAAGGACCTCTAGATGCTTACCCCATATAAATTAGTATGTGAGAAATTTGAAATAACCGGAACACAGAAAGAGGTGCTATCTGGAAATACATCAGGGATCGCTCAAAGGACCGTTTTTCTTGGAAACTCAGATAACTTTCAGATGTTTGTTACGCATGTAATTAGGATGACTGGGAGCTTTATGAATGCTTTATGAAGTTCTCTCCTCCTTTCATATTTACTGATGAGCAATTTACCATTTTAGTCTTGTATATTTTGCTTCTTTGGCATCGTAGTTACTTCCCATATTTGGTTCACAGAGCTCCAGTCATGGAGGTAGAATTCTCATTTTGTGTTGACTGAAATGACACCCTTGAATATGTTTGAAGATCTCTATAATTAGTTCTCATCTTGAAGGAGCAATAGCAGGCTGAAAATGTAGCTTTATCAAAGGACTAAATTGAAGAACAATTTCAGAAAACTGGTTAGCATGCTTGCGGAAACTTCAAATTACAATTGGTTATTTGTTAGTTAAGGCTTGAATTATCCCCTAGATGGTTGTCAATTCTACTTACTTGGCTGTTTCAAGACCCCTACCGGTTACTCCTTGACGCGACGGGCATCACAGTTATTAATTGCCATTCTCATTGCCATCACTTGGCTTACCCCTGTCCATTTCATTGTGGGCTGGAGTTTCCTTAAGTGTCTTGATTTTCTGGATCATGGAATCCACAGGTTTATTCACTCAACGTCTGTTCATCCAATTCAACTCTTTTCTAGTGGAGAGAGGCCAAAGGCCGAGACCGTTGCAGAAACCATTGTTGGCAATCGAGCAGAGTTGGTGCACTTTCCTTCCTCCTTAGATCCTCATGTGCGACTGACATCCAAAGACTGTCCAAATTGCGTTGGATCAGTGAGAGCTATTCCGGAACAAAACAAATTGATTCCCACATTGTCATTCTGATCATGGCCGAAACTCTCCCAAGCATTAAAGCTCTTAATTTATGGCGAGTGCAATCTCTTTTGAATTGAAAAGTTGTTCAGATATAGGTACCTGTTCCCGACATACAGTAAAAGAAAATGTGAACATATACTAGGAGTATTTAAGTTTTGGGCAAAAATGGTCATGTGACTCCATCGAGATAAATAAGAAAGTGTGTAACGGTCAAGTATTGGGGTAAAAAATTGATCTCAAAAGACAAGGAAAAAAAGGTTTGTGTTGAAAGAGAAGGAACCTTCTCTTGATGTGCCTATTGGAACAAGAGGTTACTTATCAATGAAAAAAGATTGAAACAATCTTAACTGGACCATGTTCTTTCGTGAATTTCTGTGAAATGTGTTTTGTGAATATTGCTTATTTTTTAGACAGTTGATTAATCGAGTGTCATGAGTTAAGCTTGTGTGCACAATTCTGTGATTCATTTTGGTTTACAGATGAAACGCGATGTTGGAAGAGAAGATGCGGCCATAGATTCAGAACATGGACTATGGTGTTCTTCCTTAGCATGGCCATCACAATGCCACCGACAAAGAATCAGGAAAATAAAGTTTTGCCCTAAACCTTAGTTCCATCTTCATTTTGCAATGTTGTTGTGTTATGAATGAATAGAAACCTCAGTACTGACCATGCATTTGCTATTTCCGGACCAGGGCTTTATTTTATGCTCTTTAAATTGATCCTCAACAACTTTTTCACCTTTTTGATGAATGTTTCTCATTAGCAGCCGAGAAAAGTGGACCAATAAATATGAATTCAAAGACTCCACATTACTGATTGTGGTGGGGTGATTCACTCGGTGCTGCTGAACGGGTCGGATCTCCTCCTTGAAGTAGCCTCATCCTTCCCTATATAAGTTAATCTACAAAATAAGGAACTGGTTAGTGCCATTCGGCCATAGTCAGCCGGAGGGCACTCAATGCCTAAGCTAGACACTGGTCGAGAAATGGCATACTTCTCTTAGGTTTACCCCAATAGGTCTTTTGAATGTGTATGCTTACTCCCCACGTAAGTCCGTGCCAGTCACGAGTCTTGTGACGTCACCCATAACCGTTTCTGGTAGGCGACATGATGGTGGCCAAACACACATGTCCGGTAAGTGACACCAAGATGCCACCTAGAGTCCATTTGGCCGCTGAGTCATCTTCGCGTAGGCCAGTCATCAATCTTACCGCCTAGTCGGTGGGCTACATGGGCCTCAGGGGACGATTGGGCCGAGCGGCTATGTCTGTCCGGCCTGGTTGGATGTGACCCACTACACTGTTGTACCTGGAGAGCAAAGTAACTGACATCCCACTCAAAATGCTAGAATTGTTTAATTATGGTGGTAGCATTTTTCTACTAAGCGCAAGTGACCTTGTTAAGTATCTCGTGCTCTTATCAAACTCACTAGTACTATTTGTTTTCTGAGTTTTCTTGCATTATTGAGAAGTTCGAAACCAATTCCGGGGCGATCGGCTCTAGGGAATTGCGTTTTCGATGAGAGATACGATGCTTCTACTTTGAACGCATGACATTCCCCGCTAAATTTTAAAATGCTTTCTGCTAATGGCAGAATGGGAAACCCTTGTTCAGTTTTATGTTATTGAAATGCAGCAGGTATTGCGCCTCGTGGTTTCATGTGCTGCATCAGAGACCAGGGAAAAAAAAAATCCTCGGCAATGGATATGGTGGTTCTTTTGATGGTTTCAGCGGCGTGCTTTTGAAGCACTCTCTCGACATGGGCCTTTTGTAACCAAGTGCTGGTCTTCTATCTTTCCAAGACCTTTGTTGTTTCATTTCTGGTTTCTTTATTCAGCTGCCTTTTGTAGTTCAATATTTCCCACTTCTTCTTTCTTTTCTTTTGTCTTGGTTCAATTCTCTCCATTTCTTTCCCCGTCTTTGGTACTTGGAAATCCTGACATTGCAACCAGATTAAATTCTCTCTCTCTTGCTCGCTCGCATGCACACACGGACATGCACAGACGTGATAGTGCGCACAAATTGACACCAACAAGCGACTGCTAAGTACGAGGTTATTTTGTTCAGAGTGCATAGATTTTGTACCCTTTGGGAATAGGGTCTTGTTTTCCCAACAATGCAAGAAACCTATTGCAACTAGTACTAGCAGCATCTGCAAGTGCAGTTGGTGTCTCCCTTATATTATTCTCATGTACATGGATGGATTTGATTCCTATAAACACTCATCCCCCTCCCCCTCTCTCTCTTCCTCTTCTAGAATAGAGTATATTAGGATTAACGAATGAAAAAAAAAAAAACAAGTACTAGCATCCTCTCTCTCTCTCACATGCATATTCGCACGTGCGCGCACATTCACCCAACGTTGGTAGATTTTATGCCCTTTGGGAGTAAGGTCTTTTTTTTCTGTTTTTTTTTCTAAAATGCAAGCAACCTATCCTGCTCTAAGTTGGGAATTGGGTAAGGAGTTAAGGTCGGCCTCGACTATTCGAAGACTTAAAGCGAAGATTAAAGGTGAAACTCTTTTTTCATTGAACTACTCTAAGGGGTATGAAAGTTCGAGAGGCCCCTACAACTCATAATTTTTGAGGTCTAAAACGATAATACCTCGAGCTTTAACTGAGTGCCGGCGGTGAATGAAGTTAGCGGAGTTTGTGGGTAAGCTCTTCTTGAAGAGAGCAATTTTGTTCACCCTCGCGAAAAGTATGCTCATTCTATGTTTTACTATGATAATCGGAGCCGCTCATTTTATTTGGATTCATTTGTTTGGAGATTAAACAAAAATTCAGCTTAATCGGACATTGACAAGTGCTTGATCTAACAATTCAATTCTTCAGTCAAGAATTTTAAGGAAAAAATAAATGAACTCCTAGGTGAATCACTTACCGATATTTGATTGAGTTGAAATACATCATGATCTCCTTACCAAGAGAAATTTTTGGGTGCCGAATGGGTACCACGTGGCGTCCGAGCAGCCCATCCGAACCGTCTTAAAGTGTGTTGGACAGCCCAGATTGAAACCCTCTTTCTTCTCTCACCCCACCACTCTCTCTCTCCTCTTTCTCTCTCCAAACCGAAATGAATGGTCCGAATGCGCTGAGCGGGCACCACATGATACCCACTCGGCCTGGGAAATTTCTCCCTAACAAATCAATTTGGAAAAATTGAACGGTTTTGATAAGCAAATTGAGACACAGAATGAACGTACTCTCACCGAATGTGAACAAAGCGTGGGTGAACAAAATTACTTTCTTTGATGTGAGAGACATACATTTGTTGGGCCTGACATTATGGTGTCTTTGGATCGTCGAATGGAAATCATAAATGAGATCTAATTGCGTTCTTGTAAATTTATAAGTCTGAAATTTATTATTTTTCGTAATTTTTTGTTTAACTATTCGTCATAATTTTTGAAATTAATCATTTGTCTCGATAAGATGAATCGAAAAAGCATAAAAATATGAACCGATATTAAAAAAATCAAATAAAACAGCACTTTTAGGCATTGGATGATTTCCCCAAACAGCTCTCATCCCTTTGCCGACAGGCCCGACACCGAGAAGGAGACCTTGACCCTCACGTAGTCACGAGCATGGAAAAGTCGAGCAAATGTCTCTGTCGTCTCTGTCTTACAGGTGTAGCCGTGTAGCCACTTACGTGTACCGAACGAGAGGATCAGGAAGACTTCACTTCTCGGGTCTCGTTTACTATCCGATCAGTACAATTATACGATGGATATTAATCCAGGAGTAGTTACGGGTTCTTGGGTACCACGCGGTAGTGCTCCAAACTCTTCTCTATTACACATAGATGTTCAAAAATATTTACGGAGATGTTCTATTTCAGTTAACCATTTTTTAGTGGCTAAACATGGCTTATTAATCTTTTTGGTCCCAAAGTATCACAAAAATCTCATTTTGGTCCCCAATAAGCACATTGGAGAAATTGAGTTCCCAACGTTATTAAATGTGTACCAATGTAGTCTCCCACCCCTCACGCCGTTACCCCAGATGTCAAAACCAGGGGCATGTTTGTCATTTTCCCTCTCCCAACGTCTTTATCCTCCACAACACCTATAAGGGTTGGGAAAATCACTTGCTTGCTCCTCGTGGAGGGAGAGATTCAGGGGTTGTTCAGCTAAATAAGCCACTTGGCTTTTCTTTTCTTTTTTATTCAATTTTTTTCACATTCTTAATTTTCGTCAATTTTTTGGGAATTATTGTTTCTTTATGACAAGAGGAATCTAAAAAGTAAAAAATTATGACTGAAATCTAATTTTTTTTGAATAAAGACAAAAATAGCTGAGTCGGACGCTTTACCGGCCCTAATCCCTCTAACGAGGTGCGCCGATCCGTGGGCCAAAGAACACGCCGTCACAACCCTACTGAGGGGTTGTTCGGCTAAATCAGCCAAATGACTTATTTTTTTTGTTCTTATTCAAATTTTTTTTCGCATTTGTTAGTTTTTTGTCAATTTTTTTGGGATTATTGCTTCTTCATGACAAGAGGAATCTAAAAAGTAAAAAATTACGATTGAAATCTATTTTTTTTGAATAAAGACAAAAATAGCCGAGTCAGGCGTTGTGCCAGCCCTAATCCCTCTAATGAGGTGCGCCAATCCGTGGGCCCAGGAGCACGCCGTCACAGCCCTACTGAGGAGTTGTTCGGCTAAATAAGTCAAGTAGCTTTTTTTTTTTCCTTATTCAAATTTTTTCGCATTTGCTAGTTTTTTGTCAATTTTTTGGAGATTATTGTTTCGTCATGACGAGAGAAATCTAAAAAGTAAAAAATTACGATCGAAATCCAATTGTTTTTTAGTAAAGATAAAAAAAATTAGCTTATTTTTGTCTTTATTTTAAAAAATTAGGTTTCGATTATAATTTTTTACTTTTTAGATTTCTCTCGTCATGACAAAACAATAATTCCCAAAAAATTGACAAAAAACTAACAAATGTGAAAAAAATTTGAATAAAGACAAAAAAAAAATCACTTGGCTTATTTAGCCGAACAACCCCTCAGTAGGGCCGTGATGGCATGCTCCTGGGCCCACGAATCAGCGCACCTCATTAGAGGGATTAGAGCCGGCACAGCGCCCAACTTAGCGATTAAAACCCAGTTGTCGGACCGGTTCTTGGTGGCGGCGAGTTGGTCAAGGCGGAAGTCGACGGTGGAGTCGGTTAGGTTTTCGGAGAGGTGGTTGCCAGGGAAGGAGCGGGTGTGGTAGCGAATGGTGCGCATGGAGTGGCCCATGGAGCGGTGGGTTTTGGGGGAAGGGGAAGAGGATGGGCTGTAGAGGATAAAATGGTTAGGAGGGCAAATGACAAACGTGCCCCAGGTTTTGACGTTTGGGGTAACGGCGTGACGGGTGGGGGACTACATTGGTACACATTTAATAACGTTGGGGACCCAATTTCTCCAATGTGTTTATTGGGGACCAAAATGAAATTTTTATGTTACTTTAGGAACCAAAAAAATTAATAAGCCGGCTAAACATTAATCATCTTGTTACATTTCACACGACAACTTATCTTCATCGATGATAACTTCTGTTCGCTCATTTTGTAAAAGTGCTTCTTTTCTTTCTTTTTTTTTATATTTCTTTGTAAAAAAAAAAAATCAAGCTCGATTTGATCTCGTGAAATGTGTGATTGAACAAAACACACGTTTTACAAATTGGTACGACTCGAATCGGAAATGGTTTCGTGTTCTTAATCAGTACTACCAATTTAGAGTTTCATACACATAAACTAGAGGATTTTTAGTGTAAAGTTTGGTAAATATTTAGCTATGATCTTTCACTAAAAGTTTGCATATTCTGTTCAGAGTATTGCTATGAGTTCCGACGGTTTCAGTAGGGAAACCGTATCGACGGTCTCGCCAGGCCGTCTTCAGCCACCGGACGGCCACTCCGAGCCGTCCAAAAATTCTAAAAAAATCCCGAGGGGCCCTACGCGAGAATCAACGGCATCCGATGTGTGTAGGGTGGACGGATCAAGCACCCTACACACATCGGATGCCATTGATTCGCGCGGAGAGCCCCTCTGTTTTTTTTTTAAAATTTTTTGGACGGCTCGGATCAGCAGTCCAGCGGCCAAAAACAGCCCGGCGTGACAGTCGGTGCGATTTCTGTACGGAAACCGTCGGTACCCGTATCTTTACTGGATTCTGTTCAACGTACGCTGTGTTGCTTTTGAGCGTGAAAACAGGATGCTAGTACGTACGTGGGGCAGAGCTATGTCGACCAAGGAAAAAGAGACACTCATATATTATTGGTCCACTCAATTAAAGATGGAATTTATGAATGGATTGTACGTTGTCGGATCCAAATATTATTATGGTACAAAAAATATTAGTTGGAAAATATATTATTGATCCAAATATTATGCTGAGCAACAAATAAAGTTGGAAAATTATATACTAGTAGTAGATAACAAGAAGGAAACCTCCACGTTCCTGCGCTACATTCCCCACTTTGACTGTCAGCTTTCATTTTCGGACCTCTAAAGTGGAAGTCATATTCATACAAAGGGAAAGACATACACGTAAAAAGGAGGTAAAAAGCTGGAATGCCTTAGTATGCAAGGAAGCGACATTTTCCAGTCACTTTTTGAATACAAGATAAAAGCACAGAAAAGGCGTAGATCAATCAAGAGGGAGCAGTGGCGGACGGGACACGGGGAAGTGCTAATCTAACTGTGCTATATATCTTTTTTGCTGTGCCCCAAAACGATGTCGTTTTGGAATTGTTTTGGATATATATATATATATATATTTCGTATTTTGCCCCAAAACGATGTCGTTTCGAAATTGTTTTGGATACATTAAACGGCTGAGGACCCTGTTTGCTTGCAAGAAAATTTATCAAACCTTGAACAACTTGCCAAAACAAATCAACGGGCAACAAAATGGAGTTGATCGATTAGTGGGCGGCAAAAAAAATAATGACGACATCATCCACAAATCCTCACATTTTCCGAACCTATTTTTCCATTACTCATATTTCTATTTTTCCATTAACCGTTCGGAACCCATTTCACCCATTTTTCGATTTTTATCGGACAACAAGGATTTTTGGTAGACTTCTTTCATTGGATTTTATTAAATTAACCCAAATTAAAAATCAGAATAAAAGGAACAAAAGTTATTATCAATCAATGGTGCTGTTTTGGCATACATTTTTAATGAGAGAGAAGGAGAATCAGCTTTCAACGGTGGAGAAGCAACAATAGGAGTCCATGAGGGAGGAGGAGGAACAGTTTTGGCGGGAGAAATGAGGGATTAGGGAGAGATGTTGGGGCTTTTTCTGTGAAAAATCTAAAATGTGAATTAAGTGTGCAAGCAAACAAGACCCTTGGCCATTTAAATAGTGTATCCAAAATGTACAGCCCCAAAACGTCGTTTTGGGGCATAGCACGGAGGATAACCCAGTTGGGCTAGCACCTCCCCTGAGTCATGGCGGAAGAAGCATGGGACGAGCGGGGGCACATGCTTCCACTCAATTTTTTTTTTAATTTTAAAATGTATATTTTATATTTTATCTAGTTATTTATATTTTATAAATTTACTTTTAATCTTTCTAAGACATGTCGAATATTATTTCATTTTCAATTTTTTGTTTCCCATATTTGAACATTGTCTTTGGTTATTACACTTGCAAAATGAGATGTCTAACGTGAAAAATAGAGGCCACTTACTATTTGAAACTCTCTAATACATAATATCCAAAATTCAAAAATGCCTAAACCATGGACTACGTTTTATACTTTTAGCAATTATTAACAATGGGAGCAATCTTGGTAAATATTGTATAGTGAATTACTCTTAGACTTTATCCGTTGAGAAAATTCAAGCAATTCGATTGCTTTTATATTCTACGTAATTTACTATACTAATAAATATGTTAGGTTTTTCAATTCTAAGCACAAATGTTTTAACTTTCCTTAGTGCGAAATTTTTTGGTTGAAATGCGTTTAAAAAGTACCCCCGCTTACATAGATTTATCGCTATGCCACCGAGAGAGGGACATCATTTTTAACTACTCATCTTCTTAAAAAGACATCATTCACCAACGATGACAAGTGACACTCAAAGAAGGTGATGACCCTATAATATTTCTAGTTTTGCATCATCTAAAGAGAAAATTCTTTGAGGCTGAGTAATTAATCACACGGCCGAAAATGATATTAACCTCAAATATCAACCCATCAAGACATTTAAAAAAAAACCTTCAATTACAATGTCCATAAAAAACTGAAAATCCGCAAAATGAAATAGAATGAAAATAGATCATATCCGGTGTCTGTCACGCAAATAGAATTGCTAGAGCTATCTCACAAGAAATCCCATAAAAAATTCCGACTGATAAAGAATCTAATAGAGAGAAATAGAGAATCCAAACCCAATAGAAAAACCCTAGAAAATATCCATATTTTCAGATGGTGAAGCAACAAAACTACCCAGAGCCACACTAGACAGCAGTGTTACTAACAAAACCAACAAAACTGGAGGGGTGAAAGCCGGTGTAGATGAAGGCGGCGGCGTCGCAGTATCGCTGCTGGGATTCGGAGCCGTATCACTCTCCGCCGGCGTCATTCCCGGCGACAATGTCGTACTCGCCGGCGGGGGTGACTCCACCGTTGCCGGAGTTGGTGACTCCACCGTTGCCGGAGTTGGTGACTCCACCGTCGCCGGAGATGGTGATACCGGCGAGGTCGCCGGAGACTTAGCCGGAGTTGGTGACTCCAACGTTGCCGGAGACGGTGATACCGGCGAGGTCGCCGGAGACTTGGCCGGAGTTGGTGACTCCACCGTTGCCGGAGATGGTGATACCGGCGAGGTTGCCGGAGACGTGGCCGGAGTTGGTGACTCCACCGTTGCCGGAGATGGTGATACCGGCGAGGTCGCCGGAGTTGGTGACTTCATCGGTGCCGGAGATGGCGATCCTGTCGACGATCCTGGTGTCGGAGACGTCGCCGGAGTAATCCCCGCCGGGGATGGGGCAGTCGCCGGGGATTTTGTCGGCGGCGAGGCTTGTGTCGGGGACGTCGCCGGAGTTTGAGCCACCGGCGGCGGGGTTGAGGGAGGAGTGGGCTTCTTCGAATTCCTAACGGCCATAACGACGACGGGTAGCTTCTGACCCTTATCGCAGTTATCTTTGTTTCCACTGATGAAGTAGAAGGGACCAGATCGATCAAACTTGAACACCGAATCACCACCGTCCATCTTCATGATGGGGTTCTGAGTATTGCAGGTGTCGTAATCTTGTTTGTTCACGACGAACACAGAATCCGTTCCCTTGTTATACTTGAAAACTAAAAGAGAAAAAAAAAACCAAATAGAAACCATTGATGAGAAGAAAACTCTCTCTATCTCTATACTAATAAAAATCCAAATAAATGGGTAAAAATCAATAATTTCTCCGCTTGGGGAGGCTTTTTATTTCTTTGTTTCTTGGTCTTAGACGATTTATTTATCCCGTTGATTGAATTGTCTGACTTGATTATCTCGTATACTCTCACAAATGTATTGTCTCGTGATTTATACTTTATTAATTTATACACGATGTAAATCATCAGTTCATTCAAAATATGCAGTGCTGCTATTTGTAGTAATAACACTTTGGCAGTGGCCAACAAGGATTTGTCCTAGCAGCATGGGAGGGAGTCTAACTGCCCGGATGAGAGATATCGGGTTCGAGTCGATGGAGGTACGATCTATATGCGTTGTAATCTAACTACTGACCACTAACGCAGTAACGCTATCTATGGAAAACAAAAACAAAAAGTAACACTTTGGTGATTTTCTTTAGTTAGGTAAGTGTATATATATGTATGTGGTGACTTACAGACGGTGTCATTGACTTGAAACCTCATCCTCGCAGACCATTGGTTGTAGTTCTCTGAAGGGTTTAGTACCCACCCTTGATTTCCACCCACCTTAAACTCATAAGCCTCCAATGAACCCATTAAACCAGTACTGAATAACACCAATAACATCCAAAGCCATGTGCTAGAACCCATCTCGATCTGCTGTCTATGCTTATGAATGAGAGAGAGAGAGAGAGAGAGAGAGAGAGAAGGGTAGGGGGAAGAGAGGGATTGGGTGTGTGTATATATAGGGACGGGGAGGGGGTAGAGAATTGGTGTATAGGTCGCAGTACTAATGCCGTTGGATGGGGGGGGGGGGGGGGGCGGGGAGAGAATTGGTGTATAGGTCGCAGTACTAATGCCGTTGGATGGGGAAGCAATTTGTATTTCAATTCAAAGCAAAATAAAAGGCCGGTGTGCAATAAAGACACTTTTAGCTCCGTTTACATTTAGTATCTGCCTATATTTGTCACTTTGCACGTGGCTAGACCATATTGAGCCAACGGCTATGAAAATGTTTAATGCAGTGGACAATGGAGCTTGATGAGTTGGAGGCTTGATAGCTCGAAGACGAGGATTCTACAAGGGAGGGGTGCACTGCAGGGATATAGTACGTGATTCGAGTCGTTCAAAAATATTAATAGTATTTCAGATTTGGTGAAAGTATACTTGAATTACTTGTAGAATTACTCATCTTAATTATTTGATTGTTGATATGGCACCTCGAGTTTCATACCGTTATCACTGTAGTGCACCTCTGCACTATAGGGCCTCGGGGTCTAGCTAGCCTCTTCAGAGCTTGCCATGGTTTAATTAGCTCTGAATTCCTCTTGATATTTTGAGCAAGACGTTTTTAGGGCATATTTTAATTCCTACTTTAAGGGACCGACAAGAAAAAGGATATAGTCTTTTTCTTTCTTTTTTTGAAACGAGAAAAAGGATAGTCTTTAGGCCATTAATTTCCTGAGTGTATTTTCTCAATAATTAATCACTTGGGGCGCGTATGACAAATTGTCGAAATTATGTCAGATATGCATGTAAAATGGATGTCGACGAAACCCCAAGAAGTTTGGCTAAGTGGTTGTGAGAACGTAATAAATTCTCTTCCACGAGATCACAGGTTTCATTCCCACAGAAGCCAAACGTTCTAAGTTTTGGAGCCACTGAGGGTTATGCCCGATCGTTACTTTCAGGGCTTCGAAATTAGTCGAGAACTTGAGGTACTCACAAGCTGATCCAGACATCTGATTACAAAAAAAAAAAAATTGGATGTCGACAAAGGAGGTAAGAAGTTGGGTTTATTTCAAGTGGTGATTTGAGGGTATTGAATAGGGTCAGTTTCCGTTGTATTGTTGGAACACATGCTAATGACAATAGTAAAATTGTTTCTGTTAAATGGTAGTAGTATTTTAATTGATGCATCTGAGAAAAATGACCTGTCTAAAAATATGTGAAAATGCCCACTTACTTGATTCATACTCAGAGTTCTAACTCTCCCTTGACCTCAACTAACCTGTATTCGATATATATTACATGATGTTCTCTTGTATCCGTTCAAAACAAAAATAAAGGAATCCTGTAGGTTTAGGATGTGTTTCACTGATTAAAATAAATATTTCTTTTTCAAATAAATATATATTCTTTAAAAAGTGATGTATTATAAGAGAATGACATGTTTCGTAAAACAGAAAATAAGTACTTAAAAAATAAAAACCTTAGTGAAACAGGACCTTTATTAAGTTTTGACATAAAGAAAACCAGGTGTGAACTGCAATTATATCCCTTTTGAGACAAGTTTTAGGCACATATTTTTTGGACTTTCAACAAGTTCATTTAGATAATTAAGCCCAAAAAGGGTAACGCCCAACCTATATATATGGGGGGGGGGGGGGTGTCTTTTCATGTCCATGGAGTCAATTTGACCCAATTTCGCATCTATATGATAATGTGGCTAGTTCTAACCTAAATCTTAATGGAATCAAAACATTCCTATCCTCCTACAATTTAACACAGGCCATCTTCTTCTTTTACATATATTTAGTGAAAAGGGAAAGGGAACGTGGGGAATAAACCACCACTGCAACACTATTTTGCCTGTAGCGAGATTTGAACTCGAAACTTCCCAACTGAGAGGGTCAAAGAAGTGTCATCTCAGCTAGAGCCCATTTACCACGGGCCATCTTCAAAACATTAATTGTTTGTACAAGATTTGTTGCTTCTACAATATCCGTTTCGTTAGAGTTGGTATCCTCTCTATCGTAAACTCTGTCCTCTCTCTCTTAGTCGCACGATATTTTCGTACGATCTGAGATAAACAGACGGACGATTTTCAAACGGAGAAACCCGCGCAAAGGCCTGTGATAAAGGGGCACAAGATTTCCAGACAGGGCACGCATGTGGGTGTCAAGGTAATTAACCCATCACAACAAAATAATACAGACATAGAACAACGTATATAATAAGAAAAGAAGCAACTTTTATTCATTGAATGCTTAATACATAGTAGAAAACTGCTTCTTTCGTGCCGATTACATTAGCTAGTTTTTGTCGTCTAAGGCCGTATAGCTCTGGCTGCAGACGGACCGGTAGCAAGTCTCTTCGGCATTGGCACGATCCGCGGCTGCACCGCTGCTCAACATCTCCTCTATGCACTGGTCCATGCACGAGTCCGCCCGAGCGACCTCGGACGAAGCAAACATGATCACCATCACAATGAGGAGAACCGCCGCGACCTTGTTGGAAGCCATTGGAAATTGGGAATTTGTGGTAATCAGAGGTTTGTATGAGATGTAGAAAATGCAAATGGGAATGGCATAGAAAATGAGGTTAGGGGTTTTTATAGGGGGTTGGGGATTGGTGTTTTGGGTTTTATGTTTAATTTTAGCTTTTGCAAGCTGGGTTTTTTGTTTTCTTGGTCAAGGTCTTTGATGGGTTTGTGGTGAAGAGGAAAATGAGGAGAAAGATGAGGGATGTAGAGGGTTTTAGAATGAGTTAAAAGATTATCTCGAGAGAGGGAAAAAAGGAAGATCCATGAATGGACAATTTCACTAGATCAACTGAATTTCAACAAGATTTTCAAAGGTAGGACTATTTTGATGGACGACAACAATTTTAGCCTTGTCTTTCTCCTCTGTTTTGGATACTAAACTTGTATCATACTAAATTGGCACTTTACAATTGTGCTCTCCCAAGGTGGAGATTGGCACTCAGCTCAGCAAGGAGTTTGACATGAAGGGTCTCAGAGAGTCAAAGAAAATTCTCGACATGGAAATTCATTGGGACAGGGTAAAAGCCAAAAGGCACAGATTGAATGACTTAAACACAATATTTGAAGCGAGTGTTGCACATTTTGCATGGTTTCCTTTTCAGGTGAAATTCGGATAAACTTACTGTTACAGTAAGGGTCATCATTTGGCCCGAAGGCCCGCGGCCCGCCCTAAGCCCACCCGGCCCATCGGGCTTTTACCCGGCCCATAGTTTGTCATGGGCGGGCTCGGGCCTATGAATTTTTACTCGGCCCGCCCGTAGGCCCGGTCCGTGAGCCCGCCCGTAGGCCCGGCCCGTGAGCCCGCCCGTGGTACCTGTCGAAAAGCCCGCCCAGTAGCCCCAAATCCCACAAAATCCTTTCTTTTTTCCCTTGCCCAAGAAAATTTAAGCCCGCCCGTTTTTTGGCCCGCTAGCCCGGCAATTGGGTTAGCCCGTGGGCCGGGCTTGGGCTTCAATTTATAGTAGGTAGCCCGCCCGCCCCGCCCGGAAAAAAGAAAAAGCCCGATCGGCCAGGCCCGTGGGCGGACTTGGGTAGTGCCTTTGCGGGCTAGGCCGGCCCGGCTCGGCCCGATGATGACCCTTATGTTACAGTAGATATGACTGCAAGAATTCTTGCTGCCTCATAGCTCTATGCAAGGAATCTGCATATGGCTAAAAGCCATAACACTTCTACCCTCATGGCTTCATAGCTGTTGCATTGGAGTTCCATTCTTGCCCATTTAGAGCAAAGTTGTCGGTTTCATACTGGCGAGCATATCGTTTCTATAATTGGATGGTATGTATCATGTACCAATGGATATCTTTGTATAGTTTCAGGTTTACTATAGCAAATATGATTATATGTCCTCCGGATCCATGTACTTGTGTGTAATTATAAAACTTGAAGTTGGCAAATATAACAAGTTCTAACTCCTCAACATAGTTCATCATTAATTCTATAAGCAAATTAACATATGGACTCCAAATTTTGGTGAAAACCCGACCCTGATATTAGTGCACCGGTCGGTACAGTTTGGTACAGGCCTTTATGTTGGACAATACCAAAAATAAGCTAGGTTCCCATTTTAGTGTGCAAAATTGAAAACATATAATTAGAGGCCGGTCCTCCTTTCTAGCCTCGGAATGATCCCAACCCTGAAATATTTTCCCGAAGCTGAATGGCTCGGGTATGTTGGGTGATGGACGTTTTTGCCCTTTTTCGGGTTTACTATATATAGGCTTGTTTTCAAAAGAATATTGACGGAGAGAGAAGACAGATAGAGAGAGAGAGAGAGCGCGATCGCGATCGCGATCGTGAGAGCGATTTCGAGAGAGAGATATCGAGATCTAGGGAGAGATTGCGATAGAGAGAACGATTGATGTCTAGCTTGAGCGATTGATGTTCGATTGAGAGGAGGAATTGCGTTGGATTGAGATTCAATCGATCTGTTGAGGTATTTTTGAGTATGTTGTTAGATTTGATTAGTTATTCAGTTGATGTACTTTTCATTTAGTAGTGATGTATGTTGCTTTGTGATTCGTTGTAGCTTTGTGGTGCGTGAGGAGATGCAGGTTGATGGAGTCGAGCAGATGAGGTATTTAATGTCGTTTTTGTTGGTAGATTTGTTTATTTTCAGTGTTTATGTGATTGTTTTGATGTATGAGAACTGTTTTTAGATCTATGAGAACTGGTTTCTGAATTACGAGAGCTGGTGTCTGAACTATGAGAACTGGTTTCTGAACTATGAGAACTGTTTTCTGAACTATGAGAACTGGTTTCTGAACTATGAGAACTGTTTTCTGAACTATGAGAACTGGTTTCTGAACTATGAGATCTGGTTTCTGAATTACGAGAGCTGGTGTCTGAACTATGAGAACTGGTCTCTGAACTATGAGAACTGGTTTCTGAACTATGAGAACTGGTTTCTGAACTAGGAGAACTGGTTTCTGAATTACGAGAGCTGGTGTCTGAACTATGAGAACTGGTCTCTGAACTATGAGAACTGGTTTCTGAACTATGAGAACTGATTTCTGAACTATGAGAACTGGTTTCTGAACTATAGTTCTCATATGAATTTGATGTGATTTGTTGTTTTGTGTATTATTTAAATGTTGTTTTTGTTGTTAGATTGAGGCCTAGCTTGAACTATCATTGTGTTTGTTTGTTAGATTTTGATGTGAAGTGTCTTTTTGTGTTTTTTGCATGAGAAGTGTTTATGAGAATTGTGTTTTTAAAATGAGAACTGTGTTTATTTATATGAGAACTGTGTTTTTAATAGGAGAACTGTGTTGGTTTATGAGAATTGTGTCGTTTTCCTTTGTGTGAATTGTTTGTTTTTTTGTTAGGGAAACGGAGAATTCGTTGATTTTGTTTTGTAAATACAATGGATTGTGTGCTGGAATAAAGTTGTCTCGGTCGTCGAGAATTGGAGATTTTATGAAGATATTGTGTGGCAAGTTTAGTGAGTTGAGAAGACACTCATTGCAACTCTTTTATGCTATACGTGATCATCCTAGTACCATGTTATATAATGATGAAGATTTGGAGGTGATGTTTGCTGTAGCTGATAGTATTGGATTGAATTGCATTGAAGTTACAGTAGTAGATAGTCGTGGTTTTGGATAGTGGTATTAGTGGGTGTGGTGTTGATGTTGGTGCTAATAGTAGTGGGGTTTTCGATAGTGGTGGTGCTAGCACTAGTAAGGGCATTTGTTTCAGTGGGCAAGGGTTAGTCGGTTGTCGGTTGGAATCAATGGAATATGTAGGTAAAGAGGATGATTTGGGAGCTATGTTTTGCCCGCATCAGCATCGGCCAAGGTTGTCGGACGCGTGGAAAGAGCTTATTAAAAGTGTTGGTCAGTTGTTTGTCGGGGGTTCGGAAGGTTTTCGTGATGCATTGCGGAAATATTCAATTGTTCATTCTTTTGAGTTTGACTTTGTAAAGAATGAAACAGAGAGAGTGACTGCAGTTTGTAAGGTAAAATCTTGCAAGTGGAATATCCATGCTAGACTTGACAAGGTCAGTGGTTGCTTTTACATCAAAAGGTATTATAATGTTCATTGTTGTGGTGTTGCTGGGCGTACGACAAAGAACTGTCATGCTAATTCATCTCTGATTAGTCAATTGATAAAGGATGATGTTCGAGACAAGTCAAAGAAACGTCCTGTTGATGTTGTTGATGATTTGAAGGAGTATTATGGGGTGGATGTGTCATATAATCGTGCTTGGTTAGCTGTCCAGAAAGCCAAGTCAAGTGCATTTGGAGATTATTCAGATTCTTTTAATCAACTGCAATGGTATCGTAATGTTGTTCTGAATTCGGATCCTACAAGTGTTTTTGATGTTGAGTGGGATCAAACCACAAATCGTTTTTTGAGGTTGTTTGTAGCATTTGATGCATGTGTACAAGGATTTAAGCACTGCAGGCCTGTTTTATCCGTTGACGCAACGTTCTTGAAGGCAAGGCATATGGGATGCTTGATGTCTGCTTCAGCTAAAGATGGTAATGCAGGTATGAAATAGATCACATATACAATTCTCATATGAGTACTTACACACATTTCACATAGGGTACAATGCAGTATGAGAAATATGAGAACTGTTTTCAGAACTATGAGAACTGGTGTCTGAACTATGAGAACTGGTTTCTTATAGTCATATAGGATGCTTGATGTGTGATTGAGCTAGAGATGGTAATGCAGGTATGAAATAGATTACATATACAATTCTCATATGAATATAACATACAGTTCACATAGGCTATAATGCACTATGAGAAATATGAGAACTGTTTTCAAAATTATGAGAACTGGTTCCTGAATTGTGAGAACTGATTTTGTCATATGTATGAACTGGTAACTGAATTATTTTTTCCTTCTCAGGTCTATTTCCATTGTGCTTTGGTGTGGTTGATTCTGAGAATAATGATAATTGGCTTTGGTTTATGGAGAAGTTGCATGGTATTTTGGATGAAGACAGAAGGGTTTTTGTTTTTATATCTGACCGTCACAGAGGAATAAAAGAGGGTATTGCTAAGGTGTTTCCTTCAAGCTTTCATGCTTACTGTCTCTATCATTTGAAGGGTAACTTGCGTACTGCTTTGGCGTCCACAAATGTCAAGTATAAAGAGAGTTTGATCAGAGTGTTTTCAAAATGTGCTTATGCTCCCACTGTGGCAAAGTTTAATCAGCATATGGGTAATTTGCTGAAACACGGTGGTGCAGCTGTTGTTCATTTTCTGTCGGAGTTGCCTAATGAGCGCTGGGCAAATGTTTTTTTCCCGGGGAAACGTTATGGAGCAATGTCCTCTAGTCTAGCTGAGTGCTTTAACTCATGGATATTGAAAGAGCGTGAATTGCCCGTGGTGGATATGGTTGATCGTATAAGGAAGAAGATGATGAAATCAATGTGTTTGAGGAGAGAAAGGGCAAGTAAATGGGATCAGGTGATTTGTCCTTATGGGGAGTCTCGGTTGGAGAAGTTATATGATTTAGTTAAAACATGGAAAGTGATTCCTTCAAGTGCTGATATATTTGAAGTTGACACGGATCCGTCTGTATGTGTTGATATTGGGAGGCGTACATGCAGTTGTTGTTGGTGGCAGTTGAATGGATTCCCTTGTTGCCACGCTGTCTGTGCTATCAAATATAGTGGTAAGGATTTGAACTTGTATGTAGAGCGTTTTTTTCATGTTGAGAGTTATCGTCAGGTGTATTCAAAACCAATTTACCCAGTTGCGTCATTGTTGAAAGGTGATGTGGTTGATTGTGGTACTAGTATTCTGCCACCATTGTCAAAAAAGCCTCCAGGGCGGCCTAAGAAGAAGAGGATTCGTTCGAATGGGGAGAAGGTTAGAGAAATGAAGTGTGGTAGGTGTGGGAAGATGGGGAATCATAATAAACTTACTTGTAAGGAGGATTTGAGGCCTGGTTTTTAGTTTTTAATAATTGAGTTGTACAAAAAACAATGTTATTGGATTTGATTCATGAAATAATTGTTGAGAATAAGATTTTTTTTTGTGTTTTTGTTACTAATTCTGTGTTTTGTTCTAGCACTTTGAATTATGTGAAGTATCTAAGCAACCTGTGTGTATAGCTCTATGAGAATTTTGTATTTTCTATGAGAAGTGTGTATTTTCTATGTGAAATGTGTATCAAAACTGTGTTTTTAGTATATGAGAACTTTGTATGAGAAGTGTGTTTTTTTCTATGAGAAGTGTGTTTTTTTCTATGAGAATTGTGTTTTTTCCTATGAGAAGTGTGTTTTTTCCTATGAGAAGTGTGTTTTTTCTATGAGAAGTGTGTTTTTTTCTATGAGAAGTGTTTTTTTTCTATGAGAAGTGTGTATTTTTCCATGAGAAGTGTTTTTCCCCCCTATGAGAAGTGTGTATTTTTCCATGAGAAGTGTTTTTCTCCCCTATGAGAAGTGTGTATTTTTCCATGAGAAGTGTTTTTCCCCGCTATGAGAAGTGTGTATTTTCGATGATAAGTTAAATTCTAACAGAACATGCATCAAATTGACATACACCAAACCATACTAACAAATAGCAAACGATTGTTAACATAGATGAAATCCAGCTTAACATTCAGAAGACCCTAATTATCATCAGAGTCAGATAGCACTAATTACAGCATCAGTGGTTTAACACAACTACAAACCCTAATTTTCATTGGAGTTAGATTCCTTAATCATTTGAGGAAGGAGCCAAAAAGTCGCAAAAAATCCCCAAAATGTTGATGAACCCCAACTAGAAACCCTAATTTTCCAAAAAGTAGTTGAGGCACGAAACCCTAACTTCTACTGTGCATCTTCCTCTTCCTCGTCCTCCTTATTCCCTTCTGCTCTGTGAGCGTCCATCAATGCCTGGATTTCTAACCTGAGGCGGAGAAGATCGATGCTCTGTATCCTGTGCTGGCGATGCAGGCGTTCCACTTCAGCTTTGAGAGGAGCCACATGCTCCTCAATGATCTTCTTCACAGCATCCTCCATGGTTGAGATTTTCGGAGCGTTGTTTGGTGGAGTGTCGTCCGGAGCGTTCTGATTTGGGGCTGCCATTTGGTGGAGTGTCGTCCGGAGCGTTCTGGTTGAGATTTCTTCTCTCTCTCTCTCTCTCTCTGGAAATGAAAAGCCGTGTGCGGTGTTTAACCTTTCAGGTATTTAAGGTGGTAGTGATACACGTGGTGAACAGTTTAAAGTGCAACGATTTTTGGTATAAAAAACAAAACAAAAACAAGAAAAACAAAAATATAGAGATCTTTGTTTGAAAAATAATAAATAATAAATATAATAAATAAAACAAAAAATAGAATATATTCGAGATTACTAATTAATTGTGACTGTTTTTTTTTTTTTGGTTTAAGTATTTTTGGCAATTAGAAATATAATAAACAAGGAAAAACATCCAGATTTATAAGACATGCATCGTTGGATACACCTGACGATCGAAGAAAGTAAACATTTCAAACATCCTAGATGAAATTGATAGATCCAAATACAAGGAGAAAAAGAAAGTACCAGATTTAAACAAGAGATCTACTAAGAAAGAAAGAAAAAAAAAAAAAAAAAACATAGAACAGCCAAACTGAAAAATTAGATCCCTAGTTAGTTGGTGGTTGTCTTCTTGGTCGCACGTTTCTGCTAGTAGTGGCTTCTTCCGCTTCCGCTTCCTTTGCCAAATTTTTGGCAAGTTTCCAATCTTTGAAGATCTGCACTTTTTTCTTGAGAAGGTTGATGTTGTCCTGGTTTTCGAAGAATCGGAGTTGGGTTTCATCAAGTTTTTCACTGGTCTCTTTGACTGATGCATCTACGGCATCTTTGATGAGTCTTGCCAAGTCTTCTGCCATTTTTTAGGATTTTTTTGTTGTAGTTGTGTTGAGGGTGGGAAATGAAGAAACGGGAAGAGGAAGAGGGGTATTTATAGGCCATATAAAATAGGGTTTCACGTTGAAGATGTAATTTACAAAAATACCCTTTACATTTTTTATGAGAATTGGTTATTTTCTATGAGAATTGTGAAATTTCCTATGAGAACTGTGTTTTTTCTATGCGAACTGCAAATTTTTCTATGAGAACTGTGTTTTTCCTCTATGCGAAATGTAAACTTTGAACAATGAAAAATGGAGTTTAGAGAAAGATGATTGTATTATTAGAATTGGTTATTTTCTATGAGAATTGTGAAATTTCCTATGAGAACTGTGTATGAGAATTGTGAAATTTTCTATGCGAACTGCAAATTTTTCTATGAGAACTGTGTTTTTCCTCTATGCGAAATGTAAACTGTGAACAATGAAAAATGGAGTTTAGAGAAAGATGATTGTATATGTTGATTAACCAGTAAACTAAACAACTCATTAACCAATATACATGTCATGAACAACACCTCCACCACGTCATTACCCATGTGCACTACTTCCACATCCAAAACTAATATTTTTGCAGTGGTTAATGAGGTTTCTGCTATGTTAGGTTTCTATGAGAATTGTGAATTTTCCTATGAGAAGTGTGTATGAGAACTGTATTTTTTCTATGCGAACTGCAAATTTTTGTATGAGAAGTGTGTATGAGAAGTGTTTTTTTCCTCCAATGCAAACTGCAAACTTTGAACAATGAAAAATAGAGTTCAGAGGAAGATGATTGTATATTTTCATTAACCACTAAACTGAACAGTACGCATTAACCACTATACAAGTCATGAACATCACCTCCACCATTTCATTACCCATCTGCACTACTTTCACTTCCAAAACTATTTTTGCAGTCTGAGATTGTATATCTTCATTTACCAGTAAACTAAACAACTCATTAACCACTATACAACTGATGAACAACACCACTACCAACTTTGATGAGTAAGTTGAATCTATGCCTTTTTTTTCTTCTCTTCAAGAAGCTCCTGGTCGTCATAATATTTTTGCAGTCTGAGATTTTCCATCCTATTATGATAGATTTCTGGAGTCCATGATCTCTTGGGGTCACTGACAAATGCTTGCACAATATCAGCTCTCATTTGAAGGCATTGTTGCTTTGTAAGGTCGCTTTTAATTGGTTTTTTCATTAGCTTTTGGCGAATGATGTAGGCAACAACAACTGCACAATCAACCCTGTGAATACAAGACTAATGTTAGGGGCTTATATAAGATGCAGTGACGAGTTTTGGTAGTTGAAAGATACTTACGAGCCTGGTTCTTGTTGTGGTGCATTGTCCACGAGCTTTGCAGAGGTTTTAATCTTCTTCTTGCATTGTTGGTTGATGTAGTTCGTGACATTCTTTCTCTGTTACAGAATATGATCATGGATACATTAACGATACACATTTCACATAGTTTGTTCACATAGACTACAATACACAGTTGAAAGAGTTCATATATTTTTCTTAGAATAAGGAGGGATTATGTTACCAGATTGGCAGTTGCTTCACAGTATTTATCTCTTCTCCCTTGTCTGTGGATGGAGTTGTAGAACCTCCATTCTTGGTCAATGGTGTCTAGCTCAAGCAAAGTATAATGGCTTGAACCATATATTGGGATAAGGATTGTTCTGGTGTTCAAAATCTTTGAGCGGACGACATCAAGTGCTCTGTTAGCTGAGTTTTGATCACCTCCAAGGAAGGTCTGTTTCGAAAGAAGATAATTAGGCAACCTCTTAACTGTGAGTGTATGCTACATGAATTGTGAGAGAGTGCTTCCTTTTCTTACTGATGAAAAGCTGTTGAAGACAAACGGCATATCTTGTTGGGAATCTTCTATTCCCAATGAAAAGGATGGTCCAGATGTTGGTGGTTGTAGTGTTGTAGTCAGCAAGTGGACGTAGGCATCTATTGGCTGTATCAGAATGTAAAAAGTATTTGTTTATCACGTACAGTTCTGATATAAAAAACAGAGTTCTGATAGAAAAAATACAGTTCTCATACAAAAGCACAGATCTCATATACATTTCTCTTAAAATATAGAAAGAGAGTTGCTTCTTTTTTTATTGTGTTACCTGGCCTGTTAATTCTCAATCACATAGCAGAAACCTCACATCTTCTTGATATATGCGCAGGTCATCTAATTCACAATCCCATATGTGCATACTGCATGATATACATAACATTAGCCAATCTGAAATGATTTAAAGACAGTAAATTGTTGGGTTTAGCATTTTTACCATCCCTCCTCGAGTTTCCAAAATTTTCTGATTGTTTCTTGGCATTCGTCAGGTAGCAATGCAAGGACAATGTCTGCCTTTTTTCCTAGGGGAGGAATCTTGTCATCAAGTTTCTTGATTTCTGCTTGTGGCTTGTCACTTTCGACAAGGACAATTTGTTCTTTTTTGCGACCATCCTTTGTGATTGAACCATAGTAATACTTGTCATCCATTTTTTGCCTTCGTGGTCTTTGTTTTGCATTATCATCTTTGTTGTCCTCTTCAGAATCTTTCCCTGCATGAGCATATAGTTGTGTAACTTCATGGACCACTTGCTCAATCTTCTGATCAGTGTACGTTTGTGTGATGTTATGTATTGCTTCCTCACTTCTTTGTGTGAGCAAAGAGGAATCAGTCTCGAGAACCGGTAAATGCTTTTGAGGTTCTTTGGTATGTTGCGGTTGGATGGAAAGCTTGCTGGTGAGGGAAAGCTTGTTGGTTAGGCTGCGTATTTCTGCATCTTTTTGAACAATTATAGCCTTTTGCCTTTGTTCAGTTGTGCTCAGATACTTTTGCAGCTGGCCCTTCTCGGTCATTAGGGATTCAACTTGCATTGTAAGGGCCTTTTTGATTTTGTTCTTCTCAATTTCAAATTGTTCCAGCATCATATGTTTCTGTTTTTCAAATTCATCCATTTCTTTTCCCATTTCCAGCAGCTGCTTTTCCATTTCATCCCTGTCTTTTTTCAAAACGTTTGAGATTGTATCCATCTTCTGCAGCTTTTGTTCCAGTGAGTCCCTTTCTTTTTCCATTTCCAACAGCTGATTTTTCATTGTATCGCTGTCCTTTTCCAAGACTGCAGTCTTCTCTATCAGGAACTTGTGTTGTTCTTGGGCCTGCAACATTGTGTTGGACATAGTTACGATCTTCTGCAGCTTTTCTTTCATTGCATCCCGTTCTTTTTGCATTTCCTCCAGCTCATTTTTCATTGCATCCTTGTCGTTTTGCAGTCCGTGGTTTTGTTGTTCAAGTATTTGTTTTTGATTCTGAATATATTGGACTTGTTGCTGGAGATCCTTGATGATAACTTGATCATTGTTCTCCAGTAAGCTGTCACAGAATTTACCCATCTGGTTGTGCTCTTTAATTAGGCCCTGACTGAAATTAATGGAGTCCAGAGGTTGGTAGGTACTTGGAACCATAGTCTCGCCTGATTGTGATTGTGAGAACATTGCTTGTTGTTTCTCAGTAGATGATGTTGACACAAGAGGAGATGGTTGCTGTTTTTCAGTTAAGTGTATCTCATCAAGTCGTAGTGCCGGACTTTGAGGAGATTGTGTATGCTGCATCATCTGTGATATAGTTCCCCTGTCATTGTCATCTACAACTTCTGGGTGTGGCATGCTGTAGACTTGAGCCTCTTGGCATGTTTCTTGAAGTTCTTCCTCATATACCTGAAAGATGTGAACTCACAATCAGAATTGTGTTTTTCATATGATAACCATGTATTTTCCTATGAGCACTGTGTATGAGAAGTGTGTTTTTTTGTATGAGAACTGTGTTTTTGCTATAAGAAGTGTGTATTTATCTATGAGAACTGTGTAATTTTCTATGAGAAGTGTGTACTTTTCTATGAGAAGTGTGTAATTTTCTATGAGAAGTGTGCACTTTTCTATGAGAAGTATGAGAAGTGTGTATTTATCTATGAGAAGTGTGTAATTTTCTATGAGAAGTGTGTAATTTTCTATGAGAAGTGTGTACTTTTCTATGAGAAGTGTGTAATTTTCTATGAGAAGTGTGTAATTTTCTATGAGAAGTGTGCACTTTTCTATGAGAAGTATGAGAAGTGTGTATTTATCTATGAGAAGTGTGTAATTTTCTATGAGAAGTGTGTAATTTTCTATGAGAAGTGTGCACTTTTCTATGAGAAGTGTGTATTTTCGTGTCCAAGTTAAGCAATTTGATTAGTGTATATACCGTAATGTTGAGATTGCTCAAATCTTTAAAATCATCAATTCTTTTTTTCAGGTCTGAGGTGTTCCAGTTTAGTAGTCTTGGAATTGCTTCATTTTTTGGTCGTGCAATCAAATCCGTGTGTTCACAAATCCAGTACTGCAAAACAGGTAAAAGGAAATTATTAGAATAAAAGAAAATTATTAGAATACCCAAAAATACTTCTCATAGCAAAATAGATTTAAGTTACCATCAATGCCACCACACATCCTGTTGCATCTCTTGGTTTGTCATGGAACTTGTGCATTGATGTATTCAATGTTTCTGCAATGGATTGTGCCCAGTCGTAGTCTTTTATTTCTTCTATTTTCTCCATGCAATGCACATATGTCCATGCAATGGTGACTCCTGATGTGGAGAAGAACAGCGTCAGGCAAATGAACATGCATACAAGGCGGACTACATCTTGGATGTCTTCTTCAGTTATGGATTCCTCTTTTTTTGAAAGTATTTCATTGATCATATCTTTCATCTTTTTACTACCAATCCTTGCCTCCTGTATCCCCCTTCTTTTTGCAAATGCAACATCACTTTTCTTCTTGTTCAAATCTCCTATTTGTTTGTTCCCACAAGCTATTCCAAAGATTAGCTTGATGTCATTCCTTGTTATGGCAACCTTCTTACCACCAATGAGGAACTTGCTGTCATTGGTATCATAGTTCTGAATGATACTCAGGATGGTTTTATCGTGCTTCATGCAAGCTTTTTCCGCTAACTTACCTTTCCTAATGGCATCAATCAGCATCCAAAAAGGTGTTTGTTTCAAGAGCTCTAAGTGGGCATTGTTCAAGTTCAGTTTTGACAATAGCCCCACTGTTCCTATTACATTGGACCTGAATGTGCATTGCTTTTGGGTCTGGGTTGGGGAGTCTGGTTGTGATTCTGATTCTGATTCTGATTCTTGTTTCATGGCCTTCTTTTTCTGTTTTGGGCTCTGATGTTTCTTTTGTTGGGTTTGCTTTTGGGTCTGGATTGGGGAGTCTGGTTCAGATTCAGATTGTTGGGTAAGCCTTTGGCGTTTTTTGGCGACCTTTTCCTGTTTTGGTCTTTGTCGTTTCTTTCCCTGAGTTTGCGAAGGGTTCTGTGATGATTGGCTAACTAAGGAGGTTGCTGGCCTGTCAGGTTGAGTTTTCGATCTTGTAATGACTCCTGCCTCCTCCATTGTTAGTGTTCTTGGTCTGATCTCGTAAGAAGTTTTCAAATCTTGTGTGTAAGTCTTCTCATGCCCTGTTAAATATATGAACAAAATTGAGATAGAGTTTTTACATTGGCTCATCATAGGTATAGTACACAGTTCTCATAGAAAAATAAACAGTTCTCATAGAAAAATACAATGTTCCTGTAGAAAAAATACACAGTTCTTATAGACAGATGTCATGTATAATACACAATTCTCATAGAAAAATACACAGTTCTCATAGAAAAATACAATGTTCCAGTAGAGAATTCACAATTCTCATAGACAAATCTCATGTATAATACACAGTTCTCATAGAAAAAAAAACAGTTCTCATAGAAAAATACAATGTTCCAGTAGAAAATACACAATTCTCATAGAAAAATCTCATGTATAATACACAGTTCTCATAGAAAAATACACTGTTCTGATAAACAGTTCTCGCAGAAAATACACAGTTCTCATGGATAAGTATGATGATGTGTAACTTTAAAAATGTATTCTTTCGGAACAGAATACACAGTTCAAATTTTGTAAGTCTTCTTGTGTCCCGTTAAATATATGAACAAAAGTTAGATAGAGTGTTTACGTTGTCTCATCATAGGTATAGTACACAGTTCTCATAGAAAAATAAACAGTTCTCATAGGAAAATACAATGTTCTAGTAGAAAAATACACAGTTCTTATAGACAGATGTCATGTATAATACACAATTCTCATATTAAAAACTAAAAAATGAAAAACCTAAAGCGAAACCATCAAATGTGCTTATTATCCTGACCTCTTCGCTGCTGGATAACTGGCCAGTCTCCTCCTTGAAGGAGCTGATCGAGAACATTTCACATAGAACCCTACACACAGTTCACATAACTCGAAAACACATACTTCACATAGACGCAACACGTTTATGAGAGTTAGGGTTCTCATATACATATTTTACAGTTCGCATAGAAATTTCGCATAAACGTTCGACATTCTTTAATGTACATACCTTTTTTTGCCATATTGAAATGTTGTTGCCTGATCGATTGCACGAGAGAGAGAGAGAGATCGAGCGAGAGAGAGAGAGAGCGAGCGAGAGAGAGAGCGAGCGAGAGAGAAAGCGCTGTTGAGCGGAAGAGTTAGGGTTCTGTAGCGGTAGAGTTAGGGTGGTTCTGTAGTGGTTGGGGGGAGAGAGGGTTTTGTTTAGCCGTATGGAGAGGGTTCGGGAACGTGACCCGCAAGAGGATCCGGGATGCTTGTTTTGACCCGCGAGGGGTATTTTTGTCCACAATGTAGCGCCGGGACTAAAGGGGGTATAGAATATTTTGTGCTGGGCTGAATTAGGTCCGAGCCTAATTTTTTGGGCCGGCCTAAAAATCCCCCTTTGATTTATTGCACCACGCAAGTAACGAAAGGGGTCGGTCCTGAAGTATAAGTGTGCGAAGCTCGAATTCTTTTGTGGCCTATTAAGGCCGGAATTCTTCTGGGCCTGCTAAATCGGGCTCGGGCTGGGCTTGTTAAATCGGGTATGGGAGGCATTCATTGGGCATCAAACTCAAACTCAGACTCAGGCCCAAATCGGGATGGGCTTGTTAAATCGGGATTGGTTGATACTCGTTCAATTGAGAAGAGAAAGCATATGCCAAACTTAGGCCCGAAGCGAATTTTCAATATTGGGCCTCCTACATATTCAAGAATTTCTTTAAAAAAAAGTGATAAAAGTACAAAAAAACAACAAAAGAATCAAACTAAAAGGATACAATTATATTATTATAAAAGTAAAAAGATATGATTGCAAGAGTTTTTGAAAAAAATAAGATAGTTTGCTTCATATTTAAACATAAATATGATTTTGTGAAAAAAAAAAATTTAACAAACAGTAACAGCTCGCTCAAAATTTTTAATTTTTAACCTTTGGATGAGTTTTTTTTAATCAAATATATGAGCATATCTCTTCTATAGTTTTGTTGTATATGTTAGCTGAAATTTTCAACAAAGTAATTGAGTAATGTGATTTTCATAATATTACAAAAATAACTAAAAATAAAGCAATAAATGAGAGAGGAAGGGCCTGAGAAGTGAAAAAATGAACATGAAGGTGCATGGAAGTCAAACCACGCACTCCCAATAACATGACAGCATTTACGTGATCACTGAACCAAGTGTCTAGTTTGCATTTTTATTTGGAAACTTTCTAATATTTATATGTAAGTTACATTACAGTGCGGCCTCAATTTTGGGCCAAAATTTGGGGGCCAGAAGCGGTCGCTTCTTCCGCTTCCCCTGTAAGTCGGCTTTGGCCAAACTCACTATATTCTACCCAAAAAAAAAAACCTTGCTCACATTCTTCAACAATTGTTACCGGTCTAGTGTCATAGTTATGAACTCATAAACCTTCCTCCGCAAAACAAGTACAGCAACGGCTTACAGGTCTCCCAATTCATAGATATAACAAAAGTCGTTCCGGTTAGTGCGCGACTCCAGCCGGCTATATCCCACAGGAATCCAATATTTTCTTTTGATTCATTTTTATCCAGCTGGTTATAGCTTGCAACATTTTGCCAATTTCTGGCATTATTTGTTACCTCCCGGTTTTTATAACACGCTTACGCCATAATTCTGACGGTGCCGTTAAAATATAAGATAGCTAGCTCACAATGTTCTATCGAGGAACTCAAGTCCCCTTCAAATAAAACTCTCAGCGGTGAGGGATTCGGAGCATAAATCCGGCAGTTACGAGTGTTTTTATGATCGTTGCTTCCGTAGACCAACCGGACCAGTTGGTGGATTTCAAGTCCTATAATTGTCATGTTTACTGCCACAAGGACATGCGCATAAGATCACTTGTATCTCCTGCACCTCTGTATGTACGTACTCAAAGTCATTGAATCAAGTTTTCAATTATATTCCTTCCGTCTAACTGAACTTTCATATGATTCCGCGACTAAAACTGCATTAGAACAGAGGTACAGGGAGACAAACGGAATGTGACCCGATTGTTGCAAATGATCGGGTGACTAAAAGTGCATTAGAACAGAGGTACGGGAAGACAAACGGGATGTGACCCGATTGGAAGTCCATTTAGTTCCATGAGAAGAATCTCAAAGTAAAAGGCAATAGACAACTCTAAAACTAGCTCAAGATGGCATTTCACCATATTATTTCAGTTGAATTTAGAGGGAGAAAAGTACATACATTGGCTTAATTAGCACATACAAATAGGAAGCTATTCATTCAGATAGCATCAATTTCACTCTTTCTTCTCTGCTTTCTCCTCTCCCTTAGCTTCCTTCTCCTTTGGTTTCCCCTTTTTGGGCTTCAGGAAGCAGAAACAGGAGCAGCATGGGCACTGGAACAAGAACTTCATTGCTACTTTCCTATTGCTTCTCCCTCCCCCCCGCACCTGCTCTAACCACTGTAATGGCTATGGCAAAAGTTCACCTTAAATCCCTCTTTCTGTCTCCTTTTCAACTTTTCCTGTCATTGGATTCCATTTCAATCAAACTCACTTTTTAAAGAGGCTTGGCTATATTGGCAACACAAGGGTGTGGGGATTGGTGGTGGGGTGATTTTTTTTGCGGGGATCAAGTGACGGAGTGGACATTATAACCGAATGTCCATGCCAGCTTATGCCTCACCTTAAGTAATGTCGGGACCTTGAAGTTAAGAACCAGCCAAACCTCCAGTTAATTCCAAGGGCTTTTTGCCCACGGTAGGAGTCGAACCAGCGAGTTTGATGTGTGGTGGGGTTGGACATGATCACAAATAACTGTTCTCTCTAAAGACCATGTGCCCTGTGGGTCCTGTTTGGCCACTTTTATTGAAAAAGAGGGGTGCTGCTTTTGTTTTTCCTGTCTCACATGAGAGGTTTCTAGGCTGTCATGCAATTGAAGGGGAAAGAATTCTACATTACTATGGGTTTAGATAAGGGCAAAGTCCACTTTTATCTCCTATAGTTATCGTCATGTGCGGATATCCCTCTCATGATTTAAAATTGACCTCATAACCTATCTGTGGTTTTGAAAACGTGCGGATAAATCTCCTACCGTCATGTTTTTCATCCATATTAACAGAGGTGTATCTCACACACCTCTAAAATGTAATCTGAGTCATTCATAATGTATTAAATAAAGAATAGAGTATCTCTGTAAGAAAATCATCTCGATCAGGCATCAATAACCTAGTGATCTAATTTTTAATAAATTCATATTTGAAATTTTAATTTCATAACAAAATTGATTCGACCATGAGTTTTTCTTTTTTTGATTGACTTGAATTTTGGCATAGATGTAGTACTCGTCAAAATTTACAATATCAACGGTTTGGATTCAATTTTTTGTATAGGTAATGATGTGGTTATATTTAAAAAAAAGAAGAATTAAGAGACATGATGAGGGTATATCGGTCTTTTAATGTTGTGTCCGTTAATATGGATGGAAAACATGACGGTAGGGGGTCTATCCGCACATTTTCAAAACCACAGGTAGGTTATGTGGTCAGTTTTGAAACATGATGGGGTATCCGCACATGGCGATAACTACAGGGGGTCAAAGTGGACTTTGCCCTTTAGATAATGTGAAAACTCTGTGAGCTAACAGCCGGATTTCAAAAAAGAAATGGAAGACTCATGGCTTCTAGTCAAATCACTTATTTGGATTGAGTGCTTATTATGCGAGAAATGGAGGGAAAAATACAAAAATGGAATTTTTTTTAATGGGCTCTTAGGCATTTTTCATTTGATTTAACTGGAACATAAAGAAAAATATGAAGTCCTGGACAATTTACCTCTCCTAGCATCATCCAACAACATTTGCTCTAGGCAGTAAGGTAAGTTATGAAGAACAACTTCCCGATTACTAGAACAAGCTAAACCAGTTAGAGCACCAGCACGGGTAAAACGATTGGCTTCACGGAGGACGTGGTGCACTTCCGACTCGAGGTGATCCAAGAAAGAGAGACTTGCAATCTGAGAGTAGAATGTTGCTCGGTTCTTGATTTCCGAGCTCTCTATCCTTGAGAAGCTGCACAAGCGTGACGGAATCTGTTTTAACAAAAAACCCATGTAAGTTATGATCAAAATGACATTAGTTTCTTGATCTCCAGAATTAGTCGAAATATGTGTAAGCTGGCCCGAACACTTGAGTTATAAATAATACTAATAAAAGGACATTAGGGCCGCAACTGCTGCTGCGCGGCCCATCCTGATGTTGGCAATCACAACTCACAAGTCTCCAACACGATTCAGCCAGACCAAATCAGAGATAAAAGGTTGGCCCAAGACTTCATTGTTTCAGCCCAACGTAACAGTCTCTTATTTGGTCCAATTTATATTTTGTTTGATTTCCAAGCTTAATTAAGATGTTCTTGTGAAGGAAAATGAGTCCTTCCATATATTTCTAAAGTACCCAAAAAAAAAAAATTGAGTCCTTCTATGGTCTAATTTGATGTATGGAGTCATTCACACTTTAAGCCTCGACAAGTCAGAAATGAATAGTCAAACTCTAACCGTTCTTATCTCTTGTGACTCATATATTTCGTTTACGTGGATACCGATAATCGATCAAGTTGACTTTATACATGATGATAAACACATCAAGACAAATTATAAACTAAAACAGTTCAAATCGACAAACCAAATCGTAATAGATCTCATTTTACATGACCGATTGAGATGTGGAAAGATTTTGTAACAAGTTGTTGAGATATCGTAAGTTTACTTTATCCGTGAGCACCAATCATTCGCTCGACTCACTAATCTGATCCACCTGTTTTAAAGGCTTGACCCAAGAACTATTTTTATTTTTATTTTTATTTTCATTCTCATCAACAATTACCACATGAGAAATGTTTTTCATTTTTAGTGCACATTTTTTTTGCCAGGTGTCAAATAATTTATAGTTACACTTAATATAACACATCGATAAGGATATCAATACTTACCACATAAAGGTTTTTCATTTTTAGGGCAAATTTTTTTTGCCACGTGTCAAATTATTTATGCTTTAACTTAATATAACTCATCAATATCAACTTTCTATTGGTAAGAGTTGAACCCACGACTTTCTACACAATCCATCAAGGTTTAGTGCACATTTAGACTTGGTAAGAAGTATTTGCCCTAAATAAACTTTTCTTAAAGACAGCTGGTACTTTTGGTGTTTATTGAACTTTTTAAAATTTTTTGTCAAAGTTTTTGTGATTAATTATTAAGTATAGTTAAAAATCAGGAAATACGAATTATTAGTGCACTTTTTTTTTATTTTGAAGGTCACAGATTATTCAGTCGTCCTAGGGCAAGACTCAAGAGGCCTCCTTGGGAACACTAAATAATATTTTCCTCACCTGCTAGCATCTTCGTTCACAATATTGTTTGGAAATTTTAGGATCAGATATGATGCTCCCTTTTTTGCTACGGTCGAATCGGCTGCCCTATAGCTCGTATATATAGTGGCTGCACTAAAGGATTTCTTTGCTTCACTGGTGCCTTTCATCTCAAATTAAGATAGAATAAACTAATCTCCATTTTAGAACCCTTCATAAGTGTGTTATAATAAAGGGAAGAAGAAGAGACATAGTGAGGAAGAAGTGCAGCGGTGACCTAGGCCACATAATCCTACCGTAAAACCATTTGCTTTTTCTTTTCATTTTTCAAGACATAGTGAAAAAAATTACTCCTTATTTGTTTCCGCTCGCAATACTCGCTTTACTGTATCACTTTAAGTCCTCGTTCTCGTGAATTTTAATAATCTTGAATGTTTTCAAAAAGACTTGTTCATATACTCATGTAACACTCTTGGTCATCGACTCGACACACGTTATACGACTTAGACAACTCCTTATTTTACGAAAACGGCATTATAAGAAAAAGAGAAAGAGAAAGAGGGAGCGACAACTACATCCAACGAAGTGTTCTTTTATCCATTTATATTATTACCCAATGTACTGAAATAACCAAGCATTTTCCCATTCTCTATTGAAAAAGATCTAAACAAACACTTCTAAATACAGTTTTTTTTGTCGGATAATGCACACTTGATAAACTCTTTTAGAGAGTTGAATGAAAGATGCCACAAGGATCTTCATTGATTTTCACGCCAAATCGTAGAAAAAACAATAAACAAAGTAAACAAGATGATAGGCTTTGTTTGGTTTAAGTTTTAAAAAGTTATTTTTGAGAGTTGAATTGTAATGAGTGGAGAGAGATTGAGAGAGAATTTATTGAAAACTGTGCCGAGAGTTGAAAGTTACTCTCAAAGTTGGAAACCAAGCGGAGTGAATATTAGAGACACGTGTAAATTGTCGCAAACAGTTGACAAAAAGTTTTAAAAAAAAACTTAGGCAAGACCTAAACTTGAGCCTATAGTCCACATAATTCCATACAAAAATCGCATTAGTATAAGACCATAGCTGCATAGCATAGCATCAGTCTCTCTCTCTCTCTCTCACTCTCTCTCTCACACACACACACACACTCCAGTGTAAACAACTCTTCTTCACCACAAAACTCCATGGACTCCCGCCGGCGGAAGCAAAAACAGCTCCGGCGACAAGTCGTCCTCAACACTCTGGTGCGCACGAAATCGAGAGTCAGGGTCGAGGTCATGCCGCCCTTACTGGAAGACCCGAAGGAGGACTGCTTCGCACAAGACCCCGACGTCCCGCGCGATCATCTGGTCTTCAACTGCGACAGCCCGCTGCACCATGCTGTTTCCAAGGGCGGTGGCGGAGTCAAAGAGTCGGTTAAGAGAGACAGGAACCAGTCTGTTTTGATTGCGCAGTACGGGAATTCCGGGAGGTGGCGGTTGATCACGGCCGTGCCGGAGCTGAACCACCAGGTTTCTTCGCGGCGGAAGAAGGACGAGGCCAGGAAGGACTTGAACGAAGGGTTGAGAGGGAAGAGGGAAGGCCAGAGCGGTGGAACGTCGGGGCGGTTCGGATGCGGGCTTTTCCGGGCGGCCGTGTCGGCGTGCAAGGCGTGCCACGCGATGGAACCGTCGACGAGGGAGGATGAGTTGTTGCGAGAAAATATGGTGTAGTAGTTCTCGCAGGTTTCTTCATAAGCATTTTCTCTCCTTTTATGTTTTAAAAATTGGGTGTAAATATTGAGCGACGACTCCAAAGTTTTAGTTTAGCGGCGATTTGCTAATGGCAATAACATAGTAATTTCTTCACATATGTATATAATTTGTCGCAGTGAATCTAGTTTTCTTGCATTACGTGTTGTTCGCTAATAATTTTGCGTTGGGCTCGATTTAGTTATTACGGACTCTTACTAGACCAGGGGCTCTATTTATGATTTTTCCTAGTACAACTTGTCAACAATTTCCAACAAATCTGTCCAGATAGTTAGCATCAACACAAACACAGGGCTAAGCAGCAAAAGATCAGAAGTTCTTCCAGATACAACTTGATCTCAACAATTTTCAACTTGTGAGTTCACTCTAAGAATGTCCCCATGAGATCCGTGAAAATACCCGGTTCGGAATTCTTATACTCCATTGCATCGTGCACGGAATGGTGATCGAGTGAAGTTGCAGAGGACAGAAGTTAATCTTTGATGGCTATCCAAAGCTTAAGAACTCATTCCGATTCGACCCATCCGAATTATTTGAACCCTGAAAGCCCTAAAGTGAAATGCGATCCAAATCGAATCAGGCCTTCACAAGCCCAGCTTTTATTCGCTTTAACTTTGCTTTTTATTCTTCTCCTTCCATCTGGATAACTTCCCAGAACCCACAATTGCTTAAACTACTTTAGTTTGGATTATGTCTGGACTATGATTCAAAGAAAAAGAGTCTAGAAGAAAATGAAATAGAGCCAGTTGCATGCCATAGCTCAAGAAGTGATTGAACAGTCGATCTGATTGTCAACCCACCAAATGGCAAGTGCATAGAAGTTATCGATTTTCTATTACGTGTGAGTTGGAGATGTGCGATTGGTCGATGATTAGGGAAGGGTAAGGAGGAAAAACTTTGTGGGATGAGGGAAGGAGCAAGAGGTACAAAAGAGACAAAGGCGGCACGTCCCTTGTTTCTTTCCGTGGGGGTGACGTCCGGCTTTTCCTAGATTGAGCGGGTGAGGTCACCTTTTCTCTGGAGAAGAATGTTCTTCTTCCTCAAATTCAGTGCTCACACACTCTCTCTAGAAAAGGTCAACTCTATCAAATCAAGGGGAATGTCAGGAGTATTTACAGGGCACATGAGCCTAGATCAGGCCCAGGACAACGCTCCTATGAAACCCCAAGTCCCTCCTGTACCTCTGCGTCTTGGGGAAACTCGTCCTCCCGCGGACTCTTTTCCGCGGGAGAGCTCTAATCCCCACGACGCAACCTCCGTCCCAAGCCACCAAGCCAAAAGGAACTCCCCTATTCCCGCCGGAGCAAGGTCGCGACCTGCGGCGATCGCGTTCTCATCGCGGAGCTCCTCCCGGATCCTGCCTTGCGGCCCGGATGAAACTCTAGAGACTCTTTAATTAGATTTCTTCTCATAATTGTTAAATTCCAGTGACTCGCGGGACTTCGCCCACGGTCCTGCGCTGCTGACGTTGTCTTGGGGCCCACTTTCCCCTTTCCATGGAGCAAGCGGACTTCCGCAGGGACTATCCCTTCCGCAGACACCTTCCGCGGGTGCTTCCTTCCACCTTTATACGCGTGTTCCTTCCCAATTTGATTGTCAAACTTCTTTCTTCAGATCAAGGTTTGACCAAGGTCTCCTTTCCGCGCGGCACCCGCTACCACGTGTCCATTACTAGTTGGCAGGTCAAACAGTCTCTCTTGATCGAGGATTAATAATTTTGACCGCACCTACAAACTCTGACATTAATTCCTAGATAATCATCAAAATTTTGAAATATGGTGTTTTTTGGATTTATTTGATCTGCATTCACTTAGTTTACTTTGAATATTCATTGCGTGTGTAACGCGGGTTATTGCTAGTAAGCTCTTAACGCGTAGCTTCGAATTACGTACACTTTTAATCTTCTTTTATTTTTTGGTCATATAGCTAGCACATCCTTGATAGTAAAATCTTTTAAAGAGTTGGATGAAAGCTACGTACTGCTATAAGGATATCCTCTTAGCTACTTGAAAAGTGATTTTTAGCCGAATCCACCAAAAGAAACAATTGACAAAGTAGACGAAGACTTGACCCGGCCATAATCCGCAGAATGAAAACTAACCAAATAAAGGAGTACAACAGCTATATATGTAACGCCTTCTTACATTGGGCGGTTTTTATGTATGTATTGGGACGGTTTTTATCATTTTTTTTATGTGCTAGGTCCCACCCATATAAGAGGAGCGTTACAAACGAAGGCTATCCAAATGTTTCTCCCACAGAATTCCAGTCGTAAGATCATATATAAAGGATAGCAGAAAACCATAGCATAAACCTCTGTCCTCCATTTCCTAGGTTATATTCTCATTCCTGAGTTAGCAATTCTCCACCACAAAATACCATGGAGTCCCGCGGCAGAAGCAAAAACAGCTCCGGAAACAAGCTTCCCTCGGCAACTACGTGCCCACGAAATCGAGATTCAGAGTCGAGTTCGAGTGCCTTGCACAAAACTCCGACTCACCTGATCATTTGTTGTTCAATCGCGAAATCTTGGCTAACCCATTTCATCAATCTCAACTCAAAAACACCACAGCTGCTCGCTCGAGCGACAGTAGCAGCACGGATTCGTTACTTGCATCTGTGGGCAGTAACACAATCAGTTGGATTGCAACAATGAGCCCTGACAAAAGCCCATCGAGTCATTCTTCCAAAAGTGGAGTGAAAGAGTCTGTTAAGAGAGACAAGTACCAATCTGTTTTGATTCAACAGTATGGGAATTCCGGGAGGTGGCGGTTGATTACGGTTGTGCCAGAATTGATCCGCCAGGTTTCAAGACGGAAGAAAGATGAGCGAAAAGACTTGAACGAAGTGTTGAGAGAAAAGAAAGGCAATGGGGAGCAGAGTGGTGAAACGTCTGGCTGCAGCCAGAGATTTTTCCGGTCAGCCGTGTCGTGGTTTGCGTGTCACGCGATAGAACCAGCCAGAATAGAGGATGCGTAGTTGTAAGGAAGTATGGAGTTGTCGTAATTCTCAAACTTTCCTTCTTAATTATTTTCTCTCTTTTTTTCGAGTTCCAAATTGGGTGTAAATATTACTGAAGGTTTGCTGACAATTGTGTGTTGAGCTCGATTTAATTATCACGGACTCACTACAGAGGAGGAATTCTATAATCGATCTTCATTTATCCTAAATGAACAAATAACAGAGACCATCGCGAAACACGACAGCCATCCAAAATGATAATAGCAATAAAACGAGGAAAATGATGATATCAATGAGAGAAAAGCATAGAACAACGGAGTCGCCCAGAAAAGAAAATGCCTCTAAGAAAAACCTTTTCCATGGTCCAAGCAAAAAGGCTAGTCCGGGAGTCCCTCTTTGCTCCACCAGAAAAATTAACTGATCAAGAATTCTAAGGAAAATCAGCTGTGCAATAATATGACGTGAACCTAGGAAAGGAATCCAAGAATTCAGAGAGAATTGAGGGGAAATTTTTTCATATTTTCTAGAACTGTCAAGTCTACAACAAAGGATGGAAAATGTGAGCTACATGAAACAGAAAAGCACGAGATTAATACTCCAGCTAGCATCAACACGAACACAAGGCTAAGCAGCAAAAGATCAGAAAAGTTTTTCCTAGTTACAACTTCTCAACCATTCGCACCATGGGGAATCACTCTAAGAATGTCTCCATGACATCAGAGTACATACCCCCCTCGGAATTCTTGTACTCCATGGCATTGTGCACTGAATGGTGATCGAGTGAAGTCGAAGAGGACGATGAGGACATTCTAGCAGGTAAAGTGAAGCTCCTCTTGAACTTGTTTTCCATCTTCCTTACACTATCTTGATGGCTATCCAAGCTTAAGAACTCATTCGGATTCGACCCATCCGAGATATTTGAACTCGGGTGGTGGTGACTTGGATGATGATGATGATGATCCGGGTTGTTTCCCATCCCCTCTGGATTGAACAAAAGCTTGGCATCATCAGCTCTTCCGGTGAGTGCATTGAAGAAACTCAGCCCGTTGGGCCATTTGATGTCGGTTTCCTGATCCCCCATCATTTCTTCAATGCGGTTTTCGGACGAATGGGGAAGTAGAAACATGTGGGTTTCGTCTCTGGTTTGTGGAAATCCCATTCTGGCGGTATTTTGGAAACTGGGAGAGGAAAGGAGTGAAGTTGACGAGGCAAGAGGCCTTGAGGCCCAGTTGAAGATGGGCTGTGGAGGTCGGGTTAAAATGGGGGGTTGCTTTGCTGGAATAGGGGAAGAAGAGTTGGTGTTTCGGTTGGACGAGAACAGCTGGGATAAGTAGAAGCCAGATTGGTAGCCAAGGGACTCAAAAGTGTGTCTCATTCTCAGCACAAAATGGAGGTCTTCAGGTATCTGTGGATGATGAATATATTTTCGTCATGACATCTCAGAGTGCTTAAAGATTAGACAGCTGATTACTAGACGAGCTTGGTAAACTTGTTTTGAGCTTTTGAAATCATGCATAAGCAGCAGCATTATTTGAGAAGGTATGGTGTTTGATCAAACTTCGAAGTATTTGGCAGCTAAAAAATCTCAATCAATCACATTTCCAGCTCATTTGAGAATATTTAGCTGTAAAAAAAGCGGTGAAAAAAGTTCTCCTGAGAAGCAAGAAAGTGAAACCAAGTAGGATTTTAATTTTTTCAAAGCAACTCAGACCCCGTCCGGTGATTCTTGTCTTGAGATTTCTCGGATTTTGAATTCACACACTTGAGCATTTGTCATGAAGAATGTAAGGTTTTTCGCCAAACTTTGGCTCAAAAATCTCAAAACAAGCCCAAAAGGCCAACTTTTCTTTCATTTCTTGCGCTGCCCTTTTATGCACTAGAGAAACTAATGCAACGGGTCTAAATGAGTAAAGATTACGTAATAGGAAACCACCATAGTGACCACAAGACCAAAAAAAAAACACAAATGGGTTAAAAATGGAAACTCACAATCTTGCAGGAGCCCAATTGTAGAAGGCCATGGCCAGCTTGAATCACAGCTATGGTCTGAAGTAAGGGAAACAAAAGGAAACACAAACTCAACAAAAAAATAAAGAAAACAGGAATAAACTGCTGATAAAAGAAAACAGACAGCAGTAGCAATCCAAATTCAACTGTTGACACTGACCTGAATCCCTGAATCAAACTGATCAGTCCATTCAGTAGGGAGCTGCAATGAATACCACCAAAAGGGATGTGACTCATTATTCATGCAGTGTTCATATGGTTGAGATGATTTTGTACACCTCATATAATGAATTTCAATTGAAAATTATAATTATAGAATTATAGAAGGAATAAAGAGATGTGTGAATTTCTTGTACATACAGCATCAAAGGAGCTCTGCCAGTAGTTGGATATATTTGGTTCACATTCAGTGGGTTCTTTGAATACCCATTTGTGACACTTATCAGAAGCTACCTTTCCCATTAACCTGAATCAGACCAATTAACCCCCAATTAGTAAAACAAAGAAATGAAATTCCATTTTATTTCTTATTTTTGCTCTCCTAAATTGATATACCAAAAAAACACCTACCCAGTACCCACCCTTCTCCATAATTATATAACTGGATGGACATTTTGCTGAAGGCTTTCCGGACAGGATCCTCTCTATCAATCTCTTCCAAACAATCTGTAACTCTTCCTCTGCAAAACCCATCTTCCCACATCAACATCCTGCACAAAAAAAAAAATTTAAAAAAATTAAAAAAAACCACTTCAAGAAAATGGTCATCCAAACAGGACTAATCAAAAAACAAAAGATACCCATCTTGAGTAACAAGTCAATAAACCAAAATCTAGTAAAACCCATCTCTCAATTTTCAAATTTGTCCCCTATTTACCGCTATTTCCCTTTATTTTAGCAAGAATATTAAGTAACAAATCAAAAGAATGATAAAATCAGTAGGAGGACATCCCCATTTTATGCCTATTTTGCCTTCATTTCCCCTTGTTTTAGCAAAGTATGAGTAACAAATCAATAAAATTAGTAGAACCCATCCCCCATCTATCCCATTTCCGCATTATGTACCAATATTTCCCTCAATTTCAGTACGAAAATGGAGTAAAGAATACTCACAAGCTACCATTGTCGTCTCCAACTTTGCAACCATTACCCCCTCTGAGTCTCCTGCAATAATGGCATATATACCCATTTAAGGAAACATCATTTATTGAAGTGATATCAAGACTGTAGAGAGAGAGAGAGAGAGAGAGGACATACGGGCGAGGACGAATTGTCCAGAAGACTGAGTAAGTCCAGTCAGTGGTGAGACAGACGCTTCTGAGGGCCTCATGAAGGGCCATCATCCCAACTGCTTCTTTGCTCCTATCTGATCCCACTCCTGAGCCCACCATCTCTCTCTCTTCTCTCTCTCTCCTCCTTTTTTTTCCCCTCTTTCACTTGCACAAATTAAACCCCTTTCTCTCTCTCTATTTCTCTAACTGAGCTTTTTTTATCTTCTTTAGCAGCTCAACAATGCTTAACAACCAGAAGGCAGACCCTTTCTTCATCCCCCCCTGTTAATCTCTCTCTCTCTCTCTCTCTCTCAATATTTTCTTGATTTCTTTACTGTACCTCTTTTGTTTCTCCCAAGTAATCTGGTCAGAGTGCGCAATCCGAAAGTAGGGATGGTAAAAAGTATAGAGACAGATGTCTGTAATTGAATTGTATAGTAATTTTACCATGAAAATAGTGGGGACAAAGCACACACAGTGAGGGGATGGGAGTAAGGCAAAAAGGATGATCTGGTGGCCTTGGGAGACTCAGAAAGGTTAATTACTTTCTTACCCTTTTGTATTCTGTTGGGAATTTCCGTTTGGTTGCAGGGTTAGGTTTGCTTGCTCCAACCTAACTTCTCTGTACCAATTTGGATTAACCCTGTTTGGGGACACACAAGACGTGGTATATTACCTAAACAACTTTGAGGTGTACGACGATGCATGTCCAAAGGGAATGGGAGATCCCTATAGAGCGGTGCAGAGTAGCGATTCAATCACTTATCTCGGCAATCGACGGCTCGAATCTTAACCGAGTAATAAACGGTTCAGATTTGTATGTCATTTGTATGCGCTCATATTCGATTGAAGTCGTCTATGACGAGATGAACGGCCGAATCAACCGCTCTGCATTTGTTTGGCAGCATCCTCAGGGCCCTGTCCAAAAGCGGTAGCAAATTTTGGCAATTAAATGAAAAGCTACAAGTAGCTAACAACTATATTTTCTTTTGATTGAAAACGAAGCATGAGCCTTTCATAGGATTTTGGTGCTTGTTTATTTGCTATAGTACTTCATTACTCTCTAATTAATGTTTTCACATATCCTTGGATAATGACAAGTAATATTGTGAATCACATTGTATTGCTTCTTCATAGTATGTTTTTTTTTTTTCCATTTGATTGGGTTTAGTAAATTAATTACCAACTAATGTCGATCTTGAATGGACGTATTAAGGCTCCGTTTCCGAACCACAAAAAAACCTTTATTTTTTAAAAAGGCAATTTCAAGCTCAAATATTATGGGTTTATTGAAATCTAAAAATATGCAATATGGATTTATTTTGAAAGATCTCGATGAGATCTTTTATACGATGCAAAAAAAATTAAAATTTTATTTTTCATTTACTTTATTTTTGAGTTTAAAAATGTGAAATAAACTGCTTATTTTTTAAAAAGGTTTCTAAAACGGAGCCTAACTCTTTCTTTCGTCAACTGTTTGAAGAACATATATTACGTTTTTTGATAGAATTCTTGGAGGTCTATTACACCGTCGACGTTACGTTAACTGGCACTTGACTTCAGCTCAATACATTGTCAAGTTTCATAGAATTCTTATCCAATTCTGCCAGACACCGAATAGTGCAATAACTCATTGAGTGAGCTGAAGGGTAACATTGACATTTTGGGTCGCACAGAATCTTTACTGGTCAAAAGAGATAGGAGCCATTCTGAGTGTCAGATTTGTACAAGTATTAAAAGCATTATTTAAATCATTGTTAATGTCAGTTGTAAGAGCTTAACCTAGGGGCTAATGATAATAATCGTACAGTTTATATGGTTAAAGAAATTTAAAAAAAGAAAATAAATAATGATTTGGGCACTCCTTTTGTCAATGGCCTAACCTCCCTTCACAAAGGTAGATTGAAAGGCCTTAAACTGCCCTAACAAAGATAAAAATAACAAGGCTAAACCACAGTCTACGCAACACAAAAATTTATTTATATGTATAAAATAAAATTTTTAAATTTTTTGCCACTATTTTTCCTCGACCGCCAAAGCAAAACCATGTAGGCACTTGCAATCATTTTTTTTATGTGACTCATGCTCATGGTTAGCGGGCTAGTTACGCTAGTAGTGTTAGTTGTTAGTTGGCATAGGAGTATAAATAAATGAGACATCAAATGCATTTTTTACTGCTTGCACTTACAAACATGATCTACGATAAAAGATTGAGTCTGCATAATTTATATGGAGAACAAGGTCAAAAAATAACCATGCATAGAGAATTTAGATCAAGACTCAAGTTGATGTAATTGTTCGGACTTTTTATGTTCTTTGTAGTACTATTTTGTCATGAATATAAGTTTGTGTTTCCTCAAAAAAGAAGAGCAATGCTAGTACACGACTTTAAAATACAATTCTAATCATTCACATTCCGTGATGACAGACCAAAGAAAAAGGCTGCACGATAAAAGACCTAAAAAGTGGCTACACGTGACAGATCTCAAATGCGGCTGCACGTGAAGGGGGATGTTAAGAAAATAGAGTTCCACACTATTTGCGGATGGAATGGGTGATCACTTAATAACATTTGGGACCTCTCCACTCATTACTAATTGATTTTGAGATGGATATAAAATTTCCACGGTGTAGGTAGACTTTGTGATAGTATAAGAAACATTGATGAATGCATCATAAACTTTGAATATGAAATTTTGGATAAAATTTTACTCGATCAAAACATCATATCCTTGAATATGAGAGGAATTCAAAAACTATTCTTGCATAATACTAAAAATATGAATAGTTTGCACCTTAATGTGATTGTTTTAAATTTACAGAATATGCCATATGCTTAGATCATCTCCAACCTTGCATTTAAATTTAACGATGCCAAATTTTTTGAAGGCTTCCGCAAAACTCTCTCTTCAACCAGAGTACTGTAAAATTTATATCAGCGTGTACTATTTTGAACGTTTTTTTATATTTTTGAACTCCAAACAAGACTAGTTTACAAAGGTTGCAATACTTTAATACTACAAATTAATTATTCAGCCAAAGAAAAAAACTTAAACAAGATCTAGATCTAAACAAAGAAACAAGTAAAAATAAAAGGGCGAAAAAGAATTTCCAGCGTGGGAAACCATGCATCCTCCCTCCTAGAAGTAATGTTGAAAAAACCCGGCTTGAACACACCGTTGTTGTCGCCGCCCTCACCGTTATTGATCAAGATGAAGAAAATGGAACACACGGAGTGAGCTCCGCGCGATCCACCGCACGCTAAACATGCAAAGAATTAGGAGATCTCATCTCATATGGAGATATGGTGTCAACTCCTGTATGTCGACAAGAGGTTGAGATTTTTTTGGCATGCGTTGATACTGCCAAAATCTGCGCAAATTTGATTTCACATTAGAAGACAAACGAGGTTGGAAATGGGCTTAATGTCAAATTTGTTTGTTGGAGAGCCTTATCATTGGAGTTGACATTCGGCATTGGAGATGCTCTAAATTTTATACCATCCACTAAGGCTGCGTTCTTATAAACTTAATTTAAATTTGAAATTTTTGTTTTTATTTAAATTTTTTTCGCATTTGTTAGTTTTGCACCAAATTTTTGTGGGTAAAAAAGTTTTAAAAAAAAATCCCAATTCCTCTCGCCTTTGACGAATAATAATCCACTAAAATTTTGCACAAAACTAACAAATGCAAATAAAGACAATTTATAAATTTAAGTTAAGTTTTAAGTTAAAGTTCATAAGATTACCTTTGGCCTACCAACATTAACAATATTGCAAATATTGTAAGTAACTACTCCCTCCGTTTCTAAATGAGAGTCCCTCTTAGGAATTCCAACTTTTTTAGACAACATGTAATCATTACACCTATTTTCCACCATTACCCTTATATTCTACCTATTTTTGCACCATTTGTATTCACATATGAGGGACACTTTTGAAATTTTATCGAATTTCTACTTCTATTTTTGAAAAGGGACAATTATTTTGGAACATTTGAAAATGAAATAAGGGACTCTCAATTAGGAACGGATAGAGTACAATTTAGCAAGAAACTCTTCTTAAAAGTCCCGATTTAATAAAATTAAGCATTTTACTTGTAGGACACTTTTTGAAATCTATACTATTAACCGTAAAAATGGACTGCTCAAACTATGCACTATACCATGCAGTGCAATTGGGCACTACAGAGTCTTTGGATCCGGGTGGCTCACGCCCAAGAAAGGGTAGATTAAAAATTACTCCGACGGGAGGGGGTGGAAGGAAGAATCTATCAACTGAGGTTTTGGAAAAATTATTACTCCGTACTAGTTACTCTCGAAGCACTGCCAAATGGTTTCACGCGAGACGAAGTACTGAGCGCACGACCATCGCTCGAACGTACGACGATGGAGGATCCAGGAGCATCTCGGGGACAGTGCTCCCGGAGCACCACCGAACAATCACTCGCGGAGGTTCTAGTGTTCAGTCACGTGCGCACGTGCCAGGGGCAGTGGGAGTCGGTGCATCGTTTCTGACGAAAGAAAGAATAAATATAAAAAAAGGATAAAAAAAAAAAACGCACGAATTGCGGGGCACTTGCGTCCTCTCGTTCAGACACCCCTCTGGAAGTAAACCACGGGCCTTATCTCTCACGCTCCACTCTCTGTGCGGGAAAACGGGAATTAGATCGGAGCGTGGAACAAACGGCGCGTAGGATTAGCATTTACGTAAGGGAAATCTATTTACCGTCCGGTGGGGAAAAATGGGAAAAATTATTATCCCTCTTTTAATCCTTCCGCATTGACCGGCTCAGGCATCGGGTATAAACCCCACGACCGTATCTTTTTGGGCCCCATTTCCTAATCGCTTGCCTTTTTTTTTCTTTTTTTTACTCTGGTGGAAGTGTTCGGATTAGTTCGCGTGCACATTGGCTAATTCTTCTCTGATCAGGTGAAATGTTTGACGTCCACACCGAAAAAAGCTAAAGGGACCGATGAGAAGCATACCGATGGGATACCGAATGGCACGCAAGACCCAGTCTGGGCCCCGTAAGAATGATCCGAGCTGTTTAATAATCTTTTAAAAAAACATCGATTGTGTCCGTAAAAAATCAGCTCAATCCGATATGTGTAGGTGCTTGATTCAATCGTCCATTTTTTTTTCATTCAGATTGAATCGAGTACCTAGACATATCGAAATGAGCTGATTTGTTTACGGACCTACTCAATTTTTTAAACGATTGTTGAATGGCTCGAATCATTCATACAGAACCCATAGCGAGCCCCGCGTGTCCTTCAGTACGGCATCAGTATGGGGTGGTCTGTACCAAATAACAGGGTTGAAACTAAACCCCCACAATTATTCTTAGGTTTAGTAAAAAAGGAACCCATAACTTAAATCCAACTCCAACCATTTTAGGGTCATTGATTCTTTCTTACTTTATCATGGGTAGGATTAATAAAACCGAGAGAGTTGTTAAATTAAAATAAAGATTTGCCGATGCTTGATGCTTCTCCATCATATCAACCTTAAAACCTCAAAACACTTGACCAATGATACATAATCACCATGACAGAATCCCATGGTAATTTTCTAGTATAGAGAGTCATCAGGATCAAAACATTGCCTTCCTGAATAAGTAATAAATGGGATGTCCGACTTGCGAACTACTACTCTGCCCCTCACGATAGAAGTACGTGTTTTCTGATGTTTAAGGTGTTCACCTCTCAGAATAATAATATCTTTTCACTTTGAAAAATAATAATAATAATGTCCATATATACATTAAAGAAGAGAGAGATTACATGAATTAATTTACCTCTCTTTCTAAAATTGTTCTTGCAGAATACTAAAAAACAGGGATAATTTGAACCTTAATTTTAAATTTTTATGAGCGTGTAATATCTTGAACTCCAAAGTTTACAAAAGTCACAATAGTTTACGGGATGTGATTTCGGCATTTCAGTTTTAGCCAGTGGCACTCCACATTGTGTTCTGTAATCTCACACTGTCAAAACACAAAGTGGAGTGTCAGTGGCTAAAACAGAATTGTTAAAATCAATTTCCTAGTTTATAGTCAACAAATTATTCTGCTGTTATTGCTAAATTTGGGACACGGCTACCCTACACATTCCCAGGTATTTTGTGGCCTTTGCATCCGGCAGTTAAGGCAGATTGATTTCCCTCCAGAATTTTATTCATTTTTGGCTGACCAAAAATAGTATTTTTGCCATTATAGACCAGCAATGAATTTAATTACCAGTGCTTGGAAACAAAATTCTCGGTCAAATATCTCACATACTGTGCAGTGGTGTGCCCAATTACCGTGCTGCGCAATTTCGAGCCATCGGATCGTACATCCGACAGCTCGGATCTCATCTCGACAATCAATTCGATAGCGCGGAGGTGTACATGCAGCACCGTAATTAATACTACCAGGTTTGCATTGAATCAAGTTCTCAGGAATCGCAGATGACTTCATTTAATTATGTCCACTTGAACGGACACGTTTGTCGTTCATGCCGTGCTGCTCGTCGAGAGAATAATTTCAAAAATTATGTCAATCGGCCGATACTGATCAATATCTGATCACAGCACATCCTTTGACGAAAATAAAATTGAGATTCCGTTCCGGAAATGGAAATAATTACTTATTTTTTAAGAAGGTAATTTCAAGCTCAAAAATTAAGTATTTACGTAAATAATTTTTCTATCAATATGGATCTTGATTGATAGATCTCGTTGAGATCATTTATACGGTGAAAAAAAAATTGAAAAAACAATTTTCATTTATATTATTTTTGAGTTTGAAAATGTGAAATAAATAATTATTTTTTAAGAAAATGTTCTGGAACGGAGCCTGAGTGTTACTCATCTAATAAATCGTAGCTAGGCATGCATAGCCACTTTCGTCTATTGTGCGATTGGCTTGCTCAATTGGCTTTGGTCTTCGTCCACCCCCGTATAGATTATTGCTCCAACTATGTCCAACTTACAGATAGCAAAAATAAATAATTTTCCACCACCATAGACTAAATTACAACCATGAGATTTTTGTGTCTAAATAGTACTCCCTCCGTCTCCTTTTAAGTATCCTGCTTTGTAATTCCAACTTATTAAAAAAACATCATTATTATACATTTCACATCAACTTTTTCCTCAGCTTTCTTTACTTATCCATCATCATTACACTTTTACTCACTAACTTTTCAAAATGGAATCTACTTTTAGGGACAAAATAAACAATACACCAATTTTTACCCACTTAATTTACAAAATGGATACTTTTTAAGTGACAGCCCAAAATGAAATACTGGACTCTAAATAAGGGACGGAGGGAGTAGATTTTTAGTATTGAATTTCAAATCTTGGGGTCACTGGAGCCGAGGGCAGAGGTATGTAGGGGCCCGGCTCCGGCTCCCCGAGCGTCCAAGTTTTAAATTTTTTATTTTATATATAACTAATTTTGAATATTATTGATAATTATTCGTGTATAGTTACTAATAATCTTAATAATTTTGCTTTGATTTGATTAAAAAAATTGGTTATTTTAGGTTCTCATTTCTCAATTGTTTTCATAAATAAAAAATAAGCACGTGACACTTAAAATAGCCTAAAGAATCATTTCAATGAACAAATGTACTGAACTAAAACACAAAAATCTTATGATATAATACGTATACGTTCTGATAAAAAATATATGTTTGTTAGGCCGCACCCCACCCACCCCCCCCCGCTTCCGGCATCAAAATCCTGGCTCCACCACTGACTGGAGCTTTGCCCAGTTGTTAACTTAAGGATCCGAGAAGTACTTGAGATGCATGTAAGTTGGCCCACACATCCGGTTTTAAATCTGGTATCGTGTTCAAGGGGTTATAGGAGATTACAGAGAGAGGGGGCTTGGGGACAAAATCTCAGGTTGATAAATGAATCTCGTGCAATGAGACTAGGAGATGGGGCCTGCCAATCAAAAATTGGGAAGCAAGTAGGCCCACCTAGAATGGGCTAATATGGAGTTGACAATGGTATTAGCAACCCAAAATGTTCATGTTAAATACAGTATGATCTCTCCAACACCGGGTCCAGGCCCAGGCCCAGTGAACAGGTTGTTGGAGTAGTACTTTTTTGCCCTTTTGTTAATGATATTGGAGGAATGAAAGAAAACAGTAGATATGAAATTTCATGGAATTGAATAGAAATGTTTGAGAAAAAGTTATAGTGAAATGAAAACCCGGTTCACATATCCAGTTAGCCGGTACTAACCTAAATAGCATACCGCAACAAATGATCAATGTCAAAACTCAAGAGTAACATCAGTAAAGACATTCTTCCTTCTTTGATCTGTTCTACCGGTCACATATCTGGTTAGCCGGTCGTGACCTAAATAACGTGAAAACTCAAGAGAAACAATCGCTACAAAAGACGTTCTTTCTTCTTCAATCTGTTCTATCGATTACGTATCTGGTTAGCCGATCGTGACCTAAATAACGTGAAAACTCAAGAGAAACAAATACTAAAAAAGACATTCTTTCTTCTTTTGCTAATCCTAGTCAGTGTTAATATTGTTAGAAATTCTTATCCAATTTTGGGGGGTATCTCTAGAATATCAAGTTGTGTTTGGGTCATGGATTCAACTATCTTTCTTTCCCTTGACAAATTCATGACCCAAATGCATAGCAGATCTTGCAGCCTTCCTAAAGCCCTCTTGGTTCCATGCCCTTTTGCTTTTATTATATTATATTATAGATAGAAAAGAAATGGGTTCTTCATAAAAAAAATATTCTAATTAACTCAACCCAACTTTCTGAGAAATTTTCCAGTGCCAAGCGGGTACCACGTGGTGCCCACTCGGTGCATCCGGGCCGTCCATTTCGGTTTTGGATGGTTTGGATTTGGAGAGAGAAATAAGAGAAAGATTGTGGGGGTGAGAGGAGAAAAAGTGTTTTAATCTGGGTCGTCCAATACACTTTTGGACAGCTCGACTCAGATGTGCCCTCTGGGACACCACGTCAGCCAGCCGGGTGACGTGGTACGCACTGAAAAATTTCTCCAACTTTCTTGACTCAAGACTGGGAATTGGAATATTCGTTCTCGGAATTCAAACAGAATTCTATGCAAATTAGGAGAAAGAAAACGAAAATCAACAAATGGGACAAGGACAAGAAAAAGAAATGGGTTCGCCATTTTGCAATTTACGTTTTTTTTTTTTTTAATAACTCACATATCCAAGTCACCTTGCGCACATATGGAGTAATTTTGAGAGACTAATCTTACCATTCTCTGGTTGGGCCCAATTACATCCATACGAGTTGCTAACGCTTGAAAGATTTTGGACATAAAATTTAAAGTTCTCTAAAAGAAGTTATTTTACGAACTTAAATGTTGTATCCAAGCTAACCAAAATCCTTTTGGAAAAATCCTTACGATTGGACTTCAATTAATGGCAACGGCGCACGGGGTTAAGCTTCCCTCCATACCTCACCAAACTGGATTTTTTTACTCCATTTTGAGCCCATAAAAAAGATCCAAATCGTACATTTTCGTATTGTCTTGCCCTCAAGAATACGCGTGTAAAAAATTAACATGATCGAACATTGATATGTAATGAAATAATTGTTGAAACTAGACGATGAACACAGTTTTAAGCTCACAACGATCGACATTCGATCAAGTTAAGTTTTCATACACATGTTCTTGAATGCGGCACCTAAGAGTCAAACAGTTCAAATGGAGCCAAAATAAGGGGTTGCCTCAGTGGTTCGGGCGGATTTCCAAGCTTCGGGAGTACTCCTTAAGGTTTGAGGTTCGATTTTCTGTAGAGTGAGTACATTGCAGTAAGTGGGGAGCCGTGATTGGTGTGACCACACTAGCTTCCCCTGAGATTTGAATTGCGCAATCGGATCCATTTACCAGCAGCAGGAGATCAACCTGCCCTACCGCCAACCCAATCAATTTCATCGAATATCATTTCGGTCAACTATGGGTACAGTATTAATTTGGTGTACATTGCACATACACCAGGATTGCGTAGGACGTATCTCGTGATCCCATATTAATGATCAGAGCCATTTAATTTCTTCAAAATCCTGCAAAAAAAAAAAAAAACTCATTGGGTGATCGATTCTCTCAATCCTAGTCCCTGCGAATTCAATGAAGAAAACCGATTAAGCCTTTACCGATATCTGAATGAATGAGATAATTTATAAAAATTCTTAAAATTAAATTTTAAATAAATCAAACGGCTAGAATCATTTGTGTGTGGAGCTCCGTGGCGAATCTCTACGCGGTGCCTGGCTAGTTTATCAACCCCAGCTACGCGGCCGGTGGTCAACTGCCCCGATTGAATTCCCACGAGAAATTAGGACCGTTGATTCACGGCCGGCTTTACGTTCACACATGACCTGAAAAGGGCAGAAACGTCCATCTCGGTTACACACCTCCAGCGGCACTTGGTAGTATAGGAGTAATAAAGAGGGTGGGTCGGTCACCAGACAAAGCAACAAACTTCCTTTTGTGTTTTAAAAAGCGGTCAAGAGGGCAGCCGCCCCTCCAACCACAGCAGCCCCCCCGCTGCCCCACCACCAAACTAAAATTAATCTGATCCTTTTTTCGGCGGTTGCTTTCTTTCCTAATTCCTTTTCCAAGAATCTACACGCGTCCCACGTCCCCCAGACTCTAAAATTAATCTAATCTTTTATTGGACACCGCTGCGTAATGTTTTAGGAGACTATATACACTCGTCCCACATCTCACATACTCAAAAAATTAATCTCATCCTATATGGAGCACCGCCGGGTGATGCTCTAAGAGACTATATACCACAGCTCATTCGCGTGGGGTGAGTGTTGCTATGGGTACAAATCTACTATTTATGTACCATTTCAGATCTTACCAAAATAATCAGCTCCGTTCATTTTGTTTAAAACTGCTTTGTTGAAAGTCTTGTTATAAAACCATCTCAATGAAACATCGGTAGGGGCATTCTCGAGAGATATAACTTTGCTTCCAATCTCAGGCAAGAATTCTGGGACAAAAATTGGATATTTTGGAAACCTGCTAACTGTTATCCGATTGAGCAATTTTTTTTGGGAAAATGACGCCCAATGACGTATTTTGATAATTAATACCAGCTAAGGACATTTTCAGTATTAACAAATGTTCTTAGCTTGTCCTTGGTAGATATTAATTATTAAAACATGTCATGGGCTGTCATTTTCCCTTCTTTTTTTTTGCAATGGCCCAAAAAAAAATTGTGACTTAAATTATTTTGTGAGGTAAAAAATGGGTCCGAAATGGATCTATTTGCGCGTGTTGAAACCCATAATTTACAAGGAGTATTTATTAGAGAACCCAATGAAAACGTATGGCATGGAGACCCTATGAAATAGAAAGGAGTATGACTTATTCACATAGGTTCCGTGAATAGGTCATTTACGGAGCTGCGCGATTATATTCATCTGTTTTAATAATTTATGGTTGAGATCTATTTCTAACTTTGATCAGTATCGGTAATAGATATCTATTACCGATAACAGACTTGTTTAATTCAGATCATCCAAAACACTTTTGAATATCCGAGATTTAGCTTTGTCTCCGTAATGATCTATTTAGTACTATTAATAATTTTGGAAAGTGATTTTGACACTTTATATTTAAACATTAGCACTCCACTTTTTGTCTTTATCATATGTAAAAGTGCCAAACTATTTATTATTTTGTTAGTGTTCATCTACTTTAAAAGAATATTGTTATAATTCTTTTAAATAAAAAAATAAAAAATAAAGTGTCAATAGCTAAGTGAAGTGTCAAAATCAACTTCAATAATTTTTCCCCACCATTCATACCCCGTGGGTCCCGTTATCCAAATACGACGCTGAAACGCGCCGGCTTCGGTGTGTGGTGTCGACTTCGATCGCGTCAAATCAATTGCCGGGGGGAAGTCATTTTCTCGCAGGGAAAAATTGTTCCGTACGATTCCCACGTGAACCTGACGCGTGGCAACGCGCCATTCGTTGCATGTCGATGTCGCTGCATGAAGTGGCGTCTGCCCGCAGGGAGAGGGGAGAGAGAAAAGGGTGTGAAATCTTGTCCATTAGATTCCCTCCCGTGGCCCCACCCTAATCGGCCGCCGCTCTCCCACCCACAAAGAACCCTTTTCACACAATGGGACCCCTTTTTTACATTGACCAATATTATTTAAGAGAAAAACTTATTCACGGCCAGAATCACAGCTGATCAAGTTGCTCACGGCAGAGCGCAATTTTAGTCATCTGTTTCTGCAATTAATGAATGTTCGGATTTTAGAAAAAATTATTCGCCAGAAGAGTTTAAATATTCTAGAGAATAATTTTATTAAAACCTTAATCTCCAAAAAGTGTTTAGACGCGCGGGATTGAGAGCCTCAAACAAAGTTTACAGGTTACTCTGTAAAGAAGTTTCTCTTTTTGAAAAAAAAAAAAAAGAACTAACAAAAATGTTTTGCACGAGGACGAGATGTGCCCCCAAACTTTTGCAAGTTTTCTTTTCTAATAATTGAGGACGAGACGTGCCCTGATTAACCTTCACATTTCGATTAATCGTTGGATTGATTTCGCAATATCGCATATAGAAAGTTTCGAACTCAAAATCTAAAGAGAGGGCCTGAGACAATAGTTAACATTTAAGTTAACACTCTTAATACGATTACAATAATTAATTAACAGATTTACCGAATATTCGAAGCATTTTGAAATACGAATGGCTGGCTCTTTCTCCATCCCTCCCTTGCTATTTTTTTCCTCCCTCCAGTTAAAATATTTACCACTATTTTTTACTCACCCCGTCTTATAGATTCTGTTCTATTTTCGAACCCAAAATTATTATTTTTTAAATAACTTCTTTTTTTCTTTTTAAAGGGTTCTGCTCCATACACATTTTCACAATGCCAAAAAGGGACTAAAAGATGCTATAAATATATTTCCAACGCAAGAGTTCAAAACCTGGAGGCATACGAAACCCCGACACGTGGGAGGAACATAGCATCAAATAGTTTTAGATAGGCATGTTAATGGATCGGATCGATAGGATTCCAATCCAATCCAAATTCGAAATCGCTCAACATCAGATATCTTATCCGAATTCGATTCTATTAATATTTGTATTATTATCAAATTAGTGGATTGGAGTTATCGGATTTGTATTTTTTTCGGATTAGATTGAATCCAGTCCATTGCCAGACCTTGTTGTAGGTGAACCATCGATGCTCGAATTTGTGTCCAAATATATTTTCATAAGTGAAATTATGCAACAGATGGAGTAAAGATGGTACACCATTTTGTGTACACCAAATTTACACCGCGTTTTGTGAGACCAATTTCAGAGTCTCTCACAAATAATCAGAACAGCTACATTTGTTTAAACAAATTTTTTAAAGCCCACTGAACCAAAAAAAATCAGCTCAGTTAAATATCAGTAAAGGCGTGATTAATTATATGCCGAATTTGTTGACAGAAAAATTGATCAAACTTTTATCGATATTCGACCAAGCTAATTTTTTACAAGTATCCTCGATAAAATGTTTTAAAAAATTAAGCGATTCCAATTATTTGTGCGAAACCATAAAGTGGTGTACCCATAGCAAGGGACTTCGAGTTGGTGTTTTCGAACCGTTGGATCGTATATTCAACGACTCGGATCTCATCTCGATAATCAACAATCGAGAGTCGTTTTTTGCTGAGACCAGATTTGAACCGTCGAATGTTAACAGCTCAGAGATGCGCAGCACAATACTGCACACACCACCATCCCCAATTCTTCTCCTAACTTTTTGTTGCGTGTATTGTACAGTAATTGGCACGATAGCACGACAACGGTAGATAGTACACGTGGCCAGGCAGAGAATCTGATGCGTATCTCGTCAACGTCAACACGAAATTACTCCTTGGGTCCACTTTTCCAAACAAATGCCGGCCCCTAGCCGTCATCCACAACCGAATATACAAATTTTATTGGAGGAGTGATTTTGCCACTCTTCAAATTATAAACTCTTGAAAAGTGGCAGAATCAATGACTTTCATTTTGATTTTTGGATTCTCTCTCCAATAAATTTTATTTTAATTATTACTTTCATTTCTTTTTATATCTCTCTCCCCTCAAAATCGAAAAGCCAAAACGAACAAGGTCTATGAGTTGATTTTGACGCTACCCTTAGAAGTGTCGTTAATAATTTTAGAGGGATGAAAAAATCATTCCTCTTTTGATCACGCTAAAACTCGCAATCAAACACCGGTATTTACTCCTACTTTTTTACTAAGGCCCCGTTCCAGAACATCTTCTTAAAAAATAAATACTTATTTCATATTGTCAAACTAAAAAATAATGTAAATGAAAAATATATTTTTAATTTTTTTTTCACCGTATTAAAGATCTCAATGAGATCTATCAAATGAGATCTATATTGATAGGAAAATTATTTGCGTAAACACATAATTTTTAAGTTTGAAATTGTCTTCTTAAAAAATAAGTACTTATTTTTCTTTCCGGAACAGAGCCTAAATCACACACAATGTTTTGGTTCACATTCCTGTCAAACTTCCTAAACTTACCAAACTGAAAATTTTCTCTGAAGGTTTAGTCCGAATTATCAAACAAATGAAAATGATTTTTTGTAGGTAGAGTTAAAATATCAAATTCTAAAAAAATTACCTTTTCAAAATAGAACCAGAAATATGGTGGGTAATACCACCACTTTTTAAGAGGGATAAACAAAAGTGACCGATTTGCAGGCCTTTTTAAATGTAAACACTTTCTTTTTTGTCCTTTAATAATATGTGAATTTGTCAATTAGTTCGTGAAATAATACACTATTCCTAGATTGCAGAGACTAAATGGTAAATTCACGTGCTAAAGAACAAAAAAAAAGCATGTGCATAAAAAAAGAGAGAAAATAATGGGGAATGTTGTCACGCAGGACTCTACGAAACGGCCGATCAAATCATTCATTTCAGCAATCAACGACTCAGGTTTTAATTGAGCAATAGACAATTTAAATTTACATGCGTTCAGATTAAATTCAGATCGTCCGTGCCTATATGAATGACAAGATTGACCGCTTGACAACATTTTATAGGAGTACTGCTGAGCATATCCCTTTATAGTGCGTAAATCAATTTTCTAGGCAAAACTGAACTCAAACTAAAATAGCGTGTAAATCAATTTTCTGGGCAAAATTGACACAAACTAAAAGCCAAAGCTGCTCGCCGTCGGTGCCGTCTCCATCAATAAACAACAAAAAATCATTCCGCTAACCAAAACTGATGAATCAATTCTGACTAACTCGGTTAGTCAAGATTTTTGCATTTCACTAGAAAGTTAGGAGTTCGAGTCTCCTCACTTACGCATAGGCATTATTCTCTCAAAAGACTTTTCCTTTCGTTTTTTGTTTCTACTCTATAATGAATTTATTTCTCGTACTACTAATTTAGTTGTTGTATTTGGCTAATTTAGTTGTTGTATTTGGTTATCTGGAAGGAGTTAGAAAAAATGATCTAACCAAAACCGACGACTGTCTTAAAAGTTACTCTAAAACCCACACGCATTGAAGCCGTCAGATTAGGACTGACGGCCATCGAGATCCGTGGGTCACTAAGAGCAAACACAAGCAAAGCTTTACCCGAATCTCGAGGGCTGTCCTTTGATCCGACAGTAATGGCTAACCGATGCATGAGCCCCCCATGCTTCCCTCATCTCATCATCAACTACGGGCCTTACTCTGCGCTGTCCGTACGTGCTAGGGACCACTGCTATCGTACGCCCCCCTGCCTACCCACCCATGCGCGCACTGCGCACACCAAGCCCCCAAAAAAGCAGACAGACTTCAACATTGTCGTCCTCATACAGTCCCCCCCCACCTTTCCCCATAGTCGATTGAAATTTACTAAAAACCTAAACCACAATTGCAACAACCACAAAATTGCCCCGGCGTTATATACAGATCGTAGCGGAATAGGCAAATCTTGCATGATCGAGCTCGTCTCTGTTTGTGTTTGCTACGAACTCCAGAGACAGAGTTTAGATCACGAGAGGCAAACAAAACAAAATGGATCACGAGAGGCAAACAAAACAAAATGGAGACGAGCTCGATCATGTCAAATTTGCCTGATCTGCCACTAACTCGATTCCGATGTAGCAAATTAAACGGAGTCGAGCAGGACAGATTAACGAATCTGTTTTACGGAATAGTTTTATCAAGAACAGAACCGTAGGATTGCAAAAGAAGTCGAATCGAACTGATAATACGAGCAGAAACTATTAACCGATTTTGTTTCACGGTCTTTTTATCAAAACAGAAACGTAGATCTAAGCTACGCCGATAGAAATAGCCAGCACCTGATGAAAATTCACGAGATGCTGGTTTTACATATATATACACTAAATTTATATCAGCACATCGATTCAACTGTCAGGCTGCCTTCTCTCTCTCTCTCTCTCTAAAACTATTTTTCGTTTTTTTTTTTTTGTTACAATTCGGAAAATAAACAAAACAAAAACGGATAATGGATCAAGTTATTGGCGAAGAACAAAAAGGCGGAAATCGACGGATCATCAGGCCGTCTCGGGCGGGGGAGGATAGTTAAGGTCGAGATCGACGAGTTTGCTCAACGGAGAGCAAGAGTCGTGAGTGTTGTTATTGTTGTTATCTACGACGGATGAGGAATCGGAGTCGCTGTGGACACCACCGGCAACGGGGAAGCGCAAATCGGACACCTTCCGATCGAATCTGTACATGTTGAGGTGGTTGTGCAAGGCCTCGGAGCGCGAGAGCTTGTCAAAGAGGAACAGCGGACGCGCCATCGGGATAAATCCGGTGAATCCGACACCTCCACCGCAACCGCCGCCGCCGCCGAGATAGGCGAGGTTGAGATCGAGCGACGGCGGAGGGAGGGGGACGGCCGTGTACAGCGGCGGCGGCGCGTAGCTGGAGGACTCGACGGTGCTGCTCTGGCTAGGGCTCCGGTTCGCCGCCTTGAGGTAATTTTGGTTAACGACGTTGTGGTTATTAGCGGCGTGGCTGTGATCGACGGCGGAGACGAGTTCGGAAGGGGTGGGGAAGTTGGTCTTCGCCTTGTTGCCGCGGAACTCCCTCGCCGCCGCGTCGTACGCGCGCGCCGCCTCCTCGGCGGTGTCGAAGGTGCCGAGCCAGACGCGGCTCTTCTTGCCGGGATCGCGGATCTCGGCGGCATACCGGCCCCACGGCCGCTTCCTCACGCCCCTGTAACGGATCTCCTTGTTACCGGCAACGCCGCCGTTGGAGGCGGCGGCGGCGGCGGTTTTGTCTCTCGGTGCCATACGTTCTTTATGCGTTCGAAAGGTATTATTTTATAAAAAAAAAGGAACAATCCTTTTAGGTGTTGCGAGGAGAGGGGTGGGGGAACAAGGGATTATATAGAGGGTGGACGGTGGAGATTTTCGCTAAGTTCACGCTCCATTTAAGGGAGCGTGCAGCGCTGGGAGGTTTTAATGAGATGGTTAAGTTGGCTCCCTCTCCCGTGGGCGGGGGGTGGATTTAGTACTATTGGATTAGGTTTTATTGGCCACTCATAACTCACCACGTAGCCACCGTAAAAGGATTGGTGTATAAACGAATCAAGTTACTCGAATTTTTATGAGGAATTACGAAAGATTTTGTTGCTTCTTAAGCGTTGTACATAGTTTATGCTTGTTTATAATCGTTTTAATGTTGAGCTATTTTTCAAGGCCAAAATAACCATAAAAAGGTTTTGGAGATGACAACTTTCAAAAATCTCATATGTTCAAGGTGAGTTTCTGCTATATTATTGAAATCAATTTTCTTACATATATCAACTAAAATAAAACGTAGCAAAAAATTTCTTGACTATTATCATTAACTTGAAATGCATATAAATTTGTGGAAAAAAAAATCTTAGTCTACTTAATTAAGCGGAAAGGCCCCTCAGTTTGTTGAAGTATGTGATTGGAAGTGCGGTTAATTTTTGTACAAACAAGAAAGTTTGTAAGGAAAAAAAAAAACCTTCATTATCTAAAGGCTTGTGGTCCTCGATATGAAAATAGTGGAAGATTGGAGGTTAGTTATGTTAGTCTATTTACTTCTCCTCAAGATAAGGAATAAGTGAAAAAGAGAAGAAAAAGCAAATAAAACAAGGGCTGCGTAACAGACCCTATTTTCTAGTATTATGTTTCCAAGCTAGTAGTAGTAATTTAAAGCGATTGTTACATAGTTTGATTATGGACATATTTTGCTTTTACAAATTGGAAACTTTGTATCAATTAATGGCCCGCGTGGAATGGTGTACTTAATTTTTAGTCCGAGTAATTATATAAATCGTTCTCTTTTATTTAGGAGAGATTTAATGCTTTTATGCACTTCTCGCTCTTAATCTTTGCAATCTCTCCATTAAAAATGTTGGTTATTTGAAAGATCTTTAAAAAATGATCCCGGGATTCAACAAAACACAAATTGCTAGCATAACCAAATTTTGGTTCTCTCTGGCTAGAGGAGATATACGATATGTGTTACTTTCTCCGTCCCATAATGTTTGGCATTTTCAGGAATGCGTGCCATTTTTAAATTGCATATATCTTTCAATCCATAATGTTTTAAGCGATTTTTTTAACTTTGTTTAATAGAACAAATTAAACTCTATCAAATAAGATCCATATTGCTTATAAAAAAATTATGGATTAAAAGATATAGTTAATTTTTTCATAAGACTAGAATAGTGAAAGTGCTAAACATTATGGGATGGAGGGAGTAATACTCATTGAACTTTTGAGAGTGTGTTCCATTAATTAAAATAAATACTTATTTTTAAAATTAAAAAAGTGATATATTGTGAGCGAATAATCTGTCTCGTATAACAACATAATAAGTACTTACTCACTTTATTTATGTTTGTTAATCCACAAACACTCTATTTTTCGTCGTTCAATGTTCATTTTTGAAAGCCAATGAGTAAATTGTGTCAATTGTACTCTTTTACCCCTTGTATTCAAATATTGAATTATGCAAAGCAATCGCGAAGCTCCCTAAAAAAGTTGAAAATTCAAAAATAGACTAACAAAACACTGATGGAGAGAGTAAAAAATAAAAATCTTAACAAGACGATGCATAAATTCACATTAATAAGAGGAAAAAAGTGACTTCGGGTTGGTGCAGTCTTTGGATCGTGCATCGGACGGCTCGGATCTCTTATTGACAACCATCGATCGAGAACCATTTATCGTCGAGACAAAGTTTGAGTTGTCGAATGTACAATCCGACGGCTCGAAGGTGCTGCGTGCTGCGCGCACCACTGGATAACACCATCCCCAATTCGGGAAAAAGAGGAAGTACAAATAGAGGAGGGAGCGTGAGAGCAGTGTTACAAGTGTCGTGGCAATCGAAAGAGCTACGTACAGACAACACATATCGTGCGGGGAGTTGAGTTATTAAATATTTATAGTTATTAATATTCGGCACGGTCAACGAAGTTTGACTTGTACTAGAGTACACCACTAGGGCCGCCGTCCTTGCGTGGATCTCTCGGAAGGAAGAAAAGCATCACTGGACGACTGAAGTGGTGGCGAAACCAGCAATAGCAGTAATTATTACAACTACTTACCGCCGAAGTGGACTCTGCTCTGGCTGGTGGTCACGTGGCGAAGCGGTGGCTGTCAGCACATGCGGACGACAACGGCGGCGGCGTCTACGACCGCAGTTATTACTCTCTAGGAGTATAAATAAATATAAATATCGACTGGGTTAATTGTTCTTTACGCCCCCACCGTCACCGCACTAAAATTAACCATTTCATAATGGAATATTACATGTGCGCAGCACATTATATGCAGATGAGATGGTGCTCCAACGTCGAGTCACGTCGTGCGGGAGCGTGAAAGCGTATTTCAAAATTTCACGTAACAATTAACACTCGTACTTGAGTAGATTGAGAGCGAGAACGAAGGCTATTTAAAAAAAAAATTATGTGAGATTTCTGCACACAAATTATGCAACTTAGCTTTTAACCAAGGCCCCATTTCGCTAAAGTTATTATTTGATATCTTCGAAATCATGATAACAATACAATTTTTTATATGTAATTGCATGTCGATCGAGTATCAAACAGTATCCGATCAACATGATTTTTGGGCGAGATTGAGATTCTCAAAGAGATCTTCAACATGAACGGTTTTGATTATTATTGTGGCACAAAAGTTCCATCTTGATAGTAATTGGAGAGAGGTTACCATGAGAGGAGCCGGTTTCTTTTCATGGACTCCACCGGCCCACATGATGTTATATTGTGGGGAAAAAGTAGGAGCACCGCTGTGGATACATATGAGATGTACATATCATGTATATATAGATTTTGTAGTGTTCACCTTGCGTTGATTTCATAAAGATGATTTGAATCATCTACTATTTTAAAAAAATTATGGAGCTCTATAAAAAATCTGCTCAATCCGATACCCATAAAGATATTTTGGCTACAAATTCAGGGGAAAAAAAATCTTATCAATATCAGATTGAGCTGATTTTTCACAGGGTTCCATAAAAAAAATTTAAAAAAATGATGGATGGTTCGAATCATTTTTGTAAGACCCGAGGCGGGCCTCACATAATCCGTACGTGCATCAGCGCTTGATATGTACATGCTTATGTGTACCCGTAGCTCTTCCTAAAAAAGCAGGAAGGCATCCAAAGCAGTGGAAAATCCCTCCAAGAGCATCCCACGATTTTTCCCATAAACAGCAAAAAAAAAAGAAGGAAAGAAGGATGCTGACGGCGGCACACTTGGCATTTTTTTCTCCGCCTCCTCGCCGCGTGTGTCGGCTAGCTTTAGCACCGACAGCGCCCTCCGGATCTCGACACGTGCCCCCCCAATCGACAACTGTGGGCGCGACGCGAAAATCTAACCCCGGGCGCGTCGCCGATGAGGTGGCAGGATAAGACTGGTCGTTTTGAGTCTGCGTACGGACAAAAGTCTCGTGTCTCTGATGAGTTTACTACTACCAGAAGTTATTCCAGTGCTCACGAGTGCAGCAGATTCATGATTTTTATTTTTATTATTATTTTTTTCGTGTGATCTTTGGGGCACGTTTGAATGTCGAATTACTCGTTCCGTTCCAAATTGTGAGCCCAACTATTTAAGGAGATATTCAATGATTATACATATAATGTCTATCATTTCCACCATTACTTATATATTCTACCTACTTTATAATACTTATATTCACTTGTGATGAACAGTTTTGGAAAATCATCAAATTTTTCTTTCCATTTTTTGGAAAAAGAACTTCATTTTGGAACAATTTAAAATAGAATAATGGACGATCAATTTGAAACGGATGGAGTATTATTGTTAACAAAGATTGCATGAGATGATACATTGATGTAGGACAAGAATTTAGGGCATTTCAATTATATGGAAACTTTATTTTAGAAATTAATGGTTTTAGGAATTCCTCTTTTAATGCCGCTTGCTTAGCATATTTCTATCGGTCTTTTAATTTTGTTAGATTTGGTTTCCAAGTATTGTTTTGCTTGGTCTCTGGTCTAAGTAGATACCTTATTATTAGGACTCCTATTAGGGGTTGTTCTTTTAAAAAAGCCATTGGCTTTCCCGCCAAAAATGAGCCAAATGAACCTACATAAAAACAAAAATAAGTCAATAAGCCACTTTTTTCATCTTTATTTAAAAAATATTGGATTTCGATCAAAATTTTATACTTTTTAGATTCCTCTTGTCATGAGGATGTAATAATCTTCAAAAAAATGAGGATAAGCCAAGTGATATGAAAAAAATTTGAATAAGGACAAAAATAAGCCACTTTGGCTTATTTGTCCAAACATCCCCTTAGCAATGAAACAAGGGCGTAAGTTATTGAGTTATTCATCTTTTATATCAATAATATTCAGAGTTTCTCTCTTTCCCTTGTGCGCAAGGTTTGCTCATGGACTCAAATTTTTGTCTCGTTTGGACTAGTATGCTGACTAGTCTTTTGTAAATTCTGTTGCATTCAATATTCCCTCTATTCTTTTTTTAGAGTTCCGTATTTTATTTTGGACTATCCCTTAATAAGCGTCTATTTTGTAAAATTAGTGAGTAAAATTCGGTGTTTTTTTGTCATTTTACCCATAAAAGTATATTTTATTTTTAAAAATTAGTGAGTAAAAATATAATGACAATGTCTCTATAGAGTGTAAGTACGAAAAATAGAGGTAAAAATTGATGTAAAATATGTAATGATGATGTCTCCTTTATAAATTAGAATTACAAAACTGGACGGTTAAAAAAAGGACGAAGGAAATATTAAGAATAGAGAGAGAGGGGACAAGTGAAATTAACAAGATAATAGTCGGGATTAAGAATTAAAATAGAGAAGACAAGCTAGCCTCCGGGATAGTAGTAGGGATTATATGAATGAATACTTGAATTACTTGTATTGTGTTTGGTGAAAATGAGATAAATGTGATGAAGTAATTTTTCACCATTAAATGTGGAAGAAAATAATCTGATAAAAGAGGGACTAGCTAATACCACCCTTCCTCAGGTGTTGGTTGATCTCATATGCCATACGAAAAATGATCACACTGGACCAAGATGATTAAAATTAATTTTTCCTAAATTTTTTTTTAAAAGTTTATGTTTAAAAAAAAATTACTAGCGAACTTTTTAAAGATTTCGATAACGATTGTTTACTTTTTAAATTTTTCTCATCGAATAATTAACCCGTAAAAGAATAGAGACCAAATCGAGCCTTGTGTCCCAATTAATTGGAATCGGAAAAAAAAGGTCCCGTAAAAAAGGAGGATTATGTGTTAGCTAACTGACAACTAACACATAAAAGCCTCGTTACATCTCTATGACATGAATAAGACATGGGTAGGTGACTAATTGATGACTGCAATAACTAAATAAGACGGATTTTCAAGACTACCGCGTCCGTCAATCAGTCAACCTATTTAATGTGAAACCCTAACACAACACCACTCGGTGCCACAAAAATGCAAAAATGCCTAGAAAATCCATTACATTCGAACTTTATTCTGATCTACTTAAATCAAATTATTAAATAGCAAGACATTCATTTTGGAAAAAAATTAATTGGCACACCGCCCATAGAATCAAAATCTCTTTAATTTTGAGACGATCTATTCCGATCATGTGTTGATGGATATTCGATCTACTTAGATTTTTATTTTTTTTATACGCAATTTGGTGTTTTTGACAAGCTCTTGAAAATAAATGTCTCGGATGATTGGAATCGCTGAAATGGGCATACGGCTGTATGCGGAGTCATTCACTAAGTGAAGCACAATTTGACAAAAACAAAACAAAACAAAATCAAAACGTGAAATGAAACTCGCTACGATTCAAATTTAGATTAAAAAAAGGGGCCCTTTTAGTTTTCTTATGAAAAAGAAAATCTTTAACTACTACTAAAATTTGGCATTCTATGAGCCTATCAGCGTTGTGAGATTTGCCAACAACTGCGATGTGCAACGGTTACCCGATATGCGATGCTAATCCAGAGCTATGTCTGGATCCCGAATTTATTTTATAGGATATCAAATGGAAATGAAAATGAAAGGAAACAATAGGGAAAACAGATGAGATGAGATAAGTTGGTGCGGGTGTGTTTGAACTTAAAATGCATGTGAAATTGAGAGTTTTGACTTTCTAAGTTCTGGAAGCAGCATCAGTAACAGCAAGCATTGTGCGTTAACTGTCAACATTTTGTGATCATGACAGAAGCTTGCCAAGAAATGACATTTGGGACCCCTACTCTGTGCTAGTTTCGCGGTTGCTTCGAATGCATTTTGATTTGTTGTGTCTCTTACATTAGAATTGATCTGCTGCTCATTTTCAGAATCTAATACCCCTATTTTCTATTTTATTTTGTTGGTTAAAAACTGCACTCTGTTTTTTAGTCTGTGTATGTTTTTTTTTATAACTCAGCTATCCAGATCAGCTTATACGCACCTCGACTAATCATGAGGCCGATTCCACTGTCCACTTGCGGAGAGCCCAATTTTGCTCCGTACGTACTGGCCCCATAAGAGTTAGCAGCACCTGGGAGGTTCCAACCTAGGATCTTAAGAAGGAACAAACTCTTACGAGGATCTTAAAAAAAACAAATCCTTGGGTCTCAAGTCTTGACCACCAGGTCAACCCCTAAGGTTTTTTTTGCCTGTGTATGCTGATTGATAGTACCCTTCAGTTGTGTAAAGATGCATCAAGAGCTAAAGGAAGATAAGGGTAAGTTGGTAATTCTGTAAAATAAAGAGAACCAAAAATGGGAACGTGATTTTCCAAAAAAGAAAGAAAGAAGAGGAAGTGTAAAGATCACTCTCCAACTAGAATCGCCACAAAAAACTACCGTTGAGATTAGTACTCTATGATTGGCGGTCTTTGGAACGTTTTAGCATATACACTGCAGGGATATACAAGGCAGGATGGGTTGGACGGCACCAGAAGAACTGGCCTCGACAGAACGGAATGAAACTTAAGAAGAGAAGCTGCCTTCCTCATCAGCTGAAAGAACTAACCCGAGTATTGAGGGGGAGGAATGAGATCATGCATACACTGGATGACCGCAAAACCCGAAAGATAATGAGGCTAGTTTTCCTCAATCGTTTCGGTAGGCTATTTGGACTGTATCCTAATGGTTTAGTACAACTTTCTTACCTTATACTCCTATGAGTCTAACAAGTGGGTGTTCCGTGGTATCTAACAAATTGCATATTGACAAGGAAATTGCTTTTCGGCTTTTCGCACTCCAAGATTTACAGTTCGCACTCCAAAGGTAGAGTGCGGAAATCAACTGCATATAAGGATTGATTTTCGGACTCCACTTTTGGAGTGCAGGTAGTAAATTTTAGAGTGCAAGAATAATTTCCTATATTGATAATCAAAAAGAAAGGTAAAGTGTATTAAGGGTTTTCTTTTGAGCTTGTCATGCTCTCAGGACTCACTGAGATACTTCAATCTAATAACGAATCTAAACGAAAATATGGGATTTGCATTGCATCTGCAGGAAAATATACAACAGCTATGACAAAAATATGATAGCAAGCGTACTCTATCAAGAAAAGGAAAAACGAAACAAGTACCTTGATTCTACACATAACATGGAAAAAAGCCGAATTAGACAGTGGCAGGCGGCGCAGGAGTATACCAACCGTGGTGAATTTCGACCGCCGTCTTTTTCCTAGCAAGTCTAGACTTCCTCCTTTTTCCGGTGTTCCTGTGCAAGACTCCTTTTCTCACAGCCTTATCAATAGCAGAATAAGCCTCTGCAATCAACTGCTCAATTGAAAGTACTTCTTTGGGTTTTGCATTTTTTTTCCTCCGTAGTAACTCTAGTGCTTTCAGAACCTGGAAAAAGAAAAGTAGCGGAAGAATTAAAACCACAGAAGTATGATCACACATTTCGTGTGCCATTTCACTATGGATATCCTTTCTTTGTAGTTGGAATAAAGGCAAAGAGAATCAAACTCGAGAAAGATGATGCCTTTCTTTCAGAGGTTCTAATTTATACCACTTAATTACTGGAGGATAAGAACACATAATACAGATTCAAAGCAGAACGATTCCCGTCCTCAAGAAAATGCAAGGGGGAAACGAAATTCTCACAGTTTACAACAAATAAAACAACTCTAGAATTGCTGCCCAACAAGAATTAAGAAATAAATTGCTCATGTTCGTCTTTCACTGGTTCAGGACTATGAAAGCACAAATCTTCTTACACCAATTCTCTAATTTCTGATAAACACTTCCAATTTTCCAAGCTTTCCATTCCTACTCTAAGCCTTCCACAGCTAATTTCTGCACATGATTCAGTTACCTTCCAATGCGAATATGAACATAAACAGGTCATGTCCATGGACATTTCCACTCTTCATACCTACATTTCTGTTGCCTAAACCAAAGTGGTTGAAGTATTGTCATAATATACCAGTTCCCGCTGCTATTTTTATCCAATGCGCTGGCCACCAATCTCTGAGAAACTGAAAAGACACATCGAGACTCCAAGCTATAAAAATTAGTTCAGGCTGACCACTATTATGGTTTTAACTAAAGCTGCATCACAGCTATGTTTCTAGCATTTAGCACCTTTGTGTCAAATAATCCCTCAACAATTTCAGTTTGGCAATTTTCTTACGCAGTATTATCAGAGGACGCCAAAAAAACTCCAACAAGGGCTGACTACTAAGAACTGTCTAAAAGAAAAAAGTTAGTCATTTGTCTGCAAAAATCAAGCTTAACACAACATTTTTGTAGACTTCGAGCAAATGAAAGCCCCATAACCTCACCCACCCAAATGTTGCCAGTTGACATGGGAACAATGGTGGACAGTGTAGAACCAAGTAGCTTTCCAATTAAGCTTCCGATATCAATGTAACTTGGCAAATGTCCACTAATTGCACCATTAAACAGGATAGTTTTCTGGCCCAAGAAAAATTTGAAGACGTGCTTCTAGTAAATATACAGTTTATGATCAGCAGTATGTCAACGATTATGGTCTACGACAGCACAACACTTCATTCAAATCACCATAGGATGAATGGATGATATGACCAAAAGTCCATGACCCAGGTTTGCAATTTGGATCTTGCATTCGTTGAGGAATGGAATTGCTTATTATACTACTAAAATTTTCGCAGGTTACCAATAAAATAGATTTCAGGATAAATGTATTCATTTTATAGTCATTGTCCAACCAACCAACTACAAGTAAAAAATTAGCTTCTATGATTTCATTTTACATTTCCTTTCTTCCCCTTTAGTCTTTCTTTGCCTCAACAAAACTAAGATCTAAATATAGCATAAGGAAAGCCTCCCAAACTACAACTCTTCACAATTTCAAATGCAAAATCTGAAATTACTCTAATTTCTTCTACTTTAATCAGCAAACAATTAAGTGATTAACCAACTAAGGCAAGCTCAGTTGGCCACGACTCCTGCATCTCACTAAGAGGTCTAGAGTTCGAATCTCCCCACTTGCATGTGGGTGTTATTCCCTTCGTATTTTTTGGGACTATTTCTCTCCTTAATGGGGCTATTAGTTGGATTGAGCGTATAGTGATTGTGGTCTTGTTTCTAGTTAAATGTAATTCTGATACTTGTATTCCTCTACCGCTTGTAATGAAAAAAATAAGCAAACAATTTTATAAAAGAAGGCATTAAGGCACGCAGCCCAAATATAAAAGAAAGCCACAAACAAAAAGGCCCCATACACTTCCATGAGTGTCAAAAAGATAATCAGAGTAAGAAATCCCAGCTCTACTAGCACGAGAACTTCTGAGCCTATACGAATGACTATCTAGGCCTTCAAAATGCCTATGATTTCTTTCCTCCCATAGAAACCACCCACACACATAAGGATCATAAAGCCTGACAAAACACACACACACAATGCGTACTCAGAAATGAAAAGAGCTGCAAATTCACAAACTTATCAAGAACAAACACTAAATTCGCAACTAAAGTGACTCAAAAAAGTCAAGAACTAATCAAATACCCATTCCTGAAACCCCCCAATTAACACGTCAATCTGTCAAAGAGGCGGTCATATGTGCGGACACCTATTTTAAAACTACCAGCATTTCTGCCCACCTTATCACATACCTCAATTTTATCAGACCTTGATGTGCTGTCTACATAGACCTGATTATCAACTGATAACACAAAATACCAAAAAGTAATGCCAGCGGATGATAAGGAGAGCAATAACATATATTTCTGAAGAAAAGAACTGAAAAGAGAAATTGAGACCTTTCCAAGCTCTAAAAAATAGATATCACAGACTATACTAAATCTAGGTCACATCAAGCTTTCATGCATTTAGACCTACTCAAATAATCCCTCCACCGTTCCAGTTTTGCAATTATCTTACCCTAGATTTCTTGGAGGACGCCAAGAAATGGCCAACAAGGGTGAGAATTACTTAGGAATGTCCAATAGAAGACAATCAGTCAGCTTCTGCAATCGCGGAAGAAAATTTGGATTAGGGCATGTTTATAGACTCCTAGAAGATAATAGGTACATCGCCTCCGAATCAAATGGTGGCGGACTGGAAGTTGACCTAAGGACAAATGTATAATGTGGAACTAAGTATTTTCCCAATTAAAACTGTGATTTCAAAAATTAAGCATCCGACATCATGGTAACTTGGCTAGAAATCCTCATAATTGAACCGTTAACAGGATAAATTTCAAGATTGTGGCCCAAAGGCAAAAATGCAAATTTATTAAATTCAATGAGCAGCAGTATGTAGACAATAATCGTCCAAGTCTCCAAACTCTCTACTTCTATTTCTACCAGTACAAAGTAAAATGGATGACATGTAAAAAATGGCATAAGTTTTGGAAGTCACATTTTGATCTTGGGTATGTCAAGAAAGAGAACAGGGAAATGGAATTACTTAAATAGGTGTTATTTTCATTGGACAAAAATGATTCAATAATCTATATAGATGCCCATTCATTTTATCATCCTATTCTCAGCCAACCAAACAAAATCAAGAAATTAGCTTTAATCATTTGATTTTCGTTTTCCTTTCTTTCACTTTTCCTTTCCTTTCCCTTGATACCCTTGACAAATCCCGTATCCAAACTCAACATAAGGAAACCTTCAGCAACTACAATTCTTCATATTAAAATGCACCACAGCCCAACTTCGCATTCCTTCTAATTACAGTAGGTGCTCTATGAAAGTTTGGGGACAAAATGTACTTTTCCTTCTTGACAAATCCCATGTCCAAACACAAGGAAACCTTCAAAAATTACAATTCTTCAGATTTAAAATTCACCACAGCACAACTTGGCATTTACTCTATTAAAGCACGTGACCCATGAAAGTTTGGGGGCAAAAAACTAACAACCTAAATAATCAACCATAACATGATGCACATCATCACAAGCACACCCACACAAACACTTACAAGCACAATTAAATAATTATAAACCCAATATGTTGCAAATTCAATACATAATCAACAATAAACCCAACCTAAACACAGCTTCACAGCTAAAAATAACCCAATAAAACCCAACATCAAGAATTGAAAAAATTACCAATTTGGCAGCAAGCAAGCCCCAAAATACATTTCAATTCGTCCAAAGTAAGGGGTTACCTTCTTCATCCTAGTCCTGACTTCGGATTTCCTTGACTTGTTTCTGAGACGCCTCTTCTCATTTTGGCGAGCTCTCTTCTCAGCTGAATCTGCGTTCTTGGTCAAAGCTGCCTTGCAAATAATGGAGAGACGATTCGGCCTCACAACAGGGCTCATCAACAAAAACCCTGCAAAATTTTCCAACAAAAACTTCTACTTAATACCAAAAGTTCGTCTGCGATTCAAATTGCAAACATGAGAAACCCCAACATTGTGTCAGGAAGCCTAAGACAGAATCTAGGTGATACAAATGCCTGCAGGTAGTGCAATTGAAAACACCAACACAATGACACAGGTTCTAGGTGATATACTGATATGTGTGTGTGTTTGTGTGTGTGTGTAGCTAGCTTATGAGTCTGAACAATACAAGGTTCAAAGTACTCTCATTGTAAAGTGAACAGTGCCTCCACACTCCACAGCATAACCAGAGAATGCAATACTCTCAGCAATCCTTCTACAACCACAGCCATTTCACGTGCGCGCGATATGAGGTTCAAAGTACTCTCAATGTGTGTGAAAATGACTGGTATTAGGGCTGCAAAGAAGCCGAGCTTTAGAATGTTCATGTTCTTTCTTTAAGTTTTTAAGCGAGCTCAATGAAAATTTGACGAGCCGAACCTCAAAAGAAGATAATAGTTAAGAGCGAAATCCTAAAGAACGTCACATACATTACTGTTTCTTTCTTTCCTCTCTCGCTCTTTAGGTACCAAACAAGGGGTGGATGCATCTAGGTGTCTATATATTTGATACATGGGCCCACATGGGGCATTACAAATAACGGTTGCAGAGAGAGAGAGAGAGAGAGAGAGAGAGAGAGAGAGAGAGAGAGAGAGAGAGAGAGAATTACCTGAGGAGAAGACATTGTGGGAGATGCTAGCAGAGAGGCTCAGGGAACTGAACGCCGCAGTGGGTTTAAGGTGAGCAGAAGAAGGGTTGTTGAGAGATAGGGCACTCAATTTGGACGGAAGAGCCCAGCAATGCACAGCTGCAGCCATCTCTCCCTCTCTCTCTCTCTCTGCAATCGAATACAAATGGAAAACCCAAACCCTCTTCTCTCTCGCTCTATCTTATCCACCCAGAGTGACAAGCAGTATCTTAGGGGCTGTTTGGATGCCGTGAATTAGGTTCGGGCCCAAATTAGTCAACTCACATGTTATTGCTACCCAATATAGTCTCGATCTATTATTTCAGACAAAAATATCCCTCGAGTCACCTATACAATTCACATTGTTCACAATTTACGGAATTTATAGGAATAAATAAGTCATTATGCAACAAAACAAAACAAAGCATATCCATGTTTTGACATTAATAAATTACAAATTACAAGTCAAACCACATAATTGGTCTATATTTCTAAGAACTCTAGTCCAATCTAAAAATAAACTATCAAGGAGAGACAAACTTTCCTACCTAAACTTGCAAGTAAATAAAAAAATGGGTCATACTCCTTGATGGAAATTATAGGGCAATTTTTAGACTGGCCCGTAATTTATCTTAATATTTAGGATTGAAATAAAACCGAAGTTAAAAAGTTGGATTGGCCTCTATTTTTCTTTTTTTTGGGTCTTTGGAAATTCAAGGTCCAGTTTGTTAAGCCCAGCCCAAAACATGAATTGGAAGCTAAATGATGGCTACCGGAGTAGAGTCCGAAGAGGTGGGCCTACTGGGTTACCAAACAGTGCAGAGCCTGAATCACACCAAGGCCCGGCCAAGAGGACGACCATGGCCGTCTCATGTTAGGTCACATAATCTTTGACTACGGCCCGTGTCGCGCTCTCAATCCTGGTTCTAACGAATGTTAGTAGTTTGGGACGTTCTCAGAGGACGTTTTTCATGTTTGCACTCTAGCTTACACAAATATGTTCGCATTATGTGACTCAGGTTAGGACACTTGACATAAGTCACACGATCGTTGCATATTTTTTTTTATATTCGCATTATGTGACTCAAGTTAGGACACTTGACATAAGTCACATGATCATTGCATTTTTTTTTTTAAATTTACCGTTTATATATAAATTATTGTTACCCCCGTACTGGTTTTCAAAGTTTTTCAACACAACACATGCACCAAAAAAAAATTTAAAACTGCATACTAGGCTACATAAAACAAATAAAAAGTGAAATTCATATAAAAAGAATGGTACAAACTCATTTCACTTTAGAGTTAAAAACAAATTCATTTTTATCAGAAAACAAATTATTACATCACATAGCCATGGACATGTAACACCTTGTCCTCGGTTTCATGACTCTCGCCCATCCCTGCACGGACCTTTCCAAAGCCCATATTTCGGTTTTGGGGCCTCCATATTGGATTTATTACTCCATGATAGTATGTATCATCATTGTAGAATTTTTCAACATCCTAGGAGGATCTCTACCCCTTACTCAAATTTAAACTCGAATCCAAATTTAAGTAAAAACCATCTAAATTGGAGCTCCATTCCTTACCCGAACTCATATCAAATTTGGGTTGTACTCAATTTCTTCAACAAATTTGGCGAGACCCAAACTCTTTACCAAATTTCAACCGGCTATTTTGTGGTGGTGTTTCATCGGAAGGAATTCGTCGTTGTTGAGTTTGTCATCGGAAGGAGGTCGTGAGTAGGGCTGCAAACGATCCGAGCCGCTCGCGAGCCGCTCGGAGCTCGGCTCGATAACGGCTCGGCTCGGCTCGGTTCAAGACAAAAACGAGCCGAGCTCGAGCTCGAGTTCTGGGCTCGTTTCATAAACGAGCCGAGCTCGAGCTAGTCGAAACTCGGCTCGAATTGGCTCGCGAGCTCGATTATATAATATATATATATATATATATATTTACATATTTATATTTATTTATATATATATTTATATATATTTGTTTCATAAACGAGCCGAACGAGCCGAGCTCGAGCTCCGTAAATACATATCGAGCCGAGCTCGAGCTCGAGTCCTGCAGCTCGTCACGAGCTCGAGCCAACTAAATTTTTGCCGAGCCGAGCTCGAACACTCTAAAACTCGGCTCGGCTCGGCTCGTTTGCAGCCCTAGTCGTGAGGTGAGAGTAGCAGAGAGAGAGAGAGAGAGAGAGAGAGAGAGAGAGAGAGTCGTCAATACGTAGAAGAGTTCGTCGGCGTCACCCAAGCGAGGGTAGTAGAGACTAAGAGAGAGAGAGATGCAGTAGATTTGAATGTCCGGCGGTGGTGATTGGCAGAGGACAGTGGTGAGCGGCAGAGGACGGTGGTTAGGATTTGAAATCTGAGTAAAGGGCTGGAGAAGTCCATACCAAATCAAAGCTTTTACTCAATTTTTTACTCAAATCCCGTTCCCGTTCTAAGTTCAATTAATACTCTAAGTTCCGCCGTGCCGGGTTCCCATTGGCACACAATTGCATTGGCTCCGTACCGCGGATAACCAAGCCATTCCTCACCATGGTTCCGCCGCTCCGGGTTCCCATGGGAATGCACACAACCTCACAATGGTTCCGCTATTCTGGATTCCCATTGGAACACACACACATCTCACATAATGCCATCAAAATCGGTCATTATGTCATTTCAAAAACATTCCCGTCCTCGGAATACATTTCCTTTCATTAACCACACTCTAGGTGCCATGTTTCTACTTTCTCGGTTCTCGTGTCTCGTTTACATGCAAAGACTCCGCGGTAGGACAAAGTAAGCATGAATCATTCATTGTAATCTAACAAGATCATCCAACTCTAGACTACTTAACATGCTTGAATAATCTAACAAGATCATCCAACTCTAGACTACTTAACATGCTTGAATCACAATAACGAACACCATGCATTTCATAAGTTCCCAACAAAAGATAACCTTATCTACTTTAAATAAAATGATCAAAGTTACTTCCTAATGAACTTATATTTAGAGTTAGGGTACAAAACTACTTTATACTTGGGATAGTAGATAAGGATAACTACCGTTCTTCTTGGCGGTGGTTGGCTACGAAGATTTGGTCGTCGGTTTTGAAATTCGGTGGCGTAACGGCGTCTGTTTGCTTCGAAAGGAAAAGAGATGTACTTTCTTTTCCTAGAAACAACTTACTAACTTTAACTAAGCTACTTTAAAGATCTAGAAGTGGTTTTGAAAGTGGTTTGGTGGTTTCTCTCAAAAACTCTCAAGAACTTCAAGAAAATAAGAACTTTTGAACTAAGAACTCTTGGAATTTCTAGAGAGAAGTGAGAGCAATGGTTGAAGGTGTGAGTTCAAAGCTTGGAGTGAGCTTCTATTTATAGGCAAGCTCTCCCTCCCTCTCTCTCTTGGCCGGCACTCTCTCTCTCTCTCTCTCTCTCTCTCTCTAAGTCTCATTTTTTTATTCCAAAATCCAAGCTTTCATGGAAGATCAATGGCTAGTTGCTAGGCTTGCATGGCTAGGTTAGTCCTTGAATTTGATCTTTGGAAGATTTTGTGGTAGAAAGGAGGTTTGTACAAGATTCTTGTGTTAAACAATTTGATACTTGTACAAAAGAGGACAATGGTGGTTATACCTTGGCTAGGAAGAGTAAACAACCAAGGATTTGAAGTACAAAGAAGATCAATGCCAAGGTACAAATCAAATCCCTATTCTTTCTCCTCCCCTCTCTCTCCCTCTCGGCTTCTCTCTCCCCTCTCTCTCTCTCTCTCACGGCCTCTCTCTCCTCTCTCTCTCTCTCTCTCTCTCTCTTGTACTAGCTATATACATATATATGTACTACAATGCAAGAATACAAATAAAATATAGGTACTTTTGTACAAAAGATCAAAGTAGTCTTTAAAGATTAAGATTTTCTCCATAAACTAATAAATTGGCACATGTGTACTAAGGCAATATTTAAATCATTAAAGTACTTATATAATATATACATGGGTACTAATGTACTCTAGGTAGTTCAACTCCCCATTAAACTAATCCAATTGGGTACAAAATTCCAATATAAAATAATAAAAGAGTACTTTAAGAATCTTAGGTCTTTATATCCAAGGTACTAATACATATATAATATTGGTACATCATCCCATGGGGATTTAAGAAAAAGACTAATTTAATAAACCTATGTACTTGGTTGAAAGATGAACTTATTATCCAATGGATAATAAATCCCCTAACTTTTATTGTCCAATGGACAGAAGTTAAAAGGAAACTTTTATGTTAAAATAATCAAAAAGTCCTTTTAAATAATTATAAAATTCCTTTATATAACTATATATATAAGTACTTGATATTCTAGCAAATAATATCAAGAATATAAAATCTAGGGTTTCTATTATCCAATGAATAAAAGTTTTCCTAACCTTTATCGTCCAATGGATAAAGAATAAAATTAAAATAATAAAAGAAAATAAATAAACAATTTCTTAGTCTAGGGTTGAAAAAGGTTCACAAGGTTCAAAGATGGGCAAAAAGGTCCATCTATGGTTAGGAAAATGTAACTAGGTGACTTCCTAGTTTGGTTTCTCCAACAAGTTGGTTAGAAGCTAACTAGACTTGCTAAGTAGGGCTTAAAAGTCAAGAAACGATCTATGAAGGGCTAAAGTGTAATTACGACAAATTATGGGAATTTAAAAAGGAAATATTAAAAGCAATCTAAGTAATTAAAAGAAAAATTCAAATATTTAACAAAATTTTTATTGACTGAAAATCAGGCTGGTACATATCAAATTTGGGTTGTACTCAATTTCTTCAACAAATTTGGCGAGACCCAAACTCTATACCAAATTTCAACTGGCTATTTTGTGGCGGTGTTTCACCGGAAGGAGTTCGTCGTTGTTGGGTTTGTCATCGGAAGGAGGTCGTGAGGCGAGAGAGAGAGAGAGAGAGAGAGAGAGTGTGTCGTCAATACGAAGAAGAGTTCATCGGCGTCACCCAAGCGAGGGTAGCAGAGACTAAGAGAGAGAGATGCAATAGATTTGACTGTCCGGCGGTGGTGATTGGCAGAGGACAGTGGTGAGCGGCGGAGGACGGTGGTTAGGATTTGAAATCTGAGTAAAGGGCTGGAGAAGTCCATACCAAATCAAAGCTTTTACTCAATTTTTTACTCAAATCCCGAATAAAAATTTGAGTAAGAAGTGAAAATACTCTTAACAAGAATTTCTGGAGCTGTCACTAGGGTATCAATTAATCCCGTTCTAAGTTCAAGAGACGTATCAAAGTAGTCGGTCGTCCTTTGTGCTAATCCAAAAGGCTTGGAAGCACACACATAGAGCTGACTCAGGTTTATGATGAGGACAGCCCAAGGCCTCTCCATGCATATCCCAAAATAGTTGAAAAATAAACACGTCTCCCCACCACTTGCATATACTATACTAGTAGAAGAAAAGAAGAACTTTAATTTGTGTTTGTTGGCATCACATATGGCAAATTCATTAGGAATATGCTGCATTTTCAGAGTCTGCATTTTCTGCGTTGCTTCCCTCGCTTAATTGATCTTTCAATAGTTTTTGGTAACACGTCGCGAGAGAAGGGGGGGAAAAAAATTTCACGATGAGGGTGTTCGAGCTGTTTAATATGGGTGTTTTATTTTTCTCCGGTAATTGTACTTTTAATTGAACGCCCAAACAAAGAATGTGGGTGTTTTTAACCACTCAAACAATGAATTTCTACTCTTGATAATGATTGTGACGGAATGATGTTGAATTTTCGAACGTAGACGTCCTAAATGGTAGTAACACTTTGAGGGGTGGAAATCCCTCCAGCAAAACTGTTGAATAGAATGCCAATACTGGCTTTGCATTTAGAAAAAATTGGTCTTCTAATGTGATAAATATTTTACCCTTTTGTTCTTGATTGATTTTATAAGATGAAGATTAGCCTATAGAGTACATAAGCTCTATATTATCACAATTTTTGACCATTTCTCTTGGTTTTTCCCCCTCACAGTGTCATTCGTGTTCGAGGGTTAAAGGGTTAATTTACAATAAATCCTTAAAAGCGAAATGAATTTAGCACTCTTATTTTATTAGAATACACATGTTATCCTTTATATAATATAAATTGTAATGATTTTTTACTATTTAAGATATTTTTCTTGTTTCAGTATGCGCTCTTTAAGTTATAATTCAGTGTGCCCAACTAATTTCGGTTCTATATAAATGCGTCAGATATTGGTTAGTATCGGATTGACTTCTCAACGAACTCTACAATACGAACGAAATTGGTCATTGAAATAAACGTGAAAAGGGGTTGTAGTTTGCCGGACTGCACTTGTGCACTAGTTCACTTTTAATACTAGTTTTAAAAAATGAGTATCTTAAGACACTTTGAACAGGGAAAAAAAGAAGGAAAGAAAAGGAGGATTCTATTAACATAAAAGACCAGAAGAAGAAAAACAGGGTGTGTTCTACTAACAAGAATAAGTACTTATTTTTTTTAATTAAAGATGATGTATTGTGAGAGAATAACCTGTCTCGTAAAACAAAAAATAAAAACTTGAAAAAAATAAGAACCTTAACCGGAACGGGGCCTAAAAAGATGGCGAGAAGCTAACGAGAGAGAAGAAATTACAAATCCAACTGAGGAACAAATACCCACAAAGTACAAAATACAGACCAAGCCAAACTGGGACTAGTGGTGCCTCGTGGAGACCAATATGATCTAAAACTCTACTCGTACCTAACTTTGGTGTTTGTTTGACAAGTTATTAATTCCAAACCTAAGATATGTTGGCTTTGTTCTTTTTCCTTAGGCATGGACCAAGCAAGACATCCAATTGAGGTCATTTTGATTTCTTGTGATAGATGGTAACTTGAAGAGATATTAATATCGAGCGTCCTTCTATTGACAGTCCACTGGAGTACTAGACTGTCGATAAGCTTAAGAAAATGACAAAACAGCACACGCTTTGATATACCTTTTACATTTTTCAATGCACTTTCGCACACTTCTATATATATTTTTTCACACAATTCCACACACTTTTGTGAACATTAATAACAATCTAATGGGTTGTTTTTAGGATTTTCTTGATAAATTTTAGTGCATAAAATAAGCAAAAGAATTCTTTGATTTAGAGCATTCACCCTTCAGTTGACGGCAAATCCACTTTTCCTCGAACGATGAGACGTTGGTAGGGTCGGGTGAGATAGCGACAAGGGTTTTGCAAAAGCCAAATTTGCGGCCGAATCAGAGTCCCGAAATGAAATTTTCACGATTTGTGTACACACTGCAGAGACCCTTAATTTAGACTTACTTTGTGATTAGATTTGGACATTTGATAAGGAAGGGCATGCCAAATTGCCAATGAACTTTACTCTTGACTTGTATTATACACGCTGGGGACTCATTCTAATGGCCGAAATCATCGTAGAACATCATTTTCCTCGTGTTTTTGGATGATTGAAATTCAAAACAAAGTTTGTACACAAGTTTTAGCTTAATGGTCGTTTTCATTTGCATTACAATATTTCATTTATTTGGGGCACGCCGTGATTGGACGAATATGTCAATTTTGCCTTTAACTGACTAACTGAGCATACATAAGGTCTTTTTTCCCTTCTTTAACTGGGTTTTTTTTAGGCCGCTGATTTTGCCACTCCCTTTTTTGTTAACTCAACTCTCCAAAAATACACTTGCAGAAGAGTGACGTTAACAATAAAAGGAGTGGCAAAATCATTTCCCTTTTTTTATATTGTAGTATATTTTTCTACTGGTGTTTAGAGCAAGAGAAGCAAAAATACACTTGCAGAAGAGTGGCGTTAACAAAAAAAAAAGAATGGCAAAATCATTTTCTTGTTTTTATACTGTAGTATATTTTTCTACTATTGTTCAGAGCAAGAGAAGCAGACTCGGAAAACACTGATTTTAAAGCTAGGCAAATCAAAAAATTACCCATACAGTAGAGTGGGTAAACAATAGGCAGAATACCTCTAGCTACAGTGCATAGGTAGCAAAACCATTTAATACTATTATCTTCCGAGCTTCTTTTCCTGTAGAACGGGTGCAGAGTGCCCGTCTGACTGATTATCTCGACAATTGATGGCTCGAAGTTTCACAAGCAATGAACGGTTCAAATTTGAATGTAATTTGTATGCGTTCAAATTCAATTCTAGCCGTCTGTACCAAAATGAACAGTCGAATCGGCCGCCCTCCCTGCACCTGCTCTACCGGGAGATAAAGGCAAAAAAAACTTATCAAGCCTGCACAAGGCGCGTGGAAAACTGAAAACCACACAGTGACGCAGAACGTTGGCAAAGCGTCCTCTTCGGGTTGGGTTCGTGTGCCAATTTTCCAACCCTGAAACATGCAACCTTTCAGATCCTATTTTTCACCTATTTCAGTGAGTAATTAAATATTACTACCATATTTATTTACTTTATCCGCATAGAAAAGTGTCCAAAAAGGGGGGCCCAAGCTTACGTAGTTTATAGGATTAAAAACTCGTTCAAATCGTGGAATTGTTGCAAATTTTTCTTATGACGTTTGAATTTTATCTTGTGGACTGCTAGTAATCATTACTCCCTCCGTCCCTTTTTAAGTGTCCTGCTTCGTAATTCCAATTTATTAAAAAGACATCATCATTATACCTTTCACATCAACTTTTTCCTCTACTTTCCCTACTCACCCATCATCATTACACTTTTACTCACTTACTTTTTAAAAAGAAATATACTTTTAGAGATAAAATAGACAATACACCAACTTTTACCCACTAACTTTACAAAATGGACACTTATTAAGGGACAACCAAAAATGAAATACTGGACTCTAAAAAAGGGACGGAGGGAGTATTTTTTTAATCGATTTATATTTATATAGTTTTGCTCATGAAAAACGTAAAGGGTTTCATTTTTTCTAGTTTGTCTTTCACAAAATGTTAGGGCTGACACTGATTGACAGTGTCATGGTACTTTTTGTTCCTGCCACGTCCCAAACTCGTGAACTAGACGTCCAAATTATTCCCTTCGTAAAACTCGACGCGTGGAATATCTCGAATGTGTCTAAAAAATCATACTTGCTATTCACTAATTCAACACAAAATGGGATTTGTTCGTACGGTTTCTTTTATGCTTTGAAATGTACAAAGTGACGTATCCCGATAATATTTTCGAACTCGGTACAAGACCAATTTAGTGGCACCAGGCAAATCAGACACCCCATATTCCACATTTTATGCTTCATGTTTTGGTGTAGTGTATCTCACTTGTTAAATTTATTACTCCCTTCTTTTCCGGTAAAATTGTTACTACCTAATTTGTGATGAAGCACACCACCTAGATAGAAGCCGCCTGATAAGTATTGGAAAATTATCATTTTGTAGATGGATAAACATAATCGCACTCCAATTTTGGTGTAGTATATCTCACTTGTTAAATTTGTTACTGCCTTTTTTTCTGGTAAATTTGTTACTATCTAATTTGTGATGAAGCACACCACCTAGATAGAAGCCGCTTGATAAGTATTGGAAAATTATCATTTTGTAGATGGATAAACATAATCGCACTGCAACCGTTTATCTCGACAATTACTTATCCAAAATTTAGTGACTGTGTTCGAAAGAATTAGTTTCTTCCGAGCAGAATCTTCAAATAAAATCTAACCGTTGAATATACTTTCGGACGACCTGTGATACTACACTACACCGCATGCACCGCTGCACTACAAGTTCCGGATCCTTTTTTCCTCTCTCTCCCGATTTTCTCTCTCCAAAGCTGCCTTTTTGTTCCCATGCAGAGTGCTGCAAACCCGAACGAGTGGTCTTCATCATATCATACACTTTACATAGTACATACAACTCCTTGTTTATTTTAACACTACCAATATCTATCCTCTCTCTCTCTCTCTCTCTCTCTCTCTCTCCCATAGCAACAAAAACAGGGGAAACAGGGGAATATGGAAAATGGAGCCAAGAAAACGGGCGGGTACGCTAACGGAGAGATTGAAACCCCGAATAACATCACAATCAAAGGGATTCTTGGATTGCTGCTGGCCAACATCGATTGTAACGACAAGAGGCGGCTGATTTCCCTGGGCATGGGCGACCCGTCGGCCTATACGTGCTTTCGCACCGCCGACGTCGCCGAAGATGCCGTTGTTGATGCTCTTCGATCTCAGAAATTCAATGGGTACTCCCCCACCGTGGGTCTCCCGCAAACCAGAAAGTAAGAAAATTTTCATTGTTTTCTCAGACAATTAAATGCTTTTGCAGCTGGGTTTCCAAGTAATTGTACTGATTCAAAAGGGGTGATTTTTGCACTCTCCAACTTGTTAACTGCACCCCTTATTGATGTTTGCACTCTCCAAAAGTTAACAATTTGGGAAGTGCGAAACTCAACTATATATTGATCTTTGCACTCCCCTAGAGAGTGCGATTAACAATTTGGAGAGTGCGGAAATCACTGCCCATTCAATTGTGTCTCAAGTTTGATTTGGGTATGCTCTCTTTCTCCGGCGGCGGCACGGTAGCATTTGAGAAGTTCGAACCAATTAGGTTCAAAAGATATACTAAAATTTTATAATATTTTTAATATTGTCTGCATTGATTTATTGGTATATACTATCTACTAAATAAATACAAAATTCACTTAATTTAGTAAGTACGAGGATTATATATAAAAAGGAAAGTAAATAAACTAGGCCCGATAAGTTTTCAAGCTGAGATAGATATTCATTAGTATTTCTTCTATAGAGTATATGGAATTTTTTTTTTATACATTTATTAGTATTTATTGCATATTCTTTTGCAGCTTTGTATTGATGTTTCTGTTGAGAGTAGTTTAGTAGGGAGTACTAATTTGGCATCCTCTCTCTTTGTCTGCGTCTCTGCTTCAATCATGGTTGCACGTTCTGTACTCCGGTTTAAATTCGTTTTTTTTTTTTAAAATAATGTCTGCGTTGGATTATTTGTATACATTCAAAATCAATAAAAAAATCACCAGTAAGGAAATTATATATACCGATAGAATAAATAAATAAACTCGACCAGATAAGTTTTCAAGCAAGATAAATATTTGTTCTATATTGTATATAATTTTATTATTCGGTTGCGTCACTTCTGAGTAATATCCTATGGCGGGCCCCGGTTGCATGTTTAAGTTTTCTGGTTTGAATTTGTGTCGAATGATCCGTACTTGTGGTGGAATATCTTCAGTTAAATGTTTTTGCAGTTGGGTTTGAAACTAATTTTTTATATTTTATTTAGGTAAGTAGTTTGAAAATAATTAAGTATTGGAGTACTAATTTGCTATCCTTACTGTTTGTGTGCGTGTCTGCTTCAAGTATGGTTACATGTTCTGTTATCGGATTTAAATTCCTTTCGGGTACGAATGCAAAAAAAAAAAGAAAAAAAGAAAATTGGGTTAATTTTCTGGGTTTGCTTTTTGACTCAATATTGCAACTCGGATGTTTCAAAACTAATTCATGAGTATAAGCACATTGGGTTGTTTAGTATTGTCTTAATTCCTCAGCGTAGCAGCTTCACTGAAGAACCAAATAGGAGAGGGGAAATGGTGGTTGTTTTTTCTTAAGAAATCCGAAGTACTAATGCTCACGCTAATTTATTAGAACCGGATATGCACTGTCTTGAAATGACTTTACTACAAAAGTGATCAGGAAATGCTAATTTTGCTTATCTCCCTTCACGGATCTGCAGTCGCAAAATTTACCTCCACCCTCCATCTTTGAGATTTATCTTCATTTTGTTTTTCGTTTCCCCTGGATAGGGCAATCGCTGAATATTTGTCACGTGATCTCCCCTACAAGTTATCACCCGACGATGCTTTTGTCACATCTGGTTGTACTCAAGCTATTGATGTCGCGTTGTCAATCCTAGCTCGTCCAGGCGTGAATATTTTGCTTCCAAAACCAGGTTTCCCAATCTATGAACTTTGTGCTGCTTTTAGAAATCTTGAAGTTCGGCACTACAACCTTCTCCCGAATAGTGGTTGGGAGGTCGATCTTGATGATGTGGAAGCTTTGGCGGACCATAACACCGTAGCAATGGCAATCATAAACCCGGGAAACCCATGTGGCAATGTCTATTCTTATCAACACTTGAAGAAGGTTAGTATAGGCTTTTAGCCAAACTGTTCTTGTCCAGCTTTTAGTCGATGTTTTTCTTATTACTCTTGTATTGGAATCAGATTGCTGAAACTGCAAAAAGGATGAAAATTGTTGTGATTGCTGATGAAGTTTATGGCCACCTTGCTTTTGGGGACACTCCTTTTGTACCTATGGGAATTTTTGGATCACTTGTTCCTGTTCTCACTCTTGGCTCTTTATCAAAGAGATGGATAGTGCCCGGCTGGCGACTTGGTTGGTTTGTGATCAACGATCCTTGTAGCACCTTCAAAAACTCCAAGGTTCGTGACAAGATATGTTGTCATTTTCAGATAATGAGATGAATGCTCCATGCCTCCGTCCACATGCATGCTTTCTCTTTTGATGATTTTTGTTCACAATTCTCGATATCAAATTGAATTCTAGATACATGTTCATTAAATCTGTTTGTGCAAATGCTAAGTCATGGTTCATTCGTCCTCTACTTAGGTTATTGAGCGCATTAAGAAGTACTTCGATATCTTGGGGGGTCCTGCTACTTTTATACAGGTTAGTACCATTATTTACCATGCCTGTTTAACTCATGTGTTGTTTTATTATAAGTAGAAGTAAAAACCAGTCTCTTTCCTCAATGAAAGTCTAAGTTGTGCCTCGAATAGATCTTGTAATTCGGTATTAAGCAAACCGCAACTTTATGCGTGCTTGACCTCTTTAAGTTACAGCTTTCTTGAGGATTTTAGCAGAAAGATGTTGAGTGGGGAGGACAATTGTGTGATTATTGTCCTTAGTTTCTAGTGTCTGAAGACTGAAGTTATAATTTCACAGTTTTTACCAGGGAAAAAGTGGAAACTTCACAACCGAATTTAGTTAATGTGAAACTATCCACTTGTATCTGTATGCAACCTAATTGTTCTTGGTTCCAGGCGGCAGTCCCTCGAATTCTTCAGCAAACCGATGAGGCTTTCTTTGCGGACACCATTAATACACTAAAGCAGTCCTCCGACATTTGTTATGAGAAAATAAAGGAGGTCCCTTGCATTACTTGCCCATATAAACCAGAGGGATCCATGGCTTTAATGGTGAGGAATTCATAGACTATTACTTTCTGGTTCTCTCTATGTCAAAGTAAGAGTCTTACTTTGTTTTTCCAATGCTGTGCAATATAGGTGAAATTGAATCTTTCCCTCCTAAAAGACATTAGTGATGACATTGACTTCTGCTTCAAATTGGCCAAGGAGGAATCCGTGATCTTCCTTCCAGGTGAGCTAAAAATCATCGATCGCCTAACAAAATGGAGTATAATGACCTCTGCAGCGTCAGATTTTGTTGTTGTTTTGATTTCTAGGGTTGCCGTAATGGGGGTGTCTGGAAATAAGTTCAAGAGAGTGACTTTATTAGTGACCTCTTGCTTATCATAAGTTTGAAAGTCATAATCTGGATAATTGATTTGTTGTTGGTTTTGGGGTTAACAATGGTAAATGAGATGACTCCAACATCTAATACTAATAATGGAAAGGCTATGAGCTGTTGCCGATGGATTTACGGCTTTGAAATGAACTGTTTTTGGCATCATTTATTTAAGATCTATGTAACTTTAATTTGTTGTAGCATTTTCGGTATGTAGATTTTGAGAGCTTTAGATATAGTTTACCATTTGAAAGTATTTCATACATGATCCTACTTGTTCATGGATCTTTAACAAAATGGAGTATATTCCTAGCCAATCCTGCAACACAAATCCCTCCATTTCAAATTCACTCATCCAAACAGTGGATTTTTTGTGTTTGAAAATCAACTGAGAGTACGATACGTTATTATGTTTCAAACAATGTGTAGGTGATTTACCGAAAAAACAAACCACCTGTAGATGTACTGAAAATCGATCAGAAACGATAAGTATCTGAATCTTCTTTGGTTCGTTCTCGGCTGTTCTGAAATTTGTACTGTTTTTTGCTGCAGGAATTACTGTGGGTATGAAAAATTGGGTCCGCATCACTTTTGCCGTTGAGGCGTCTTCACTTGACGAAGCCTTTGGGAGGGTGAAGTCTTTCTATCAGCGGCATTCCAATCAGCAAGAAGGATACTAGGGGTGGAGTCTTTCCTATCAGAGGCATTCCAATCAACGAGAAGGTTACTAATAACTCAGGCCGGGAATCTTGGCAGCCGGAGGGAGGGATACTAGAATAATTCGAGCAGCGAATCTACGCCACTGCCGGCAATTGCCATTTCATTTTTATCCACATACTGCAATTGTAAATGATTATATAGTATTGGGATTTGTCCCACATCGGTTAAATATTTCCTTCAAAACTCGTATATGAGCTTGAACGGCCTCTCCACTCTTTGCCAATTGATTTGGAGTTGGATGTTTTAACATATAGGTAAATTCTTTCAGAAAACAAGAATAGTTAATAAGGAAAAAAGACGTCTCGTTGAGACTGAAATCAAATATCCGCCGATCGTGTCCCAACTCCTGAGGGCATGTAGTTATCTTGTTTTGGTGGGAGTTCGTTTTGGTATGAATGTCATCTGTTGAGATTTGCTCTTCTCCTCCATCTCTCTTTGACACATTTTTGTTTGGCTCGTCTAGTTAGTCGCGCTTGCGAAAAATAACACTGGTAAAGTATGATTGAAACGCGTTTATTAGGAGTGTGAAATTCATGCTACACATTAATGGTTTTTATGTCAAATAGGTTTCAATATCCGATCAGTGCGATTTTTTCAGATATGAGAAAACTAAACAAAATAAACAGATCGAATTACTGAAATCACATATGAGAAAACTAAACGAACTAAAAAAAATAAACAGATCGAATTACTTTTTCGGGCACTGTCCGTTTATTAAAAACAGTTCGGAAAAAGTTTTATTCTGAAATTTCTTCGTCCTTTTATGTAACACTAGTTTAGAGAAGTTAGAAAAATAAAATTGCATGTAAGCTATTCAACATATCAGCCAGAGAATAATATTTGAGTAGTGATTTTCACAATTTTTTCTTTTTTTATAACCACACATTCTCTTTCTTGTTTTATTGTGGTGAATTTACAAATGTTGGTGGCGTGATAGTATGATAGAATATACAGACAAGATGTTTGTAAATTCACATCACAAGATGACAATTGAAAAAAATAAAAAATAATGTGGTTATAAAAAAAAAAAAGGGATTTGCAATTATCTAATATTTTTATAACATCATGTAGTAATACGCAAATAGATCCTATCGCATCTACGTTGAAGCCAAAATTAAAGTCACATTGTGCCACTGCCACACAATAATATGTTTAGTTTCTACGGTACTATCACGTGGTGTCTTAACACTCTTATTCACCAAATATTTTTGTGAGACCTAGAAATATTTGTTGTTGGGGCATCTAGGAACGCGTCATATCGTGTTTCGTGTCAGAATTTTCTCAACCCTACCCCGACCTGTTTAACTTTTTACGTTATCTTGTCGTGTCATATTCGTATTTCGTGTCACAAATAGCCGATGTCCGATTTGTGTCGTGTTATCGTGTCTTTTCATAATTTTTTACCCCGTATCGTGTCATGTCATCTATTTCGTGTTCATATAATAATTTTCTCAACTCTAACCGAACATGTTTAGCTTTTCATGTTATATCATATTGTGTCATATTTGTATTTCGTGTCGGAAATATTTGTGTTTCGTGTAAGAAATAACTCACGCTAACCCGGTAATTTCATGTCGGGTTCTGGTGTTGTATCGAAATTCCCACCCAGGGGCAAGACCACCAAATAATTTATCTCATAAACCTCCCCAAAATCTGCTCAGAGAAAACGATAATGGCGTTCTGGAGAGTTTCTCTCTCTAGGGTTTCGTTGTTTCGGCAGAATTCCCTCTCTCCTCCCATTCTTATATCGTTATCTAATCTCACACTCTCTCTCCAACCGAACCGCTGTAATTTCAGTCCCTCTGCTTCTCTCTCCACCCAAGACTCAACCCCTTCCGTTGATTCGCCTCCAAATCCCAAGCAGATTTGGAAGCCAATGTGTTTGTACCACACGCAAGGTCAGTGCACAAAGGTAAGAATCAGCGCAAGTTATCTTGAATTTCTGTTCTTTTTTCGGATTGGTGTGGTAAAATATTAGTGTGAGTTACTTAGAATTGTATTTACTATTTAGTGGTGTAAATGGCGCCATACTTATTGACTGGTGCAGTGGTATACGAGATTCCAGAGAATATATTGCTGGAGAGGTGAGGATGATTGATGATCAGAGGAGTGGTCTACAAAAGTGGAGGAGAAAAGCAGGAAATACAGAAAAGACTAACGCAACAAAACCCAAGCATTCTGTGAGGGTATAATCACTCAGTAATCGTAGGAGAAAGGGGACACTAGAAAGAATACTCTCTCTCTCTAGAAAACAATGCCCACTGAGTTTCTCTCCCTAAGATTCTATCACTAAGAAATATGAAAGGAATGTCTCATATTTATAGGTGCAATGGGCAATTGGGCGCCAGGTGGTCCAGTAAATTTTTTGGAACGTGTCCCTTTTGTACCTCCTAGCCACGGGGTAGCGGCCGCACCCCTTTGCCCTTCGTCATGAATCCTTCTCCTTTTGAAGCGACCAAGCCACTCGATCCCCCTCCATTCCTTAGGGGTGAGGTCAAGACTAGCTCAGTCATGCCTCATGGGGCCCCTCGGTCCTGCCTAATGATCGGAGCATGATAAACCTGTTGATGGATTATGCTTGCCATCTTCCCTTCCTCTGGGTCGCGCTATCTCCCGTAGGGGCGGATGTACTCTGTAATTTTGGGCGCAAGCCCCCTTTCCGGGTGGCCAAAGAAAGCTGAAGGTATCATGGGGCTCACGCCCCTAGGTCTCGCTGGGGTGACACGTAAGCTACACCCCCCTTGCACGGCTGCCATGTGCCATGGATCAGCTAGTGCTGATAGCCTGATTGGTTAGTCAAACTTTAAAAGTCTTGACCACTGAGTCACTGACTGTTGACCTTCCCCATGCATGTTAAATTGTTAATGAGTGTGGCATCACATTTAGGTTATTGAGCTATCTACCACCAATGAGGGGTTGGTTCAAGTGGTGTTGTGGTGGAAACTCAAGACTTGGTTGGACAAGGCCGAAGGTCAAGTCCCCATAGCCCCTTATTGGGGCGAAACATGCACCTAACACCACCCACACATGGTGGGACCTAAGCTTAGGTCCCAACATATGTGCGGTGGGTCCCCTTCAAGGTGGAGGTGATGGGGTACCATGCATGCACTGGATACAAATTTATAGCAACATATTTCTCACCGAAGAGATTGAGAGAGACTTTATTCTCTTGCAACAAAAATGTGGAAACCTGATGCCCAATCACACTGTTGTCATAGCAGGCTATCAAATCTGAAACAGAGCATTTATTCACCCAAGAACTGAGAAACATAAAATGATAATTAAGCATAATATGTTATCAATGAGCTCAGGGTAACTAGTCTCCAACTAAGAGATAGGTTACTTTCTAGCCCCCCTCTTTTCTTGGTTTGTACACAATACTCTACCTATAAAACCGAAATGAAGCCTTACAGCAAAAGTATGGAAGCAACCTCAAATGTTGAGATTATATTTTATTCTTGTGTTGATGTGGTTTAGATACTCAAGCATATTGAAACCAAGCTCGGTTGTGCTTATAGCATGTATTATCTGTCAACCTTTTTATTAGTCTCGAAGAAGATGGCCCCTTGTGATCCTGGTTATTATCACAAAACGGAGATGACTTAGGCTTTACAGTCCTACACACGGCAGTTAGCTTCATAAGTTCATTAGAAGTGGAAGCCAGCTGGGTGTGTCAAAGCAGTTTGCACCCGGTTGGGTTGTGTCACTTCTTCATAGCTATGATTGCGGCTTAGGTGGGTAGTATGTACAACATATGAACACAGGTGCCATGTGTATGAGTGGTAGCTTATGTTTTAAGCTTTATTAGTTCATGAAAACCAAGATTTCATTTACAGAATTTGCCTCTTAACTTAAGCTCCTGTTTTGTGATCGTGGCACTGTTTATGAGTGGTATATCATTGACATGTCATTAGCAATGCCTTAAGCCCGTAATTTGTAGAGTGGGCCCTTACATTTACTACTTTATTCCGGAAAACACAAGAATTGATTCCTAATCGAAACCTATTTGTCATGCAGATGGATGATCCTACGCACCTAGAGAAATTCAATCATAGTTGTTCAGAGGAGCTAAAAATAAGTGCTGCCAAGTTTAAAGATACAAGCTCTCAGCAGCTAGACTTTTTTCTTGTGCTTGATTTGGAGGGCAAAGTAGAGATTCTGGAGTTCCCTGTTCTGTTGCTTGATGCAAAGACAATGGATGTTGTGGATGTGTTCCACAGGTTCAACTTTTTGCTTGCTTATTATGTTTTCGATAGGGGCTTACCAGATGAAATGTTATGTTCTTCCTCATTTTGTTGATTTTCTATGGGTTTGGGAATATTAGGTTCTCTTTCATGTCTTGTTCACATATAAAGAGCTGCAAGATTGATAAGAAGATTTACATGCATGAGTTGTGTTAAGACTTTTTGAGAATCAAGAGATGGAATTGAGTAATTGAAGTCAGAGCATGGTAAGTTGGTAACGATTAATGAATAGCATTACGCTAACAGAATAAACAGATGAACACATTAACGTCATATTTGATATTACCACGAACAATTTACTTTTTCCTGGAAGGCTACAAAACTTCGTTGTGCATTCACATTCCCACTAAATGGGTGATTTCGTGAAGTTAATGCGTGATGTGTTGTTAAAAATACTGTATATTTAAAAGCGTGATGTCGTGTGTGGCTTTGGTGAGATTATGTTCTCCATTTGTTTTATTGGAAGCACTGTTCTTTACATTACAAGTTTCTGAATTAATAAGTAAGATGCTGATTTGCTTTTGAATTTCTTGTATTTACCTTCTCACAAGAACTGTGGCCAAGCAGCATGCTTCTTATAATTCACGTGTCATTCTTTTTCTTATTCCGCATTTCTCATCTCTCTTACAGATTTGTGAGACCCTCCGCCATGAGCGAGCAAAGAATAAATGAATACATAGAAGGAAAATATGGAAAAATAGGAGTTGATCGGTATGGCTTTACATTCTAAGTCGACATCCCTGAACTCTCATGTAATACGTATTTGCAAGTAATTCAAGAGAAGCATATTTAATTTTGGTCTTGCAGTTTCATGCACGTGATTTTGTTTATGCACGAGAATCCCTTTATTTAGTAAGCTTGCTCAATTATTCTATTCAGTTTAATGGTCCAATGTAGGTAAAATTTGTGAGAGATAGACAAGTTTACAGAGAGTCTTGTTTTGCTGATTATGTCACACCTGATACAAATAAGTATGATGGTTGTGCACTAATTGTACTTGTGCTTCTGGTACTGCATTCCTTTTCAGCTAGCAGTTTTACCTGGCTGTGTCTGGAATTTTCTTCTTAGTTCTGTTTTCTTCAACATTTCTCTCTCACCATATCCATAGACTTGACACCTGTATGTTGGATTGGAACATAAGAATTACGGTGACTAAATAATCAGTACCATTTACTGAAGATAACAATTACTTTATATACTTGGATTTTGTGAACTTAAATCTGATTGTCAAGCTCCTGCAGGTAATGCACATAACTCCGGCCCACAAGAACAGATTAATGTATGAGACTATGAGTCTCTGAGCATATTTCCAAATGTTCTAATTTCATGAATCATAAATCTTCATGGAACTTCTCCTCTGGGATTTTAATTCCTCAGTCCTGAAGATATAATCAAAACACTAAGGGTGTTTCTATGCGCACATGATTAGATTTCTTTGTTTCAAATTATTGTGTGTATGTTAATCTGTTTATGTATTCCCTACATCAGCCTGTGTTTTGTTGATTCTGGTTTGTGAAGGACTATATGTTTTAGTGATTTAGAATGTTCTTGGCGGTCTATAATCCATGCCTTTTTGACTGCATTGTATCTTGTATTGTCTGCACCGAAGTGCTGTCCTTGAAGCTCTTCTGAAAAAGTTACTAGACTAGAAACTCAGCTTGATTGTGTCCCTAAAGAAAAAAAAAATGTAAATTGGCTTTATTTGTGATTGTAAGGTGTGTAATTTATGTAGATTTGCAGTGTTTGGCATGATACAGCTATTCCCTTTGAGGAAGTTATTCACGGGTTTGAAGCTTGGATGGCTCGGCATCACCTGTGGGGAAACAAGCAGGGTGGGTGTCTTAGAAGAGCTGCATTTGTAACTTGGTGAGTTAAGCTCTATGAGTACCTAATTACTATATCAGGAAATATTCTTGGTAACAGAAAAAATGTTAATTTGATATTTTCTACTCTAATTATGCCAACGCTTAATCGGATTTTATCCTGCCTGCTTGCTACTACCAGACTCAAACTCTATTACTTATTTAATTTTGAAAACATTGAAGGCTGTTCTGGACATGCCATCTAGTTGATTGTCTTTTGTACTCACAAAAAGGTGCGCTCTAATGTTACCCGTTTAGATGCTACAGAAATGGACCATTAGGACCTTACATTTTCTGTCATGCATTCCATGCATCAAACCAGATAGATTGGATAAAAAAACAAAAAACAAAAAACCAGATAGATATCATATTCATGTAATACAACTCATTGAATTTGTAGACACGCAGCTTACTATTAGTCGAAATATAGACCCACGTGTAACCCTAAAATTCTTAAGAAGTACACTTTCAAGCGGTTAAGTATGACATACAGAGATTTGTGTACTGACATATCTCCATTTTACGTGTAATAGTGGGAATTGGGATTTGAAGACAAAAGTCCCTCAACAATGCAAAGTATCAAGGATGAGTCTCCCCCCATATTTCATGGAATGGATCAATTTGAAGGACATCTATCTAAACTTCTACAAAAGGAGGGTGAGTTCTTGAGCATTTGAGTGTTTGTTGGTTTTGGAAATTACGGAGTATTATATATTTTCCTTAGCGGCTGCCCTCTTTATTGGTACTAGTGTTGCAATGCATTTTGGATCCAATTGCATTGGACTCTTACAAAATCTCTCTCTCTCTCTCTCTCTCTCTCTCACACACACACACACACACACAGACGGACTCCTCTGAATGAATTAAGTACCTTTGTCTCATACTTGACACTTGAGTAATACTGTAATAGTATGAACGGGTCATATCTTTGGTTGGACATTTATCTAGGTGATATACTGGTAATTCAAGTTGACAATGGATGCATTTTTTTTTCCAGAAAGGTACTATGCACATTACTCGCACATTACTATACTGGTAAAATTCATGTTGACAGTGGATGCATTTTTTTCCCGGAAAGGAATTATGCACATTACTTGTATATTGTGTCCCCCTATAAACACCTTCTAGCTTGGGCAATATGACAACTATATTAGTGGAATTTGAATATTTCGCCTTGTCCCCATATCCTTGACATGAGAATTAAGTGGATTCGACACCTCAACTCATACTTGTGCGGAACATCTATGCACAAGAGGCAAAGACCATGTGACATAGCTCTCTACCTCTCTGTCTCTCTCTTTGCAAATTGACATTTTCGCTTGTGTTTTTGGAATACTAGGCCACAGGAATGATTACGATGATGAAGGAACTTCAGATACCTCTGGTTGGAAGTCACCATCTGGGAATTGACGACACGAAGAACATAACTAGAGTGCTGCAGCACATGCTTATTGATGGTGCACTTCTGCAGGTCACTGCGAGGAGAAATCCCGATTCTCCTGAAAATGTGGAGTTTCTTTTCAAGAACCGTATTAGGTAACAGTTGCTTACGGCCAGCCCTGTTATCAACCATGGCGTCTGCAAAAGTATGTTACTTTCTCTTTCTTATGCGATGATAGAGAGGCGATTAGTTTTACAGTATGAATTCTTGTGTTTGTGAAAAATGTCGTGGGAGAACAAATCAAATTTCCCTTGTATTAATTGTGAGTTAGACTATGTTCAAAACCATTCAAGTTTAGAAAATTGATGACATTTTTTTTTTCATTTTGTATATTTTTTTTTCTTTTTCATTTTTTACATTACACGTTAATTACTTCTTAGTTCTTACTATATATGATACTGTAAAACTTAAAATGTTCAATAATAGAAAAGTGTGAGGAAAAGTCAAAAAAATGCTTTCTGAATCCATGTTCTAAGCCAAACTAATTGGGTCTTAGCATGCTTTGACGACTGTTTAATAAAAATTTCCTATCCAAAATTATTTTAGATGAAACATTTATTTATTTTTCCGCCGACTATGGGATCTAGGTCATACTCTCATTGTGTGTGAGTGCTTCATTTTTTTTACTGCCAAAGAATCGTTTTAGTCAAACAAGACGAGTATAACTATTTAAATCACATGGTTTGAGAAATTAATGTGACCAGATTAGGTTTGAACTAAATTAGCTTATTTATTATTTCAGTAAGTGATGATGAAACAAATACTATAAAAATGATTTTAAGTCAGTGATGTATCTTTTTATTGGTAGTGAATGGCTACTGAATGCTAGTATTTGGAGTATGTGATTTCTCAAATTAATGTCGAAAAGTGAAATCAGTAAAATAGAAAAACAGTTCCAACTTAAAATATATAATAAAGGATAAATTATTTATTTTTGATAGTTTTGTCTTTTGTGATTTTTAAAGGTTTTATATTCATTTTTAGTTTTTATATTCTTCTTGTGGATACGAATGAAAAAAAATAAAAATAAAGAAGAAGCAAAATTTAGAAAATAAAGAAATGAGCAAAAGAAACTAATTGAGTTCAAACTTGGGTTTATCTTAGTGAAACATAATGACACAATAAGCATTTCTAATCTAAAATATAAACAAAGTAATAGGTTCCGTTTGTTTCACGATTGTAATAGTGAATGAAATTGCTCCAAATTAATAGGGATTGGATTACCAATACCACTCCCCTGTGATATTGAATATCTCATGTTTTGTGAAATTATATATTCGAAACACATTTAATCCTGATCATATATTTTTGTTCTACATATTTAAATGCACATAACCACACTAACGATATACTAGAAATTTTGTCATTTTGTATATATTTGATTAAATACTCATATCTTGTTAAACAAATTGAGCCTTATAAAATACATGCATCGGCAAACCTAATACGGGAGAAATTATTGGACGGCCCAGATTTATTTCTTCTTTCTCTCTTACCCGACCACTCTCTCCTCTTGTTCTATTTCTAAAATCTGAACCGTTTAAAATACGTTTTGACGGTTGAAATTGTCGACGAAATACCACGTGTGCGGTATCCGTCTGACCCCGAAACACTTGTCCTTACATGGAGATAAATAATCATTTGGACAAAAGTGGCCCACACAAATCACCAATCAAATTCTATTCTATATATATTTCACTTTGGTAGCCGTTAGTACTTCCTTTTGGTCCTTTGCAATTTGCATGCTCCCATCACCCACCCACCCACCCACCAATTCATTTGGTTTTTTTTTGGCCTTTTCCACTCTTCAATTTTCTCACGACACATAAAAATTTGGCGGTAACGTTTGGTGGGAAAGGGGAAAAAAAAATGAAAATCCACGTGTCACAATCACCACGGCCCAATTCTCATCACACCTAATTTAGACCGTCCGATCAAGATTTCCATCGCACGATTCTGTAACGCGTTGGGTAATGACGTTCAAGCCCTTTGCGCCGGAGTATATATTGTGAACCCTTTCCTCCGCTATTCCGCCCTAGTAGTCTTCTCTTCTCTTTCTTGTAAACAGCGGAAGAAGACTTACGGAGAGAGAGAGAGTCTAGAGAGAGAAGAGAGAGAAAATCTCCACAAGAAAAGCAGAATCTCTCTCGCCTCCCCACAATCAAGCCACAAGACTCGAGCCTTTCGTCAAGCGTAAGCATTCATTCGTCCTCGACGACTTTCTAGGGTTTCGCATCGCATTCGTTTCTGATCAACCGACGAGACATGGAAATCAAGAGGTCAGTCACCGGTGCGAACGTAATTAGTGTTTTCTATCTGATTTAGGGTTTACGTTACGTAGATAGGGGGAAAAATTAGAGATTTGTCGGTAGGAATAGAGGTAGAGAGAGAGAGAGACAGAGAGACATATTGGTGGTTTCTTGTCATGCGATTGTCGCGGTCGGTCGTGTTGTCCGAGTGGAGGAGGAAGAATCAGCGATTGAGTAGTTTGAGGACGCGGAAGAAGCACAAGAGGCTCGATGCCATATGCGAAAAGACGTATAATGAAAACCGTAATGTCGTGGAGAGTGAAAAGAATGATGATTTGGAGCTTCGGAGGAGTAGTAGGGTGCGGAAGGCGCCCGAAGTGCTAGATGCCTCGCCCCCGCCTGTGAAGAAGAGGCGTAGGTTTGACAAGAGGAGTGGGAGCGATTCGGTTGGGAGGGGGAAGGGGAAAGATTGGGTAAAGAGTGAGCCGACTTGTTCGACTTCCCGGGATGTGGAGGAAGAACCCGGTAGGTGGGGATCTAGGTTGAGATCTAGGGGTAAGAAAGTAACTTTCCAGGTGAGGGAGAAGGGGCATCCTTCGCTTAGAGGTAAAAGGAAGCTTTTTGAAGATTTGGATGGCTTTAATGAAGAAGTTGAGGTGGAGGATAGAGAGTTTGGTGATGAGGAGGAGGAATTAGAAGGTGGTATGTCGACAGTTGTTAGGTCGAAGAGGCCGGGTAGAATCAAAGCTTCCAATGTACCGAGGAATGCAGAGTTGGTGATTGAGTTGTGTTTAGACAAAGAGCATGGCAAGGAGAGGAATGAGGTGGAGGCAGAGAAGGGCAAGAATGAGGTGGAGGAATGTCAAGAGATAAAGGAAGCGGCGGGTTTAGAGGACAATGCTCAGAAGGATCAATTGCACTTGAATGGTGGAGATGGACGTGGAAGCGAGCCCAAAGACGATGATGGTGGTACTACACAGCCTGATGGGAAAGAGGAGAGTGAAGTTCCAACAGGTTTACAACAAGGAGATTGCATTGCCAATGTCAATGTAGAACCTTTGGAACATGATATGGAGGTGGAACTACCAGAGTTTTTGGAGGAGGGAGAAAATCAAAGGGTCTTGGTACAAGTTGGTGGAGTTCTTACGGACCAAGTGGAGGACGGAGGATGTCAACAGAAACCTTTGGAAGGTGAGCATGCCACAAAGTTTGATAAGATGGATTGTGCTTCGAGTGGTGTGCCAAGAAAGACTTGCATAAGAGTTGGGAGAAGATGTGGCTTGTGTGGGACAGGGACTGGTGGGAAACCTCCGAAGAAATTAGTGCAGGATGGTGTTGGGAGTGATCATGAGGCATACGGCGGGTCTTCAGCATCCGAGGAACCCAACTATGACAAGTGGGATGGATTTGGTGATGAACCTGGCTGGCTTGGACGCCTCTTGGGTCCAATAAATGATCGTTATGGTATTGCTGGAATCTGGGTTCACCAACATTGTGCAGTATGGAGTCCAGAGGTGTGATTTTTTTTGCCAACTGCCCTTTCAGTTTATTAATTTCCCATTACTCGCATGTGATTCTACAGATTGTAAGAATTTCATCCTCCGTTAAAGATTGTGCATGTGTTGGTTATCGCCTATTGTTGGCAATGTAGTACATCCCTCTTTCTTTTGTCTTTTGTTTGAAATAAGGGTTTCATGCATTTGCCTGTGTAGCAAACAAGTGTTCTGTTTCTTTAGCTGAATTGAGATACGGTGATTATGCCTTGTTCTCTTCCATTTTCAAAAAGAGTTTTTCAAAAAATACCCCCTAGATTCCCTCTACTTCCAACATTTCTCTCTCTATCTCTCTCCACTTATTACCCCTACTATTTTTCAAAAAAATTTTCAAAACACAAACCAAACAAAATGTCTTCACTAAGTTCAAGTGCAAGCTTTTATATTTAGGGAACCTTGTATAGTCCATTGACTCCACATTTTAATTGTATGCTTAGTGTGCTATTTGCATGCCATGCCTACATATTACAAAACCTAATAATCATCTTATAATTGTATCTGCGATGCGGCTATGTCGGATGGATTTTATCCTCTTGACACCAAGGTGATGGCACTGTTGGCGGCATGAATCTCCTCTGGCGTTAATGTATAATCATGTGTCATAAAGCATTGGAGTTCTCAATCAACGATTTTATGCAGGGGCTGATACAAGAAATTCTACTCTTGGAGGACCTGAGTTCATTAATAACCGGGTGGGATAAATGCTTAGCATTTAGTAGGACATGGATTTAATTTTGTGGGTGTCGTCAATAATAAACTCGTGGATAAGAGTTTCTAAAGGAATTTTAAATTATCGCTAGATTGTGGGCCAATGCCCTCTAGCATGGCCTGACTTTCGCTGAGTATTGACTACCATCGTCAGTAGAGTTATCATCAGCATTGAAAGTGTATTGTAAATTTGTAACTACCATGGTAACTGCCAACACCATTCACAAATCACAATGGTAGCCAAAGCTCCATGCAACGTCCCTCTGTCAGGCTTTTGCCCATTTCAAAAATTGAAGTTTTGAGTTCCCCGATTCCACGTGATATTGAGATTCATTTCTTTGATGGCCCCTGCAGACCATTTATCTTTCCAAGGGAAAGCCCCATAGAAAGATGACACATTGGACCTCCATTCCCTTTTTCTCTCCTCCGTAACTGGTCCTCTGCTACTCCATTTCCCTTGAGGCCATAGAGCAAAGTTAGCGACATTAAGATCTATTCGAACTCCCAGTCCTAAAGAAACCTCCAAAGCCCAATATCTCAAAAGTACTTCAGTTCATGGGAATCCCACGGTAGTTAGTCGCCAATGCTTCCTTGTCCACCAGTGGCCAAAAAAATAGCCAGAAAAGTATTTCAAACTATGAGCACACAACCTATGCCTCGGAAACTTCCCTCCATTCCCACTCCACCAGAAACCCAATTTTGTTTCAGAAACTCGTCTACACCAGCCAAATCCTCAACTCCCCTCCCATGAGAACTAGTCCCAATGAAACCTAATCTGCCCAGCTACCATTGTTTTTAACAACCACTACTTTCCTTCTAAAGTTGTCCCTCTAGTAAGATTTTCATTTAATAGTGGACACTCTTTATTATGTCATTTTAGCCAAGATTGGAAGTTTGCTTGACCAATTTTTGGTCTCATCTGTGACTGTAGAGTATTTGCTGAGTTATTTCATAGCTGGAAATATGTTACGATCCAAACCATGTTAGACTGTTGAAATGTGAGAGTTGTGACAGGATTAGATATGTTGGAAGGGTAACGGTTGTAATTTGGGGACTAACTTGTCAAAATGAGTTTGGCTGGTTGCTTGAATACCCAATTGCAACTCCTTTTCAGCTAGCTCAACAATTTCCCCTGTTCAGGGAAGTTCTTGAAGACCACTTCTCAGAAAGGCCCTCAACTATCTCTAGATCTGATTGATATGATATTGTCGTAGTTCTTCCCAAAGGACTATTATGGTCTATAACTTTGTTTCTCATCGGTTTTCATGATCCAAAGATATGCTACTGAATTATTTTTCTGATCTTAGAAGTATACCCATCTATTTCATCAAATGGTTTGAAAAATCATGTAGAAGGATACAGTAGCTCTGGAGATGTTTTACGTCTTTATGGAGGTATACAATAATGGATTCTACTCTATTTGGTGTATGTCAATTGGTGATTGTGATTAGGAGTTGGATGTGTAATCGAAAAGTTTTGTTTTAATTGACCTAGAGATAGATTCATTGATGTAGGTTGGGATAGGGCATTTTAGTTGAATTCTGTTGATTTAGTTGGAAAAGTTGATTTAGTTGGAAATTAATCTTTTTGGATGGAATATATGGGATTTGATGCTGGAGTTGTAGAATGGAGTGGGGTTTCATGGTTCGTAAAGTTCTTGGAACCTGGAGGGAGTGCACATGCTTCAAGTCTCATACACATTCCGTTGATTCCTTTTCTGAGCTGTGTATTTCCTGTCCGACTTTCTGGGTGCTGGAGCTCATCACTTCCAGAGGGACTTAAACAGTCTCATTCTACATTGCTCAATGCTCATACCATGTCAAACTCTTGGTCGTGCATGATGCTGGCGGTAGCTGTCGTGGTTGCCCTGTACCTCAAGAGCTCCTTAGCCCGTGTGGGGAAGAGTCACGATTTTATATTTTTAATGGAAGAAGGCTTTATTTGGAATTCCATCTTTTTATGCAGTTAGAAGTTACTCCTGTTTTCCATCCTAAATTTTTGCGAGTTTGTAATTTGTACTTAGCCAACCCCAAGTGATTGGGACATAAGGCTTGGTTTGGTTTGTAATTTGTGTACTTCTTTTGTATTTAGATTGTTACGTTATTTGCTTGGTGGACTGCTGAAAATTAATTGTCTGATGATATTCATCTCAAATCCTGAAAACTTATTTGAGTTGGTTACCTTAGATCGAAGTAGTGCCTGTTTCATTATGGTTTACTGATGTTGTGTGCTCATAAGATTATCAGGCTCAACATGATTCCATCTCAAGTCTTGCTATATGATGGACCTTGTTGTTAGGAAGTAAGCTACAATCTTAACTGTTCACTTTTGGCACTTTTTTGGTATACTTGTCGCACATACATTGACCTTTTAGTATATTTCCTTATCCAGTTTACCACAGGAATTTCATATTAATTTTATCTGGTTTGACTTAGTTTGATATTCATTCTGATTGTATGTGATTCGATTGTTTGTGTTTTTCAGGTTTATTTTGCTGGCTTGGGATGCTTAAAAAATGTTAGGGCAGCCCTTTGCAGGGGAAGAGCATTAAAATGCACCCGCTGTGGGAGGTCAGGAGCAACAATTGGATGCCGCGTTGATCGTTGTCCAAAAACCTACCACTTGGTTGGTTACTGACACCTCTTTATTATATAGGTCTTCCCCCCTTCTTTTGGCAGTCAGCTGACTCATCTTTTGTATCAGGGACTTTGGACTTAAACTTTCTCAAATGTATAGTTTTTGATTGGGATACAAGGCTCGGTTGGTTTGGTTACAGTTTTTGATATTGTTATTTTCTGGCTTATGTCCTCTTTGCAGCCTTGTGCACGAGCTAATGGTTGCATTTTTGACCATCGAAAGTTTCTCATTGCCTGCACAGACCATCGGTACATCTTCCAACCTCAGGGAAGTCAGTACTTTCACAGGTTAAAGAAAATGAAAGCCAAGAAGATTAAGATGGAAATGAAGAAGCTGTCAAATGATGCTCGGCGGAAGGATGTTGAAGCAGAAGAAAGATGGTTAGAGAATTGCGGTGAGGATGAAGAATTTTTGAAACGTGAAAGCAAGAGGCTACATCGAGATCTGCTAAGAATTGCACCTGTCTACATTGGTGGCTCAAATCCTGAAAATGATATACAGTTTCAGGGTTGGGAATCTGTTGCTGGGCTTCAAGATGTCATCCAATGCATGAAGGAGGTTGTCATTTTACCATTGTTATATCCCGAGTTCTTTAGTAATATGGGGCTTACACCTCCTAGGGGTGTTCTTTTGCATGGTCATCCTGGAACGGGTAAAACGTTATTAGTTCGCGCATTAATTGGTTCTTGTGCTCGCGGCGATAGACGAATAGCTTATTTTGCTCGCAAAGGAGCAGATTGTCTAGGAAAATATGTGGGTGATGCTGAGCGCCAGCTCAGACTTTTGTTTCAGGTTGCTGAGAAATCTCAGCCATCCATTATATTTTTCGATGAGATTGATGGGTTGGCACCTTGCCGTACAAGGCAGCAAGATCAGACCCACAATTCTGTTGTTTCCACATTGCTTGCTCTATTGGATGGTTTGAAATCACGTGGTTCTGTTGTAGTAATAGGTGCAACAAATCGCCCTGATGCTGTTGATCCAGCTTTAAGACGGCCTGGTAGGTTTGATAGGGAAATTTATTTTCCACTGCCATCGGTCAAGGACAGGGCATCTATTCTATTGCTTCACACGCGAAGGTGGCCCAAGCCAGTCACTGGATCATTGCTTAATTGGATTGCTAGAAAAACTGTAGGCTTTGCTGGTGCTGATTTGCAGGCTCTTTGTACTCAAGCAGCCATTATTGCTCTCAGGAGGAACTGCCCCTTGCAAGAACTATTCTCTGCTGCTGAAAAGAAAGATCCTCACAGTAAAAATCCTCCTCTTCCCACATTTTCTGTGGAGGAGAGGGATTGGTTGGAGGCTCTTTCATGTGCACCACCTCCATGCTCTCAAAGGGGAGCAGCAATGGCAGCAAATGACGTGGTATCCTCGCCTCTCCACAGCCATCTGATCTCTTGTCTGCTGCAACCACTGTCAAAATTGCTTGTTTCCCTTTATCTTGACGAACGTCTCACGTTGCCGCCTCCTCTTCATAAAGCTGCTGGACTGGTCAAAAGCGTATTTGTTTCTGCTTTGGATAAGAAGAAAGTGACAAGTGATTATTGGTGGGTCCATGTCCAGGACTTGCTTCAAGAAGCAGATGTTATGAGGGAGATTGAGGTTAACCTTTCACATGGTGGCATTTTAGTTCGACAGGCTGGCTATTCCAATTTTGATGCTTGGGATGAGGATACTAATGGTGGCAGTTGGAAGTTAAAACATCTGAAAGGGAGGCAAATCAGTGGTCACCCTAGTTTGTCAGGAAATATGTCTGATGAATCAGGAAAGAAGTTAGGATTCCGGATGCTGATTTCTGGGAGCCCCAGATCTGGCCAGAGGTATCTGGCTTCCTGCCTTCTTCACTGCTTTGCTGGGAATATGGAGATCCAAAAAGTCGATTTGGCTACCATTTCCCAAGAGGGACATGGAGATGTTATGCTAGGAGTAACTCGAATATTAAGTATGTTCGTTTCTTCATCTTGTCTTCTAGCTGTTGGACTCTGAATAATCTAAAGTTTAAATCTTCAAAACCCATCTTCATGGCTGTGATATCTTTTATTTCCTATTACTTCAGGTTCCTCCTGTTAGGTGATTTTGTTTTTTGGATATCAACATAAATGGAGGGTCTCTTTGTGAAGGATAGGTGGTGTTTTCCATTCTTTGTTCCCCTAAACCTTAGGTTCTATGTTTCTTGGCACACAAGCACTTAATATGAATACCTCATTCATCTCAAAGCTATGTTACGGTGGGAACATGTTAAGGTTGTATCTAAGTTCTGGTGATAAATGCTGTAAATTGAACAAGGTGCACAAATGAGCAAATGTAGTGGCTGTACTAAAAAGCTTAACCTATTAGGCTATTAGAGAATGCCCCAACAACGTAAAAACTCTCACTAATTTATTGGCCTTACTGGAATTACTTATTACTCTGAATGATTATCTGAAGTTCCTTCTAATTCCATAGCCAAATGCTCCATCTTGGATTGCCATGTGTTTCCTTCACTCTTGAGTGCTTCCAGTTGTTTTATTAATTCTTGTCTGCATGTTTTGATCTAAGCAATAGGAACATACGTTGTCCTTCTTGGGTGCCTGTATTGAAAGAAGCAGCCGGGGGGGAGGGGGGGGGGGGGGGGGGGGGGGGGGGGGGGGGGGGGGGTTGGTGTGGGTTTGTTGGGGACCAGGAAACAATTTCCAGCTCCACTATACGAGGGGTTGTGAATCTCTCTAATTGGCATTGCAAGACTATACACTAGTTGTATTTTTTTACTTTTCATTTGTTCTCTTAGAAGAAATAGGATTAGTTACTAAGTTTTGTCCAACCTCTGAGTTCCTTGTTTTTCGGCTTCCTTGGGTAATCATTGCCTTTTGAGTTGTATTCTATTTTTTTTTTTGATCGGCAAATTTAACAATTTATTAGGGAACTTGACAAGGGTACATCAAAATCGGGGGAAAAGGGAGGGGAATCTCACCAAAGTTGGATAAAAAGGGCAAAGCCCAACAGCCAGAGGGCATGGCGCCCAAACACCTTTGAGTTGCATTCTTGGCCATTCTAAACATGTCTCCATGTCTTTTCAAAGGGATGGTAGTATTGCATACATCTTCTTTTGACTCCTTACATGCCAAAATTACCTTCTATTGTAATGAGTTCTCGTATCATTACTTGTATATAAAGCGTCCATTTGTATAGACAGCATTCTTAAAGAGATTTTGTTCTTTATAAAGCACTTTTTAGTTTCGGTTAATCCATTTGTTCAAGGTTAATGATTAAATTTTATTGGTTTAGGACAAAATTTGTTTGAATAATTTGCTTAAACAATATTCATGATATTATGGGGATTATGATTTCATGATGTCTTTTATCAGGATTTTAATGTTTTCTCCTGAATTCCTGCAGTGAGATGTGCTAGTGTAAGCTCCTGCATGATATACCTGCCGAGAATTGATTTATGGGCCATAGAGAATGTCGACAAAAAGGAGAATGACTCCTCTTCAGACTCTGAATCATCTGAGGAAATGTCTTTTGTAAAACATAGTCAAGTTGGCAAAAAGGAAAACCAATCCTGTGAGAAGAAGGTATGTGAATCATCAGTGGTGGCGGCAGTCTCTCAAGATGCTTCACTGAAAACATCTCAAATCTGGAGCTCATTTGTTGAGCAGGTGGATTCAATATGTGTGTCTACATCTTTGATGATTCTGGTAAAGACTACCGATCCTAATTTTTTACCCTTTTTCATTTCCTTTAATTTAAGCTAAAAAATTTGTGACATGGTATAGACTATAGAACTTGTCCAAAAGGAAAAAAAGCTCTCTTATATGAAGAGTTCTATGGTACCGTCTTAACACCATTTTAGCCAGTAAAATGAGTTTATATTCTTCATATGAGAATTTTGTCTTGTCCGCAGACACCTCATGCAATTTAAAAGCTATATGCTCTGTATGTTAGCTAGATTACTAGTTTGACAGACAGTTCCTGTTGATATAGCAATGAATGATACTATTGAAGCAGGAATTCTGATATTCATGCTCATAGGTTTTATCATTCACTCATTCCTCCTTTAAAAGGCATTGATGGCCTTCCTGCTGGTGCCATGGCCTTTGAAGTTTATCATCTTTCTTTTTTTCCTGCCAGGTAACTATTCCTGTTATCTTATTATTTTATATCTAATTTTCTTTCTGTACAGGCTACTTCAGAAGTGTCATTTCCAGTTCTCCCTCTGAGAATAAGGCAGTTCTTCAAGAGTGAGGTATTGGATTGCAGTCCGTCAACTGCTTCAGAGGAGACCATCCCCCGATTCTCCATTCACCTTGATGGGAATTTCAACCGTGATATTGTAATCAACACATCTGCTGTTGAGTTATCAAAGATGATAATTCATCAATTTGTTCAGTTGATGCATCATAGAACTCATGTTGTTGCCAGTTCATGCATTGATAACAGCTCTGACACCCTTAATGGAGATGCAAATGAAGTGTGTCATAATATGGATCCTGGACCCTCAAATGAAAATGAGAGGGAACAATTTCCACAGAGTTCGGCTATGAAGGTTTTTAGTCCACCGAACAGTAGACCTGCGAAAGGGAAATCAAGCGTGTTGTTGGCAATCTCTACATTCGGATACCAAATTCTAAGGTATCCCCATTTTGCAGAACTTTGTTGGGTCACATCAAAGTTAAAGGAAGGTCCTTCTGCTGATATAAATGGGCCTTGGAAGGGCTGGCCCTTCAATTCTTGTTTTGTTCGTCCAAGCAAGTCATTAGAGAATGTGGCTGTTGAGTGTAGCTCAAGTAATAATAAAGACACGGAAAAATCCAGTTTAGTTAGAGGCCTGATAGCTGTTGGTTTATCAGCCTACAGAGGTGTGTACACTTCACTTAGAGAAGTTTCCTTCGAGGTTCGGAAGGTTTTGGAGGTTCTAGCTGGAGAGATTAATCTTAAACTTCAAGCTGGGAAGGATAGACATCAATTTATTCGTCTTTTATCCCAAATGGCCTATCTTGAAGACGTGGTTAATAGCTGGGCATATTCATTACAGAGGTACTATTGCTGTTATTCTTTGGAAGTGTTTGGTTTACTGGAATGGAATGGTCATCGCCTTGGAATCCTCATTCTGGTGTTTTGTAAAAATGACAGTTTGTACATTTGGAATCATCATTCACCAATTTAGGGGATGGCGATTTCATTGGAAGGTCTCCATTCCTATTCAACATCCCTCCAGGGAACCAAACACTACCTCAGCATGCTTTTGATTCAATTTCATTTTTCTTCTTGTCTAACAAGAGTTCCCTGCATTTCAGTTTGGATGTGGATGCTCAGACAGCAGTGCCAACCCCCAAGGTAAGTATTTTGGGATCTCAAGATGATAACAAGAGAGGTGAGGAAAGTATACCGCAAAATGACGTGTGCGAGCAAGATGTTTCTGTTAAAACTTGTCATGAAGTTGAAGTGCTGGAAAGAAGTCTCCTAAGATTTGACTTGAACAAAACAGCAGAGGAAGTCGATCCAACTTCGGAGGGAGGAGTTGTTTCAGAAGGGTCTCCAATGGACCATTCTGCCCCTGATTTACATTTTCCAAGTTCAGCTGACGCTGCTGTTCTGTTGGGTGGTAAACTATTGAATGAACAGAATGGCATTACTTCTGAACCAAATCCTGGTAATCATTCATCTGTTCGTGGAGATTCTGAATCCTTGAGACTTTCTAATGGATTTGCATATCCTGATTCTGGCACTGGTTTGGGTGATGATAATTGCTCTGGTGAACAAGGTGGTATTAAGCCCATTAGCTCCAAAGAAGCTGAAAATCAGCATAATGATTCAACAATGGCGAATGGTTTTGAAAATGGCATGGCGAGCTCTGATGATGAACACAACACAGATGCTAATTTCCCTCCACCAATTTGTAAGGACTCTGGTATTGCGTGCTTCTATCGTTGTTGCTCCAAATGCCTTTTAAAAATTCACGACATGGTGCGGAAGATTCTCACTCATGAATGGGGATCGAAAGAGAGTGGCTTAACAGTAGAGGATGTCCATGACGTGGTTTCATCAGTATCTGTGAATCTCCATTTAGCAGTAAGGAAATTGTGCATTGCTGAAAATTTGTCTGCTTTATTTGACGAAAAACTGAGGCGCAAGACTATTGGAAAACTGTTTGATGATCAAGAAACGGACGCCGCCTGTGAGTGTAAAGGTTCCGAGGACGCAACAATGGTGCAGATGGAGTGTAGGTGTCATTCAAGTAGCAAGAATGGTGACACTTCCAAAAGAGTAAATTCCTCTCTGAATGCTATAAAAGGTTTCGATTTGGAATTCATTTGCAGAAATGGTGTGCTTTCCCCCGTGGAAACTGACAAGAACGTTTCCTTTCACTGTAAATTCGAAACTTTATGCCTTTGTTCATTTATAGAGTGCATAGCAATGACCAAGCGGCCTTCAGATTGGTGTGATGATGTTGTCACATCAAGATTTTGATCGGCTTTGCCTTGGCAATTTTGATGCCGTTGCGGAATTTAGGTGTGGTATGTGCTTGCCCCCAAGAGATGTAAAAAAAAAAAACCCAAATTTTGTCATCCTGAGTTCATTCTATTGAGTTTTTCTCCATGAGAAACAAGCAAAGGCAGTGCTGTTCTTTGAATTTCTCTTTACGCATAGGTGCCTTCCAAATTTTGGCTTTGTACATAGAAGTTCTGGAAATGCAAGTGGCCTTTTAAAGTTATTTCTTTCTGCAGACTTCATTTGATCTATCTTGTACCTTTCCATGTTAAATGTTTATCACGGAATCCGAGTCTATGATGCTTCAATATCTCAATTGAAGGCGATTACGAGTATGGAAATATATTGCGAGGATTTTTTGTATAAAATTATTGGGTGTTCTTGTCATGTGGTATCTTTTAACTCTTTTCAAATTCACACATTCACGAGGGATCTACAATTAAGTGTATGAATCTTATGTAGATGTGTGAAAATTATTACTTGCACCGCCCTTAAGAGATGTTCTCCACTTTAAATTTATGTGAGCTCCACTCCAAGTGTGTTGATAAAAGCCTGTAAAGCGACATGTGGCGGTGATTATCCAGTTCTCCTATGGCACCGGCACATGGTGCTCTTGGGGACACCGCCATGTGGTATTGAAGGGTCTTCTCCACCATCGCGTTCGTGTGGAGAACGCCTCAGGAGCACCGCCACATGAGCAAATGAATAATTCACCCAAGAGCACTTTGCATGTTTGGACACTTTTTACACATATCGAGGCCAACATGGGGAAGCATTTTCTTTGTGTCTTTATGTAGTAATAATATATACACATGTTATTCTTTGTGTTTTGTGACTCTCAGGTTATTGATATGTATGCGCCGTTCTCCCTCTCCACTCAATTTTCCTCTCTGTTCTGGTTCACGAACCGGTTACTTGCTGACGAACGTCGCATAAACCCTTCTTTGTTTTTTTTTCCAAAATCCAAGACACCTCTAGCCCCTAGCTAGCTGTCACATAATGCCAAGAAACTTCAATTATAAAAATGACCCTTTTTCCTGTTGCTTCAAATGCATCTTGTACTATCTTATACAGTAAAATTCTAAAAATACAAAATACTGTAGTTTTCTCATATAAAGAAAGAATCATCACATGGGCAGTTTGCTGGCATGATTCTACCCATAGCCTCCCCTCCCATGTTCCCTTAGTTGTTACTCCATTAAATGCATTCACCTTACACTTCAAATCTCTCTCTCTCTCTCTCTCTCTCTCTCTCTCTCGTAGGACAAATCATCAACCAATCATCTTGTTTGTTCTTATCTCCACATGATATTGAATGTGTAGCAATCTAGAATCACATGGTGTCCAGCCCTCTATATGGTTCCCTAGACACCCATGAACAACTTGTTCTTCCCTATATACATAGAAAAACCCAAGAACCCCATGTGGGTCTTCTTTAACCTTTTTGTCATGAGGGTGATCAGAAAGTTGGGAAGCTATGGAGCATACTGATCATTGTAACCCCCCTGAGTCCTCCTCTTCTGATACCAAACCTGAGGACCTCTTGGAGGAAAGTTGGTTCTTTGGGAATCCACTTGATAAGAATACAAAGAAGGCTATATTGAGGTGTTACTCTGTTCCTTGTCCTTCTTCCTCAAGCTACAGCCAAGAAATGCTGGCCAGTAACTCATCTGGTGGCGATGATCACTCTTTATCAACGAAGAAAGTGTCCTCCGAAGGTGGCTTTGATCATCCGCCACCGTCGCCACCACCTTGTACGGTGGCGAGGGAAGAAGAAGTAAGGAAAGAGAAAGCCATCATGAGTAAGTCTATTCTGGAATTGCGGGAGCAAAATCTGCTCCGGGCACCATCTCTGCCGCCTGGTATAGGGAGGGAAGAAGATGTTGAAAGTGATTTTGCTTTGAGCAAATTGATTAGGCAAGCATCTCTCAATTCTACCGATGTGTTGCCGCCCAGGCGCAATTCAAAGGTAATATAATCTTCAACTTTTGTACGCGCACAGAAGCCTAACTGAATTCCTCGTTAGGACCTGTTTTATAAAATTGTGTTTCCAGCTATCAAATCTTTCTTGAACTTGTATTGCAGGTCATGAAGCAAACTTCTGTTGTTTCAAGGCACCGAGAGCGAAAAAATCCAGAACCAGGAAGCATTGACATGGAGGCTTGCAATGATATGAGGCGTCTGTGCTTTGATCAAAACAGGATCAGGAGGAAAAGTGGAAGTGATTTTGAATCCACAGAAGTGAGAAGATTCAAGGAGTTGGGTTTCAATTTTGACAAAGGGGATTCAAACCCAAGTGAAGATAGGAGCTCTGCACCTCCAATTCCGAGCTGGGTTGACAGCAAGAGCTCATCAGCAGAAGATATGAAGGCACAGATCAAGTTCTGGGCTAGAGCTGTGGCTGCTAACGTCCGCTGAGATTATCAAATAATTCAGGATTTAAGGCTCCGTTTGGTTTGTTTCCATGTAAAATATTTTTCAGAAAACAAATTTCAAACTTATATTTTTCGGTGTTTAGTTGGCACATGAAAAATATTTTCAGAGAGAGAGAGAGGATAAGATGGTGGAATTAGATTCCGGAGAGAGGGAGAGAGATATGAGAATAAGGGAATTAAACGTGGTCAGGATTGACGATCGGGGAAACTCAGCAGTGAGAATTGCAGTAGAAGGCGCGCAGCAGGTTCATTTCAAAAAATAATTTACGGAAGATTTAAGAGTAAGTCATTTTCATCCAATTAATAAAAAATGTTTTACATATAAAATATTTTCCTCATTTTTTATACAGTCAAACACATGTAAAATATTTTACGCCCAAATAAACAGAGCTCAATGTATATACTGATTGAATTCAAGGATTTGGAGAACTAGTCTTTAAAGTGTTAAGGAATTACGACAGGATATTTTCTCTGGAGATATGTATGAGAAGTTGACTGATGACACACTTGTTATTTAAGTGTGGTTGTTATCCATTCACTCATTGTACTAATTAAGACAGATCTTGAGTTTTATTCTACTGCCTTGATCCGAAATCTTGATTTAATTTGCATCCTTTGATGCAATGTTAAAAACTAGTATGATAAAGTGAATTTAGTTTTGTTTCAAGGTTACATGATCCGTATTCTTTATGGGGTTTTCCCCCTAAAAAAATAATTCAATGAATTAAGTCCTAAATTTATCTCCATGAATTTGGTGCAATCCATCTTCAATACTCAATAGCCATATGTTCTCACCGAAACAACTTGTTAGGAGCATGGATACGGTCTCTTTGTATTGGTGAATTCCACAACAAAATACACATTTAATAGTATTCCCGTTTATCGAGTTGTAATTTCTTTAGTATTTATTTTTAGAGTGTCTGTTTAGGAAATAGAAGGAAATCAAACATTATGTAATTAAGTGTGGTAGAGAATGTTTAGGAAATTGGCTTGGAAGAAAATCAATATCAGGAAAAGGAAAGATTGTCAGGGCAATATGGGAAGGTGAAATTACGTGTGTATGGCAAGATGGAAATGCAATCAAGGGAATTGTATCAAGGGAATCAAGGGGATCTCAAATATGTGGGATGCAAATAAGGGAACTGTATCAGTTGTGATTGCTCGAGAAAACTCCGAACAAGCCCTTGTCGTTGCTTGAGCAACTTGACAGCTCTATCTCTACCTATTTATATACGGTTTATGCTCCGTTCCAGTTTTTTGAAAAATGAACTTTTTGAAAATGAAAGTAATTTTAAGCTCAAAAATCATATTTTTACGCAAATAATTTTTCTACCAATATGGATCTTAATTGATAGATTTCATTGAGATCTTTTAAACGGTGCAAAAGAAATTGAAAAATTATTTTTCATTTTCATTATTTTGAGTTTGAAATTACATTCTTTTTGAAAAAGAAGGTTTAAAAAGAAAGTGGAACGGCACCTTAGTTGGTTTTTTAAGGTGACCGAATATATGAGTGTAACCCCTCTCTTGCTCCAAAACAGAGAAATATCTAAGGGAGATTTTTAGTTTGTCTCTTGCTCCAAAACTGAGAAATATCTAAGAGAGATTTTTAGTTTCTCTTGGAAAAAGATATGATTGTTTGATCATCAAACTTCCGGATTAATTCCATGTCCATGAGCCTCTCCATACTTTGTATTTGCTAATTGACATGTTCTTTGGGTGGATTTCCGGTGGGTACCGATGGTAGATTCCGTTGGTTATTGGAAAACTTGAGCGATTCAAAACAGCGGTGGTCAAGCACTAGTGCGGTGAACGAGTGATTCGGCAATCAATCGAGAGCGATTATAGGTTGTAAGTATAGGTTTGTTTGTAACCGTACACTTGAGTTATAGTGCATGATTTCCTTCCCGTAGTTTTTACCCGTTTAAGGGGTTTTCCACATATATTCTTGTGTTCATCGTTTATTGTTTTTCAATTCCTTTTATATTTTGCTTGTTGAGTATTCGGATAGCGAAAAAGGATTTTTCACAACTAAATTCTAAGAGGAAATCAAACCATCACTCATCATTTTACCTAGCATGTTAACGAGGGATTTGAGCCTTGGGGGTGGATGTAAAATGAATTTGGTAAAATGTTTGTGCTAATTGTGGGTTTCAATTGGATGTCTTTTGATACTCTACTATTTTTGCTACGATTGGTTCTTATATTCCGGCATTTTGTCAGCCTCATTCAGCAGTAGGTGTCTAGGTTTCGATAGTTTTGATTTACTCTTATATTTCGTGAGTAAATCTGTATTTGCCTTCGGACTCGACATTTTATATGGATTGAATCAATTAAAAAAAAAATAGAGCGAAATGAATTGAGAGTCGTGAACTCAAAGGAGTGTTTAGTTGGGAAAAGAAAGGAAAAGAAATAATTGCTAAATAAGATATGAAGTACACCAATAGGTACTAGGAGTAAAAACAATGAGTGTTGCTACAGGTACCGAAATTGGGGGACCGAAATCGGACCGACGGCCGCCGGCGGGCCGTCTCCGGCCACCGGACGGCCGATCCGAGCCGTCCAAAAATTCTAAAAAAAAAAACCGAGGGGGCCCACGCGGGAATCAACGTCATCCGAGGTGTGTAGGGTGCTTGATCGGAGCACCCCTTTTCGTGTGTATATACACATATACACACGAAAAGGGGTGCTCCGATCAAGCACCCTACACACCTCGGATGACGTTGATTCCCGCGTGGGCCCCCTCGGTTTTTTTTTTTAGAATTTTTGGACGGCTCGGATCGGCCGTCCGGTGGCCGGAGACGGCCCGCCGGCGGCCGTCGGTCCGATTTCGGTCCCCCAATTTCGGTACCTGTAGCATTTTTGAAAAACAATAGTCCTTTATTCACTTGCTAAGTTTTAAAAATTGGAGGATACAAAGAGGATATAAATAATTGCTAAATAAAATATGTTGTTTTACTGGTTTGATGTTATTATTTAGGCTATTAGGTTACAATCCTCTCATTTTTCGATACAGAATAGATGAGATGTAATTAATTTTACAAAGTCAAAGTTATTATCAAATTTGATGTGAAACCGATTTTCTCCTTTGTTAACAGAAAAAAAAAACTCCAAACGAATGGATTGAATTTTAACAAAAGAATTTGCAAGAACTTGCTATTGTAAGAGTGTTCACAATAGCATAATTAAAAATAAGGGCAAAGTCCACTTTCACCTAGGTCTATCAATGGACCGGATCCGATAGATCCGGATTCGATAAGACCAAATCTGATCCGGATCCGATAAGACTCAAATCCGATAGTGATAATCCGGATCCGAATCCGAAAAATCCGGATCCGATCCGAAAATCCGAATCCGATCCCGAAACTTTTTTTACTTCAAAAATTTTAGCAAAAAAAAAATTTTCCGAAAAAAAAAATACTTCTTAAACATTTTTTTTTCAAAAAAAATTTAAAAAATAAAGTTCGGATTCGGATTAATAACGGATTTAATCCGATCCGATCCGGATCCGTATTGAATTACCGGATTCGAATTATCGGATTATCGGATCGACTTTATCGGATCCGGATCCGGATCCGGATCTGATTTTTCAGATCGGATCCTGATTAGATCCGGTCCATTGACAGGCCTACTTTCACCTCTTGTGATTTTGGCTATGTGCGGATACATCTCCTATGATTTAAAAGTATGCATAACCCCCAATGGTTTTAAAATTATGTGGATAGATCCTCTGCCGTCATATTTTTCATCCATATTAACGGAGGTGTACCTCACACACCTCTAGAATGTAATATCAGTCGTTCATAATGTATTAAATAAAGAATAGAGTATTTCTGTAAAAAAATCATCTTGACCAGGCATCAATAACCAAATGATCTAATTTTTAGTAAATTCAAATTTGAAATTTTAATTTCATAACAAAATCGATTTGATCATGAGCTTTTCATTTTTTGATTGACTTGAATTTTGACATTGATGTAGTACTCGTTAAAATTTACAATATCAACGGTTTGGATTCAATTTTTGGTATATGGGATGATGTGATTAGATTTAAAAAGGAAGAAGAATCAAGGGATATGATGATGGTACATCGGTCTTTTAATGTTGTGTCCGTTAATATGGATGGATAATATGACGGTATGGGGTCTATCCGTACATTTTCAAAATCACAGGAGGTTATATGCAAACTTTTAAACCATAGGGAGTGTATCCGCATATGGCTCATACCACAGGGGGTCAAAGTAGACTTTGCCCTAAAGATAAAGGATTTCTAAATTAGCAATATTGGTCTAAAAATTGGTTCACAATGATATAATTAAATTTAACAACCTTTTAACCAATAATAAAATATTTGCATTTGAATAATCAAAACTTGTAATCTTTTTTCTTTGGATAACCAAATTTAATGGAACCACAAACCCTCTCTTTCCTTTATCTATCTTCCTCTTTCCATTCATCACTATCAATAGACGCACCCACTTGCATTTATTTCCAATTCTCTCCACCTCTCTCTACTAAAAATGAGTTTTCGATTGTGCACCATTGTGGAACTTTACATTATTAATCTTAACAACTCCTAAAATATATAATTAAAAGATGAGATAATAAATTTTAATTACGAAGCCTTCTGTAGCAACATCATGAAATTCTATTTTCTAAGTTACGGAGTAATATCTGAGGTTTAAATGCAAAGAAGATATCCATCTATCCTCTTCTCTCAAAGGATGAAGACGACATCGAGGAGAGAGAAACACTGAAAACAGGGAGTAATCAGCAAAAACCCCTCTCTCTCTCTCTCTCTCTCTCTCTCTCTCTCTCCAATGTTGCAGTCTCAACACCCACTACTCTCTTCCCACTTCAACTTCCCCTTCCCTCTCTCTCATCCCCACAACCCAACTCTATCTTCATTCCCTCTCACCACTCTCCCTTCTTCCGTCTCAGCCCGCCTCCGCTCCCCACCCCAACAACCATGGCTCGCCCTCGCCCAAGTCCCCGAGACTCTCACCGAACGCACCACCACTGACGCCGCAGATGAGGGACCCATAGAACTCCCACCGTCGTCCACCTCCATTTTCGCCACCACCGATGACCCTTCGCCCCTTCAACTGGCCACCAGTATTCTTCTCACCGGCGCCATCTCCATTTTTCTCTTCCGCTCTCTCCGCCGACGCGCAAAGCGAGCCAAAGAACTGGTAATGCGTACTAATCTTTATTGGTACCTCCATTCGAAAAAGATTGTCCGCCAAATGGTTAACTTAACTTAAAAGATTTTATTTTATTTTTATAAATTAAAAGAACTGATTAGTAAGCAATTTCAAACTTTTTTTATAAATTAAAAGAACTCATTAATATATCTAATTATCTAGTAACCGCAAAAAGTTTGACTTTTTTTAAAAATAAAGATGTATTACTTTCGCGAGGGTGACACTTTTCAATGGAAGTACACTGATAATCCTTGCATGTTTTTTGAAAAATTATGCAGGAAAAGTTTACCATAAAATGGAGCTTTGAGTTTTATTTTTTCTTTTAAAAAGAGCAAAGACTTTTAGTTCAACCATTTGGTGTTCTAATGAAAGTCATTGAGATAGTATTTATGTAATCCAAACCATTTATTTGTTCAATTGCTAGTTTTTCATTGTTCGTGTAAAAAATCAAATTGTTCAGTCTCAATAAGTACCACCCCCACCCCCATATACCTCCTCCCCTAACTTACTTTTTAGTTCTCATTTACGGATGGGACAATCTTTTTGGATGGAGGCAGTACTATATGCTTTTATGTGTTGTTAAGGCTTAAGGCTTTAGTTAGGATTTTGATGAGCTGGGTTGTGGAGGAATAAGAGAAGTTAGGTAATGCATCCTGGTTAGTGTTAATATGTATTCTCAAGGCTTAACTTTGATTTTGATGAGTTGGGTGTATCCTCAAAGCTTAACTTTGATTTTGATGAACTGGGATTTGGTGGGATGAGAAAATTTAGGAAATCCACACTAATCTGTAGTCTTTGATGTGTTTCGTGTATTGTTAAGCTTAATTGGGACTATGATGAACTGGGTTTTGGTGGGATTGGAAAATAGGGTATGCATACCAATATGTACGTTTTATTTATGCTTATTTTGATTTGCTGAAATGGGTTTTGGTGGGTTTAGAAATATAGGTCTTCTGGGGCGAAGTTGTCGTTGAAGGAGGAGGCAATGGAGAGTTTGAAAGCAATGACGCCTGCACCGGCTGATGTCAAGGGTCCTCCATCACCTGTTCAAACATTGTTGGGTGGAATAACAGCTGGTGTGATCGCACTTATTCTTTACAAGTTCACCATCACGGTCGAGAGCGGTCTTAGTCGGCAGACACTTTCGGATAGTTACTCGGTTCGTTTGTCGAATTTCCCTTTGTTTGTGAATTGCATCCACTGCATTTGTTTCATCAGCATTTCTGTTGTTTGTTGGCAATTGAAACTGTACACCAATTGAGAATATGTTCCTACTTTTTATGTAGAATTTACTAATTAATTTAGTTATGGGCACGTTGAGCCAGAGTGAAGTCTGACAATTCATAGATTAGATGACTGAGAACCTGAGAAATAAAAGATAAAAAGAGAGAACTTTTCATATGTTGAGTGAGTAGCAATTCTGACTAGTCACTATAGGGAACTTTAACAAGAAGTTGGATGATGTAGCCAATTTCATGTTCTACTAAAGTTTGGTTTGAAAGGGTTCCGGGCTTTCTTTGTCTATGGGGTTTATGTATGCTTTAGATGATTAACCCACCTCTGCATTTCAGCTGGCACTGCTGCTAATCACCTTCTTTTTGGAAGACAAGAAAGTTTTGCGGGCATCTGTTTCTAAAATGACACGATAACAAGTTTGGAAAGCAAACTTATAATCCTTTTATGATTCCCATCCGTTCAAACCTAATTTAAGACACTAGAATTGCCGTTCTAAATTTTAGAAGCAAGGTGCAGTGTGTGCCTTCGATAGTGATCATCTCTACTAGGTGTCATGCCATTTTGGTTTGTGATTTCCTAGTAGAACTTGAGTTTTAGTTAGATTCCTTATGCAACACCATTAAATATTCCGGTTGGTCACTGTTGTGGGGAAGAGAGGCTGGGAGCTGCTGATCTCTCTGTTTGGATTTTAGTTCCGGTGGAGCTTTGGACTCTCACTGGATTTCTTCAGATATATAACATTTCCTCGCTTTCCGAGAACTTTAATGGAATCAAAAATGACAACCACCTTCCGGTTTTCTGTAGCTGAATGACGTGTCTTTTTGGAACGGATGAAATTCGTGAACTTTCATCTTTGTTTCTTTTTCTCTTTCCACGAATCATTTAGAAATGAGAGTGATATACATTCTGCAGTATAAGCTTGACTAAAAGATGTCAGTAGGATTCTGTCAATCTATTCTTCAAATTAGAAAATCGTTCTCCCAATCTCGATCTGGTATATTCAACTAAAGTGAAAGCTAACATAATATCTTTCTGCAGGGTGAAATAGTTCACAGAACAGGCAGAATCTTGGAATTAAGCAGAATTATTGCAAATAAACACACAGTTAACTGACCTGTATTTCTAGGAATAGGATCACATACTATCAGGTTGATGTAGCTTTGAAAGGAGCCATTACATGTTTATTTATATGGCACTTTTTCTTCACAACATTTGCGCCCCAATACAAACAGGACAATTTATCTATTTGTATGTGTGTGACTAAATATTTGTGAGGCATCAATATGAACAGGAAAAATCCTCAACTAAACCTTTTTTTTCTGCTATTTACATGTTCTAGCATCCTTCTATGTTTGATAAACAGCTTGAAAACAGTGCAGTATCTATCAGCTGTCTAGTAATGGTACTTTTTTGTATTTTGTGTGTTGTATTTTCCAGGTTCGCCAGATCACTATAACCATAAGGTATCTCCCTCACCTCAACTACTTAGCAAACTATTTTGATTTTTTGTAATGATATGGGAGCTTTTCGCATATTTACCTGCAGGACCATTATAAATGGATTGTGCTACCTTGCAACATTTGTTTTCGGCATCAACTCTGTAGGTTTGTTTGTATACTCAGCCCAACTTGCATTAAACTCCCTCACGGGAGATTCCTCAAGTGAAGGAACTGGAACTAAAGATGAAGCACAAAAAAGATCGAATCTGGTGGAGAAGAGTCCCACAGAGAGCTCAGAAATTAGCAAGGAGGATCAAGGTTCAGAGAGCACACAATGATGGAACAGAAAACAAAACCCGAATAGAAGGAACAGGTTCCTGTTCCTCTGACCAACTTGTAGAACACATTTATTCAAATCATATTTAGCAGTTTTATAATCATGTTTTTGCCCTGATTATATTGCATTCCCAGCTCTATGCAATTCTTCATGTATCGGTGTATAAGATGGCTGGGTTCGTACCCGCTGACCTTGATTCCTGGATAACATGATTGGAAAAAAATGAGAGAGCACCGTTCTGAAAGCATGATAGGTAAATATCGTGTGGGAAAGGCCTGAAGATGTCCCACTCTCCCAGACTTATAGGTTGAGTTGAATTTTAAATTTTTGGTTGGGGTACTGTGGCTAAATCCAGAAGAAACATGTTAGCGTAAACCAGGGGGAAAAAGTAGTCAAATGTTTGAAAAGAATGGGACTGTTACTGCAAATCCATGTTGTTGCTTCTAAACTACTATTTAGAAGCATTTCATTTCTCCACATTTTCTGGATAACAATGGTGAAATATGTATATGGGACGACCATTAAAGAGATTTCTTGTATGCTCTTAGAATGCCCAGAAGTCAGAACCATTGTGATTTAGGTTTGCGCCCTCTCTCTCTCAGTTGATATGCTTCCTTTAACAAGACCACACGAACACAACCAACGAAGAAGTTTGTTGATTGAGTTCTGACATTGGTTTTGACATCATTGAACAATGTTTGGTATGTTTTTTTTCACTCAAATCCAACTAATTAAATCAACTCGCTCAATCCTTCAAGAGCAACATGGCAGTTTAGGCATTAAGTCCCTTCTCATGATTCTGCTGTTTGCATACAATCGATACATCACAAACAGAAACTGCAAAAAAGTAATGTTAGATTCTGCTGTTTTCAATCTGCACAGCTGTTCTAAAGTCAAGATAACTAACAAGAAAAGCTTGAGGCTCAGGTACTTCATGCCATTAGAGAAAATACATGTGGGTATCTCTCTTGCTTTATTCTTGTGGTTGTAGGCTCTGGCTCATTGTTCTTCACCTGAGAAGGTTCTGCTTTGACTCCCCTATGGTCTCCCATGGTGCTCAAAAGCTCTACCCACTGCAGTTACTTCCTGACCAATAGCTCTACCCACAGCAGTCACTTCCTGACTAATCTTCTTCAAAAGGTCACGCCCTTCCATCGCCGGTTGATACGGAAGCAGCGGAGTTGTATTCCAGTCTAGGTTATACAACATCACCACCATAACCACAGAGCAAACAAACATGGGAATCGGACCAAAAACCCATAGCAACAAAGTGATGGCAAAGTACAGGGCACGCATTCCGACCGACCAGCAATTACTCCCGGACACCACCGCCTTCCGGACGTGAGCCATCGGAACGTCAGTGTTTGGCATGGTTATGAGGAAACTTGAATGAACGTAGCATCTGGCACTTTGCAAAAAAGCAGCAAAAGCCACCAGGAAGCAGATGAGCAGACTTATGTGTTTGAAGGCAATGATTGATTGGCTTGTGTCTCCATAGATGAGGGTGCTTGTGAAGGTGCTTGTGCCTACGAACCATGTCCCGATTAGAGAGCTTACAACCATGGAGATTGAGGAGAGGGAAAATGCTGCTGAAATGTTGTTGTTGATCACTGTCAAAGCTTGGCTTCTGTCCTTGCATTCAACCTGCAAATAACCCCATTAGAGATCTGAATCTGGTTAAGGGCGTGTTTGTTAAAACTTCTTTTCTTTTGGCTTAGAAAAGGACTCATAGATACGGTAATAACACGAACCCTACATAAAAAGTACTCCAAAAACTACTATAACAAACAAACTACTCTACAACCATTACCAAAACAAAAACTATCGTACATCTAGACGAATGTCTTGTCAACCATTATCAAATGGAATAGCCAAATCCGTTTCTGTTGTTAAAACCTTAATTTCTACAAAAGCTGATTGAAAAAGTCAGGTCTTAGAAGGTAATAAAATTGATGTCTTTCAGGATCAGCGTTTGAACAGTTTTTATTAGAATCTATTTCTTTGCTTAAAAGCAGAAGCTTTGACAAACACTTTGACACGATTTCCGTTGCGCCAAAACCTTAAATCACCTCAGGAGCTATGACAAACACCCCTGTGCCGATTTTGATAAACATTTTGATGACTAGAAGGGGAAGAAGAGAGCGGGAGAAGGTGAAGTGACCTGCATCATTTTGTCAACCCAAGCTCCCCTGTAAAAGTTGTCACGGCCCATGGACGTGGTGTCGGGACGTCTGAAGTGTCTGTGTAGAAGCAAGAAATGATAGCCAAACATGATCAGTAACCCACTTGGGACTAGTATTACATCCAAGTATTCCTTCTTCCATGTCCAACCCATTCTCTCTCTCTCTCTCTCTCTCTCTCTCTCTCTCTCTCTCTCTTAGAATTCTTACACAACTATGACTGCTTGTTCGCTTGATGTAAGGTAAAATATATTTTTCAAATGAACTCTTCCCTCATCTCTAGACTAGATCTGGAAACGCGCCATTTTAAATCGACTGGTGGGTTGTTGAAGTTTGATATAAAAAAGTTAACGAGCTTAAAAATATAGTATTAAGGTTGGTCTGCCTATACCTCGAGTCTGTATTAGGTAAATTTTAGCTGAGCAAATCACATGCCTTACTCAAGTAGCCGTTGGAAATCGTAAACAATACAAGTTTATCCGGTAGAATATGTTGTTTAAGCTTCGTTTGATAACTTACCGAGTGGTTAAGCTACGGAAAAAGTCTTAAAAAAAAGTGTTCCAAATGATGTTAACTGGACCGCCGCTTACATGGGATGAGACAACTGATTTGGGATTTGGCCAATCAGGTCAGCCGCTGACTTGCAGATTCCAAGATGAGAAAACTAAAATTTAATCTCGGGCTGGTTTCTTTCAAGTTTAAGGAGCTTAATCGAGTTTGAAAGCAATGACGCCTGCAGCAGCTGATGCCAAGGGTACTTATTGGGTGGAATATCAGCTGGTGTGAGCACTTATTCTTCACAAGCATCACGGTCGAGAGCAGTCTTAATCAGCAGCAGACACTTTTCGGATAGTTTTTTCGGTTCGTTCATCAAACTTCCCTTTGTTTGTGAATTGCATTATTGTTTTTATTTTTGATGGTGCATTATATGCTGCATTTGTTTCATCTGAATTCATGTTGTTTCTAGGCAACAGAACTGATCAACACCAGTTAGACAATATGTTCCTGCTTCTCATGTGGACTTAAATGAAGTTGTGTATCCTCTACTCCAGTATTTACTAACTAATTTTGTGTATGGGTGCATTGAGCTAGATCTAGTGAAGTCTTAGAATTCATAGATTAGATGACTAATAAGACCCTGAAATAAAACAAACTAAAAAAGAAGACTTTTTGTATGTTGAGTGAGCAGCATTTCTCACCATGGGAAACTCTTAACAAGAAGTTGGAGGTTCACTCTCAGAGAGTGATGAGCCTTAACAACCATCGATCATTCAGGGAATTTTCTCACCTCCGCTTCTCCTCTTCTCACCTGTACTCTCTCTTCAACATTTGGGATTTTGTCAAATTTTGATACGAAATTTTCATTCATGGCGGCGACCCCGCCTGAAAACGTCAAATCTGTGCTCAAGGTTGGCGCGTGGACTAAAAATTCTGTTAATATGGATGCAAAACATGATAGCAGGGGTGTATCCGCACAAGTACACTAAGCACAGGGAGTTATGCACTCACTTGAGAACCATATGTTTGAATTTAACCGGAATTATTGTAAATAATCACAAGTAAAATGACCAGTATTTCTAGGAATGGGATCGCATACTATGAGGTGGATGTAGCTTACAAAGAGCCATTACATGGAAATAGCAGTAGTGAACTGCGCAAAGGTAGCCGGAGTATCGAATGATACATTGCAAAATCAAGTGTCGCGACCGTGAATTTTTTTAAAATTATTTTTGGTGCCGAAGTACTTGAAGTGGCCATAGCGGTCGTGTAGCAGCTGTGAAGAGCGGCCATGAAGCCAGCAAAAAATCGGATAAAAGGAATAATCAAACAGTACATAGTGAGAATTGGCCAATACGGATGTGTATTTTTTATAGCACCAATACAGCGTGGTGTAGCAGTATTGGAGGACAGAAAAAATCACTATGTAGTGGCTTACACAAGCACAAATAGATTACTTGTCCGGTTTGTCTTGCATTGCAAATACTGTGAAGGAAAAGAAAATTCTAGCATTCCTTGTATTTTTGTGGTTGTAGGTTCTGGCTCATTTTTCTCCATCTGAGAAGCTTCTGTTTTGACTCCCCTATGGTCTCCCATGGTGCTCGAAAGCTCTACCCACAGCAGTCATTTCCTGACCAATAGCTCTACCCACAGCAGTCATTTCCTGACCAATCTTCTTCAAAATCTCAGGCCGTTCCCCGGCTGGTTGAAACGCAAGCAGTGGAGTTGAATTCCAGTCCAGGTTATACAACACTACCACCGTAACCAAAGAGGAAGCAAACATCGGTACCGGACCAAAAACCCACATCAACAGAGGGGTGGCAAAGTACAGGGCGCGCATGCCGACCGACCAGAAATTACTCGCGGACACCACCGCCTGCTGAATGTAAGTAATCGGAATATCCGCGTTTGGCATGGTTATGAGGAAAATCGAATGAACGTAACACCTAGCACTCTGCACAAAAGAAGCAAAAGCCACTATAAAGCAGATGAGCAGACTTATGTGCTTGATGGCAATGACTGATTGGCTTGTGTTTCCATAGATGAGTTGGCTTGTGAAGGTGGTTTCCGACGAGCTTCCGATCCATGCCCCGATCAGAGAGCTAAGAACTAAGGAGATTGAGGCGAGGTTAAATGCTGCTGAAATGTTGCTGTTGATCACTGTTAAAGCTTGGCTTCTGTCCTTGCTTTCAACCTGCAAACAAATAGTAACCCATTAGAGATTGAGGTCTCTTGTGAAGAGCGTGTTAGCCAAATTTTAAAGTTTACAAAACCTGGTTCCAATATCATAACTGGAGTAACTGATTTTTGTAAGCAGTTTTGACTAGAATCTGTTTCTTTGCTCAAGAAAGGTAGAAGTTTTGACAAACACACTGACACAATTTTCGAAAGGTCGAAATCAAGAATCAACAAGAGCAACACCCCATAGACAATTCTGATAAGATTTTGATCAATAGAAGGGGAAGAAGTGAAAGAGACAAGCCAAGAGGCGTTTAGCCCAACGGCATCAAGGGTGCACTTAGGTATCAGGAAAAAGGAGATCGAAGTTCAATTCCTCTTCCATGTGCTAATCTAACTATTCTATCAATACTGATCCTCGTTGGTTAAAAAAAGAAAAAAAAAGTGAAGAGGGGATTGGAGTTGGTGAAGTGACCTGCATCATTTTTTCAATCCAAGCTCCTCTGTAATGGTTGTCATGGCCCATGGTAGTGGTATGGGGAAGTCTGAGGTGTCTGTGAAGGAGGAAGAGATGATAGCAAAACATGATCAGTAACCCAGTTGGGACTAGAACTATATCTATGTGCTCCTTTTTCCATGTTAAACCCATGCTCTCTCTCTCTCTCTCTCTCTCTCTCTCTCTCTCTCTCTCTCTCTCTCTCTCTCTCTCTCTCTCTCTCTCTCTCTCTCTCTCTCTCTCTCAATTAACAACTATGACTGTTTGTTTGCTTGATCTATAAGTAGTGGGCTGTTCCTGTTTGATTTAAAAGTTCTAACGACCTCAAAGATGTAATTAAGGTTGATTTGTTTATAAGTGGAGCACGTATCAAATAATTTTTTATTTGACAACCACTTGGGGTCAGGCTCCATAAGAGAAATTTCTAGTGAATCCTCTAGTCTCGGCGTGAATGGCCTGTCTTTGACCGGACCGGAGAGGGAAAGAGTCAAAAGGTGCGCCGAAGACCCTAAATTGGCCCGGACACCTCTAACCGTCGAACCAAATTCGAAAAAAATACTACTCTTCTTTAGCCGTGCAAATCACAATCCAAATTCGTGTAGCAGTTGGCTTTTTAAGCAATTCACATTACACAAGTTAATCAAGTGGAATAGGTGGGTGTTTAAGCTTATTTTAAAAATGTGAAAAGTTTAAAAAATACATTCATGCTTTACGTTAATCCTAAATTAGAGATGAGTGATTAAGCTTCCACACAAGTTTTTCCAAATGATTTCAACATTGCTGACGCACATACGGGACCAATGTTTGGGATTTGGCCAATGAGGGCAGACATTCACTTGGAAGATTAAAAGATGAGAAAGACTAAAGTTCAATCCTGTACGGAAAGTTAGGTAAGCATGCATTGGGCTGCTTTCAAGTTTTGTAATGGGCCTGAAGATCCGGTCGCTCATCTCAATAATCGACAGCTCGGATCTTAATTGAGTAATGGACAGTTCAGATTCGTATTATTGTTTTTTTGGTGGGAGTGGGAAGAAATATATTAATAACAACATCATTACAATCTATCGTGTGCGGCTAAAATCATGTAAGAGTTAGTCCACTTGTTGCCAAAATTGCATGGTCAAAGCTATTTTTAGTGCAGTATAGTGGGAAAAAAAAAACAGCAATGCTACTATACCGGTTTGTTGCCATGGTGGCAAAATCTCAAAACTAGACTACTTAAATTACACTAGTATCATTTTTGGATGCAAATAGAATGGCTTAAATAATGTGATAATTTTGGCAATGGCCAAAGTCACCAAATTAATGACAGTGTGAGAATATCGGTGACATTGAATTTAGCGCAAGCGTGGAGATCACTCTTCTTCATGTCCAATTTTGACTTTTGACATGGAATTTGCCATAAGGATGGACTTGCTTTGCTCTTACGAAAGATTAGTCCCTGGGGGACTATTGTTTTAATTTAAAGAAGTCATTTTCAGAAGAAGATTCATTAATAGTCTGGCTCTGGGTTCACATCTCACGAGTTGCAATGCTTTCCTATGTTCCCATCATTGATTTAATTGAACCCGTTTTAAAGAAAGAACGGGTTATTCTGTGTTCGAATAGCACTGCCTTTTTTTTCCTTAGTAGGAAAGAAGTTTGGTGCAGACCTAGGGCTTATTTGATAACTTAAATTCAACACTGAAAATTGAATCAATTAAGTAATAAGTGATTCAGTAGGTTTGATAACCACATTTTATATTGCTTAACAAATTAAGTACCATTTAAAATATAGGCCAAAAAATTGAAAAAAATTAAATAGCTTTAAGCTACTTAATTCTGACTGAATTTTTATGTACTTACATTCAACCATCATACTACCACCACAACCACTCCCACCAACACCTTCACCACTCCATCACCACCACTCCACCACCACCACTACCATCACCACCACTAGCTCCACCCTTCCACCACCACCACTCCACCACTACCACTTCCTCCACTACCACCACTTCCTCCACTACCACTAGCTCCACCACTCTACCACCACCGCTCCACTAACACCACCACCACCATCACTACACCACCACCACCACCACCACCACCGCTCTTACCACCACTTCCACCACCTATACCAATCCACCACCACCACCACCACCACCATTCCACCACAACCACCGCCGCCGCCACCACCATCACTACACCACCACCACTGCTCCTACCACCACCTCCACCATCATCATCACAACCATCACCACCACCGCCACTCCACCACCACCACCATCACTACACCACCAATACCACTCCACCACACCACACCACACCACTCCTCCACCACCACCACTACCAGCACTACACCACCACTCTAGCACCTCCACCACTCCACCACCATCACCACTACTACTTCACCACCACCACCACTCCTCCACCATTACCAAAAGTATATTGTGACTGTTAGTAAATTAAGAGAGAATTGAAATAAAATTAATTCATCATTTTTTTAATTCAGTACTTAATATATTTATCAAACAGCTTTTCAGCTTAAAAATTTCAATTTTCAGTACTTAAGCTTTCAGTTTCAGTTTTATCAAACAGCAGCCAACCGGTATTTGGACCGGTTTGAGTGGGGGTAATAATGGAGATCGGCCTAACATTTTAAGATGTTCCAATTCTAGCCTAAGTCCAAATCAATTTCAGTTTTAGTTCTACTGTCTATTTAATTTCGATCGAAGAATTTCTTTAAGTCTATGAAGTCTTCCTAGTTTTTAGTAGTAGTTAATTATCTTTATCGGCCTAGCATTTTAAGATGTTCCAATTCTAGCCTAAGTCCAAATCAATTTCAGTTTTAGTTCTACTGTCTATTTAGTTTCGATCGAAGAATTTCTTTAAGTTCTACGATGTCTTCCTAGTTTTTAGTAGTAGTTAATTATCTTTATTTTCATTATGTTCTAGTCTTGAAAATGTAAGTTTGTTTCACCTATGCGTTGTTCCCAAGAGTGTCCTATATAACGTTTTATGAATGAATTGGGTGAAGCATGTTAATAAAATATAGCGTTTGGGTTGTTGAGAAGCATATTTAATTATTTTTCCTCATTTCTGTATCTCGTAAGTGAATTCCATTGAGTGATTAACAATTCCTGCGCCCTGTATCTGCATTAATCCTTGTGTATCCCATGGGTTTTTAACATGGGTGGTGAACGAGCATATTTTGTTTCCTGCTCCCCCTAAAAGGAACTGAGAAGAAGTCGTCAAAACTGGCTTGGGATATCATGCACAATAATATATGACAACTCATTTCTCAGAGTTCTTCTTCTGGAGTTATTAGGTAATCCAAATCATAGCACTCTCATCTGAATTCCATAAATAACAAAGATGAAAGCTCACCGCGGGAGTTGATCCAGGACGCTCTACAATAGCCGTACCGCTCAAGTTCTACCTTTTGTGAGAACAAAAGGAAAAGAAGACCAAAGTAACAGTGATTACTGATCTCCTTATGTATCCGAATTGCCAGGGGTTGAGAAGCCATGACAGAGTCAAGCATGGAGAGAATGATCGAGTACGACGTGAAAGCCAACATTTTTGCAGCAGAGAGTCGTCGACTTGTAGGAATGACGCTCTTGATTGGGAAAGCTAACTCGCAAAAACTCTCTTTCTTCGCCACTCAAATACATCATCCCATGGAAGAGATGCAGCAAGCGGGGTTAACTAAATTGTTGTGCGGTGGGGGTTGTCCAAGCCCGAGGTCTTGTGGGGCTTACCTCAGGGCCAGTTCGGAGGATATCTGCTGTTAACTGACATGAGAAAGGAATGTATGTACTTCACTAATCCGCATAAAAAGATGAAGAATAGAAAAGTGAAGACCATAGAGAAAATCAGAATAAGGGGAAAAAGAACAGAAACTACAGCTAAAAGACTCACCAAAACTAGAGAAAAAAGCCAGACGGAGCAGCCACCGACGGAGAAGCCAGCCGAATCACCACACCGTTGTGTTGGAAATTGACTAGAATTCCTAAATTGACTAGGATTCCTTTTCCTATTTGGTTTAGGTTTATTTAGTGTTTTCCTATAAATAGGGACCTTGGGGGTTCCTAGGGTTATGGTCTTTTGTTCAAGGGCTTAGATATTAGGGTTTTGTTTATGCTCTTAGGGTTCCACCAAGGGTTTGTGTCTCCCTTTTGGGTTCCACCAGAGATTTGTCCCTAGATATCTGTTTGGTGCTTCAATTAGAGTTACGGGTATAGCCGGCTCTTTGTTTCTCTCCCCGTTTATAGTGAATCCTCTTGCTCTTTTCCCCGTGGAGTACGTTCTTGCTTTGTGCTTGAACGGAACCACGTATATCCTTGTGTTCTTGTTTATCGCTTGTTGATTTATTATATTCTCAATTTCGTGTTCGGCACAACAAATTGGTATCAGAGCTCCGGGTTTCAATCCGAGGCTTTTGTTTTCTGTTGCGTATTGTGCAATTGGTGATCGTTTCAATGGCGACTCGTTTCGAAATTGCGAAGTTCGATGGGCAGAGCACTAGCTTCAGTTTATGGCGTATTAAGATGAAGGCTTTGCTTGTTCAACAAGGATTACACAAGACTTTGTTAGGAAAATTGAAGAAGCCTGCTGATATGCAGGATAGTGTGTTTGAGGATCTCGATGCGAAGGCGCTCAGTTCGATTCAGTTGTGTTTAGCCGATGATGTGCTTCGCGAGGTCGGGGAGGAGGATACTACTGCCGGTATTTGGTTGAAGTTGGAAAGCATCTATATGACGAAGTCTCTTACCAACCGGTTGTATTTGAAGCAGCGCCTTTATACGTTTCGTATGAGGGAAGGTACGCCCGTAAAAGACCATCTAGATGAGTTAAATCGAATTATTATGGATTTAAAAAATATTGATGTTGTGATTGATGATGAAGATCAAGCCCTTATTGTGTTATGTTCTTTGCCTGCATCTTATGAGCATTTTGTTACTACCCTACTTTACGGGAGGGATACGATTTCCATGGAGGACGTTAAGTCTAGTTTGTATTCGAAAGAATTGAGGAAAAAAGTATCCGGTGAGGGTGGTGATTTTGATGCTCAGGGTTTGATGGTGCAAGGAAGAACTTCTGAGAGGGATTATGGCAGTAGAGGGGTTTCTGGCTCTCGTTCCACAAATCAGGAAGTAAAGTGTTTTTACTGTAGGAAATATGGGCACATGGTGAGAAATTGTCCTAGGTTGAAAAATAAGGATAATTTTGAAGAGAAGGTTGTTGCTGGTATTGTTGAAGAAGATTCCGACGATTCACTTATGGTTCTTTCTGTGAGTGTCGGTGATGTCTGTTCGAATAACGAATGGATTCTGGACTCCGGATGTTCTTACCACATGTGTCCGAATAAAGATTGGTTCGATACTTATGAATCGGTCAGCTGTGGTACAGTTCTTATGGGGAATAACATGTCCTGTAGAATTGTTGGGATTGGAACAATTAAAGTCAGAATGCATGATGGGTTTGTGAGGACGTTGTTTGGTGTTCGACATATACCAGATTTGAAGAGGAACCTTATCTCTTTGGGTACTCTTGACTCTTTGGGTTGGAAGCATACCGCTGAAGGTGGAGTCTTGAGGGTTTTGAAGGGTGCTCGTGTTTTGATGAAGGGTCGGAAATCGAATAACCTCTATGTGCTTGATGGTAGTACGATTGTGGGTGCTACATCTTTGGGTTCTTCATCGGTGAATTCGAGGTTGACTCAGTGTTGGGTTTTTAACTCTGTGGTAGAGTCGATAATTAACTCCGTGTGGAGTTTGAGCAGATCTTCGAGTGCATTCGGGAGGGATGCGTTGGGTGGGAGGTGCCCGTTGGAAGATAGAGGCTCAATTTGGAGGCATGTGCGGCTGGGTTTCCTGAGTCGCGTTTACAAGGTCAAGCAGGTGTGCTTGAGCCTTACTCGTTTGTGCCGTTGGTGATGGCCCCGTGGGGGGGCTTTTGGGGGAGATGAGCGATTAAAGGAGAGGATTGCCTATAGTGTTGAATTCGATGGAATTCAAGTCAAGGTGGAGATTTGTTGGAAATTGACTAGAATTCCTAAATTGACTAGGATTCCTTTTCCTATTTGGTTTAGGTTTATTTAGTGTTTTCCTATAAATAGGGACCTTGGAGGTTCCTAGGGTTATGGTCTTTTGTTCAAGGGCTTAGATATTAGGGTTTTGTTTATGCTCTTAGGGTTCCACCAAGGGTTTGTGTCTCCCTTTTGGGTTCCACCAGAGATTTGTCCCTAGATATCTGTTTGGTGCTTCAATTAGAGTTACGGGTATAGCCGGCTCTTTGTTTCTCTCCCCGTTTATAGTGAATCCTCTTGCTCTTTTCCCCGTGGAGTACGTTCTTGCTTTGTGCTTGAACGGAACCACGTATATCCTTGTGTTCTTGTTTATCGCTTGTTGATTTATTATATTCTCAATTTCGTGTTCGGCACAACACGTTGCATGCCTTCGTCCACCACAGTAAGCGGTGATTGCTGCTGGCATAGATGGATTAATGGTTGTTTGGGGTTAAGATTCCGAAAGAGAACTTCTTTTCATCTATCATTTCGCGTTATAGAGTTGTTTGTAAGTTTCGAATCATGTAGTTTTTTTTTTACTTTTGAGGTGACCGATACCAAAACGAAAAACAAGAAATTCCATTGTTCAAAATTGAAACCAATCAAACCCTTACTGGAGCAACCAAAACTCTTCCATTTTCCAGTCTTTTCGATCCGTTATCACTCCTAATTACTAGGCAAGATAGCTGAAAATGTCATGTTAGACAAGTGGAATTTGCATACAAATTTCCATGCAGAATCATGTATAATCTGTCGTGGTCTTATATTTTCAAACCAAAACAAAACACCGCCATTTGGCTTAATTCATTACTTCCAGCAAGTCCAATGTCCCGGCCGGGGGCTCTGTTGTCCCTTAGCCGTCCATCCGTGCATATTGCCAAGATGATATTTGAACCATCCATTGCCGAGCATATGGATGGCTCGGATGGAAAAAACACCCATCCGAGTTAGCTTGATGGGAAACCACTCAAATTTTCATTAGAAATTTTCAAGGAACATTAGACGAAATAAAACTTTTAACTTACTAACCTCTTTTAACTTCTGAAACTAGTATCAACTAAAGGAGAACAAACATGCACTATGCATTGCAACATTAAAATCTACCCATAAAGATGTTCCTAAGAAATATCTACTCATACAACAATCCAAACAGTAGAATTCCTTTCTACCACCTTGGCTCAGAACCCAACCCCAGCCGCGCCGACTCCAAATGTGGCTCGGCGGTGAGGCTCAAGCCGCTCAAGCTTCCTATTCTTCCAAAAACAGGTCTCCGGGGCCAACTTAGCTGCCGCCGTCCTCATCGGCTCTGACTTGCACCGCGTCAGCACGAACGGCTCGTACGCCACCGCGTTCACCAGCTTCTGCTCTATCAATGCCGCCATCGACACCGCCGAGGCCGGCCCCGCGGTCGAGTCAATGCTGACCCTCCTTCTGGGCCCATCGCAGCCGTCGGTTCTCTTGACCTTTCTTCTCTCCGGTTGCCACCTGATAAAATCCCCACCGCATACCCACGTTTCCTTTGAAACCTCCATTGATAGCTTCGGCTCACACATCATCAGTAGTAAACACTCCGGCAACAATGAGCTTCTCTCTCCTCTGTTTTCTTGTTCTTTCTTCACCTCTCCTTCTCTCTCTGGATTCCCATTTCCTTCTCTTTCTCTGGCTTCTGATTCTATCAGGGTTTCGTCTGACTGGGTCCCTTCCTCTCTCTCTTCTTCCAATTGGGTCTCTTTCTCTCCCATTGACACCTCCTCTGTTTCTTCAATCTTTTCAGCCTCTTCTTCTTCGAAAAACATCTCCTGAAGTCCCAAGAACAAGTCCTCATCCGGAGACCTGATTTCTTCACTCTGAACCTCCCTAGACTGACAATCTTCAACTGGGTTTTCCACATTTTCTTCATTTCCTAATGTCTGCAAATCTGAAAAAGCTTCAAAAACAGAGCAGCTCACCTCATTTTCCTCTGCCTCCGATGAAACCTTAACCTCTTGAACTACTACTGGCTCTAATTCATCATTTTCTTCATATCCTTCTTCTTCAATTTCCTCACTAATTTCCAAATTCTCTTCTGGGTTTTCTCCCTCTTCAGCTTCTTCTTGCACCTCCATTACCAAATGTACCTCTCCTTCTGGGCTTTCTCTCCCTTCTGCTTCTTCTTGCACCTCCACAGCTGAATCTTGTACCTCTCCTTCTGGGTTCTCTCTCTCTTCAGCTTCTTCTTGTCCCTCCATAACCAAATCATGTGCTTTTGCTTCTGGGTTTTCTTCCTTTTCCTCTTCAGCAGAAACCAATGTGCCAAAAGCTTCAACCTTTTTATCCTCCGTTGATCTTTCTCCATCTGGACCACCCACTTCTTCATCTCCTTCATCCTCGTCCTCTTCTTCTTCTTCTTCTACTTCTTCAGCACTACGTATAGGTGACTCCCAGAACCGATTAACAAGTGCCGAAACCCTAATAGGATCAGATCTGCACCTCATCAACAAAAGAGCATTCTTTGGGGGCACACAAATACTCACTCTCCTTTCCTCTTCTATCTCCACACCACACTCCTCACTCACTCCGCACCTCCCATCCTCAATCTCTCTCTCTCCTCCCTCTGCTTCTCTCTCCTCACCCTCTCCACCCACCACCAACTCTATCTCCCTCCCCTGCACCCCCACCAACCACCTCCCGAACACCGCCACACACGAAGAATCCCCACCATTCCCTTCATTCACTCTCCCTTCTTTTTCTCTCGGTCCTGTGCCACCCATCGAGAAGCAAGATGGGCGGCACGGAAACAAGCAGCTGAATTCAGCCCCAAACCCTCTTAAGGCTTCACAAATCGTTAAAGGGAGATGAACCCACTTCTGATTAGGGTTCACATTCCCTTCGGTTTTGCGAAAACTCACTTCCCCGGTTTTAATACTCTGCTTCTTGCTCCCCTGTTTTTTCTTGGTTTTGACTCGGACTTGGCCGATGCAGGTGACTTTGGGAGAGGAAGGCTCGGGGTTGTCGAAGGCGGAGCGGGGTTTTTTCCCTGCGGTGGGGAACATGGGGGATTGCGCGCCTCTGAGGCTTCTGTTAGTTTTGAGGCGGCGGCTGAGGGATGGTGGGAGAGACATAGGGGTGGTGGAGTCGCGTGGGTGGCGGTTGGGGCTGAGGATTGATTTCGATGTGATTTTCATTGCGGTGTTTTGGCCATCAAGCAGCAGGAAAAATGGTGGTGTCGATAAAGGGCAGAAAATGCCGAGGGAGTTTACTGTATGATTGATAAAGTTAGCTGTGATTTGCTTGGAGTCTTGGACTGTGGGTTGTGGTTGTGGACTGGGGAGAGATACGGATATGTGGATGAAGAGAGAGAGAGTGTGATGATGGTTGAGGGAGGATGAGATGAGAATATTGCCGTTTGTCTTTAGCCAAAAGCCACAACTATGCTTGTGGGGTTCAGTGGAGTATTAAGCCAAAGGTCTATCCACCATCCAAACGCGCCGTAAACGAAATAACAGGTGAGCTTATCAATTGCGAAGAGGTCGTGTATATCTGCTACGTTATCTATGCTTTGTTACTTATGGGTTTCAAGCGGTGCCCGTTCGGCGTATTCAGACCGGTTATTTTGATTTTGGATGACTCAGATTTAGAGAGAGAAAGATGAGAGAGAGTAGTGAGGTGAGAGGAGAGGAGATAAAAGATTTCAATCAGAGCCGTTCAACACACTTTTGGACGATCCGAAAGAACTGAGCAGGCACCACGTCGACACAGCCACGTCCGATACCCAAAAATTTCTCTTAATTGAAATAGTGACTTGGTGTAAACTGATAAATACTATTATCCGAAGACAATGAACAAAAATCTAATACAAAAATGTGATCTCCTGCCCTCCGTTATATACCAATAGCAAATTTCAAAGGGCAAACCGAACTAGAGAATAGTGAGTTTTTTTAATAACAAGATGTTTGGATAAACTTTTGCGTAACTTGACTAATTTTCATTCCAGCGAACTTTAACAACTATGCAAAGATGGAGTAGTCCAATGATTTCAATTTTGATTTTGATTTTTTGGTTGGTGTGAGAGTTAAATTGCATGCCTTAACAGTTAAACCTCTTAATATAATGCTATCAATCGACCAACTCTTGAGAGATTAACTAGAGAATTGTGATTTCCAAATTCTAATCACATAAATAAATAAATAAATAAATACCAACCCCTAACCATTGCAGGGAACATGTCCCCCACCCTAATGTCCCATTTTTAGTTCCCAAAACAGACATGCCCTCGATCGTTCTGCAAGAAAATCCCCCAAAATATTCGTATGGTCATTTATTTAGTTGATCAACGGGTGGATTTAGGAGGGTGCATGAAGAGATTTGTTCTTCAAATTATAAGAGCCCGTAACATGTAAAGTCCTGGGAAAAGTCTACAATTTTATCCAATTTGTACACACAAATGCACAAACACTCGTATGGATTTGTGGACTCCAGACACATTACATCGTTAGTGTGTACAAAATTCACTTATCTATGTAATTATTTGTGCATTTGTATCCGCAAAATGTGTGTGATAATGTTATTCTAGAATGATTTTTAAAAAAAAGTCTAAATATTGGAGCATAGAAGTTTGTTCCTCCGAAGTTCAAAGTCATAGGTAATTTGAAAATAGCGAGGGGAAGGATAGATGAAATGAAAAATGAGACTCTAGACCATCGGCGTAATGTCCCGATAGTGTTCGTCGCCCTCAAAACACCGCTACCGGTCCACCACCATGGTCATCATCTCGTATAAAAGGTCTTATCATGGTCTCATTTGATGTTTTGAATCGTTCCTTTTGTAAGTAAGTTTGTGATAATAGTGGCAACTTCGATATTAAAACAGAAAGGCAGAGTAAAAATTAGGGAAGTGGAGAGATTATTATTTACGGAGAAGTCGTGATTCTCTTATTTTACAAAGTCATGCAATTTCGTCTGTTCGTTTCGGCTTTAAACGATTCAAATTTTACTGAAACTTATATTAAAATTCGGATCATCCGAAGCATTTTTAAACGGTTCGAATTCACGTTCGTAAAAATTTATTCACGAAGCTATGTGAGTAAATTTTTCTCGGAGATGACATGGTGTAGGTGCCACAACAAAAGGGGTCTATACGGACGAGTTGAGAGACACAGAATCCAGTCCAGCCAACGAAGGGATGCACGTGACGAGAGTTTTGACAACCATGCAAATGACAGTAATGATTTTTTGTTCAGATGTCTACCCTACTTGTAATGAGATAAAACGAAAAACCTGTAAGTACCGACGCCCTCCGTTGAGAAATCGTACCTATGGTCACGTCGGGTCGTCTCCGGCTATATACATATATACATAAAAATAGGGTGTTTAGATCAAGCACCTTACACAATGGTCACGTCGGGTTGTCTCCGGCTATATACATATATACATAAAAATAGGGTGTTTAGATCAAGCATCTTACACGCATCGGATGCCGTTGATTCCCGCATTCAATCTCTCATTTTCTTTTCTAGAATTTTTTGACGGCTCGGATCGGCCGTTCAGTGACCGGAGATGGCCCGGTGTGGCCGTCGGTATGATTTCCCTACGGAGGCCGTCGGTACCTATAGCAGAACTCGAGATAAAAAAGGTATCGCTAAACGGCATAGGTGTGGGACAATTCCAAAGGGCATTAAGCACCACACTAAATACTCTCGTTCCTGGAGAGAGTCGAACCCCCACAGGAAGTGTCATCGAGTTACGAGGACATTCATGAATGAAAGTAATGATGAAGGGGGGTGCTAGGTACAAAGAAATTTTACTCAAAAATAACCCGAAACACACTATTTATGAACGATTATAAATACTGTAATATATTTCGGATCATTTCTGGGTAAAATTTCTTTGCACATAACAATGATGAATACGAAGAGCTTCGCTGGCCTGGCAGGCACTGACCTGCTACTGTTTACTACTGTGCAACACGCACTCCGTAGAAAAGCTGCGCAAAACTGAGCAAACAAAAAAAAAGTACAAAACGTGTAACAAATGTGATAGTGAGACCACGTTCCAAAGTAGTACGTGAGTGATCTTGATTGTATAAATAAGCTTAGCGGGTAGTGTTGAGTCCATTTTGTCAACAACTAGTTGAGTTCAGTTTGGATTATTTGAGAGCCCTTCTTGGATCTACAATAATAATCGCAATTGTTCGCTTTTTATAACTTGTCGAGAACAGTGATAACACCAAAACATGTTATTCGAATATCATTTGATATGATTTCGAAATGGATTTATCTTCGGATAATTGTGTCAAATGAGTTGCAATTTCGTGCTGCATACTTCTTCTCCCAAATTTAATGCATTTCAAAATCATATCAAATGATATCCGATCAACGTGATTTTCTAACGTTGTCAATGTTCTCGACGAGTTTTAAAAAGTGAACGGTTTCGATCATTGTTGTGAGCCCAGAAAGGACCCGTAAATGGTCCAAACTAGACTGAACCGGTTGGAGACCAACTGGTCTGGACCCTTATCCGGTTCTTAGTGCTACATTGCTACGTGCAGAACAAAGAAACACAATCAATCTCTAGCCGTCCATTGTTATAATTAATGATCAAGATTCGCTTAAACTTTTTGACCGTCCAAACACATCTAGACGGCCAGAATTAGTTATACAACCTACACAACGATTGTGCGAGTAACATTTTGGTTTTTTTAAGTACTTATTTTTTCGTTTTATGATCATTCTTTTGTAATAAAATCACATTTAATTTTAAAAATAAGTACTAAACTACCACTAGTAACTTTTTTTTCTTTTTGAAACTTACTATTAGTAACTTGGACTAAGCATTTTGAGCCACGCAGTTAAACTGCAATAAATAACTGGGCCAGTTGTCCATGGGGTGTTACTGTTACAACAAAACAGCCCTCAATATCAACTCTCATATGAAGCCAAATTAAAATTTAAAAGCATACTCCACCATGCAGGCCTAGGAGTTGGCCAGTAGGAATTTTACAACTCCAATGGAGACCAATAAATGAGAGATTTGACTGATCAAAATTGGAGGGAAACTTAATCCAATCAATTGGACCGAGTGGATTTGTGATACTGATGGGAAACAATATTGATCAACAAGGAATTGGGAAACATTGTAGTGCATTGTGTAGTGCGGCGTTGTAACTGTTCAAAAATGTTTTTAATAGTGTAAATTAAAAATAAATTTTTTCAGGAAAGAGTTGATGAAATCGACGACTGTACGCCGCCGTACATGCGCTCTACACAGAAATTCACTACAACACTTCCGAATCTAAAAGTGTTTTTAATGGTTGAGATTAAAAACAAATATTGTTGTGGTAGCATTGGCACAAGGATCAACAAACCATTCAACATACCATCTTGCTTTTGGTGTACTTTAAGGAGATGGACACACATGGATCAATCAAAGAAGGGGGGGAAACCTCACTTCTAGGTGAAATGGCTGAGGTTTTGGTTTTAATAATGGTTTTTTAAGTGGTCAAAGTTTGCTTCAAGAAGAGGGCTTTGACCACATATTTACACAGACCACAAGAGAACAGGACAAGAGAAAAACCATTAAAAAAGGGAAAAGCAGAGCAAAATGGCCAAACTAGTATTTACTGAAACCACTTTTTCAATAAGCTGAGGCTAAGCTACTCTATAGAGCTAAAGCTGAACCTCAAGCAAGAGTTGTGTCTGAGGAAAGGTCAGATTGGACTTTTTATGGCTTTTAATTAAAAGGGGTTCTATATAAAGTTAGGTGAGTGGGGGAGCCCGACTATGGAGAAATGTTTGAGCGTCGAGTGGGTACTGCCGTGGCCATATGGTATTCGAACAGTTTATTCAAATCGTTTAAAAATGTGTTGAACAACTCAAATTGAAACTCTCTCTCTTCTCACTCTATCACTCTCTCTCATTTTTCTCTTTTCCAAATTTGAGCCGTCCAAAACCGAAATGTAAGACCCGAATGCACTGCTCGGGCACCACGTGATGCTCGCTCGGCACCCAAAAATTTCTCCTATACTATGGGTATAGTATTTGGTGTACACCAAATGTATTGTGAAACTTATTTTGGGACCCAAACTAATAATCTAACAATCAAAGCCGTGCAATTTGTTAAGAACACTGTTTTAAGAGTTTCTGGAAAAAAAAAAAAACAACTCATTCAAATACTGGTAAATGCTTTACCGAAACATTCAAATATCCGTAAATGCATTATCGATTCGTTCAATTTTCGTCCCTGCGAATTTAGGGATGAAAAACAATCAATTCCTCACCGATTTCCAAGTGAGCTGATTTTTTGAAATAACTCTTGAAAACATGTTTTAAACAAACTGAGCGGCTCCGATCATTTGTGTAGTACACTAACAATGTACCCAAAGTTTTTTTTTTTGTTGAGTGGGGAGTTATCTACCTCCCCATCTGCCATAGGATCAGGTTGGTACATGCAATAGCTCCAAATAGTGTGGGGGTATATAACCACTTACTGGGCCTCTCAGCTTGGGCCACATGCATTTCTTACACATTATTCTGCAGCTTTCCTAGCACCATGTGAGGCTAATGTTTTTCTTAGCCTTTAAACCCCCTAGGAATCGAAATGTGTTATAGTAGTAGTACAATTTTTTTTGGAGATGTACTTATTAATTCAACAACTTATCTATCTCTAAGTGTTCGATTTATTTGGTTTCAAATGCATATTATTCAGTAATTTTTATAAGTAGAGTGAGATAGAGCATGCTTAGAGAAGATGAGTCGTGTCTGGATTATTCTTTTTCTTGCCATTTTCACCCAAGCATAAGCTCGTAGCCCTAACGCAAACACCCCTTTCTACCAGCTGGCTATAAAAGGAATCAATGTACTAGAGCTCTACTTGTTAAAGTCTCATTCGACATCCTCTCATTAGACAAACAAAACCAACCCCCAATACGTTTTTAAGCTTGTTAACTTATCGAGCCCGACTCAAATTAAACTCGATATCTTATAAGTAATCATTTGTGCAGAAAAATCGAGCCACTTGAACTCAGCCCAGAACTAGAATGACCAAAACTTGTTCATAATAAAGACGGTAGACTTTATTACTTGAACTGAAGTTGAACATATTTTACTTTCAAGCTTAACCTCCGGAACACTATATTAGTTGGGTAGATGAGCTCAACAAAGGTAGGGCAGCCTCACTATCCAATGACTTCTTCACCTTCTAAACGAAAGAAAAATATTGAAATTGAAGTCAACGAAAAATCCAAGACAGACACCGAACATGTCAAATTACCTACTCTCATCCTTGCTGTATATTTAGACCGGAGTCACTGGTGACGGTGCTTGTTACGGTGCTTGTGGCAGTGCCACTTGTCACAGCAACATTGGCTGGTGGCACGACAACTGAAGTCCCCGCATCACCAGAACAGATAACCTCAGTAGTTTTTGGTGGCAGAACCTTAGCCTCAGTGGATACATTCACATTACCAAGAGAAGTAGGGGGAACCACCACAGGTACAGCATCTGAAATTCCCTCTGCTTTTTGCTGCTGTTTTTGCATCCTTGGTTCAATAGGAGGATAAACCCTCAAACTGTTGGATGTAGGGGGATCCGCACCAGTCTTGTGCTGGTTGGCGGGTCCCGGTTCGTTTTTGACAAGAAGTTGCTGCAACCTGTAATCAGTTTCTGGCCGACGGCAAACCTTTCTCAAAGGCACAATTTCCTGAAGCAACAGTCAGAAACAAACACATTGGTCAACATGAGTTGCATACAATACACGTATGTTCCATGGGTGCAAAATAGAAAGAATGAAACTGCATGCGACTGAGAGTACTGTTTTACTTGTGCGGTAATTTGAAAAAGGAGAAAATATGTGATTTTTAACTTTTTACAATCAAGGTTGTCAAAAGCAGGAATTATTTCCCATAGATACCTGCAAATGAATGAGAAAGTGCTGTTCCAGGCAATACATAATGACTCAAAGAAGGCTCTTCAGTGAGACAATATTTAGGTGTATACCTCAGATTGGTCATGATCATAACGCACCAGGAACCTGCAGCGGCAACCTCTTACGTCGTGCCTCCGTCTCTGTGCATCAAGAACGTGAGCATCAAAGTAAAGAGCTTGCTCTTTGCCTTCCTGAAATTTTTTATAAAGACATCAAGTAGCGATTGTCAAGATCTGATAAATTTGTCTTCTTAACAAAACATTGAGAAATATACTCATTCTAAAGCATTATTACGCGAATATCCATACCTGAAAACAGAGTGTTAGATCCCCAGGAAGGACTGCAACACATTCTGATGATTCGCATGGAAGAGACCGTTGTCTGACATGCTTTCGGACATTAATCCATTCATCCTCCTCCGCCCCGAAACCAGCAAACCGAACAAGCACGTCCTAAATTACTCCAGAGTTTGAGTCAAGGAAGAAGTCGCTCCAAAAGACCAAGACTAGTTCACAAAACCAACCGGAGTTTTCAACCTTTACAACATGTTCAAGGAACAAGACTTTAAGTCCAAGAAAAGGTTGCATTTTCTTGAAGGTTTCACCACAGAGTTCATTAACAAAGTCTATATTCCATATCCCCATTTGAAGACCTTTCCTCTCCATTAATTGTGCATTATATGTATAATCGGGTGGAACCAGATGATAGTTCATGAAGAGTATAAAGAATTCCAAAATGGACAAGAACCTTATACTTGTACAGACTATGTGATACTTGCACAGACTATAGTATGCATCTCTAGGAATAAAGTCTAAAGATGGGTGAACTGACTCAGGAAGGAATTAAGGATAACAATCAGGAAGACTACAAAATTCCAAACAATGAGTTCAAGGATAATATTTCTGCCTTCTAACAAATAATCAAGCAATGAAGGAGAAAAGATTCAAGAATTACCGCATCACCCATCTCAAGAGATCTATGAGATATAAACATTGTGACGTCATACCTGAGGAAGAGCAAGAAATAACTATTATCTTCTTACATAGATGTTACTTATCTGAGAGGATGTGGGCAAACATCACATAATTAGAACCCAGAAGTTCAAAACCTGAAATGCCAACAATACTGACCATGCACCATCCCTTGCAGATTTAGCTTCAAACTCCATCTGTGTATGATCTGAAACTGTCCTTCCTAAACTTGGAACTGTTGAAGACCACAATAAGAACAACACAATTGAAGTAGGATGCTATGAAGAAGAGAACTGTCAAACATGAAGTTACGACAATGAAACCATACAAAGAAAGTAAGAAAGTCTGAAATTTTGACCCGTAAAGTCGGTAAGAGCAAAGAGGCTGGCAGATACAAGAAGTAAGTCGATTGTACATTGGGGAGACTGCCTTGCACCAATGAGCAAGTCATACATAGTTCTTACCATCAAGAGTAATTCCCTATTCCTTATTCTGTGACATAGAAAATACTACAACAGTAAAGATGGCTATGAATGACTTGTAATTTTGTTTCTCAAACATTACACTGATCATTGGAATCAGTCAAAATCTAGGACCTTGTTCGTTCTGCGGTCTCAAATCCCCTGTGCACGGTCTCCAATAAATTTTCTCTATCTATCTCTCTCCACTCATTTCTCTTAAAAACCTTCCTCAAAACCCAAACTGAACAGGGCCTACATGACTAAGGCCTGTTCCATGCAACATTTCACTCAAATAAACTAATGTTCGTGACTCACTTGCATATAACTGTACTCCAGTACCCCAGCAACAACTACATACTTCAAGTAAATAGAGAATGAGAGAAGAGAAGGAAACATGACAGACCTAGAAAAAGAGTAAGAGATGGAAAAAGAAAAAACTAAAACGAAATAAAAACATGTGTTTTCCCTTTTGACAATCAATGTCTCGAACAATTCCTAGTGGTGAAGTTTTGCAGGTAGGTTGATGAAGCCGGAACTTCATATGCATCCTCAACTCAAAATATGTTAATGCCATTTACCCGAGGTCAGATAATATATCTATTTCCCCAGCGTGCTTGATTGAAAGACATTTAATCACCAAGTATGAAGTAATAATGTGCGTTCTCATCATCTCAGCCCATGTCCTCCACAATCTCTCTCTCTTAGTTTGGCACCTTCATCCACAATCGATCCCTCCTACCAAGAATTTACTAAATAAACCTAGTCACATAAATTTCTCCCATTTATGTCAATTGTCAACCGATGCTTACTACCTTCCACAATTCATTCATATCTTATAACATCTGTTTCCAAGTAAGTGGTCCACATACTCCTTAGGTCACCCTTGTTTATGATAACTAACTGAGAAATTCTCAATCAAGTACGACACCCTACTTTTAGTAATCTTACACTTCCATATTTTGTTCTATCCTACATTAAAATCTTTCAGACCTGAAAGTATCATTTCATGTGTTGTAATACTAGAGTTGATACCGTCAATTAAGACTAGGGCATACTATATTGAATGTGCTAGTGACGTTTAAAACCAAGCACGAGGTAAACTAAACAGAGTGGATGACCAAACTCAGTCAAGTAAGCCACATGGTAAACTAAACAGCACGAGGTGAAAATTTAAAATCACTTGCACTGGAAATCAATGAGAAAAGTGCTTTACAATGCTCCTTCAATTCACAATTGAAACCCTAAAGCATTTCACCTCCAACCTTTAGACCACTAAATGTCACTCCAATATGGCAAAGAAAATGAACATTTGAGCTAACTTTTTGCTCTATTATCTCAACAGAATAAAGAATAAACCCACAAGAAAGGGGATACTTTGGGATTTTTCAAAAGTACAAGGGTCGCTTGAGAAGAGGCTGTGTAATCCATTTTTCCTTCAGAAAGCCTCCAGCAAACTACGAAGAGAACTGAAGATGGAAGATTCTAAGAACTTTGGCTAAAAGTAATAACACCATATAGTATTGCTTCATACGAGTACAATAGTATCTTGACTATTTTCTCCAGAACATTTACTAATTCAAACTACAATATCTATACAAATTTCAAAATGACGTGTACAAATTGAGGGTGCCACAGATATAGCATATGCGCTAATGTGCATATATTATAATCATATGGAACAATGCATAGCTATAACACAACGTAAAACGTGAAAATATTCGACTCAGTGCCACTTTGGCATGGAGAGTCATTAGAGGTATGATACTCTAGGGCCCTAGGCATCAAAATACAAGATACGTATTTGCATAGGCTATTGAGACCCCAAAGAAGAATTCCCTAAGCAAAAAAAGAATCCAAAATACAAACTAGAGGCAAAATTGCTAAGGAAATATAAAGGAGATCTATGACCACCCGATACATGTGCTAAAGAACCTTAGTCTTTGAATGGTTTTAATCCTACCTGAAGGAGCGTTCGTTGATTGAGGGGTTTGAGGAACACTTCTCACTGCAGTTGAATCAGTGCGAGGCATAGGTGTAACACCTAATTTCTCAGGACCCTTAACTGTTTTTGCCCTGACAGCATACCGCCTATTCTGGAACCAATTCCACACCTTAAAAAAAACTACTTGAATTAGGAAGATATATTCTTTGTGTGGATCATCAAGAAGCAATCAAGGGAAAGTGTTTTACTTGTTTCATTTGAACTTCAACTTTTCCCAACCGCTCCGCCGAACCGCTAAAACCAAAGACAGCAATGGCATGAACAGAATTTTGTGTTGCAAGGAGAGCAAGCAGTTTCCAAGTATTGAATTCTCAGCTTAATGGACGTTAACTACGTACCTGAACTTCTTAGCAAGAGCTTCAAGAACTTCACGTGTTGGCATCTGATTAAGGTGTTCTTGCAGTATAGCTTCCATCTCTACAACCTAGTAGACCAATAAAATTACATTGTTGAGGTTGTTCAAATTTATTAGATCCTCCCAAAAGATGCTATCATAGTCAGTGCCATGAATAAAGGTATGTTGTGCTGTATTGTTCAAATGCATTTGAAATGAAGAAACAAAAACAAGGACCTAAAACCCGATATGTTCAACCTCAAAACAAATTCGAGCTAGTTCGTTTGCAGAGGCACGTAATCTAGAAATTAATTATATGAGATAGAACCATTCATGAAATAAGGCAATAGTTTAATCGCAAGCGAATGGCCACATCATATAAATAAAAAAGACATCTCCAATCTGCATCTTATTTCTGTATTACTACCTCCGTCCCATAGTGTTTGTCCAATCCTCAAGACAGGACTTAAAAATAATACATTTTTTGAAGAAAAAATTCAAACTTTTTTCATAAATTAAAAGAACTCATTGATATCTAGTAAATTGTTAAAAAAGTTTAAATTTTGTATGATTTTAAGTCATCGTTTTGCAGACCGGACAAATATTTTGGAACGGAGGAGTAGTAGTCTTGATAAATTTTGCATGGGAACTTGTGGAAAGTGGGGGAAGAGAAGGGAAAATAATTAATAAGGAAAATGTGAGGGGGGAAATTTCACTGTGCTTAGAACCCTATTTCGCCATTTTCTCCTCTTCTCTCTCAAACAAAACAAGGGAAGGAAAAAATTTTAAACTTTCCCTTCCTTTTCCCATGTTCTTAAACTATCGAGGAAGTTGTGTCGAGATAAGGACACATGGCAGTCTTCTACCAAATTCCAACCTGTCGAGAATAAGACGGTCAATTAAAGACACGTGGCAAAGGTTGAAGAAAGGGAAAAGGAAGTCTGGATCAAGACAAAGGCAGTTGAGTCGAGAATGTTGGAAAAGAAGACATTTGGACAAGTAACTACCTTATCTGGACAGGAAGCTTCAGACAAATAACTACCCTATTCAAACTCTAAGAGGGACAAGTTCCAAGTTTGAATTTGAAGACAAAGTGGCAGGCCTATAAATATCAGACTTAAAGAGTCAGAAATACCCCGATCAATCACCCAAAGGCTTCTACTTTTTACAGTTTTTACTTTCCTTGTACCTTTATTTTCCGGTCATTTACTTCTTTCACTTACAAGTAGGTCTGTAGTTTAAGTTCTGTTGATTGTACCCCATTTGGAGAGTAATAAAAGTTTTTTGTTATTCTTCATCCTTGGTTTGTTTCCAGAAAAGTCCCGAAAAACGGCAAGCAACCAAACTCCACTTACTAACACCCACATTCCAGTACTCATTCCAGTACTTCAAAGTCAAACTCTGTCGATACTCGACGACCGAGTGAAATTTAAGATAAACAGTTCCAAACAAAGCGTAAGTTATAAACGAACTATGAAAGATAAAAAGGAATGTCCAGTAAACAGGTTTAAATCTCAGAATCAAAGCAATTAGAGAAGATATTGGCGCAAAAATTCAGATATAGCAAAACATTGAAATCAAGCGACCGTTTTGATATGTTCCATATTGTTGACAAGACAGGAGAAGTGAGAAAGAGAGAATATGAACCTCAGATTGGCTGAAGCGGAAGGCCGGGCTTCCGTTACTCGGCGGTCTCCCCATCCTCTAATGATAGTCTCAGTGCCTCCAACAGCCGGTGAGAGAGAGAGAGAGAGAGGTTGGGCACCTGGTCTTTGGCTTGGGCCGATCGGGAAAACTATATATGTCGTGGATGGCTATAAACGAAAAGAAAATCTTATTTACAAATTTAATTTTATTTAGGGCGCTCTCTCAATCTTATTTATTGTTAAGAGATTATTTTTAATCAAAAATACTTTTAAACAGTTAAAATTAGGCGGAGCCGCAAATAACGCAGCCGTGAATAAATTTCTCTCATAAATGAATTACTAGTAAATAGTACTTGTTTATAACTTGCAAAATTTTGAAATGGGTGTCATTGCACATGTGTACCGAACGAGTGTGGGTCTGCACCGGGTCTTACAAAAATACAAAAAAATACATATAAATTTTAAAATAATTTTTTATGAAACCCTGTAAAAAATCACTTCCAATGGATATCTGTAAGTATTTTTTCTGAATTTGTACATACAAATTGCTCAGTTTCACCGCTGCTCAGTCAGTCTCACCCCTACAAATCCAGACAAAATACTTACCGATCTCCGTTAGAGCTAATTTTACAAAGCCTCATAAAAAATTATTTCAAAATTTATGAATATTTTTTTATATTTTTTGGGGATCCAGAGTGGATTCCACACACGCTCGGTAAGCCTAGACTTTCTAGTTTAAAAATGCAACGAGCGCAGTTGTTGCTCTTAAACGTGTTTTTAATAATTAGGTGCCCGTACCAGCATGCGCGCACCCGGATAATCCTGGGACCATAGACACAACATTCACTAGCAGGAGACTTTCTTACATTCTGTAGATAAAAAGGTATGCTGGACATCTGTTTTACACTGATTAGACCAAAAAAAAAAGATTTAAATTCCGATTGACCCAAAAAAAAAAAGACAAAAAAAAAAAGAAGATTCACTGATCTTTACTCCGACATGTTACAAGAGTATTACAGTATAATCACCTAACAAATTCAATCTAAATGCAAATTCGTACATTCAATGAAATAAAACCAATTCAACTAAATATCAAATCAAGATAAGCAAAAAGAGTTGCACAAGGGTGTGTCCTCATATCCGTTCTTCCTTTTTCATATTGTGATTCTGACAAGCTCAATTCTTGTTTCGATCCCGATAACTATTTGAGTGAGTTTTCATTGAGCATTTGGTATGGTTTTAGGCTGCTTCCGAAGCGTTTACTGCAGCTTCTGAAAGCAAAATGAAGCTAAGATAGAGCCGCAGTACCGTTGTTGGAACTTAAAGTTTCAAGCTCCTTAGGTTTCTTTTTTTGTTTACGTTTCTTCTGTTTTTCCTTTAGTCTGGCGAAATCTTTGTTGCTTTTCTCCCATTCTTTCTTGTTTCTCTGATAAAGCAGCATCGCAGCACGGGCATCTTCTATCTGAAACCAACGGAATCGGTAACACATTCTAGATCAGCATTAGGTTTCAACAAGGGCTAGGCAAAATGCAAAAGGAAAGTGATATTAAGAAAAATTCAATACAAGAACAAGAAACAAATACAGAAGAGCATCAGGAAACTGTTGGGCAGGATTAACCCAAAACCGGGCACCTCAAGGGGGATTTGACCCGAAAAAAGTTGAAAAAACCAATATACATACACAGCACGTGTCGTATCAAATGGTGAAACAACAGCAATGTGAAGAGTGAAATTAACTAAAAATACACCAGCTAGAAAGATAAGAACTAACAGGGCAATGCTCCCCATTTTGTATCTTCACACCGAGAAACTCAGCTGAAAGATGTCGAAGTGCTTTGCTCCGGCCTTCCTTACTACAAGAACACCATAAGAGTTCATAGCTAAATCATGAGTCAACAAACAGGAACATAGGGTTTACGATAATCCAGCAAACAGGAGGAAACTCACTTCAGAAAGGGTTGATATTCGGAGGTATCCCGCAGATCCTTCTTTGAATGAGTTAATAGCAATGCCTGTACAGAAAATCCAATCCAAACTCTCAGGCAACTGTTATTATATATGAAAAAACTGGGAAACTAGGTGCGTTAACCTTAAGATCGTTGCGCAAGGCATGGCCAACAAGAATACTTCCCTTGATCAACTCCGCAACCTTTTTCTGAACAACGCGGAACTCTTTTGCTGCAGATAATGTCGTAGACATGCGTAAGATGTCATACAACTGTTGCTGAAATTTTGCACACTACTTCACACTCAGTTTGTTCGTTACCAAACAGATTTGTCACCTTTACAATGAATGATTGAACAGCCTACTTGAGAACAGAATTTAGAAGTTTGAAATAAATGACCTCCAAGCGACTACATTTTTTCTCCCTTTCCCATTGAGAGGGAGGGAGGTGTGGAGCAAATATATACTACTATATACAAATATAAGTTCAACCTTTCCTCAGGTGCTGAGGTCGGATGCCGCTGATTTTCGTTCGGAAGTCAACAACACGATCAACTGGTCGAACATACTCATCATATATGACATTTCCCCACTTATTAACCTGCCATAAACTGAATTATATGACATGAGGATAAAATGTATAGGTAACGATAAACCCAAAATCATACAAACAAAAACATGGTTCAAAATAGCCAATGGCGGAAGATAAGCAATTCTCATAATGTCATTTGTACTAGCAATCAGGATCTATCATTTGACTTCACAAGTGTGGTAGAAAATTGCATCATAATGGTTATAAGTTTTAAGCACTCTCTACCTCGAAACCCAGCACAATACAAATATGAACTAGTAGCCAATTGAAACATTTCTGCAAATTGAACTACTTCATCTTGTGCTAAAAGGACGACAGCAACTTGCACATCACATGGTTCTTGGAGAAGTACGAAACTAAAACCTCATCATGCAAATATTCGTACAAAATTTTGAAAAAGCATCCCATTCTGAGAAATTTCATGCCACGTAACCAAAACCTGGCAACATTCATGTTATTTAACAACTCGATGGCCTCGGTCTCAAACTAAACACAGAGGACCTTGATGATCATGTAGCTCTTACCAGAAGAGCTTATCCAGATACCGCACCATGCAAATCTAACTTCCTTGAGGTTATATGATTTCAAAATGCAAAATGGTAGGTAATGTTTTAAGCTAAGCTAACGACACATAAAGGACTACAACCATGTAACATTACGATACTTATCATTCTCATATACAAGAAGACCTATCAGAAATCAGTTTGTGACTCTTCCTGGTGCAATAAATGACAATTATATGTGCCTCTTACTACCTATTGATGTGATGTGGATCATGTGATAAGATCAACAATGGGACTTGTCTGGTTTTTGAATTTGTCGAGACTCCAGCAACAAATTTAGATATTGCAGTTTGTTTTCTTTGTATCACCTTCATTAAATTGGAATAAAATACTGGAAAACAAATATATGGTCATTCTTCCAAACTCAATGCAACTCAACATACCTTCATCACAGTTCAACATGCATTCATTTTCCTTCTTTTTTCCAATACGAGTCTATACTTTTGTATGAAAAGTACGAAACCCTCATATCCTTGTAAGATGGTTAAAGGTGCTCATATTGATCCTTAACGTACAAGTAAGAGACATGAATAGAAGGCAAACAGTACTAATAATACCAGTGTGACTCGTCCAAGGGCGCTTTTATTTCCTAGAGGGCTCACACCAACCATTTCGCAATCCATCGCTATTGCATCTGTCACGCTGCAAATAGATGACGAGTTATGGAGCTTGACAAACACCAAAACAAAATGGATAATAACAAAGATAAATGAAACTACAAACAAAACAAAACATAATATTTCCGTTGTAGAAGCCTAGGAGGTCCAAAGTGACTTGGCTGTTATAAGAGCATAAGTTTTCATTTTCATGTCATTCCTTACCACCCCAAAGTCAAAAGAATCATGAGATATTTGTCATTTGTTATCATTCCACTGCTGAGATCACCAATATTTAGAGTCCGAACTACAAACCTTTTAGCTAGAATAAATACAAAGACATAAATTTTGACATCTTTGCTTGTACTTCAATAACCAAGAAAACATTCCAAACGGGCAAAACTCATTACAATAAGCAAGAAACACATGGAACTATTTGGATGATCGTAACAATGCGCAAGGCCTAGGAGGAAGCAAACCCCCAAGTTCCAGGCTTTAACCACAACTACAAGGCTAATCCCTCGGGGTTTGAATTCCAAAAAGATGACCCACATGACCGAAGCTTACCAAACATGCAACCCGTCAACCTAGCACCTGTCTAGCCAGAATAGAGATGGCAAAGTGAACCGAACCGATGGGTATCCGAACCATAACCGAAAAATTTTCCATGTGTGCGGGTATGGTGGAGGGTAGGAGATAACCAAACGGGTTCGGTTCGGTTTTGGTTCAGTAGATACCCGAACCAAACCGAAACAAGTTAATTACAAAAATACCCATACATATATATACACACATACGACTATTTAGGGTTTTGTTTGCCTCATTTTAACCCCACTCTCCACACTCCATAGCTCCACTCTCTACTCCTGTTCCAAACTTCCAGTCGGTGATCTGAGGTTTCTCTCTCTCTCTCTCTCTCTCTCTCTCTCTCTCTGGTTTCTTCATCTTCTTCGGCGAAAGCGGCGATTACAGATCCTGATTTAAGGTTTCGATCGATCGATCGATCGACTCTCATCCTTGCCTGAAGTCTACAGCTTGCAATCGGGTTCCAAAGATCTGGGAGTTCAATGTTGGTGTGTCAAACCTCATCAAGTTTTGATTTTGAAGAAAACCTAGCTTTTGTTTTCCTTGATTTCTATGTTTTCTTGGAAAAAAGATTAAGCCTTGATACATCTTCATCTATTTATTAGTCAAAAAGATTAGGGTTTGGTAGTTCACCCACACACACCCCCCTAGATTTGCTCTATTGTGGTGCCAATTTGTGATGCAGGTGCTATTATTAGTTCTGTGATGCAGATTTGCGGTTGATTTGTGTTTGATTCATGTAGCCGGCCCCAAGTAATTGGGACGTAAAGCTCGGTTTGGTTTAATTTGGTTTTGCCCTGTTCGGGTATCGGGGTGGATATGGATAGCATTTCGGTTTCGGGGATCGGGTACGGAAATCTCCATATCCGTCCCGAACACCCCAAATGCCATCCCTAGGCCAGATTAGGAGGTGTACCCCTAAATAAACCCGGGTTCACTGAAATGGTAATACTCCATAAACTAAGCAAGAAGCTTTAGCTAGAATCTTTATCATTTAACCGGTCTTCAATACTTCAAAACTAGCTGACTTACAATCTAAGTCACTTTCCCTCTTCCATCAATTTAGCAGTAACCAAAAAACAAAGGAGGAACTTTCCCCACAAGATCTGGAAAAAAATAATCTTTGTCAAATAGGTCTCAGAATAAGCAAGCACAACATCTCAAACACAGAAATGCTGTATTAAATACGTGCCTTTTTTTAAGAATAAAACAAAGTAAAACCCACAAGTTGTCCATTTCTAATTTTGCTGAAAACTGCAAAAAGACTGATTTTTAGCCCCGAGATTGCGAAAATCCAGACAACTAAAACACAGCCCAAGAATCCACCTGCAATCGGAGGACGTTGGAGTGAGAGGATTAGGCTGGGAATCATCGGACTCCGCATTAGACCTCTCCTTGCGCTTTCCTGTTTCAGTAATTTATTCGCAGCAAAAAAAAATCAAACGAATGCATTGAAGCTACTATAAAAACACATACAAAGTTCATAAACAAAGGAATTTACTCACCCAATACGCTTTGATGGGTTTCTGCGTTTGATTTTGGTTTAGAGCTGTGACAGTTCAGTTTCTGTAGAGCAAGCAATTGAATGATTAGAGAAAGTCGGAGAGAGAGAGTGGAGGTTTGTAGAGTGAAAAGCAATTGGAGGGAAGAAAGTGTACTTGGCGAAGCTGGGACCAGTTGGGGTTTAGCTGCGGCTTGTTTTTAGGGTTCTTCACCTCACTTCCCATCTTCTTCTGCCTCTCGTCGGCTGTTTTTTGTGAATCTTTTTTTCGTAAGTTCGTTTCTCTGGTTTTATTGACAAAGATACGACGTGGTTTAAGTATAACACTTTTGTATAACCGAGTCGAGCCAAGCTTTGTCAAATACTCAAACTTTCCACGTTCGTAAATAAGACAAGCCAGATGAATTTATTTAACGAGCCTTTTGAAACGAGATGATCTTTTACGATCCGAACTGAGTTTTTGAATGTTGAGTTCAGCTCGTTCACTAAACGAACTCAAAATTCAAATTCGAGCTCGACTCATTTGCTAAACGAGCCTTAACGAGCTAAGCCACAAGCCGCTCGGTGTAAACAGTTCTAAACGAAATCAAGGAGTATTATTTGGAACTTGGGGAAAGAAGGATAAAAGAAGGGCAAGTTTAAAATTTTTCCTTTCCGTTGCTTGGTTTGGGATAGAAAAGAAGAAAAAGAGTTGTGCTACCTCCACACCCACGTGCACATCCATATACATATCCACACACACAAGTGTGTGGGCCCCACACACACTGCACACTGGCAATGCCTCGAGACCATCAAATTATTTTTCCTGTCTTCCTTTTTATTTTATTTTACTTTTGGTTAAATTCCTTTTTCTTTTACACACCAGAAGTTCCAAAAACACACTTTGTTTTTCTTTACGTTTTTTATTTAACTGGTACATAGTATATAGAAACAAAAACTAATACACAGTCCTGGGAATTTAACCTCCATAATATCGCCAAAAACGCACCTTATCGAAAATTTATTAGGTGGTCTTGGACACCGTCACATAGTGCCCCAACAATCCACACAGTGTATAGATCCCATAAAATTTGTGTGAAGAAGGGTGTTGGGATACCATGTGACGGTACCTCAAGACCACTCAGTCAGTACTCGAAAGACGGAGAAACTATAATTTTTGTTATTTTCCTTTGCTTGATAGTAATAAAGAATATGATTATTGGTAAGTAGCATCACGCTTTGTTAAATTTAAAACCCGGCAAAAGTTCTTGAAATTTCATTGTGTTTTTGTTGCTAAAATCATGACCCAAAAACTGAGAAAGAAAAAATGTCAATCACCAAAAAGTGGCTGGATGAAAAATATGAGAAGGTTGAATTATTATCCTAAAAAAATAATAATACTCAAAAGAATATTAACTAGTAAAAAAAAAAAAAGAGAACTACGATTAATAATTTTTTATTTAATCATATCGACTATGTCAATCTCGCATGTATACTCTTAAATGTAAGGTGAGATATTTCATTAATTGATGATGCCGTTACTTGATATCATTGTTACACTTACATGATATTTACTCCATATGTAACTCCAATTTCCTATCCATTTTCTTCTCAAATAAATTTTTCTTACTATAAGGCCTAGAGATAAGATGAAAATGGAATTCTTTTCGTGCAAAATTGCATCTCTTGGCCCTTGCTAAAAAGATGTGGATAATAGGCTTCACCCAGCATATATATCGATTGAATCAACAAAAACACTACTCCATTTTTCTGTCTAGTCATAAAAGAAGTCCACAAAACTTATCGTATCCATACAATAGATGCATTGAACACCACAGCTAGAGTGTGGTTGGTTCGTTACTCTCCATTTTTTAAGCAAAAAGTCTTGAGTTCGAGTTTGAATGGGAAAGTGTTCGGCTCTTTTTGTAACCACTAACCGTTAACCCCCTGATATTCTATCGTCTGCCAAAAAAATACTATAGATGCATATACGTAGATAAAAAAAAAATTAAAAAAAAAGAAGAAGAAGAGGGGACCTAGGAGAATTTGGGAATCGTGGTGTAACGGGTGTGGGAATAACCTTCAAATTTGACAAAAACAGCTCATAATTCCTTTATTGAGGGAGAGGAAGAATATGGACCAAAACTATTCATGTAAGGCAAATCATAACAAAGTTGGACAAAAGGTGGATAACTTGATTATTAGGCTTTGCCCTTTGCAAGAAAGGAGGCTAATGCATAAAAAGCCCTTTACCAATGCCTTTCGCGTGCTCCAATTGTGGGCTCTTTTACTTCTTTGGTTGGTTAATTTTATGGAGGTTATGCTAGCTTACAAGTAACCCCACAAAGAGAGAGAGGGGGAAATGAAAAATAGTTTAGGTGTCATGTTCATCTATTTTAAGTGTGAAGTGGGTCTTTCCTATATGTAATAAATATTAATCCACATATTCGAAATTTGAATAATTTATGAAATCATCTTTTTTAAGTGTTGTAACCTACGCATATACAAGATCGGTCGGTGCTGACGGGAGACCCGACGCCCTCCTAAAAAATTGATCCTTAGAATGACACGAACAGCTAACTTTCATATTCAGTTCAAATAATAAGGAGCTTTTTCCTTAATCCTTCAAAGTATCTCTTAATTTTCAAATAAAATACCTTCAAATTAAGTATGTGGGTATGCTACTTAACAAAAAAAAGCAAATTTTTTTTTTTTGAAAAATTATCTCCATCAGTTTAATACCTCCTGAACAAAAATCCCTGACTTTATCACTGCCTACAATTAAAACCTGGATGCTTACCCTGAATATTTATTCTCTATGCCAATTACTCTTTGCTGATTTGTCTTCAATATTACGTCCAGTATCCATTATCGAGTACCGGAGTACATAACCAAAATACATCTCTCTCTCTCTCTCTCTCTCTCTCTCTCTCATCGGGATTTGTCATCATCCACTTGTACGTGGGGTGTGTCCATGATCACTTTGGAGTCTTGGACCCATGTGTTGTCAAGCCAACAATGGCGTGGTTTATGTTGTGTTTAGATGAATTTTTTAGAAATTTTTTAAATTTTTTATAGGGTCATGAATGGAGAGAGAAATGAGAGTAATGATTGAAAGTAGGGGTAATGATTGAAGAAAAATAAATAGCGAAATGAAAATAACGATTAAAGATAAAAATAATTTGTATTTTTTGAGTTGAGAAATTTTTTTCAAATCACTATCAAACAAGTGATAATATTCCCATGTGGGCATGCATTGAATCGGGAACCTCTTTTTGTGGTCTTTGAAAATGAGATCATTTGGAAGGGAATGAGGAATATACTACTATATACCTATTTGAAAATTCCTTTTAATTAAAGTTCCTTTTTCCCATTATTTTATTGAGAATTTGCGAGGCTAATAATTACATAAACAATTCATAACGATATGATTAAATCCCTGTCTGTCTCTTCTGTAGTAGTATTTTGCATGAGAAATGTCGCACCATTTTTTGATAATGTCACATTCTGCAAGTGTATTTTTGCACCAAAAAATACACTTGCAGGGTGTGGCATTATCAAAAAATGGTGTGGCAAAATCACTACCCTTTTGCATATATTAACATTAGAAGTCTGCCAAATAGTACTAACTTTCTTTCACTATATGTTTTCTTTCTCTTTGTTGTTTATAAGTTTATACGGTCTTGCTAACCTCTATCCACTAGGCGGATGATAATAAGTCTAGTATATAATGATAAACAAGTTTGGAAATCAAAACATATTTCCGAACTAATCATTCACTGAGAAGAGGTGGGTTTTGAGCAACCCCGAAGGAAAAGCAAGTTTTAGTAATTTGAACTTTGAAGCAAAAGCAATGTAACAGTAGTTGCTCGCAATCGTTTATATACCACATCAATTTGTATTTATTAGCCGATGTGGGATTGCCTAGTCTTGGGGTCTCACAATCTCCTCACCTTATCTGCAACAGTCTTGTTGCACCACACGGTCCATCACTTTCACTCACCAAGCGATGCAGGACAAGTCCCCGCTTAAGCACGACAAACACCTCAAGCTTGTGTAATGTGGGACCCGCCCCAAGCACGACAAGCTCATCGCTTGTCGGGCCCACCCAAGCACGTCTTCTCGCGGGACCCGCCTTACACTTCTGGTTTGTGCAAGCTCTGATACCAACTGTAACAACCCACCTCAACTAATCTGTTGACCATTCGCCTAACCACGTGACTTAAAAAATTAATCTCAAGTTATACAGTAGTTGCTCGCAATCATTTATATACCACATCAACTTCTACATTTATTGGCTAATGTCGGATTGCCTAGTCTTGGGGTCTCACAAGCAATACTTATAAATAGTTGAAGGAAAATTCTGAAATTAGTCAAATAAGTTGACAATAACAAGTGTGTGAATGTGTATTAAAATTTATAAAAAATATACATAAATACGTATTTTTCTTATCTTATTCCGTGTTATTGTCAACCCAGAAAGACTGTTGTTAATTTTTGAAATATAATATTTTGATTCGTTGTCTTTTACTGGTAATTAAGGTACACCACTAGTTCAGAAACACTAAACATCCATACTCCATATTTTGGGAGGTTAGCACAGTAATTCTGTTTTTAGGGTATTGATTTTACACTCTCTTTTTTTATGTCTATGCTATTTTTTTTGGTCTGTATGCATGTAAATTTATGATATTATTCTATCATCATTTGCTTAGTTTCATATACAAATAATGATTATGTCACAAATCCGTAAGAATAAATTCTACGCAGGGAGGGCAATTGCAAGTTATAAAATAGGAAGTAATTTTCAAGAAAAAGAATGGAAATTACAAAAATTAGTTTCTTGGTTTATTTCAAAGACTTAGGCAAAGCCACATAATCTTTCATTGTGGTCACGAGCGAAAGCGTGAACGTCATTTGAAAACATTCCATGCTACTAATGATCTCTATAACGGGGATTGAAATAAAAGTGTAGGGGCAAAAAAGTAAAGCGAGAGCAAAGAATCTTACCAGAAAATACATGACCTAGGTTTTGGCTTTTCGAGTAAGGCGGTAAATGAATCGAACCGTTTGTGAACTATTTAAGACTCGATTCGATGACGGCTTGTTTGAGTTCGGTTCTTTCAATAAACAAACCAAACTTGAGGCTCAATTTTAGACTCGTTTAATAAATAAATTGAAACTGAACATTACAGTATTCAGCTTTATTAGACTAGCGATCCTGGAGTATTTATATACATCTCAAAGGAATAGCATAATATAACCTTGAATATTGGCTTATTAACCTTTCTGGTCCCCAAAGTATTGACTTCGTCTCGTTTTCATCCATAATATTTTAATTTTGTACCAACCAAATCCCCAAGTTTAATGCTGTCAGCCCCATCCGCCAAAGTGAGAGGCATTCTCGTCATTTCGCCCATCCCAAGTTCATGTTAGAGCCAAACCTAAGCTAGCTCAGCTCATGCTTGCTAAATTTTCACTGTGTTCGACTTTGAATTTGCTAGAAGTTTAATAAATGAACTTGAAAATTTAAAGTTCGGCTTGATTCATCTCGTTTGTAGCTCTACTTTTGAGGTTGGAAACATTGGATGTAAAATTAAAAAGTGGGAAGGCCAAAAAAGGTAATGATTTTCACATCCCTATTTGATAATTGCACACCTTTTTTTTGCAATTTAGTGGAAAATGCACTAAAAAATTCACAGATAGACAAAAAATAGAATGCCATTGAAAATCAATTTCACAAATAAAATAGGATTTTAATTTTGACACTCAAAAATTTACTGCCAGCACTCCAAAGTTTCAAAATCAATCCATGGCACTCCACTTGCTGGAGCGCAGTGGTCAGACCGCATGCATGGTAGATGTCGGGCGGCCTTACCGAAAGCATTTTCTAAATGCACAGACAGTAACTTTTAGAGCGCGAAAATTAATATATACACAAAAATAATATAGGAATAAAAAGTTACACACGTTTCGGACCACGCAGTACTATCGAAGGGTATATCCGTTTATCTCCCCACCAAGAAATAGGCCCAGAAGCGTAGTCCGTAGTAGCCCATCTAAGCAAGGGTACATCCGAAATTTAACCACAAAACCAGGGTCATTACTTTACAGCTATGTATTAACGGTTGAAATATAGAACAAAGAAATTCGTACAGGAATACCACATGATTTCCCATTGAAACTCTCTCCCCCTTTCTCTCTCTACAATCCCCATAGATTTTCCCCTCTCTCTTTCTGTTCTCTCTCTCATCCTCATCTCTCGATCTTCTCGCTCTGATCAAGACCCATATCGTAAGTTTTCCGTTCCAAATTTCGTGTACGCATAATTGATTTGACCACTTTCTTTTTTATTTTCTTTTTCCATATTCTTTGATTCTGCTATGTACATCTATGTGTTGATCGTGTACCCGCATGCTTAGTTACGCATTAGCGTCTAGAAGAAACGTAAAGTTGGATTCTTTAAATGGATTACGATTTTTCTGCGATCGCAAATCGCTTCAGATTAAAAAAAAGTTAGGGTTTTTCTTTGTGGCTTTTGATTGTTGCAGGGTGCGCTGGATACGTTTATATTCGTTGGCAGTAAAGGGAAAGCTCGCGATTTCAGCCTCTGGGTTTTTATGGTAAAAAGGTACTTCTTTTGTTTTCTTTTTTGTTTTTCTTGTGCAGCACTTTTTTTTTTGTCTTGCTGGCCAGAAATTCATCCGATCACTTTGGACCCACCTGGTAATTTTAACCTTAGTCACATAATCCTTACCCTCTCAATCTCGCTCTGCGGCTCTCAATCCTTGCTCTTGCGTACTTTAGTAGTCTACTATGTTTTCGATTGACGGTTTTACGCTCCCACTCGTGATCGCACCCGTGCCTGTGCATTATGCGACTTAGATTTTGCCCGAATTACATTGAAATATAATAGGATTGAAATTTTATTGTTCTTGCCGTGCCGTGCGCTGTTTAAGGGGCGATGATCAATTTTTTGTAGTGCCTCTTTCTAGATGTTCTTAGGGGTTAGGACATATTATGTGGAATCTGGTTTCTGCTTTAGGTTCAGCACTAATTGGATTTTGTTTGAGTTACTGGCTTACTGCAATGATAGCTTTTTTCCATGATATGTTTTTTTGGTATAGGCTATTAGGCTCTCTTGTGTTTTTTCGGTCTTAATTTCAATGCAGACATAAGTATCTCGAAGGGGTTTGTATCATATTGGTTCTGTTGTTGAAGTTAAGTTTTATGCTTATTTGGCTGGAACCAAGCGTTTGATTTTAATCAGCTTTTGTTTCTGTTGATTTGCAAGCTGTTAGTCACGTTATTTTGTATAAACTGGAAAAAAAAATATAGAAAGAGAACATCCATACTCTCTTGTCCGTAAAGGATGAGCCCAAGGGTCCCTAGCTAAAGGACTGGAGCAGACCCTGCATCCAGGGACAGGTGCCAAGGACTCCACCCGCAGACAACTCCTGAAAGGCTTTGACTTACATTCCGAGGCCCAGCAACAGTAGAAAAGATTGCGAGGTACTTCGATAGCATCAAAAAACTTCCAGCTCTGCTTTGTCATCTAGCTCGGGCAGTTCCAAGATAAAAAGAGGGTCCAACAACGAAAAGACTCCCTGAGAGATCCCAACTGGGATCAACTAAAACTTGGCCAGATTCAGCCCAGATGCCTCCTCAAATGCAGGCAGATTCTAAGTTCCTACCGCTAAGTTTGCATATGTTTTTGCACGTCGTGTGGGTTTCCTGTTAGTGGAATCACATTATGGTGGATGGCGTGTAGTAAAAATATTGTGCGAGATGAGATATCTGCCACTTCAATGTGAAAATCTTAGAGGCTGGTTCATATCTCAAGGCTGGTTCATATCTCAAAATCTCTCTCTAATCCAACTGACCTAATACTCGTGCTCATGCTCTCCCTGAAATTTCGATGTTCTTTTTTCTTTTCCTGTACCTTATGTTTCCCCATCAGTTTCTATGGATATCAGTCCAGTGATAAATGGACAACACACATACAATATTGTGTTTCTTGTATAGTGGTCCAGCCATTCATAAATTTGTAATGAAGCATATGATGATAATATGACTGTGTCAGTAGACCTTGCAATTAGCAATATCATGCACCATGCAGTAGAATTCACTGGGAGTATATAAGACACTATAGTTTTTCATTTGCCACTGATAAATCTGACTTCTTTTTTACACTATATTTCCACTTGAAGCAGTAACATTTTGAAGTTATTTGATTCGCCAAAATGGGACAAAGGAATATGATGTGCCCTAATCAGATGATCGATATGGAGCTGGATCAACAAGCGCAGTCCAATGTCCATCCCGAGCCTTGTGTTCTGTTTGGAACTAGCATTCCGAATTTTCCACAGCCTAATGTTCACACAATGTTACCTGCTGCTGGGAATGCTGCTAACTTTGATATCCATCATTTACCCGACAACCATGAAAATGCTGTGTTTTATGGAATGTCTCAGTACAATGGTTTTCAGCATCATCCTTCCAGAAATCTTGACTTGGGTGTCGCCACTGCATCTCATTACTTTAACCCATACATGACTCCACCTGGAACTAGAGTATTCCCTCTCTCAATAAATCAGGGGTCCCACATTCAATTGCCATCTTCCAGCAGCGGAATCGGAGTTCCTACAGACGACTATAGAAGGAATGATCACTTCATTGATGGTGGCTTTCCATTTAAGAGAAAAAATGACGAAGGGGTCCCACCAAGTTTCCAGTATTGTAACGCTTCAGCGGGCTCTAGTTCAGCAGTTGCACCTCTAAATCCAAGGCCTTTTGAAACTGGGGTTACACTGATGGATGTTGCTCCTTTTCCACTCCCTGAATATAGAGGGAATGACGTACCTTCAGTTATGGAAGTCAGATCTCAAAGAAATGCGAGGAACATATCAGGTGCTAGTGGACCAGACTCTGTGTTGGCAAATAACCCTAACCATTTGATTCAAGCAAACTATCCGACTCAGGCATTTCCGACTGCCAGTTCTCCATGGTTGGACCAACACTTCAACAGTAATGGTTGTGATGGAGGGACTTTTACCTGGAATCAGGCACCTGCTTTCACATATTTGCATGGTAACTTGTTTTGGGGTTTTATATAATTATGTTGTTGGTTTTGCTAACCCCTGCCAGACAGCAGCAGATAATAGACACGTAGTGCCAAAATTTTGGAATTTCGTTACTCGTTTAAAGGTGTTAATAAACATTCATGGATTGCTATACATTTCTTGTAGATAACGATGCACTTATTGCTCATTAACCACTTGCCTAAGGGCGGTGGTTAGAATTTTCCTTATGCTATTTAGTGGCTTAGCCCTTGTTTGTTTTCTTCATCCTTGGTGTGTTTTCCAAGAAGCTTTTTTTCTAAATGGTTATGGCAGCATCTTCCAGTATGTAAAAATTGAGGGAACTTGTTCCACCATCTCATCCTGTTAGTAGCATATGACTACTTTCCTTTCCTATAGCTGTTATTTTACTGTTTTCAATTCTTTTGAATGGTATAATATCAAATGCACTCGGTTATTAATTCTTGTTGTTTGCCATACAAAAAGAAGGTTAAACGTATATTTTGATCCTGGGAACTCGTAAGGTTTGGAACTAATTACGACTCTCTCTCTCTCTCTCTCTCTCTCTCTCTCTCTCTCTCTCTCTCTCTCAGAACCAGGTAACATGGGTGCGCAGGGATATCAAGAAACAAATAGCGGTGGAAGTTCCACAAATTTCCTGCATCCTCCCATGCACCAAGGTCATCCCAGTCTTTATCAACCATCACAACCTATGCAAGGACTGAGAGGCCAGAGTGTCAATTTCCATTCCCAATTAGCAACACCTTCTCATAGACCTTCGACAAATACTACTTCACATGCCAGTATGAATCCTTTCCAGGATTGCGTAGAGTTGGGGCCTAGATATGTGGCACCTGCTCCACCAACTGGGCTTAGGATACACCGGCCTCATCGTAGGGCATTGATGCCTGATGCAACCACGAGGCATCGTGACCTTCCTCACTTGAGGGTTCTGCATACAGATGTAATATTTTTTCTCTACGTTTCTGTGATGCCCCTTTGTTTTGGAGTTTAGTACTTGCCTTCTATCACAATTAAAACATTGCGTTAGTGAGTTCCAGGACTGTTTGTTATTTACTATTTCTGTTTATAGTGGCTAACTGCTTTGGTTTATGTAAGTAGGAAGTTGCCATGCTAGAGATTCCAGGATATCATGAAGTGGGGCACCCGACTGATCATCACAGAGATATGCGCTTGGATATAGATCATATGTCATATGAGGTAACTTACATTTTGCTTACCTTGTCATGAAAGCTTAATGTATAGATACTTGTATTGTTACAATGATAGGAAAAAAATAGTGGGGAGCATCTAATAGAGAATTATCAATCTACGTATTGGTGCAGCTTATCAATGTTGTTCTAAACTTACGTATGGCAATTAATTTGATGGTGATATTTTAAATTGTGTTCCAGGAGCTTCTTGCCTTGGGAGAACAAATTGGCCATGTAACCACTGGCTTGTCGGAAGAGACCATCTTGAGTCATCTGAAGACCAGGACGTATATGAATTTGGAAGAAGCAACTTGTACAGATGAGGAAACTGATTTCTGCGTTGTATGTCAGGTATTGATGTTACCCTGGCTTTATATTGTAGGAAGGGGATTTCTGCCTTGTATGTCAGGTATTGACATTACTCTGGCTTTATATTTTCATGAAGGATCCAAATATTAGAATATCCAATCCTCCCCTGCCCATACCCCCAATGATTGGGGACTACATGGATTCTGTTGTTGGTGGTGGTGGTGGTGGTGTTGTGATGAATATAGGAGTGGTGAATGGGTATAATGTCCATTTCTCACTCCATGTAATTGGTTAATACATTCCTTCTTGGGACAAATTTACCTCACTTCATACTGAAATTGGGAGCAACAGGCATCACCTGTCTTAGTTTCTTGTCTGGCTTTTGCATTTCTTGTTCCAAAATGAAGTTTGTGCTTGACATTCTGAGTTACCCGCATAAAATTTCTTGCTGCATGCTGTCAACGTTGTTGTCACTACTGGTTTTCTGACCCTTAATTTGAAGTAGTTTTTGTTTTTGAGGGAATATTTGATGAACAAGAATGAAGCAAGCATCTATCCTTCCCCTCTTGTATTTGAGCATCTCCAACCCAACTTCCATACCCAACTTCCAAAATGGAGATCAAATCTCGTCCAGTCATACTCCATCTGGGTTCTCCAGTAAGGAAATCCAAATTTGATTCCTCTTGGAGACTTCCCTGAGGAGTGGAGAACAATCTCTTTTATGGGCAATACCCTCAAAACAGACCAATGCATTAAGTAGTTAGAGAAGTAACAAATATTTTGGAGGAAAAGTTTGAGTTTTGGAGAGAGACGTGAAATAGTTTTTGAATAGTTGATAGAAAAGAGAATTGTAGTTGGAATATTTGTGAACACTTCTTAAATAAAAAATTTATTTGGTTAAAGTTTTTTCCTGTCATGCGTAAATACCCTCTTTAGTGTGGATTTTTTTATGCTAGTGCAAAGGATGACAGTGGGGAGAGGAGAGATATCTAGAGTCTATAGACCTCTTGCCCCAAAGTCCCTTACTTATAGGCCTCATGGAGGCTTCTAGGACACCCTAGAATAATTACTAGTTCACATGACTCATCATGATCTTCTATTTCAGAGAGTTGAGAGATGTCCATTGGCTATTTACCCAAACTTGGGATGAATTTGATTTACTCTTATGACGACTGATGGAATCACATAAATGTTTTGGATTTCTCAGACTGATTATAAGAACCAAGAGAAGGTTGGAACTCTGGATTGTGGACACGAGTATCACGTAGACTGCGTAAAAAGATGGCTGCTCATCAAGAACACCTGCCCCATCTGCAAAGCCGCAGCATTGGCCACGGAGAGAAAGGATTTACGCAGAGAGGGTCGATGAGGATCAATTCGAAATATTCTCCCTCTTGTTCTGTTCCTAATCTATTTGAACAAGTCGTATTCTGCTATATATTTTATCTGAACATATGGGGAATTGACAGAACAGTCAAAACCTGTCCATAACATTATTCGTTGGCTCCATGTCTGTTTATGAAACTTGTACAGACTTTTGCATTCGTCTCATCCCATGTGTCGCTGTGAATATATCGTTATGTATTCATTATGTACATTTTTGGATTGTTGAACATAAAGCTGTTCAATTGGAAAACTGATTAGTTTGTTTACGACGTATTCTGGTGTTGGTGGATGTTGATTTATTTGTTCCTGAAAAATCCATTGTTTTGTTCTTTCATTTCTACAAATACATTGGCACCAGGTGGTTAGTGAAGGTTAATGTATGTTACCTTTATTCTGTCTAGGTTCATGTATGTTTACTTTATTTGTGACCAGAAATTCTATAATTATGCTCTGTTTGGTTGCCTAGATGGCATAAGTGCACACATGGACCAAGTTAAAGGTATCTATTATGTCAACAATTCTTTTACCACTTCTTGCCCCCTTCTTTCGTAAAGGGTTTTCAAGTCAACATGAGCAAAATTTGCTTTGTTCACTTTGAGTTTCCAGAACCCCTCTTTTAGCACAATTTTTAATAAAAATTCTCCACCTATTATTAGTCCTCTCCCCTATCTATCTCTTCATTTATTACCCCAAAAATCTTGCTCAAAATCTTTACCAAACAACCTCTTTGCATCTACTGTCAATCACATAAAGTAATAAGAAGCGCTATCTGTATTTTTTTATTTATTACACAGTGGAGCCATTTGACTGCATGATTGAGCATTTTGTATCATTTCCTCTGTTTTTTTAAGTCAAAGGGATAATCCTATCAGGTTATTTTTACTGGCCCTCACAGCTTGCTGTAAGGTTGGTTGGAAAGAACTCATGTAAACCAGTTGCATTTGAAGTTAAACCAATGAAGGCTAGGCTTTTCACAATCATATTGCACATTGGCTTTGCAAGGAGAATGTTCGAACTTCGCTGTTTGTACCTTCTTAGAAAATCTCCAAAGAAATGTAAACAATTTACGCGCCCACTTTCATAATTCATAGTCTTTCTCAACTTTCATTGTGGTTATGTATCATAGATTCAGAATAGTACTTTCTAAGAGACATAATTTGAGAAACAATTAAGTTATATTACACCTGATCAATCATCAAAGATCCAAAAACTTGTCCTCTAGACACTGAAAAGAAGGCACAACCAGATACCATACTAACTACAGGAATAACAATGAAAAGATACAGATGGAAAACAGCACAAGTAACATAAAACGGAGAATCTGCATGCTGCTTCTCTTTGTAGACACGAACTAATCACCAACAAAGCTCCACAATCACACACTCTGAAGCTGTGCAAAGAACGCATCATCCGAGAAAGAGAGAAATGAAGAACCTGATAGCTGTTCTTTACTCTAAGGAACAAAGTTTTTCTACCACCCTGTAAATTCTTTAGGATGTGTTTGTATCATATATTTGAGGACGGACTTATCACAAAATGAAAGAACTAAATAATCTAGCTTCTTCACTATACTCATATTTTTTCAATTCCCACCACAAGTCCCTGATCCAAACACAACCCTACTCCCTCGACTAGGCAGAGCAGCAACCAACGCTTTTCACAGCTGAGACATCATCCTTGTTTCCCACGTTAATGGTTTGCCCTTTAGGCAAGGCTGCAGGGTCATTCCCGATATCAAGTGCTTTCCTGCTGACAACGTGATGTATTTGCGCAAGCGCTTCAGTGAAGGCATTCTCAACATTCAGCGACTCAAGGGCGGACGTCTCCATAAAAAAAGTGTTCTCTCTCTCCGCGAAGGCCTTTGCATCTTCAGTTGACACAGCACGCAAATGACGCAAGTCTGCCTTGTTCCCTACGAGCATTATCACAATGTTGGAGTCCGTGTGATTGCGGAGCTCTTTTAACCATCTCTCAACATTCTCAAACGTAACATGGCGGGTGACGTCGTAGACAAGCAATGCGCCAACAGCTCCACGATAGTATGCACTAGTGATTGCACGATACCTAAGACCACAAAATAAAAACAATGTTTATATTTAAGCACCAGATTAAGATATACTCCTATACACAGCAAAGAGTGCATAAGATTTGGAGAGCAACTACTCATTTTCTTGAGTACCTAATCATAACACCTGAGAGTAAAATTCATGTTGCAGAAGGAAGCTGCAAGATATTTAAATAGAAATCTACACAGATAACCTCAAGTTCAGATCACATATTACGCCCATATTTAAACACATATACAAGATAACTAATGCGTCCCTTGGAGACCTAGGGCAAAGGATGTACCGTGTACGTCAAACATATTACTCGATCACAGAGAGACAAAGTACTTTTGCAGCAACCAAAAGGAACTAGGAAAAGGTAAAGAAAATTGAAGGTTAGGGACTCAGGAAGACCTAGAATTTCTTGCTTAGCACAAAAAAAAAAGACCTAGAATTTCAAAAAAGAAAAAAGAGAGACTCTGAACTAAGGAGTCAGAACTACTTGTACCAAACAGATAAAGCAATCGCAGTTACTATACCCTACATAGTTTATTCCTCATTTAGCCCTGAATATTATAATTTACCATGAGTCCATGACCGCACTACCACCTTCATGCTTTCGTGATCATCATGTACTCAACTGCTTTGACAGTCAAATAAGCCGTCCCCCCAAAACCTTTTTGACAAAATCTAAAGATCTTGGTTGTCTAGTACATGACAAAAAAAATAAATTTGAACACTCAACTTAAAATTAAAAAACACGAGAACCAAACAGGTCATTTAGCTGGAAAGATCCACCTGGATATGATTTGAGAGGTTTCTTCTCTCCCTTGCTGACCCAATTTCTTGGGGTTTCATGACGACAATGATATAATCTCATGCAGAGGTACCTTCAAAATGTTTTGCAACATACCTCACAAAATCCTAATCCACTTAACCAAAACAAAACCCCAACTTTTGCCACTCCCTAAAGACATAACAAAAAGAAAAGCAGAACAAATAAAAGCCACCAAAATCACACCTTTCTTATTACCAACTATAGACAAACTAATCAATCTATTATACTCAAAAATCAACAAATAGGGAAAAATACCTCCCTTGGCCAATCCAATTTTATAACTCAAACCGTGAAAAAAGCGCACATTTACAATTTTTCTGAGCACTAACACCATCAATAAACTCTAACTCTCACCACTCCCAATCCACAAGACCCAAACATTTACACACACACACAAAAAAACAGCAGAAACAAACAAAAGTCATCTAAAATCGCACATTTCCTATTAGGAAATTGATATTTGCGCTCCCTTTTTTGATGCAAGCACTCCACTTCGTTCATGAAGTTACTAGTAACTTCACGTTGAAAGTAGAGCGCCTACATCAAAAAAGGGAGCGAGAATATCAATTCCCTTCCTATTATTCAAAGCAATTAAACAGAAACTCATCAATTTAAGCTAATAAAAATGAAGAAATAGGGCAAAGTACCTCTCTTGACAAATCCAATCTTATAACTCAACCCGTGGAAAACTGCACATTTCAAATTTTTACGAGCAATAATTAAACCAATCAATAAACCCTAACTTTCGCCACACCCAACCTGACAACCCTAACAGTTACAAAACAAAGCAGCAGAAACAAAACAAGAGCCTCTAAAACCGTACATTTTCTATTTCAAAAGCAAATAACCAGAAACTCGTCAATTTTTAGCAAATAAAAGACTTCGAATTAGAGAAACTAATGAATCTATGACAAAAAAACAATGAAGAACTAGGGCGAAATGCCTCTCTTCGGGGGTCCTAGCAAGTGTGTAATGAGTCTTCTATCTCATCAATCAATGGTCCGGATTATAAAAAGACTCTTCGCGGGAAGAATCATTTCTTCATGCGAAGAGTCATTTTTAATTTAGACCATTGAAAACACTTTTGGACTGCTGAGATGACTCGCTACAAGACCCCTGATTCCGCCTCTTGGCCAACTCAAACCGTTAAAAACCGCACATTTCCAAGTTCTCTAAACATAATCCCCTCAATAAACCCTGAAACTTTCGCCACTCCCAATCCAAAAACCCTAACATCACAAAAGGGGCAGCAGAAACAAACAAAAGCCTCTAAAATCGCACAGTTCCTATTATCCGAAGCAATTAAACAGAAACCCATCAATTTAAGCTAATAAAAAACGAAGAATAAATCCTCACTTTCGCCACTTCCAATCCGAATTAACAAAAAGAGCAGCTGAAACAAACAAAAGCCAATAAAAATCGCACCTTTCCTATTTTCCAGACCAATTAAACAGAAACCCATCATTTGTAAGCTAATGGAAACCTAAGAATTAGAGGGAAAATACCTCTCTTGGCCAGCGGTGTCCCAAATCTGGGCCTTGACGACCTTGTCATGGACGCGGATACTCCGAGTAGCGAATTCAACGCCGATTGTGGACTTCGACTCGAGGCTGAACTCGTTCCTCGTAAACCTAGACAGCAGATTCGATTTTCCCACGCCCGAGTCACCGATCAGAACCACCTTGAATAAGTAATCGTAGTCGTCGTCTGCTCTGTACGACGCCATCTATCTAATCCAATCTCTCTCTCTCTCTCTCTCTCTCTCTCTCTCTCTCTCTCTCTCTCTCTCTCTCTCTCTCTCTCTGTTGATATTGAAGTTTATATGTGTTCTTATGTATTATTATTGGAAGAAGAAATCATACGAATGGTCCTGATATGGAAGGAATTATAGAGAGAGAAAGGAGGGTGGAGGAAGGGAAGGGAAGGGAAGGGCGGGGTTGCGAGATTTGGGGTTGAGAGATTTTAAGAGAGAGAGAGAGAGAGAGAGAGACCAGAGTTGTCAAAAACGACAGTTTTGATTGGGTTGGCAATCAAACAGTCTCCTTTTTACCAATTTTAAACGGTACTTATCAGGTTGAAACTTGGAAGCGATCTTGGGTTAGATTTGGTGTAAAAGGCCGTGTTTGGTTGGGTGGCATAATAGAGTTCAAATTCTATCCACCTTGGGTAGAAACCCCAAGCTTTCCACCACCTTGGAAGCGATCTTGGGTTTGATATATGGTGTAAAGGCCGTATTTGGTTGGGTGGCACAATAGAGTTCAAATTCTATCCACCTTGGGCGGAAACCCCAAGCTTTTCACCACCGTCATTTGTGACTTCCTTTGTGCGTTTATTGACATGAACTCTTCATCTTGTAATATAGCTCCGCAGATTAGTGTATATCCAAAAAAAAAAATTTCAGTTTGATTGTATGAAAATTTGAATTTTTGTTTATAAAATAGATAGTAAATAAGCTAAGAGTTAAAATGTCTATGACCATATATTTTATAAATCAAAATCCAACAATTTTTGATATAACCATTAATATCCGATCAACTTGATTTTTTGAGTGGATATATACTGCCATACAAGTCTTTACAAAATGAACAAATTTAAGGCCTACAGGCTACAAGGGGTGGTGGAAAGAAAGAATTTAAACTTATATGGAGTATGATGTTGAAACATGAGTCAACTAATGACATTGGCATATAGTGATATTTTAGATACATACCTAGGGTTGGCAATGGGGCGGGTAGGGGGTGAATACCACTATCTCCGTTCCCGATTCCCGAATCCAAATCCATCCCCATCCCCTCCCCGATCCCCACCGGGGAATTATTTTTACCCTCCATCCCCTCCCCAAATGGGGAACGGGGATCCTCGTGGGGAATCGGGGATCCAACTAAAACCACAGGCAAAACCGGTATTCTTAATCCGGTATCCCTTCTACAGCAAGACGCCAATAACAAACAACACACTCAAAGCTCTTTAAAGCTTTGTTTCTTAGTCTCTCAATACGACGCTATTTCATGAGTTTCCGACGTGAACAATATTTATCAGACGTGAACAATATTTATCTAACTAGAACTATCGATTTGAGCTCTTTTTTCTACTAATCTTCTATCCGTGGTAAGTGAATTCAATTACTTTTATGTTAATTGACAGTGAGATTTAGTTTCTTTCTTTCTTTCTTCCTCACTTATATATATATATATATAGTACTCCTATATAATTTTCATTTATGTATATAACTTATATATATATATATATATATACACACACACACACACATACATACAAACGGGACGTGACAGGGCGGGGATGGGGCGGGGACAGCCTCATACCCATCCCCTACCCGTTCCCCATTTTTTAAAAAAATTTATCTCCATCCCCTACCCGATCCCCGAAAAATTCCTGCTCCAATCCATTTGGGACGGGACAGGGTGGGGCGGCCAGGATTGCCATCCCTATACATGCCGCCCAAAAAACGCGTTCGTTTGAGATATGCCAGCTCGAGACACGTTCGTTTCTGGCTTTCTGGTGTCGTATCCGATTGGCCGATAACGATGAAAGAGGAGGGAAATCCCATGGTTCATTTTCATTAACAGAGTCATCTGTCAACTTAAAACACCTTAACAAACGTTTCACACACGTAATCAAATCTAGTTTTGTCAAAATTTCTGGATTATTCAGTTTATTTGGGCCGACGCTGAATATTGGACTTTATAGATGTACTAGGTCATGCCTCGTGCGAGGCACGAGAATCATGCCCATTGAAGAGGTTTTTTGCCCATTGCGAAGGATGTTTTTTTGTGTTTTGGGGCTGAAATGGATTGTTTTTTGTTGGTGGTCATCTGAAAAAGCTTTTGTTGGTGGTCATCTGTAAAACTTCGATACCAATGGGCTGAAGATGCCCATTTTGCCGGGGAACTTTCCACTCGAAATTATTCATGCGGAAAATAATTTCAGCAATGATCTGGTCATGGAAGAAACTTTGGAAACGATGCGCGAAAACCTGCAATATAGATCTTATCAAGTAATGCAGCAAATTAACAAACGAATAAGAGTGCAACTAACCCAAACCAACTACCCAAGTTGCTGCCAGGAAACAATGAGCAGGCTCAACCAACAGTCTCATTTGTTTTTGACCCAAAAAGTAATTCTTTACTTTAAAGTGTCCTCATTTTTCATAATGACCAGATAACTCTCATTATTATGAAATTTCTGGCTCGTGCAGTTTCCTCCAAGTAAAAAACTTTTGAGTTCTAGATATTAGAGTAGGGAGGAATTTTCAAATGAGGGATCCCTCATTTTACAAAATGAGGGACTTTCATTTCCCGATCAAATTTTGAAAATCCGAACCGTTCAATGTGTGCAGAACGTAATTTTAAGGGTCCCCGCGAGAAATCAGCAAAAAAAATGACCGGAAAGGGCGTCATCCGAGCAGTTTTTTTTGAACCGTTCAATGAAAACTGCTCGGATGAAGCATTTCCCGGTCATTTTTTTTGCTGATTTCTCATGGGAACTTTAAAATCACGTTCTGATCACTTTGAGCGGCTCGGATCATCGAAATTCAATCGAGAAGGGGAGTCCTGCATTTTAATAAAATGAGGAATCCCTCACCGGAACCTAACTCTTAGAGTAGGTATGCATATATTATACACTGATTAGGTAAAGTGGCATAGAGTTTAGCTGATTACATGCAGATTTTATACTACATATGGTATTTACAGATGGCAAGGTAGTGTCATTTTAGGAAGCACTCAAAAACAAACCTTGTGCACCAAAAGATACATGTTTTTAAAGTATTTAGGAAGCAAATTATCCACACCAAAAGATTTGCTATGAAAGTTTCGCTGATCTGAGCTAAGAAGGTTATGCCTTTTTTTTGGATTAGAGATATTTTAATTTCTAGACTCCTCATAGGGCAATCATTCATACATTTCTCATACTTCTCTGACCCAGTGGAGTTGCCTATGTACCAATATGTTCTATGGCTTTCAGCCAAATATTTTCTATGTCATGATACAAAATGCGACAATAACTGAATCAATAAACTTAGAGATCAAATGAGTACAAATCTAAAAGAATTAAAGAACAATCTTTGCAAAGAGATTTAGCTAGAAATGTATTGCATACTACCCGGTACCCCAAATCATAATCATGTCCATTGAATACACAAATCAAATTTTGGCACCGTGAACTATATACTGAAATTCCATTGTCATCAAACTCCATTGCACCATCAGATCCTTATGGAACCCAAATGATCAGTTTTTTTTTGTTTTTTTTAGAACTCCAAGAGTCCACTGGTTTTTTTCCACCTCTCACACCAATTAGATGAATATATATTTGCTAATATCGCTCTCTCAGTACAACACAGGAAAATAGAACAAGAAGACTCTTGCCTCTCGGGTTATATTGGCTTCCTAAAGCATGACGTGTCGATAGTGGACATTAGGTGTCCCGTGAAGCTAAAACCAAATTACCTAGTCATCAACTTCTCTTTGCCACATCGAACTTATTAATACATACGGTCCAATAGTAGCTCATTCAATCCTAGTAAATTACACCTAATCTTATCTTTTTTTGTTCTCCATAATTCATACATAACTACAATGCCCCATGCAAGATTTACCGACACATCTACTATCTCTTTTTCTTTTCTTTTTTTCGAAACGGTAGAAGCACAATTAATCACTATTTAGAAAAATATGGGTTTGGCAAGATTTCAAACGTATAGTTGAAGACACCCACAAACCATACAGGTAGTACATGGTACAGTTCAAATAGCTGCAGAAAAACAGATGAAAACAGATTACAAAGAATTTTCCTCTGTTTGGACTTCAATCAGTGACCTCAGAGCTCTTCTATTATGGCTAATCCTTAAGAACCTAAACCTAGACCAGCAACAAGGAAGCAATTCTATACAACGCTCAAAACTTCGAATGACACTCACACTCCTACCAAAGAACCAATGTGGTAAGAAATATGCTGTATTCAAATTAGAACTACCTCAAACTTTTTCATGTACTCTTGATCACTTTTAACAGTTTGGCCACAGCAATCCCTTGACCAATTCCATGTTGAATAGAAAGCAAGTCCTATACCAAAGCAACAATCAGTAAATTCAGAATAAGTTCCTAAGACCAAAGGAAGAAAGAAATGGTCAACCACGCAATAGTAGAAGTACTCAAAGATGGTTTGTTCATTTGCGATTATAGGTTTCAAACATTTTAGACGGGATGTACAAAAATGGTTTCTCTTCATATGCGATTGGAATTTTTCCTTTTGTCCAGTTGGTCTCTTGCTGAACGTGCAAAAATAAAGAAGAGAGAACTTCAAAGTTACTGGATTTGAAGGCAAATCTTTTCATTGGAAGCCATCTGAAAGAAGTTTGCTTCTTTCAACTCCAACAGACATTAAATTTTTTTAAAAATCCAACCGAAATGAGTTCTTTTGAAAGTTAAAGGCGTCTATTTTCATTCCAGTAGATAGCCCTAAAAATCAGGAACCACGGATCCAAAGGTCAACAAACCCTTGTGCTTAGCTCATTCTTCAAGGTTGCATCAAAATGATCATTAGAAGCAGTGATCTGTCAAGTATGAGTTTGAGTTATCATATGAATAAAGAACCGTAACAAAAATAACAAGGAAAAGTACAAGAGCATACATCAAGGGTAAATGCAGAAGCATTTGATTTACAAGTTGCACCGGCACCACAGAAAAAGGTTTCCACAGATTGCAACACATGTATTGCACTGTATTGGCTATGAAGACCCTAACAAATCATAGAAATTGAAATATGAAATTACATATTGACAGAAGAAAGGGGGGAAAATGATATAAGTAACCAAGAAAACATCAGAGGAAAGAGTGCCTAGGAAAGAGAGACCAAAAAACAATTTAAACTTTGAAATAAATAGTAAACAACCAGCACAGGAGCAAAATTGCAAAAGTAGTGGTGTATATTGAACTTTTCGATCATTAATATCTCATTTCATCATATACAGCCTTGTGGTCGATCATTACAGGACGCACCAATCTGACTCTATGATTGAGAACTTTCAAATCTCTTCATACAAGATATCAAGTTTTCACCCAAAATACCCATCCAAGAATAAAGCTCTATTCCTGCTAATATAACTTCAGAAAATCTAATTACATCACTACATATTGGAGTTTAATATTCATACATTGGAGGAGTTAGGGTTTTCAAAAACACACAAGAACAAACGTAAATAAAGCTTGTTCATTGACCCCAAATATTTTTATTTTTATTATTTTTACCTCCAGATCAAGAGAACAAACAAAGAAATCGAGATGGAATCACAATGCATGGAAGATTGAGAAAAAACAGCAGGCGAAGCCGCGAAAAGAAGCCCAAAGTAATTTTCCAAACAACGCTTAAAAGAAGCGTTCAAATTCTGTACTTCTTCTATCCGGAAACATGAATGCTCTATCCAACACAACGACCAACCTAATACGGGTCCTACTAAACACAATGGAGAAACGATTAGCCGGCGCGGAGCAAGACGACAAGGACCTAAACCAGATCCGAAAGTACTTACCCCCGACGACGACAAAACATACAAAAATTGACAACGACGAAAGGTGCAGAAGAATACACCAGAAGCACTCCAGCAAAAACCACCTTCAGCCCACAGTACCCGGAGATCCAGTACCCGCTAGCAGCGTAATAAAGAAGTCAGCAGAAATCGACGGACAAAAATCATCACGAATCCCGCGGGAACACCGGATAATGAGAGGTCTAGGGTTTCTCCGAGGAGGGAGAGAGATATAGAGATAGAGAGCAGAGGAGAGACGCGATCTAGTCTCGGATGGCCGTTCGTGCGGAAGGCGGAGAACACATCAAGGAACTGTAGGGCGGCGGATTAAACGATGGAGAGGAGCTGGTCGTGGGTGACGGAGGAGAGGAGGGAGCGGGTGTCGTCGGGGGTGAGTTGTGGGGGGCGACGGTGAGGAGGTCG